>NC_136067.1:1352141151-1353341151 GCF_964261635.1 Lissotriton helveticus
TAAATGATTGTAGCTATAAGGGCATGTTTCTTCTACTCTAGCTACTCCGATGATATATAGTTTAGAGGAGGCCCCCGAATCATCCTTTTAACTGCCTTTTGCTCTTTATGATCTAAGGTATTCACACTTCATAATTTATTTCATGTATTGTATGAGGTTTCTAGGGAGCTCTGACTCCTATGTGACGTTTGTATAAATATTTTATCCTTTTTATCATCAGAGTACTTTTATGGTTTCATATGTGAAAACAAATAAAATTTGTTTGATTGATATGGGCAAGTAAAAAAATAACTACGAACAGACTACTGCCAGAAGGTAACTTTTATATTACCTACTGGCGGTCACCAGTAGGTTGTTATACCAGAGTTATACCTGTAGTTATACAGGAGATGTGGTCTTGTCATACTATGGCGACCACTCAGCAAAAAGTTTGATTATAATTTTTCATCAATTGTTGGATGAGAGTGACCCTGCCCACTTGGGCATAATGTTTTGTATGGTTTTTTAGCTTATACGTTTTAGCAGTACGCAGGCCAGAATTGTATACTGTGTTACAAAGTGATCGGTATAGAAGTACTGATATCTATATGTCTGGAGGATTAATGAGCATTAGGTTCCTGATAATACAATATAGAGTAGGAATGAACAGTGTGGTACTATTCTACTAATAACAATGTATACACAAAACTATTACTGCCCACTATGTCTATATTGGAGGATGTTACATTTTATTGAATGTCAGAAGACAAGAAAATTGTTTCGCTGAAAATGTATAGATAAGAATGGATAGGAAGAAGCCCCGCCGCTAGCGCCGCGTATCCGTGCTGACACCAGCGGGTGTTTGCGATGCATGGAAGGTAGTTCTGTCGTGAATGGGGAAGTATGCAGCCAATTTGAACAGACACAACATTTTCCCACTGTGATTTTTTATTTCAAAAATTGCTACCAACGTACTTTTTAGACGGACTAATTTGAGTAATACAACAAGTGCAACTACCAAGACCAGAAGGCTACAGGAGTAGCCACACCCACTGGGCCGGTCGAAAATCAATATAATGGCTGCACTTTTCTACCTTGTTGTACTGTTTGCCAATGAAGAAGGGTGGAAACAACCCGAAACGCGTCTGGTAGGAATGAAGACTGATGCAGGTTATTCGTGAAAATTTGCTTGCAGAATTCACAAATAAATGAATGGAAATTGACTTACCTGATGTGGCACTTCCTTGGGGGAAACCTTGTTTTGATGGATATTTGGCGGCTTGGCCGGCCCGGCCGCGGAAGAAGCCCCGCCGCTAGCGTGGCATATCCGTGGCGATACCAGTGGGTGCTTGCAGTGCACGGAAGGTAGTTCTGTCGTGAATGGGGAAGTATGCAGCCAATTTGAACAGAAACGACATTCTCCCACTGTGGTTTTTTATTTAAAGAATTGCTACCAACGTACTTTTAAGATGAACTCACTTGAGTAATACAACAAGTGCAACTACCAAGACCGGTAGGCTACAGGAGTAGCCACGCCCACTGGAGCGGTCGAAAATATTTATAATGGCTCCACTTACTACCTTGTTGTACTGTTTGCCAAGGAAGAAGGGTGGAAACAACCCAAAACGGGTCTGGCAGGAATGAAGACTGACGCCGGTTTTCTGTGATGGATATTTGGCGGCTGGCCCGGCCGTGGAAGAAGCCCCGCCGCTAGCGCGGCGTATCCTTGGCGACACCAGCGTGTTTTTGCGATGCACGGAAGGTAGTCCTGTCGTGAATGGGGAAGCTTGCAGCCAATTTGAACAGAAACAACATTCTCCCACTGGTGTTTTATATTTCAAAAATTGCTACCAACGTTCTTTTTAGACGGACTCACTTGAGTAATACAACAAGTGCAACTACCAAGACTAGAAGGTTACAGGAGTAGCCACGCCCACTGGGGCGGTAAAAAAATAAATATAATGGCTGCACTTTTCCGCCTTGTTGTACTGTTTGCCAATGAAGAAGGGTGAAAACAACCCGAAACACGTCTGGCAGGAATGAAGACTGATGCCAGTTTTCTGTGAAAATCCGCTTGCAGCATTCATGAATAAATGAATGGATATTGACTTACCTGTTGTGGCACTTCCTTGGGGGCAACCTTGTTTTGATGTATATATATATATATATATATCGAGTCAAAAATCCACAATGCTTGCCAGCAAAAAAACAGAGAAGCTGACACTTTCCTCAGATTTTCAGTTGCAGGTTTTCTTTTTCTTTTTCTTTTCTTAAGTGAATTGCATGTGCAACCAGACGCGTTTCTGCGAACTCGGTCGCCTTGATCACCAGACAAAAGTGAAATGTGCCCAACAAAGTTTAAAAGCACCATTAACCAATCATGTGCTAGCATGTCATCTGACCAGTAATAAAAATGGTGAAAATACTCTATACATTATTTTAACACTGGTAAAAAAAAAGTTTAGGTGATCTTATTTAAACATTACATACATGTGTATTAATGAGCGAAGTTTTTTACTCTTCTTGTTACCCATTAAAATGCAAATACAAATTGGCTAAAAGTCATGTGATTTAGGTAATAATTATCTATTCAAATACAGTGTTTCAATTGCCATGCGAACAACACAAATGACTCTAATAATCATAATCCCCAGTCTTTATACGACAAGTATACAGGGAATCATACCTGACCAAGGGGAAAAATGAAAAATATATTCTCCCTTTCAGTTAGAAAAAAATTCAAGAACGATAATCACTGCAAAATACATAATGAATTAGTCTCCCTGACATCAAACTATTCTTAAAAAGTGTGTTCGTAATAGTAAAATACATTGCAATGTGTACACAGGCCATCACATTTTAGATCCAAAACATGCATAGCATGATCACCCTACCCATACAGATGGCATTCAAAGTGCAAGTGCTAAAGTGCTGTAAAAAAAGTGCCAAATATATATATATATCCAAACGTTTTCTGCTCCCACCACTTCCGAATCCACACTGCGGCGGTACGGCGAAGAAGGAGGCACAGACCCCGCAGCACTTCAGTCAGTAAAATGTATTAATTCGACCCGACACAACGCGTTTCAAGCTTAAAAAGCCCTTGTTCACGTACATATATATACATTACCTACTGGCGGTCGCCAGTAGGTAATTGTAGTTAGGACGGAAATCCGCAACATTCTATTTGGAATAACTTTGGCGCCGGTCGACGAATCTTCGCGAAATTCTCCAAGAAGATGGGGCGCTCCGCTCATGTCAAGCTGCCTGATATCCACAGGAGCCGATGATGGTCCCACTACCCCTCCACCTCACCCGAAAATTTCAGGGTAGTACCTCAAGCAGGGGGGAAAGGGGAAGTGGAAGAAAAGAGAGACAGCCTCAGTTGACTAGGTAGAATCTTTCTTCACTGTGCGAGTCAATATGGCGTCTTCTTGGGTCTTTGACTCTGCATAGGAGACACAATAAACAACATGCAACAAACTCTACTTGGTACACTACAACCTTCTTAAGTTCAAAAATATAATGAAATGACCTTTACACTATTGGCCTTAAACTGTTGCTTCTCTCTTGTGTGTGTATATTATTTATTTTTTAATGGTGCAGCATCTGTATGGGAACAGAATCACAATTCATCATTTAACCTTGTCCCTTAATTAAAGTAGTTTTTTAACATATACTGAGGGGCTTTAATTCTAATCACCTTAATGCTTCACTTTAGATACCTTAATCAAGTTGTTTGTAAATTGTTTAATGTTTAAATGGAAGTCCAAATGAGGATTTGTATCTTGAATATGCAGACTGAGTTATATGATGATACATTTGCACTTGCTTCAAGTCTATCGGAAACTTCCAAAATAAGAATACCTTCGGAACACTCTAAGGGAAGTTGTTGTGCCCCGTCTGTTATTTAAATTAGTCTTAAATGTTACCGCTAGACTGGAACGTGAAGTTGCTCTCGCAAATGCTGTGGATGACGGAAGGTTTCTTCAGCTCCGAGTTGACTTTTGTTGTTTTATCTTCGGCAAAAAACTCCCACATTGCGCATGCGATTAGAACAATTTTCTGGAATTCAATATTTGATGCTGATCAAAGAAGCACTGAATGTTTCTCGCTAACACGAACAAATTCTGACAGAATGCCAAGTGCGCAGTGAATACACCAGTTCTTCTCGTTGGGCTACAGTTGAAGTGCGCAGTTCTTTTTTAGAACGCGCACCACAAGCCCTTGTGCTGATCGCGTGACATGAAACACTAGACCGCCAACCTGAGTTTGGTCGATCTAATCTTGCGCTGCCATTTTCCTTACAGGAATTCTTAATGCATTTCAAACATTTTTTTAGGAAGAGTTTTGTGGCTGAATATTTTCTCTTCCAACGTGGATACTTGATCCATTTCCTTACATGTTTGTACATTTTTGTAACTCTGTTTTCAGTGAGCATGGTTGCCGCAATAGTCTTGACAGTACCTCCCTCCAAAATGGATTCTCCCCATTTGGGCTTGGTTGAATAAGCCTTGTAAAATTCTCTGATTAATCATGGTGCATGAACAGTGGAGGAAGGCTACCATGATCTTTCTTCTGGCTCAAAACCCTTCCACTCGACCAAATAATACAATTTGTTCCTGAGGACTTTAGAATCTAAAATTCTGCTGACTTCAAACTCTGCTTCTGACTCAACGCTAAATGGCATAGGAGTTTGTTTCAGCCTTGCATTGGTAGGATTTTTCTTTAACAGTGAAATGTGGAAGGCTGGATGTATCTATAATGATTTAGGGAGCTGTAATTTTACCACTACTGGATTTATTATTTTTATGTCCTTGAATCTGGGTTGAAATGTTCTATTCCCTTTTAGTCTTAGATGTCTAGTGGAAAGACAAACCTGATCTCCAACCTCAAAATGAGTGCCAACTCGCCTTTTCTTATCTGCCTCTCTTTTGTAAGATTCTTTGGCCTTGAGTAAATTTTCTTGAGCCTTTTTATATGAATCTCTCAACACTGCCACCATGTCTGAGATTGCGGGTACTGTGTCATCTCGTTTCCCTATCATTAAATTTGGATGTCTTCCTGAATTTAGATAAAATGGTGAGTAACCAGTGGAATCATGTACAGCATTATTATAGGCAAACTCTGCTGTCCATAGTAAATCAGACCAGTTCCCCTCCTGTTCTAATAAATAAAGTCTTAAGTACTGCTCCAACTCCTGGTTGACTCTCTCAGTTTGTCCATCAGTTTCTGGGTGGAAACTGGTGGAATACCGTGAGTCAATTCCCAAATTATGCATACATTTTTTTCCAGAATTTAGATAGGAATTGCGTTCCTCTGTCTGAGATGATTATTTGTGGAACCCCGTGAGCTCCGACTATGTGTTGGTTAAACATTTGAACTAACTGTGGAGTGGTAGGTACTGCCTTTAATGGAATGAAATGGCTCATTTTA
This sequence comes from Lissotriton helveticus, assembly GCF_964261635.1. Classification (NCBI taxonomy): domain Eukaryota; kingdom Metazoa; phylum Chordata; class Amphibia; order Caudata; family Salamandridae; genus Lissotriton; species Lissotriton helveticus. Next base: position 1,352,146,567 of record NC_136067.1, read on the forward strand.
GAAAATGAATCGACTAATACCAAAATGGCAGTGAACCCTTGACTAGACGGAAGATCCACAATTAGGTCCATGGACACTGTATGCCACGGGTAGGGTGCATTGGGTAGAGGTTGCAACAACCCCTGTGGAGCCTGTCTGTTAGGTTTCCCTTTTATGCACAACTTGCAAGTCAAAACGTACTGTCCCACATGAGCCGCCATGCCAGGACACCAGAAATATCTTTTAATCAACTCTAAGGTCTTTTTAAAACCCTTATGTCCTGCCATACGATCATCATGACAATCTTTCATAGATTTTTCCTGCATTTCTTTTGAAGGAAGATACAATTTCCCCTCATAATACGGCAGACCTTCCATGATCGTCTTCTTAGCATCTTTGCCAACCCAATTTCTCCAATTCCTTTTTGAGCAACTCTTTTGAAAGTCTTTAGTAAACTCTTCTAGGTGAACCGCGCCAATAATTTAATCTAGTGGAATGATAGGTTCCTCAGGAGGGGCCTTCTGTTCATTGGGCGCATTCATTCTGGAAAGAGCATCAGCTTTTCCGTTTTTCACTCCTGGCTTATATGTGATCACAAAATTGAATTCTGAAAAGTATAAAGACCATCTTAACTGCCGAGGAGTGAGTGTTTTAGCTGATTTTAAAAACTGCCGGTTTCGATGATCTGTAAACACAGTCACTCACAGTGCTTTAAATGGAAAAAAATAAGTGCAGGTACTCTCCAAAAGGAGCAATGGACTGGGGGTTGAGTGTGGGCAAGACTTGGGGCAGAGGCAGGGCTAGGTATTCAACCTTTCCGAACTTTATATGCAAGAAATCCAAGTGCATTGTGAAAAAATCGGAAGTATCTGTCCAATGGTTATTGCCCTAATAATCATTTATAAAGCATTTACTAATAATGGTATGTTCAAAACTGTCTCTGAATTTTGCCATCAAAACTTTGCATGCTGGAATTTTTAGAAACCCTTACTTATGAGAAAGGGGAACTACGAGCCCCAGCATGCAAAAGCATTACCAACAAAAATCTAGAACTGTCTGAAAGTGAAAGGCATTCAATGGAGCTGCTGTCTCATTTGGATTACGTATGGTTTCCCATACGAGACAAGGGGTTTAAATGCACCAAATCAAACAAAATTGTGTTGCCTTTAAGATGTTTTTTTGTTTAAGGGTAATCATACAAGGGGCAGAAAGAGCCACCGAGAAGGACAGAATGACGCGGGCTTCAGATTGGCGCTGTTGTTAGAAAGGCCACCAACCCAAATGCTCTGTATCATGGGCATCCCCGGCTTAAACCCCTGGCACTGGCATCCTAGCCATCCAGGCAAGCCATGTCAAAACACCTGGGCATCAACCACAAGAATTGACTTGCCCAGTTGTGTGAGTGCACACTGTCGGCTGAAAGCCTCGCAGCCTTTGGAGCATTTAGGGAACTGTAAAAGGTATCAGACGTAAAGACAGGCAAGCCACATGTGCAAAAACATGCACCCAACCCTCGCGATCTGCTGAGGTAAGTCTGCCAAAATGGAAAGCACTGGGGCTCATTCAGTTCTTGGCCTCTCTGCTGAGATTGCTACAATGGTGCTGTCATCAAAGAGGCCACTCAACTGTACACAACTGGACGAAAAACCACCAATGTTTAGGTAACTTTTGTCTGCCCTGATAAAAATCCAGCCTTTCAGCATGCTACAGGCTACTAAAGAGGGTCAAAAAGTTTCAAGGGGAACTCCTCGCACCTTTGCTGACCTTTTTTACTGGACACATGAAACAAGCCATCTCAGAGCTCCATTTACGTTCAGTTTGAGGAAACAAGTCATCTGCCTAAGATTACAGTTTGATAAGTGATCGAGCTACGAATAATAAAACCTACAAACTATGCTTTTGGCAGAAAAGTGCGTCCTGCCCTCTTCTCCTCCGCACACCGAGCCCCCAGCATTTAGTAATTGAAGGACGTCTATTGTCTCATGAGTTTAATGGGGTTGGGGAAGGTGTGGGGTCTGCTCAATTGCCTTTTAAACCCAAGGGTCTACTGTATTGGCTTGACACAGGAACTCTGTGCTCTTGATAAAGCATCCTGGTTCAGCACCCTAGCTCGCCCCTTTGTTCTGCCTCTGCCCAGGCACCTCCTAATTTAATATACTGTATATCTATTTGAAAAGGCAACAACAGTAGCACTTGCGGGCCGTCTTGTTGTTTAAATGCATGAAACCAAACAAAATTGTGTCGCCTTCAAGGTGGTTTTTTGTTTGAGGGTAATCATACAAGTAGCAGCAAGGGTGGGGATTTACATGCAAGTAAACATGCCTAATTCAAATTGTTGGTGAACTAACATTTTCAGTCATTTAAAACAATGGCACGCTAAAAAGCTGTACTGCCTAAAGAATGCGCCCCACACCCTTGTCCATTAGTTTTATGATGGACTCTAAACTCCTACTGGGCAGGATCAAAGGGTAGACCAAACACCCTGCCGCCTCACCGCTGCTGGAAGAGTCGCAGTGAAGCACGACAAGATTGCTATGTCCAGGTGACAAGTGCTGCTGTTCTGGTGCTCCTATGCAACTTAGCTCAGGATTGCAGAATCGGAGCAGGTCATGTGAAAAGTGCTGCCGAGGCAGGAGAAAATGAGGAGCACAACCTTTGTCTAGGCAAGGCCCCCATGAGTACCAGTACTTCCCTTGTCCTAGAAGAAGTTCCGGTACTCAAGGGGCGAAAATTAAAAAGTGCGGGTATTCCGCACCGGTGAGTACCGGCCCATTTAAAGCACTGGTCAGGCAATGTTTTGCTCCCAAAAAGAATGCCACCAATCCTGAAAAGCTTCTTTCACTGCCAATAATTCCTTGTCCACTATGGAATAATTGATTTCTGGTTCTGACAGTTTTCTTGATCTAAAAGCCACCGGGTGAAGTTGCCCTGTTAATTTTTCTCTCTGAGATAGGATCCCTCCTGTAGCAAAATCTGACACATCAGTTTCCACAAAAAAGGCTTGTTCCGGGTCAGGGTGCATCAAGATTGGAGCTGTAATGAAGGTTTTCTTAAGGAACTGAAAAGCTTGTTCTGCTTCGTCGGACCAATCAAATTTCTTCCCTTTCTTCAAAGGTTGAGTGATGGGTGCCACCTTGGCCGAAAAATTGGGAATACACCTCCTATAAAAATTGGCAAAGCCAATAAAACTTTGTATTTCTTTCACATTTTTTGGGGATGACCAGTTTTGAATTGCCTGAACTTTTGATGGATCCATAGCTACACCCTCTGCGGATATCACGAACCCCAGAAATTCCACCTGATCAACATGGAATGAGCACTTTTCGAGTTTGACAAATAGATGATTCTCCAATAGTTTCTGCAAAATTGATCGCACATGTTTCACATGATCTTCCATGCAGTCTGAAAAAATCAATATATCGTTGATGTAGTCGACAGCCACACGATCGAGGAACTCACGCAGGACGTCATTGACTAGGTGTTGAAATGCGGCTGGCGCATTGCTTAATCCATATGGCATCACTTGGTATTCGAAAAGGCCATATTTGGTTCTAAAAGCTGCTTTCCATTCATCGCCTTCGGCGACTCTTACCAAGTGATATGCACCTCTTAAGTCAAGCTTAGTGAACACTTTGGCTCCTTTGACCTGATCTAATAATTGTGATATCCATGGTAATGGATATCGATTTTTTACAGTTACCTGATTCAAGGCTCTGTAATCGATACAGAAGCGAAGAGTTCCATCCTTCTTGGGTCGAAAAAACAATGGCAATGACACCGGGGATTGAGATGGTCTAAAGAATCCGATTTTTAAGTACTCATCTAGGTATTCCTTTGGGTAGATATTTTCTGCTTCAGTTAGTGCGTACATACGACTGCATGGCAAAGTGGCCCCAAGCTCCAGCTCGATTTTAAAGTCATATTCTCGATGTGGGGGAAGTTTTCTGCATTTCTCTTATCGAAGACGCTGGCCAGGTCTTGATACTGTTCTGGAATTTCTTGTGTCTTCATTACGCATACATATTGGGTGAGGTGAGGTAATTGAATGGCTGGTGACTCTTCAAATTTAGGACTAATTCGGGTAAAACAATTTTCCTTGCAATGTTCGGAGTTCATTTTCACAGTTCTTCTTTCCCAATCAATAGTCGGATGATGCTCAGTTAACCAGGGCAACCCCAATATTATTTGAAAAAAAAAACACCACTCAGCAAACGTGCCCCCTGGCGCGTTTGCAGAGGGGGAAGTAATTCCCCTTGAATACTGTGGGGTCCCTGGGGGCTAATTAGCCTACTAGGAACCTCCAGTATGCGCCAGGGGGCTGCATTGCAGAGAGGTGTATAAAGGGGTGTGGCCTCATTACACCTCTCTATAACACAGCCCCCTGGCGCATACTGGAGGTTCCTGGTGGGCTAGTTGGCCCCCAGGGACCCCCAGTATTCAAGGGGATTTAGTTCCCATTCTGGAAACGCGCCAAGGGGGCTGCGTTGCAGAGAGGTATAATGAGGTCACGCCCCTTTTTACACCTCTCTGCAACGCAGCCCCCTGGCGCATACTGGAGGTTCCTGGTGGGCTAGTTGGCCCCCAGGGAACCCCAGTATTCAAGGGGATTTAGTTCCCATTCTGGAAACGCACCAAGGGGGCTGCGTTGCAGAGAGGTATAATGAGGTCACGCCCCTTTTTACACCTCTCTGCAACGCAGCCCCCTGGCGCATACTGGAAGTTCCTGGTGGGCTAGTTGGCCCCCAGGGACCCCCGGTATTGAAGGGGATTTAGTTCCTCTTCTGGAAACGCGCCAGGGGGCTGCGTTGCAGAGAGGTGTAATGAGGCCATGCCCCTTTTTACACCTTTCTGCAATGCAGCCCCCTGGCGCATACTGGAGGTTCCTGGTGGGCTAGCTGGCGCCCAGGGACCCCCAGTATTCAAGGGGATTTAGTTCCCACTCTTGAAACGTGCCAGGGGGCTGCGTTGCAGAGAGGTGTAATGAGGCCACACCCCTTTTTACACCTCTCTGCAACGCAGCTCCCTGGCGCACACTGGAGATTCCTGGTGGGCTAGCTGGCTCCCAGGGACCCCCAGTATTCAAGGGGATTTAGTTCCCACTCTGGAAACGCGCCAAGGGGGCTGCGTTGCAGAGAGATATAATGAGTCCACGCCCCTTTTTACACCTCCCTGCAACGCAGCCCCCTGGCGCACACTGGAGGTTCCTGGTGGCCCAGTTGGCCCCCAGGAACTCCCAGTATTCAAGGGGATTTAGTTCCCCCTCTGGAAACGTGCCAGGGGGCTGCGTTGCAGAGAGGTGTAATGAGGCCACACCCCTTTTTACACCTCTCTGCAACACAGCCCCTTAGCGCATACTGGAGGTTCCTGGTGGGCTAGTTGGCCCCCAGGGACCCCCAGTATTCAAGGGGATTTAGTTCCCACTCTAGAAACGTGCCAGGGGGCTGCATTGCAGAGAGGTGTAATGAGGCCACGCCCCTTTTTACACCTCTCTGCAACGCAGCCCCCTGGCGCATACTGGAGGTTGCTGGTGGGCTAGTTGGCCCCCAGGGACCCCCAGTATGCAAGGGGCCTTAATCCCCCAACTTAGAACACGCTGCAGGGCGTGTTTGCACAGTGGTGAAGGAAGGGGGCCGGGCTTGAGGTGATATGTGTGCAAACATGCCCTGTGGCGCATTTTAAGTTGGGGAATTAATTCCCCTATGGGCCAACTAGCCCAACAGGTACCTCCAGTAAGCGCCACGGAGCTACGTTGCAGAGTGTTGTAAAAAGGGGGCGTGCCCTCTGATCACCTCCCTGGCACATGCTGGAGGTACCTGGTGGGCTCGTTGACACACAGGGGACCTCAGGATTGAAGAGGAATTAATTCCCCAACTTAAAACGCGCCAGAGGGCGTGTTTGCACACATGTCACCTCAGGCCCCGCTCCATTCCTTCACTATTGAGCAAAATATTCCTCTAAAAACAGCCGAACTACGAATTCCGATTTATTCACCTGTTATCACGAGAGATGTCAGTGCTGCATCCTTGAGCCCAGTACAGACCCCGAATAGTAAATCTAAGCGTACTTACCAGCAACTTGCATTTCCGTCCATAGGAATCTATTGTGTGGTTTTCACCAGAAAAGTTTCTAAGTGTCTCTTTTTGAAACATACAAATATTCCTCTAAAATCAGCCGAACTACGAATTCCGATTTACTCATCTGTTATCAGGAGAGACCTCAGTGCTGCATCTTTCAGCCCACAACTGATCCTGAAAAGTAATTCTAACCATACTTACAGTAACTTGAATTTCCTTCCATAGGCTAACATTGACTGGTTTCACTTGGAAATTCTTCTGTGTGTGGAGTTTTGGAACTTTAACAAATTCCTCTAAAATCAGCTGAACTACGAATTCTGATTTACTCACCTGTTATCAGGAGAGACCTCAGTGCTGCATCTTTCAGCCCACTATTGATCCAGAAAAGTAATTCTAACCATACTTACAGTAACTTGAATTTCCTTCCATAGGCTAACATTGACTCGTTTCACTTGGAAATTCTTCTGTGTGGAGTTTTGGAACTTTAACAAATTCCTCTAAAATCAGCCGAACTACGAATTCTGATTTACTCACCTGTTATCAGGAGAGACCTCAGTGCTGCATCTTTCAGCCCACTATTGATCCTGAAAAGTAATTCTAACCATACTTACAGTAACTTGAATCTCCTTCCATAGGCTAATATTGACTGGTTTCACTTGGAAATTCTTCTAAGTGTGGAGTTTTGGAACTTTAAAAAAATTCCTCTAAAATCAGCCGAACTTCGAATTCCAATTTACTCACCTTTTATCAGGAGAGACCTCAGTGCTGCATCTTTCAGCCTAGTACTGATCCTGAAAAGTTATTTTAACCGTACTTACCAGTAACTTGAATTTCCTTCCACAGGATATCATTGCCTGCTATGTAAAATATATATAAAGTAAAAAAAATATAAAATTAAAAAAAATATATTACAATTTCAATATTTTGAAAAACATATTTTTTTCAATTTAAATTAAAAATATGTAATTTAATTTAAAAAAATAAAATATCTAAAAATAAATACTTTAAAACAATGTAGTAAATCAGTATAAAAAATATAACAATTAATACATTTAAAAATGATCATTTACAAAACCTTTGAAATTCACTGAAAAAACCATAGGTTTTAGCCACGTTATAGTTAGGAATTAGCATTTAAAAAACCTTAGAAATTCACTGAAAAAACCATAGATTTCAGCCACGTTATAGTTAGGAATTAGCATTTAAAAAACCTTAGAAATTCTCTGAAAAAACCATAGGTTTCACACATGTTATAGTTAGCTGGACATTTCACTCATTCAAAACCATTGAAATTCCCCCGTTATAGTAAGTTCAGCTAACTATAACTCGCGCGCCCGCAATGCACTCCTGATGACGTCACATATTACATCACTCATGACATGGTCAGTGACATCACTCATGACATCATTGATGACATCTCAAATGACATCACTGATGACATCACTGACGACATCATCCAGTGAATGTGTGTCTTTCTGAAAAATAAATATTTTTTATATATGTATATCTAAAGGTCTATGGTACCGACAGGGTACGACGAATCACTATTCACGATGGCCCGAAGATGTTGCAGTATTCTCACGTGCACTTGTAGCTTCGTACTTCCCACGTACCTCAGCCCACAGGTGCACGTGAGAACATGCACTGCGTGATCCGTCCTACAATTGTAGTTCCCTTTGATCTTGATCTCATTCTCTCTAAATGGAGTCTTGTATTGAGATGTATTGACTCCGAATTTACACGCACGACATGATGCACATTTAAAAAAACCTTGTCTAGGTTTTAGCCAAGTTTCCTTAACAGCTGTTTCAGGCTTGGATTTAGTTAACATTGACCCCATACTTTGTGTTTTTCTAAACGTTAAAGTTGGTTTTGGTGGAAGTCTGTTGCACAAAATATTGTCTGTTAGCACTATTGGCCAATTTTTATTGATTATAGACCGAATTTTCCTTTCCTGTCGACTTTAGGTTGTGATAAGCCGCGGAGTATCATTAGAAGTGCCAGGAGTATCAACATCACTGTTCTCATTATGTGGCAACAATGACTCTCTTGATCTCTCATCAGACTTTTTAACAGCATCAACTAGCATTTTGTTAGTATATCCTCTTTTCCTAAGTCTAGTTATAGTATCTTGTTTGCATTTCCCAAATTCTTCTTCTGTGCTACATATCCGTTTCAGCCTTAAAATTTCACCGTACGGGATACTAGCAATTAAATGCTTAGGATGGGAACTGGTAGCGTGCAACTTGCGTTGCCTGCTGTTGGCTTTCTGTAGGCTGTGGTTGCAAGTTTATCATTATGTATAAAAACGCTAACATCTAAAAACTCTATTCTGGTCTGACTAAAGTGAGATGTGAAGTGCAAGTTCATACAATTGTTATTAATACTTTTCACAAACTCTTTAGCACTTTCAATTCCGTCATTCCAAACAATAAATACATCATCGATGTAGCGTAGCCAGTATACAATGTTTTGTGAGAATATTCCCCGGTGTTGAACCATGAGGACCTGCTCCTCCCAATAGCCCACGTGTAAACACACGTAGCTAGGAGAGAAGCAGGCCCCCATGGCCACACCCTGTATCTGACGATAAACATTCTTGCCAAATGAAAAGAAATTGTTATCAAGACACCATTCTATCAAGGCCACTAACATTTTGTTATGTTGATAATAGTCACATGACCTTGATTCTAGGAAGTATTTGACAGCAGTTAAACCCAACTTATGCTCAATGCTGGTATACAGCGACTCTATCTCTAATGTTATTAGTGTCAAATTTTCAGTCCATTGTACGTCCCCAATTTTGTTGATAAAATCCCCTGTATGCTTCACATAAGAGGGCAATGATTTGACTAGATCTTGTAGAAAGTAATCCACATATGTGCCCACACGTTCGGACATACTCCCAATAGCCGAAATGATCAGGCGACCTGGAATCGGGGTGACATCTTTATGGACTATGGGCAATAGATATAAAAATGGTAGCACTGGATGTTCGTTCCACATATACTGAAATTCAGCAGTAGTTATGAGGCCCTCACGTACTGTAACTCCTTTTTTACAGAGTCTTTCGCTTTGCTGTATTCCTTCATAGTTGTTTTGACATAACACTGTTCATTAATAAGCTGTCTCATTGCTTCCTGTACATATTCCGTTCTTGGCCATAAGATCACATTCCCACCTTTGTCCGATTTTTAAATGACAACTTCCACATCTTTACTGAGTCTATTCATCAAATTCTGCAATTGGACCTGATTATGTTCTAGCTTTTGTTTTTTATAATTTACTTTGCAATTTAATTTCTTGATTTCCTCTATGACGCATTCATGAAAGGTGTCTACCGTGTCCTTAGGCATTAATGGTAAGAACATTGATTTGGGTTTATACGGACTTTCTCATACTCCTTTCTGTAACAGATTGATTTTTTGTATTCTTTCTTGGGTGGAATCACTTTGTGTTGCTGGTTGAGTGACTCCACTTAAGTCATTTCCAAGATCGTGCATGGTTAAGGTCTGTAGATCTGATGCCTTTAATTTCGAAACTGCTTCAGTCTCATTATATTGTGCATTTTTGTTTAACCTTTCTGTTCTAGTTTTCACTGCAAAGAATTTTTTCAGTTTTAATTTACGGATGAAACAAAATACATCTATTCTTGTTTTCGCGTAATCAAAATTGTTGCCTGGACAAAAGTTCAAGCCCAGTGCATGTAACTGTTCTTCTGCCTTAGTCAATTCAACTGTGGATAGATCGATAATTGTCTTTTCATCAGTTAGGCCTAAGTTTGTTTTTTGCGCCACTGATTCCTCTTCTTCTCTTTTGGCTTTGCGCTTGCTCCCGCGGCGCCGTGCTCTTCTATTTGCGTTCCGCCTTTTTCTATTGGCTTTTTTATGTTCCTCGGCCTCAGAGTTTGCTTCCGTGCTTCCACCAAAAAATCAATCTCTTCCTCCAGGCATAGTATAGGCATACGCATTAAATTCTATGTCAGGACAGGAGGCTCCGATTATGCTTTCTCATTTCTTTTAATGAAATGCTCAGCAGCCAATAAAACAACCAAAAAACTACATTTCCCATGAACACCAGGGAATGACCATAGAGACTACAGTATAAAGGGTCCCAACATTAGTCCTTCCTCCTCTTTCTTTGCTGCTCCGCAGCCAGTTAAGTGCTTTATGACTTTTACCTTATCTTGATTACTGTATGCCTGTATTATTGTATTGGCTTACTGTGTTGCTAGCTTGATAGCTTGTGTTGCGCGTCTACTTGTAGCGCGTTGTATTGCCACGTCGTTGGCCCGTCTCCGCGTGTGCTCCTTCTTTTGCTGACAGTGCGCAGCGGTGTTTGTACTCGGAGCGTGTGCCTCACCTCTGTTTTTCAGTCCGGGAGCATTTCTGCTGCTCGCGGACTCTGGTGGAGCGGGAGCAGGGGTTTCCGTCTCCTTTGGAGAGCGCGAGCGCTCTCGAGACGGTCATTTGGTGTCAGGCAGCGGTCGCGCATGCGCACCGCTTTCTTTCCGGTTTGGGAGTTTCTCTCAGCGCCGGTTGAGTGACGACGGTGTTTTCATCGTCCAGCCCACAGCCTGTCTCGAAATTATTAACCCCGTGTGACGCTGGAGTCTGGGGAAGGCTTCGGTTGTAAACTTTTGGCATAGGCTCTGCCTAGAGTGTTTCTGTGCTGCGCAGGCTTTGCTCCCTCCACATTTGAACTATTTCAGGGTCAGGTTTGTGCCTGCTTCTTCATTAAGCCTGCTGTGGGGTCTAACACTCCCCCCTTGACTTGTGTTTTGACACTCCGTATTTGCTGTAATCATCTGTGGGCTCTAATTTTCTACGCCAGTGTAGAATGGCTGAATTCTACGACGATGATGATGATTACTATTATGGGGATGAGGATGAAGGCTCCCTGGAGCATGATTTGGTGGAACAGTTGGATAAGGGTGTCCAAAAGTCGGTTAATAAAGCACTGGTACGTGCAATTAATCCTCTGAAGCGCCATTTGACCTTGTATGCCCAGCAGCAAGGCTGGCTACCTCCTTCTAAGAAATCCACGAAATCCCCTGTTAATCCCCATAAATCGGATTTCCAGAGACTGGCCAAGTCATTGGCGTCTGCGCCTTCCAGTGCTTCTGTTCCTCACGATACTGACTCGGACAATGGGCAGTCCTCCACATCTTCGGACCATGCTTCACCTCCACCTAAGAAGCGGGTCCGTAAGGAACATTTTGTGGACGCGCCTGAGCGTCCTTCGGTGCTCACTTTTGAACCGGCAGATATTTTGCATCCGAACTCGTCTTCCTGGTTGCCTTCACCTGCTGTGGCAGCCTACATTCAGGCTCATATTCGGCAGCCTTTTGAAGCCTCAGTCCGTGCGCGACTCCGCTCGGAATGTCCATGGCCAGACCTCGCGGACCATTTGGCCGAAACACCAGAGGTCGACCCTATGATGGTCACGTATTTGAAAAAATATTCTAAGGACCCAAAAAAGGGCCTTGACCGTTCGTGGCGGTCTTGCCAAGACAAAATGTTGGACATGCTTGGACCGCTTACTAAGATCCTAGATTTGGGCTTTCAAGCAAAGGAGGCCTCTGCTCTTGTGAACCCAGACGTACTAATCGAATGGGCACAAAGAGCACTCTGCCAGTTGGGTAATGCCAATTGCGCAGTGTCTGCTGAATGTCGTAGGTCGATTCTTTTGAAGCTGGATCCAAAGCTGTCCGAACTTGCAACGTCGGAGTCTGGTCCTGACGCGCAGGGTCTCTTATTTGGGCAACCCTTCTTAAAGGAACTTACTAAGTTTGTCTCAACTTTCAGTGGTATTGACAAAGCGCAGGCGTCCCTGCGCCGGGCGATGCGTCCGGTTTTTGCAAGGGCCGGACGAGGACGTGGACGCTCGTTCGGCCGTGGCCACACTCAACAGTCCAACCGGGGTAACCCCTCGCACCGTGGTGGAACGCAAGACTCCGGTTACTCCACGAGAGCAAACTTCTATCCTTCCCGCAAAGGGAAAGGCCAGTATGGAAAAGGTCGCTCCGGAGGACAACAAGGACACTACCAAGATTCCAATTCAGCAGGTGAGCCTGATTCATGCTTGCGATGTGATGTTGGGGGGTCGGATACAGTTTTTCCTAGAAAACTGGTGCTTGATCTCCAACGATGCATGGGTGCTAGAAACAGTACAAGGTTTCAAGATAGAGTTCTATCACCCGGTGCATCAGACCCGTCCTCCCCCTTGTTTAAGTTTTTCCCTTCAAGATCAGGCTTGTCTCTCCGAGGAGATAAATGTGCTTCTCGAAAAGGGGGCGATTGTTCCAACCGTCCGTCATCCGACGGGGTTTGCCAACTCAGTCTTTCTGGTCGAGAAGAAGGGAGGCGGATCTCGTCTGGTTCTCAACCTGAAAGACTTCAACAGTGGGGTGGTTTACCGGCACTTCAAAATGGAGGGCATCCATCTCTTGCGGGATCTCCTGCGCGAGGGGGACTGGATGGTGCGCTTAGATCTCAAGGACGCGTATCTGTCGATACCGATCTTCAAGCCTCATCGTCGGTTTCTCCAGTTTCGTTGGCAGGGGGTTTGGTACGAGTATCAAGTCCTCCCATTCGGCCTTTCGTCAGCACCGTGGTGCTTCACGAAACTGCTGAGGCCAGTTGTGGAACACTTGCGGGCTCGGGGGGTCAGACTGATTATTTATTTGGACGATATCCTCCTTATGGCGGATTGTCCGACTCGGCTTCTGCTACATCTGCAGTGGTCCATCGGTCTTTTGCAGTCTCTCGGGTTTCTGATCAATATTCCGAAATCAGTTTTGACTCCCACTCAGTCTATAGATTTCCTGGGTTTCCAGATAGACTCCATCTCTTGCCAGCTCCTCTTGCCCAGACAAAAGATTCGTTACATCAAGAGGGAGTTGACGTCTATTATTTCCAGACAGAATGTGTCACTGAGATCGTTGGCACGTGTGGTCGGTCTGTTGGCCTCTTCCATTCAGGCGATCTTTCCGGGTCCCCTCCATTACAGAGCGATGCAGCGTCTGAAGATTCAGCATCTCCGGAAAGGTCTCCGGTACTCAGATCAAATTCCTCTGTCAGAGGATGTGAAGTGGGAGATGCAGTGGTGGTTGGACCACATGGAGGCCTGGAATGGTCGAGCTCTGTTCGGACAGTCGCCGGAATTGATAGTGGAATCCGATGCCAGTCAATGGGGTTGGGGAGCCCGTTGCGGTCCTGTCTCGACGGGAGGTCGTTGGTCCCCACGGGAGTTGTCTCTCCACATAAACTGTCTGGAACTCCTAGCGGGTTCGTTTGCGATCAAGTGTTTTTCTCCGCGTCAAACCAGTTGCTGCATTCTTCTCCGGATGGACAACGTGTCCGCAGTCCGATATGTCAACAAACTGGGCGGGACTCGGTCCAAGGTGTTGGCGGAGATAGCCAAAGACTTTTGGCATTTTTGTCTGCAGCGGAAGATCACTGTTATTGCGGAGTATCTTCCGGGTTGCAACAATCAAGTTGCGGATTGGCACTCCAGACATCTTCGGGACTTCAGCGACTGGAGGTTGCATCCTCGAGTGTTCCGTTCCATTCTTCGGCGTTGGGGTCAGTGTCGCATAGACCTGTTTGCCTCTCGCCTCAACACACAACTACCGATGTTTTACAGTTGGAGACCGGATCCGCTAGCTCTAGCCACGGATGCTTTTCTTCAGCATTGGCCGTCGACTCTGTGCTATGCGTTTCCCCCATTCATGATGCTTCCCAGGGTTCTGGCTTACACCAAACGGTTTCGTGCGGAACTGATTCTGATAGCTCCGTTCTGGAGGGCTCAAGCGTGGTTCCCGGTTCTCCTGGAGATGTGTTGCGAGCCACCTCTCCTGCTTCCCCAGAAGTGGAATCTCTTGTTGGATCCTCTAGAAGATCCGCATCCCCTGATTCTCTCCGGCTCTCTCCAGTTGCTGGCGTGCCGGATCTCGGGGATCGCTGGACGATCTCAGGCATTTCGAGCGACGCTTCCAAATTCATTAGTGAAGCTTGGTCTCCCAATACTTACAAGCGATACAAAGGTGCTTGGAAGCGGTGGTGCGATTGGTGTGCTCAACGGGAAGCTGATCCCGTTTCAGCGGATGTCTGTTTGATCATTAATTTTCTGGCGTCTCTGGCTTCTTCAGGTCTGGCTTATAGGACGGTCAACAATTTTCGTTCTGCAATTTCAGCTGGCCACGTCCGCATTGATGGTAAACCAGCTGGGGAACACCCCTTTGTTTCTAAATTGCTTAAGGGTATTCGCCTCTCGAAACCTCCCACTTCTAAGTATGTTTCGCTCTGGGATGTTTCCATTGTCCTGCGTTTCTTGGAGGCCTGGCCTTCCAATTAGTCTTTGTCCCGTAAACAATTGTCTGCAAAGTTGACCATGTTGCTGTGTCTCCTTTCTTGTAAGCGTGTTTCAGATGTCCGCGCTTTAGATCTTGCGGGTCGTAGTTTCACGCCTGAGGGTGTTTCTTTTCGCCTGTCCAGACGGACTAAGTGTAATACTTCGCTCATTACTTATCCGTCTTTTCCCGCACATCCCAATCTTTGTGTTGTGCAATGCCTGAAAGATTATGAGGTGAGTACTGCTTCTTTACGTTCCGACATGCAGGGTCAATTGTTAATTGCATTACAGAAACCATTTCGCCCTGTCGCTCCAGCTACTTTGGCGCGCTGGGTGCGGTGGCTTATGTCCGAAGCGGGCATTGATGTATCTGTGTTTGGTGCACATTCTGCTCGTGGAGCGATGGCCTCTAAAGCCTTTTCCATGGGGGTCACTCTTGTTGACATTATGAAGGCCGCAGATTGGTCTTCTGATTCAGTTTTCAAGTCTTTTTATTATAAACCGATTGATAATGTTGCTTCTGTGGTGGTGAACCAGCTTTAAACAAGCATAATCGGAGCCTCCTGTCCTGACATAGAATTCAAAATTTGCGAACATACGTGACAAGAATTTTCAATTCTATTAAGGACAAGGAGGCGAGGATTATCCCACCCTTTGTTTTGATGTGCATTGATATTCTGCAATCTGTTTGATACTACTGTGACATATGTTCATTGTTCTTTTTTCCCCCACTGGATTGCATTTGACTCTCTTGCATTATTTGGATGTTACGACTCTATATCTCTTTCAGGTTCAGACCCGAAGTAGAGTTTGCCGCCTTGCCTCTGCAGTTCATCTTTCTCCTGATTCACGGACCCAGAGTTCTTCTACGGCCTGCTTCCAGATCCTTTGGATTTCGGCGGCGTGTTTGGAGTTGCTTTTATTGTTCTATATTGGATTTTATTTTGACCTTGAACTGTTTCCACAACAAAGAAAGAGGAGGAAGGACTAATGTTGGGACCCTTTATACTGTAGTCTCTATGGTCATTCCCTGGTGTTCATGGGAAATGTAGTTTTTTGGTTGTTTTATTGGCTGCTGAGCATTTCATTAAAAGAAATGAGAAAGCATAATCCTCGCCTCCTTGTCCTTAATAGAATTGAAAATTCTTGTCACGTATGTTCGCAAATTTTGAACTGTCAGTGTTCATACTACCCATACTATATATATATATTCAGCTCCAGCTTCGATACCCGGTGAAGTGTAAAGAACGGGCCGCACTCTTGGGGTATTTTTTCACCAGTTTGTTTATTCGTGCATCGTTTTTCATAAAGAATACAGAACGCATTTCGGCTTTGCGTGCCTTTTTCCACTGTGTACAAAGTGCACATTAAATCAGTCACCATTTAAACTTTCTCGCCGACAGTGTTTCCAGCACACTGATCATTGGCATAGAAAGGAGACTTCCCAGGAGTACATATTTACAAAGCAAGCGCCGCTTCTATTTCTTCGATCTCCTTCAAACATTTGTCACGGTCGCTCCAGGCGAACTTTATTAATATTTTTAGCATACCAGCAGAGGCTTCTGTCGTGTATTCAGACCATTCTTCTAACAAGGCAGGATTCAGGTTCTCATATGACGGTATGGTGTAGATTCTTAACCCGCGGGGGATACGCTTTACCTCCAAGTAATTTTGTAAGGAGGTGGCTTCCCACCATTTGCGGATTTTGCGTTCCATCAGGTGCTCTAGCTTGTTAAATTGTGAGCGCAAACTACTTTGTATCCCATTGCCTCGATTCCGGTCCACCCTCTGCATCGATGTGCATTTAAAGACGTCTGCTGCATCCTCATTGCGGGATGCGTCAGAAAACCTTTCACTGGCTATGTAGAATGTGCACCCATGAAAGAAATAATCTTTCCACCCCTTGTCACACTCCAGCTACAATATTTACGTTTCATACGGTGATTTCTCAAGCTCGCATAAATTCTTGCAGATTACTTGGTTACCAGCGGGCCCGTTCACTGACTCACCCAGCCAGTCGTCCTTCCGTAATCCCTCCACTGATTGATGTCTCGTAGCGGTGCACATATATATATATATATATATATATATATATATGTGCAAACCTGAAATCGTAAATAAACCTGATAATATCTTCAAAAGTACCCGTGAGTGCGAATCTTTCTTCGTAAGGAGAGTGGGAAGAATATATATATATATATCTATATATATCTATATATATCTATATTCACTGAAAAAACCATAGGTTATAGACCATATATAGTTAGGAATTAGCATTTAAAAAACCTTATTTTACTCACACAAAACCATTGAAATTCCATATATAGTTAGTTGCACTAACTATATATCGCGCACCCGCAATCCACTGCTGATGATGTCACATATTACATCATTCATGACATGGTCAGTGACATCACTGATGACATCACTGATGACATCTCAAATGACATCACTGATGACATCACTGATGACATCTCAAATGACATCACTGATGACAACATCCAGTGATTATGTGTTTCTGTAAAGTTTAAATATGTTTTACATATTGAAGAATGAGTGGATGTATAAGTGTCTGAATGAAGGTTTTAGTAGGTGCGTGATTGACTGTATGAGTGAGTGATTAAATGCGTCTTACTAAATGCACGGGTTAGTGACTAAACTGTCTGAAAGTGTGCATCAGCATGTCTATTGTTGTGCAAGCTGCTGCATGTGTTGATCAGTAGCTATATAAGTAGCTATATGGGTTATTGATTGGTTGCACAAGTATTTGTATGGGAGACTGAGTGTGTGTATGGCTGGCTGGGAGGTGTGTGACTCTGTGCAGATCAATGTGTACTTGTATCAGTGATTCTATAAGAGAGTAAGTATGTGTTAGTATATGTTTTAAAATGTAAGGTACTCTATGTTTAACTGTGTAGATTAGAAAATGGAACTGTGATTGATTCTTTACAGGACTGACTAGGTGTGTGAGTAACTCCATGGATGAGTGGCAGAGTGTGAGTGTCTGTATAGGTGTATGAGTGCATATGATACTGTTGTAAAGATGAGTGATTGTATGTATGAATGATTGTATGGGTGAATGAGTGAATGTGTGTGTAGACGTAGGAATCAGTGAGTGCGTATGTAGTAACTAGTATTGGTGTGTCAATGGTTTCAAAAATTATACTCTGTATTTAACACTGGGTGTAACAGAGGTTATATTAAAGTGTGAGGAGATGCATTGTATTGTCACATTAATGATATCATCATTGATGTGACCATTGATGTCAAATGAGATATCATCAGTGATGTCATTTGAGATGTCATCAGTGATGTCATCAGTGATGTCACTGACCATGTCATGAATGATGTAATATGTGACATCATCAGCAGTGGATTGCGGGTGCGCGATATATAGTTAGTGCAACTAACTATATATGGAATTTCAATGGTTTTGTGTGAGTAAAATAAGGTTTTTTAAATGCTAATTCCTAACTATATATGGTCTATAACCTATGGTTTTTTCAGTGAATTTTCAAGGTTTTGTAAATGCTAATTCCTAACTATATATGGTCTATAACCTATGGTTTTTTCAGTGAATTTCAATGGTTTTTTAATAGCAAATATCATAAGCTGTCGAATGTCAAGTACGTGGTAAGTAAAACATTTTCGTGTTTATGCACACTGATCTGCTTTGAATGCTACCCCCCACCCCTCATTTCTATTAGGAGTACTCTCTCTTTGCAGATAGTGAAGGGTAGTTAACGCAGCCCTTTGCCCCCTTTGTAATCCGTCGTGCCTGCTTCTCTCTCCATTTGATTGATTGTTCTCTTTGGTTCATTCTCTATTTACAAACAAGCACAGAGTCAAAATACTCTGTTTAGTCTTTGCAGATAGCGAAAAACCGTGTAAAAAAACAAAAGGAATCGAGCAAAATCAGTAGGCCACTAATGGGATCTCTTTTTGACCTCGCTAAAATAGAAACATTAGGAACAACCTGTTGAAAATAGCAATGCGTATGTACATAAGCGGCGTTCATTTGTGTTCACAGTACCCCTTGTTGATTGTTTGAATCGAGCATTGAATTGTTCGAAGTTGGTTCTCTTAAGGATCTTCTCTGCCTGCAAACGAGGAAGAATAGGAATATTCTCTCTCCCTTTGCAGATAGTGAAGGGTAGGTAACGCAAGCCTTTAACACGTCGTACCTATTTCATTCCTCATTGATTGATTGATTGTCCGAACATTGACTGTTTGGGAATTAGTTCTTTTTGGAGGTATTCCCTGTTTGCAAATAAACGTAGGAAAATCTTTGCAAGTAGTGAAAGGGTACGTAATGCGGACCTTTCTCCCCCGTTGTAATCTGTCATGCCTATCTACTCCCCACTGATTGATGCACCTGTTTCACCCGGACCATTTACTAGACATACGTCATCTGGCCCGACCAGAGAGCACCCCTAGTGAAAAAGACATATGCAATAATAACGAAGTGATCACTGTATCCTGTTAACAGAAACTTTAGCATGAAACAACCTGGAAAGAAAAGAATAGGAAATCGAAAATCAGTAGGCCACTGATGAACATGAACTTTTATTAAACAACGAACAAAGAAACGATAACATAACGTAATGATAAAACCTATTAATGTCCTAGAAACAAGAAAACGTTAGAAATATGCCAGTGGTGAGAGACCAGAAAAACAGTAAGAGAAACCAAATCACCCCTCGCTGTCCCACCGCCTGCCACGCCCAAAAAATCGATAGACTAGGGAAAATGCAAGTCAGTAGAACATCCGCCCCCACTCTGGAAACTTCCAAGGTGGGGCAGGGTTCCGGCTACGCCCAGCCGGGAGCAGCCCATATAAAGCAGGTCCTGCTGCCACGCCTCGGCCAGGAGATCCTAACGTAGGGTGTAGCCGGAGGAGAGGCCGAGACCAGCGGGACCCGGCCAGGGGATTGCCTTTACAACGCTGAACAGTTGCAGGGGGGGGGAATGTCTCCTCGACCCTCCCCTCTCTCTCCCAGTCCGGCCGCGGTGGCCCTTGAGAGTTGCAGGTAGTCCCGCCACATGCTCTTCCGGTCCGGCCACCAACGGTCGGGGGGCCGAGGCCGACGGGATCCGGCTGCAGCCAATAAACCAAGAAACCCGTTAATGGGGCCAGAGCCAGGGGCGTCCGGCCGACATCTACCGGAAGCCCGGCCCGAAGACGGACGGGACACTTCTTCTTTCTTGAAAAATGGCTGCGACAACACTGGGGGGGGGATGTCTTGCACATGCCTCCGACCCCCCCCCCCTCGTCCTCATCGCCTGGTCCGGCCATAACAAATCTCAAGCGAGACGCCGTGGGGTGCACTGGGAGGGAGAGACGGTGCGAACAGGCCTCTCCCGCCTCCCCAGGTGGAGGCTTCCCAGCTGCACCCTCAGCGCTCCAGGCGCCCGGAAAAGGGTTCTTCCACTGTGGCTATGCTGCAACGTCTCGCCCGGCAGGGTGGAGCCCGTCCGCTCATTTGACCCCGCGATCGCCAGTAGCTACCGAACTCTCAAAATGGCGGTCGACCTGGCAAGAGCGGGCCCAGCATAAAGAAATGGCCCGGTCACTGGTTGACTCCACCACCGTAGTCCTCCACGACCTTGAAGATTCTAGAGGAGCCGCGGGAGTCTCCGACCCCCGATGGGGAATGACTGCCATGATCACCCGTGGAGTGACGAAACTGTATCCGCGGGACGTCGGCGCCAGCCTCACTTTGAATTACTAGAATCCTGCAGACCTCACTTCCGGTGAAAGCACAGTGTGACCCGGTAGGAAAAATTGTTGCACCCCCTCCCCTTTTTGACTGATAGTTCAAACCACCGATCCTTTCCTTTGCCCTTTTAACGGAACTTTGGACTGCCTCCCCCTCTTTTACATTTTCTAGAGAAAACAAAACATTAACCACTACAATAGCATAGCAGTTGACACCAGAACTGTTTTCAAATTGAAAACCAACAACATCTTCAACAGAATCCTTTTTGTTTCTGCTGTGACCCTGCTACAGCACAGGCATTGTCCCCAGCAGTAATTCTGCAATGCCGCTAAGAATAGCTGTGGTGCCTACTGGACTCACTCACCCCCGCGGCGCCCCACGCCGTTATTTGCTGGGCGGCAACTTGCTAGACATCACTTTCGTGCCATCTAGATTTCAGCGCGTTCTGCTGCCTTGGAAATATTCGCACAACAGACCGCTACTGAAAACAATATTTCATTATTGGTGCTGTCAATTTCAATAAATCTATTGGATAATTCAAAAGAAATTGCCACGGTCTCTTCGTTGTTTAAATGTTTTTACTGTTTTTGTTTTGTTGTATATATTTATATGTTATTAAAGTTTTATATTCCTACTACTTTGTTGGAGTGCTATATATTTTTAATGTGACACATAATTGTAAAAACTTTGATGTACAAAGAGTCATTCCTGGAATCTTCCGCTTCAGGCTCTGTCCCCTCCCCAATCACAATACAGGATAGTTTTCAGATAGTAGGAACACGTGTGGTGTGACGGATCTCATCGGGTGTGGGCCTTGATCTACTATAACTCCTTTGAAGAGGGGTGATTCTTTACAGCTGGGGCCATAAACTACATCTGCAGGGCTAGCTGATAGCCTGGACAATCGGACACAGAGGAAGAGGAGTGTCAGAGGGTGCGGTAGTGAATAGGGCGAAAGGGAGGTGTCGGGCGGGCACAGTGTGATTCTCAGGGAAGAGCAGCGCAGATGGGGGGAGGTTTATTGCCCATGCATAAGACAGAGAGCGGGGGTGACCAGTGCCTGGGGAAGATGCTTGCGAGGGTGAGGAGCCATGCTACGAATCGACAGCGTGCAGAGAGTGGGTCTGGTCAAGACATCTAAAATGGCTGCCGTGCACGACAAAAGTGTGGCATTTCAAAAAAGGCAAGATGGCGCAGACAATGTTTTTCAACACTTCCTCATTTCCTTCGAATCGAACGTTAACAGACGTTGGGGCATATTACCAAAGTTAAGCGATATTTATCGCTAACGATGCTTACCAACGAATTTTTTACCGCTAAGCATCATCAGAAATTATCGAAGATAAACCTTGCTATTATCAAGGTTTATCACAAATGCGATAATAAACGGCCGCAATGCATGAATATCGCTAAAAACTCAGCGATATTCATACATTACCGAGCTAATGCTCTTAGCCATGTTATCCACCTCCCATTGGATAACATGGCTAAGAACTGCTCAGGGCAGGTGTTACTTTTTGGAGATATTCGCGCTTAGCGCGAATATCTCCAAAAGTTGGTAATAGGAGATAGATATCTTGCATGTTGTAATGCAAGTTATTGTGGTATATGGAACTCATACCAT
The DNA here is from genome assembly GCF_964261635.1 of Lissotriton helveticus. NCBI lineage: Eukaryota > Metazoa > Chordata > Amphibia > Caudata > Salamandridae > Lissotriton > Lissotriton helveticus. Next base: position 1,352,168,319 of record NC_136067.1, read on the forward strand.
AATCTCTCAGGAAAGCAGAAACTGATCCTTTTGGGACCGCCTAAAAAGGCCTAGGGGGTGAGGAGTACTCTACTTTGCCCCCTTTTCACGTTCACAGTGAGAGAAAGGAGGCCGGAGATGAAGAAGAGATGTCAAATACACATTGGAGATAATATAGTGGCAGAAGGGAAGTAAATATGAGTAAACTTACCATGTAACATAAAAATGTTGCACTCTATACTATAAGTCTCATTTTATACTACAATCACTTCGCTACAACCTCATAAATTAAAAATAAAAATGAATAATGTCTCAAACAATTTTTGATTTCTAAATATACATTTATTCTTCAGAATTTTCTAAATTTGAAAGAACTAGTAACATGTCCTCATCAGCAATGTCCTCATGAAAAGTCTCCAATAATGATTCTTGTAACTCTATGGTCTCCAAACACTCGATAAATTCGCCATCAAGAGATTGATCAAAAAAATCATTCAAGTCATCTCCTCCTTCTGACAATATTTCATTATTGGTGCTGTCAATTTCAATCAATGTAGTGGAATCATTCAAGTCATCTCCTCGTGACAATATTTCATTATTGGTGCTCTCAATTTCAATCAATGTAGTGGAATCATTCAAGTCATCTCCTCCTTGTGACAATATTTCATTATTGGTGCTGTCCATTTCAATCAATCTAATGGAATCATACAAGTCATCTCCTCCTTGTGACAATATTTCATTATTGCTGCTCTCAATTTCAATCAACGTAGTGGAATCATTCAAGTCATCTCCTTGTGACAATATTTCATTCTTGGTGCTGTCCATTTCAATCAATCTAATGGAATCATACAAGTCATGTCCTCCTTGTGACAATATTTCATTATTGGTGCTCTCAATTTCAATCAATGTAGTGGACAATTCAAAAGAAATTGCCACGGTCTCTTCATTGTGAGCCATTTTATTTTGAAATTGCTTGCTGTAAATTGCAGAAAAAAATAATCACTTTCATTTATCGTTTTTAGTAATACATAATATAAAACTAACGTTATCAAGTATTTAGTATAACAGAAGGACTGCAAATAAATAACAGAAAACATTTTTCAAATTATCTTCAAGTGTACAACATAGTTCCCCTTACAAATTAACAACTCACCTTTTTAAAAGTAGGAAAAGTGTTAGTACTGTGTAAATCAAACACCAGAAATTCACCACCAAAAATTCCTCACAAATGTACCTCAGACAGTAGTATCACAAAATGGCTGTGGTTTCCTCTCATTTGACATATATACATAACCAATTAACTTTCATCACACACAAATACAAACCAAAGTAACATTTTAATTGGTTCTAAATTTCAACACTTTCAAATGTGTTTTCCCCATGCAATTTTCCATAGGACATTTACATACGTCTACAGCCTGAATGGCTGAACCGAATTACACCAAACTTGGCAAAATGGTACATCAAACCTAAGAGGTCAGGAAGGATCTACTATGCCCCCTTATGGTCATTTCCCCCTTTGCTTTGACCTCCTCTTGTCTCTCAATCCTACCGAGAGACAAGATGGCGGCCGCTACGGACTGTTTGGAATGTTGACAGACGCCGGAGAACCAATCAGCTTCGCAAAGCTCCGTAACGCGAAAAGTACGCGAAGCGGAGCGCTGTTACAGATATATATCTTTTTTTGAACGTTAATTTCTCAAAATCCACTGGAGCACATATATTGAGACCTAGCAAAGGCACATCGGGCTACCAGTCCCTAATATTTTACCAAGTTTCGTGCAAATCCATTCAGCCGTTCGATTATTATTATTATTTTTTTTTTTTGCCCCGCGGGGCCCTTTTAAAACCTCCACATCAAACCTAGGGGGTCAGCGAGGATCTACTATGCCCCCTTATGGTCATTTGCCCCTTCGCTTTGGCCTCCTCTTGTCTCTCGATCCTACCGAGAGACAAGATGGCGGCCGCTACGGACTGTTTGGAATGTTGACAGACGCCAGAGAACCAATCAGCTTCGCTTCACAAAGCTCCGTTGCGCGAAAAGTACGCGTCCTGGGCCGCTGCCCGGTCCGCTGTTACAGATATATATCTTTTTTTAAACGTTAATTTCTCAAAATCCACTGGAGCACATATATTGAAACCTACAAAAGGCACATCGGGCTACCAGTCCCTACAATTTTGCCAAGTTTCGTGCAAATCCATTCAGCCGTTCGGGCTAAAAGTGAGGCCAACCGCCCTATGGAAAACTCAATGTTAAAAACACGTTTTGGGACCCCCCTTTTTTCTCGGCCCCCCCTTGACGAACCCCCCCCAAATTTTCAAGGGCTGCTCAGAAACAAAATGTGCCATTTTCCTGAAAATTTCAGCCAATTCCGTCCACAAACGCCAAAGTTATTAGACATAGAATTTTCAAAAATCCCATAGAGAAAAAATCCTAACTATATATACCTACTGGCGACCGCCAGTAGGTAATATATATATATATATATATATATATATATATATATATATATATATAGATATATATAGATATATATATATATATCCAACACACCGTCACACACCGTCACACACCGTCACCTTCCTCACGCTCTGGACCAACTCCAGCCAGGAAAAAAGCCAATGGACACGGACCATTTGAAGTGCTCCAAATTTAATTAAGGTGCAGAAAAAAGCCTCATGACGTTTCGGCTCGCAAGAGCCTTGTTGACAAATATATATATATCGTAGCTCCAACTCGCTTCCGTTTATGAGAAACGTTACACGCACTCCAATAAGCGGCAAAGATTTATTTAGCCCACAAACAAAGTGTAACAAACGCGTTTCGGACCAAAGTCCTTCGTCAGTGTTTACAGTTTTAACCCCTGACAGCATTATATATACGTCATCGGAATGTAACTGACAACGGACTAATACAGTAGTACATGTAAGTATGGCGGCCATTTCTAAATGGTTAACAATAAAAGTTTCACAGTTCCTTTCATACAATATCGGATATGAGAGCTGCCATTGCCGGTGCATATTTATAGATATTGCCGTGTATCGGCATGTCACCGGCATAATGCACGCACATCATTAAGTCCCGCTATATTATCGATATGCAGACAAAGCACCCACTGGGTCTTAATAGTGGGGAAGAACTCACTGCCCATTTAGGGAGGTAGAATCAGCACATATTAAGGGGAATGTATACTTCAAATAATGCATTCATGTCCGATCTAGCTTAACTAATGTCCGGCTGATGGTTCCTGTCGATGTGGTAAGGTGTGGAAGGTTATGACCTGTAGTGGATTTCAGACTTTGAATGAATTGTATGATGTCATAACTTATGAAAATAATTATGTTAACCCTTTTCCCTCTCCAGCCCTGTAGGGAGTGGTGATAAGAATTTCTAAGAATTTTAATGTTTTGTAATTATGATTAAGATGAAGGCACTGTGGCATGTTTTTCTTAAAAAGCCGATACACAGCATTATTCTCTCTTTTTTGGCTGAGTGGCATCAAGTCAACAGCGCATAACAAAAAGTAAATGCACTGTGACTATGGTTTAGAGAATATCCTTAGCCACTTAATGCCTGCTGCTGTTGCATATACACATGCTTAATCATTTGTGTGGGCGCTCACTAAACTGACTGTATTTATTAATGGGCTAATTAATGATGTGCGTGCATTATGCCGGTGACATGCCGATACACGGCAATATCTATAAATACGCACCGGCAATGGCGGCTCTCATATCCTATATGGTATGAAAGGAACTGTGAAACTTTTATTGTTAACCATTTAGAAATGGCCGCCATACTTACATGTACTACTGTATTAGTCCGTTGTCAGTTACATCCCGATGACGTATATATAATGCTGTCAGGCGGTTAAAACTGTAAACACTGACGAAGGACTTTGGTCCGAAACGCGTTTGTTACACTTTGTTTGTGGGCTAAATAAATCTTTCCCGCTTATACCCCTGGAGTGCGTGTAACGTTTCTCATAAACAGAAGCGAGTTGGAACTACGATTTTCACCGAGAGTATCAGCGCGGGAATCTGCACCCGCCTGGGAGTGCCCTGGGATTGCTGATGCGAACCTGGAGCCTGGATATATATTACCTACTGGCGGTCGCCAGTAGGTATATATAGTTAGGATTTTTTCTCTATGGGTTTTTTGAAAATTCTATGTCTAATAACTTTGGCGTTTGTGGACGGAATTGGCTGAAATTTTCAGGAAAATGGCACATTTTGTTTCTGAGCAGCCCTTGAAAATTTGGGGGGGGTTCGTCCAGTGGGGGCCGAGAAAAAAGGGGGGTCCCAAAACGTGTTTTTAACATTGAGTTTTCCATAGGGCGGTTGGCCTCACTTTTAGCCCGAACGGCTGAATGGATTTGCACGAAACTTGGCAAAATTGTAGGGACTGGTAGCCCGATGTGCCTTTTGTAGGTCTCAATATATGTGCTCCAGTGGATTTTGAGAAATTAACGTTTAAAAAAAGATATATATCTGTAAGCGCGGACTGGGCAGCGCACTGGTTCGCGGACTTTTCGCGCAACGGAGCTTTGTGAAGCGAAGCTGATTGGTTCTCCGGCGTCTGTCAACATTCCAAACAGTCCGTAGCGGCCGCCATCTTGTCTCTCGGTAGGATCGAGAGACAAGAGGAGGTCAAAACAAAGGGGGAAATAACTATAAGGGGGCATAGTAGATCCTCGCTGACCCCCTAGGTTTGATGTGGAGGTTTTAAAAGGGCCCCGCGGGGCAAAAAAAAATAATAATAATAATAATTGAACGGCTGAATGGATTTGCACGAAACTTGGCAAAATATTAGGGACTGGTAGCCCGATGTGCCTTTGCTAGGTCTCAATATATGTGCTCCAGTGGATTTTGAGAAATTAACGTTCAAAAAAAGATATATATCTGTAACAGCGCTCCGCTTCGCGTAACGGAGGTTTGCGAAGCTGATTGGTCATTCTGTCACTGGGCTATAGTTGGGCTACATCTGGCTGATATTTGGGCTACATTTGTTTTTTTGTGTGTCTGGCGGCCATCTTTGGGCTACATTGGGCTTCATTGGGCTACATTCGGCTAATTAGCAAATAGCTCATCGCAAACTAGGAATGGTAATGAATCGCTATTTATTCCTTAAAGTTCGCTATTTAGGAAATGCAAAAAACTTTGATGATACATATGGCGGTTCATCTCTAACAAGATAAGAAGCATAGGGATACATTTATGATGACTGGCGCATCACCAGGGATGTGTTAGTCATTCTGTGCCGCTGTTCCGTCACCTATGGTGTGCTGCATTTACAATGCGGCGCATCATGGGGCAAAAACAGCACAGATGCGTGATGTATCTGTGCCGTAAAGGTAGCGCATTGCTGGAGTTGTATCGCAAGTGTGATGAAGCTCCAGCAAGGGTCGGGGGTGCCCCTGTCGCAGGGTTTCTGTTCTCACACAGAACTGTGGACAGAGGATTGGAACCTCGGCGAATTAGGGTGTCCCAAAACTCACGTTAGTAATCAAAAACTCCTTAGCAAGCTAGGTACAGTGTCACATTGGATATAACAAACTCTCAATGTTTAGACAATCCAGAATATGAACTTATAGTACCTCAGGATACGTGGAACTCATGAACAGTCGGTCGTTATAGATTTCTTAGAAACCAGAACATGGAGTTAAGAAGAACAGATGTGTATTTGAAATGTTTATTTACTAATGCCGTCTTCTCAGGCGTAGTACCTTAGATAATAAAAGTACACATATTATCAGTAGCAAAATTACCAGCATAGTTACTAGTACATAAAAAGTGAATGGTGATAGTATGTTAACATGCTGTAAATGAATAAGAGTTAGCAACACTTATAAGCAGCCGCGGGCCGTGGAGGGAGTTACGTTGAGGCAGGGAGGCGGGGAGGGGGAGAAGCAGGGTGGAGAATACAAGTACACATATTATCAGTAGCAAAATTACCAGCATAGTTACTAGTACATAAAAAGCGAATGGTGACAGTATGTTAACATGCTGTAAATGAATAAGAGTTAGCAACACTTATAAGCAGCCGCGGGCCGTGGAGGGAGTTACGGTGGGGCAGGGAGGCGGGGAGGGGGAGGGGCAAGGTAGAGAGGGCTCCACCCTGCTTCTCCCCCTCCCCGCCTCCCTGCTTCACCGTAACTCCCTCCACGGCCCGCGGCTGCTTATATCTCACCCTCCCTAATACACATATTATATTATTTGCTAAGAAGGTCTCCTTGTGTTGGTTTAGGGCGTGCCCATACTTTAGTGTCTTAGATTTGAAGGAATCACATCAGCATACACCAGCTCTCTCTTCATGTGAACCGCATCAACTGTTGTGTATGTGTGTTCGGCAAAGCAATATAAAACCCGCCTCATGCCCAGAATTGGCAGAAGTTGCACTTATGTTATGAGTATGAAGTCGTGGAGATCAGACCTCATAACAATTCTGTATCGTGTTGTTCTTGAAACTTTAGCACTCGCTGTACAGATATAGTTTAACAAGTAAAGCAGATAGTAGACCAATAACATATTATTCTCATGTAAACCACGATGAACTACTAGGTGGAAAGCTAAAGCAACAACTAAGTGTCGTGTGCAGAAGTTGCAAAAAAGGAAAAATGGCGTTTAAACCGGTAATGAGCCCATGCTAACTTAACACGGTGTAAAGATATCCAGGACCTAGATGACACCTCCTCATGATCCGGAAACGAACTGAATAAGATAATAGAAGTGCCATCTCATGAGAGCAGATTGCAAGTTTATATGTGGACGGTCCGCAAGGTAAAGCATTAAAAACTAGGAAAATTTAATGCTAAAGAAAAATAAAACAGCCAAGTACTTTATCGAGTCTTAAGCCAATAGGCAAGGTAAATAATAAAAACTTGACAAATAAGTCAATGAATTGTCAATGAAATGCTAGTACTCAGCATATCAAACATGAAAAAGGTCTATGACATAACTGTGTATGCAAAATAAGCTGCAACAGCCTCCAATAGGAAGTCACCGTCTTCATCCGAAAACAGTTCAGCCATCCAATTTAAAAGCGGAAAAGAACATACGTGCTCTCCCAGCACCGGATCCTCTATCACCATCAGAGGACAGCTCGGTGGGTTTTCAAGAAAGCTCTGTTCCAAGAAAGACTGTGCTGCCGCCAGTAAATTCCAGGGACCAAGTAGTCCATGCATCAATGCCACAGCCATAATCCTTTCGCCAGGACAAATCAACTCGTGAGTAATGATAGGAGTCATCAGCTGATTAAAGTCGACGTCAGGAGAAACCGGTCCGCAGAGACACAAATCAATGGCCCAATCGAAATCACAGGTCAGGCAGTGAAATACAGGCTGGACACAGGTGAAGTAGGAGAACCGAAAAGATAATCCATATGCCGTGCTTAATATCGCCAACGGCATTGTGCCATAATATTCTAGCATGCGATTGCGGAACAGTGTCAGCAGCTGCAGGGTCGGAGGTTGCATAGGAGGGACATCCATATTTAAAAATGTAAAAAAGCACAAGAGCGTCCGCTGGTAATGCAAGTAAAAATGCCAATCCACGAACCAGAGTGCAGAAAATACAATGAAAGGGAGCAGGGATGACTCCAAAGATTTTCTCAAATGAAGTCACGAGACCACTGGTAACAACTTTAAAAAAGTGTGCCAGGGATTTTGTGGAGGATGCGTTAAAGATAGTCGGAAACATGTTGCTGAAATTGAAAGGCAAACCTGTGTACGGGTGTTCGCTATGTGAAGTACGAAAGTTTCACGGGCCGAACTCAAGGCCACCTCTCTCTGAGACAAAAGAGCTCTTATTCTTGCCATGCCGTTGAAACGTGTCCCAAGGTTGGTATTTGTGGCCAGATTGAAAACTCCCTATGTTCATGTGTGGGAGGAAATAGAACATTTCTGCAGCAAATAACCCGTTCACTTACTGTTACGATAAAAGGAATACTTTTAATTAACTCAGAACAATCTTCATTATTGAGCATCAAATAACTACCATTTTCCAACAACTTGAACGTGGGGATGATAGCAGGAACTGGCGTGCCTTGCAACACGCAAGCCATATTTGGTCGGTGTTTGTTGCATGAATCGTGTAACTGTATGTGCCTACACATTAGTGAATGATCTGGCGTCTTAGTGCATTCCTCTCCATTCAGATAAACTTCTTGATCATCTTTGAAACATCTGTATGTGTATGGAAGCGACCAGACCTCATGAACAAAAGCACTACCTAAAGGTTCATAACGACCTATTGGTATATATTTCATACAATTTGAAAACTTATATAAAGCAAAAGGCAGCGTTATTAAACCGTGGATAAGGCATGTTGCCAAAAAACCCGCAATCCTCTGCTGATGATGTCACTGAGCATGTCATGAATGATGTAATATGTGACATCATCAGCAGTGGATTATGGGTAATGGTATCTCTAGTTTACTCCCCTATAGCTGTCTTTCTTTTAACATAAGTGTGTGTTTCCTTCCCTTATACTTACTGTTTTTGGTTCGCTTCCAGTTCGCGTACCAGCGAGCGAACTAGGAAGCGAACTAAGAGAAATAGAGGTTGGCACAGTTCCAAATATTGTACCAATTTTTTAATAACGGGGAGGTAGTTCTGAAAAGAACTTTTTATTTTATTTTTCTGAACATTTTTTTACTGTTTTTGAATTTTTCGGAACAGTTTTATATTTTTTTGGGTTTTTCTTGGAGGGGGCAATGAAAACGATTCATTGTAAAGGGCTCAACAGGAGCAACAAAACAAAAAAAAGAAGTATTTATTATTTTGGGCGTTTCGGACAAACTTGCATATGATAGTCAATAGCTCTGTTGATCAGAGTGATGCTTCTTTCTCCGTAGGAAATGAATCCATCGCAAAATACGCAGGTGTGTTTTACTTCACCAAATCTCATTTGTATATTTGGCACCATCTCCCTGCCCTCTGGTCCCGTTACTTCCGGTACAACAGATCTTCTGGCCATAATAGGGAGATTATCTAGGTCGTTCCGAAACTGTGCAGCACTGTAGTTGTTAGGATGCCACCTAGTCATATGGCGATGCATTGTGTAGTTTCCGAAACTGTATTTTTTGTCGGTCCCTCTGGACAGTCTATCTTGACATATAAGGCAAGTTACGTATCTTGCATTTACTTTTTTCTGACCTTTGGGAATTTTAAAAAATTGCCAAATGAAGTTTTCTTTCCGGTGAGACGTCCTGGGCTGCTCAGGCAAAAACTGCCTCTCTTCGTGCTCGTCCTCCTGTTCCTCTTCTTCTTCTTCTTGTTGAATTACAACTTCAGCAGGTGGTCCTCTCTTCCTTGGAGGCGGTGGAGGTGGTGGGGAAGCACCAGCTGAAGCTACTAAAGAAGCCATTGCTCAGTGATCACAAAGGGTCTTTCTCTCACAATGATGAAAGTCAGAGTGAGGAAAGAAGGAGGGATTTTCATCATTTGGGAAAAACAAGAGTTCTCAACCAATCAAAAGTGTTCATTTTAGATTATATGACCTAGTCTTACATCATTAGGAAACCAAAAGTGAAATGAACCAATGAAAAGTGTTATTACCAAGTCACATGACTTGCTGTGTTTACGTTAAGCGCTTTGCAGGGCCTCCCGGTTTGCTTCTAGAAACCTGCGCTTTGCGACTCGCTTCGCGTACCAGTTCGCTAACGTAGCACGTCATATGACGTATCACGCGACAACGTGAAACGTCATGCGGACGGGAGGCGTCACGATGTTGTTTTCTAACGCGGCACTTGCGGTAAAGAAACGTTTACCGGCTCGCGGTCTATTTCGCGGCATCAAGGTCAGCTAACGGGAAGCTTCCCGATTCGCGAAGCGGGAACGAAGAAAAAAAAATATTTAAAAAAAAATTTATTCATAAACATATAAAATATATTTTTGGATTTAAAGAAGAATACATTTTACAGCTACAGATATTAGCTGTTAAAAAACCAATGAAATTCACAGAAAAAACCATAGGTTATAGACCATATATAGTTAGGAATTAGCATTTACAAAACCTTGAAAATTCACTGAAAAAACCATAGGTTATAGACCATATATAGTTAGGAATTAGCATTTAAAAAACCTTATTTTACTCACACAAAACCATTGAAATTCCATATATAGTTAGTTGCACTAACTATATATCGCGCACCCGCAATCCACTGCTGATGATGTCACATATTACATCATTCATGACATGGTCAGTGACATCACTGATTACATCACTGATGACATCTCAAATGACATCACTGATGACATCACTGATGACAACATCCAGTGACTATGTTTCTGTAAAGTTAAAATATGTCTTACATATTGAAGAATGAGTGGATGTATAAGTGTCTGAATGAAGGTTTTAGTAGGTGCGTGATTGACTGTATGAGTGAGTGATTAAATGCGTCTTACTGAATGCACGGGTTAGTGACTAAACTGTCTGAAAGTGTGCATCAGTATGTCTGTTGTTGTGCAAGCTGCTGCATGTGTTGATCAGTAGCTATATAAGTAGCTATATGGGTTATTGATTGGTTGCACAAGTATTTGTATGGGAGACTGAGTGTGTGTATGGCTGGCTGGGAGGTGTGTGACTCTGTGCAGATCAATGTGTACTTGTATCAGTGATTCTATAAGAGAGTAACTATGTGTTAGTATATGTTTCAAAAATGTAAGGTGTTCTGTGTTTAACTGTATAGATGAGAAAATGGAAGTGTGATTGATTCTTTTCAGGACTGACTAGGTGTGTGAGTAACTCCATGGATGAGTGGCAGAGTGTCAGTGTCTGTATAGGTGTATGAGTGCATATGATAGTGTTGTAAAGATGAGTGATTGTATGTATGAATGATTGTATGAGTGAATGTGTGTGTAGACATAGGAATCAGTGAGTGCGTATGTAGTAACTAGTATTGGTGTGTCAATGGTTTCAAAAATGATACTCTCTATTTAACACTGGGTGTAACGGAGGTTATATTACAGTGTGAGGAGATGCATTGTATTATGACATGAATGATATCATCAGTGATGTGATCATTGATGTCAAGTGAGATGTCATCAGTGATGTCATTTGAGATGTCATCAGTGATGTCATCAGTGATGTCATTTGAGATGTCATCAGTGATGTAATCAGTGATGTCACTGACCATGTCATGAATGATGTAATATGTGACATCATCAGCAGTGGATTGCGGGTGCGCGATATATAGTTAGTGCAACTAACTATATATGGAATTTCAATGGTTTTGTGTGAGTAAAATAAGGTTTTTTAAATGCTAATTCCTAACTATATATGGTCTATAACCTATGGTTTTTTCAGTGAATTTTCAAGGTTTTGTAAATGCTAATTCCTAACTATATATGGTCTATAACCTATGGTTTTTTCTGTGAATATATATATATATATATATCCATTGACGCAGGAGCCCCAATTTGAAGACAGGCCACAGGAAGGTACTGTCTTTTGCTCTACATTTGTAGTTGTACAGCTTGCTAGCAGACCTCTCGCTCAGGAAGACACATCGCAAATGAGGTGCCATACGCGTTTCAGGTGTTTGTACTCCCTTCATCAGTGGAATTTATCCCAAGCAGTCGTAAAAGCACTGGTCCTAACGCACTCGCCTCTTTTCTAGATCCCTGCCATGATGGGCGTGGCTATTCACAAGCCTTCTGGGATCTGTAGTGCGTAGGCGTTCTCCCAAGTGGGCGCGCTATTACTACTTGCTGAATTAAAACAATTAAAACCCCAGTGGGCTGACGTGAAGTCCTGTCGAGCGCCTGCCCTGCTTTGTAGATGTAACTACGAGCTAAAACGGGGCGCTCCCTGCAAACCACACCCATTTTCCTTCCTCCTCAAAGTTAGAACACCATGTGGTGTCAGGACAGGTCCGCAACAGCGGCGGGCATTCTTCCCGACTAGGAAAGCCGGTACATATCCATCGACGCAGGAGCCCCAATTTGAAGATAGGCCACAGGAAGGTTCTGTCTTTTGCTCTTTATTTGTAGTTGTACAGCTTGCTAGCAGACCTCTCGCTCAGGAAGACACATCGCAAATTAGATGCCATACGCGTTTCAGGTGTTTGTACTCCCTTCATCAGTGGCATTTATCCCAAGCTGTCGTAAAATCACTGGTCCTTACGCACTCGCCTCTTTTCTAGATCCCTGCCATGATGGGCGTGGCTATTCACAAACCTTCTGGGATCTGTAGTGTGTAGGCGTTCTCCCAAGTGGGCGCGCTATTACTTCTTGCTGAATTAAAACAATTAAAACCCCAGTGGGCTGACGTGAAGTCCTGTTGAGCGCCTGCCCTGCTTTGTAGATGTAACTACGAGCTAAAACGGGGCGCTCCCAGCAAAGCACATCCATTTTCCTTCCTCCTCAAAGTTCGAACAACATGTTGTGTCAGGACAGGTCCGCAACAGCGTCGGGCATTCTTCCCGACTAGGAAAGCCGGTACATATCCATCGACGCAGGAGCCCTCATTTGAAGACAGGCCACAGGAAGGTACAGTCTTTAGCTCTTTATTTGTAGTTGTACAGCTTGCTAGCAGACCTCTCGCTCAGGAAGACACATCGCAAATGAGATGCCATACGCGTCTCAGGTGTTTGTACTCCCTTCATCAGTGGCATTTATCCCAAGCAGTCGTAAAAGCACTGGTCCTTACGCACTCGCCTCTTTTCTAGATCCCTGCCGTGATGGGCGTGGCTATTCACAAGCCTTCTGGGATCTGTAGTGCGTAGGCGTTCTCCCAAGTGGACGCGCTATTACTTCTTGCTGAATTAAAACAATTAAAATCCCAGTGGGCTGACGTGAAGTCCTGTCGAGCGCCTGCCCTGCTTTGTAGATGTAACTACGAGCTAAAACGGGGCGCTCCCTGCAAAGCACACCCATTTTCCTTCCTCCTCAAAGTTTGAATACCATGTGGTATCAGGACAGGTCCGCAACAGCGGCGGGCATTCTTCCCGACTAGGAAAGCTGGTACATATTCACCGACGCAGGAGCCCCAATTTGAAGACAGGCCACAGGAAGGTACAGTCTTTTGCTCTTTATTTGTAGTTGTACAGCTTGCTAGCAGACCTCTCACTCAGGAAGACACATCGCAAATGAGATGCCATACGCATTTCAGGTGTTTGTACTCCCTTCATCAGTGGCATTTATCCCAAGCAGTCGTAAAAGCACTGGTCCTTACGCACTCGCCTCTTTTCTAGATCCCTGTCATGATGGGCGTGGCTATTCACAAACCTTCTGGGATCTGTAGTGCGTAGGCCTTCTCCCAAGTGGGCGCGCTATTACTTCTTGCTGAATTAAAACAATTAAAACCCCAGTGGGCTGACGTGAAGTCCTGTTGAGCGCCTGCCCTGCTTTGTAGATGTAACTACGAGCTAAAAAGGGGCGCTCCCTGCAAAGCACACCCATTTTCCTTCCTCCTCAAAGTTCGAACACCATGTGGTGTCAGGACAGGTCCGCAACAGCGGCGGGCATTCTTCCCGACTAGGAAAGCCGGTACATATCCATCAACGCAGGAGCCCCAATTTGAAGACAGGCCATAGGAAGGTACAGTCTTTTGCTCTTTATTTGTAACTGTACAGCTTGCTAGCAGACCTTTCGCTCAGGAAGACAAATTGGGGCTCCTGCGTCGATGGATATGTACCGGCTTTCCTAGTTGGGAAGAATGCCCGCCGCTGTTGCGGACCTGTACTGACACCACATGGTGTTCGAACTTTGAGGAGGAAGGAAAATGGGTGTGCTTTGCAGGGAGCGCCCCGTTTTAGCTCGTAGTTACATCTACAAAGGAGGGCAGGCGCTCGACAGGGCTTCACGTCAGCCCACTGGGGTTTTAATTGTTTTAATTCAGCAAGAAGTAATAGCGCGCCCACTTGGGAGAACGCCTACGCACTACAGATCCCAGAAGGCTTGTGAATAGCCACGCCCATCATGGCAGGGATCTAGAAAAGAGGCGAGTGCTTAAGGACCAGTGCTTTTACGACTGCTTGGGATAAATGCCACTGATGAAGGGAGTAGAAACACCTGAAACGCATATGGCATCTCATTTGCGATGTGTGTTCCTGAGCGAGAGGTCTGCTAGCAAGCTGTACAACTACAAAATAAAGAGCAAAAGACTGTACCTTCTTGTGACCTGTCTTCAAATTGGGGCTCCTGCGTCAATGGATATGTACCGGCTTTCCTAGTCGGGAAGAATTCCCGCCGCTGTTGCGGACCTGTCCTGACACCACATGTTGTTCGAACTTTGAGGAGGAAGGAAAATGGGTGCGCTTTGCAGGGAGCGCCCCGTTTTAGCTCGTAGTTACATCTACAAAGCAGGGCAGGCGCTCGACAGGACTTCACGTCAGCCCACTGGGGTTTTAATTGTTTTAATTCAGCAAGAAGTAATAGCACGCCCACTTGGGAGAACGCCTACGCACTACAGATCCCAGAAGGCTTGTGAATAACCACGCCCATCAAGGCAGGGATCTAGAAAACAGGCGAGTGCGTAAGGACCAGTGCTTTTACGACTGCTTGGGATAAATGCCACTGATGAAGGGAGTACAAACACCTGAAACGCGTATGGCATCTCATTTGCGATGTGTCTTCCTGAGCGAGAGGTCTGCTAGCAAGCTGTACAACTACAAATAAAGAGCAAAAGACTACCTTCCTGTGGCCTGTTTTCAAATTGGGGCTTCTGCGTCGATGGATATATATATATATTTGTATTTACGAGTGCAAACAATATTGTGTGTCATTTTTCACGCACTTTATTTGTAATAGTCTGTTCTTTATCTCTATGAATTATTGGGGAGTGATTTTAATGGAGCCATGTGGTATTTAAGGGTGTGGGCTCCCTAAGCATGTCATGTGATCAAGGCCGGGGCAACCTGGTTGAAACGCTTCATGTTGGAGGAAAATAAAATTGCACTTTAAGAATTTACCTTTTGTTGCGGTCCGTTCCTGTTTTCAAGCGCTGGGTGGAGTTTTCGCCCTACTTCTTGCTGTTCAAGGACTTGGTTGTCATTGATTAAAAAGCCTATGCTGTCGGCGTTTTGACGGACCCTCTTCGCATTCAGAGCCGGGATTGTGGCAGCTGCCACTGCGTTTGCCGTTTTTTGAATTTGACCCGGAAGTGGTACGAACTCCTGGCTCCCCGCATACTGGTAATCAAGAGGCTCGAGATACGGTGTGGGAAAGCGGTGAGCCGTGCTAGGACCGAGGCGGCTTTTCGGTGTCGGAGGACCCCGCGGTTCGTTTTTGTCCTGCTTACAGGTGAGCCGCCCACTGCCCGTGTTTTCAAAGGAGCATTGGTCTTGCAAGTTTAAAATAGCGGGTGCGAAGATTGAAAGGTTGCTGTGAATCTCTGGCGAAGTGGCACGTCTGGGCTCAGGCGTTGTTTTAAAAAAAGAGGGATTCTTTTTAGCCTTATTGACATTTATAAAACTGTGCATAATTCAATTCCTGAAATTACGCTATAGCGTCAACAACAGACGTGCTGAGAAGCCGCGATGAACGTGCGGATGTGATGTTTGCCGACATGCCGGTGACGTGTATTCCCCATGCAATTTTCCATAGGAACAATTAGTCGCAGCTACAGCCCAAACTGCTGAACGGAATTACACTACATGTGGCAAAAATGTAGCCCTTGGTTCAGAGTCGTAACTTTTGGTTAAATGGTGTAAATCCGTTCAGTAGTTCCTGAGAAAATCAAAATGATTTCTGAATACATTCTGCCGGTTTGATGTGATCCTTCTGCAGTCGAGTGCACCTTTCAAGTAAAAGGAAACTTGTGAGGAGATATATATATATATATATATTTTATTTATTTTACCTACTGGCAGTCCCCAGTAGGTAGTTATAGTTAGGACCTAGTTTCCATCGGAAAAGCGTCTTTTCTTTTGCCAATATCTTTGGTGCCGTTTGACCAGCTCAAGTCAGCTCCTGTCTTGAAAGTTTGAGGGTGATTCATTAAGCAGGGGCCAGGAAAAAAAGGTGTCCCAAAACTCTCCATTGGAAACTTTAGAGAGAGCTACAGCTCGAACTGCCGAACAGAATTACACCAAATTTTGCAAAAAGTTAGGTCTTGGTCTAGAAAGCGTACAGGGGGCTTCGTGGGCACTCCCAAGCCCCAGGGACTGCCACCTCATAAGGGGCATGTTTGCAGAGTGGTTTAAAAAGGGGCATGGCCTCAGGCCACTCTCAGCAATCCAGCTGTGTGGGGCTTACTTGAGGTTCCTGGTAGGCTAGTTGGCCCCCAGGGACCCTCAGGAGGCATGTTTGCAGAGTGGTGGTGAAAGGGGGCATGGCCTGCGTCCATCTGTCAGCCATCCCACTGCCTGGGACATACAGGAGGTATCAGGCAGCCTAGTTGGCTCCTAAGGACCCCAGCAGTAAAGTGGACTTTAATCCCCATCCAAGAGCCAGGGAGCGCGTTTGCAGAGTGGTGGGAAAAGGGGGCAATGCCTGCAATGAGAACTTAGCAATATTGTTGTGTGGGACTTACTGGAGGTAATAGGAGGGGTAGTCGGCCCCCAACTTTGTCCTTGAGGGCCAACTACCCCTCCTGTTACCTCCAATAAGTATCACACAGTGTAATTGGTAAGACGTCTTCGGAGGCCACGCCTCCTTTCTCCACCGATCTGCAAACGCACCTCCTGACACTTCTGTTGGGGGATGAAGTCCACTTTGCTCCTGAGGGTCTTTGGGGGGCCAAAAAGCCCTCCTGGTAGCTCCTGTAAGTCCTTCACAGCCGAATTCCTGAGCGCTGCTCAGCGGCCCAGCCCCCTTTTCCCACCTCTCTGCAAACGTGATTACTAGTTAAAGAAGCATTTGCAATGTAATAGGTTTCATATTTGCGAGAGTTAAATCTTTAGGCATTGTAAATGTAGAAGTGTTTTACTAATGTTTCTTGGAGTGTAGTGGATGTAGGTTGTGTGTAGTGGAATTATGTGGTATGATGTGCAGTGAAATTATGTGGATAGACTTTGACTTTAATGTGGATAGAAAGTATGTGGTATTTAGTGTATAGGAATTATGTAGAATGGAGAGTAATTGTGTGGTATGGTAGTCTGTGTTGTGGAGTGGTAACCTCAGGTGTGTCTCCCTCATTTCCATAGAAGCAAAACAATTAACTCAATGAGACAAAAAAAGAAGGAACCACTGAGGAGCACTTCTGGAACTAGTCAGAGGTATGAGCAGCGCCACTCAAATTATGCGACTGTTTGGCTGCACTGACTTTTGCACAATTATACATTTTCCGCGTTTGACACATAATCAATCATCTGCTGCATACTCTGAAGATTGTAACAAATAAAACCTTGTTTCTAACTGAAACGGCTCAAACGTTACCAAAAATGCAGCAGCAACTGCTACAGCATGGTGGAAGCCCTTTGCATACCTAGAATGGTCACCTGTTACTTATTGTGGGTATTAAATTGGTACTAATGGTGTGCAAACCACTTTTACTTCTTTCTGCGCCTCTCTTGCCTCTTTCTGCATTTCTGTTTCTTCTTGTTGCATCTTTCTTTTTCTGTACTTCTTTTGCCTCATTCTGATCATCTCTTCCACTTTTTGCACCTCTCTTGCCTCTTTCTGCACCGCTGTTGCCTCTCTCTGTACCTCACTTGCTTCTTCCTCTATCCCTCTTGCCTCTTTCTGTACCCTTCTTCCCTCTTTCTGCACCTCATTTGACTATTTCTGATCCCTGTTCTATCTTTCTGCACCTCTCCTGCCTGTTTCTGCACCTCTCTTGCCTCTTTCTTCACTTCTCTGGCCTCTTTATGTACCTCTGTTGCTTCTTTCTGTACTTTTCTTGCCTCTTTCTCCACCTCTTTTGCTTCCTTCTGCACCCCTCTTGCTTCTTTATGCACCCTTCTTCCTTCTTTGTGCAACTCTCTTGCTTCTTTCTATACCTTTCTTCCTTCTCTCTGTACCCCTCTCGGCTCTTTGTGCACTTCTGTTTCTTCTTTCTGTATTTCCCTTGCCTCTTTCTGCACCCCTCTTGCCTCTTTCTGCACTTCTGTTGGTTCTTTTGCATTGCTCTTGCTTCTTTCGGCACATCTCTTGTAAATTTTGGCATCCCTCTTGCCTCTTTCTGTACCCCTCATCTTACTTTCTGCACCTCTCTTGCCTCTGCCTGTACCCCTGGTCTCTCTTTCTGCATCTCTTTTGCCTGTTTCTGTAACTTTCTTGCCTCTTTATGCAGTTCTCTTGCCTCCTTCTGCACTTATGTTGCTTCTTTCTGCACTTCTTTTGCCTCTTTCTACACCTCTCTTGCTTCTTTCTGCACGCCTGTTCTCTCTTTCTGCACTTGTCTTCCCTCTTTATGCATCTGTCTTGCTTCTTTCTGCAATTCAATTGCCATTTTCTGTACCTCTCTTGCCTCTTTCTGCACCTCACTTGTCTCTTTCATCACTTCTCTTGCTTCTTTCTACACTTCTGGTGCTTCTTTCAGCAATTCTCTTGCCTCTTTCTGCACTTCTCTTGCTTGTTTCTGTACATCTCTTGCGTCTTTCTGTACCTCTGCTGCCTCTTTCTGTACCTCACTTGCTTCTTTCTGCAATTCTCTTGCCATTTTCTGGACCTCTCTTGCCTCTTACAGCTATTATCTTGTCCTCTTTCTGTACCCCTCTTGCCTCTTTCTGCACCTCTGTTGCTTCTTTCTGCACTTCTCTTGCTTCTTTCTCCACCTCTGTTGCTTCCTTCTGTACCCCTCTCGCTTCTTTCTGTCATGATCCCATATCGACTAATGGTTAGCCCTGTCAGAATAGACATAGTATCTGCACCATGCACGGTTTTCTGCTCTGTACAGAGCGTTACGTTCCCGAATTGAAACCCTCCCCTGTCCTGTGCATCCAGCACTCCAAAGGTGTTTTGTGTTTATGGAGTGAATATAATCATGCGTGTATTACTGTGCCAATGTAATGTATCAAGCCGTATACATATAAACACTTTACCAATGCTTGTTGATGCTCATATTATATTTAAAATTTCTGAAGTTATGACAATTCTACTTGTGCTCCGTTACAGTGTGTGTCACTTCAGAAAGTCATGCCACTATTGTTTTGCTCACAGAAATCTCAGTTAAAAGGACGTCTTGGGAACATTCGCGCTGACTTGCGCTTACTTGTACTGCTATTCAGCAACCTTAAAGCAATTCAATGCAACCGCACGATGCATCGCATATAATGCGGCCATAATTGGGCATGGCATGGCTATAAAATGCCACACCCAAGTTCTAGAAGGCACTTAGCCTTCCGGCATTTGACTCGGCAACAGCTGCTCTTCTCTGCTTACCTGATAGACGATGAGACCTGTTTTCTTGATCCTTGAACTTCTAGACGGAATTGACGATCCCTGGAAAGAAAAGAAAGCTAAGTCAATATTTTCTTTTAAACTAAAGGTGCCCATCGCAGGAAAGCAGCCAATCAAAGAGCTACTGTTAAAAGCTGCAGACAATTTTTGGAAAGACTTTTCTGACTTAAGAAAAGATATTTACACATGAAGAGACCTTAGCAACAAAAAGACAATCAGAATTATTACAGTATTGCAATATTTGTCTCGTGCACTTGTTTGTACCATTTCTCATGTTTTAAAACAGAATTTTGTGATGGAACCAGTACAAGGGTAACACTTAAGTAAGTGAATAATTATGATGTAATCATTGAATAGAATGTGATGTAAAGAGCACCTTTTCAGTAAAAGAATAGAAGTTACTCATCCTATGTTTTTTTACTCATAGAGAAAACTCATCACCGCTGTTAAAACAAAAAACACTATGCCATTACATCGACTACGCCCTTAGCGGACAACACCCCAACTCACGATGATGACCAGGATGCAACGCCCATTCCTGTAGATCACAGGTAGGACATTTATGCTATACGTATTCCCAAATTAAAGTAGGATTTGTAGAGTTAGCCGTATAGTCTATAGAACCACGCCCTTGTCGAGTTAGTAGTAGTGTAAAGTTAGCTGTATAATTCATAGAACCACGTCCTAAAAATACTTCTTGTTGCCTCGCAGGTCGACCACAGGAATTCTACAAGCGTCCAAATCCGGCCCTCCTCCCTGAGTTCTATCAAGGAGCCATAGTGTATAATACAATCACTGGTTTTCAAGATAGGGATCCTGGGAGGTTGGCTCATAGCGTCTCTGCAAAATCCGGCCAAGCGCCTTACAGATAGGAGCGAATTACCTTCCAAGTAAGAATGCATTGGTGAATCTGATACTTTATGCACCCTTCTTCGTTCTTTGTGCAACTCTCTTGCCTCTTTCTACACATCTCTTCCCTCTTTCTGTACCCCTCTTGGCTCTTTGTGCACCTCTGTTCTTTCTTTCTGTATTTCCCTTGCCTCTTTCTGTACCCCTCTTGCCTTGTTCTGCACTTCTGTTGGTTCTTTTGCACTGCTCTTGCTTCTTTCTGTAACTCTCTTGCCAATGTCTGCACCACTCTTGCCTCTTTCTGCACCCCTCTTCTTACTTTCTGCACCTCTCTTGCCTCTGTCTGCACCCCTGGTCTCTCTTTCTGTACCTCTTTCGCTTGTATCTGCAACTTTCTTGCCTCTTTCTGCAGTTCTCTTGACTCCTTCTGCACCTCTGTTGCTTATTTCTGTACTTCTTTTGCCTCTTTCTCCACCTCTCTTGCTTCTTTCTGCACCCCTGTTGTCTCTTTCTGCACTTGTCTTCCCTCTTAGTGCATCTCTCTTGCTTCTTTCTGCAGTTCTATTGCCATTTTCTGCACCTCTCTTGCCTCTTTCTGCACCTCGCTTTCCTCTTTCTGCACTTCTCTTGCTTCTTTCTACACATCTGTTGCTTCTTTCAGCAATTCTCTTGCCTCTTTCTGCACCTCACTTGCTTCTTTCTGCAGTTCTCTTGCCATTTTCTGTACCTCTCTTGCCTCTTACAGCAATTCTCTTGTCTTCTTTCTACACACCTCTGCCCCCCTCTTCCCTCTTTTTGCACCTTTCTTGCTTCTTTCTGCACCCCTGTTCTGTCTTTCCACACTTTTCCTAACTGTTTCTGCACCTCTCTTGCCTCTTTCTGTACCTCTGTTGCTTATTTCTGTACTTCTCTTACCTCTTTCTGCACCCTTTGTACCTCTTTCAACACTTCTGTGGCCTGTCTTGCCTCTTTCTGTACCTCTGTTGGTTCTTTCTGCACTGCTCTTGCTTCTTTATGCACCTCTCTTGCTTCATTCTGCACCTCTCTTGCCTCTTTCTGCACACACAGGGCTACTTTTAAACTGACCTCAAGTTCAGCAGTGCACACATGCAAGTGCAGAAAATGGCTGCTGGCCTCTAAACTGTCATGCCCTATTATATGCTAGGGACTTAGAGGTAGTTTTAATCCCCCTGCCCTATTATATACTAGGGTCTTACAGGGGAGGTAATGCCAATCACAGGGGTACCACGACCCATAATGTACCCCAGTGTATGCAGGTGTTTTCACTGTATTTTAGTTGTCTTTCAGCATTGCACTGGTTTAGGCCTGGTTTGGCAGAGCCCAGGGTCAGTCAGAGTAATTTACCACCAGTACTAATCCTGGGGCACGACCATGCAGCAGGAATGCCTGTTTTTTTTTTCTTAAAGGACCTTTGTGTCAGGGAGCGGACCCTTGGGCATGGGTTGCACCCCTTTGGGAATCATTTATTTTGGCCATTTCTACCCCTCTTGGGGGCAGATTGGCCTTGTTATTATTGGCCCATCTGCTCCCAAGGGGGGAAGAAGCCCTTAGACACCAGGGATGGGATTTAGTGTTATAGGGGAGCGGCGTGTTGGGCAAGCGGTTGTTATTGGGGAGCGCCCCCTAAGGCAAGGGCCACGCCCCTTTGGGGAGCATGTATTTGGGCAGATCAGCCCAAATGTACAATTAATTGTATTGTCTGCCCACTAGGCCACCAGATTGTTTTAGTGCTGTAGGGAGCGGCCCCTTGAGCAAGGGTCGCTCCCCTTTATGGGGTATTTATTGTGCCCCTTTCTGCCCCCTTTTAGGGGCAGATCGGCCATATGCTTTCAGGCCCATCTGTCCTTTAGGGGGGCAGAAACCACTAGACACCAGGGCTTTGTAAATGTTGGTGTTGGGGAGTAGCCCCTTGGGCAAGGCCGCTCCCCCTTTATGAGGGTGACTTTTTTGGTTGTTTCTGCTCTCTGTGGGGGCAGATTGGCCGTATGCTTTTAGGCCCACCTACCACCTTTGCTTGGCTGGTGGATAGTGTGTGGGCTAGTACATTATGTGCTTATGTATTTGTAATGTTTTATTTCTCCTTTTTATTCTAGTGCAAAGCTTTTGATTCTTGTTTGCTGTTTTGGTAGTGGTTGATCTGCAGTTTTGCATAGTTGCATCTTTTTTGGTAAGAAAAACATTTTTGTTGTTTACTCCAAATGAGTATTAATGTTATGCATGAATGATTTTTTTGTAAGTGGTGTCTTAATAGCAGCATATTTAGTTAGTGTTTTGAGCATGAAATTCTTTGCAATGTGTTTTACGTTGTCTTATGTGTAATTTTCTTTTCTTTTTCTTTTTTAGTGGAATACTGTTGGTCCTTACTGTGTCTGTGAAGAATAGGTGGTGGTGAGTCTAGCTTCTTCTGGCAAGTGAGTCTTATAGTATTGGAGTATATAGGTCTTTGTTATAAAGCCACATTTTGTTTATTACTTATTCTACAAAGTGTTTGTTGTTGTTGACTTGTTTGACAAGTTACCTTTATTAGTAAGGATTATGGTTAAGCGTAGAATTACTGCTCAACAGGTGGTTGGTATGCTTTTTGAATCTTTCTCTGAGCAGTATTATGAGACTGACAGTGCATCTGCAGGAGAGGAGGGAGTGCAAGATTCTGACTGTGAGTTTCCTGTCCACGTGGAATCATCTGATGAAGAAGCTACTCTCAGTGCGGAGGAAGTGCCTATTTTAGAGGAGGACACTGATGTGCCGATGGTGCAGTAAGAGACATCGGAAGGCTTCCTAATGAAAGTGCTGGATTCTGGGTTGATCCAAACATGGTGCAGACAGTGTTGCCTGCCTTTAGTGGAGAGGCAGGGTGTAGAGTAAATTGTGAATTTCTTTGCCTATACAGTTTTTCCAGTTGTTTATGGATGATGTATTTTTGGCGGATATTGTTGAGGAGACTAATTTGTATGCTGAACAGTTTTTGAGGTACAACAGTGCCAGACTTAGGCCCCGCTCTAGAGCTACCCTGTGGACTCCCACAAATCTGGATGAGATGAAGAAGTTCTTGGGTTTTTACTTTTTTGATGGGCTTGATATGGAAGCCGTCCCTGGCTTCATATTGGTCTACCAGTCCCTTGATGACAGCAGCCATATTTCCTGCAATTATGAGCTGTGATCGGTATTTACTTTTGCTTCAGATGCTGTATTTTGTTGATAATGCTTTGGCATTGCTTCAAGATCACCTTGACTATGACCGTCTTTCTAGGATATAGCCTGTTCTTGATCACTTTGTAGAGCGATTTTCAGAGCTCTATACTCCAGGGAAAGAAATAACTGTTGATGAGTCTTTGGTCGTGTTCAAGGGCCACTTGGTTTTTAGGCAGTACATTCCCAGCAAGAGGGCACATTATGGAATTAAGATGTATATGTTGTCTGAGAGTAGGAAAGGATATGTCTAAAATTTCCGGGGGTACACTGGTAGGGATTCCACTATTGACCCCCTGGTTGTCCGTCCACTTTTGGAGTTTCAGAGAAAATTGTGTGGGAACTTGCTAGAGGACTGTTTAACAGAGGTCATCATTTGTACCTTGATAACTTTTACACTGCTGTGCAATTTTTTAAGGAATGGCTCAAAGTGGACACTTTGGCTGGTGGCACAACCCGCTCTTACCGTAAAGGTTACCCAAAAGATCTTGTTTGCAAAAAACTTCAGAGGGGACAATGCAGTGCCTTGCGTAGTGAGGAACTGCTAGCTGTGAAATTTGTGGACAGGAGGGATGTGTACATGCTGATTACCATTCATGATGAAATGAAATTAAATGAAATTGAATTAAATGAAAAATACATTTATAAAGCGCATGGCTACCAGAAGGCCTCCAAGTGGAAGGCATGACCAATGACCGGGTGGGTGAGACTGAAAATTTAGTTCAAGGGAAAATAATGGTTTTGAATTGTTTCCTGAAGGCGAGATCACCGGACTCTTTTCGGAGGTGAAGGGGCAGGGCATTCCAGAGTCTGCCTGCATTCAGTCAATCAATCAATCAATCAATCAATCAATCAATCAGAGTACTTGTAAAGCACGCTATTTACCCGTGAGGGTCCCAAGGCGCTGAGGGGAGGGGGGTGCTGTTACTGCTTGAAGAGCCAGGTCTTGAAGAGTTCTCTGAAGGCGAGTAGGTCTTGGGTCTGCCGTATGTGGGTGGGGAGGGTGTTCCAGGTATTGGCGGTGAGGTAGGTGAAGGATCTGCCACCGGAGGTTGTTCATTGGATGCGGGGGACAGCGGCAAGGGTGAGGTTGATGGAGCGGAGCTGGCGGGTGGGGGTGTGGAAGCTGATTCTGCTGTTCAGGTAGGCTGGTCCGGCGTTGTGGAGTGCTTTGTGTGCATGGGTGAGGAGCTTCAAGGTGATCCTCTTGTAATGGGGAGCCAGTGTAGGTCTCTCAGGTGGGGGTGATGTGGCTGCGGCGGGGGACGTTGACGATCAGTCGGGCGGAGGCGTTTTGGATGCATTGTAGTTGTCGTAGGTGTTTGGCTGCGTAGAGTGAGTTGCCGTAGTCCAGTCTGCTGCTGACGAGGGCCTGTATCAACGTTCTTCTTGTTTCGGTCGGGATCCACTTGTAGATCCTGCGGAGCATGCAGAGGGTGTTGTAGCAGGAGGAGGAGACGGCATTGACCTGCTTAGACATGAAGAGGGAGGAGTCGTGGATGAATTCTAGATTGTGTGCATGGTCGGTGGGTGTTGGTGCTGTTCCCAGTGTGGTCGGCCACCAGGAGTCGTCCCAGGCTGAGGGGGTGGGTCCGAGGATGAGGACCTCCGTCTTGTCTGAGTTCAGCCTCAGACGGCTGCTCCTCATCCAGTTGGCGACGGCCTTAATTCCCTCATGGAGGTTGGTTTTAGTGGTGTGTGGGTCCTTGGTGAGGGAGAGGATGAGCTGGGTGTCGTCAGCGTAGGAGATGATGTTGAGGTTGTGATGGAGGGCCACATGTGCGAGGGGGGCCATGTAGACGTTGAACAGCGTCGGGCTGAGGGATGAGCCCTGGGGGACGCCACAGATGATGTTGGTGGCTTCACATCAGAAGGGTGGGAGGCGGATACTCTGAGTTCTGCTGGCGAGGAAGGACGTGGTCCAGTCAAGAGCCTTCTCTTGGATTCCGGCTTCTAGGAGGCGTGTCTTTAGAGTGCGATGGCATACCGTGTCGAAGGCGGCTGACAGGTCCAGGAGGATGAGGGCTGATGTTTCACCGTTGTCTAGTTGGCGCCTGATGTGGTCTGTGGCGGCGATGAGGGCTGTCTCGGTGCTGTGGTTTCGTCTGAATCCGGACTGGGACGGGTCCAAGATGTTGTTGTCTTCCAGGTGGCGGGCCAGTTGTATGTTGACAATTTTCTCGATGACCTTTGCCAGGAACGGGAGCAGGGAGATGGTCCAGAAGTTCTTGAGGTCCTTGGGGTCCGCTTTGGGCTTCTTGAGAAGGGCGTTGATTTCGGCGTGCTTCCAGCTTTCTGGGAATGTCGCTGTTTCAAAGGAGATGTTGATGACTTTCTGTAGTTGGGGTGCGATGGCTGCATCTGCTTTGTTGAACACGTGGTGTGGGCACGGGTCAGACGGAGATCCTGAGTGGATGGAGTTCATGACCTTGTGTGTCTCGTCGTCGTTGGCGTTGGACCAAGAGGTCAGGCGGATGGCGCTGGTGGTGTTCACATGGGAGGTGGAGTCTGGCGTAGTCGGGGCGGTCGTGGTGTTGAAGTTGTCGTGGATGTCAGCGATCTTGAGGTGGAAGAAGATGGCTAGTGAGTCGCACAGTTCTTGTGAGGGCTGGATGTCGTTGGCGTTGGCGCTGGGTTTGGAGAGTTCCTTTACGATGCTGAAGAGCTCTTTGCTGTTGTGTGCATTGTTATCCAAGCGGTCTTTGAAGGAGGATCTCTTGGCTAATCTGATGAGGTGGTGGTGTCTGCGGGTGGCGTCCTTGTTGGCTGCGTGGTTGTCTAGTGTGCGTTCGTGGAGCCATGTCTTCTCCAGTTTCCGGCCTGGCATTTGGCTGGCAGTGTGTGAGTAGTGGCTTGCTAATGGTCATTACACACTCTGCTAGTCCAATACCACTGCAGACACTATGTCAACCACTAGCCGGTGTGATTGCTGTGTCAGTCATGTGGACGTATGAAAGTGATGGGCCCGTGAATGGCGCTGTCTGTTGAAGTGAATGGTGTAATGTGCTGGGCCCGCGGCTGGCGTTGTGAATGGTCTTGTGTGTGAGGTATGAAAGGGGTGTGAATGGCCTGTAAAGAGGTTGGTGCCTTGCCATGGCTTTACAGCTCACGAGCTGTAAGTCATTGGTTCAGGTTTTTAACCTTTTAAATATTAACAGTGCATTTCCTTTATGTGAAATTTCTTATTAATAGAATTTCACGCTCTGAACCTTCACTCACCCTCGTGCCAAATCCAACCAGTATGTGTGAGTACTTAAGGAATTGTTCATTTTGAAGTAATATTTGCCTTTTCTGTCTCTCTCTGACAGGGTGTACATTGTCTCCACATTGTCTGTGGATGTGAGTGTTGTAATGTGCTGGGGCCACAGGTGGTGGTGTGAAAGTGTTTGTCAAGTATGAAAGGTGTGTGAATGGCCTGTAAAGAGGTTGGTGCCTTGTCGTGGCTTTACAGCTCACGAGCTGTGAGTCATTGGTTCAGGTTTTGT
This sequence comes from Lissotriton helveticus, assembly GCF_964261635.1. Lineage (NCBI taxonomy): Eukaryota > Metazoa > Chordata > Amphibia > Caudata > Salamandridae > Lissotriton > Lissotriton helveticus. The sequence goes on from NC_136067.1 coordinate 1,352,195,128, forward strand.
GAAATCTCTTGTTAATAAAATATGCATTTTGAACCTTTCACTCACCCATGTGCCAAATCAAACCAGTATGTGTTTGTATTTTGGGGGAAAATTGACCAACTTTAGATATTTCTGTAAACTAAAAAAACAAATGGGGAGTGCTGGGTGGTGTGCCTCTCATGGTTATCAACAGGTTTTTTTTACTCACAATGCCATGCAAACCTCAAAATTTTACTTTAGTCACGCATTTTCCTTGCATTACTGTCTACTTTTCTGGTGTCAGAAAAACCATAATTTTCCTACCACCCAGCATTCCCCCCAGGTCTCCTGATAAAAATGGTACCTCACTCACGTGGGTGGATCAAGTACACGCGACAGGCAGGGGCCCAAAACCTATTGAGGCCACATCAAAATTAACTATTGCAAAACAACCTGGTTTTGCAAGGGGGCCCCCTGGGTTTTTGGTCCCGGGCTTGGCGGCCATCTTGGGAAACTACCAAACCCACACATTTCTGAAAACTAGACACCTGGGGGAGTCCAGCGAGGTATGGCTTGCAAAGACTTCACTTGTGTGGTTGTCCAAAGCAGAATTAGCTAAAAATGTATTTTTAAACAAATGCAGTGCTTAGAATTCTCAGTGCTATGCCCTTAATCCCTATGTTTTGGGCTCTTCTGAGTGACAGGCATTTTGCCCACCCACACAAGTGAGGTATCATTTTACCCGGGAGAACAAGGGGAACGCTGGGTGGTAGGACATTTGTGCCGGGATGGTGATGCCACGCAAAAACTGTTAGGAAAATGTGATTTTCCAGCTAAATTTGAGGTTTGCAGGGGATTCTTGGTAGGGAAACGTTGGGGGATCTATGCAAGCCATACCTCATTGAACTCCCCAGGGTGTCTAGTTTTCAGAAATGTGTGGGTTTGATAGTTTCCCAAGATGGCCACCGAGCCTGGGGCCTAAAACCCAGAGGAGCCCCCTGGCAAAAGCAGATTGTTTTGTGATTGGCACTTTTGAAGTTGCCTCAATAGGTTTTGGGCCCTTGCCTGTCGCGGGTACTTGACCCACCCCCCCCCAAATGAGGCACCATTCTTATCAAGGGACCTGGGGGAACGCTGGGTGGTAGGAAATTTATGGATCGACGCTGATTCCAGAACTTTCCCACACAAGACATTTGAGAAAAAGATGATTTTGGCAGCTAAATCTGAGATTTATAGGGGATTCTGGGTAGAAAAATGTTGGGGGGGGGGGGGGTCCATGCAAGCCATACCTCACTGGAGTCCCCTGGGTGTCTAGTTTTCAGAAATGTGTGGGTTTGATAGTTTCCCTAGATGGCCCGAGCCCAGGGCCAAAAACCCAGGGGACCACCCTTGCAAAACAAGGTTGTTTTATGATAGGTAATTTTGATGTCGCTTCAATAGGTTTTGGGCCCTTGCCTGTCATGAGTGCTTGACCCACCCACGTGAGTGAGGTACCGTTTTTATCAAGAGACCTGTGGAAACACTGAGTAGTAGGAAATTTGTGGACCCACGCAGATTCCAGAACTTTTCCACACAGAAATTTGAGAAAAAAGTGATTTTTTCAGGTAAATTTGAGGTTTGCAGGGGATTCTGGATAGGAAAACTGTGGGGGACCAAGCAAGCTATACCTCGCTGGACTTCCCCGGGAGTCTAGTTTTCAGAAATGTGGGGGTTTGGTAGTTTCCCAGATAGCCGCCGAGCCCGGGACTAAAAAACCAGGGGACCCCCCTCTGCTAAACCAGGTTGTTTTGTGATAGGTCATTTTGATGTTGCCTCAATAGTGTTTGGGCCATTGCCTGTCGCGGGTACTTAACCTACCCACGCGAGTGAGGTACCATTGGTATCAGGAGACCTGGAGGAATACTGGGTGGTAGTTAATTTATGGATCCACTCTGATTCAAGTACTTTCCCACACAGAAATCTGCAAACAATTTTTTTTTTCAGCTAAATTTGTGGTTTGCAGGGGACTCTGGGTAGGAAAACGCTGGGGCGTCCACACAAGCCATCCCTCGCTGGTCTCCCCCGGGTGTCTAGTTTTCAGAAATGTGTGGGTTTGGTAGTTTCCCTAGATGGCCGCCAAGCCCGGGGCTAAAAACCCAGGGGACACCCCCTGGCAAAACCAGGTTGTTTTGTGATAGGTAATTTTGATGTTGCCTCAATAGGTTTTGGGCCCTTGCCTGTCGCAGGTACTTGACCCATACACATGAGTGAGGTACCATTTTTATCGGGAGACCTGGGGGAATGCTGGGTGGTAGGAAATGTGTGGCTCCACGCAGATTCCAGAACTTCCACACACAGAAATTTGAGAAAAAAGTTATTTTCAGCTAAATTTGAGGTTTGCAGGGGATTCTGGGTAGGAAAGCGTTCGCTGGTCCATGCAAGCTGTACCTCACTAGAGTCCCCCATGTGTCTAGATTTCAGAAATGTGTGGGTTTGGTGGTTTCCTAAGATGGCCACCGAGCCCGAGGTCAAAAACCCAAGGGACCCGCCTTGCAAAACCAGGTTGTTTTGTGATAGGTCATTTTGATGTCGCCTCAATAGGTTTGGGCCCTTGCCTGTCCCGGTACTTGACCCACCTGCACGAGTGAGGTACCATTTTTATCAAGAGACTGGGGTGAACATTTGTGGATCCACGCAGATTCCAGAACTTTCACACATAGAAACTTGACAAAAATTAGATTATCTCTGCTAAATATGAGGTTTGCAAGGGACTGTGGGTAGGAAAACGTTGGGGTGTCCATGCAAGCCATACCTCTCTGGACTCCCCCAGGTGTCTAGTTTTTAAAAATGTATAGGTTTGCTAGGTTTCCCTGGTTGCTGGCAGAGCTAGGGTTCAACATGTACAGCTAGGCACATTGCAAAAAATGGGTCAGTTTTCACTGTGAACATGTGGTGTGTCTAAGTTGCATTTTGGTGTGTTTCCTGTTGCGGTCAGTAGGCCTACACACACAAATGAGGTACCATTTTTCGCGGAGGACTTTGGCGAATGCAGGGTGGGTGGAATGTTGTGGATCCACACATATTCCAGTATTTTCCACCACAGAAAAGTGAGGAAAATGCGTTTTTTTTATAAAGTTTGAGGTTTGCAAGGAGTGTGGGTAACAGAACATGCTGAGAGCCAATCAAGTCACCCCCATCCAGGATTCACCGAGGTGTCTAGTTTTAAAAAAATTTATAGGTTTGCTATGTTTCCCTAGGTGTCGGCAGAGCTAGGGTTCAAAATCTACAGCTAGGTACTTTGCAAAAAATAGGGTGAGTTTTCACTGTGAAAATGTGGTGTGTCTAAGTTGCATTTTGGTGCGTTTCCTGTTGCGGCCACTAGGTCTACACACACAAGTGAGGTACCATTTTTCTCAGAAGACTTTGGGGAATGCAGGGTGGGTAGAATGTTGTGAATCCACGCAGATTCCAGAACTTTCCACCACAGAAATGTGGGCAAAATGTCTTTTCTTTTTACTAAGTTTGAGGTTTGCAAGGGATTCTGGGTAACAGAACCTGGTGAGAGTCAATCAAGTCACCCCATCCTGGATTTCCCTAGGTGTCGAGTTTTAAAAAATGTATAGGTTTGCTAGGTTTTTCTAGGTGCCCGCAGAGTTAGGGTTCAAAATCTACAGCTAGGCCCTTTGCAAAAAAAGGGTCACTTTTCACTGTGAAAATGTGGTATGTGCATGTTGCCTTTTGGGCCGTTTCCTGTTGCAGGCACTAGGCCTACCCACACAAGTGAGGTACTATTGTTCACGGAAGACTTTGGGGAATGCTCAGTGGGTGGAATTCTGTGGATCCATGCAGATTCCAGAACTTTCCACCACAGAAATGTGAGGAAAATGAGTTTTTTCACAAAGTGTGTGGTTGGCAAGGGATTCTGGGTAACAGAACATAGTCAAAGTCAGACAAGTCACCCCATCCTGGATTCACATGGGTGTCTAGTTTTCAAAAATGTACAGGTTTGCTACGTTTCCCTAGGTGCCGGCAGAGCAAGATCTCAAAATCTACCGCTAGGCACTTTGCAAACAAATTGTCAGTTTTCAATGTAAAAATGAAGTTTGTCCAAGTTCCGTTTTGGGCCGTTTCCTGCTGTTGGCACTAGGCCCATCCACACAAGTGAGATACCATTTTTATCGGGAGACTTGGGGTTACACAGAATTGTAGAGCAACCTATTGACTATTGATGCATCTCTGGCTTCCAAATGAAAGACAATGTGTAAAAAAGAAGTAACTTTGAAAAATGTTCTATAATTCTCATGCTAGTATGTGTACTCACTATCTCGGAAATGTGCAAATACCTATCATTTCTAAACTCTATATTTTGTTCCAATTTCAGAAATACATAGGTGTCTGTCATCCCAATTTTTCTCTGTATATATTTTCCCAAATTAACTGCTATATACTCAGTACATAATAAAAAACCTTTGCAAGACGCTGCTCAGTAATTGTCTCTGGGTTTGTCAAGTTCTTAGTAAACCTACAAGTCCTCTATATCCCCACAACCAAAAAGGTCCAGCAAATGTAACTGTATATTGCTTTCAAACATCTGTCATAATTAGAAGAAGTTACAGGTGAAAACATTGACACAAATGGCTGTTTTTTTCAACTTATTTTCAATTTTTCCTATTTTCAACTATTAATTACTATAAAGAAACCTTGAAGGATCTACACAAATGACCCCTTGGTAAATTCATAATTTTGTCTACTTTTCTAAAATGTATAGCTTTCCAGGATCCATTATTGCTTTCATACCCATTTCTGGTTTCTGACAAAAGTCTGTCAGTCCCTGAAATCTGGGAAAATGGTGATTTCAGCCCCATAAACCATTTGTTGATACCATTTGCAGGGAAAAAACAAACACTTTCATTTGCTGCACTTTTTTCCCATTTCTCCCCCCAAAAACAAAATGTAGCTGTATTTTGACTAAATTCTGGGTCCCCTCCAGGAGAATCCACAAACCCTGGGTACCTTTAGAATCCCCACGATGTTGGAAGAAAAGGACGCAATTTTGGCGTAAATACCTTATGTGGTCAATAAGGGGACCTAAGCGCGAACTACCACAAATAGCCAAAAAAAGGCTTAACACAGGGGGGGGGGAAGGCCTAGCACCAAAGGGGTTAAAGAGGAAAAGAGAAATGTAGAAGGGGAATGCAAGAAAGAACAGATTAAAAGAGAAAAGTAAAGTGTGAAGAAGAGAGTGTGAATGAGCGAAAGAGGAGAGAGGTAGAAGGGAAGAAAAGAAAAAGAGAGTAAATGAAAAAATGAAGAATGAACAGCAGAAGGTTCCCATGAGGCAGATCCTGATACTGTAAAGGATAACTTAAGAAAAGTAAGTGACAAAGTTATGCCACAATCTCAGGAAACGGTACAAGGGAACTTCCACTTTGAAAAAATCTTTACTGGTTTCATTTAGAGAAAATAATTAAGTTGAAGATTTTATGCATTGAATGCAATGACTTCGTTGGTAATGTTCCAAGAATCTTTTGTAATCAGCACCTCCACGTGTCCCCTCTAAATTAGATTGATCCCCCAACAGATCGCAAAAAAACTGAATACCCAGGAAGCTACTGAGTAGGGGATTTGTTAGATTTCCATGGTTTAATGTAATTGTTTATCTGTCATTTATTTCTGAAGACAATACAATATCACACTTTTACTGGTTAATTAGGTTCAAGAGGTAATTAATACATGTTATGAAGAACTACAGCTCTTTTACCAAATAGACTGAAAAAAATTGTGCTTGGCTAAAAATAGACATCCTTTAAATGTTTTGCTGGTCCATAGTTAGTTAGCAGTGGAATTGGATAACAAACGTAATCAAGGTCAACTACCACCTTTTTGTGCACAAGCCCAATTAGTGCCACACAGGACAATTTATGTAACACAGTCTATGAGGTTTGGACATGCCTAGGATCTTTTCTCCCCACATCCTTTGGTCTCTAGGAATAATAGAAAACTCTATTATTTTCACTGTGCCTTAAGAGGGAAGACACATAAGGCTTTAAAGATATCAATCATTTATATGGCTACCCCCGTTAAATATAAAGAATTTAGGAAAAAATATAATAAAAAAAATACTCATATTTGATATAAAGAAAATGGTATCTGTTTATCATGCTGCATATTTCTGATTTCTGGCGTACCTCTCATTTTTTTCCATTCTGCACAGCCTGCACATACAGCCTATTATCAATGACTCCCCCCTCCTTCATCAATATAACCCATTGGCAAACTTGCCTTTCCATGTACTGCTTTTCCATATCGCTTTTACACTGGCTATCTTTCTCATGAAAATGGAAGAAGGGTTCCCCAATGCAACCCAACTCTAACTAAGGTTCAATTGGCTCCTTTAAGGGGTTGACGGAGAAGAGGGGAACCACGTAAATAGTGATCCTCCATCGTAAATTACTTTCCCTCCCACCCATCAATCCCACAGTTCCTCTGTCCCATACATGGCGAACCACTGTGTTAATAGTAATTCGGAACTTTGTGGTCAGTCTGCTACAGGGTTGCCTGGTCAAACCAATGTTCAAATGCCCTAAAGAGTGTGGGTTGAAAGTCACTGATTTCATCTGCCCAAGCCTGACATCTGATGCAGGTAACTGCATCAGCACAGAGAGAAAACTTCATGAAGATTATCCTCATCTGTTTTTTAGAGAAAACAAACTCAAGTATTTTCATGGTACCTGCTGCAGTGATAGCTCCCTTCACAGAACAGAGGCCCCTGCTAGGCTGGTGGCGATCTCTAGATAGGGAAGATAGTCCATCGCCACTGTGGCAAAGGCTGTGGCCTGTACCACCTGATGAATCAGCGGACTGTCTAAGTGGGACTAAATGTCTCCAGATGGGAAACATCCTTTACAATGCAACTTTTACCACGCAGTGCTATTACAACGCAGGTTTTACAACGAAAACCATTACAACGCATTGCGCTGGGGGGCGCTCTAGGATAAGGAATAGATTTCATTTACTATCCAACACCTTCCCTAGTGTCCACAGGGACTGGAGTTGGAATAGTAAATTAAACTATTCACTATCCAGCACCCCAAAGCGCAATGCGTTGTAATGGTATGCGTTGTAAAAACTGCGTTGTAACAGCATGCGTGGTAAAAGCATGCGTTGTAACGTCATACATCCTCTCCAGATATATGTTGTCAATAAATATGTTAGATTTTTCAGCCTTTTCTTCCATCCGATTAACGTCATTTTAACCTCTTTTTAAGACTACTCTTAATTTTGCAAAAAATTTGGTTAGATTAAAAAAATCCTAATTACATTTCTATTTTCCATAAATCTTTATATCTCCATTAAGGCTCGTAACAAAGGCTTACCACAACTCAACCCAGTTCAATGAAAAAACTCATGAGCATATTAACAAGCCCTTATTACTACCACAACATCACTTTTTCTGACGTGGTGGTGGTGATGGGGGCTTTGCCTTATTTACAAGGCACCCCTCTAAATAAAGTACCCTTTCCCGCTATACTTTCATGCTAGACTTCCCTATCGCACGACTTCCACTTCCAGCCAAATTAGCAGAGAGAGAAAATCTTGAATATCCCACTGTCCTCCTTTTTGGAGGCCAATTGTCTCCTAGATGATATGCAGTATGGTTTCAGAGAAAACCACAGTACTGAATCTGCTCTGCTTACAGCCACCAAGGAAATCAGATCATCGCTCAATAAGGGAGGCAATGCAGTGCTGATCCTGCTTGATCTCTCAGCAACCACTTTTGCTGTTGATCGCGATTGACCGAGGGAGGAGCTACGTGCCGTAGCTGTGAGCCGCTCTGACACTCCGACTCTCCGAGCGCTGAGCGCTGAGCCGAGTCGAGCCTGGCCGCGCTTCTGCGTTGACTGTCGGATACTGCCGATACCAAATTCCGGTCCGACGCAAGGCAGCAACGCCGCTGCCTGTTGGAGGCCGCCCTTCCCTTCCCTGACGGCTTCCGGCTTCCCTGACGGCCGCTGCACCTACGCCCGATCACCGCAGCATTCTGCCCACTCCGCCCTGTGCTGCCTTGTTGTTTGCGGTCGACGGCTGGCTGGCTGGTGGCTTGGAGGCGCTGGCAGTTCTTCCGTGTGCAGCAGGAGCGGACAGGCTGGGAGGTAAGCCGCAGCGCCGTTGCGCTTTGTCTGTTTGGTGCGGCGTATTGCGGTGGTGGCAGGGGGAAGGTCGTCCCCTGTAAGGGAACAGGAAAAAGGGAAGCAAAGAAGGGAAAGAAGGGAAAAGGAGCTACAGCCACCCAACAGCTCGCCTACTGGGGCGAGGAGCTTCTCAGCAAAAAAGACTTACCATTTATCACCTAAAAAAAAAAAAAAAAGAAAAACTCGCCTGGAACACCTTTATTTCTTTTACCTTCCCCTCTGTTGAAAATACCCGGTCAGTTGCTGTGCACATTGTGGGAATTGAGCCCGTTGCTGGAGCTGGGCAGGGCAAGGCAGGGGCTATCATGAGCTGTGCTGGTCTCTGGGATAAATTACAAAAAGGGGGGGTTTTACCCAAGAAAATCCACAAGGGACCTGGGTGCTATATAGTATACAAAATAAAGGTCCCTGTGAACTGAGTAAACATTATTCACATTTATTTAAAACAATACTGACAAAACATTATGCAGACTGTAAATTAATCACAATGAGCAAATACTACAAATTATAAGTTATCATAAACAGTGCCCCGAGAGGAAGAAAGTGAAATAGCGTGATGCTGTGAAGGAGGAAGGGATAGCTAAAGAAAGATAATGATCGTGACAAAAAAATGTTTTAAATTTTAGATACAAATTATCGGCTTCAAGTCCCTGAGCCAGATTAAGGATTCAAAAGATATCCTATAAATTCTCAAAAATTGTCTATATTGACACTGGTATATAATATCCAAAGAATGCGGGCGGTGTCAACTGAGAAGAAGGGTAAGTAGCCGTCGACGTTTCGACCCCACGCTACAGCAGTAGGCGTACTTGAGGCCTTACATCGGGGTCTTCATCAGGACAAGAGTGTAAACCAGGGTGCACTACAATTTCATGGTTCGTAGAGATATTTTCATACGATCAACAGTTGAGTTGAGCCTAGTTTTACCATCATGGTAAAACTAGGCTCCGGCGTAAGCACGTAGAGCTCACTTCTCCAGTCACGGAGGGCAATAGAGGGACACAAAACGCCGCGATTAGAAACCCTTAGATGCGAGAAACTGATTTATTTACGACGCGGCTATTCGCCGGAATTAGGTTCTGGCAGTTTGTGATAAGAAACGTTTCCTAAATTTTACACGCAATTACTATCTACCCTCAGATCTTGATGAATTTGAAAAGTGGAACTTTGTCAACTGTTGATCGTATGAAAATATCTCTACGAACCATGAAATTGTAGTGCACCCTGGTTTACACTCTTGTCCTGATGAAGACCCCGATGTAAGGCCTCAAGTACGCCTACTGCTGTAGCGCGGGGTCGAAACGTCGACGGCTACTTACCCTTTTTCTCAGTTGACACCGCCCGCATTCTTTTGATATTATATACCAGTGTCAATATAGACAATTTTTGAGAATTTATAGGATATCTTTTGAATCCTTAATCTGGCTCAGGGACCTGAAGCCGATAATTTGTATCTAAAATTTAAAACATTTTTTTGTCACGATCATTATCTTTCTTTAGCTATCCCTTCCTCCTTCACAGCATCACGCTATTTCACTTTCTTCCTCTCGGGGCACTGTTTATGATAACTTATAATTTGTAGTATTTGCTCATTGTGATTAATTTACAGTCTGCATAATGTTTTGTCAGTATTGTTTTAAATAAATGTGAATAATGTTTACTCAGTTCACAGGGACCTTTATTTTGGTCTCTGGGATAAGTTTCCTGCCTGGTCTTCCTTGGTCTCCTGCCCAAGCGCCCTGTGTCCAGAGCCCTCACCTAAGCTCACCTAAACCACAATCAAGGCAAGACTCTCAGGATTTAACAGAAGCAACTCTGGACAGCCCGGCGTGACAGAGTATCTGCGAGCGCGGCTGCCATTAGAGGCAGCTGCGAAGTAAGAGCCGGGGGTGGTGGTCTAGGCTGGTCCGACTAGGTCCGACTTTGCCAGTGGCCCCCCTGTGTGCCCCGCTCGCTCACGCTACACCTCCAGTGGGCTTCCAACAGAAGGCCACGGGCGCAGGGAGAATTACCAGACCCATTATTGCATTAAGGGCACTAAGAAACTCTCCCCTCAATTTGAGCCTTTATTACAATGCGCACCAGGAGCAGCCTCCAATCGCATCCCATACACCGCCCACATAAATCCGCCAAACGCCAGAAATCGAAGTTGTTGTATCCACTGGAGGTAAGCCGTGGCCACCAATCTCCTTTCCGTCCACTGCGGCTAGAACGAACGGAAGAGGCCGGCGAGAAGCTCCAAAAGGCCCTAATGGAGGCTTCGAAGGGCGTAAAAACGCCAATCAATCATCCAACACAACTCGCTAGTCCTTCACTTTCATCAAAAGCCAAAAACAACGGCAATGCAGACATCAGAGACCACTTCCTCCGGATCAACCAACTAAATAAAACTGCCCCTCAACCTTCAAAAGATAAGAATATAAACGTTCTCACTTATCAATAAATTCTCCAGTCTTTCCTAATCCAATCTCTCTCTATCCTGAAATAACCATCTATCGCAAGACCGCAGCTAGCGTCACCGCTACTGCCCCAGCCAACTTATCAGTCTGTCATTCCCTTTTCCACCCGACATCACCCCTGCCTCTATCAGAGATGCAACTCCTACAACCAAGTCCAAGTAAACCATCCGATGCCACCCCATCCTCGGCAAAATCTGTTTCTCCAGCTTCGTCGCACACCAAAAGTCTTGTCTGTGCCCCAGAGCCAGAGAAAGGAAATCCATTTCCTCAGCTGGGAAAAGACAAAGATAAAGTCAAAACCAAGGCTTGCATCTCAGCTGACTCTATATTCTGGATTTCATCGATTCACTCCTCGAATCAATCATTAAAGCTTTCTTCCTTGCAAACTCCACTGTTGCACGAAAATACGCCAAATATCCCAAAGGACACATCAAATGATCTCACTCAAAAACGTAGTTCTGACTTTCCTTCCCAAACATCCACCCCAATTCCCAACGGAGCACTTCACTTCACCCTTTCCAGTAACAATGACTCACCTGAGGCGACAACCAAAGCAAATTCCCCCAATTTCCCACTTGCAATTACTAACAATTCAAAAATTTAAACCAAAGACTGCAGTTTAAATCAAGCGTCAAACAATAATTTCCAAAAAGATCAACTTAATTCATTCACCAATTCACCTCTCGTATTCAATTATCCCTCTGGAAATAATCACCCCTTAACGGGCCTTAAACAAGGGCCCTCTCAAATTAATTCAGAAATGCCTAAAGTTGAAGCACTTCTCGCAGCCACCAACCAAGCTTTGAATTCCATGGCTAACGCAGCCCACATGCATGCTGATAAGCTTGACACTCAGATAACTATTCTTCAATTACTAGCAGACTCCATAACGGGTATAGACCTAAAACTGGACCAGTTAAATTCGCTGATACGAAGAGCCCAAAAAAGCGCGGCTCAAAACTACACTCCCACAGTAAATCTAAATCAGGAAATACTTACAAAGACAATCCCATATTCAAATTATGCTCAAATCAGCTGTAACTGCGAGCCCTTAATCAAAAAACTTGAATCTCTGCCTGAAATAATGTCCACTTTAATAGAAGATTTGAGGACAACGTCCCAAACTAGACCACAGAAACCAAGCATTCTGACTCAATCTCAAATCCAAGAAACCTCTAGACCACCAAAATTAAGCTCTAACAATCAAGATTGTCCTAACAACCACAACAATAATCTAAAGCTGGATCAACCACGACTTAATGCCACAACAAATCTCGATCATGATCAGTCTTCTTTGGTGGCTAAAGATCCCACTTCAGCCCCACAAGGAAACACTCTTCATCCCGACAACGCTACCGCCTCTCCCTCTCAATCACAGACCGCTGAAGATACGACTACACATCCCAACATCGAAGAAATACCACCTAATTCACCAAACCTTCCCATGTCCTCAATCAACACCAAACAAACTTTGAAGGAAGGAACCTCCTTGTCTAGGAAGAACAAGAAAAAACTGAAGAAATTAAACAAAGCAAGGAAAAAGGGCATCGCACTATTACAGTGGTTCGGAACAAATAAGAGCGATCCACCTACGATCTTGGCTAAGCAGCTAGAAAAACCAGTCGACCTACGAAAAGAAAAAAGTGGAAACCTGAAAACACCTTCTAACCATACGCAAAAATCATTAGACCTAAAGGAAATTAAAACAACTAAAAACAGTAGCAATAATAAAAAATCTCATAGTGACCATCCTGATCAAAATGACAATCCTACTAAACCCATTTATATAAGTCCCTCTGCCACCATCGGTGAAAAAAGCAAACTTTCCATCCAAGATCTAGGACTAATAACAAGAATCTAAACCTCAGAAAATCCACAGTCAAGAACAGAAGTCGACCAGCCCTACAACGAGGCCACTACAGAAGATGTTAGACCTGACAATAATACGTCCCTCGTTCAAAAATCGGCTACGGGAAAGAACTCGCCCACAAGTACCTGCTTCTTGACTTTAAAATCAAACACTCAAGAATTTTGGGAGAATGGAAAGCCCCTGACGGATCCTCTAACCCACACCCCTAATCAGGTTCAATTATACAATCTGAACCCTAACAACCAAGACCCTCGACCCACCCAGCAACAACACAAAAAAATACTATTGTACCGGGAATATGAATCCCAGGGACATTGGGACATTTTAAACAGAGGAAATATTCTAAAGCTATGCTTGCACCTTCCAGGCTTAGAAAGTGTTAAATCAGCGGACATCGAAACAGTCGCTTTTATAGACCCCGTAAGGGGACAGAAAAACGAGTCAACTATGGTTACTTTCTTCAATCCAAATCAGGCAGCAAGTCTAATGAAGAACGCAAAACAACTGAGTGAATGGGGCATTCAGGCCAGCCTTTATACAGTCACTAACTACCCGACCTTTCTAAACAATACTTCCAAACCCACCGCGACTAATAATATCAGACCAGACTTAAATCAGGAAAGGACGTACCAGCAGTTACCTTCGACATTATGTGGCCAAAGACAGGAACCAAAAACAAAAACAGCTCCATGGATTGAGACTCCGCTTCAAGTTACAGCCACAACAGCAGGAGGACCACGCAAATGCGTATTCAAGCTGAATAAATCCCAAGATTGGTCTTGGCTCTCCCAGGCCTTAGGGTAGTGCACAGACAACTTCGCACGAAATCAATCCAAATTATGATGTAGCCCATTGCTTGAATATATGCTCCTGGAATATCCGGGGCCTAACAAAAGAGAAAATCGGATGATTAACTACAGACCTCCGGAGGACCCATGACATTTTTGCTATCCAAGAGACCTGGGCCCTGGAGGAAACCGTCTGGGCAGATTTTACTGTAATGGAATCCTTCGCTATTCCATCTACAGCTGGTGGCCATGCATCAGGGGGCGTGCTGATTGCTGTGAAGAATACATTGGTCGCAAAATTTGAAACACTTCATAATGGCGAGGGCGACTACATCTTCATTAGCATTGAGATCAAGAGCCACGATAAGGGAAAAACCAAGTTAAAATTCATCCTTGGCTGTGTCTACCTGCATCTTACAAAAACAAGACGTGAGTCCACTTTAAGCAATATGTTGCCTATAATAAACAGTCTTGAAGCCCTATTCCCAAATGATCTGTGGCTCCTAATGGGCGACTTCAACTCTAATTTAATGAATACCGACTTCACCCAATCCCCTCAACTATCATCAGTAAACGAAATGTGGGCAATCCCAGAGATAAAATCCCAGTATCAAAGGAGGGATGCCGCTGGCACAAAACTAGCAACAAAACTAAACCACTCCGGCTTGCGCATTCTCAACGGAAGAATTGCTTCGGACCAACCAGCCGCATATACCCACATATCCCCTTCCCGTATGGCTACTCTAGACTATATATGGATATCACTTACAGCTTTCCACCGGGTATGCCAGCTCTCGATAATTCCATCCTCAGACAGCGACCATGCCATCTTAACATGCAAGCTTGCCCTTAGGCAGATACATCGCCCGAACATTCTCCAGCTTGGGACAGAATCAAATCTTCAGAATGTAAAAAGACTGAGATGGTCCGAAGGCAATCGTGAAGTAATAGAAGCGGAAGTGGATAACCTTACGGCAGCATGGGCTTTGACTGTCATTAGCCATTCGCCAGCATCCCTTTGGGAAACTACAATGTCCAACTTCAGAGATAAATTAGCATTAAAACCAACAAATAGCCTTCCGAAGGACCTTCCGGCTTCGACTTCTCTGCTAGAACAAAAACAACTTATAATCTCCACTAAAAGCAGATTAAATAAGTTGCAACGTACCAACGCGAACAATGAAAGTGAATACAAATCACTGAAGAGTGTCATATCAGCTGCTAGAAAGGAATACAGGAAGGCTTGCTTCGTCCTAAAGAAACTGGAAGAAGAGCACCACTGGGCGACAGCCTTTGAGATCATAAAAACTAAGGACCAAAGAAAATTTTGGAACTGGGTGAACAAGGCCACCAAAGCTATTAAACCTCCCACAGCAACCAACATCTCTCCAGCAGATTGGGAGACATATGTTGAAAAACTCTATGCCGCACCGCATGCCTCGAATAGCAACAGCAGCAGCTCGGCCTTGCCCGACCAATTAACCCCCCAGGACAAAACAATTTCCCCCATCAAGTTAACAACAGACGACATCGCAGGAATAATAAAGAAAATGCGCCCAGGAGGTGCCCCTGGACCTAATGGAATCCCTACTCAAGTATTTAAAGCCTCCGCCCAGAAATGGGCCACGATACTGACCCCTCTTTACGAGGCCGCAATACTGGGTGGCCCTATTCTGGCCACTTGGCAAGGATCACTCCTTGTGCCTTTCCATAAAAAGGGCTCGCGCTCCAATCCTGACAATTACAGAATGATAGCCTTACTTGATGTGGACGGGAAGGCATATGCTAGCGTCCTTTTAAAGGAACTTACAAAATGGGCCGAAAAAAACAACCTAATTCCTTTCACCCAGACGGGATTCCAAAGAGGTAGCCATATTGAAGACAATTTGATTTGTATGGCCCACCTGATGGAAACCACACTAGCATCAAAAGGCAAATCGTTGTATCTAGGATTTATCGATTTTCGCAAAGCATTTGATAGTGTGAGTCGATCTAAATTGTGGGAAAAACTGACAAGATGGGGCATCCCACGGTCGCTATTGAACGCACTAATAGCCCTACACACAGACACCTGGTTTAAAATAAGAGTAACATCGAGATGGTCCACTTCTAACAAAATCCACAACAGCAGAGGTTTAAAACAAGGGTGCACCCTTGCACCATTACTCTTCAACTTGTACCTCGCGGACCTCCCAGAATGGCTGTCCCGCTCCAGAGCTTTTCCACCTAGAATCGAACGTAGAAAAATTCAATCCCTGCAATATGCAGATGACACCATTCTCTTAGACCAAACCCAGGTGGGCCTCCAAAGACTGTTTGACTCCCTCGCCCAGTACTGTAGCACTAATATGCTTGAGATAAATGTTACTAAAACAAAAGCAATGGCAATATCTTCCATGAAAATAAAAAAGGCTGTGTGGTTTATTGAGGGGAAACCACTGGAGACTGTCATCGCGTATAAGTATCTGGGCGTCTGGATCGATCATAAAGGGCGCTCCTCTGTCCATACAACCGAGATGCAGGCAGTTGCTCGTAGCCTGGAGGGAGCTTTCATAAGAACGAAGATCGCCCTGCACTCTCAGGACTTAGTCCCACTGATAAAATTGATCACCGCAAAATTTCTCCCAACAATCTCCTTTGGAGCAATAATTTTTAAAGATAAAATGAATAACTGGCTAGATAGAGCCCAATCATCATGTTACCGCAGGTTCTTTCGACTGCCCAACTCGACCTCCCACGCCCAAATTCGGAAAGAATTTTCTTTATCTTCCATGCGATGGATTATGAGCGCGAGGTATATCACCTACTGCCTAAAGGCGAAACAAGCTAGCCCCCCTACCTTAAAGAGCTGTATATGGTTAGTGCTTAGTAATCCCGAAACCCCATGGAATAAATACCTAACATTTTGTCTTACTTCTCTCGAAGCAATGGACATATGGTCAACCTCCCTGTCCATCGAGGCGAAATCGAAGCTTCTAAACAAACAAGCAAAAATGTTATCAAATGACCTTGACGCGCAACAGGTACTCCAGCTCTCCCATGGTTCCTGGGCCTCCAAGCTTTATGCCTCGAAAACTTTACCGCCCTATCTTGCGTCTTCTATGAAAGCACATATAAAATTCAAACTAATGAGATTCCGTTTTGGTTTAATCCCACTGAAGGCATATAAGTTTGGCCAAGGATACAAGAAAGAAGCCACTACCCAATGCCGATTTTGCAAACAAGAAGAGGAAAGTCTCACCCATATTTTGTGTATCTGTCATCGCCTACGAGCCCAAAGAATTTTCTGGTTGAGACCAATCTGGCTTCATCTTGGTATCAGGTCATGTCAAGAAGCACTAGACGTCTGTATGAGGGGGGACTCACCTCAGATGGCGACACGCTTTGTAAAGTTTATGACAGAAATTATCTCTTTGATCTCACCTTCTGACCAAGTTTGAGCTATCCTCTCTTTGTGATATTTACTGACCTTTTAAAAGACTTGAATACTCCTTTTTTAACAGTCAATTTTGTATGTGTATATTGCAATGATTTTAATTAATTGTGTAAATAAAATTTTACCTTACCTTTACCTCTCAGCAGCCTTTGCCACAGTCAACCATGATGAACTGGTTAACCGTCTGCAGGACCTTGGAATTGATGACTCAGCGCTGGGGCTGCTCCAATCCTTTCTCTCAGGATGCCAACAAATGATGTCACTGGGGACTTTTAACTCAGGAACATTCTGCTTGCCTTGTGGAGTTCTCTGTCCCCAACCTTATTTAATCTGTACATCACTCCACTTGCTGCTCTGATCAGATCATTCGGGCTATCATTGGCATCGTATGCAGATGAAACTCAAATTATAGTCTCAATAGCCAAACATGAAACGGAAGCTGGCGAGACATTCAATAAATGCTTGAGTGCAGTCAATAACTGGATGGCCAACAACTGTTTTAAGTTCAACTCCTCTAAAACAGAGATCATTCAATGCAGCAACAATCCCATGATCCCCTCAGTGGTGGCCATCAGATTTTGGTACAGCGCCCACACCAACATCCTGAGGTTTATGCTTGACAATGAACTAAAATATAAAGAACAAAGCAACCTAATCACTTCTTCCTCCTTCTATTGGCTCAGAATTGTCAAGAAAATTGTAAAATTCCTGTCGACTGACTTACTGAAAACGGTTGTCATAGTTTTAGTTCTTTCACGTCTGGACTATTGTAATAGTCTCTACATCAGCCTCTCCAAAGGTTCACTTAAAAAAAACTGCAGACCATTCAAAATGCAGCAGCACATTTTCTCTTTAGAGTCCCCAACCATCAGTCTGCGAGGGCCTTTGCACTGGCTTCCAGTCTGCCACTGCATTTCTTTTAAGGCTCCCTATCTAGCTAACAAGACAATCCACAGAAGAGCACCAGCCTATTGGAAGGCAAATCTGGTGCACTACTTCCCCAGCAGAAATCTCTGGTCTAGCTCAGCAAACCTGTTGAGGCTTGCTCCCTTCAAACATTGTACTTTGGAGAGGTAGAACCTTCTTTAGAATTGCAGCTCTACTCTGGAACCCCTTGCCTCTGGAACTGAAATTTCCACCCACGCTCACGGCATTTAGAAGGAACCTGAAAACGTGGTTATTTAACCAGTGGTCCAGCAGTCCATGGCCCTCGTATTGCTCCCTCTTGACCTCTTCAGCACCAAGACGCCTCCGGGTATTCGTGTTCTTTATAAGATGTATCATTCATTCATTCATTCAAAGGCGCGGGCAATGGTTTTTGTGGTGGGCATTCCACCGCAACACCCATTGATTTTGATGCTGCCCCATATTTACAAGGGTGGCGTAAATATGGGGCAGCACCAAAATGAAGACCAGGGAAAACCTGGTCTTACCAGGCGCAACGAGGAGAAATGTTTAATTTCTTCGCGTTTTTGCTGTTTCCAGGTATGCTACATTTTGCAGTGCACATAGAAACAGCAAAAAAACATTGATTGTTTATGTGCAGGAAGGTGTCCTTTCCTGCACATAAATAATCAGTAAAAAAATGACGTTTTACCACTTCTATGTTTGCTGCAATAAGCAGCACACATAGAAGTTTCAAAACGCCATTTCAGATTGTTTATGTGCAGGAAGGGACAACTTTCTGCACATAAACCATCATTCCCCTCAACACAGGCATCCTTGCACTATGGTGCAAGGCTGTCTACATTGGCGCTAGGTGGCTAAATTAGCGCCAGCGCAGGGAGAAACGCAAGGCTGCACCGTTTCCTTGTAAATACTGTGCAGCCCTGGGTTTTGGTAGTGGCGAAACGTAACGTTAAGCCAAGGAGGCTAACACTGTGCTCATCCACTTCCTCGTAAATATGCCCCTCAGTACTTATGACCATGGTTAAGTTCAAACTGCAAGTCAAGTCACTGTATCTCTTCTGGATGTCACTAACCAGGGCACTGTGGTCGCTCTTCTGCCGCTGTGGTACTGGGAAGTGAAGGAAGATGTCCTGATCAAGCTTGGGTATGTTTTTATGTAGCGATATAACTGGAAACATGTTGTATTTCAGTGGTGGTTTGGGGGTGTGGCCTTCCATTTCTGTTTTCCCAATCCAAGGTGTTTAATTTGCATGTTTATACTTCCTTCCCAATTCTCAATAGAGTCTAATTTCTTCATGTGGACATTGAAGATATTTTCTGTTTTTTTTTAGGTATGTAAAGTATAACGACAAAGAGAGATTCACTTGGCAATACTTTTGGTTACATTTTACCATCGGATTTGTCATTTTAAGAGTTTTATCCTTACCTTACCTGTACGGTAGTCTGGCCCAGGTTAATCAGTCCACTATCCAGCTTCTTCAGCCTGCCGTCTTCTGCCTCACCGCCTCCAGCTTGCTTTAAAGACTCAACAGCATCCCAGGGAGGTTCCATCTTGTTTTTGCCTGACACATGTTAGCACGTGGATGGACCTAGTATTTTGTCACCTTATATTATTGGGCAGCAATTATTTTGATGTATTTCCAAATGCAGCAATGTATTATTTCACTTAAAATTAATTGTTAATTATTTCATTTATATTTCCAAACCTTTTTCTGAAATTTGTCACATCCTGTCTGGCACTTAAAAATCGTAGTCCATTTACCCTACTGTTGTGCTGTTTGGAGTGGAAATAGTAAATTTAATTCATCTGGGGCTGTAATACATAAAGCGCCCTGGGGGTGCTTTGGTATTACAGAAGAAGCCACAGACGCTTGTGCGGCCCCTTCTGTAATATCAATAGCGTTAACGAACATAAAGTGACCAGCGCTATCTTCAAGGAGGCATTCCCTCATTTGCATGGGGGCATGCCCCATGCAAATGAGGGAATCCTTTTGCCTCTGCACCTGCGCCGTATTGCAGACGCGGGTGCAAAGAATCCCTCAGCAGGCGCACTGATAGCGTGCCATTTAAAAGGTCGAGCCCTTTCATTGCACCCCCTGAGAGCAACCTTCTGGAGGGGGCTCCAGTTGAAAAAGCGTTGTACAGTGCGTACCCGACACGAATCGTACTTGTTGGGTCAGAAAAACCAGCCGCGAACTGTACGGATGTCTCGTACAGCGGGTTCCGAGGGAGATTCGTATGGGGATTAGATTCATACGGTCTCTGTACGATTCGTACGGAGTCCAGCTCCTGGTACGAATCGTACTTCGTCGTATGTACGGGAGACGTTGCAGGGTACGATTCGTACGGGAAAAACGCACCGTACGGCTATTCGGAGCAGTTTTTGCCGAATCCGAATCGACCCCATGATGTTAAATGCCTATGTGCAAATTTCTCGGAACAATCCAGACTGAATGTAACTCTTCTCTGTAAATTTTACCATGAATGCAGAAGAAACATTTGAAACCTCTGTTTTGTTGTGAAAGACTGAATGACTACCGGGAGGCATTCCAATTTTTGATGGACATGAAGGACACTAAGGTGTGTTATGCATTTGCTAAATATTTTGTAAATGTAGTAATAATAAGGAAAAGGCTGTTGAATATAGATATAGCCTCCAGTTGGCATTATATATATATATATATATATACATATATATATATATATATCTTATTATCCACACTGTTCTCCCAATGCAGTCTGTTTTAAAATTATGATTTTTAAGTTAACGATACATATATAGTGAGGTTATTATTAGGTTGGAATGGAATTTTAAGGTATTTATTGCTCTTTCTCTTTTATCTTTGATGGGTTTGTATTGAGATGATTTGCTTTTATGGTTTATTGTTTATGATATGAATTGAATAAAGATTAATTAAATTTAATATAAAAATAGCATATTTGTGGTAAGAACTATGGTAAAGATAAATGAAAATGTAGTACCTTAATTAATGAAGGGAGCACTATAACAACTGGTTTTAATTGCTTAATGAATGTATAATCACAGTATTGCTAAATAAATAGTTCTTTAAACTATATTAGTAATAATGGTTACAGTTATGTAATAATACTAAATAAATTAAATTTCTGTAAATGTCTACTTATTTTTTTTAAATATAAAATGTCTTCTACTTTTATTATTTTAAATTTGATAAAGTACAACTCATTCCTTCTATATAAATGTTTAAATTATTTTATTATACTAAAGTAAATCCTACTGCATATCTGTTTAGTATAACTACATACTTTTTGGGACAGACACATTAAATATACTGCATCCAAAGTCAAAAAATATTAATGTAGGAACATATATTGACAGTACTGCACCTTCAATACTCCAAATCTAAGACCTGCAAACAAAGGGGTAATACAATCATTTTCGGGGAGTGAGAATTTACTATTATAACTTGAAGGCATACAAACATTGAGGTAACAGTGTAAATGTGGGGGAGTATTTATGCCCTACTGTTCTAACTTAAGGCCTATAAACATTGGGGTAGCACAATTAATCTGAGGGAATGCTGATGTGCTGTTCTACCTCCAGAGCCTAAAAACATTGGGTAAAACAATAAATCTAGGGGAGTGGAGATGTACTCTTCTAACTAAGGCATACAAAAATTGGGAAAATAAAGCATAATTGAAGAGCAGATGCACTATTCTAATACCAAGGCATGCAAATATTGGGGCAAGATGATAAATTAGGGGAGTGCAGATTTACTATTCATACTCCAAAGACTATATAAATTGCGGTAGCACAATAAATGTGGGGTAGCACAAATTTGCTAGTCTAAATTCAGGGCCTGATTCACAAAAGGCCTCCGCACTCGTGGCAGAGGCCCCGTAATTGTGGGGAAGTCCCCGCACTCTGGGCAGAATCTCCGCAATAAGAGTGCGGAGGCCATTTGTAAATCAGGCCCTCAATTTCTAAAACACTGGGGTAATACATCATAATTGGGGAGAGCTGATTTACTACTCTAACTCAAGACTTACACACAGATGGGTAACATAATACATTTAGGAAAGTACAGAATTGCTATTCTTACCTCAAGGTCTATAAGCATTGGGGTATCATCGAATATCAGGGAAAAGCAGATTTACTACTGTTACTCCAAGGTACACAAACATTGGGTAATTCAGTAAATCAGTTAACGACTTTAACTCCAAGGCATATATACATATTCCTAACAAACCAAATGTGGGTAGAGCATATTTACTATTTTAACTCAAAAGTGTACACAAATTGAGGTATCAATGGTGCAGACCTACTGATCTAATGCCAAAACATACAAACACTGGGGTAACAAATCATATTTGTTGTAAATACATTTACTATAATACCTCAAACATGTTCATTGAGGGTAAGAAAATAAATTAGGGGCATCACAAATTTACTATTTTAACATCAACATGTACAAACACTAGGGTAACAGCATAACTGGGAGAAAGCATATTTATTTTTCTAACTCCAAGGCCTATAAGCATTGGGCTAACATTGCCATGATATGCATGTTGTCTCAGCCTATGCAGACGACATTATCCTATATCTCACAGACGTTGGTGGTGACCCCTCGCCCCTCCCTGTGCTATTCTAAACATTTCGCTCACTGTCAGGGCTCGCTATAAATGAAACCAAGTCATATGCCTTCGCGTTTACAGGAAGGTTGGTGCAGGGCCCCATACAATTTGGGCAGTGGTCATTCCAGGTAGCGCCAACTACGATTAAGTATCTGGGTATTAACGTGTGGATGTGGAGTGGATGCCATCGATGGCAATGTAACCCGTGCGATAAATTCACTGAGAGGCAAAATTAAGTTCTGGACGTCCCTCTCCCTTTCGGTGGCCGGCAGGATGGTTATTGCCAAAATGGTGATGGTTCCACTGTTACTTTATTATTTCACGAACCTACCAATTGTGCTTCCAATGAACATGTTCAAGTTGCTGGATACATTATTGGTGGAGCTGATCTGGGGTCCGGGTTGGCGCAGAATAGGACTAGCCAAGTTGCAGCGGTCTAGTAGAAGTGGGGTATGGGCGCTCTGGATTTCAGGGCATATTGCTACGCAGGACAACTACAGTGGTTGTCACATTGGATTGTAGGGCGCAATCTCCAGGAAATAGAAATGACACAGGGAGAATGGAACAGAGGCACTTTACATGCGCTGCTGCTGCCCGGTGGAGTGATTGCGCTATCCACTTCCCCGTTACTGAAAGTGGCAATAATATACTGGAAGAGGGCACTAGCTTAAACGAAGACACGTACCCATATGCACCTAATATACCACTACTTGGTATAACTACACCGCTGGGAACGGTCTCGCAAAGACACATTTCTACGTGGGTGGAGGCGGGTGTAGACACTATTGGGATGTTCTTCGCAGATAACACACTGATGAATCTTGATACCTTTGTAGAGGAGAGGGAAGTACCGAACACTCTGTTCCTACTACACGTCACCATAATGCGATACATCAGAAACACGTGGCTCCTACTGGTGAAGAACCTCCAACACACGCACTGGTACATTTACAATACTTAATGGGGAATGGACACCATTTGACTAGATGGCTCTACTAAGGTGTTTGTGAATAATATAAAATATTTCATCATTTGTGTATTTGTTTGATGAATGCTTGTATCTGTATTTTATCTGTAATATTTTGCAGTTTAATCATTGAAATTGCTTTACCCGGCTTCCAGTAATCACGCAGTGTCCCCAGTTCCATTAATGATTCAGTGTGGTTCCCCATGATCTAGGAATGTTTAAATGGGTGCCTACAGAAGTCAAAAGGTTAAGAACCACTGATGCAGTGCACAATCCACCAGAAATGCAATGACTGGTGTCACCCATAGAAGGACTGAAATGATACCGAGAGGCAACCATTTGGTCATTGATATGGCCACAAGTGTCACTGTGGCACAGAGTCAACAAAACACTTGTAAGTAAGAAAGCATGATAACTATAGGTTGGTGCACTGATGGAAGAGCTGCTTAGCTTCTGTTGTATGTGTCAGAGCATTAGAAAGCAACCAGTATCAAAACCCTTGAAGATGCCTCTAAAACCACTTATCAACTGGGAAAATATAGCTGCCAGTTCCTTTGGCCCAAATGTCACTGAGCAATATCTGATGCTTGTAATCGATGATTACTCCTCAGTTGATCGCTATCTCTATCACATCATCAGCGTACCAGAAACTGCAGAATTGGTCCTTCCTTCAGAGCAAGTAGTTTGAAGACTGACTTTGCTGCATACATAATCTTATGATCAGAAAAGCATGCCCCCATTGCCTCAAGCTATATGATTTTTCAATGTTTCATGACCAAATCGAAGAAAACCATACAGGTCACTCAGTTGGCAACTTCACCAATTTCTCACATACTCTGCAAGTCACTGGGATTATCAGGCTACAACTCATGGCATCGAAGACAAAGCAACTCTATATGATGAAAATTTGCACCTGATTTCCTCATTGTCAAGGAACAACATACAAGACATCTTTGAAGAACAAGGTGGATCAACACAGAAAATCAGAAGATGAAGACATATGCCAGCAAGAAAAGGAGAGCCTAGACATTACACATCATTCAGGAAGAGCTGGTTCTGATTAAAGGAAAATGGTCACATAAAGACAATTCATATTTTTATCCTGACCCCTATTGTGCTAAATGTTTAGTACTTTATGACCACTGGATGAAGAGAAGCATACACTCTGATTCTGAGCTCATCGTTCTTTTTTCATATGACACTGATGTTTGTGATCTTCATGGTCAGGAATTGTCAAATAATTACTTTTTTTGACCCTGACTTTCCTAGTTCATCTCAACCACTGCTGTGTTCCTCTGTTTATGACACTGACTGCAAGGTCAGCCCACTCTGAGAAAGTCAGAAAGAGGTTGATGGACTAATGCAGGTACATTAAATAAAGAGTGTGTGTAATGTTTCTCACTTTTCAGTGCATCTCCTAAAAGAGTGTTGATATTTCTTCTGATGCGTAGTCTAGAAACGCAGAAGTTGGAAAAGAAGGGTAGGTGCCAAGACATCCCACTTGAGCACAGGAGACAGTAGACACATTCTAGTCCCGCTCTTGGCCAGATACTTTATATGTCAATATGATATGAAACCAGTACTACCCCTTCAACCTTTCCATTTCAGGGTGAGGCTCACTAACAGCCAATGCTGATTGAGGCAAATTTGTCATTGCCAATGTCACGCCTCTTATGTGAACTTGATATGATTCATGATTGGAAAAAGCGTGTGGGTTCGCTTGACGAGTTCATTATGTATACTTTGCCCCCTGAATGGCTGGTGTTTCTGTAAGTGTCCGGATGGGTCAAACTGAGATCAAATAGAGTATGTTCTGTATGTGAAAGAGTGAACAGGGGACAATATCAAATTCGCAGAAGCGCACTACCAGGACGCGCTCATCAGTTACCTCGAGCACAGAAGCCGGACCTCGCCGCACCCGCTCCGCGGGTGCCGCATCGTCGGAGCTCGTGAGGGGCAGCAGACTTGGACAGCCAGCGGGGGAAGATTGAACTTTGGCTGAGGGCTGCAGGGCTGCGAGCGTGTCAGGGACTCCATTACCCAGGAGTCCCTGCAAGACCGTCTACAACTTCCGGTCCGCTCTCCCTGTCGGCCGGCCCACCGCCCACCAGAGGGCTTCTTAAACCCCTTTCCGCTATTCCACCAGTGGGACAATATCAAATTCGCAGAAGCGTACTACCAGGACGCGCTCATCAGTTACCTCGAGCACAGAAGCCGGACCTCGCCGCACCCGCTCCGCGGGTGCCGCATCGTCGGAGCTCGTGAGGGGCAGCAGACTTGGACAGCCAGCGGGGGAAGATTGAACTTTGGCTGAGGGCTGCAGGGCTGCGAGCGTGTCAGGGACTCCATTACCCAGGAGTCCCTGAAAGACCGTCTACAACTTCTGGTCCGCTCTCCCTGTCGGCCGGCCCACCGCCCACCAGAGGGCTTCTTAAACCCCTTTCCGCTATTCCACCAGTGGGACAATATCAAATTCGCAGAAGCGCACTACTAGGACGCGCTCATCAGTTACCTCGAGCACAGAAGCCGGACCTCGCCGCACCCGCTCCGCGGGTGCCGCATCGTCGGAGCTCGTGAGGGGCAGCAGACTTGGACAGCCAGCGGGGGAAGATTGAACTTTGGCTGAGGGCTGCAGGGCTGCGAGCGTGTCAGGGACTCCATTACCCAGGAGTCCTTGCAAGACCGTCTACAACTTCGGTCCGCTCTCCCTGTCGGCCCCGCCCCCCGCTCTCAACGCTAGTATAACTGGAACCATCCCTCCCGCAGCGCGGGACGCAGCCCGGAGCAAAGACCGAGCCAAGAGCGGGCCGTTTGAGGCCGTTCGAGGACGGCAGAGGACGGCCCTGGCCCATATGCCCTGCACAGTTTTGATGCATGTAAGGTAGGCGGACTTGTCATTTAGGGAGTGTTTTGGACACAAGAAATATTGTATTGACTGTGAGGGCCACTAAGTTTCTATCACTTTTTGTGTAAATAGTGTGTGCCCAGTCTTTATTATTGTAGCTGGTGTCAATTAGATATTATGTCTTTAAGATCTGGTAAAACACGCACTGTCCAAATCCAAACACCTAAAGGAGTGGTATCGGGTCCATTGGACGCTTTTATTACACGTGCCACGGGAATTCTGGAAAAAGAAATTGCAATGGTGGAAAAACGACTATCAATTGACCTAGTCAGCGGAAAACGCTCTTCGCTGGGTAGGTTGGCCACGATCCCTAGTCCCGTGTGACATGCACATGCAGCCTTTAATTGTATTCAACTAGACACCACTGATGCCATAGTCCACATGGATAGTGAGGGGGTTGATCTTCCTGTACGCATACCAGTTCATGCTGAACACCACCTGGACGATCTTGGGGCAAGTGGGGAAATTGTAACCCAGGATAGTCTAGTGTCCCAATACAGCTCGGAATCTGCCGACTCATCCCCTGACTCTCCTAAGACTGTGCCTAACATGCTAACCTACATAGATCCCATAGGCTCAGACATGGCATTGAGGAAGAGAAAGCAAGACATGAGCCACATGGGAGGGAGAGAACGTAAGATGCCTAAACTAAAAGATACTATTGGCAACCCCACATCGGCACTTGGCCATCCTAGTGAAAAACAATGTCCCAGTATATTTCCTAATGTTTTATGCCCCTCCCTTATCTCCTTAGGTTCTTCGAACACGTGCCCAACGTGCCAAAATAGTGACGAATCTCTGTTGGCAAAAATTGAGGCTTTGATGAAAAACCTTTTATTACCAGTTTTGGAGCGAACCAGATTAATGACCTCAAAAATAGACACACTGGAGGCAGTAGTGAACACGAATTCAGCCCTGCTATTATCTTTAACTGGCACGAACCCAGGGGGGGTTAAATCCACACACTCGGCCCCAAAGACATCAAATATCCCGAACACTCTTATTAACAATCCCAGCAACCACAAACCCTCAGGGCCAGCAACCGATAGACCGACGAGGGGTGGAGATTCTAAAAACATCCCAAGCAAGGTATCCGAGGCCCCGTCTCAACGTACCCATATGATGAAGCCCATGAACAACCCGGACAGATCAAACCCTGCTAGACCCCATACTACCAAACCACTCTCCTTGGCAAAACCTGGCATAAACATCCCTAGGCTTCCCCCCCACGGGCCCCTAGCCAATCACCGTAGTACCATAAATCCTATGGCAGAAAAACACTCCAGGTACACTACCCCGCGGGTTGACCTCCCCATAGAGGCTACACCATACACAATAGTATTGACTGGTGTGGCCCCCCTACAACCTGGTAAGAGGGAGACCCATGGTGACCTGCGTAACAAGGTGATTTATTGGTTGAATAAAAATCGACCCCTACCCCCATCCTCGCCAACTGAAATTTTGTTTGTAAGAAGGGTTGATTGGGTGGGTCATGGCATTAAAGACCTGGAGGGCGATTGTATTTTAATCTCGTTTAGGGACCCCAGGGTGGTGGATACGATTTGTAGAGAACCTAGGTTTGCCAGGCAGGGGGATGTCCAGACCCTTGGCCTATCATACTTTTATTCACATAGACAGGCTTCTACCCTGAAGGCCCCTAAACATGGACGACCCGCCACTAGGAGATACCCTATGATAAGGACACCCCAACTTCCGCAATTCCCACCCCTTTTCAATCATTTTGGCCCTTTATCCGATCTCGAGGCCATTGATTGACTTCAAATATCATCTTGCTTACCCGAACCCATAGAAAATCCTGGGCTTGGGGCTGAGAGGCAGGGTCAGGAGCCTCCACAGTTTGTAATCATAGCGGAAGAGTGTATGGGGGTCCCAGCACCAACAGGGATTGTCATATCACCACCGAGGGAAGTGGGAGTCCCCTTAAAGACTGGGAACAACTTGAACACTACTGGGAGAATTGAACATGGGTGGGACTGTAGGGAAGGACAGGGCACCGCTGCAGTTTTAGATGTGGTGGCCCCTTCTGTGGTACCCACATCAGAAACACTTACCCTTGTGTCCTGGAATATTGCTGGGGTGAAGGGCCGTATCCACTCTGAAGATTGGCTGGAGTTCATGGATAAATTCGACATCATCCTACTCCAGGAAACCTGGGCAACTGACCCAATATTTAGGCAGGGTTATGTAAATTTCTTCAAACCCGCCATTAGAAGTGCCAAAGGGCGAGCCTCAGGAGGCTTATTGATCTGGGTGAAACAATCCTTGGGATACCATCCTACAGAATTAACTGTACAAAATCCAGATCTCCTTATTGTTAAGTTGAGTAAGACTGGCCATCGGGACTTGATCCTGGTCAACATATATGCTCGAGGTTTGCCGGGTGGTCGCTCACCCCCCTTGTTGGAAGTATTGGACCTCAACTTGGCAGCCTTAGATAGCAATAATGTTATTCTTCTCGCTGGAGACCTAAACTGCAGCTTCGAACCCTTATTCGACCCAGGGGATAGCTGGGGCTCCGCAGAGGATGCAGCTTGGGGTATTCCCGATCTGCTGTCCGCCAAACCGGTAACTGCAACTGAGGCAGCGGTGAATTGGATGGCTTTCTGTTTAAATAGAGGTTTTCGGGCCTGTAATGGCCGTGCAAGATCAGACCTGGAAGCCAAC
This sequence comes from Lissotriton helveticus, assembly GCF_964261635.1. NCBI lineage: Eukaryota > Metazoa > Chordata > Amphibia > Caudata > Salamandridae > Lissotriton > Lissotriton helveticus. Next base: position 1,352,223,890 of record NC_136067.1, read on the forward strand.
TACACATTCGATAACGGGTTAAGAAGAAGCCGCATTGATTACATCCTGCTAAAACTAGGAGACTGGCCCCTGCTGGTGGACATGGAAGTACTTCCCCGTCCAGAAAGCGACCACAACCCCTTGTCCCTGCAACTAAGGTTGCCAGGACTTGCGAGACTAGAGGAACCCGGTACCTCACAGACGGGGGACGCTTACTTAACAAATGATAGGAAGAGGTTAAAATGGTCAAAAATTGTGGAGGACGAAACATTGAGGAATAAGGTCACCAGTGTGGTTAACAACATATATAATGAGATGCTGACCTATGCTCAGTTGGGGGATAACCTCAAAACAGTAAATAACATCATAAACCTTCATAATCGTTGCTTTGACGACCTAAAATCTCTGCTTTCACAACCTTGCCCCCAGGGAACTACTAAAGCACCTATCCGTCCCCAGAAATGGTATAATAAAAAATGTAGGGAAGCCCACACTCATTTGATTAAAGCAGTTAAGTCTCGGATTATGGGTTCAGTGAAAGCGGCTAGACTAACATATAGGAAAACACAGTGGGAAGCTAAACGGGAGTGGGAGGACAAGTACTGGTCGGACCTATTGGAAGCCTCCACATCCAATAACCCTATTAAATTCTGGGAAATAGTTAAGTGGGGGAAGGATCCGGATGCACGCACTCCCGCAAACCATGTGCCCCCCACTGAATGGGTGACTTTTTATTCGACCCAGTTCTGTGCCGAGAATCCCAAACCTTCCTGTTCCCTGGGAATGGCACCCCACCTACCCACTCAAGGCGAGAACATAATTTTCTCTGAAAGGGAGGTCGAGCTGGCACTAAATTCCACCATGCGAGGGAAAGCGCCGGGCATGGATCTTATACCCGCCGACCTGTTCAAAGCCAACCCCGCCCTGTGGACGCCATATATCACCAAGGTGGCCAATTCCATAGCTGCAGGTGCGAGAATACCCAAATCCTGGAAGGGGGTGGAGATATTACCTATTTATAAAAAGGGTAGTAGGTCAAACCCAGGTAATTACCGCCCGATTAGTCTCATTGACTCCATGCAAAAACTCATTGCACGCATACTATCTCCAATGCAGGCGGGCTTCAGATCAGGAACGAGCACCATCGACCAGGTGTTCAGATTCTGTCTGATCTACTGGAAGGTGGTTCAGCTTGGCGGCGGCACCATCTTCGCAGCGTTCATTGATCTGAAGTCCGCCTTCGATCTTGTCCCCAGGGATAAACTGTGGGGAGTCTTGAGGAGTTTGGGAATACCCGAGGAACTACTTGACTTAACCACTTGGATGCTAAGGGTGGTACCAGATGTTCAATGTAATTTCCATTGAAGTCAATGGAAACTCCATGACGAGCTGAGCTCGTCATGAGCGTCGAAGGGGTTAATAACCAAACTGCATGAGGACAATTTTGCGAAGGTGAGATGGGGAGGACAGGGCCAAGTGACGGAACCCTTCCCAGTTACCCGAGGTGTCCGTCAGGGGTGCGTACTGGCACCCACTCTCTTTTTATTGTTTATTGACCAAGTGGTCACATTTTTCGAATCTACTCCGACAGATGCCCCAATGTTGGCAGGACAGCGATTCCCAATGCTCATCTTTGCCGATGACACCTTACTCCTCTCCAGAACACGTTGCGGATAACAGCGGGCGTTGGACCGCTTCGAGGAGTTCTGTGCCATCAGCGACCTCAAGGTGAACGTGGGAAAAACCAAGTTCATGGTTCTAACAAAGAACTGCTCTGTCCGGAGCACAGTTAGTATGGGTGGTGTCAAATTGGACGAAGTGGAGAATATGATATATCTGGGGGTCACATTAGACAGCCGCTTGAGATGGAAAGCCCAAGTTGGTGCTCAACATCTTAAGCTTGCCCGACTCACTGGCTGCCTACTAAGCGAGCAAAAAAAATCTATCACCAAGCGGGTTACCCCAGCGCTTAAGATCTATGACGCAAAAATCAACCCAGCAATTTTATATGGTGCAGATCTGTGGGGCCATATGGATCTTACGGGTCTGTTTAAAATACAATGTAAATTTTTGCGAAACTTGGTCGGCCTGCCACAGTCGTCCCCTTCTATTCCCCTCTGCCTGGACCTGGGATGTCCTCCGATTACTGAGATGGCCAGATTCAGACTGGTTGCTTTTTGGAGGCGCCTATGGACTTCCCCTGACCTCACCTTATTCGCAAATGGGGTAGCAGAAGTTAGGTTAATCAGGGGTTCAGGGAAAATCCCTTGGTTCCAAATGGTAAAATCCATTTTGACGGACATGGGCCTAGAGCAGCTTTGGACATCTCCCGCCACCAGTATCTTTCCATCTAAACTGGCACTTAAAGTACTGTATTGGGCTACGCTCCGCCAGAATAGAGTCAATGCTTCCATCTCCACCAACCTCACGGGTCGGTTCCAGTCTTTCAAGTTGGACCCATCCCGTGAACAATATTGGGATACAGTCTCTAAATCTTTGGACAGGAAACTCTACCACCAGTTCCGGGTGGGAGCACTACCACTGAACACATTCATGAAAAACTGGTCAACAGGCACCACGGATCACTGTAGATGGTGTCCAGGCCACAAGGAAACTGTGGGGCATTTTTTATTTGCTTGTCCTAGATATTTGGCACCAAGGGCCAAATGGCTAAAACCACTGTTTCAGCGCTTGCCTATTAGACAATCTGAAGAGGCTATTCGTGTATTAAAAACCAACACATCAGAAATTATTACAGTGAGTCTGGCCAAATACCTGGGCTGGGCCTGGATACTCAGGGCAAAACAATAGTTTAACCTTGGAGATTGTTGTGACGTACCTTTGTCTGAGCATTCTTTGTAGTTTGTCTATTTGCTCCTGATAATGATTGTTCTTGAATCAATTTATATTATTTAACTGTATTGTCCCTTTCCTCTTTCTATACAAATTACTATTTGGAACTTATTTGTAAACCTTTTTCTCTTATAGTAATTTTGTCTCAGGATTGTCTTTTACGCTGTTTAATGCTCATTTTATGATGTTAATGAATAAGTATTTATTATTAATTAATTAATTAATTAATGTTTGTTACTATCTGTCTTTTATGATTTCTTTTAATCGAAATAAAGACTTTAAAACCTGAAACCTGAAAGAGTGAACAAAGGTGACACTTGGTAGTTTTTTTTGTAACTGAAAGGGCATACCTTGAACTCTGTTCTTGATGAGAGAGTGTATCTCCACTACTCTGGGGAGAATGCAATGACACTGCTTGAAGATACCCTGTAGTTGTCTGCTGTCAATGGAGCAACTTTCTCCTTTCAATGTCAAAGAAGAGACAGTCAATGCAGGATACTCTTGATTTTGTCACATAACTGAATCTCTTGCTCCTGGGTAATAGGTAGGCTGCTTGCTTGATAACTGAAAGTTAATGGAAGAATAACAGCCATGAAAGTATAGTTAAAGGTTTCCACCTTGGGTCACCAAATTCCTAGTTCCTTTTTGCAGATAAGTTTGTGATTTACTTAAAAAGTGAATAGATTCCCACAAATGTCTTTAGATAATTAATGGAATGGAACTTAAATCAGAAGACTCTTAACATAATTGACCTTCTCACTAACAGCTAGTCTTAAAATCAGAATGCATGTTAACCACGATTCCTTTCCACCTTCCCAGAAATGTGGCTGAGTTTTCATTATGTTCATAATTTTTAAACAGATTTAAATAGTTAAGTTTCCAGTTATTGAAGAATAAACATAGACCACGTAACCCTAAAAGAAAACAGCACCTGACCTGCTATCCCTAGCTATTGTGCATATATTGGAAAATACCCAATGAGTTGTGTGCACAATGTTAACATACCCACTGTCACAGTGCAATCCAATACTGGAATGTAAAAATGTCTAATGCAAGCTAAGGTGCACCACAAAATGATAAAAAGATACACATCAAAATATCAGAACCATATCCAAGATGTTTCTTTGAATTCTTCATTTTATTCAAACATTTAAAAGCGATCAGGTTGAACTGAACAGCGGACGCGTTTCGTCCATACACATGGACTTCTTCAGGGCATCAATAAGACATTCCTAGAGCATAACGTCAGTATGTCCATGGCGGATAAGAACAGGAAAAAATGATGATCCTATCCACTTAATAATGAGAAAGCGTGTTCAACTTCACATGGATCAGATAAACCAGGAAAATGATAAATCCAGAAAGTAAAATCCAGCAGTCACATTAGAAAACGATGGACCCTATATCAAGGGCAATACCAGTTCTGACCTTGATGAATCAAGAAACCACGGTCCGGGAACATCTACTGTCAGGTGGCATCAGGATGCCTTATTGATGCCCTGAAGAAGTCCATGTGTGTGGACGAAATGCGTCGGCTGTTCAGTTTAACCTGATCGCTTTTAACTGTTTGAATAAAATGAAGAATTTAAAGAAACATCTTGGATACGAATCTGATATTTTGATGTGTATCTGTTTATCATTTTGTGGTGCACCTTTGCTTGCATTAGAAATAGTTATATTTCCAGTGTTAACACTTTGAAGCTGAATCCAAGACATTCATAATTTAATGTTCACTTAAATTTGATTGATTAAGGCATACATATCTACCACCAGCGCCATGTTTCAATTTGTAAATAGGAAAGTACTTTTCCTGTGATCTTACCTATCTTCTCACCGTACCTTCAATCTGTCTCCTTTTGGGTAGAGCACCTGAGGAAGGGGCAACATTCTTTCTCATTCGTCAACTATACGGACGGACTTTTATTTTTTAATCTGCAGAATGACCGTTGCAAATAAAAGAGCACATTGGCATATTCTGCTGGATTCTGGTCCTCATTCTTTTATAAACAAAAAAGTTATCTGAGAGGGTTAATGATTTAAGTGTTGTTTATAATATTACTTTTACCATATCAAATCCATTATGCTCACCCTAAACAGCATGCACAGTGGAATGTGTATACTTCAACATCCAAATAACCAAACCTACCCGCCAGGTAATATTTAAACAATTATGTGACAGTTATCCCCCTGCCTTGCTCCATTTGTGTTTTTTAACTTTACACAGTAACTGCACATTTGAGCAATTTGCTATGTTTGTGTTTCTTTAACGTATTATTTCTTCATGTCATTTTATGTTGTTTTTATGCTGATTCAAAGATGTAAAGCTTTATCCCATTGGTGGTAAGATCCACCCTTTTATGATTTTTATAAATCAAATAAAGTATTACTTACAAAGGTTAAAAAAAAACAATTGTAGAGGATCAGACAGACTTCACCACCAACACACTATTATCCCTCAAAAGATCTCAGACTGCTGGGGTGACTTTAAACTGCTTGGGATTAAATTACGGCTGCAATTGTTGCTTCACTCTCCTTTTTCTGCAAGCTAATTTATTGAATTTTACCACAAAAATCATTATAATGAAGGTATCTTGTATCTGATTATAGAAAACACCATCCATGTAATACCGAATAACCCCCTAGACTGGTCTAACTAATAATTCCATTAAACGCCTCTAATGTGAGCCAGCACTTTAAACCCACACCTAAGTATAATTGGAGCAAGAATCCAAAGAATATACTCCTAGATACCTGCAGCTCAGCTACCAACACTCTAATGGCCTTATTTAGGGTTTGGTAAGAGGCTCACCATTCTGGCAAGCTGCAGAGGTCATCAATTTCCGACCCTGGTTGAAGATCACTTTCCATATTTAGAGCTCCCCGTCTGCTGGCAGAGATCTCTTTGCCTTCAGAGGAGTGGCTGCCACAGCTGCTCCTCTGCAGGCAAGCCACAAGATTATGTATGACACAGTCTTCAGTTTCAGAAATTGAGGTTTCTTTTTCTAGACAATTTACAGACTTAGAGAGGATATCCGAACACCAGAGATTATCAGATTGTGAGTTAGAGACTCCACCTAGGAGGCACTGGAAAAGAGAGCCGAGTAGGAGTTATGAGGCATCAGTCATCAGTTATGCTGTGGATTGTAGGATGGATTTCAGGAGAACCGTACATAATTTGGGGACCCCCAAATGTACAGATTTACGACTATACATGTGTTCAACAATGCATATCTGAACTGTTGCTCCAAATTTACAATGTCCCTTTTCTTAAAAGAGAGCCTGAGGATGACAGTTTCGTATGATTTTTAGTCTCCATTGCACAATTTGATAGGTCCCTCATTTCTTTTCTGCAATGCTTAGCGTTGGCTTGCAGGATTTATTGTCTTCTTCCAATGCCTACCATTCTGCAGTGCTTCCACTCTTTGATCCTCCAATAGCGAGCTTCAATTTAATCTTTATTTATTCTTTTGCAGCGGTGCTATATCCTTTTCTTGATCTGTTTGTTGTAAGTGCTAGTAACTTCTTGTCACAGATATATTCTCTCTGTCACTTGCCTTTCATCTTTTGCAGTTAAGGGCATCTCCTTTGTCTTTTGATGTGGGAGTTGAAAACGCAATGTGGGAGACTCTAGTGTCAAGATGAAGGCCACCAACTCAGTGGACTCCATAAATTTTAACACCTTTTCAATCACTCTGCACCTTCCACTTGATGCTCATGCAGTCCATGGCTGGTCGTAAATACCAAGATGTTTTCTAATTCTATGTTTTTGAATTAGTTAAGTATCTTCTACACAGGGACATAGCGGAGGCCCCGCCGCTAGGGTGACCAGGCGTCCTGGATTTGCCAGGACAGTCCCTGTTTTCACCAGCTGTCCTGGCAGATTTCGGCAATTTTGGCTCATGTCCCACTTTTTAGAGGGGGGTCAACTGAAATCAGTCAGAGGCACCTTTTAGGTGGTCTAAATATATGCTAGCTGGCAACTGTTGTAAGTAAACAATTAAATTAATAGGTATGATGCTGCTTTTAGAAATTACATTTTATTTATTTTCTTAGTGTCTCTTCTGTGTTCCTATGTTGATGAGAGATGTAATTCTGCGCCCCGCCGTTGTTGTAAAATTGTGGTCCTTCTTCTATTTTTGAAAAATGTTCTGGATTTTGGTTCTCAAGATCTGGTCAGCAGAGTGGGAGGCCTCCAGGATCCACCTACCCCTCTAAGTCATGCCACTTCATGCTTTGCAGATTGCGTGCAATGGAAAGGAATAAGAAATAGCTAAACGCTCAGAAAAGCCACTCTGCTTTACTGAGAAGACCCCTGCAGTGTAGGAGGGGAGTGGGTGGTCACCGTTCTGGTAGCCACCCCCATTTCGCACAAGAACAAGGAATATCTGTACAATCTGAGAGATGCCAGGGCCCCTCTTCACATTCTGCCGGGGGCCCCATCAATTTGCGTTACGCCGCTGCTGCTACAACTATTATTATCTTATTGAAGTGGTGAATCACTAGCCATGCTAGTATGTTCTCTGGCTCACAATTGGTGCATTGAAATTGAGCTCTGGAATTTCAAAAAACATTTTTTAGTAGATGTTTTTAAAATCGCTGCCAGAGAAAACTTTCTGATTGTATGTTGTATCTCCTCAAAGAGCCTGGAAAATTGCATGTTATATTATTTAATTCTGTCTTCCTGTTGTGCTTATTGATCACTCTCAATTTTGCAAGATAGAAAATTGTTGTGTAACTTTAACTCAACTCGTCAAGTCCTTCTCCAATCACACCCATATGTGTAATTGTTTCCCTAAAATGTCTTACCTAATGGCACAAGACTGAAATCCATTACAAACTTACTCTGTTCTTATTTTCAATGGCAGCATATCAGAAAAACAAGCTACACCTATTGACGATGAGTTTATAAAAGTAGTGGCACATGCTTTACTTTTTGTCTTACCCCTACCGTTGACCCTGGTTGAAAGAAATCCTTTAGGATACCCTCTTTGAAAACCTGTGACATAATGCCCATGACTCTCACTGCTTATTTTTAGATGTTAACACTGTTTTCAAATTGAGAATCAGATATTTATCCCAATTATCTAGATTCCTCAGACCCTGATACCTCTTTCATGTTTATCAGTTGCCCACGGTGATCAAAAGAGTGATTCTCTCATGGATTCATTTGCAGGGTCTTTATTGCATGAGATGCATCTCTTCCATACATCTCCCAGCAGACATATTTTGTTCCCACAGAGTTCTCACCAGCGGTGGATAAACACTTAGATTCTGGTACTCATGTTTTGCACTCATTTTTGTCTGAGAATATTCAATATCATAGCATGTGCTGCTCCACGACATGTTCCCTAATAAAAATCCCACTCTGTCTGATGTATATTTGGGTATGGGTCTAATTGACCTCATTATAAAAGGCTCCTCACCGGCACAACTCAGAATTAGTTAGCAGTCTGGCTTACGCATTTATTCCACTTCTACCCCACTTCCATCAATCAGCAATGTCTTATCTGTCTGGACTTCTGTAAAAACAGGCTATACATAAATGTTTAAAATCAGATCCGCGGACTGTTACACATCCTTCTTAGTTGTGCATCTAATTGAGACCCACATTTACTTAGAGTTTGCATAGTGGATGTGCCACTTTTGTGGCACACCCTGATGTTAAATCCATTTTGGAATTTACAAAGCCACACAGATAAAGATGTGCTTCTCTGTGCATGGTGCTTTATCCTAAAAGTAACCCAAGGCCGCGCATAGCACTAGCTTGTATTACCTTTCATCACAGAGGCGTTCCAGGAGTGGAGCATGGGTGTTCCAGACCATCCGCCCATGGATCTTGCCACAAATCCAGTTTTATTGATGGCGATAAACCTGGGTTTGCACCAAAATGGTATGCCGACAAGAGGCTGGCTCAAAAAGGAGAAATATCTTCATTTCTCCTTGTTGCTTCCTCTTTCTGAATCACACATAGAAAGAAAAATACCTTGATGGATTGTTTTTGTGCAGACAGGTATTCCTACCTGCACAAAACCAATCCTACTTGTAACCGAGGTACCCTAGCATGATGGTGCAACAATGCCTAAGTTGGCGCTAGGCTGCCTGAAGTGCATCATCGCAATCAGAGAGCAGAAGTGTGTCATATCCTAGTGATATGGCGAATTTCTGCTCTCTCTCTTTTGTGTACCTCAGTATGTTGCCTTGCTGCATTGCATTGCATGAAAGATTAATAAATAATGCCGCTTATTGTATAGCTCACATTTGGTTAAGAGTGCAATTGCTATTTCCTGATTTTTAAAAATACAATTTCTTACAATTATTGAGATGAATTCTATTGCACTTTTTATGGGCATGGGAAGAGACTGTCCTCCTCCTCCTTGTTCTCATGTTGCAGGCACTATGCCCATCTCAATATGGCCAAGAAGGAGCTGATGTCCCATCGTTGCCCACCCTTACAAACTACCCGGCACGCCCGGCGCCCGGCACCCAACCATTAATGATCATGCCTGAGACCAGCTCTTTGGATTGGAGATCGTATGATTTCTTGCCCGTATATATTTGGCACACATACAAAAACAATTTTATCAGACATTACAATTTGCACAGTAACCATTATAAACATATTGCATAGTGCTTTCGGAGCGACTGACTTGTGGCCCCGCCTCCCCACGAGCCATCCTTAATGGCACAGGGCAAGAGCCACTCAGATCAAGGACCCAGGTTCTCCTGCCATACCATTGGTTCTCCCAAGTTGGGAGAGCCTCTTTAACATGGCCAGGGAGGCACCGATGTCCCATGGTTGCTCACCCTTACAAAAAACCCCGCCCACACAGTAACCACATTATTAACATATTGCATACAAGTGAAAACCTAACCTTAACAGAGACTCTAGTACATAGAAGTCACCTAACCATAACTAGATTGTTGCTGTGCAACCAACAGCATAACCGTTCATGAGTGAGATCATGACTTGTTCCTCTTAAACCCTTTGTCCAGAGGATGGGACCCTCCTTATGGGAGGTCCCCACCTTCCCTCTCCCACATCGGGAGCTCTCCCACACCGAGAGCCCTTGCACAGGGGGCCAGGCTGCATTTAGGATACCTACCTCTGGCACTCCCTACACCAGAGTTCTTCGGGCCCCAAAGGGCCTGTGCTAGTTTGCGCAAACTGCACCTGTGCGGGTGGTTGACAGGTAAGAACTGCATGTCAGCGACCACCCCCAGCTCCCCTATGCACTGTAACCTCATTTGGACTTGCTGCTAGCACCCCTTTGAGGGTCCAGTGATGCTAACTTTGTTTATTGGTATAAAAGGAACACCGTAGGGGCCCCCAAGTGTCCCCACCAATCATGACCTCACCCGCCACAGGCCTGCATAGTTCTCCTACTATCCGCCCCCCTGTACCATGTACGTTGGCCCAGCCAGGCGAGCATGTTCTCCATAAAAATTGAATTACCTTCCTGTGATAACTGCACACCTTCCTGTAAGAAAAAAATGCTCCCCCTCGATGCACCAATGTGGTATAGATGAAAAACTGGCTATGTTTAATAGCTTACCAACCTTCCTGTTCAACTGTTTTGCTCACTCCTTGAGGGCCCTGATCGACTTCCCACCTTTCCAATTCAACATTGAGACAATGTTGGACCATGCTATTCTGGCCTCCAGGAATATCTTCAAGAGACAACACATTTTAGAGACAATCAGTTCAAATAAGTCTTTGCCCCCCAGCTTGGCCAAGTCATTGCTTCCCAAATATAGGATTAACACCCCTGGAATCATAAACCTCCGGGGCATCATTCTATTCAATGCAGTTCTCAAGTTGACAAAGCGCAGCCCTCCTAGACCGCATCAGGTCAGCTGAAATCAGGCCTTCCTTTCCCACATCACGTAGTCACCTGAAGAACAAAAACCTTTGCATGCCTCACGTAAGAGTGACCAAAAACCTGCCCATCTATAACATCTCTTGCTACCACATTCACAGAAGGCAATGAAGTATCCAGCAGCTGCATCATCTTATCATGTCCTCCACCTGCATTGAAAGGATAATTCTATAAAGGATGGGGAAAAATGACCGCCAGAACATAACAAGATGTTCAGTCTCACATAGCGCTTGTAGCAGTCAAACTTCCAACTGCCCATCCTTTGAACTGCTTGTGCGTGAGCACCATGCCTGCTATTGTGCTGACTATGCCAATCCGATGTTAATGTGAACTATAATCCGCAGGATCGAACCCTGCTGACACCAGGGCACTACAGAGCACCTTGGAAAATTGGAACTTTGAGAGTGGTGTCCCATATACTTGAAAAAAGGGGACCCACAGCCCCCTGTGCCTGGTGAGCCATAAAAATCTACAAATTCCCCAGTGGACAGAACTCTTTCCCCAGGGCCCTGTGCAGCAGTATATGTTCCTGCCTACCCCTTTTGCCGGTCTTAGGGCAGGTAATGGTGATTACTAGGGAACTATGGGGCATATTATCAAGGGGGTTTATCTCCGCTGTTTTGGCTTTAAAAGCCAAGAAAGCGGAGGTACAATTATCTTCCTATTACCTAGCTGTCGCTAACACCAGTTAGCGACAGCTAGTAGGAGATAGCGACCATCTTGGGCCCCGCTTTGCATGTCAGTGATATTTATCTCTAATGGCATGCAAAGTGGGCATGCCAAGATGTTAGCGACTGGAAACAGTCGCTAACATCGCTATCTCCTATTACCAACTTTTGGAGATATTCGCGCTAAGCGCGAATATCTACAAAAGCTAACACCTGCCCCTGAGCAGTTCTTAGCCATGTTATCCAATGGTAGGTGGATAACATGGCTAAGAGCATTAGCTCGGTAATGCATGAATATTGCTGACTTTTCAGTGATATTCATGCATTTCGGCCTATTTTTATCGCTTAGGAGATATACCTTGATAATAGCAAGGTTCCTAAGCGATAAAAATCGGCTCAATTCCTTTTTTCAATTTGAAGGTTAAAAAGCCCACAAAAGCAATTATTTTCCTCAAGTTGGTATTCTTATTTTCCTCAATGTTTTTACAGTGTTTGCACTTGAGAAAAAAAGAATACCAACTTGAGGAAAACAATTGCTCCTTTTACACTGGCCCCTAACACATCAGTGCGTGTCTAAATAGATGTAAGTAAATCCTGGATATGAAAATATACAGAATTCATTTAGATTTAAAAACAGGAATATTGACTGAAATATTTTATTTCAGCTATTAGAGATGTGGGCTTTTTAACCTTCAAACTGAAAAAAGGAATTGAGCTAATGACGCACCGTCCTTAAAAACATACCCTAAACTACTCCAGTGAGTGTAAGTATTAACTAAATTTGATAAATCAATCCTAGGTTACAATAAGACCACTTTATGCCATCCAATAGGAGTGAAGTTTGGTTATATACATTAATTGACTCCCGTGCTCTCTATTCTAATGAATCCCCCCCCACTTCTTGTGACAAATAACACTGATTCCCAATGCGTTGGTTGCCATATCCTATAATTTGAACATGTAACCATCTACCTGTCCTTTTCCTGTCTACTATTATTAGTGGCATGTTTCCCCAAGGTGGTTGACAACATACGAGGAAATGAAATGAATTTTTTGTTTGCATCATTGAACTTATGTTAACGATGGAGGTGTAATTATGGCTACTGGTCAAATGTTCAGAGAATTGTTATTTCTATTTGATTAAATTGTTTCTTTAGTTTTAAAATAGAGAATGTAATTGATTATGTAATATTAAAATCTCCCTACATGATTTACCTTTTTAGAAAGTACGTGGCTCCTCCCGAAGAAGGCGCTGGTCGCCGAAACGCGCGTCGAGAAACATTGTGCCACCTGTTGATTTTAATTTTATTTCTTTAATTGTAATTGTGTAAACCTTTTTAATTGTGCCTTGAATGTTTTTTATGTATTCCCCTTGTGGGTTTAATGCGTAAATGTATAAAAAAAAAAAATTAATACTGACAATCAATAAATACCAGAAACTGAACTGACTTGCAGGCTACCCTCCATTCTTAATTTTATTTTTAAGTTTTAAGTATTGATTGCCTAGGTTGTTTTTTGTCAAATGTTTACTTTTCCCTGACCTAGGAATTCTATTATTCTTGTTCTCAGGGGGTCCTTGTTAAATATACATAAACTACATCTCCCAGCAGCCCTGCTCTTTTGATGCTGCACCCGTGCCGGGAGGCACGATAAGAGCACTGTCAACCTCCCGCAGCATGGGACATGCACAGTCGTGCCCGGGCCGTGGCTGGTCAAATCCCTGGCCAAGGGCGGGAGAATCAGAGACCGGAGGAGGCCGGGCCACCTCTCTGACAGGCTCCACTCTCCAAGCTTCCCTGCGGTGAGTTACATATATGTTGTAATTACAATTGCAGATATATCACGCCATGGGGAAACGCACCATCTTACCAAGCTCCCACACCTCCACTTCCATAGGCATTATGTTGGAAAGAGCAGTTCACATTGTTGCCACTGAGATTGAGTTAACTGAGAGGCGACTGTCCTTGGGACTAACAACCCCACAGGTTACTTTTTCGACTGAGGAAGATGATTGTATTGGTCCCCCCCCGACACCGAATTTATCACTCAATCCCACTAGGCAATCACCAGTTTTGGAAAGTGGCTGCAATAAGGAAATTAATCAGGGTGACAAGGCTAATGGGGCTGCTGAGGATCTTCCAGCAGTGACCTGTAATAAGGATATAGTTCCAAATATGAACGTTTCCCCAAACCCAGTAATTACCGGAGCAAAAAGGAAAAGAAAACTGACCAAACCTTCTAGCTCGAAGAGGAAACAACCCCCACGCTCAAAACAACAATGTACCGCCTTGAGCTTATGGATTCAAGGAACAGTGGTTCCAGTGGACACAACAACTGCTAAGATCATCTTCAAATTAACACCATCTGAAATATTAAACCACTCTATCCGTACTCAAACTGAGTCAGTATCAGCTCCTTCTACTCATCTTAGACTGGGGGACACCTCGATTGACATTATTGTAGACACTATGTATGAGCACAGTAGAGATCTTGTAGACAAACATTTCACTGCACTTTGGAAACGCTTTGATCACTTAGAGTCATTAACATACAAATTAAGCTTGCACTTCAATACACCCAAATTGACTTCTCAACAAGGGGGGACTCCCAAATTGCGGTCCTCCAGTGTAACGAGCTCTAGTAAGCAACAGCAACCCCCGACTCCTACGCAGTTTCCCCTATGCCTGTGATACTTGTTATAAAGTTAAAGAATGTTTTTTATCTAAACCCCCCACTGTCCAGAAAAAGTTATTGAAGCCAGGTGACCTTAATAGTTCAAATCCACCAACTCATCCAGCCGACCGTGCTACCACCGCAATCCCTGTAAATAATGTCTCTCTAGTGCACAATTCTCAGAGTACGACCCCTGCTATTGAGAATTATGTTGGCGGGTCTGCTGAGGCTAGTAAAGAAGTTCTTAGCCTACCACTGGCAGCCTGCCCTTATGTTTTAGTCCTTGCAGTGGTTCCTCCCCTAGGAAAAGATCAGACTGAGTCTTGGGATCAACTCCAAAATGAAAGTGCTGACTAGCTTGTCAAACACAAAGGGTTTAGGGTGGCAAATATCAGCGATATTATAATGGTGTGCTGGGTTGGGTGGGTTGACTCCTTATCTAAGACCATAGAGGGAGACTGTGTTGTGATCAATTTCCGTCGACCGGCATTGGTAAGATCAATATTGATAACACAGAAACTAACAGTTTCATACCTACTCTTATTTGGTCATTGCCCCTTGGCTTCTTCTATAAACCGAACTCCGGGCAAAACACACCTGTTATCCCCCAGCATACGATGCATGACAGGTTCTCTGCTCTGTCTGGCCTAGATAGCCTGGATTGACTGCTGCCTATTTCAACATTATCGGAACCTGCCCCCTCCAGACACATGCTCAACTCCTTGGGGCATGATGTTTTGGAACTACATAATCCAAACTTGCATGTGCTAAGCTGGAATATTGCCGGTTTGGCTTCTAAAATAAGCTCTGAGGATTGGGTCAATGTGGTCCAAAAATATGATATCCTGATGTTTCAAGAAACTTGTGCCGTAAGGGATTTATATCTAGAAGGGTTTGAATGTTTTCATATTATTGTACCCGTCCCCAAACAAGGTCGCCCTTCCAGCGGACTTACTATCTGGGTCAATATCTCCTCAGGTGGCAGTGCTAAAACTCTTACCACAAATATCAGCAACTTTCAAGCCCAATTTGTTTTTATAATAATGATTTTTTTACTGTACCTAATATGAATTTTATTAATCTGTTTAACTTTGTTTCTGATTTACAAAGCCAAATGGAGTCCCACAATTTAGCTGGAATATGTTTGGGTGGGGATTTTAACGCTAAGATTGCTAGGGCAAATTAACTAGTCACTGCCCATCCAATTCACGTGCACTTGTACATGAATTTATATAGCGCAAATCACCAAGCGGTTTCTAAGCGCTTGCTTAGGGAACCCGTCCTGGTATTCCCCTGTTAGATAACCCCGGCAGGGTATCCGCAAGGTGAAAGCCAGGCATCCTGCCGCGAGGGGCCGTTGTGGAGATTAAGCAAGCTATTGCCCAGAGTCGCAGAGTGTGAACCCGTGAATCGAGTAGGCACCGGAGCGAGAATTGTCGAGTCTATGGACATTTTAGGACTCAAGACCCCGCCGAGCTGGGAATTGAACCCTGGTCCCGGGCTGACCTCTGCTTCCAGGTCTGCCTCCTCTAACCAGTGAGCCACACTTCTCCACTTGTGTAAAAGGGGGATAGAACTGCTGGATCACCTGTCAAACCACAATTTATTAAATGTGATGGATATCGCAGTCATAAATTATAATGATAGCTGTTTAATCCCTACATATAGAGGTAGCTTTGTGCCTCAATTATAGATGATGATTTTATATCTGCCTTATTAGAAGACTTTTTATTAAAAGCTGAGGTAATATCTACTGTGCATGGGGACCATAACCCAATCTCAACTATAATCAGGTTTGCCCCCAGACCGGATTTTATTAAAGAACCTGGGGACAGTAATTTAGTGCCCTCGACAGATAATTTAAGCGTGATTTGGAAAGGCATTGATAACAGTAAATTGTTCTCTGAAATGTTAACAAAATACCCATCACCTATTGAGATCTGTCTGTCATCTATTGATCCCAATCCTGAGGCAGTTAATGCTTTCAGCCACCTATGTGCTGGTATTAAGCAACTGATCTCAAGGCCCGCACTTGATAATAACAATAACCCAAAGTGGTTTAATAATGCTTGTTCACGGGCAAATAGAGAGCTCCATGTAGCACTTACAGTGGTACCAAGGGATGTAAGCCTTGTTAGATCGCTGAGGCGACATTATCAACAAGTGGCTAGGCAGCAGAAAGACGAGATCTTGAAAGAACGTTGGGACAATCTTGCCTGTGCCGCTAGACTCAATAAACAAACGTTTTTTGGGCAGCAGTTAAGGACAAGAGATCTATGGGCCTTACCTTACCCCTTTACGCTGGAACATAACCACTGAAGCCTGGAAAGCTCACTTTTCTAAAAAATACACAGCTCCATCTCAGAGCGAGGATCCCTTTGACATTCATGATGCTTCGCGAATACGGATATCAGTGTTAGAAGTTGAGGACGCCATCCATCAAAGCTTAGGAAACAAGGCCCCGGCCCCTGGCCCCAACGGGTTTTCCATTGATCTTATTAAGCATAAACCGGAGATCTGGGCACCCCTTTTACTTAATGTTTTAATAATTTAACAAATACTTCTATTCCTAGCACATGGTCGACCAGCATTATCATCCCGGTTTTTAAAAGGGGGACCGATCCAACCCTAGTTGTTATAGACCGATCTCGCTGATTGATAACACACTTAAGATGCTTGGAAGGGTGCTATTCACTAAAATTAGGTCCTGGGCTGAGGAGGAACACATTTTAAACAAGTGTCAGCTAGGTTTTAGAAGTCAATTGGGAACTGTGGAACAATGCCTAATCCTCAATTTGATTATCGGCAAATATACTATAGCCGGCAATCTCCCATTTACTATTTTTTTATGGACCTTACCTCAGCCTTTGACTTCGTTAACAGGTCGCGTTTATGGTCATGCCTTTTAAAATATGGGTTGGATGAGGTTTTAGTTCATTTTTGCACAGGGACTTGAAGGCTCGGGTGAGGATTAGTAAAGACGGGGTGGTTTCAAGTGACATTATTATTGGTAGAGGGGTCAGACAGGGGTGCATACTGGCCCCACTCCTATTTATCTTACACATTATTGATTTACAAAACGGTACTGTCTGAACTAACTACTGATGTCTCGACGATTAATTGTAATACACTACCCGTCCTACTATACGCGGACGATGCGGTCCTAATGGGCCGCACTCTGAATGCACTACGCACTTTAGTTAGGGACTTTGTAGATTTTATGGCCAGCCTAGATCTTTGTACTAATTTTAAGAAATCATTTTTAATGAGCTGCGGCCCCAAAAAGCACCTTATTAATACAATTACCTCAAGTTCTGAACGCTTGCTAGGCACTCGCACTTTCCCACATCTGGGGCTAGTATTTTCAGATAATGGTTCCTGGGCAGCCCATTTGGCGCACAGCAGGGGTACATTTTTTAAGGCCACTAACTCAATTTTGAGCCTTCCGCAACCTAAAAGAACTGAGGTAGTGTTATCCATAATGGAAATAGCTCGCAGCCCGGTGGCAGAGGGCTCGCGCGCATCTGCTGGAGCGCTGATATTTTAATTTAATACCCTGGTCTCCGCTGATTACGAGCAATTTATTTATTTTTATTTCTCCCCTCATCCGTCCTGCTGAGCTAGTAAGGACATCGCTTTTAACCTCCCCCCAGTGGCCCGCTGACTACGAGCCGCCACACTGACCTTCATAGTCCGCCTGAAGCCAGTCATCTGCGACGGCGGGCGCCATCTTGGGTTGGGTTGTTGGCCTGTCCCTTCTTAGCCACACCCCCCTAGTCACTCGGCTACTTAGGACCCTCCTCCCCTCCTCTCCAGCGATAGCTCGCAGCCCGGTGGCAGAGGGCTCGCGCGCATCTGCTGGAGCGCTGATATTTTAATTTAATACCCTGGTCTCCGCTGATTACGAGCAATTTATTTTCATTTTTATTTCTCCCCTCATCCGTCCTGCTGACCGCTAGTAAGGACATCGCTTTTAACCTCCCCCCAGTGGCCCGCTGACTACGAGCCGCCACACTGACCTTCATAGTCCGCCTGAAGCCAGTCATCTGCGACGGCGGGCGCCATCTTGGGTTGGGTTGTTGGCCTGTCCCTTCTTAGCCACACCCCCCTAGTCACTCGGCTACTTAGGACCCTCCTCCCCTCCTCTCCAGCGATAGCTCGCAGCCCGGTGGCAGAGGGCTCGCGCGCATCTGCTGGAGCGCTGATATTTTAATTTAATACCCTGGTCTCCGCTGATTACGAGCAATTTATTTATTTTTATTTCTCCCCTCATCCGTCCTGCTGACCGCTAGTAAGGACATCGCTTTTAACCTCCCCCCAGTGGCCCGCTGACTACGAGCCGCCACACTGACCTTCATAGTCCGCCTGAAGCCAGTCATCTGCGACGGCGGGCGCCATCTTGGGTTGGGTTGTTGGCCTGTCCCTTCTTAGCCACACCCCCCTAGTCACTCGGCTACTTAGGACCCTCCTCTCCAGCGATAGCTCGCAGCCCGGTGGCAGAGGGCTCGCGCGCATCTGCTGGAGCGCTGATATTTTAATTTAATACCCTGGTCTCCGCTGATTACGAGCAATTTATTTATTTTCATTTCTCCCCTCATCCGTCCTGCTGACCGCTAGTAAGGACATCGCTTTTAACCTCCCCCCAGTGGCCCGCTGACTACGAGCCGCCACACTGACCTTCATAGTCCGCCTGAAGCCAGTCATCTGCGACGGCGGGCGCCATCTTGGGTTGGGTTGTTGGCCTGTCCCTTCTTAGCCACACCCCCCTAGTCACTCGGCTACTTAAATGACCACTATGCGTCAGCGCAGCGGACGAGCGCAGCGGGCGCGAGGTAGGCGCGCCGGAGTCGCGCCAGAGTTAAGCCCGTCTGCGCCCGTCCGCGGCAGGCCGGGGCAA
Organism: Lissotriton helveticus; assembly: GCF_964261635.1. NCBI lineage: Eukaryota > Metazoa > Chordata > Amphibia > Caudata > Salamandridae > Lissotriton > Lissotriton helveticus. Next base: position 1,352,242,837 of record NC_136067.1, read on the forward strand.
GGGGCCATCACCCCTTGTCCTTTTATCCAATATTCTTCAGCTGATCTTACTCTCCTACAAGGCCATTGGCCCCTCGACCCCCGCACTATTCAACGGACCATCAACATGGGCTGTCATTCTCCCTGTCGTGCCTGTCCACAAGGCTGCCCCCTTTCTATTGCTTCCCCGTCAGCTCTCCATTCATTGCCCATCCCTGACCCCCGCTCTCCCCCACTGTCTATTATTTTATTAAACACAAGGTCAGCCATTAGACATCACCAGGAACTATTCATACTTTTAGATACGGATAAACCCGATCTCCTTCTCTTAACTGAGACATGGTTCTGTGAGTCTTCTCTTCCGTCTCTATTGGCTGCCCTTCCCTCGACCTATTACTCTATCCGTGCTGACCGCCCTGCCGGGAAAACGGGTGGAGGCGTTGCTCTTATTGCCCGCACTGATTTTCAGTTTTAGATTCTCCCCTCACCCCCCCTGGGAGGAATTGACCACCTTGTGGTCCACTCTACCTCTTTCTCCCCTCACCTAGCCGTTGTGCTGGTCTATCGTCCACCCCAACCCACTCCGTCTTTTCTCCCCGCCTTTCAAGAATTACTTGGCACTCTGGCTGTTAATTACGCTTCAGTGCTGGTCCTTGGGGACTTCAACTATTGGCCTTCGGACCCTAAGGAATGCGCCTCATCCAAGGAATTTTCCGAAACCCTTCTGTCACTTAATTTCACTTCCCTAGTTCACACCCCCACCCACATTCACGGCCACATTTTAGACCAAGTTTGGTCTCTCAACTGTCCCCTCTCTTCACTCACGGTTTCTCCATGTACTTGGTCTGATCACTTTTTAATCTCCTTTTCTCTTAGCCTTTGTCCGATTAAGATACCTGCTCATACTAAAAACTCATGGGCTCGTAACTGGGGCAAGGTTAACTTGTCGGACCTAACCTCTTCACTTCTGGCCTCCTCTCCCTCTCTGTTGGGCTTGGCGTCTGTAGCTCAAGCTAAGGCCATTGATTCCTGGCTTACGAATGGAAGCGACAGCTTGGCCCCTCTCCGGCGCACCTCAATTAGGCGCCCTAAAGACGCCAATCGGTGGTTCAGCAAAGAATTGAAAGAGCAGAAGCTCACGGTTCGACAGGCAGAACGCAGATGGAGATTGGACTATTGTCCTACCTCCAAGTCCCGCTATGTCCTTCTCTTAGGGACCTACAAAAAAAAGATCATAGAGACTAAGAAAGCTTACTTCTCGGCTAAAATTCTGGCAGGTGAGAATCAACCCAAGGAGATTTTCTCCATCACCCATGACCTTGCTTTTTCTGACAGGACCTCACTAAAGCCCCTCCCCTCTCAGAAACTTTGCAACTCGTTGAACTCCTACTTCGTGGAAAAAATCGTGACAATTAAATCTAACATCCCCCCCCACCCCCCCTCTTTGTAGACCCCCAGCCACCCCCTGCCCTAGCATCTTTTAACTCTTTTCCTCTTCTCACTGAGGAAATTTTTCTTTCTCTTCTCCCAAAAATTAAATCCGGTTCCCCCGCAGATATCTGCCCTGAACACATCTTACGGCAGATCTACTCTGTTTGTACCCTGCCTTCTCTTAGGTTCCTTAATGATTCTTTGGCTAAGGGGGTTGTGACCCAGTCACTAAAATCCGCCTCTACTGTCCCCATTTTAAAAAAAACAGGGGCCGACCCCTCTGTTTTGGCTAACTACCGCCCCATCTCCTTGCTACCCATTTTAGGTAAAGTGCTGGAGCGACACGTTACTTCTGCGCTCAGCTCCTTTGTTGAGGAAAATGGGGTGCTGGCCCCTTGCCAGGCTGGGTTTCGACCTAAGCACTCGACTGAGTCAGTGGTGGTGTCGGTACTGGTCACCCTCAGAGAAGGTATGGACATAGGTCAACCTCAGGCGCTGGTCCTCCTTGACTTGTCCGCCGCTTTTGACACGGTGGATCACTCCATCTTACTTTCCCGTGTCAGGGCGGCGGGCATTGGAGGCTCGGCCCTCATCTGGCTTTCATCCTTCCTGAGGGACCGGACCCAGGCGGTTCGTCTTGGGGAGTTTTCAGCTACCCCCTGTCAGGTCCAGTGCGGGGTGCCCCAGGGCTCTTCTCTGTCTCCTTTACTATTTAATCTCTACATCTCTCCCCTTATTTTCGCTCTTCAGCAGCTGGAGGTCACGGTATACAACTATGCCGATGACCTCCAGCTCATCTTCAACTTGTCCTCTTCCTCTGATTCTATTTCTAATTTTCAATCTATTCTATCCTTCATCAGGGACTGGATGAACTTCAACCACCTGAAGCTCAATCCCGACAAGACGGAGCTTGTGGTTACGGGTGGTTGCTCCAGTCCCTGGAATTCTATATTTTGGCCCCCTTCCTTTGGCTCTCCCCCCACCCCAGTCTCCTCTGTCAAGACCTTAGGCATCAAGCTCAATGACAAACTCACTATTCACTCCCAGATAGGTTCGGTGGTTTCTTCTTGCTTTCTCACTCTTCGTACTATCCGCTCTATTTCTCGTTTTTTTTCTTTTTCTGCACTCAAACTGATTATGTCCGCAATGGTCCTGTCCCGCCTGGACTACGGGAATGTCCTGTTCAATGGCATCCCTCAGTACAGCTTGCGCAAGCTACAACTGGTTCAGAACCAGGCGGCCCGCCTTGCCTTCGGTCTTCCTAAATTCCACCATACCTCTCCTCTTTTGAAGACCCTTCACTGGCTCCCGGTCCGGGAACGTGCCTTGTTTAAACTAGGCTGCATGGCTTTCCAGGCCAGGACTGGCCTGGCCCCTTTCTTTATATCCTCAGCCATTAAACCCTACGTTCCCAGCAGAGACCTTCGTTCCTCGGCCCAACATCTTCTAGTAGCCCCTCGTTACAGGAAAAAAAAACAGGGCGGCTCTAAATTTTCTACTCTTGCCCCTGTGTTTTGGAATTCCCTTCCCTTCCACCTCAGGTCCCTCACTCAGTACTCCATTTTTCGCAAATCCCTTAAAACATTTTTGTTCACCCAAGCCTTTCTGTCTTAATCCCTTCGTCCCCTGCCTCAGCTTATGCCCCAGCGGTTGATTCCGCCATATAGGCTGTCTGCTATCTCAGCGCCAAGAAACCGCTCAGGTGTATGTCGCGCTTTACAAATACTTTAAACTTAAACTTAAACTTAAACTTATGGAAATATATAAAACACATACCCATCGCAACATACGGTGCTGATGTTTGGGGTTTTACAAAATGTTGTAGCATTCAGGGAGAAGAAAATAGATTTTGATAAAGACTTTTGGGGGCACCAATTTCTTCCTCACATTTTGTTTGCCACAAGGAGTTAAAATTGTTCTATATTGAGGACTATATTTGTTCTCGCCCGGCCATATTTTGGCTAAAAGTTTTGCAAAATCTAGCAGCAACGTTAATGAGAGAAATTATAGCTGACTGCCTTAAATGTGATAAGGGTGTGGATATACCGTGGCTTGCCGCTGTTAGGGAAAGCCTGATTAGCGTGAATGTTGACCACATCTTTTTAAATCCAAGTGACATGGTGGGCATTAACCCCTTGGCTGCGGGGCACATTCCCCTGCTGTGCTGGGGGAGGGAGGCGCGCACATCGCCCCGGTGCTCATGAGGAGCTCAGCTCGTCATGAGCCACGGTTCTCGTGTGCTCATGACGACCACGCCCGTTTAATGGAACGCTCAGCACAGCAGGGGAATTAGCCCCCCGTGCGAGCGTTCCACGGCTCATGACGAGCTGAGCTCGTCATGAGCATGGGAGGGGTTAAATAAAAAGATCCTTCAGGAGGCTTTATATGAATGTTACAGCAATATAAGACATGAAATAGAACTCTTGAAATCATCAGTCGCTCTGTACATGTCCCTGGTGGACGCTAATTGCACCCCATCACATTTGCCACCCAAATACCTTCTAAAGGACATAAGTCGCTGGGAGAGAAGTTTGCTCTTTCGCCTTAGGGCAGTCACCTTAAAATACTTATTGTGCTTCCCTATAGGCTTTAACATCAACCTTGAGCAAACACCTTGTCCCTGCGGCAATAGTGGTAATCATTCAATGTTAAATTTTTTATTCTTTTGTAGATTTTATCAAAAATATACTAAACAATTGCTTATTCCTTTTTTCAAGGCATTTGCCATTATTGACTATAAGGAAATCCTTAAGCTTAAAAGGAAAGATTTGATTTTTTGTGTCAGCACTTTTTTGAAAATGGCAGTTCGTTCATGTGCTTCAATGAGTACTTTATAATAGACTTTATTGCACTCAATTATATCTTGCTATTTGACATGGATCTTAAGCTTGGACTTTGGATGGTGCTCTGGAGCAATTGTTGCAATGTACTTCACGGTCCTAACTTTACAGCCTGTATTTGATTGCACTTTAATGTACTATGCAGCTAGTTGTTTACATTTGACCGTATCCATAGCATATTATGCTGCTATCTGTTAAATTTCTTTGCACTTTATCAAATTATGCTGGTCCCTGTCATGAGAAAGTTTGGCATAAGTTTTAAGAACTTTGCCATAAGTTTTTAAGAATTGGCTGCTTTGCACATTGTTGTCCTTTTGTAATACGTGTATCTTATTGCTGTGCATGTTACATATCACAGGCCCCTGTGTGTTTACTGTTTTAAATTGTGTAATGGTTTTAAATGTTCATTTTTGCTGGTATTTTGTCTTGTGCTTTTATGGATATTTTATATCCGAATAAAGAATTATTGAATTGAATTGAAATGTAGTGGAGATCTAAGTGTATGTATGGATCTCATAGCCTTACTATAGAGACATGATAGACTCTCATCTGCCCAATATAATGGATTGTTAGAAGGTTTGAGACGGGTAATGTGGGTGTTGGATATTGCCTCCGTCTATTTTCATGTCAAAGTTGATCTTGATTCTAGCCAATTTAAAGTGTTTTGTCGCAACATTTGGAACTTACCAATACTGCTGTATGACATTTGGTTTAGCATTGGCAGTATCTGTACCTCAGAGGATCATGTACCATATGTTGAAGGACATTGATGGGGGCTCTAGTTTTCAGGAGAATATTCTTATCTTCACTAGAGTATGTGAGAGACTTGACGCGATACTAGACAAAGTTCTGGCCAAATTTCAGGAGCAGCGGCTTAAAAAATGTGTATACTTAAAGCACAGAGTTGAATTCTTGGGACATGTTGTGTCACGACAGGGTGTGGAACCTAAGTCAAGTTTAGTGAGGGGGATAGTTGATGCTGAACCTCTCTGTGACAAGGCTGGCCGGAAGTCTTTTCTAGACCTTAGTGACTTTTATGCATGTTTCACCCCAGACTATGCTTCCAAGCTCAGGCCTTTTTGTCTGATATGTTTAAAAGAGGCACGCCTTTTGTGGTATTTGGATTTTCAGGAAGTGCCTAGCAGGGTTAAAAATCAGTTGATTCATTCTAAGGCATTAAGACCTTAGGCTGTAGTTCTACCTTATATTTTCGCTATTGATGCCAGTAACATAGGATTGAGAGCAATTGTCATGCAGAAGTATGGCGATGTGGAATTTACCTTTGAATATGTGCAAGTGCTCAGGAATGCTGAGTTACATTGCTGTGATTGAGAAAGAGTTGGAAGGAGTGACCAGCTTTAAAACACAGTGTCACATCCGTCTCTTGGTGGCCTTTATTGAATTGGGAGATTAAACAAGTTGTCTGTGAATGTGTACTACGTGTCAGATGTGATAAAAGACTAAAAGTAGTTTCATCTTCTCTTCAACCTATAGAACGCCTGTTCAAGCCTTGGGAAAACAAAGAAAACATAGAAATTGACCTTGCTGGATCATTCAATTCATCAACAGTTCCTTCCCGCTTTACTCTACTTCTTCAGCAAGTCCAGTTCCTGCCGGAGCTCAGATTCATGGGTGAAGTGACTTCCAGGGAAGTTATGTATTTTCTTAAAGATGTCTTCCTGAGAGAAGGTTTCCCTGGGAGCTTAGTTTTGGATAATAGAGCTCAATTTGTTTATATGGAAGCATCTGAGATCCTCAAGTTGAGTCAGGTGAATCATCTCAGGAGTTCATTATATCATGTATAGACTAATGGCCTCTGTGTACGTATGAATAGGGTGCTGGGTGAGTCCATACAATGGCCTGTAGCCAAGAACTATGTAGTTCAAAATCATTGAGATCAATGATTTGGTTTTATCTGACTACCCTGCTTTCTGTGACAGTGCTTCCCTGTTTTAATTGTTGTGCAGAAGAAGACCGGCCCAGGTCAGACTGGGACAAAAAATAGGCCCCAGGCACCAACATAAAAGTGGCTTCCATTAGGAAACCAGATAGCTAAAAAAAAGTGGCCTACGTTTCCAAATCAGGGCAGTTTTCAGCTTGAAATTACACCCTGTACAGATGATGTGCAATGTATTGAAGACTATGCATTTGACTTTCCTGCAGGCAATGTAAGTGGTACTATCAAGGAAATTAACAATAAAAACTGCCACACCAGACCATAAAACAGGCACACAAAGAGACAAAATATGACCCACACACTGACTTGTCAGACCAGCCCTTCTGGCTCGCATGATTGCCCTAAAGGCCAGTCTTCCCCTGAGATTTGCTACCAAGTTTTGTCCTTGTTGAATGTACAAGTGAGCCGTAATCAATGTCTCAGTAAAGGAACTTGATGTTAGTGTAGGAGCGAATGTACAGTGTGCATAGGAAAGGCAAACCCACCACCATGATCAAAAGGGATGAAATCAGCTTCATTACATATACAAAGTTAACAGGTTGTGTGCATACGGGTGATCGCAAACTTGGAGATCCTGTCAAAATAGACAAGCCGTTTGGAAATGTTATCAGATTGAATAGGGGTTAATGGTGAAAGCCAACTGGTTCCTGAGGTGTCTTCCTGACCTGAATAAGGTAGTGATTCTGGGACTACTGTACTGAAAAACTCAACGATTCCTAGATTTTCCCAGAGGAAGAGAGCGCCCCTCCGATACAGATTGTTTTTTTAAATTTTTGTTTATTATTTTCTTCTGTGTTGTTTTGTAGGAGTAGCAAGGTGTTGCTTAATATTTTTTTTAAGAAAAGAGAAATTCTATGTAGTATCTGACAGTATGTTTCTCTGGAGCACATTTGCATTCTGTAATGGAACCATGATGTACTGTGTTCTTTAGAATGTTTTTTCCTGACTAGGGGGTGGGGTGAAAGTTGCAGCTGACCTCCAGCCTGCGTGCGTTTAGGCAGCTCAACTCAACTTAAATCTTGAATTTTCTTAGAAACCATCTCCGTTGGATCGCGTTTCTGTGTCATATGAACAAAGCAGACTTGTGTTGCGCTTTTTGTGTGCATTCAAAGCGTCTGTTCTCATCCTTGTTCTTGTGCTACAGGCACTTCAGTGCCTATCCCAAGGGCCTTAATTTCCTCCTGGCATGGCTACTATATGACCTTAAAGATATGGCATTCTGGTGCTCCCCAACTACAGTCAAACAGGATTTATAACTGGAACTCCTCTGATTTCTGGGTCTACCCTTCACCATATTTTTGTGAGAAGTATTTCCCTGTTAGTTAAAGATCCATTATTTCTAGGCCTGGGCGGTAAATTCTTCTCTGTTCATGGAATTTGCGGAACTTTGTGGAGATTGTGGAATTGCCAAAAATTCCACGATCCACGGTGTAGCAGAATTTTTTCCTTGTTTGGGCTTTCAAAATGCTTGTTTGCGTGCGTGGTAGCAACTTACCGGGATCCCTGCGTTCTCCGACGAGTTTTCCTATCTGTTTTGCATGCGCCACGAGATTTTGGTAGCCGGCGGCGCGATCCCGCAAGAGTGTGTGATCGCAAACTCGTCATTTGGACACGCCATTGGACATCCACGTTGCGAACAGGAAACACGCATCCTGAGCGGGCGGGAAGTGTGAAACAAGACGACCGCGCAAATGGGCGGCCGCATGGGCAAGTCAGCGAGATATTTTCCCCTGAGCATGCAAACAGCGTCCCCGAACAGGAAAAATGCTTTGCGAATGGGCAGAACAAGCAATTCCGCATGCTTGCGGAATTCTGAGTAGCTCGTGGAGGTTTTTTACCGTTTTGCGGAACTTTGCGGAACGCCACTACGCAAAGTCCGCCCACCCAACCTATCTTCACTGGTGACGGTTTGGGACAAAGAGGCCATGACAAGCTTGCACCATAGATTGTCAAGCCCCGCTTATGCATTATTGCTAATTCGATACTGTGCAAACACTGAAACCTACTTTATCTGATCCCTTATATAGTATGATATTATGAAGTACCATATATTTTTGTGTTTTAAAGAGCAGGTACTTCTCATAATCCAATAACAAAACTATTTGACATATGAAATTTATAGCCAGTTTTAGAATGGGGTAACATAATCATAAGTGCATGCTTCCAAAATGGCACAATATAGTATTATGGATAGCACAGCTGCATTGGACAGATCAAATAATGTGCATATTTTATAAGTTCCATGCAGTTTGTAAACGCATGACAACACACATCTGAGCAGGCTGACATCAGAGCGCCACCATGCACTTATCCCCATTATAAACCTCATCATACAGGAATCTCGCTATGACACCCAAGAGGCCAGAATCCAGATCCCCTTGCAACAGAAGTGCATCATCTGTGTGCTGTTGAGAGAACACCAAATTTAGTTTCAGTGGCAGAAAGGGAATTGTTGCCGTTTAAAACCACCTTTTAATCATTAATGAAAAATAGAAATCAATTGACTTGTAACCGAAACAGTGGTCACCTCATGCTCCTACCAGTTAACGGTTTTGTATGTTGAAACACAAGTTTTATTAACTATATGGTCATAGAGACAGAGGTGTATCATGAGCACACCATGGGCCTCATTTATGAAAAGTGATGCTTCGCTGCGTGAAAACAGCGATGCGTCACTTTTCACTGCGCTCTCCCTGCGACACTAATGATGCGTCATATTTACAGTATGCCGGATCATGTCGCAAGGAGTTACTGATACGTCAGTATTTCTGACGTATCTGTAGGCGCAAAAGTGATGCATTGCTGAAGTTTGTCACAAAAGTGACGCAACTCCAGCAATGTGTACTTTCACATGGGGCAAGACCCATGTGAAAGGGCCTGCATCAGTCTTACGCCTGCCATGAGGCAGGCGTTAGATTTTGACGCATTAGCGTCCAAGAAATGGCGCAGTGAAATCTTATAGATTTCATTGCGTCACTTCTATGACTCTTTCTTGCGACAAAACGCCCCCTTGCATACATTATACCTGGCGCAGGTATAATGTGGCGCAGGGGTTTACAAAGTGATGCATCTACCTAGATGCGTCACTTTGTAAATGTGGTGCAACAGGGCACATTTTTTACTCCACTGGTGCGTCACTAAAAGTGACGCACCAGCGGCGTAAAAGTGATGCAAGGGCTCATAAATGAGCCCCCATGTATTTTCATCAGAAATTCTTGTTTTCTAATGTAGCATTCTTGCATTGAACATACGCTGCCTTTCAGCTTCTTGCACACACATCTGATCTGGGTGTTCAGTAAAAGCATCTACTAGAATTGGTCCCTAGCGTTCTTCTGCTGTATCAGGACTTGATAAGTCTACCCAGTCCTGATTTTGGGCTGGTGAGGGATCTAATTCCTGATGTTATTGCCAAGCATTTATTTTGGACCCAGTGGATATTATTAAGTACTGCTCCATTAGGTGGATGGGACCTGATTGTCGGTCCTCGCCAGCCTGACAGGTCAACTCAAAGCAAATAGAGGGGACAGTAATATTTGGATCAAATGCTTTACTAAATTCACCTTTTAGTTCCATCATTGGTTCTTCGCTTGGGCAGAGCTGTGCATTCTTCCTCCGAGCTGTCTGCCTTCAGTATTTAGTATTCTTCCTCAATGTTTCTTTGGCCTCAATTTTACTTCAAGTAGAAGCCACATGATATTACTGGTTTGTGAGTAGTGGGGGTCCCATTTCTAAAGGTATTTGGGGCCTTTCCCCGAATCACCTTTTGAGACTTAGTATTACATTATTTTCTTCACCAGGATCCACTAATGAAACTTTGGGAGGGGTGTGTGATCCTATATAATGTGGAAAAACAGAATATCTGACTTTTTCTGAACTGTCTGTAACTTTGAATCTGCTCACCCAGTGTCCCCATTTCTTCATTTTTGCAACCGACACCATGATGATTCCACTTTTCCAGGGCAGATTTTAGGGGCACTGCAAGCATCCTAAATTTCGGACAATGAAGGGTGAAGTGGTTACATGCAGGCAGGGAGGGGAATAACTTCCCATATGGAAATTATACTTATAAAATGTAATAACGTAATGAGGGTGTTCCATGAGTCCTGGTATATACTGCAGAAAACTTTGTGCCCCACGTGGCACAGTCTTCCACAGGGGGAACCATCCCCATTGGCAAGCATATGGTAAAAATTCTGTTTTTTTGTCTATAGTCCCATATAGGGAGGACACTGCTTCAAGCTGACTTGGTTTTGCGCAATCCAGAACAGAATCTCCTCTTGTCTGGTGGGAATTTCACCCATAACAGCATTGATAGTCTGTAAGGTAATGCCTTGTGTAGCCAAATATGGTTGTGCAGCTTGAGCAGTCCTCACAGGATTGACTGTAGCTGGAGTCTAGCTATAGCTGTGAGGATCTCATCCTCCGAGATGTCTGCGTCAAGGGTGTGTGCATCCATGATTGGCAGGATAGGAATGCGGGTTCCCAATAAATATGTGTGTTCCTGCTCTAATTGTGTCTCCTCTGCAGTGTATAGAGCTGTGTGAAAGTGCTCAAATGCTAGAGCGATGCCATCATCTATAGTAGCGGAAATGCTGTCATGGGTTTGTATCTCAACAATTCTTCTTCGCTGAATTTTGGCAGGCTAGTAGTTGCCGAGTATTATTGCCCCCAGAATAATATCTATGGTGCGCAGAAGAGTGTATTCTGCTCTGTACAGGTAAAGTGCCTTGAGTTGTTTTCTGGCTAAGGTCAGTTTTTTATGTGTTTTATGGGCACCTGTGTGTTTATGGGCGTCTTCCAATGTGTGTACTTTTCACATCAGCGCTGTGCTCTTATCTTTTCTAATTATATTGAGCCAGGACAAGATAGCAATAGTGTTCCTCTGACCACTGCCTTCACCATTTTCCACAAAAATGAGACAGGAGTGCCTGCTGTGTTGTTCATTAGGACTTACTGCTGAATGGGTCTCAAATTTCCTGTTGCATGTTGGTGTATGTGAGCAGCTTGTTGTTAAGTCTTCAGGGGTGGTTAGTGTAGTATGGTCTGGGTGCTGTAAAGGTTAGTGTGATGGGGAGTGATCCGACAGCCAGCAGTTCCAATGCCAATGAGTTTGATTGTTACCATAGTGTAGGGTGAGACAAGAAAATAGTCTAGCCTGGCACACAACTGATGTGAGGTAGAGAAGAAGGTGTACATTCTAGTTGTGGGGGGTACATGTTCGCCAGCCATCAATCAGACCCATGTCTCGAAGCCATTGCAGGCCTCTATCGGAGAATGCCCCACCATGTCTGGTTCCTTGGATTGACCTACAAAGGAGTGGGTGTTGTAGGTTGAAAGCACCTCCTATATTAAAATGTTTATCTGTGGTGGAGAGTAATCAACTAAAGGTTTAGAGTATAAATTGCTCCTGGTGTAAATAAAAGACATAGAGAGTCACCAGGACAAATGAGCATACTCCCACGGATATCTTCAGGTAGGGGGGTCTGCCCAGGATTTCTGCCTGTCCCTCAAAACCTGTCAGCTGAATTTGTGAGCAAGAAAAATGGTAACACCTGCTCTCTTACTTGGTCCCACAAAAGATACTGGGTGGGAAGGCACTTGGACTGTGGTTGTTTCCAATCTGTCTTGAGCGTGTGGGTTTACTGCAATAGGTAGATGTCGTAGTCTGAGTCCCTCAGTAGTGACAGTACTGCATGGCATTTTGTGGGGGCTTTTAGGCCTCCTACATTGAGGATGAGAATCTTGACCATAGGGGTGTGGGTAGGAAGGATCTAACTGCCAGTCACGGCATCAAAGAGCCATGCAACCCTGTGTTTGCGAAGCTTGCCGTGGATCGTCTGTGTAGATCTGCAATGGACTTACCATAGTTTAAGGAGTAGGAGTGGGGGGTGAATAGGGTAACTCAAAGTCCCCAGGGAGGGGTTGTCGACATTTCTTGAAGCAGGGTCTGTGGCTTGGGGTTGGGTGGTAATCCACAATTTAACTTGTGAGGCTGGGCTCCTCAAGCACCAACATAATTGTAAGCAAAATATACTTGCAGTCTCAGCGGCTATTAAAGTGGGATATCTAGCCAGAGATGGGTTGGAGGTGACCAGATGCCACCACAGGGGAGTTCTTAGGTTTCTAGTGCTGGTGCACGGTTGCGTTGTTGCAGTTGGTGCAGAACCACCAAGCATTCTCTGCAGCTCTTGTCAGCGGAGGGTGTGTAGGCTTTGGGCCCACGAGGAACAACAACTAATCACAGATGGCAAGTACGCGTTGGATGCAGAGTTGTGTCCTCAGCTGGTCTGCTGAGGCCCAGGATCGATCAAGCTTCTTCCATTGTGTGTATCATGCATGTCTCTTTGTCCCAGACCAAGGCGAGGTTGAAGGGGTGCCCCTATCTGCACTGAATTCCCTTCTCACATAAGAAATTAGTTGCCTCCCTGAGGAAGCAGCAGTGTTGAAAAGGAGGCTAGTTGCTGAACCAGCTCCACTATATCTCATTTAAAGTCTTTGATATCTGCTTTTTATTTTATTTCTCAGAGTGGCAAAATCGTGTCTAAGAGTGCTGTAGAAGTTTTCAAAGAAGGATTGTGTTATTGGGGCTTCTGAGTCCTCGTGGTCTACACTGGACTGTGAGGTAGGTAGTTAAGACTGCTCATCCATAGGTGGTTCCTACAATGGGGCAGGTTTCTTGGTGGATGCTTTGGTGAGCATTTCCTTTAGTGTTGGATCATTTTTTGTACTATGCACCGCTATTTGGGTTGTCTTTACCTTTTGCTGTCTGTGCGTAGTCTTCATGGGTCAACCGCAACAGGCAGCCAAGGGGGGAGTGGGGGGGGGGGGTTGGGACGCAGCCTTACTGTGTGGGCAACTATTGCCTGGGAGGCCTTGTTGCATGCTGACGCTATTACAACCTGGTCGTATAGTGTCAGGAACCCTTCAGTCTTTGCAGAAGCAGAATAGACGCTGTTCCCTATGCCCGACCACCGGTGCTGCCGCTTTACTGAATCAAGCAACGTCACCAATAGGGGGGAAAAGGGGAATGGGAGAGAAAGAAGAGACATTCCGTCAACAGCTACCACCCTCAATGTACTGCAGGATTCTTCTGTGGTAATGCTCCTGGTTGCGCAATGGGTGCCTAATATACAGATGGGAATAAACATAAACACAACAGCCTACTATGCAGTTAGAATATTTTTTTACTCTAAATTAGTTTTCTTCCTACCAGCAGTCTTCGAAGTTTTAGCCTCTCTTCTATTGTGTGTGAATATTATGGTATCGTGTTGGAGTAACTCCACTATCTGCAAAGGAAAAAACAAGGTTAGAAAGGGATTTTAACAACTCTCTACTATTGTGTGTGCACTTCCTGATGAGTACCTTTTATCTCCACCAATACCACGTTGAATCTAATCCTTTATAATTCTTTCTTAGTCTTTCCGATAGTCTTTTTGACGATGAATTAGTCTTTTGCCAGTTCTAAGTCCTCTTAAGGTGCGCGCAAGAAGGTACAGGGAGGGAGCGAAAGGGAAGGAAAGGAACAGTAAAAGCGCCAAGAGGGAAATCGCAATTACAGAATTGCCAAGCTTATACTGGCGTAGAATATTGTTTATATTTCCTGAAAGGTCTAACTTTTGGTGTAGTCGCAGTTTCCAATCTCGCTGCTCTGGTATTCCGGTCAGAAAGAAGTATACCAGTGGAAGGGCGAGATTTCGATCGATACCTTAGCACTATTGATCTAAACCTCGATCTGGTCGACTGAACCTTTGTTGCCTGTCTTTAAGGTACAAAGTACATCCATTTCCAAGTTAGTTCACCCAATAAAGGACTCTACTCCCAAAGATCACAAACAACTTCTAGCTTTCAAAAGTTTATTGTAAGGAAATGATAAGCTGCAAATACAGGCATCTCAGAATGAGATTCACGAGATACACAGGTCCAATTACATACATGTGCTCTCGGAAAGCCCTCAGACGAGCAACGGAAATCACTAACACAAGTTCTAAGAATAATAAAGCTATCAGCATTGACGCATATCTCTCCTTCATTTAAGTTGGAGGAAAACACACAGGTTAGGCTGTCCCTACCCTGCTCTAGATGGTATCCCTACTTAACCAAGTCCCAACCTAACAAAGGTGTCAGCAGTGAATGACCCCCAAGGGAAGTCACTCACTCTAAGTCTCTTGGTGAAAACCTATAGTTCTCCAGTCATGACCCCTCTCTGCCTACCCATCCGCTCTCTAAAGGGTCCTCAGGTATCTGCTCTAACTCCACCCAGGGGTGCTGTCCCTAATACAAAACAGTCAACAACATTTGAGACGCCCCTTTCGAGACGCCCCTCACGTGGTGTAGCTTCTGGCTTTTTCCATGATGCTTTGTATTGGGCCTCATACGTTAGAGTTGACCTTGCTTCTCAGACTCTTCTCCGGCCCGCTGATACCCCTGAAACATTCCGGAACCCTCCTCCATGTCTGGGCCGTCTACTGAACAGACCTCTATTCATTCATTTATAATTGGATCCCCCCTTTTCCCTTGCAGACAGATATCTGCAGCCAAGAACCCAACTCTCATAGACTTCCAAAAAAAGCCTGCAACATTTCTCAGCCCAGACATGTACGTGTAAATCAATGTTAAAACATTTCAGGCCTACAATATTTCTCATAATGATTATAGCTTTCAACTTCTTCATTAATTAAAGCATGTTAATACTCTTATTCTATTACTCAGTAAACATTTTTATAAATCCTGGCCCATTAATGCAATGACCAAAACATTAATACAATCTGTGTCGTGAAAAGAAACACCTTCCCTTTTAGCTCTGGCCCTGAGGCCTACCACATTCTGCGTTTAACCACCTACCATCTTACATTTTAACAGCTACACGACATGGATTCAGGAATAATCACATCTAATAAAATCATATAGTGTCACACATTTCTGTATTAGTTCCACTTCTACTTAAATCTCTATATTAGCTATACATTTAGAATATAATTGCAGATACTATTAGCACTCATGGCATTTCTCCTCATGATTTGTGCTTACTACAGGTAAGTGTGATGCACTCATACATTTAGGTCAGTTTGCGCTCTCTCAGTTCCCCCCTTTGATGACCTCTCGGGGTCATCACTAACATTTAAACTGCAGTTATTGGTAGCATAACTTGTCTCTGCTCTTCCAGAGCCCTCAGACTCCTGTACTGATTATCTTGTATGGCAGCCAATCTCTGCAGCTGCTCTCTTTGGGCCCTTTCTGACCTTCTTGCTTGGTACCATTTAAATACCCTCACCAATCCCCACAATATGATCCCACAGACCAATATTATGATGACAGGTTTTAGAATATACCACACAAAGCTTTTGCCTAAGGTGGAAAACCACCCACCAACTGCACTCATTCCGTGGCCCACCTTTTCCCAGACATTTTCTCTACTCAAGTCTTCGATCTCCTTGTGAATATCAGTTATGTTCCTAATAACCTTCTCAAGGGGTTTTGAATTGTCTGGAATGTAAGTGCAACATTCCTGGACCTTCAAAGCCTTACAGACTCCGCCCTCTTTTGCTAGTAGGACATCTAATGCAAGACGGTTCTGAAGAACCATAGCCCTTATCGATTGCATCTCTCCTTCTACCAGCATTAAGGACTGAGCAGTGCTGGCAGACAACCTGTCGACGACTGTTGCCAGCCGTCTAATTTTAACATCATTAAGGATTAGACCCAAAAGAGGGAACATAGCTCCAAAGACATCTCCAACCATTTCGGCATCTCCTACATCTCTCCTTCCCCTCGATGATGTCTTGCCCTCAATGATCACTAAGTCTTGTGCATGATATATTTTGGGGAAGACAATTGCTAGGTAACATGATCCATACCAGTTGTCAGGTAGTCTCACGTAGGCATTTCTTCCACATACAAAATACACATTTGGAATCACTTGCATTCCCTTCAGGAAATCCTTAGTATAGTACTCTATATTGAAAGCATGTTCACAGTCGACTTCTCCAACGTATACATTTTCATAATACGTTTTGGCTCGATGAAGACATAGCTTTCCTCTCTGCGTTTTATCTAAAGCTATTGGACCACTACTACCCTTTCTCTTGTGTGCCTTCTCTTCCTCGGTCCAATCTGTTTTCCATTGTCCTGATTTTTTCAAAATCTTTTGTCTCCTATAACGATCATCCACTTGCCCTATGAACTTCTTCTCGACTTCTGACACCTTGCATGTCAGGTTATTTCTACGGGCATGTGAAGTATCTAAGGTAATCCAAGGAATGAAGAACTTGGCCAATCTGTCTTCACTCTTCCAGTAATCCCATTTGTTCATCTGCTTATAATTTGGGACTTCTGGCAACACTGAATCATAATTGGAGAAATAGTATTCAAAACTATCTCTCTCATAAAATATACTAAGCAATAAGCTACATGTAATGCCATATGTCAGCGGGAGGTGATGATATCGAATTCCTTCATCTACAGACGCCGGCAACTGCATGCAGACGTAACAATTCTTAACCTCCATGGCATCCACGTATTCATATAAGAGTTTAGCATAAGCATTTGACCTAAAGTCTCCTTGGGACTCATCTACGTGTAACCTGCGGGCTTCTGCAGCTAATAACGCTTTCTCTTGAGTGTTTTCCCTTTCCTCACCAGCAACAGTAGGTGTAAGCGTTTCTACAGAATTCACATCAGTTACCTTTGCCTCTTCCTCATGTCCCTTTACATAAGAAATTGTTACCACTAAAGCTATTAATATTATCACTCCTACTATTAGTGTACCTATTATACATTTAGCTCTGCGGTTCGGGGTGCCGGCCTCCATTTCGTCAGACAATATGGCTCTCTCTTATCTTAGCAAAAAGTTCTTTTCCTCTCGTTCCTTTACAGTCTCTTTTTAATCCTTTTGTCTTTAGAATCCACACAACTGGAAGCTGACAACCTTCTCCGCAAAAGTCCTTTAACAGTTCAATAAAGACAACCCTAGCCCTTCTCCATCAACTCAAGGGAAGTTCCCTAAAATTTTCTGCTTCCTGGGCGCTAGGTAATCTTCTTTTTCTGCTTGCTTTATTTACAAAGTCCTTAACAGTCTACTATCAGATTTGTTGTTGCAGCTTCAATAGCATAGTTCAATATTTCCAAACGAAGATTGTGCTCTTCATGTGCTGTTATCGTTGTACCAAAGTTGGGGAATTGCAATTCTGAAAGAAACATGTGTTTTAACTTGCTGAGGCGGGGAGGTCTGGGGAGCATGAATGTTAGTGACCCTTCTTGTTCGACACCGGGTACCAACAGTCGTATTTCCACGGTGATAATGGGCTCAGAACTGGACACCACCACCGCTCGGATCCTCCCTGTCTCCGGTTTCACAGACATTTGTCGCCAGATATGTCCACTCAGGTGTGGAGTATCTTCTGTTTGGCACACGCACTCTTCTTGACCTTCTTCGGTCTGGTGCTTCAGCGCCCTGAGCACCTTCTTCCGGATCTGAGTCTTCTGATATCGGAGGAAGGGTTACTTCTGGAGTTGACCTCAGGCTAGAGCTCCTTCTTTGCGGCCAATTAGCTTCTCCACGTGCCCTTCTACTCCTTCTCCTTCTTGTCTGTTCTCTCTCTCTTTCAGACCTGTCAGGGTCTGACTCGTACTCCCAGCTACTTTCTCCTTCTGTAGCGTCGTCTGTTTCGCTGTTGTACTGACCGTCCTCAGCTTGGTCAGACTCTTCCCCTGCTTCCGCTGGCACCTCTACAGCTTGGCTAGCCCCCTCTATGGCTTCTCGGTCCTCTGCTGGACGTCTATCCGAGAGAGGAGCTGTTTCTTCCAGAGGTGCTGGAACCCTTCGCGTATGTGACGCGTGGATCCAATTGGGCAGGCCTCCCACCTTTACAGCTGTGTTGGTGATCAGAATGATCTGGAAGGGCCCACGCCAACGAACATCCAGACAGCTTCTTCTCACATGTTTTTTCACCAGGACCCAGTCCCCAGGATACAGGTCATGGCACGGGCCCTGGCACGCTGGAACCTCGGCAGCCTGCACCTGAAGGGACACAGAACGAATGGCGTCAGACAGCCCCTTACAATAGTCCAGGATCATATCATCTGTGATATTTAACAGTGCAGCAGTTGGGACAGATGGCAGCCTCATTGCTCTCCCCATTAACACCTCATGTGGTGACAACCCTGTTCTTCTGTCTGGGGTACTACGAAGGCTCATGAGGACCAATGGCAGGGCGTCAGGCCAACTCAGGGTCGTTGAGGAGCACACTTTTGCTATTCTGGCCTTGATTGTGCCATTGATCTGCTCCACAATCCCTGAGGCTTCTGGTCGGTAACTGCAATGCAACTTCTGGTCTATATTGAGTGCTACACAAATCATCTTCACAAGCTCGCTGTTAAAATGCGTTCCCCTATCTGATTCCAAAAAGGCCGGCACCCCGAAGCGCGGAATGAGTTCCCTAAGCAGTAACTTGGCCACGGTGAGGGTGTCGCACCTACGTGTAGGGTATGCCTCAACCCATCTGGAGAACACACAAACAACCACCAGGACATAGCGGAGGCGGTTGCACCTTGGCATTTCAATGAAATCTATCTGCATTCTGTTGAATGGACCTCCAGACCTTCCTATGTGACTCAGTGTAACTGGTGTTCTTTTTCCTACGTTCAGCTGCTGACAGGTCACACAACGCTGGCACACTGCTTCTGCTGCTATTCTAAACTTAGGATTGTACCAAGTCTGTCTGAACACTCTCAGCATAGCATCTCTCCCTAAGTGTACGGGACCATGTATGAGTCTGGCCATAGGACTCACCATCTCATTGGGCAACACTGCTCTGCCGTCTGCTGAGACCCAAAAATGGGACTCACCCATTACACATCCTGCCTTTTCCCATGTTTCCTTTTCAATATCAGGAGCATTTTCTTGCATGTTTGACAGTTCATCCCAAGTATCAACAGTTTCCAATATCATGGCTAATTCAGTTCTTACATTTATTCCGCCCACTTCCACCTCTGTGAAAGAGTACCCTTGCTCCGCGCAATACCGCGCAACTTCATCTGCATATCTATTGCCTTTTGAAACAAAGTCCTCATTTCTGGTATGTGCGGTGCACTTTACAACTGCGATACCTGCTGGGCATTGCAACGCCTCTAACAACAGGCGCACAAACTCTCCATTGCGAATGGGAGAGCCTGAAGAGGTCATGAACCCTCTTTGAGACCATAACTGCCCGTAATCATGAACTACCCCATAACCATATTGGCTGTCGGTGTATATGGTGACTCGAATTTGATTGCTTGCCAAGCAAGCACGTGTCAGGGCAATAATCTCGGCTACCTGAGCGGAGTGTACTCCTTCCAGGCACCCAGCTTCCACAACTCCAGCAATTGTACAAACAGCATAAGCTGCTCTCAACTGCCCAACTTCGTCTCTTACACATGAGCCATCGACAAAGAAAATTTCGTCTGGGTCGGTCAGTGGCTCATCTACGATGTCGGGTCTGGGTTTGGTGCATAGTTCAGTCACATCGAGGCAGTCATGGTCTGTACATTCATCATCATCCTCGATATCATTTGGAAGTGGCATCAAGGTGGCAGGGTTCAAAACAGAGCATCTCTTGAGGGTCACATTCTCTGCAGCAAGAATAACTTGCTCATATCGCGTGAGCCTGCTGTTGGTCAGATGCTGTGTTTTGGTCCTGGTCATTAACAGTTCAACAGAATGGGGCACGCACACCTCTAACGGGTGCCCCATGACGATATTTTCACATCTTTCAATGCTGACACCCGTTGCAGCAACGGATTTGAGACATCCGGGCAACGCTGCGGCTACTGGGTCTAAAGTAGCCGAGAAATAAGCAACTGGTCTACGGGCATTCCCATGGATTTGGACTAACACAGACAACGCACAACCTTCTCTCTCACAACAGTAAAGAAAAAATTGTTTATTGTAATCAGGCATTCCCAATGCCGGAGCACGACACAGGTCCTCTCGCAGCTGTAAGAATGCCATCAAACAGTCTTTGTCCCATGGTACCGGATCGCTCACCTCCTTGTGCGTCAGTTTTTGCAAGGGTTTTGCTTTCAGTGAAAAGTTCGCGATCCACTGTCGGCAATAACCCACCATCCCTAGAAACATCCTGACCTCTCTCTGTGTCTTAGGCGCATTCATTTTCATGATCGCCTCTATCCTGTCTGGTGACACCTTTCGTTTGCCTTTCTCTATTCTGTGTCCTAAGTACTGCACTTCTGTCAGGCAGTACTGCAATTTTCCCGGGGACACCTTGTGCCCATTGGCAGCTAGGTGATTTAACAAAGCAATGGAGTCCTCCCTGCAAGCTTCTTCTGTTTCTGACGCCACGAGGAGGTCGTCTATGTACTGGACCAGAACTGACTTCTGGGGCAGCACTAGACTTTCAAGATTTTTCTTCAAAAGCTGGTTAAAGATCGATGGACTCTCTGTATACCCCTGAGGGATACGACACCATGTTAGGACGCGATTTTCCAGCTTAAATGCGAAAAGAAAATGGCTTTCTTCGTCCAGAGGGATCGAAAAGAAAGCCTGACAAAGATCGATCACTGTGAACCACTCTGCTTGGAATGGAATCTGAAACAGTATCACTGATGGATTCGGTACCACTGGACAACACGAAACGACTATGTTATTAATCTTTCGAAGGTCCTGCACTATCCGAAATTTCCCATTTGGTTTCTGCAGACCCATAATCGGGGAGTTGCATGGACTACCCACGATTTCTTTCAGTATTCCCTGTTTAATCATGGACTCGATCACGGGTTTTATGCCTGCAATCGTTTCTGGAGTCAATTTATATTGGGGTGTTCTTGGGAACTCAGCATGCGGTTTCACTACAATTTTCACTGGGTCCACCCCTTTGACCAAACCTATCTCTTCCCCAGTGAAATCCCATACTTCTGGTGCCACTGTCTCTCTCAAGTCCCAGGGGAGCTCATCTACTGTCAAAGTAGGATACAGCTCCACACATATTCTTGAGTTTGCAACTTTGAAGTCTGCATCATCATCATTGGTCAATACCTCCACTCCCTGAGGTGTACAATATATAGTACAATTCAATTTACACAACAGGTCTCTCCCTAGCAGACACACAGGGCTTGAATCGCAAACCACAAATTGGTGCTCATCGCTGTACTTCCCTATTTTCACCTGTACCGGTTCTGTCAATTGGCTGGTTATTCTCCTATTTGCGACCCCTACTACTTGTATGGTCTCTCCAGACATGGGCAGGTCTGGAACTGCAGCTGATCTGATCGTGGACCTAGTGGCTCCTGTGTCCACCAGAAATGTCGTAGGGCACCCTGCTACTTCTGCTTCGACATAGGGTCCCCTCTGGTCCACCTCTAAGGCTGCCCCGAGGGTGCAGTCTTCTCTTTCCACTCTCTGTCCGGTTAATGGGTCCACATAATAGCACTCTTCACCTTCCACAAACAGGGGCATTTGTCTATAGGTCTTACCCACAGTCCCTACTCGAGGAGGTTGCGGGAACTGAGCTCGGGGAGGAGCCCCCCCCCCTTTGAGCACCTTTCCTTGGTATGGCGTCACCCCTCTTGTAGGTGTGCTCTGGACCTCTTCCTCCTCTATCTCTTGTTCTCCTATCTCTACATTGTAGGGACACTCGCGTTTCCAATGCCCCACCTCGTTACACTGGTGGCACCTAGTCGTTTTCTTCAAGGCAGCTATGTCTATTCTGGGTCTAAAGGTAGAACTCTCCTCATTGCCCTTGTTCTGACTGTACTGCTTCTTTCCTCCTGTACCTGTTCCTTGCTGCTGTTGCTGCGGTCCCCCCTTTCCTGCTGCCTGCATCTGTACCACCATCAACTTTTCCTTTAGTTTCTTAGCCTTGGAGTCTATCTCATCACAGCAGTACCTGGCATATCTCAGTATTTCGTCTAGGGGTTTACTTTGCCAACAAATCGAGTGTTGCTGAATCATTAAACTAATATCCGGTCTCAGTCCCAGGACGAACTTGGACACAAATTGCCCTATGTCCTTTGGATCCATTACATCCAAGCCGCTATACTGTTTAAACGCCTTCAGCAATCTCTCGTAATATTCGTGGACTGTCTCTTTGGGTTCCTGTCTGGTTCGGTCTATTCTGACCCAATCTATGTCTTGCATTGGCACTTTCTCTTTCAGCCAAGTCATCACTCTCTCGAATTTTGCCATCACAATCTCGGACGGCCCATTAGTCTTAGCATCTCTCTCTGGCTCCGTTGTGGGCCACTCAGCGCTAACCTTGCATGCTGTCCACAGATCTCCTGGTACTACAATGTCAAACAGCGTGTTCAGATCTATCCATAGGACCTTTGAGATTTTTACAAACCTCTCGACTTGCTTGTACCACTCCACGGGGTTTTCCCGCAATTTGGGGAAGGAGGTGGTAAAAGCAGCTAAATCTCCCCTACTCCAAGGGACATGCACATAGTTCCCATTTGCGACTTCCCGCAAAGGGTATGCTTCTATTCCCTGCAGTCCTGGTGTCATACCAAGCGTGCTTCTCCTGCCGGTCCCTTTCTTGGACCACCTCTCTTCCCACTTATCTAGTGCCCTCCATGTCCTTATTCCAGCGATCAGTTCCCTTATGTGCGTTTTCAGCCCAATCGTTCTCCTCTCATCTAGGTCTCGATCTGTGTAATGTAGCCTGTGGTTACCCTGTAATGCTTTGGTTCTTGACAGATCCACCATATATTTGCCTGCTAGTTCGACTAACTTCTCATGGACTGCTCTCGCCTTTCGAGTGATGTCCTTTGCCATATACAGTATTTCATCCTGCTCATACATTTCCATTCTTTCTAAAGGCAGGGTACCATCTACCATGTCATCCAGGTCTGACCTTAAGCTGGTGACATCAAGTCTCTTGGCTTTTATCTCAGCTCGCAATATGTCTTTCGAAGGGGGCTCACTGGTCTCCCTACCATCCCAACTTCGAGCTCTGCGTTTGGGCTCGGGAGAGTTAATGGGTGCCCTCCCTTGCTCCCATCTCTCCAGGTCCCATGCTTGGCCATCCGATCTTGGAAGGTGATGGAACACGGGCCTGTTACCCCTACTCTTGCTCTGTCCACTCTCTTCTTCTTCTCTCCTCTCACCGTACACCTCTCTGTTATTTTCCCTCTGGTCGCTACTCTCCCTTTGCCTCGTATCGCTCAGTATCCGATACGATCCTTCCTGGTTCCCCATATTCCCTGGGCTGCGCTCATTTCCGTCATCACAGGGTCTATGGTGCGACCTCTCACAACTCCCATTCAGTTCTCTGGTGCCAGGCACACAGTGTGGACACTTAAAGCTGTTTCTGTACTCTTGTGCTCTCCTCTCCCCTTCACTGAGTATTGGGCGCGCCACCCCTCCACTCCCGGGGCCCCCGTTTTCCAGGTCTGTTCTATCTCCACTCCGGGCCCAATGGGTGACTCCCCTACTATCTCTCTCTCTACAGTCCCACTCCGGGCTGCTCTCCCCAGCCCCGCAGTGAGTCCGAGCTCGGCTGTCCTGACTTTCCCTTTCAGCTTCCGCAGCTATGATGTTCTTTTGAGCCTTCACTGCCTCATCCCACTGCTTCATGTACTCATTTAGCTCTTGAAAGGATTTTCGTCCAGATCCCCTCAGATCCACTGGCCATCTAGGGCCCCCAGGATCTCCTCCTGGGTCCCCTGCTGTGTGCATCGGGGTGCTCCACTCTCTCGGTATCGGCATCTGACTTGGGGAATTGATCGTATCGTTCCTCCTTGCCGTCCCTGCTCTTTCTCTGTCCTTCCGTACCCGTTCTTCCCCTCTTGCTCTCTCTTGGTCATATATCGATATTATAGGACCTATGGTAACAGGTACCTGTAGTGCATCTGGTAATGCGTAGGATGTGGCGCTTTCCGTTTCCGGCGCTCTTTGTACCACAAACCTACCGACTACCTGCTGCACCTGACTAGGCTGGGACAGCTCTTTCTTTGCCTCAGGATCCCACTCTGAACTGGGAAGCGGTCTATGCTCTCCTGCATTGCCCCCCTTTTCTCCTTCTGTATGCTCGACCTCTCCCCCTGCTCTATTATACGGGGGTGGCCTGTCTGTCAATAATCTGTTTATCAGGCTGTCCTCTGTTTCGCTCTCATCATCTTCTTCTAGGGGGCTTTTATTTACGGGCACCTCTAACACTGGGTACAGTTTATTTACTTCCAGGTTATGCACTCTCCATCTTTTAGCATCCGCATCCCACCTGGCATCCTGCACTGCCCTTACCGAGCGTTTCACCCTTTCTTGTCGTCTGTTCATATTCTTTTCATGCGCTGCCCTAATCCATGCTTCAAGGGCTTCAAACTGGGTCGGTCTAGGCAAGGGTCTTATTGAGGTCATGACTGATTTTAATCGATGTAACACCTCTAATCTGAACGTCCCGTACTTCGGGAACGTCAGTTCCTCATTTCCTTCCGTAATCTTACTCCACTCTGATATCCAGAGGATCGTATGCAACCCAACATTCACTGCCATGTAACGAGCTGGCGTACCCTCCGGCGGGGCTTCTTCCCCTTCATACGATCCCCGCTTCTCTTTTTTAAACACCGCTTTCAACCATTTAAAACACTTCATAATTATGCGCACAATACCCAGCCTCGCTACTCTGTTTACTTCCTGATGACAATCCACCAATCCTGTCGCGGCTTTGCTAACTTGGCCTATCACAGCGCGGTCTTTCTCCGGTCGGCCAATCACGTCGCGACCCTGTCTGACGTCTTTGCTAGCTGGCCTATCACAGCGCGGTCTTTCTCCGGTCGGCCAATCACGTCGCGACACTTTCTGACGTCACTTTTCTCCGCTTCGCAGCAGCACCCCTCCTTTCTCAACTCGTCTCCCGGTTATGCATGCGTCCCATTCATACACCGAAAAATGACTACTTCCGACCAAGCGGTCACTTCTCTCGACTGTACGTCCACAGTCTATATGTAATTGTCAACGTAACTGACGAAATGTCTATCGTCTCTCTGATAGGTTGCTTACACACACAGTAACTTCCGACCAGCATCCGTTACTCACGCACTCACTCTTACGTTCCCCCTATCTCGGTCTTTCGGGTGATCAATGGTACCTCATGACCCCCTTCACAGTTGACAATTACTCTGGGTGTCCGATACACCCGAACCACTTAAGCTCTCCTTGAACTTAAGATTTCCACCGGTTGCGCGCGCTCACAACCTGTTCCACAGTCACTCTACAGACATTCAACTCCGCCTGACATTACAACATAGATACAATACAAAACACCGCAATCTTAACACGCATAACCCTTTATACTCACTCTCGACCGATACTGCTGCTGTTTCTGTCTCACGTCATCCGGATCTTCTTCAGCGGGCTGTTCTTCCAATCATCGATTTCTAGGGGCCTTGGGGTAAGCTAACCTGGCCTAGGTTACCGTCCTCAAGAAGGCAACCATCCTCTATAGCTACCAACTGGAAGGGCGAGATTTCGATCGATACCTTAGCACTATTGATCTAAACCTCGATCTGGTCGACTGAACCTTTGTTGCCTGTCTTTAAGGTACAAAGTACATCCATTTCCAAGTTAGTTCACCCAATAAAGGACTCTACTCCCAAAGATCACAAACAACTTCTACCTTTCAAAAGTTTATTGTAAGGAAATGATAAGCTGCAAATACAGGCATCTCAGAATGAGATTCACGAGATACACAGGTCCAATTACATACATGTGCTCTCGGAAAGCCCTCAGACGAGCAACGGAAATCACTAACACAAGTTCTAAGAATAATAAAGCTATCAGCATTGACGCATATCTCTCCTTCATTTAAGTTGGAGGAAAACACACAGGTTAGGCTGTCCCTACCCTGCTCTAGATGGTATCCCTACTTAACCAAGTCCCAACCTAACAAAGGTGTCAGCAGTGAATGACCCCCAAGGGAAGTCACTCACTCTAAGTCTCTTGGTGAAAACCTATAGTTCTCCAGTCATGACCCCTCTCTGCCTACCCATCCGCTCTCTAAAGGGTCCTCAGGTATCTGCTCTAACTCCACCCAGGGGTGCTGTCCCTAATACAAAACAGTCAACAACATTTGAGACGCCCCTTTCGAGACGCCCCTCACGTGGTGTAGCTTCTGGCTTTTTCCATGATGCTTTGTATTGGGCCTCATACGTTAGAGTTGACCTTGCTTCTCAGACTCTTCTCCGGCCCGCTGATACCCCTGAAACATTCCGGAACCCTCCTCCATGTCTGGGCCGTCTACTGAACAGACCTCTATTCATTCATTTATAATTGGATCCCCCCTTTTCCCTTGCAGACAGATATCTGCAGCCAAGAACCCAACTCTCATAGACTTCCAAAAAAAGCCTGCAACATTTCTCAGCCCAGACATGTACGTGTAAATCAATGTTAAAACATTTCAGGCCTACAATATTTCTCATAATGATTATAGCTTTCAACTTCTTCATTAATTAAAGCATGTTAATACTCTTATTCTATTACTCAGTAAACATTTTTATAAATCCTGGCCCATTAATGCAATGACCAAAACATTAATACAATCTGTGTCGTGAAAAGAAACACCTTCCCTTTTAGCTCTGGCCCTGAGGCCTACCACATTCTGCGTTTAACCACCTACCATCTTACATTTTAACAGCTACACGACATGGATTCAGGAATAATCACATCTAATAAAATCATATAGTGTCACACATTTCTGTATTAGTTCCACTTCTACTTAAATCTCTATATTAGCTATACATTTAGAATATAATTGCAGATACTATTAGCACTCATGGCATTTCTCCTCATGATTTGTGCTTACTACAGGTAAGTGTGATGCACTCATACATTTAGGTCAGTTTGCGCTCTCTCACCAGCTTCTGTCCTTCTTCCTAACTACTCTGATGTATCACTTGACGACTGCCTTTAGTCTGCTGAGACAGCAAACGAGTGACGAAGGTGAAAATTCCTCTCAAATACAATTCTCCTCGAAACCTCTCTAAACTCTGAATTGAGGTTTTCGAGCCTGTGAAGAGCGGGAATAACTCCTCCGCTCCTAAACCTCTAATATTGCAAACCGTTCTTCACAAAACACGGAGAAACGGTTTCTACTTGCTAACGGTGACAAAACTCAGTTGAAGTGCGCAGCTAGAATCGCTCGCACTTTCCTTGACAACTAGTCTGTGCAGGCGTTTTCTAAGAGTGCATAATTACCGCAAATGCAGCTGCCATCTTGTAATGGGTGATTGTCTATATGATGTTATACCTAAGATTTACCACACTGTTTTTGATAATCACTGGATTTCTTTTCTGAGAAGTGTGTAACTGCTGGTGCAGGACTGAGGCAATTGGGTGTTTCCTGACATCTGGGCCCTGCAGTGGTGGTCGGAGCTTGCCACCACATGTTATAGGGAAATGTCTTGGACTTGCTGTACCCCCAGAACCTGACCACAGTCCCCGGAGGTCGTCAGCAGAAGAGGATCAAAGTCCAGTGTAGCTTTACTGTGAGTGCAGCCGAGGTTGGGAGGGCCTAGTTGGGTGCCTACACCAGTATAAGCCAGGAACAGCCTGATCAATTGAAAGAGACCAATGCTTGTTGTGGTTGAGTGGTTGATGCTGCAGGCTGCACCCACTTCCAGCCTCCGCCCACATTGTCTGGAGCCGCAATGGTCATCTGGTGTGGAAGGCAGCAGATGGCAGCGGTAGCAATGAAGTTATCTGGTGCATGTGGGCTCATGTCTGCTTTGGCAAGTGTCTCCCTCCTGGGTGTGCTCCTAGGCCTCCCCTGGTCACCAGCCTGAAATGCTGGGCCAAGCTCCCTCCTCCAATGATCGCAATGCCCCAGGAGGCCGCTATCATGAAATGCTCTATTTTTAGGTACACACGGCCTCCTGCAGCTGAGGATTCGTCCCAGCAGAGATGATCCAGGATAAGGACAACCCCTTCCATGTACCAGCCTGGAAGCCACTGTCACATCACTAGCAGGCCACACATGTGGGGTGCTTTTGTGTCTGTAATCGCTGAGCTGGAGCGGCCTGATAACCACAGGTGCCAGTGGGATTCTGGAGATGTTCCTCTATAGCATTGGTCGGTGTGGTAACGGCAGGTTGACGAGACTGCTTGCTGTTGAAAACGGGCTGTGGAGCAAAGCATGGGAGGTCCTACTCGGCCATCATCTTAGCCATCCCCCTCCATAAAATCTTTCTAGAACTGCACGTACCTACATTTACAGTTGATTGCTATCATACACCAGTCCATATTGAAGCTCCATTCATCAATCTACAGGGGTGGAGGACCACTCTTAATAATACCTTGGTGAATGAATGATCTCCGGTATCTGGAAATCTCCTATGTACCTCAGTAGTGTGGCAGGACTCCCATCTCCTAGCGGCAGTCATACGGTTAGCACTACCTTCCTGAAGGCATGTGTCTACTATGTCTCTATAATCAGACAACCTCGAAGAATGTTGAAGAAAGTGCCTCTATAGATCAGTTGAATTCCCTTAGTTGGACCCTTGCAAGATTTACTCACTCAATCAATAAAAACTTTATTTCGGTTTTGTTTGCAAACCATAAAAGTGCAGATACAGTAATACAAAGTTCATTGTGCTTTAAAAATAGACCATATCAGGATATAAAAAGTACAAAATTAACATAAAAAAAGGGCATACACAATTTTACCTGAATACAATAAATACAAACTCAGAAAAATTTGATTAGGGAGTCATTACAAATCCAGGCATTTTCTATACTTTACAATTGATTTTAAAAATTCAAGTACATGGAGAATACTGTCACCATGTAATAGTTGTAAATACATCATAGCTGGTCTGATCTGACGAAAGTTAAGTTTTCTTAAAAGTGACACCAGATAGCGTTTACGGGGATATTCATAAAATCTTCATAAAAACATAAAATGCAGCATATCCTGCGGAGACTTTCCGTCGCAGTCGCAGGGAGCTGCTACTTTACTAATAATTTTCAAAAAAGAACAACCCACACTTCAAAATATTTCCAAAAAGTATTATTCTGATTGAAAGGATAAACAAAAACTAATATGTTTATCTTGGCAATTAATTGCACTTTTTATTCATGGTTTTTTAGAAAAATCCTTTTTTTAGCGAGAAAGGACAATATCCTTCACAAACATAGCCAGACAATCTTGCTGTCTTAGTTGTACTCAAACATATATACAAAAAGTGAAAAACATACAATCACGAATAATTACATTTCACAAAACATAACATTCAAAAAAGAACGAAACAGGTGAGAAATATCAAGTTCTGTCCAGATACCATCATAGAAGTATTGAAAAATAAATACAGTGAAATAAATTCTGATTATTATCAAAGAATAAGATTTGTTCCCCTTTATCTGAGGAGCGTTTCAAGAGGACTTAATCCCATTTGCCGACGCGTTTCGAGTGTGGGTTCCTTGTACCCCAACTCTCATCAGGGCCAACTTAATTCTTTTCTCAACCTTTATCCTATTGATAAAAAAGACAAAAATAATTTTTCTTACTTATTAAAATTGCTTCCATCAACCTTAACAGGCTCTACATTTTATTCCAACTTAGCCTCAGAGGTCCTACCTCAAAGCCGTAGAGGTCGAGGTCACTCTTCAAACTTGTAAATGCGGCTGTGTGCACGGTTCTAAAATGAGAATCGTGATGCGTGTGTCAATGCAACACATTCTACATTTGTTTCTCATAAGATTCAAAGGGGGCAAAAGCAGGACGATCATACCTGCATTTCCGTCCCACAAAACACGGATATGTGTAATGTTCGTCAAAAACGAATTTCAGGGCGCCACTCGTATAATTCAATTATGTTTCTTTCTGTGAAAAGAGTAACCGGGTGACACCATTATGGTTCTCCTTACACAACTTTTGAACAATCAACTCTAGTTGTCCCAGCGTATTACCGCCACACTCACCGTGAGCTGACTCACGTTGGTCGCAGTGTCTCGCGCTAATCCAGGGAGTCCCTGTGAGTTCACCACTTGCTGTGAATCTAAAATGTTGAAAACATCGCGTTAGGAACGCTCTACCGATGGAAAGGCTTACAAGCGTTTCTATCCTGGACTGTATCTAACGCTTACGGTGAGTGTGGCGGTAATACGCTGGGACAACTAGAGTTGATTGTTCAAAAATTGTGTAAGGAGAACCATAATGGTGTCACCCGGTTACTCTTTTCACAGAAAGAAACATAATTGAATTATACGAGTGGTGCCCTGAAATTCGTTTTTGACGAACATTACACATATCCGTGTTTTGTGGGACGGAAATGCAGGTATGATCGTCCTGCTTTTGCCCCCTTTGAATCTTATGAGAAACAAATGTAGAATGTGTTGCATTGACACACGCATCACGATTCTCATTTTAGAACCGTGCACACAGCCGCATTTACAAGTTTGAAGAGTGACCTCGACCTCTACGGCTTTGAGGTAGGACCTCTGAGGTTAAGTTGGAATAAAATGTAGAGCCTGTTAAGGTTGATGGAAGCAATTTTAATAAGTAAGAAAAATTATTTTTGTCTTTTTTATCAATAGGATAAAGGTTGAGAAAAGAATTAAGTTGGCCCTGATGAGAGTTGGGGTACAAGGAACCCACACTCGAAACGCGTCGGCAAATGGGATTAAGTCCTCTTGAAACGCTCCTCAGATAAAGGGGAACAAATCTTATTCTTTGATAATAATCAGAATTTATTTCACTGTATTTATTTTTCAATACTTCTATGATGGTATCTGGACAGAACTTGATATTTCTCACCTGTTTCGTTCTTTTTTGAATGTTATGTTTTGTGAAATGTAATTATTCGTGATTGTATGTTTTTCACTTTTTGTATATATGTTTGAGTACAACTAAGACAGCAAGATTGTCTTGCTATGTTTGTGAAGGATATTGTCCTTTCTCGCTAAAAAACAGTATTTTTCTAAAAAACCATGAATAAAAAGTACAATTAATTGCCAAGATAAACATATTAGTTTTTGTTTATCCTTTCAATCAGAATAATACTTTTTGGAAATATTTTGAAGTGTGGGTTGTTCTTTTTTGAAAAGTATACTTGGGCCCTTCCCCACTTCTGTCCACAGGGCCACACTCCCCTTTTGTTCAAAACTTTACTAATAATAGCAGATCTTGGCCTTACAAGCAAATAATAAAATTGATTCCGACGAAATCTGGTAAGTAAAAATTTTTCATATGAGGTCAGAGCGCCCATTAAATAAGGCTCAATAGATGCGGATGTTTTTAACATAATATATTTTCTGACACTCGGTTTCTGAATCTCTGTGGCTTCCCTCTGAATCTTTCTTTCCATGAGGAAGGCCAGTTTTAATGCCTCTTGGTCCCTCTTAGTGATGCAGTCAGGAATTTCAAACAACTCACTACGCCCTAATCAGAGGAAGCATTTCTTCAGATATTTCAACCATGATATAGCGAGTGCATTACCCTGGGACAGACAGTCTCTTACAAATAGGTGCATAAGAGGGATATCGGGATTTAGCCATAGTTTTAACCAGCAGGTCAGTGGGCGTAAGGAGAAAATATCACTGACATACTGTGTCCCCAGTTCTTCGTGGACAGCTAAGTTAGGCGTGCCCGGGGGGACACACAGAAGACGTTTCAAAAATGAATTCTCCACAATCTGGAGTTGCTCTCCCGCAATACACCCCCAAATTTCACTATCATATACTGCTGTAGCCACTGATTTGGCATTGTATAATTGCAGCATAGCACCAGTAGGTTTTTTCCCCAGTTTGGCTGCAAAGTTAAATATCGATGCATTCACCCTAGCAACGTCCCCTTTCTTTTTAAGAACATGCGGGCCCCAGTTTAGTTTGTTGTCAAAAAGGACCCCAAGATAGGAGAACGTGTTGGATGTAGGAATTGTTGCATCTCCCACTTTGAATAAAAAGTTCCTTCTGGGTTGCTGACTTACCTGCATGATAAACAATTTAGAGTTGTTAATCGTTAAATCCCTATCTGTTATGAAGGACTTAAAAGCAGTTAAAAGAGCTTGAAGGCCTCTTTCAGTCCTAGATATGAGGACTGCATCGTCCGCATATAATAAGACCGGAATACCCCGGCGTCCAACTCTGGGACAGTCAGCCGCCACCTTCTGAAGAGCGCTATCTAGGTCATTAATATACAAATTAAACAAAAAAGGAGCCAGAATCCATCCTTGTCGGACTCCTCTTCTGATATTAAAATTCTTCGTCACACTCAGATCTTGGGAAAATCTAACGTTCGCTCTGGTATTGCTATGTAAGTCTTCTAGGAAGTCTACAATACCACCATCAACCCCCTTCGCCCTCATGAACTGCCACAGCTTCCGTCTGTTCACACAGTCAAAAGCTGAAGACAGGTCCATGAAGGCGAGGTGGATGGTTACCCTATGTGCCACTGTATATTTACTTAGTATTAAAAAAAGATTGAGGCATTGGGTTGTCGTAGAACGGCCACTGCAGAAGCCATACTGGGAGATGAACATAATATTATTATCCTCGACCCAGATTGTGAGTCTCTGCAGCAGTACCCTTCCTATTACTTACACCATAGAGTCTATAAGTGAAATGGGTCTATAACAATGTGCACTACGTTTATCCCCTTTTTAAAAAAACAGGTACAATTGTGGAAACCCCCAGGACTGAGGGCATCCACTAAGTACTGCAGCATTAAAAACGGACTCCAAAATTGAGGCCCAAAAGGAAGGCTCAGACTTGAATAAATCAGGGGGGATCCCATCTGGACCAGGTGCTTTCCCGACTGTTAATCCTAGAATTCCTTCAAGGATTTCACCCCTTCCAATTGTGATTTTGTTACCACTAAAAACAGGTGTTAAGCTATCAGTTTGGGTTCTTCCAGGGGCAGGCATACAAATGCTCAAAGTGAACTTCCCAGTCCTCCTTAGATATGTGACATTCAAGACCGTCTCCTGTCTCCTGGACAAGAAATGTTTTTTTTTATTGTGCCACAAAACTTAGAACTATTCTTGAGGGTTTCACGGTCCAGTAAATTGTTCCATGCCTCATACCTTAAGGTCTCCTTGCATTTGGCCAGCGCTCTCTTATAATCCTTCCGACATATTTTTACATTAGCCTGCATTTTTGGTTTGGAAACTAGGGCTACCCTTAAATTGTTAGCTGCTTTTGAGCAATGATGATCAAACCACTTAGGGCCCTTGTTGGTCTGTTTTTTAGTCGGCACAGACAACAGCTCCGTGACCCTATCAGAGATCGGCTGGAATGCCACTAACACCTTCTTATGCTGGTGCCCCCCCCCCCCCTGTGTGCAGGTAACAATTTCATCTGCACACAGCGTTTTAATATCTTTATAAAATAATTCAGGGGTAACTTGGGTCCATTTAAGTCTGCGCCTTCCATCAATTGTGCTCAATATTCCCTGTCTGGGATTTGACCCCACTTTTGCAGTCCAGGGTCCTGTTAAACATAGAGAGAGAGGATTATGATCACTAAATTCACTCTCCTCAATTAAAAAAGAATCTACGAATGTCTGCATAGGGGATGAAATCAGCACATAATCAATAAATATCCCCTTCCCATGTCCCATAAAAGTGGGTACCCCAAGTCTAGTATAGGGGGTCTATCAGAGCCATGGTGGGTGTCATATCAAAATCATTCAACAAATCATTAAGCAACTCCCCCTCAACCGAATGCTCAAAATGAAAGCCGTGAGTTTGAGGGCAACTCAGTTCAGAGATGCATATAAGTAGGGGGTCACCATAAGGATGTATGTTAAAATCACCCATGACCATGAGGTTGTGCAGGCTGTGACTCATAGACGTATTGATAAAAGCATTCAAAGAATATATATGACTATGGTCCAAGCATGAAGACAATGAGTTATAAAAATTTACCAAGCCAGCTATACAATTTTCTCATTTTAAAATTAAAGCAAGAATACCTGGGTTAGAAGACGAAACTGTGCGTACTTTGCAAGACAACACTACAGAAATATAAACAACCAGTCCCCCCTTTGGTCTTCCCCTGTTGGAGGCAGTTGCTGGGACAAAGTATGCCTTATATCCTTCAAGGAGGTGATTACATTCGACCGACCATGTGTCTTGCAAACAGATTATCAGGTACTGCTTAATATAAGTGATCCAGCTGGGGTCCCCTATCTTGGCAGCTAATCCTGCAATATTCCAGGAGACAACATTGTTAGAACTCCCCTTGTGTGGTCTGTCCTCCACGGCTCCCGGGTCATTCAGCCTCCCTCCTCCTTGATCATCAGGTACCTTGAGTCAATCGCAGGCTTCCAGGCCAGACAGAATTTCAAATCTGTTATGGACTGGAAGTCCGTGCCCATTCCTAATTGGGTTGCAGAAAGTATTCTGTTGTAGTCTGGGGAGAGAACAGTCAGGGTGAAATCTCACCCTAGACTGGTCTCACATTTGCCAATTTCCGCCCTGGTTGAATCTTATCGGGCCCCTCCCAAGTGAAGGCCTATAGAAAAACCCTAAGGGTAATAGTTCAATTGCCGTACCCGTCATCCGCTGGTGGCATTGACCGCTTGATAATAGGCGACCAGCGATGGGAGAGTTATCAAAGTTAGCAATGATACAGTCCCCGCTACCTATCTTATTGGATCTACCTATCCAGCTAACCCTGCGTACCATTAATAGGCTATTAGAAATATTCACCCCACCTCAGTTGAATTCCCTTAGTTGGACCCTTGCAAGATTTACTCTGTGGAGAATCTTCAGTTGTGTTAGCTGGACACCTGAACTCACTTATACTTCAGAGATGCATGAGTGCTCCTCTCATTTTCCATCTTCAGTGTTGCCTATGTTTTCTCCCCAGTGACAGATAAGGCCTACTAGTTCTTACTGTGTGATAATCAATAAGGCATCTTATGTTTATGATATTGCCTTTTTAATCATCTTGGCTTCTAGTAGCCTGAACACCAGTGGTAACTGCTCTAGTGTGTTTCTTTCTCGCCTCCAATGAAGAAGATCAGTGTTTTTCTGCATGTATTTGAACGTTTGAGTGTTGTTCAGCATTTACTCGTTAGATTTCAAAATGGTATGACATCTTTCATGCCACACACATCTCCTAATGTGGATATGCCAATAATGAATCAATCCCTAATTAAGTTCAAAATTTTAAGGATCCATCATCTAGTTCCTAACGCTAACAGTGTTTTTTGCGGTCAGTTTCCCTTTCAAGTCTATCTCCTTTATGAGTTTAGTCTAGGTTTTTATCACAGATTCTGTGCCTAATGGTGATTCATTTGGCATTTGTCCTCATATAGTAAGGGGGTATATCCCTATTTACCTATTGCCTGTCTGTAAATTCTAAAGGCTTCGTAATCCTATGAGGTGAATGCCCAGTCATTTGCTGCTATGAACAGAGCTGCTTTACAATACGTCCTAGTGTTAGGAATGGTTATCCCACAATCAAAGGTATTTCTTATAAGTGTTGCCAATGTAATCCAGGTGATGTCTTATTTCCACATTAACAATTCTACCAGATATTATAGATCTGAAATGATGTGATATGGCGTAAGACATATTTTGCAATATGTACAAACAGTTTTAAAGTGCTGTCTCCCTTTTGGGATGCTGCATGCCCCAACAGGGACAGTGATAGTATTTTCTACTGCAGAATCTCTACACTAAGATCTTTCAGCAGTGGGTCTACGTTGCCCATATAGAATGTAAAAGGATCAATCGATATCCAGATTCTGAGATATTTAAAATATGTATTTTTAATTCTAAGCGCATAGGAAGACCTGATGATGCGGTCCATTGGTTCCCAAACTTTCAACTCTTGAGGACCCCATTGAGTCACTATTGGAAGCCTGGGACCCCCAAGTAATTTGCACGATTTAAATTTCAAACATTAAGACAGGCATTTGAAAAACAAAACATGTGCGCACACCAAACAAGTTCTTTAATCATTAAAGATTGTAGTATTTTATATTGAAAAAAACTGTAAAAATCGAAAAATTGTAAAGGGAAGGTTGGTGCGCATCTCAGCGACTAACTATTCAATGTTTGGTTTTAATTTCGCAGTATGAGGCTCCTGCTCTTGCCAGGGTCGGACTCGAAATCCAAAGAAGCCCTAGCAAATGTTGTCAGGTCACTCCTCAAACGGTACACACCAAGTGCAGCAAGTGAGCCTGAACACTACAAAGGGGACTTTGGAGGGCTCTCCTCCTAAGAAAATTTGGGAACCAATGCCATATTATACAACACATTTGTCATTATATATTGAATTGTATTCGTTTATAAAGCATAGCAAATGATGACCTTACTATGCACCAGGATTCGACAAGCTAAGATGGCAGTCAGACTTTAATCCGATAGCCATTGTTGCGAAGGTGGGACCGCCGCCTGTATGGTGGTGGTTCCCCACATCCAATTATGATGCGACCACCAAGGTGGCGGTCGCATCGTGCATGTTTACCATTGTGGCGGGTACTGCTGGCTGCAGCTGCCGCCACAATAGTAAAAATGCATGTTTTCCATTTCCCTGCACTGTGTGACAGGCACCACGCGGTCCCTGCCACTCAGTGCAGGGAAATGCAGTACCCCCCCCCAGTACAACAACACCTCCCCCCAACACAAGAGGAACCCACAACGGGCCCCCAAACCCAATCCCCACCAGCCTTTCGTTGGCGGTTCCATCGCCATGGAAAGGCTGGCTGACGCCCATTTCGTAATATGGTGGACGGTGCCTGCAAGGCCACCATTTTAACCTATCTGGACCGTCCATCAGGCAATCAGTCCGATTGCCTGTGGTGGTTCTGTGGCTGACGGTCTTTGCATCCGCCACGGTCACAGTGTGGATCCGCCCGCCATTGTGCGGTCAATCCACGTTTGATGGCAGTCAGATCGCCACTGCACGGCTGGCGGTGGCGGTCCTTCCGTCATCGTAATGACCCCCTAAGCTAGGACTCTTCAATGATTCCCTCACTATAAGCCTCCAACAGTGCCTCTCATCTCTCCATAGACCATCTCTCACATGTAATTTATTTGTTTTATAACACTTCTCATACCATTGTAGGGTGTCAGAGCACTTTACATCACACACACATACAGAGACAATGAATCACACATGTAAATCAGTGTATAGAAAATGTTGCATAAGGCAAAGGAGACTACAGGGTGTAGGATTCATATTTCATCCATACTGGCAAGCACATTTTAAGAGTGCTTGGTCTGGAGAAGCACAAACTTAGGATTCTGAACATAACACAGTAGTTAGCGTTGATTTTCATAATAAGAATTTAT
Source organism: Lissotriton helveticus (assembly GCF_964261635.1). Lineage (NCBI taxonomy): Eukaryota > Metazoa > Chordata > Amphibia > Caudata > Salamandridae > Lissotriton > Lissotriton helveticus. Next base: position 1,352,280,270 of record NC_136067.1, read on the forward strand.
TTCTATCCAAACAAACCTTTTTTAGCAGCATCAGGATAAAAGTCTGGGAAAAAATATAACTTACTAACTTGCACCATGCAATCTTCATGCAGCTCTGTGTTGGCAGTTCATAGCTCACTGTACTAGATTACGATTGTATCTTATGAACTGTACAGTAACAAAAGAATCTCTGTGACAAACGCAGTAACCCCTTGAGCTATGCACATAAAATACTGTTCTTTAAAATGCATGGTGCACAATCTTTGCAGCGGGCATATTAACCATCTGCGCTATCATAGGCAAGTCAAACCTGCCACTAGACAAAACTCCCATCTTTCTCCAGCAGGTACATTAATTACCGGAGTTAACAGACTTATCTTGACACTTTATTGTTGACCAAAAACTGCTCATTCAACAAGGAACTTTGCAGTGCTTTTACAACTGCTGGCTGTGGACCCCCTAGGAATGTGTCATGGACCCCGGTGGGTCCACGGGCCACAGTTTGGGAACCACTGATCTAAGGGGAACTGAGGTAGGATTGTTGTGGGCATGTCAAGTGAAAGCATGCTGTTAATGTGTTTGTTGAATCTGTCACTTGAGTCTTAAAACAGGCTATTAATGCCAGTGCAGTTCATTTCACCTTTAAGTGAGTGGATGCTAAGATTGATGTGTCATTCATACAAGAGCAGCTTGCTTTTATTTGGGACTTTGTGAATCAAATCTAATAGCAACCGTTAGAGCTCTATCTTCACAAATCTAATTTAACAAATAACCACACCTGAGCATTGTTCACCATCATTGACAACCTTCTCAGTGTCCCTCATCCACCCTGGATCTCAGATATTTAATAATATGTATGCAAAAATGGATCATGAATACAGAAACAGTGGAGAAGGTGAACTTGTGTGTGGCAAAGAGAGAGTCTCTAGTCTCAAAGAAAGGCGTCCATTGCTAGGCATTTCGTCCAGGTACCAACTCACAGAACATTCTAATTGGCAGGGGAGACAGAGGACAATAAGGTCCACTTTCAGGACACACCCAAAGGTAGGTGTATGGTAGCCTGCAAGACCTATGTATCTGGTATGATGCCACTGGAGTTCCTCAAGTTCCTTGTGTACCAGTTGGCGACAGAGATGAAGAACCCTATTAGAATTTCTGCTTAGAAGTAAGGAGTCTCACAAGGCAATAGATCCAGAGATCATTGCCCAGAACTGCCAGGTTCTTTCACCTGTTTCCCCCAGTTTGTGGATATAATAGACAGATGAAATGTTGCCCATCTGAAGGAGTAGGGTGAAATTGGACTGGTCACTGTAACACATTGACAGGGTCAATCATATGTAAATCAGTCATCCTCCACCTTCCTGAAGATTCATTCAATTTCATAAATACTAGGCCATGTTCTTTCTGACATTTGTGAATGGGAACACAAGCAACCTCAGATGCATTTCAACCTTGCTGAGTGTCATTGCAGAGGTGCAGCTTGAATCTCCATGGCACAATGAGCTACTTATTGCTGTCAAAGGCTCTGACCACAACACGGCCTGTAATTAAATGACTTACGGAATGCAGTTTGTGCACCTGGTATATTGCGCTTGCACAGTATTTGGTATTAACTGGAGGTACAATTTGTGCCAGTTCCATGTTTGAGAACCACAGATTTGAGGATAAAGTACTAATAGTGCATGGTGTTCTCAATATTAAAATGTGTACACAGTCCAATTGCGTGATTTGTTGGGCTAGTTTGCACCATGTTTCATCTGACACAAATCAGCCTGATAAAACTCCCCATGGGTTTGCACACATGTTGAACTATTGAGTTGAGTGCAAATGGAACTTTGCTCCACATCTGTTTTTGGATAGCACTTGGTATCAAGACCTGCATGAGTTGTCCTAAGTGGAATGGATATGCCCAGACATGGATCCGGAGGTCACAGGTCCAAATGGTCTCAAGATGCACTGCTTTGATGATGCCCAACAATGCTAAAAAATGTCTGCGGTTGCTAGTGCTCATGCTTAGAAGGGTCATTGCCTAGGAGTTCAGATAGGGTTGTCCCTTGTGTAGAGGGACTAAGGCCGATTTACATATGCTTGGTCCCCTTTGTAGTAGCACAGACAAACTAAGAAGTGTTAAAATGGAATGCCCCCTTGATGCTTATCATCATGAAGCAGATCTGTATGTTTGTGTAATGCTTTATTTAGGATGTAGAACCCTCGCCCACCAATGGTGGCATGCTTTATCGCAGGGTTTCATCCGGCACCCAGGACAAAATGTTGCACCTGAGTGGACTCACACATGTAGGGAGCAGAAGTCAAGAAATAAAAAGATTATTTCATAGGTAATAAGATCCTTTTCTATAGAAACTTTAAAATAATATAACGGTACACCTAATAACTTAAATATAGAAACTACTGATAAGGCTAAATAGAAACAGCAATGTTAAGAATTACAATTCATTCCCACATCTGATCAACATGTTTCAGCCTTGAATAAAGCCAAACAAGGTCAATGACATTCGTCATAACCTGGGATCCCTAGTGCTGATCCTATCCTAATGCAGTTACTTTCAAGTAAGGGATAAGGAGAGAAAAGAGGGATACATGGAAAACATTCATGGGTATACTTTCAGTATTGTTTTGAAGCCTATATAAAGTATATAGAAACAACGAACAGGGTATTTATGTATTCATGATCATATAGCTATGCCATACGACTATAATAGGCAAAGCAATTTTGTGGCCACTTTGCATAAACCAAGTCCTTCACTGCACAGCACACAAGTGAATCACACACCTAGATGTGGAATTGCAAAAGAGTAGTCACTATTTCTCTCTTTCCCTGTAATCAGATGCCATTTGCCCGATAAAGCAGGTTGGGAGTACCTCTAGCAGTTACACACTGCTATTAAAGAATACTGGGGGGGGGGGGGTAAAATGGCAAGTCATTAGGGATTCGTCACACAGCAATGACAGGTCAAGTATTAGCTAAAAACACTGGACCCGATTCACAGAACTAGCTTAAGACAAAATCCTAAACTTACTACTTTTGGTATTCACAGAATGCACTTACTACTTTTGGTATTCCCAGAATGCACTTACTACTTTTGGTATTCACAGAATGGATTTACGACTACTAACTTTACGTCCGCAGTCGGGCCGTAAATTCCGGCTCGTAGGCGGAGCTCCCGGCCTGGAGGCGGAGCTTCCGGCCCAGAGGCGGAGCTTCCAGACCAGAGGTGGAGATTTCAGCCATGGCTAAAATCCTACCTCCGAGTCGGAAACTCCGCCTCTGGGCTGTAAGTTACGGCCCGAGTGCGGACGTAAAGTTATTAGCCGTAAATCCATTCTGTGAATACCAAAAGTAGTAAGTGCATTCTGTGAATACCAAAAGTAGTAAGTGCATTCTGTGAATACCAAAAGTAGTAAGTTTAGGATTATGTCTTAAGTTAATTCTGTGAATCGGGCCCAAGGTAATTCAACTTAATTTGTCACAGGTGGTAGTGTCTAGGGTACCTAACGTGTTGACACCCCCTCTGAGAGTTAGGTGTCCAGTGCTTGTTCAGCTAATTAAATTATGTGGTAAAGTCCTTACTCGAAAGTAATTACATGAGGATAGGGACAGGGCTAGAGATCCTAGGTCCTATCAAAGGCAATTGACTTGTGTTGGGATTCATTAATGTCCGAAACAAATTGACCACCAGTTGTGGCAATTATAAGAATTTGTAATATTACTGCTTGTTTTTAGCCCTATCTGTGGTTCCTATATTAAAGATATTAGATTAACTATTAGATCAGATTAGGGAAGAGGAGTGGCGCTGCGGCCAGGGCCACTGGCACTGGAACTCTGGGGCTCACGGTTCAATCCCAGGCGGCAGGTCAGCCCAGCACCATGTGACTCTCGGCAATAGCTCGCTTAATCTTCCCGACGGCCCCCAGCGCCGGGATGCCTTCGGGTAGCTGTTCGCGCTTTACAAATATTGGATTTACATTTTATTCATATCATTTGAAAGTTTCACTAGATAAGTATCCCATAACCTGCGAAATAAGTCTTTACTTTCTGACTCATGCTCCCTACAAGGTTGAGCCTACCCAGGAGCAATTGTTTGTACTGGTACAGCAAGGAACCCTATGATGAAGAATTGATGGGTGAGGTTTTTACGTTTTAAATTAAACATCAGACGATATAGGTCATCTTGATGACAATAATATACTTGCTTCTCTTTCAGGTGGGTAGAGAAAAGATCTGTGGGCATGCCCAAACTTAGATCCAGAGCCCACTTTGACGTAGGCACTAAAGCTGCACATTACTGATTTGACTCAATGAAGGTCTGTGATGTTGTGGATATTCAGTTTCAGGTTGGGCTAAGACTGATCGACATATTATTTGATGCCTTTCTAATGGCTAAAATGGAGCACAAGAATGGAATAGAATCTCTTCAGACTAATTATCAATATTTCAGATGCCTTCAACTACTCTACCCACAGGACCAGGTTATCATTGATACCAGGAGCTCAGTTGCCATTGCAACCCTTCCTGGAAACCGCATTAAGTAACAGAGTTGTTCTGTAGACTCCAGTGCAAACCGAGAGCAAAAGATATCCCTCATCCCAGGCATCGGTGCTGCTTATGTAGTGTGTCCTCAGCTGATCGCAGGGGCTGACATCTAAAGCTTTCCATTGTTTCCTCTGGCTGACTGGTCGATATTTGACTTCATCGTGCCCAGCCATGCTCAGGAGCAGAGGAGAATAAGTGGGTTGGTCCTTCTCACCCCCAAACTGCCCAGGACGGGCAGGTTGTGTGTCCTCACTGACTCCTCACCCTTGGTTGGGGCTCATGAGCTTTGGGGCCCCCTAAAGGGCAGGTGCATATCCCTCTTTAAAATCTCATTTTCTGATTGATCTTGTAGCCCATTGGAATTCTGAGATTCACAGGAACACTGCAGATGTGTTTACTTTCACATGGAGATTTCAGATAAATCTCAGTGTGAATGTTCCACACAAAATGAGAAATTACTGATTCCCCTAGTAAATCCTTATCTCTCAGTGGAACCTCCGTTTCCACCCATAAGGCCTGTTAACTCGCCCTCCCTACACGTATCAGTCCCCCCCTAGTGGCGGTAACTCTAGAAGGGTGAACTTAAATGGGCCAAGTTCTATGACTTTGTAATGAGACCCTCAATGACTATGAGTGATCAGGAAGCCTCCCCAGCCCATGTGGCTTCTATGTTACTCCTCCTTGTGGCAGAAACCTCAGTGGGCAGGTCTCAGAGGCTGGAGCATCTTAGTGACCATAACCATCTGGATCCTATACATGAGACACCACTCCACCTTAGTTACAAATCAAAACATTTATTTAAATTGTATTTAACCCTATAGAAAAAGCACGTGTTTGTCACATTACGTGACACTTTAATGGGACTGTGTTTTTAGGGAGCTTTGCAGCGCAACAACAGACCTGAAGATATTAGGGTATGCTGATGCAGAAAGGGTAGGAAGTTTCTGATAACCTGGTTAAGCAGCTGAGCACTAAAGGATTTCCTGAACTGTTATTCTGAGGAGCAGCTCCTCACGCGCTCCGTTTACAAGCTCAGCTGTGCTCAAAGTGAGAGGCAGCCTTCAAAACATATAAGTATGCACATGCCCAGAACTTAGGGGGTGTATAAGCGCGTGTGTGTTCGAGCTTTAATTAGACATTTTAATTGGATGACGTTTGGTCGACGTTTTTCCCTCCTTTCGGGGGGAACCAGATTCAATAACAATCTTTTCTCTTCCTCTTACATCCTTCACTGCTTCGTAGACCTGCATCTGCTCCGCTGCCATTGTCTGCACTAACGGCCGCGGCGCGAGCCGGCGCGAGCCAGGAGGCAAGAGAAGGGGCCATTGATATCACTCGTCACTGCAAACAGAAATAAAAAAAAACAGAGTGGGCGGGGTTATTAGCTCCCTCTTGCTGCCCTTCCAGCGGGCTTTCTTTCTTATCTCTCTGTCTTTCTCTCAAAACACTTCCCAGTCAGCAGCGGCTGAAAAAGAGTCCTTTCCAAACGGTCAGCTCTCCACACCGCATCACACTCTCCTGTCATGCTGCCACTTGTCCTGGGATGTATAGTTCACATCATGAGTGTAATATTGGCGACCGTTAGGGTGACCAGATTCTCAAAACACAAAACGGGGACAGGTCATTGACATAGAAGTAGGACTATGGTTTGTAGACATAAAAAAGGACTCCAATGACAGCTCCCTCCACAGAACTAGATGAAGCATTACAGACAACAAATCCGAGGTCTTTTATTTTCACCCCTCTCCTTTTTGCAGCAGCATTAGTACTTTTTATTACATTGACACTTTTAAGGACAATAGCATATATTTGCCAAAAATAAAAAAAAAATCACAGACTAGCAAACGCCAGATTTACTAGCTTTATTAATGCTCGTTTCTATAGCTGCGCTTCAGCACCACGTAAAGTACAACTCACTAATGTTGCTTAGTTGCTAATGACAGAAAAGCATGGGCGGTAAACTGCGGAATGCTAAATTGCCTCAGGGCAGCCAATGAAAAACAGGGACATTTTTGTGTTTAACCGGGACACTGTTTGAAAACAGGGACATTTGAGTCACTTGGAGACAAGTGTCGGGACATGGGGACACTTCTCCAAAAACGGGAACCGTCCTGGGAAAACGGGGACGTCTGGTCACCCTAGCGACCGTGCTCCTCCTGTGCCGTTGACTCTACTGCGAAGTGCAAAGGCGGCATGTGCGCAGGGACATCTTAAGGATTTTGGGGGCCCTGGGCCAAACATATTTTGGGGGTCCCTGTTCGAACCAGCTTTGAATTTATGATCCAGTTTCAGCTCCTTCGTGCCCCCTTTGCCCACTGCACAGGCACATTGGTATAAATTATACATCTGTTTACATCTAATATTCAGGACTAGTGAGTGTTTTTTCGGCATTACAATGCAGCAACGGCTCCCTAATATTATTGCAAATAATCTTTGTGACCCCCCCATTTCTCGAATGTGAGGTCATGTTTTAATTTCAAACAAGCTTTTTTTGGCCTGCTTATTATAGATATTGCATGCTTTTCCAAAACAAAGTTTCTCTGCAAAATGTCAGTAATAGACTCCCATGCATCACTCTAAAAATAAATTGAAGGAAATGGTATTTGAAAAAAACTGTTAAAGAATTATTCAAGGTCATCAAGACAAAAATCGCTGCAAAACAGAGCAGGCATTATGGGGGCCCCGCTGAAAGGCTCGGGCCTTGGGCCAGAGCCCACTTTGCCCGGGCCTTAAAACGTCATTGGATGCACGATTCAAATGAGAGGGAATTCCTCAGTTTTGGGAACTGTCACATTTTGTGTCTCAATATGAGTAATATTATTGACGTGCGTTTGTCGTTCTGATTATTAGGGAGTTTTATTAAAGTCTTTGGGCAGGGACTAAATTCCAAACTCACCAATTGAACCACTTGTACAAGCCCAAAAGCGCGTCTAGTCATAAATTATTCACAGCTTGTGTCAGTCACTGTCTCTGCAGTCCGATGCTCGTATACTCACTGCTTACATCTTGAACCTGCTACGCCTGGCATCAAATGCTGTGAGAACTGTTTGGGGAGTCCGAAGGCAAAACGCGATTACTGAGCCCAGATTGTTACAATATGGACCTTTCACAACTGGAGTCCTCGGTCGTATCCCTACTATTAAGACCGAAGCTGTGCACCGAGGAAACCCCTGTAATACTTGTCCTTCATGGTCTGGAAGTCGAGCAGTCGAAGGCCTACTGATGGTAGGGGTGTGGGGTTAGAAACTTAGAACTCATACACATCCAATAACTTTCAATAAATCAGGATCGAGCCAGTACGTTTTTGCTTAGAAAATAAAAAAGTACTTAACTTCACCTCACAACACAATAGTGTGCATAATCATCAGCGGGCGCTTCACCTGTACAAAGTTATCAAATAATGTTTTTTGTGATTTGGATGTGGGCTGTTCCACTAGGACAGGTGTAGAATGGTTCTACAATCCAAGTCTGATGTTTACTCTCCTGGGGGAAATTGAGGGTACCCCATAACAATACATTTCTGTCCTTGGTTGTCAATATTCCCAGCTGGGCCTTTGAGTGATAGAAGGAGGTCGCTTTAGTGCCTGTCCTTGTTGCATGTGCACTCACTCAGCCCACTTAGCAGGACTATGCTTCCTCTGCACCAGCACAAATGAGGTGACCACAATCTGATTCAGGTGCGCTCAGGCAAGGTTGGGTGAACTTGAGCAGAGCTAGCACTGGTCATGAAAAGGGCGACCTCAGGTTGCACCGCTCACGCCCAGAGACTCATCACATGGAGAGCATCCTTGATGCAAACACAAGCCCACTATTCAATGCAAAGACTCCAACACAGGTCACAGCAGGGATGTAGAGGTGTAGGTCAACACCACCAGCAACGGTGGTGAGAGGTCCCGGCCTGGTGCAACACATCTCGCAGTACTTCAGTTCTTCAGGTGAGGGCGCCACATGCAGTCACAGTATCTCAGTGCCTAGCAGCCACGAGTGCTATTTTTTTGGACTGTAAACCCCATGAGGTATGTTCGTGGTGTCTATGGGTACCCCATAATCACAGAAACCTTGGCCTTGGAGTATGCCCTGGAGATTGCAAGGCCTCACCCGTACAGCTTAATGATGCAGGTCCTTTTCCTGAGAAAGTGTGGGCAGAGTCAGTTCACCTTCTCTCAGCACCTGGAAGCTTACTGCTCATGCAAGTGCATCTCCATTGTTCTTCTTAAGTAGTCAGCACTTTCTTCAAGGCACATTAAAAGCAGCTTCTCTTGGCAGAAATCCCTAGGTTTCTGGTTCTGGACTTGGCAAAGGAAGTTTGATGTCAATATCCCAACACTTGAGTACAAAGGTCTTTCTCAGTGGCTACTGCTGCGTGACCCCAGATTGTGGCACAAAAATCTTTGTATACTTATTTGTAGTTTCTTACCATACTTATACTAAGATTGCAGAAAGATATTGCACATTCCACACACAAGTCCTCGCTGGAACTTGTTTCAAGCAGCATCTGATTTTTACTTATTGAGCCCAGACTGCTCCAAGCACACTTTTTTTCCGGCACTCTCAGCAGATTCAGCAGGATGGTGGGGTGGAGTTGGTATTCTCATTTGAAGGGAAACCCAAATCAAAGGATAACAGAGGGAGATGCTTCCCACTTAACTGCTTCTCAATCTGTTGGGGCTAACACTTTAATTGAACAATGAAGCAGGACAGGACAGGGGAATTTCCCCTGCACTTTAAAAGCATCCTTTGTCTCCTCTCCTCCAAACCCTTAAGTCTGGTCAACCCCGAGGTCAAAGGACCTCGGGGATGCTTTTAAGCATCAGGAGCCCTCCACTTCACATTGCTGCTTTGCGCTCTCCCCAATCTTCGCCTTATGGTTCACTTTGGTTCGGGAAATCAAAATGGATTCCTGGGTTGCTACCATCACTTGCAGCACACCCTCTCCATGCGCATTATAATGTGCATGTATTCTACACATACATGCCATAGAGTGAAGGACCGGGATGCAGGGGGTTGACAGATCAATTTAAAACACATAAAAGGCTATAAAGCATTTCTCTCTGGCAAGCTACAGATAAGAGGGCCAGCCCTGCCACTAGGATCTGTTTCTGCCACCACTGTCAGTTTTATACAGCCCAGCAAGCTGACAGGAGCTCTGCTCAGAATGACGAGGGCTCGCTTGGTGTGCCGCTACAGACCACGGAGCGCTGTCCCTGGTCTCCTTACCTGGCAAAGGACCCAATAACAAACTCACATGATTGTGAAGTGAGCTGAGGAGAAAATAAATTTTAAAAAAAACAGCAGCAACTCATTATAACAGACATGAGGTATGTACGAAGCCATTTCTGTCCCAACATATGTGTACCTCTTTCGTTTCCACCCAAAGATCCCAATCTCAAATCCGTTTTCTTGTCTGCCTCATTTTCCCTCGCCATTTGCTTGAAACATCGAGGTTTGTTTTCAATAGTAAACTGATGATTTAACTTTAATCACCATTATTCATCTATCTTGCAATTGCATTTCAGCGTTACACCCTTGCATACCTCCTCACTGTAAACCGAATACCATCTCACCACAACTAATGCCAAACTTTCTCTTCACCTACTACAGATTGTAGTGTAGCAAATAGATCACACTACATTAAAATATTTCAAAGAAACAACAAGGGGCTATGGTAGTAGACTGATATGATGTGGTCTCACTGACATGGCCATAGTTCACGCTTTGATGCCGCATAAGGGGTGAAGCAGCTCATAGCGTGTGAGAACCATGTGCAAAGGAGCTAAGCTGGAGTAGAATTCACCCAATGGAGTGTCAGAAAAGGAGGAAAGAAGCAGGCAGGGTTGAGAGGGCTAAAAAGCAAGAAAGATACTTTAAGCTCTTTTTTTAGGGCTTGCGCCCTGCGTTGCAGGGAGCAGCACTGCTCGCGGAGGTGAGAGCCCTTTTGTACGGGGTTTGAAAATGGACCCTGGAATCGTACACACTCGTGCGTGTGCTTTACCTTTTGGGTTCCGCTATTGGACTTTGTGTGCGTGTTTTTTTAAAACAGAGCACGCAATAGGCCAAAGGCGGGCGCATTGCTCCGCCCACAGCCTATTGGTGTCTGTTAACGTGCACCAAAGCCCATATGTTTTCAACTATCGTGCCCAGACACGGGCGCGATAATTGAAAACATATGGCTCGCAGTAGCGCGCGTACCCGCACCACTCGCGGGCGTGTTTATTTTAAGTCTGCAGCTGGAACTCGATTACCGGGATGTGCTACAACACCCCCATAAAGCATGAGTTTAGCTACAGAATGATCAGTAAAGGAACCGCTGTAATGTTTTCTCTTGTCAGCATTTGTTGTATTTTCAGACAGCCTGACACATATCCCCTGTGCTTTTAGTGAGGAGACGTTAGTAGCCAGCCCCCACCCTGCGCCGCTGGCTAGAGGAAGAGTGCATTGCCACTAATACTAACAAAGTGGGCCACAAACTGGGTGTCCAGTTAAAGAAAATTGCTTCTAAACCCTTTTCGGATGCGGTGGATAGTTTGTAGTTGGAAAATCCAGTATTGCACAGTTTATTGCAGTGGAAGACATATTTAAATATAATGTGTACACTTTTAGGCAAATCGATGAGTTTGTTAAGAATGGCAGTGAAGAGAGCTGGGCGCGGTGGTGCTGAAGAACGGCGGGGCTGTGGGCATCCGGCCACTTGGGGTGGCTCTTGAGTGCAGGACCAGGTCAGGAGTGAGTCCTTGAACTCTGAAACGAATACACCGTGGGAGCGAGGAAGAGCTGAGTGCGTACGCACTGCCCCGTGGAGTGCGGCACTGTCTGCTGCCTCCTCTCGAGGGGATGAGGCAGAGGTAACGATGACCTTGAGCGAGGTGCGGTTCCACATCCCCACCCGAGTCAGGCTTGTATAAAAAAAATAGTTACAAATAATCGTGAGGCTCTTTTTATATTAGTGATAGTTACTTGTTTTGATTTCTCACCTATTCAATTGGTCCTAAATGTTTTTTTTTTCATTTTGACTTATTTTCCTGTTGTGAACAGTACGACGCCAGGGCTCTACAACGTGTCAAGTGCAGACAGTTTACCATTTCTTTTAACCAAACGCGTGCATTTATTGCATATTCGCCTATTTTTGGAGAATGGGGATAAAATGTTCTTCTTTTTAATCGAATAAGCTTTGTTTGCTTGATTTTTTTTCTTTAAGGTGAATTGTGTTTGGATTGTTTACTCTATCACATTTTACACCACGCGTTTGGTTGTTGCGAGATGGGTTTTAGAGGCGCCCACCAAACGTGCAGTTTTTCACACTAATTTATGTGCATTTTTCATTGGGAGTGCCCAGAATTGTAGGAGTGAGTAGTGTGTGCCAGTCTTAATAGCTTGGTTCGCACACAGCTCTTCTGAGAAACCCTTCTGTCTGGCTCCGTTGAGTCGTCATCAGCTTGGTTATTCCTCTTGGATTCCCTCATCCCCACGTCTTTCACGCAGATGGGAAACATTTTATTGAAATGGGATACACATATTTTTGTACGAAAAACGAATTGAGGGGCATATTATCTAGGGATTTATCTCCGCTTTTTCGGCTTTAAAAGCCAAGAAAGCGGAGATAAAATTATCTCCCTATCAGCAACAGGTTGCTAACACGCAAATTCGCATGTTAGCACCCTTTTTCTCTACGCCTTCCCTTGCATCTCTAATGAGATGCAAAGGGGGCATTCCAGAGAAAAATAATGGGAGAAATGTTGTTAGGCGACATTTCTCCTATTATCAAGGATTTCGCTAACCCTGTTAGTGATAAAAAAGCAGCGCTAATCGTGGTTAGCACTGCTTTTTTTACACCTGGTATTTTCCTGACTTAGCCATGATATCCTATGGAAGGTGGATATCATGGCTAAGTTTGTGAGCCCCTATCATCAAGCTAACGCCAAACTTCGAGAGATTATCATTGGTTTTCCAGCGATAATCTCTCATTTGGCAGTTAGCGCGAGGATTTTTATCACTTCTGAGATAAACCTTGCTAAAAGCAAGTTATCTCTGCGATAATTTCCGGCGATGCTTAGAGTTAAAAAATTTGTTGCTAAGCCTCGTTAGCGATAGATATCGCTAATCGTTGGTAATATGCCCCTGAGAGAATAGCTCCAGGCTTTCGAAAGAAAGACTGGTGTGCGTTGAACTGTAAGGTGAACTCGCTCCAGGCAATAAGTGTGTACTGAACGGCAAACAGATGGATTATTGATTGGAAAACAAGCAATCCCAGTGGACTCTATTAGTCGAACAGCACATAGATATTGTATGATGCAGTTATTGGAGTGCATGTGTGTCCGCCGAGGGCTGAGTCACTGACTTTTAAGAAACAAAAACAAATTAATAAAAAGCAAAACTTGCCATAATCGATATTTGCGAGGCATGCATTTAGGTCTGGCATTTATGAACATTAGCTGAACAGTTCTCTTCTAATAATGTTGTTTTAATAGTGTTACGCTTGCTAGAAGTTGAGTATGTGCGGGTGCCTTTCAACATATGGTCTGCTGTGTTCATCTTGTACCTGTGCCAGGGATATTTTACTCAAGGTGTTCATATTATTTTGAGCTACTTAACAGAGGCAATAGCTTCGGTTTTATTTTTCTACATCTGCATTTTTGGAGCTCTAGTCTCACTATTTGCAAGTGACAATCTGACATTTGGAATTTGGGTTCAGCTCATACAGCACAGTCATTGTCACACCTGTTGGGAATAGACGCTCTCCTTATTTTCTTCTATTCAGCGCTCATCTGGGTGCATAGCAAACGCTGAGGATGCTGTAAGGGGCCTTCCTATCGCAGAAGAAAGCAACTCAGAGACCCTTCTATTGAAGAACACATACGTATCTCAGCTCTGCTCTACTAATTGGGAACAATGGGGCATATCATCAAGTAAGGGCGTTACATTATCGCCGCTTTTATCGGCAGGAAACTGCTGATAAAGCGGCGATAATGGGCTTGATAATATGCTCTATGAATTCCAATCGAAGCTCATGTTAGATGTGAAGACCCATCTGTGCATCAAATCCAGTGGTCGTAACTGAGATAGATTCAGACCCTCAAGAAGGGCCTAGAGCTAGAGACTCACGAGGGTTAGCAGAAGAACGTTGGACGAGAAGGAAGGAGAGAGGGAGGCAGGCAGAAATTTACTAGATATCCCGGAGGAGATAGAGGATTTAGAAGAAGAGACAACAATCAGGAGATCGAAGCGAGCAAGTGTGCCCTGTCGGAAGTTCTCATCCCCTGAATGGACAAATGACAGGGAGAAAACATTCTGGGAATTTTGGGTTCACTGTGAAAGCTCAATTGAAACTTTAAGAACTTGATCTCCAGTTTGATCTTTCCTTTGAACTTCCCTTAGTTGACAATACTGGGTGCTTGAGACATTTTATCTTAAATATGACTGAATTTCCCTTTTTAGATACAAATGAGTTTCCTGTGCTGGTCGATGAACTATCGAAAAGAGAAAAAATTACCTAAGCCTCAAATCACTTCAAACACATTACTGATATAAAGTAAGATAAACAAAAATTAATATGTTTACCGTGGCAATGAATTTTGCCTTTTATTTAATGTTTTTTAGGATTTATGATTTTAATCGCAAAAAGAACACATCATCTACTACACAAAATGCCACAGAAATACAAAAAACAGTGCAAAAACAAATAAATTGTGTCCTATCGTACATATAACTTCAACCACATATTCAATACATTTATACACAACAATGATATGTCAAAAAACAGTTAATATATACATGATTAATCTCATATAGTTGTCATAAAAATGAAAAAATTTCGACAACTAAACAACCCTATACTTAGAAGGTGAATAGTACTCTAAGTAGTCATGCACTTGAAACAGTTTTACTAGTTATTCAAGGACATTAATGTCATTGCCACTTAATGCCATTGCCAAAAATGAAAACATTTCGACAACTAAACAACCCTATACTTAGAAGGTGAATAGTACTCTAAGTATTCATGCACTTGATTCAGTTTTAGTAGTTATTCAAGGACATTAATGTCATTGCCACTTAATGCCATTGCCGACGCGTTTCGAGTGCTGGTTTGTAGATTACCGGACTCTCATCAGGGCTGGATTAATCTTTTCAATGAAAGACTGTTCATGACAAAAAACACAAAGAAATATTTTTAGAAGGCTTTCTCAATGCCTTCTCATTATATTTATTTACATAATTCATGGCCACATACCTGCATGATGCCAATGTAGGTTGTGAGCCTTAATAATGTGTTTCAACGCAGTTGATGCCACTCTGCAACAAAATGCCAAATTTATAGTACTGCTGCATCAATAAGACTTTTAAATTACATGATAAGGCTGTGTAAGGGGAGGATTAGAATTACCTTATTGGCGGTGTGTGTATTTAAACACCCTTGTATTTTCAGAAATTTTGGTCAGGACGCTCGCAGGTCTTTATTTCTGCAAGAACGAGTGGTCACGATTTAGCCATACAGTCGTTTGTTGAAAGGAAACATTGTGTCCCAACAAACAAGAACAGCTACTTACTCGCTAGAGGGCGGGAGCTGCAAACCGCGGGGGAGGATTCTCCATTTTTCAATATCAGTCGTTCTTTATTTCAAGATTGTTCGACTGCGGGAAACAGGGGCAGAATTAGTCCCTAACTTTCTACATGGAAAGCGCCAAGCTAAGCTACGTCCAATACGATGCTCGCTCACCTTTTTAACTTCTGGGAGTATTTCAATTGTGAGCCAACTCCTTGTTCGTGAAAAGCTAGCAACCACGTCTTTCGGTTAGATTACCGAGCCGCGACATCACGTGATCGTTATCGTGGCCAATCATGAAGGCGAGCCTCCCCATGGCCTTGGTGATGGATTATGGGAGTTGTATTTCAGTGACAATTTTAGAAAACCTTCCCATTATAAACCTGTCGTTAAATAGACAGCTCTATGCTTCTCAATCACATATTTACTCTAAAAGTAAGGGGACAGCAATTTAGTGACCCATCGCTATACGGAGTGGCCCAGAGAGGTGAATTGTCGGTTACAGCTTACACTTTGTTTAACTCACTCATACAGTTTAAACCCCGATTGATGCTATCAAATTTCATAATTAGATACGCTTCTTTGCGTAGCAGAGCGCTTTCAATACATGGAGACCGATGTTTTGGGTGAATCCCTGTAAGGATGGTCCATTCAAACTCATTTTCACTGTGATTTGCAGACAGAAAATGTTCGACCATGGGAGCAGTGAGAACCTTTCTCCTGATCCTTGATCTATGTTGTGTTATTCTCATGTTGATCTGTTGACATGTTTTGCCAATACATATTTTGTTGCATGGGCACACCACTCCGTAGATTACATTCTTCGTTTTACAGTTTGTGAAACTGTCATGTCTCCATTTGACCCCATTGTGGTAAAAAACATTACCCTCAATCGTTGCGGAACAGGCTATACAATTACCACATTTGTGGTGCCCACGGACAGGTTTCAAATTCCATTGTGTGATTAAGTCGCTTTTAGGTTTGGGGATGTAGCAGTCTGCTCTTATTAGTTGCTGGCCAATACTTGGGTTCTTTCGGATCGCAAAGATTGGTTTCTGCAATGGGTGTTCTAAATTCTCAAGTAAATGCCAGTTTTTCAAGACGATTTGTCTAAACTTGTTCGTGTGAGACCCGTAGGTTGTTTCACAAACAAGTTTATCCAAATCTACTTTTTCTTTTTTCTGTAGCAGGTTCTCCCTAGGGGTGAATCTAGCTCTCTTCCTAGAGTGTTTTAACAGTTTTTTTGGGTATCCCCTCTTTTCCATTTCCTTACAAAAAGACATAGCATGAGTATCAAAATCCATCAATTCTGTACAATTCCTTCTGATCCTTAATAGTTGCCCGTAAGGAAGATTCTCTTTAAGACACTGTGGGTGTGAGCTTTTATAATGGAGTATAGTGTTTCTATCTGTTTCTTTTTTGTGTAAAGATATAGTTCGTTTTTGTTTGTCAGGGCCAACTGAAACATCAAGAAACGTCATCTTCGTCTTGCTGGACTGAATAGAAAATGTAATGTCAATATGTCTTGTGTTTATCCAGTCAAAAAATTGATTAAACTCAGCCTGGCTCCCCTGCCACAGGAGCCAGACGTCGTCGATATACCTGAGCCATTGGAGCATGTTGCCTAAGAAAGGGTTATTGCTGTATATGAATCTCTCTTCATATTGGGCCATATACAGCACTGCCATTTCAGGCGCATAAGGGCAACCCATTACTGTACCCTTGATCTGTACAAAGAAATCATTCTCGAATTTGAAGTAATTACTTCGAAGAGATATTTCAGCCAGTGCAATAATGAATGATGTGGGCACCCTATGCGGTCTTTCCCTTGACTCCAAATACAATTCCATCACTTGGAGTGCCTCGTCTTGAGGGATCTGGGTGTAAAGGGATGTTACATCTAGTGTGGCCATTATTTGTGTCTCCTCATCAAACGGTCTGTCCTCCACTTTTGTGATAAAATCAGTCGTGTCTCTAAAGTATGATTTGACACCTAACAGGAAAGGTTTAAGGAAGAAATCGATATATTTCGAGACTGGCTCTAAAACAGAGTCACAGCCCGATACAATCGGTCTTCCCGGAGGTGTTTGGCTGTTCTCATGTATTTTCGGTAGAAAATACAATACAGGGGTTCTGGGTTGCTTTTTATTCAAAAATTCAAATTCCTTGGGACCTAGGAATTACATCTTTACACAAAAAAGAAACAGATAGAAACACTATACTCCATTTTAAAAGCTCACACCCATAGTGTCTTAAAGAGAATCTTCCTTACGGGCAACTATTAAGGATCCGAAGGAATTGTACAGAATTGATGGATTTAGAACACCCATTGCAGAAACCAATCTTTGCGATGCGAAAGAACCCAAGTATCGGCCAGCAACTAATAAGAGCAGACAGCTACATCCCCAAACCTAAAAGCGACTTAATCACACAATGGAATTTGAAACTTGTCTGCGGGCACCACAAATGTGGTAATTCTATAGCCTGTTCCAGAACGACTGAGGGTAATGTTTTTGACCACAATGGGGTCAAATGGAGACATGACAGTTTCACAAACTGTAAAAACGAAGAATGTAATCTACGCAGTGGTGTGCCCATGCAACAAAATATATATTGGCAAAACATGTCAACAGATCAACATGAGAATAACACAACATAGATCAAGGATCAGGAGAAAAGTTCTCACTGCTCCCATGGTCGAACATTTTCTGTCTACAAATCACAGTGAAAATGAGTTCCAATGGACCATCCTTACAGGGATTCATCCAAAACATTGGTCTCCATGTATTGAAAGGGCTCTGCTACGCAAAGAAGCGTATCTAATTATGAAATTTGATAGCATCAATCGGGGTTTGAACTGTATGAGTGAGTTAAACAAAGTGTAAGCTATAACCGACATTTCGCCCCTCTGGGCCACTCCGTATAGCGATGGGTCACTAAATTGCTGTCCCCTTACTTTTAGAGTAAATATGTGATTGAGAAGCATAGAGCTGTCTATTTAACGACAGGTTTATAATGGGAAGGTTTTCTAAAATTGTCACTGAAATACAACTCCCATAATCCATCACCAAGGCCATGGGGAGGCTCGCCTTCATGATTGGCTACGATAACGATCACGTGATGACGCGGCTCGGTAATCTAACCGAAATCCGTGGTTGCTAGCTTTTCACAATTGAAATACTCCCAGAAGTTAAAAAGGTGAGCGAACATCGTATTGGACGTAGCTTAGCTTGGCGCTGTCCATGTAGAAAGTTAGGGACTAATTCTGCCCTTGTTTCCCGCAGTCGAACAATCTTGAAATAAAGAACGACTGATATTGAAAAATGGAGAATCCTCCCCCGCGGTTTGCAGCTCCCGCCCTCTAACGAGTAAGTAGCTGTTCTTGTTTGTTGGGACACAATGTTTCCTTTCAACAAACGACTGTATGGCTAAATCGTGACCACGCGTTCTTGCAGAAATAAAGACCTGCGAGCGTCCTGACCAAATTTCTGAAAATACAAGGGTGTTTAAATACACACACCGCCAATAAGGTAATTCTCATCCTCCACTTACACAGCCTTATCATGTCATTTAAAAGGCTTATTGATGCAGCAGTACTATAAATTTGGCATTTTGTTGCAGAGTGGCATCCACTGCGTTGAAACACATTATTAAGGCTCACAACCTACATTGGCATTGTGCAGGTATGTGGCCATGAATTATGTAAATAAATATAATGAGCACCTAAGGCGTTGAGGAAGCCTTCTAAAAATATTTCTTTGTGTTTTTTGTCATGAACAGTCGTTCATTGAAAAGATTAATCCAGCCTGATGAGAGCCCGGTAATCTACAAACCAGCACTCGAAACGCGTCGGCAATGGCATTAAGTGGCAATGACATTAATGTCCTTGAATAACTAGTAAAACTGATTCAAGTGCATGAATACTTAGAGTACTATTCACCTTCTAAGTATAGAGTTGTTTAGTTGTCGAATTTTTTTCATTTTTATGACAACTATATGAGATTAATCATGTATATATTAACTGTTTTTAGGTCTCGCCTGTCGATGCGCATGCGCATCGAGCAAGCGAGACTATAGGGGCTCATCCAGACTTTATCTAACTTGCAAGGAATCGTGGCGATTCCTTGCAGTGCCCGTGACTTTTAAGCTCAATGCGCATGTGCATTGAGCTTACAAGCGCGTGCACATGCCCCCAGCCGCCTGCCTTGCCTACTCTCTCTCACAGCCTCCCCCAGCTCCGCCCCCTCACTACTTGATTGCACGGCCGCTAGGCCGTGCCTCCCCTACTCTCCTCCCCCCTCCTCCTCTCCTCCCCTGCCTGCCTGCCGCTAGGCCGTGCCTCCCCTACTCTCCTCCCCCCTCCTCCTCCTACTGCCGTGTCGCACCTCTCCCCTCTCCGCCCCCTCCCCTGCCAGCCGTGTTACGTGAAAGGCTTGTTTGTTTATTTTACCCGCCGTGTCTCTGCTGCTTCCCCCTGTCCTGTCTCTCCTCCTCTCCCTCTCTATACCCTCCCCCTCCCCCCCACCACTCCCATCAAGTCCCTCTGGCCCTTCCCTCCTCCCCGGACCCCTCCTCCCCTGCCCCCTCCTCCCCTGCCCCCTCCACCCTTTCTTGTTTCTTTTCTTGGCATAGCTGATGACGTTGGTGGCCTCTGCTGCGCGAGCTCAGTGATGAGCGCAGACTTTACCCGAAGGTGTCAGAGCGCTTGTTTAACTAGCCGCCTCTTCCCGGCTAGCCCCACACTCCTCTGTGATCCTCAATAGAGAGCAGTCCTCGCACAGCCACGATAATGGAGAACAGGGTGTTCTGCTTTTCCGCCTTCTACTCGTCGGCCCTGGTGACCCCCCCTGACCTGTGCACGTGATCTAGCCTGATGGACCCTCCCCCCCCCCCCATCACTGGCCTAACACTCCCTGCTGGCATGTGTGAGTAAGTGTGATGGAACCGCACACCCCTTGTGGCATGTGTTCCTCAGTGTGATCGACACTGCCCCAGGCTTGTGCCCTTGCCCCCCTCATCCTGCCCACCCCCACCCCCCCATTGACTGATTCTTACCAAAGTTCGAGGGGACCATTAAGAGGAGACAGTTCTAGCCGGTCACATTGGGTGTGAGGTATTGCGGGTGTCTCGTGTGTGTTTGTCCGTGTGTTCGACTGTACATGTCTCTACGTGCGTTTGTGTATTTCTTTCTGTCTGCCTAGTTGTGTGCCTGTCTGCGGGAGTGCATTCGGACTGTGTGTCCCCATTTGTTTATGTGTGTGTGTGTGTGCGTTTGTGTATATTCCCCATCGAGGATCTTATCCAGTCTTTCCTCAGCCTGCAGCCGATTGTTTCTTTCTCCTGTTTGTTGGTTGCCTCTCCACAGTACTCCCTCTGTTTCATGTAGAATTTACAGCGCTTTGGAGCCCTCTGAGGCGCTGCACAAAGACCGCGTTATGGTACTGAGCAGATTATGCCAAATTTCCCTTCCTTCTGTTGCTCCTCGACCTGGGGCGCGCGGACCTGGGCGCTGGCTGACCCTCCCCGGGCCGAGGGGCGGCGCTGTCCACTCTCCGCCAGCTGGACCCCCCCCCGACCTGTGTACGTGATCTAGCCTGATGGACCCTGCCCTCCCCCCCTTTCACTGGCCTAACACCCCCTGCTGGCATGTGTGAGTAAGTGTGATGAACCCTCACACCCCCTGTGGCATGTGTTCCTCAGTGTGATCGACACTGCCCCAGGCTTGTGCCCTTGCCCCCCTCATCCTGCCCCCCCACCCCCCCCATTGACTGATTCTTACCAAAGTTCGTGGGGACCATTAAGAGGAGACAGTTCTAGCCAGCCACATTGGGTGTGAGGTATTGCGGGTGTCTCGTGTGTGTTTGTCCGTGTGTTCGACTGTACATACCTCTACGTGCGTTTGTGTATTTCTTTCTGTCTGCCTAGTTGTGTGCCTGTCTGAGGGAGTGCATTCGGACTGTGTGTCCCAGTTGGTTTATGTGTGTGTGTATGCGTTTGTGTATATTCCCCATCGAGGATCTTATCCAGTCTTTCCTCAGCCTGCAGCCGATTGTTCCTTTCTCCTGTTTGTTGGTTGCCTCTCCACAGTACTCCCTCTGTTTCATGTTGAATTTACAGCGCTTTGGAGCCCTCTGAGGCGCTGCACAAAGACCGCGTTAAGGTACTGGGCAGATAACGCCAAATTTCCCTTCCTTCTGTTGCTCCTCGACCTGGGGCGCGCGGACCTGGGCGCTGGCTGACCCTCCCCGGGCTGAGGGGCGGCGCTGTCCACTCTCCGCCAGCTGGTCTGTTGAACAAGGTAAGTGGTCTGTGTTTACTTTTCCAGAGCGCGGCGCCAACCACGTGTGTATGATAATGTTGGACTTATGCTTTTTTGTGAGACTGTGATTTTAATGCACAAAGTGTTGTTTTTATGTTGCATGTAGGGTGCTGTGAGCATAGGAGTGTGCATCCCAGAGCAGCCCGGGGACTGCAGCCTGGAGGGTGTTTTTCTTCCTTACACCCAAGCGCATGCCTTTCAGCCAGAATTTAATGGATATAAGTGTGTGCACAATTACATGTTGGTGGTATGCTTAGCCAGGGCTTGGTGGTATGCTTAGCCAGGGCTGTTGTATGCAGTTAGGGAGTGCAGGCATGGGAACTGTTTCTGCAATGATGCAGGAATAGTGTTCAGGGTGATGTGGCCCCATGACATTAATGTAGGTCCTTGCCCTGTTCCCCTGACTTTTGCATCAAGGAGAAACTATGGCATTGTCATACACAATGCCAATAACTCAAACTTTAATGCTGCGAGACCTATTGCATTGTAAATGCTTGTTTGACATATCATTGTTGTGTATAAATGTATTGAATATGTGGTTGTAGTTATATGTATGATAAGACACAATTTATTTGTTTTCGCACTGTTTTTTGTATTTCTGTGGCATTTTGTGTAGTAGATGATGTGTTCTTTTTGCGATTAAAATCATAAATCCTAAAAAACATGAAATAAAAGGCAAAATTCATTGCCAAGGTAAACATAGTAATTTTTGTTTATCTTACTTCATATCAGTAATGTGTTTGAAGTGATTTGAGACTTAGGTAATTTTTTCTGCTTTCGATAAATAAGGCCCTACCTACCCTCTAACCCCTAGAGTCAAACCCCCCTTTTTTTCAAAAAAAGGTAGATGAACTATAGCATTTCATATTGGGACTAAGAGTGAATGAGTCAGAACCATTTATTATCAAAAACATTTCATACATTTTGTATGGGAAAAGAAGATTTAAAAAGGCTTTCTACAACAATTTGTTGCTTATTATTTGAAATGTAGTTTTGTTGTTTGCACAATTTGAAACTGACAGAGAAGCCTCTTCAGGTGCCACGTTCTACCCAAGGTTTATATTCCAATGAATTAATGGAAGCAAGTTCTAATACTAGTGGGCGTAGATATGTCATAGTAGGCACACTAATGGCCTTTGTTGTAGCATTAGTTTGAGTACTTATAGCAGAGGTCTTCAAACTTTTTGATGCCGAGACCCCCTTGTAAAACCTTTTTAGGCGTAAGGACCCCCTTACGACAAAAGATTCTAGAAACTGGTACTCCTCATCATCAACAACTATCGACAACCATAAATGCGCCTGTTAGACCTCATCACATCCATCCATCCATCATTCATCCACCCACACTTTCACACATCCATCCATCCTTCCATCCATCCACCCTTTTATCCTTCCATCCATACGTCCATCCTTTACCTATCCACCCATCTATTCATCCACCCACCTTTTCACACATCCATCCATCATGCATCCATGCAACCTTTTACCCATCCATCCATACATCCATCCTTCATCCATCCACCCTTTCATCCTTCCATCCATACATCCATCCACCATTTCACCTATCCATCCTTCATCCATCCACCCTTTCATTATTCCATCCATACATCCATCCACCCTTTCATCCATACATCCATCCTTCATCCACCCACCCATTTATCCATCCATCCACCCATCATTCATCCCCCCACCTTTTCACACATCCATCCATGCATCCATCATTCATCCATGCAAACTTTTTTCCACCCATACATCCATCCTTCATCCATCTACCTTTTTGTCCTTCCATCCATACATACATCCTTCATCCATCCACCCTTTCATCCATCCATCCTTCATCCATCCACCTACCCTTTCATCCATCCATCCATCCATCCACCCATCATTCATCCCCCACCTTTTCACACATCCATCCATACATCCATCCTTCATCCAGCCACCCTTTCATCCATCCATCCATTCACCCATCATTCATCAACCCACCTTTTCACACATCCATCATTCATCCATGCAACCTTTTTATCCATCCATACATCCATCCTTCATCCATCTACCTTTTTGTCCTTCCATCCATACATACATCCTTCATCCATCCACCCTTTCATCCATCCATCCTTCATCCATCCACCCTTTCATCCATCCATCCATCATTCATCCATGCAACCTTGTATCCATCCATACATCCATCCTTCATCCATCTACCCTTTTGTCCATCCATCCATCCATACATCCTTCATCCATCCACCCTTTCATCCATCCACCCATCCTTCATCCAGCCATCCACCCTTTCATCTTTACATCCATCCACTCATCATTCATCCACCCACGTTTTCACACATCCATCTATTCATCCCTACATCCACCCATCCATCCTTCATCCTTCCTTCCATCCATCCATCCATCCATCCACCCACCCTTCATCCTTCCATCCACACATACATTCATCCTTCATCCACCCACCTTTTCTGTGCCTCTCTCATGGGGGTGGGGTCAGTATCTCTCTGTGTCTTCTTCCTTCTTCTTCCTCTCTCTTGGGAGGGCATCTCTGTGCTTCCCTGCTTGGGGGGGGGGGGGGGGCAGACAGGCTGTATAAACACCTCACTGTGAAGAACAGTCTCGGGCGCATTTCTCCTGCACAGGCGCCAGGTATGAGAGCTCGTGGGACTTGAACCAATGACTGTAATGTCCTTCTGCTGTTTACTATGTGTGTTTGCAAAGCGCTCTGATACCTACGGGTTAAGTTGGCGCTATATAAAACGTTAAAAATAAAAATAAACCCCACAGCTAAGTCCATTGATTGAACTCAAAGGGCTACAGCCTCCTCCCCCAGACACCCCCCCCCCCCCCAGCACGTGTAAGTGAGCCCGGCTGAAACAGCTTCGGGACACACAGAAAGGCACACCCAAGTACTTCACAGGTCTTCAGAAGACCTTTACTTGTTAATGAGGCGTGAATTAGGCCTCCGCCGTGATCACCCGGCCTCAATCAGCCTGACGCCAGGAACTGCTGCACGCTCCAACAGAATCTGCGACCCCCTTCCCAGGACTCCACGACCCCCCTGGGGGTCGCGCCCCACAGATTGAAGACCTCTGACTTATAGGGTTATATTCAGCTACAGATAGCTCAGTAGAATCTAAGTTTACTGCTTCCTCTACCATGCCACATCTTTATGATAGTAACATGCAGTTGTGGGTGGTTAAGAAATAACACACAGATGTATCAAGAGTGGATTATAACTTGAACGTTTATTTTAGATTGCTTTATGAGTATATAGAGACAATGAATGATAGAAGTTGCTACGTTTGTACGCAGTTACCCACTTCTGCTTAAGAGGGAATTACCTACAATCACCTCCGTCTGACATATGGTATTTCTTGTAGTCTCCTATTACGTATATTTGATAGAGGAGGCAGTTTTCAATATAATGTTTTAAATTATGACATAGTTCTTTCACATGTCCCCATTATCAACCATTTAAATAATAATCCTTATTTTAAAGGTGCAGAGATTGCAGGCAAATATTTAGTATCTCTTAAGTCATTAAATACGGTGTGTGCACACAGACATAATTTGACTTGCTTGATGTCATATGCGGAAAATACATTTTTGGGTTTGGTGGAGGAGAGATGGAGAGACCTAAAATCTCAAACTGAAACTGATAAGGATCTCAAAATTCATAAATGAAGTAGTGAAGAAATTGAACATCAGGAAAAAGGAAATTAACTTGCCTTAGTTTTTGATAGGAAACACAAAGGAAAATGATGTATACATGTTGATCAGCGTTATATTGGTCTGTTGTTTCGAGTGGAGAGTGAACATGAACATACTTTTGAATCGCAAGGGAAACATTCTCGTTTCCCGAAGGGACAGGATCCTGTGATTCCTGCAGTCCATTTTATTTGTGGACAAAATGCATGTTTCAAATTGCCACATGGATGACATGGCACCTGCTATCTTGGAAAAGTTTTCCTGAAGATTTATCATCTGGAACAGTTTAATTATTCTGTATGGGAAGAGAAATTCAGAAGCAAAGGAGGAGTTACTGGAGCAGAAGTAGTAGGAGATATTTTTGGTGCCTTAATCCCAACTGTAGGAATGGTTCTTAATGTCCAGAAAATTGGACAGCTGTCTACAATAGTGGCCAAATGGGCAACAAGTACCGCAAATTCTCTGTTACTTATAAATACTGATATGATTGCGATAAGGTTTAATGCCTTGCAGAACTGACCTGTGTTTGACCTTTGTGCACAAAAGAGGATGGAGTCTGCTAGATGCAGAAAGTTCAACAATGCTGTACTTATATTCCCGCCGAAAGTGAGAACCTGGAGAAATATATTCAGAATACAGCTGAGTTAACGAAGATTTTGAAAGAGTTTGAAGCGACAGGTACTTGGAAAGCTATTGGAAATAGGTTTGTTTCATTAGGCAGATGGTTTGGAAACTTGTGAGGTGGAATTTTGTGCCCCATATATAAACCCTTTTGATAATCGCCCTTTGTGCAATATGAAGTATTTGATCTTTAAGGGATATCAGCATGCACAAGTGAGACAGGGAGTGAAGAGGAAGAAAGCAGATGTAGAGTTAGAAGTAGCTCAGGTAGATATTATATTGATATGAAGCGTCTGGAGGAGTCTAAACGAAAAATGCTCAAGACCACTAGGTTTTGATTGGTCTAATCTGATAATGATCTAATTGTACTCTGTAATGGCTTGATCACCATCAGAGGGGGAATTGGAGTAGCACAATTTTGGCTCCACTTTTTATGTTTGGCTATGCCATATATAAATGTATTTACACTTAGCCTTATGGACTCGCACAACACAATAACATTAAAGATATATGGTGCACTGAAGGTATAGAAGTGCATCTATTGTGTGTTTTTAGCTACTGGCGGTCGCCAGTAGGTAGTTATAGTTAGGACCTAGTTTCCATAGGAAATCTGCAACATTCTATTTTAAATAACTTTGGCGCCGGGCGACGAATCTTCGCGAAATTCTCCAAGAAAATGGCCTGCTCCGCTCCTTCCCTGAAAGATTGGGGGTGATTCGTCAAGCGGGGGCCAAGAAAAAGGGGGGTCCCAAAACGTGTTTTCACCATGCAATTTTCCATAGGGACCTTTAGATACGGCTACAGCCCGAACTGCTGAACAGAATTACACCAAATTTTGTAAAAAGGTAGAGTTCGGTTCGCAGATTCAGTAGTTCCTGAGAAAATCAAAAGTAAAATCATAGATATATCTAGAGATGAAGTACCATACTCTATACCGTACTCTGTACCTTCCTGAGCACGAGCTTTATGCTAATTGGCTGTCAACACTCCAAACCAAGAAGTGTTGGCAGCCATCTTGTGCCTCGGTAGAACCGAGGCACAGGACAGCATTGAAACAAACGTGCAAAACACGCAAAGGGACAGGGTAGAAACACCCTGACCCCCTAGGCCTGCTCAGGGGGTCCCACAAGGGACGCGTAGGTAAGCGTACCCCGTGAAAAAAAAAGCCTTGTCTAATTTTTTTTGTAATTAGCCCCCGCGGGGACCAAATCCCGGGGGCATAATAAAAAAAAGTGTGGGGGGCCCAACCCCCCCCACACTGCCCCGGGGACCGCCACCCCGGGGAAAGTAATTATAATAGCGGGGGCACACAGCCCCCCTGCAGCCTCGGGGACCGCCACCCTTTGATATGAATGATGGGGGGCCTCTAAGGCCCCCGAGCCCCGAGGACCGCCATCCCCCGGGGCTTCGATTTAAATTAAATTAAATTACATTTACATTTAAATTTAAAAAAAACTGTGTGGGGGGCTCAAGCCCCCCCACACACCCCGGGGACCGCCACCTCCCCGGGGACCGCCACCTCCCCGGGGCACTAATATTTAAAATTGGGGGGTCCGTGACGGACCCCCCAGCCCCGGGGACCACCACCCCCGGGGCTTTTAACAGATGGGAGGGTGGCCGCGCGGCCCCCCCCCCGGGAGCCCTTGATGGCCCTGGGGACCGCCACCCCCCAGGGCTGGCTCCTGCAGTGTCCCGGGGTGCCTACCCCCGGGACATTGCTGTTTGCTATGGTAGGGCCCTATAAAGTGGCTGAAACCTATGGTTTTTTCACTGAATTTCTAAGGTTTTTTAAATGCTAATTCCTAACTATAACGGGGCTAAAACCTATGGTTTTTTCAACGAATTTCAAAGGTTTAGTAAATGATAAGTTTTTAAATGTATTAATTGTTATAACTTTTTACACTAATTTACTACATTGTTTTAAAGTATTTATTTTTAGATATTTTATTTTTTAAATGACATTACATATTTTTAATATAATTTTTTTTTAAATATTAAAATTGTAATATTTTTATTTTTATTTTATATTTTTTTTTATTTATATATATTTGATATAGCAGGCAATAATATCCTATGGAAGGAAATTCAAGTTACTGGTAAGTACAGTTAAATTTACTTTTCAGGAACAGTAGTGAGCTGAAAGATGCAGCACTGAGGTCTCTCCAGATAACAGGTGAGTAAATCGGAATTTGTAGTTCGGCTGATTTTAGAGGAATTTTTTTAAGTTCTTAACTATAACGTGGCTGAAACCTATGGTTTTTTCACTGAATTTATTATATATGTGTATACATATTAATGTTTTCCTTTCCACAAATATCAGGACTGCTGTTATCAATCTTCTGTAGGTTTAGATTATAAAGTGGTGCGCTAAAATGCATTTATTGCAGTGCATTTACCAGAGATCAGTGAGAATGAATTGTAAGTGGGTTAATGCTTTATTTATAAATTTTGACCAGTTGTCATTTTTGCTGAATAAAATGTTTTAGTCATTGTGCCACATGTCAAAGTACTGCACGATGTAGCTTGATTCATTATTAAAGATTTAATTTATTGGATTATATGCAGGTTGTAGAACTACTATGCTTTAAAGAGAAATGTTAAGTTAGCGTGATTGTGGGCATTGAGCATACCGTCGAGACAGTTAATACTAACATGCAAGTTGTTTTTCTGCATGATTTTCTCCTTTGCAGCTGAATACTAAAGGCATTTTTTAGTAGGTGAAAAGCTCATTATATTTCACAGATAGAGAGGAGAGGAAGAGCTGGCAAGATCCAAATGATTTTAATGAAGGACAAAGGGAGTGTTTCCAGTTGCTACTATCAGATGAAGGGAGGAAGCAAAGTCTCTTTGGAAGCGAGGACTGGAATATGGGAGTATTGTTCAAGGCACCAAGTTCATTTCTGAGAACTGGAAAACATAATGTGATGTGTATGAGGTCAGATTTTATTGAATGTTCTTTGTCCATTTTAATTAGTGAACCGACTTTGGATTAGTCAGATTCGCTTTTGACTTGGAGAGGTACAAACCTCTCTTGACATTTCTGATTGTGTGGCTTCATGCTATACATGATTCTTTACTTATAGAACTTCTACAGAGGTTCTGATGGTGACACCTTTCTTGCTATTTTGCTTCAATAGGGTTAACCAATCCTTAAGTTAGTGTAGAATTTATTAGATGCTGCAAATCTCTTCCATGTATGGGGAGAAAGATCAAAACCATTTGGCAAGTCATCAAATTATTTTCCTATTTTTCTGTATTGCGGCTACTGAGATATTTTGTTTCTTGTTGAGGATCGATATTGTAGGGTGCTTGGGTCTCCCTTTGATTATTCTATACTTTTAGCCTATGTTTTTGAGATTGATATATATTAGGGTGGCTTTGAGTTTGTAATAAATATTTTATTGACTAGTTACAGACTCAGACTTCAATTATGTGGTCCAAAGGATCACATTGTACTTTAAGATTTACATTGTCATTAACCTCTCTTCCTATCAGGCTACTACAAAGGTCTATAATCAGAGTGGAATTGAAAGAAGTGTAACAGAGCGTTCCAAATGGAGACATTCATTTTAAAATATTTCAGGACTTTGGAATGCTGTAGAGTTATCCATGATGTTGAAGCATCAAAGGGTAAAACTGCCCAATTGTTTCCTACCTCTGTTTTTTTAAATAGTCTGCTAACCACAGACCATCACCTGAACCACAGACCAGAAGCCAAACAGATTAACAAACCATAAATGATGGGCCTTTAAACAAATCTACTATTGATAATAATACCATAACAGTTTGTGCTAAAAATACTGGTCAGTTGAGACAGGTTGGACTCAGTCTTAATTCAACCCGGAGGTTTCTGGTGCTTGGCACCACACTTAATTGTCAGCAATAGCTCTAGTGACAGTCTACCACATGGTGGTAGAAAAGGGGGTGGTGGTGGGTGGTGATGGACGGAGCATCTGAACCCATCATACACTCACACCCAGTCAAGAGATCTGGGTTTAATCCATCACCGTTCTTTAGCCCACTCTGCCACCCCAGTTCAGACATGGCCATATGCAAATCAGTCTGACCCTGTGCCTCATGGGAACAGTCCAGCCCGAACTTCCAAGCCATGCCTTCCCTGGACTGGAAACAAGCTTCCGAGGACCGGTTTCTGGCATTTCAGCCGTCTTCAGCCCGGTTTGCTTGAATCCAGTGGCAAAGTGAGCAAGGGACTCACGTCTGAGCATACCCTGCCAACTTATGCCGAACAAAGTGGTACAAAAGGGGGTGGTGATGGACGGGGCATCTGAACCAATCAAACACTCACACCCAGTCAACAGATCTGGGTTTAATCCATCACCGTTCTTTAGCCCACTCTGCCACCCCAGTTCAGACATGGCCATATGCAAATCAGTCTGACCCTGTGCCTCATGGGAACAGTCCAGCCCGAACTGCCAAGCCATGCCTTCCCTGGACCTTAAACAAGCTTCCGAGAACCGGTTTCTGGCATTTCAGCCGTCTTCAGCCCGGCTTGCTTGAATCCAGTGGCAAAGTGAGCAAGGGACTCACGTCTGAGCATACCCTGCCAACTTATGGCGAACAAAGTGGTACAAAAGGGAGTGGTGATGGACGGAGCATCTGAACCAATCAAACACTCACACCCAGTCAACAGATCTGGGTTTAATCCATCACCGTTCTTTAGCCCACTCTGCCACCCCAGTTCAGACATTGCCATATGCAAATCAGTCTGACCCTGTGCCTCATGGGAACAGTCCAGCCCGAACTGCCAAGCCATGCCTTCCCGGGACCGGAAACAAGCTTCCGAGGACCGGTTTCTGGCATTTCAGCCGTCTTCAGCCCGGCTTGCTTGAATCCAGTGGCAGAGTGAGCATGGGACTCATGGCTGAGCATACCCTGCCAACTTATGGCGAACAAAGTGGTACAAAAGGGGGTGGTGATGGACAGAGCATCTGAACCAATCAAACACTCACACCTAGTCAACAGATCTGGGTTTAATCCATCACCGTTCTTTAGCCCACTCTGCCACCCCAGTTCAGACATGGCCATATGCAAATCAGTCTGACCCTGTGCCTCATGGGAACAGTCCAGCCCGAACTTCCAAGCCATGCCTTCCCTGGACTGGAAACAAGCTTCCGAGGACCGGTTTCTGGCATTTCAGCCGTCTTCAGCCCGGCTTGCTTGAATCCAGTGGCAAAGTGAGCAAGGGACTCACGTCTGAGCATACCGTGCCAACTTATGGCGAACAAAGTGGTACAAAAGGGGGTGGTGATGGACAGAGCATCTGAACCAATCAAACACTCACACCCAGTCAACAGATCTGGGTTTAATCCATCACCCTTCTTTAGCCCACTCTGCCACCCCAGTTCAGACATGGCCATATGCAAATCAGTCTGACCCTGTGCCTTCATGGGAACAGTCCAGCCCGAACTGCCAAGTCATGCCTTCCCTGGACTGGAAACAAGCTTCCGAGGACCAGTTTCTGGCATTTAAGCCGTCTTCAGCCCGGCTTGCTTGAATCCAGTGGCAAAGTGAGCAAGGGACTCACGTCTGAGCATACCGTGCCAACTTATGGCGAACAAAGTGGTACAAAAGGGGGTGGTGATGGACAGAGCATCTGAACCAATCAAACACTCACACCCAGTCAACAGATCTGGGTTTAATCCATCACCGTTCTTTAGCCCACTCTGCCACCCCAGTTCAGACATGGCCATATGCAAATCAGTCTGACCCTGTGCCTCATGGGAACAGTCGAGCCCGAACTGCCAAGCCATTCCTTCCCTGGACCGGAAACAAGCTTCCGAGGACCGGTTTCTGGCATTTAAGCCGTCTTCAGCCCGGCTTGCTTGAATCCAGTGGCAAAGTGAGCAAGGGACTCACGTCTGAGCATACCGTGCCAACTTATGGCGAACAAAGTGGTACAAAAGGGGGTGGTGATGGACAGAGCATCTGAACCAATCAAACACTCACACCCAGGCAATAGATCTGGGTTTAATCCATCACCGTTCTTTAGCCCACTCTGCCACCCCAGTTCAGACATGGCCATATGCAAATCAGTCTGACCCTGTGCCTTCATGGGAACAGTCCAGCCCGAACTGCCAAGTCATGCCTTCCCTGGACTGGAAACAAGCTTCCGAGGACCGGTTTCTGGCATTTCAGCCGTCTTCAGCCCAGCTTGCTTGAATCCAGTGGCAAAGTGAGCAAGGGATTCACATCTGAGCATACCCTGCCAACTTATGGTGAACAAAGTGGTACAAAAGGGGAGTGGTGATGGACGGGGCATCTGAACCAATCAAACACTCACACCCAGTCAACAGATCTGGGTTTAATCCATCACCGTTCTTTAGCCCACTCTGCCACCCCAGTTCAGACATGGCCACATGCAAATCCGTCTGACCCTGTGCCTCATGGGAACAGTCCAGCCCGAACTGCCAAGCCATTCCTTCCCTGGACCTTAAACAAGCTTCCGGGGACCGGTTTCTGGCATTTAAGCCGTCTTCAGCCCGGCTTGCTTGAATCCAGTGGCAAAGTGAGCAAGGGACTCACGTCTGAGCATACCGTGCCAACTTATGGCGAACAAAGTGGTACAAAAGGGATGCTTGTTTCCGGTCCAGGGAAGACATGGCTTGGCAGTTCGGGCTGGACTGTTCCCATGAGGCACAGGGTCAGACTGATTTGCATATGGCCATGTCTGAACTGGGGTGGCAGAGTGAGCTAAAGAATGGTGATGGATTAAACCCAGATCAGTTGACTGGGGGTGAGTGTTTGATTTGCTCAAACGCTCCGTCCATCATCCCCTTTTGTATCGCTTTGTTCGCCCTAAGTGTGGCAGGGTATACTCAGACGTGAGTCCCTTGCTCACTTTGCCACTGGATTAAAGATAGCCTGGCTGATGAGGTTTATGAACCCGAAACCGGTCCCAGGATGCTTGTTTTCGGTCCAGGGAAGACATGGCTTGGCAGTTCGGGCTGGACTGTTCCCATGAGGCACAGGGTCAGACTGATTTGCATATGGCCATGTCTGAACTGGGGTGGCAGAGTGAGCTAAAGAATGGTGATGGATTAAACACAGATCAGTTGACTGGGGGTGAGTGTTTGATTTGCTCAAACGCTCCGTCCATCATCCCCTTTTGTATCGCTTTGTTCGCCCTAAGTGTGGCAGAGTATGCTCAGACGTGAGTCCCTTGCTCACTTTGCCAATGGATTCAAGAGAGCCTGGCTGATGAGGGTTATGAACCCGAAACCGGTCTCAGGATGCTTGTTTCCGGTCCAGGGAAGACATGGCTTGGCAGTTCGGTCTGGACTGTCCCCATGAGGCCCAGGGTCAGACTGATTTGCATATGGCTATGTTTGAACTGGGGTGGCAGAGTGAGCTAAAGAATGGTGATGGATTAAACCCAGATCAGTTGACTGGGGGTGAGTGTTTGATTTGCTCAAACGCTCCGTCCATCATCCCCTTTTGTATTGCTTTGTTTGCCCTAAGTGTGGCAGGGTATGCTCAGACGTGAGTCCCTTGCTCACTTTGCCACTGGATTCAAGATAGCCTGGCTGATGAGGGTTATGAACCCGAAACCGGTCCCAGGATGCTTGTTTCCGGTCCAGGGAAGACATGGCTTGGCAGTTCGGGCTGGACTGTTCCCATGAGTCACAGGGTTAGACTGATTTGCATAGGGCCATGTCTGAACTGGGGTGGCAGAGTGAGCTAAAGAATGGTGATGGATTAAACCCAGATCAGTTGACTGGGGGTGAGTGTTTGATTTGCTCAAACGCTCCGTCCATCATCCCCTTTTGTATCGCTTTGTTCGCCCTAAGTGTGGCAGGGTATGCTCAGACGTGAGTCCCTTGCTCACTTTTCCACTGGATTCAAGATAGCCTGGCTGATGAGGGTTATGAACCCGAAACCGGTCCCAGGATGCTTGTTTCCGGTCCAGGGAAGACATGGCTTGGCAGTTCGGGCTGGACTGTTCCCATGAGGCACAGGGTCAGACTGATTTGCATATGGCCATGTCTGAACTGGGGTGGCAGAGTGAGCTAAATAATGGTGATGGATTAAACCCAGATCAGTTGACTGGGGGTGAGTGTTTGATTTGCTCAAACGCTCCGTCCATCATCCCCTTTTGTATCAGTCTACCACATGGTGGCATTGTCTGTCAAATTTTGAGATAAGCACAACCAACAGTGTTTAATAAGTCAATATACATTAAAAATTAATAACATCTGCTGCTCACGCATTATTATGTCTTTGGATGGCCTAGTATACTTTGAATTGTCACACTTGTAGCAGTGCAATGGTTAACACTTGTGTTAGTTCTGTCACTGGTAGTGTTGGCAGGGGCAATGAGTGGTGCAGGGTGCGGTGGCCTTCCAAATTTTTTCTCCAAATTAAGCACTGGTTGGCCTGGGGCAGAAAATAGGCCAGACGCCAAAAAAAGAATGGCCCCCATTAGTGAATACGATAGCCCAAAAACTGATCCACTTTGCAAGTTGGAGCACTTTTGAACTTGTACCCCTCCTATAAGTGTTTTGCAAGGTATAAAAAAACTGTATGGATTTCAGCTGCTGGCAGTGTTTGTTTTATTAGAAGGGAAATCAACAGTAAAAACCGGATCAGCAGATCCTGAAAAAGTCCCACAAACAACCAAAAAAAGTCCCACACACTGACCTGTCAGACTAGCCATTAGGGCACTGCCTGATTAGACTACACGCCAGCCCTACCATAATTAAAGAGCTATTCCAATAAAGTTCAGCGTTAACCCATCCAGCAGTAAATATATATCCAATTATGGACTTTGATGAGATTGTGCTGAGAGTAATGATGGTAGATGAATTGAAAGAGCACCAATAATGCAAATGAGAAGTCAAGACATAAAGCTCAGCTACTGAATGCCCTACCAAATTACCAGGATCTGCCCGGAGAAAGTCACTTTGCATCAGAGGTTTTGTTCTGGGTACCTTAGTTGCCTCACCACAGAATACTTCCAGCCCCCAAAGTCATCCATATGCATACGTTGTGGCCCACTTGATAAAGTACATGGATATAGAGCTACAAAGAGTCGAGCTCGAAGGAGAAAGGGTCTCAGTTGGAAAGACTCCAGATGAGGAAGGTGGAGATGGGAAAGGCCCACATACCAGAGGACCAAATCTGAAAGGTACTGGGGCATGGCAAAGCTCGGGCCCGAGGTTGTAGGGTCATGTGGTGGGGGACCCGCCTTCGCCCCCCTTATCCTCCTGACAGATGCGATTGCCCTTGCCCTCGAGTGGTGAGTATCCAAACCTGGAAATGGTGTAAATGGTGGATGGTGCTAGCTACGCCGATAAAGTTGTCCCTCCCAGCCACTAGAGGGACTCTGGTTCTTCCCATGCTTCCCTGGTGTGGAAGGTAAAGTGGGCTGTGCATTGTTAAGGGAGAGCAATGAGACACTCACCCCCGGCACCTGGTAGAGTGTGGAGGCACCCTGGGGTCCGCACAACTGAGGGAGTACCCTTCCGCTCCCCCATTCGAGACACCCAGGATGTCTCTATCCCCTCCTGAACTGTCACAGCATGACTGACAGCTGCACAACTAAACAATCGGGAGTCCAATAGTGACTCTCACACAACCCCACTCATAAGGGTACACCCTCATCTGTAGGCTCTGCAGGCGACCTGCCCATGCAGAGTGAGGCACTGTCCATATCTGTTGCACTCCAGGCTACATGAGAATCCCAACAGGGTCTGGAGGGTTGAATAGAGGCAGCGAGAGGAGATGTGTCCCTCATCTGCCACAACTTACAAAAGTGGCAGATATATGACGGCGGTCAAGACCCGAGTTTCTCCAGAGGAAGACAAACTTGGATTCCTGAAAGCAGTCTTTGCAAAGCTCCAGGAGGCCGCTCTTTAACAGGAAAAGTGAGCCAAGGACGCTGAGGGCTGATCTCATTGAAATAACCCACACCTCGTGGGAGTCCGAGTGGGCCTGCAAGGCACTCAGCAAGAACAATTCTTCACCAAATGCTTCTGTTCCTGGCACCTGAAGGACCAGTTATCCACCTGCTTTGTCCCTGAAGATGCATACAGGTCACTCTCACTGCATCAATCAATCAATCAATCATGCCATTTGTATAGCGCACTACTCACCCGGGAGGGTCTCAAGGCGCTTGGGGGGAGGGGTACGCTACTGCTCGAACAGCCAGGTCTTGAGTTGTTTCCTGAAGGCGAGATGGTCCTGGGTCAGCCGAAGGTGGATGGGGAGGGAGTTCCAAGTCTTGGCAGCCAGGTAAGAGAAGGATCTTCCTCCGGCGGTGGCTCTTCGGATGCGTGGTACGGCTGCGAGGGCGAGGCTGGTGGACCGTAGCTGGCGGGTGGGCGTGTAGAAGGTCAGGCGGTGGTTGAGGTACTTGGGGCCCAGGTCGTGGAGAGTCTTGTGTGCATGGGTGAGGAGCCGGAACGTGATCCTCTTGTCGACGGGGAGCCAGTGCAGGTTCTTCAGGTGGCTGGAGATGTGGCTGCGTCGGGGGACATCCAGGATGAGTCGGGCGGAGGCGTTCTGGATGCGCTGGAGTCTTTTCTGTAGCTTGGCTGTGGTTCCGGCGTAGTGGGCGTTTCCGTAGTCCAGTCGGCTGGTGACGAGTGCCTGGGTGACAGTCTTCCTGGTCTCGGTCGGGATCCAGCGGAAGATCTTGCGAAGCATACGCAGGGTGTTGAAGCACGATGAGGAGACGGAGTTGACTTGTCTGGTCATCGAGAGGGAGGGGTCCAGGATGAAGCCCAGGTTGCGTGCGTGGTCGGTTGGCTTGGGTGCGGTGCCCAGGGCTGGGGGCCACCAGGAGTCGTCCCAGGCAGAGGGCGAAGATCCCAGGATGAGGACTTCCGTCTTGTCCGAGTTCAGTTTCAGGCGGCTGTCCTTCATCCACTCGGCGACGTCTTTCATCCCTTCATGTAGGCAGGTTCTGGCGGTGTCGGGGTCTTTGGTGAGGGAGAGGATCAGCTGGGTGTCGTCGGCGTAAGAGATGATGTTGAGGTTGTGCTGGAGTGCGATGGCTGCGAGAGGTTTCATGTAGATGTTGAAGAGGGTGGGGCTGAATGAAGATCCTTGCGGGACGCCGCAGATGACTTCGGTGGCCTCGGAGCGAAACGGGGGGAGGCGGACTCTTTGTGTTCTTCCGGCGAGGAACGAGATGATCCACTCCAGTGCCTTCTCTTGGATACCGATGTTGCTGAGGCACTGGACTAGGGTGCGGTGGCAGACCGCGTCGAACGCAGCGGAGAGGTCCAGGAGGATGAGGGCCACTGTTTCCCCCTTGTCGAGCAGGGTCCGGATGTCGTCGGTGGCTGCGATGAGGGCGGTCTCGGTGCTGTGGCTGGCTCTGAAGCCGGACTGCGAGGGGTCGAGGGATCCGTTCGTCTCGAGGAAGGGGGTCAGCTGTCTGTTGACGATCTTCTCGATGACTTTAGCAGGAAAAGGGAGGAGCGAGATGGGGCGGACGTTTTTGAGATCGGTGGGGTCCGCTGTAGGTTTCTTCAGGAGGGCGCTGATCTCGGCGTGCTTCCAGCTCTCCGGGAAGGTGGCGGTGTTGAAGGAGGCGTTGATGATGTTCCGGAGTTGGGGTGCGATGGTGGAGTCGGCCTTGTTGAAGACGTGGTGTTGGCAGGGGTCGGTCGGTGATCCGGAGTGGATGGTGTTCATCGTGCGGGTTGTGTCTTCGGTGGTCACCGTGGCCCAGGTGCGAAGGGTGGCGGTGGGGGGTGTTGGTTCGACGGTTGGGTGCGTGGGTGGGGCGCCGAAGCTGTTGTGGATGTCGGCGATCTTGCGGTGGAAGAACGAGGCGAGGGAGTCGCAGAGGTCTTGTGACGGAGTGATGTCGTTGGTGCCGGTGCTGGGGTTGGAGAACTCCTTGACGATAGTGAAGAGCTCTTTGCTGTCGTGGGCGTTGTTGTCCAGTCGTTCCTTCAGGGATTTCTTCTTGGTGGTGCGAATGAGCTGGTGGTGCTTGCGGGTAGCATGTTTGAGGGCGGTCATGTTGTCGGTGGTCCGGTCTAGGAGCTAGGCTTTCTCGAGGGTGCGGCAGGTCTTCTTGGAGTCCTTGAGGTCGTCGGTGAATTAGGATGCCTTCTTGCTTCTGGGTCTGCTGGGAGGGTTCTTTAGTGGCGCGAGGTCGTCGGCGCAGGCGGTCAGCCACTGTGTGAAGTTGAGGGCTGCTTCGTTGGGGTCCATTGTGTTGGCGGGTGGGCTCTGGCTGAGGGAGGTGGTGAGCTGGTCTGCGGTGATCTTGCTCCAATTCCTGTGAGGTACCTGTTGTGGGTGGTGGTTGGGTCGTGGATCTTTTGAAGCTGAAGTGGACGCAGCTGTGGTCGGTCCAGTGGAGTCCGGTGGCGTGGCTGAAGGTGATGTACTTGCTGGAAGAGAAGACGGGATCAAGCGTGTGGCCGGCGTAGTGGGTGGGGGTGTTGACCAGTTGCTTGAGTCCGAGGTTGGCGAGGTTTTCCAGCAGGGCGGTGGTGTTGCGGTCCTTGTTGTTCTCCAGGTGGAAGTTGAGGTCCCCGAGGAGGATGTAGTCGGTGGAGGGGAGGGCGTGCGGGCTGATGAAGTCTGTGATGTCTTCGCTGAATTGTGTGCGTGGTCCCGGGGGTCTGTAGACGAGGGTGCCTCTGAGGGTCGTCTTAGGGTCGGTGTGAATCTGGAAGTGGAGATGTTCGGCTGCGGCGAAGGAGTCGTTGGCGTCGGTCGTGATGCGGATGGTGTTCCTGTGGACGATGGCGATGCCACCTCCGGTCTGGTTGATGCAGTCCCTCCTGATGATCTTGTACCCGTCCGGCTTCTGCCTCCTAGAACAGTGATTC
The DNA here is from genome assembly GCF_964261635.1 of Lissotriton helveticus. Lineage (NCBI taxonomy): Eukaryota > Metazoa > Chordata > Amphibia > Caudata > Salamandridae > Lissotriton > Lissotriton helveticus. Next base: position 1,352,318,801 of record NC_136067.1, read on the forward strand.
TCCAACCCTTCACTGACGCCGAGAGGGATGCCATCAAACAAAAGGTACCCAATAAAGTGATGATCTTTCTTGACTTTAAGCAACAGCTATATAACAACAACACAGATCTTTAGAGCTAGTGGAAATCAAGCTCAGAGCGATGCAGATCAGATACATGCTTTTGTACCCTGCAAAACTCATGCAGAGGAGGCATGACAGGGGTGGAAGTACAAATCTGTGGAAAAGCACTCCACAGACATGTACTCCTTTCACAATGAGCCAGGAAGAGATAGAAGCACAGACAAGCATGATCAGTGACCAATAAACTAGACAGGAACAGGATGTCCTCCCTTTTGAAAGAGGACGACCCTGAGGCCACAGTCCAGCCTCTACAGGAAGACCTGAGGGCATGACCACCACCCCTGCCCCGTTGATGCTTACCTCCGCTGAACAACCTAGAGTGGAGAGGCAGCAAAGTGGGAACCGGAGAACCTGAAAAAATGCAGACCCGGGGGCAGAAACTTCGATGGAGGAACCACAAGACATTGTTGAGGGCCGCACTGTGCCATACCATAGTCAGAGCATTAGGTGGCCTACCCCAATATTGTTTTTGAATGATGTTGTGGGGTTTTGTGTTACTGGGCGACAGATACTTCCAATCTAGGAGCTTTATTTATGAGAAATGTTGCCTCGCTGCGACAAAGCAGCGATGCAACACTTCTCAGTGCGCCCTCCTTGCGACACCATGGACGTGCCATATTTACTGTACGGTGCATCATGTTGCAAAGAGTTATATATACATCAGTATTACTGACATATCTGTAGGCGCAAAAGTGATGCATTGCTGGGGTGTGTCTGAAAACAGACACAACTCCAGTAATGTGTCCTTTAACATGGGGCAAGCCCCATGTGAATGGGCCTGCATCACCCTTGCGCCTGCCATTAGGCAGGTGTAAGGTTTTGACTCAATTGTGCCCTAGAAGAGACACACTGAAATCTTATAGATTTCAATCCGCCACTTCTATGAGGCTTTGATGCGAGGGAACGCCCACCCTGCATACATTATACCTGACGCAGGTATAATGTAGCGCAAGGGATTACGGAGTGACCCATCTGCCTAGATGTGTCACTTCGTAAATATGATGCAACATGGCACATTATTTACCTCTGCTGCAGCGTCACAAAAAGTGATACAACAGTGGCGTAAATGTGAAGTAGGGCTTCATAAATAATGCCCTAGAAGTTTGGGGTGGTAGGAAATGCAGAGGGTCCGACAGTTGGGGCGGTTCATTGTTGTTTCTAATAGACACCACTGTAGGTCCTTTCCTAGCAACACCTGGAGAAGAGGACCTAGCAAATTCATTGATCATTCAGGACGGGGGTCACAACCAAGAGGTGAGGAGCAGGATGCGGAAAATAATAAGGATGAGAGGAACCCTATCACTCCTCAAACCCGTGCCTCTTCCCGGCTAGGTCGGGAGTCCTGAAACCTATGATAACCCCTGAAACCGATTATAACCCATGGCAAGACTCACATAAGGTGACACAGACCGGCTTACACTATTATCCGTTAATGGTCAGCTGAACAAGTTCAAGAGAGGGGTTTTCACACACTATGTTTGGAGGCACACACAAGACTTAGTGTTGCTTCAAGAGACACACCTGGCACAAAACCTCTATCCCTGCTGCAACAAAGATACTGCTCAGATACATGTGGGATACACCAGGGCATTGCGAGGAACTTTGTTTTGGTCAAAAATAATCCCTGTTCCAGGTAATACATACTTTGCAGGACCTGGTGATAGATTTGTTGGCATTATGGGTTCCCGAGGTAGGAAATTATCACTTATACTAAGCGTGTACCCTCCACCCCATCTCTATCAACCAGTCTTTGATGCATTAAGGCACATCCTTTTAGAAACAGCAACCGACATGCATATCATCATAGGGGGAGACTTTAATGCCGCCATGGTACCAATTCTTGAGAAGTCTGCCTTGAGGCCACCTCGTATGTGTGCCCCATCCCCTTTGTCCAATTTATGTTTGCATTGGGGCATCGGATAGCGTAGGGAGACAGATAATCCTTGGTTAGGAATTGATCCTCCTTTTCCGGGTGCCACAAGTCATTTTTCCTCATTGACGATACCCTAATACCATCTGTAGAATGCCCAGCTTCTGTCATAGCTGCATATTTGCCTTGGCCCATGTGCCACTCCAGGTTATGTTGGGCTTCATGTATCTGGGAGGGGAGAGCAACTGGAGACTAACCAGCTGGGATTTGCAAGATAGTGAGGTGGTATCGGAATTTCGCAGAGAATCTTCCCTCTACTTTGATGAAAATGTAGACACGGTGGAGTCACCTGGAATGGTATGAGAAGCATACAAAACAGTGCTTTGGGACAGGGCCCAAAACCTCGTATCCCACAAGGAACAACATAATAAGGAGCATCTTATAGCACTTGGACAAGATTCATGATGTATAAAAGCCAGGCAAGAGCAATAAAGCCCAAGTGACACTGCATCGCCTGGAGGACCTTCGCAAAGAATACCATGCCCTTACACATGACATGGCAAAACAACACTTACTGGTGACACAGCAGAAAACTTATGAAGTAGGTGAACAACTATAGGCCTGGGTGGAGGTCACTGGGTTGACAAATAAAACTCAGCAGAATTCTGCAAGCAGCAGAGTGTGGCACAAACTGCCGTTTGTGCTGATCATCCTGCCACTTGGATAGAAATTCTACCGAAGGGGCAGCTCACTCTTGCCAACCTACTGTTGGCAATCGTGACTGGGGAAGCTGATCTTCCTGCCGCGTGGGTAGAAAGTCTACCCATGGGGCAGCTCACATTCGTCAACCTACCATTGGCGATCAAGAGCAGGAAGGCTGATCTTCCTGCCACTCAGGGGGTAGAATGGGGAAAAAACTCCGCTACGCTACATGGAGTTTACTGCACTTTGCGAGCTTCACAGAGCTCGGAGTTCAGAAAACTCCACAAATGGAGCGGAGTTCACCGCCGCCCAAGGTTAGTGACAAGGCGGGTAACCTCCAGGCGTGGTTCAGTAGAACAGAGATGACAAGTAGTTGGGTGGGGGTGTTAGAGGCGTCAGACGGGACTCACATCGCCACTGATGTTGAGATCATGGAGACAATTGCCCAATCCCATCAACACTTATATAGCGAGACATGCTCTGACTCAGAGGAAGACATCGGGCCTTCCTGGTGGAGCTCCCCATCACATGCCTACTGGAAGATGATAGGCCTGCTTGGAATGGGACCTCTCAGTTGAGGAACTGACAGACAGAGCTGGAGTTTGACCTTGGCGGGCTGGGCCCAGGCTCTGAGCTCCAATATGCAGAGGGGCGTATGGAGCTGTCTGCATTAAAGTCTTTCCGGAGCGGTGTCCCTGTTTCTTGGTTCCAATTATTCAGATTAAACTGCTTTTATTTTACTTGCCACAGAGGCTGTTTTACACCTCATTAACCCCATTAACCTGCCCTCACCCGCTTTACCATGCACCTAATTCCTCTGCACTACCAACAACTTGGCACTAGTATGATCCAGCTAAGAGGCCAATCACTACTTTGATGTGTGACTGACCTGTGTATAAAAAATGGGCACCTTGCTGTTTCATTCCATACAGTAGCCGCAGGGCGGGTGCCAAGTTCTTTCTGCCTAGGGGGATATCCGAGCAAGGACTGGCTCGGCTGATAGAGGAGGTGTGCCAAATGCAGTAGGGGGAAAACTTTAGGACATAACGGTATACCGGCAGAGTTATATAAAGGTACTCTGTCATGTTGGGACCCCATATACTTCCTTTGCTGGATGAGGAGCTACAAGTGGGTGAACTCACATCAGCCCTACATCAGGTAACTATCATAGTCATACCCAAAAGGGAAGCTGCCCACTAGATGTGCTTCTTGTGTGCTTTTTATAGACCAATGTCCCTCATAAACATTAAGGTAGAGAGACTCTCAAAAAAACTGGCACTTTACCTTGTGAAAGTCTTCCTGGCCATTGAGTACAAGGATCAGACGGGCTTTATGCCGAGCAGCGTTACCAAGCAAAACATGAGATGCCTTCATAACTAGTTAGACTACCTTCACAACACACAGGATCCCCTGGCCCTGTTCGCATTGGATGCAAAGAAAGTCTTTGATTCTATCAATTGGCAAAACCTTTTCTAGATCCTGAGGAGACTGGGTTTTAGCCCGAAGTACTATATCTGGGTGTGGCTGCTTTACTGCTGCCCGACAGCAAGGGTGAAGGGTGTAGTCTCAAGGGAGTTCAAGTTGGAGCAAGGAACGCATGTCTAAAGCCTTTCGCGAGATGGTTGAGACTCAGAGCAGGCATAGTAGGTGTACCAGAAGTAACGGATGAGCCTGAGAAGTGTGTCTCCATGCTGACAAGATACCAATGTACCTTGCAGAGCTGGTAAACATGCCAGCAGGTTTGCCAGTGTTCTGTACCTTCGAACGCTGCATGGCTGCAAAACTTACTGTGACATATTCGTCCTGTATTATGGTTTGTTGTCCCCCTGCAGCAGTAACCCCCCCAAAGTTTGTGGTCTCGATAGAGGGTTTCCGATACCTGGGGATAGAGATCATGTGATGCCCTGTCTAGTTTCTGGAACAGAACCTGGAGGTGGTCTATTAAAGGTTCAGAGAAGATCTTGACCACTGGAAACGCTTGCCTCTTTTGATCATGGGCAGGGTTTCCTTCTTTAAGATGATCACATTGCCCCAATTCTCATATGTCCTCCAAAGTTTTGCTTGGTTGGTACCAGGGACCTTCTCTTACAAGGTGGAGACGACCTTGCGTTCCCTTCTCTGGCTTCACTGCGCTACAAGACCTCAGGTTTACTACTGGGCCTCCAAGTTACAGAAATACAGAAAATGAAAGAAGCCAAACACCCAGGGACTACCCAGCAACAGGCTGGAGAGATATTTGATGGAAGGGTAATCTCATATACATTATATTTATGGTAGACCCTTTAGGCCCTCCCTGCTGGGACCAACCAAGGCCTCTTCTAAAGGCTTGGAACAAGGTGAAGACCTTTGTGGGTTGGACAGGTAGACTACTGTAGTGTCCTCCCCAACTTGGGTATCTGTAAATAAATACACCACACACAGTTTAGTATGATACATTTTTATCCCTGTGCGTGTAACTGCCAATTCCATGTTCTAAACATTAATTCTATTCACCACACCCGAACACTTACGTCATAGTTCTACGGAGTCCATCAGGAATATAAAGGGTACCGTCATCACTAACTCACAAGACGTACACCCTTATTAAATAGGTCCCTGGGCCAGCTCCCCCTGCTGCTGCAGGCTGAGCTCCCACTCAAGCCTGTCATCCGCTGTCAGCCAGACACCTCGCAGCTGCTGTCAACCTCTCCCCATAACCTGTTCCTTCCACCTAACTTTAAGCATTTTGCCTCCTTTCTGTCTCCATAAGCAGTCTTTTTGCATGCCTAAACTTAACCTTTTGCTTTTTTCCCTCCATATACAGTGTTTTTATTGCCTAGATTTAATCTTTTGCCTCCATAAAGTCTTATTTCCCTCCTAAATTTAACCTTTTGCCTCCACAACAGTCTTTTAATCCCCTAAACTTAACCTTTTGCTACTTTTTTGTCTGCATAAACAGCCTTTTTTCCTTCTTAAAATTAACCGTTTGCCTCCAGAAAAAGGTTTTTTACCGGCTAAACATAATATTTTTTGCCTCTTTTTTGCCTCCATATACAGTCTTTTTCCTGCCTAAACAAAACCTTTTGCCCTCTTTTTGCCTCAATAAACCGTCTTTTTTCTCACCTAAATGTAACCTTTTTGCATCGATAAACAGTATTTTTTCCTGCATAAATGTAACCATTTGCCTCCTTTTTGTCTCCATAAACAGTCTTTTTTCCCATCTAAACGTAACATTTTCCCACCATACAGTCTTTTTTTATCACCTAAACTTAACCTTTTTCCTCCTTTGCCTCAATAACAGTCTTTTTTCCTGCCTAGACATAATCTTTTGCCTCCTTTTTTGCCTCAATAAACCTTGTTTTCTTCCCACCTAATAAAACTTTTACCTCCTTTTTGCCTTCATGCCCTTCTTTTTCTCCCACCTACTCGTGATCATCTTTCCCACCAACTGTGATTCATTTTTCCCGTTTTAGAACATTGCAGCTTTTTCTAATTGTGTTTTCTGATTCCTACCTAAAGTTAACCTCTTTCCCCCTCCCGCTCCTCGTCTTCTCCTAACCCTGCCCAGTGCCCGCTCCCTCCCAGGAATACACTTAATGGACGCTGCATGGCAGCTGCTCCTCCAGCACCCTTCTGGAGAGCCAAAGGCTAGCCCGTCTGTGTCCGTCCGCGCCTGGACTGGGCCCAGTGCCAGGACCCCTGGATCTCTAACTGCCCACAGCTACTCCAGGGCTGAGTTAACTGCCATGATCCCAGGACCCTGCAGTGACCTCTGCAGCCTCACTTCCCCTCGATCAATGGAAGCACCCATCTCCTGTCAACATTGCTGATTCTCCTGCAACATCATCCCATCCCCCTTGGAACCCAGCCCATACCCTCTGAAAAAAGAGAAATCCAATGCCTCCTGATCAATGCCCGGTCACTCCACACACATGCCACGGAACTCTAGGAAACCATCACCTTCCTCACCCAGATGTCACCTTCCTCACAGAGACATGGCTCAACCCCAATTCAGCTCCATATAAGCACCATATATTGCCACTGTCACTCCCAGCAGCTACAAGATCATACACTGAGATCGAGTCAACAAACACGGAGGTGGTAAAGCCATCATCCACAAAGAGTTCCTTGTTTGCACAGCAACTGCAGACGACACCACCCCATTATAGAACTCCTTAATTTCAAACTCAACACAGACAGCAAATCCACCATAAAGGGGTCCTTGGCATACAGACTACCAGGGCCATACTCTGCCTTCTGCAAGGACATCTTAGACTTACTGGCCATCTGCTTCAAGAGCTTCATATTTCTCTGAGACCTTAATTTCCACATCGATGACCCAAACAACGCCAACACGGCAAACTTAATAGAGAGCATGAACAACCTCTGCCTCACCCAAATTGCAACCCATCCCATGCACATAGCTGGACACACTCTGGGCCTGATCTTCACAGCCAGCAACAGAATCAAATATAGCCACACCTCAGAGATCACATGGTCCGACCACTCAATCGTCCACTACTCCATCTCCACCCCCCCAACACTGCCGACCAGACCAGCAACGCACCCATTGGAACTGAAGGATGGTAACAGAAAATCTATGGACCAACATCCTCAACGACCCCACCCCCATACACCACTTCCAACCTCAAGGTGGCCGTCCAAAATGCAATTGAAAATTACTAGAAATAATCTGGCGCACCAACAGAACACCCAGCAACCAAGTCAACTTCAAAGTGGCTCACAATAAATATCACATGTGCATGAAAAATGCCAAAAAAGAAGCCTTAGGAAACTTCCTCGAAGCTCGCTTCAACCATAGCAAGGAACCATAAAGCATCATCAAAGAGTTCACTAACCCCTCAGCAACCGAGAACACCGTAACGCTCTCGCAGTATCTCTGAGACACTCTCACAGACTTATTCTACAACAAAATCTACGAATACCTCGACCCCCAACCAACCAGTGACAATTTTGACAAACTCCTCAACAGCAGCGACTCCACGTCAAACACTATAATCACTACGTGGGATCAACTAACTGCACAAATCAATGCTACCATCATGCGCTCCATCCACTCAGGAGCTCCCAGAGACCCCTGCCCCCACCACATGTTCAACCTGGGGAGCAACTCCATTAGTAACAAACTCACCACTATCCTCAACTCATTTATTATCTCTGCCTCCTCCATAAAAGGATGTAAAAACGCAGAAGTAACCTCTGCTAAAAAAACTACAGCTGACCCAGAAGAATTCAAGATCTACCAGCCCATCAGCCCATCTCCCTCCTCCCGTTCCTGGAGAAAGTCCTGGAGAAAGCAATAAACAGAAAACTCTCCAACCACTTAGATATCAACAACTTACTTGGATCCCTCCCAATTGGGATTCCACACCAATCACAGACAGAAACTGCCCTAATTGCAGCCACAGATGACATTCTATCCCTCCTAGATCAAGGAGAGACATCAGACCTGATCCTCCTTGACCTCTTCCCAGCCTTCAACATCATGTCACACTACGACCTCCCACACAGACATCATTAGATGAAGATCCAAGGAAATGCCCTTAAATGAATAGCTTCCTTCTTCACCAGAAGAACCCATAGCCTCCTGCCTTACACCTCAGGCCCAAGGAACATCATCTGTGGCGTTCCCCAAGGGTCATGACTGAGTCCAACCCTGTTCAATACATACATGCCCCCCGGCCACACTGGTCAAATTCTATGGTATGAACATCATATCATATGCTGACAATACTCAGCTCATACTCTCCCTATCCTCGAGCCCCACTAACACCAAAACTAATTTCCACAGGTGCATGACCAGTGTAGCCATCTGGATGAAAGATAAATGCCTCAAACTCAACAACGACAAAACAGAGATACTCATCTTTGGGCGCAACAACTCCCGATGGGACGACTCCTGGTGCCCAGCGGAACTGAGCCCCCTGCCCACTTCCACAGACCGTGCCAGAAACCTTGGCATCGTATTGGACAACAAGCTTACCCTGAAGAAGCACATAAACCCTGTGTCCTTAGCCTGCTTCCTGACTCTCCTCAACCTCTGGAAAATATTCAAATGCTACCCATCAACATCAGATGCACTCTCAGCCAAGCCCTCGTCACCAGCCACCTGGATTACGGAAACTCCCCCTATGTCAGCATCACCTCACAACTAGTGAGCAGACTGAAAACCATTTAAAATGCTGCAGCCAGGCTCATCTTCGACCTCCTGAGAAGAGCCCATATCATCCCCCACCTCACAGCGCTCCTCTGGCTCCAAGTCCAAAAAAGGTGGCAGTTCATAATGCTCACCCATGCCTACAAGGCCCTGCACAACAAAGGCCCGCACTACCTCAACCACAGATGGAAATTCCACCAACCCTGCATACAACTACACTCTGCCTCTTTCTCCCACACGCTCTGCTTCCAGAGAAGCAGAAGCAGCGGCCGCACCTTCTCCTACCTGACAGCTAAGACCTGGAATGGCCTCCCACTACACCTCCGGACTGCATCCACCCTACAGGAGTTCAAAGAAGGCCTAAGAACCTGGATGTTCAACTGACAACTCCCAACAGCAGCTCCCCATTGCCTGAATACCCTCATGGGTGATAAGCAGCAATCTACAAATCGTTGATTGAAATAAAAAATAAATTTTTTACAGATGTATATACGTTACAACTCCCCGATATGTCATCGTGGAGCTCTGACCAAACACTCAGATCGTGTCCTCTGAGGCTGGGAGGAGAGAAGAGAAGCGTCCATGACTGGCATTGGTTATGTAAGGAAATACACAGTGAAGCGACTCTCTACAGTTTCATTTCTGACATCAGGCACTGGCAAATGATGAAGCAGATGCCTGAAGTGCAAAGATTCATGCACAGCGTATTTTTCAGGATGGTGAGCAATCATCATGTGTACTTTACTAGTCACCACTTTGAAGGGTTCAGCATCAAAGGGATAATCAGATCTGCGTTTTCTCTTTTGGTGCACCAAGACTTGATCACCTTGATTGAAAGTAATGTGTTTGGCACATCAACGCTTGTCGGCATATACTTTCATCTTTTGCTTACAGCTCGAGTCTGGTTGATGAAGTTCACCATCTGTTGTAGATATTCTGTTGGTCCATTGTGGTAACTTGATCGCCGTGGCTTTCCTGAACATCAAGATGGCAGGAATTTTACCTGTCATTAAATGAGGAGTCAATCTATAACCTCAAAGGGCAGCATGGAGAGCAAACTTCATTCAGATCAAGCTTCTCTAATGTTACACGCTGGAATGTCTTTTTAAGTGTGCTCTTAAAGCTTTCGACAAAGGCATTTGCTTGTGGCCAAAGTGGTGTGCTTTTCTGATGCATCACATTGAGATGGTCAAGAAAGTCTCTGAATTACCGACTGTTGATTGGTGGGCTATTGTCAGACTTCAGATTTGAAGGAACACCCCAAGTTGCAAAATTGCCATCTAACCTCTAGATGACTCTGTCTTGAGTGGTGGATGAGGGAGCTTCCACCATTGGAAAATAAGAGTATTCATCGATAGTCATCATCAGGCGATGTCCATTGTCAAGAGGACCAAAGAAATCAACATTCTCTTCCATACATATTTTAGTACATCAGACCTATTCAAGGCATGTTGAAAGGTTCTAGGAACCATATAATTGAAAATGATAATCTGCAATTATGATGTTTGTGATGTTTCATGTGCAATAAAAAGCCTCAAAATGTAAAACAAATAATCTGAAATGTATCTAGCATCAAGTAATCTTGACTTTAAGATAAAGAAGGAACCAGAAATATACAACTGATTGGAAAGAATAATAGGAACATTGACACTCAGCACCCTAACTAGTTACACTTATGAGATGGATTTGACCCAACCCCTAAAGAGTGTCACAGAGTTTTCCACAGAAAAAACAGATAACACAATAACAATAGCACAAATAAATTAGGCATACCAGGTTGGGTGAGGAGAGGGTCCGGCCTGCGAAATCTTGCTGAAACATTGTATTGCTATTTATATGTAATGTATGCTGATTGTACATGGCACGGTAGTGAGTTGCTATTTTGTGTTATTAAATACCAGAAAAGCAATTTTTACATTTTTATTAGATGCCGCCACTCTGCTCCACTGTAAGGGACTCCAGGTCACACCAACCACCGCAGCTAGGGAGGAACCAGCTTCGTGCTGATAAGCGCGCCACGCCACCCGTGACGCAGGTTCCACGGACTTTGCCACCACTCTGCTCCACTGTAAGGGACTCCAGGTCCCACTAACCACCGCAGCTAGGAAGGAGCCAGCTTCGCGCTGATAAGCGCGCCACGCCACCCGCGACATGGGACGCGCGCGGGCAGCGCCCGGGCCAAGGGCGGGCCCATCTGCACCCGTCAGAGGCCGGAGGAGGCTAGGCTGGGCCACCCCCCTTGGCAGTTCCTACATGCGCCAGCAAGGTGAAGAAAAGAGCGGGTAAGCCTTTTATTACCCCATGCATCCCCACGGACTTGGAGACATAGACTCTGAGGCAGCAACCATCTCGCCCCGATACAGTGCTGTGTGATTGAGATGCTGTAAGGCATATGGGTCTCCTGAAGACATTGTTTATCAAACAAAACCATCCAGCTGACCCAGTTCTCCCATATCTAGTTAAAAATATAATTCAAACCCTAACACCAAGCTCGATTAAAATGATCAATTTTTCCCTAAAGCTTAGTTCTGTGCCTGACAAATTGAAAATTGGACATGTTAACTCACTGATCCAAAAACTAACAGCTGAACAAAAGTGTCCTGAGAATTTTTGTCCCATCTCAGGACTTCCATTTGTTATGAGAATTATGAAAATTGTGTTGCATTACAGCCCGAGAGCTAAGTGACAGAAAATAATCATATTAGTCATGTTAAATCAAGTTTTTGCGCAGAACAGCATAAGTTTCATCGTAGATATACCCAGGGTCCAGGCACACTGCACCTCTCAAGTCAGATAGAAAGGTATTCTCCATGGACCAGCTTATAGTGATTCGCCCCGCCTGCTTCGAGGCCTGTCGGGCTTCTATTAATACGTAAGCTAGCCCATATAGTTGCAAATATTGCCATTTCTCTAGAACCCCTACTGATAACAATGGCAACTTTTCCAGCAAAGAGAACACTAGTTTTCCAGGTCGAGATCAGTTCCTTCCGGTGCAGCCCACCAAGAAGAAGATTCCGCTTGTTTAGCATTAACTGCCAATCCCTTGCCAGTTAGCAGCACATTTGCGATTTACTGCTCGATAAGGCCCCTGATGCCCTGTTTCTGATGGAAATGTGGATACATGAGACATCTCTACTCGATGTTATCTCTGCATTGCTGAAAAACTACTGCTTTGTTAGAATAGACCGCAAGGACAAACCAGGAGACCGATTGGCCAACGTCTTTAAAAACATTTACCAATGCAAAATACAGAAGCTACTACCCTTCTCTACATGAAAACCCGATTTCTTTACCTTTTAACTGTCGCCCAACTACATGGTCACTGGAGCTTCTTTCTACCACCCTCCTGGTTATGCTGAGAATTGGTGCACGGCAATCCCAGACCCACTCTCTCCCTATCAGATATAAAGAGGCCCTAAATCAATATCATATGCACTGCAGAAATACAAAAGCCCTGTTCTAGTCCAACAAAATTGCTGTGGCACAAAAGTGCTCCAAAACTCTCTTCAAAATGGTCCGAAAACTTTCTGACCCTAACAATATAGCTCTACCCCTCTCGCTGTCACAATTGTAATGCGAGGAGCTTCCATGTTTATTTGTTAATAAGGTAACAGATATCCAAAACTCCCTTACTACTACCCAAACACAAAAGATCCAGCTCAGGGACAACAGTCCAGTCCGAACACCAGCCTACGTACATATCTCCAACGGGTGAAGGAAACCCTTCGGACACAGGTCCACCTCACGTAATAATGAAGTCTCATTTCTCCCCTCTTTTTGACTGCTGTGGTCAATAAAGTTCAGCTCACCCCAAGACCCTCTTTCTCCAGCTAAACTGAGCACCCTAAGCCCTCATCTCATATAACTTCTGGTTGACTTTTGAATTCTTCCCTCCAAGTGGGGCACATTTCCAAAGCATGGAAACATGCAATGGTCCTGCCCCTACTAAAAAAGCCTCACTTGGATCCTTCCAACAGTTCCAACTTCAGACCTATCTCCATTTTGCCTATTCTCTCCAAGGTCTTAGAGAAGCATATTAACACTCAACTGACTACATTCATGGAATCCCACCCCTTAAAGTCAGGCTTCAGAGCAGGAGACAGTACCGAATCCGCCCTACTAGGAGTCACCGATATCTAAGACGGCTCTTGGTTACGGGCGGTAAAGCGGCGCTGAGTTTACTTGACTTCCACGTGGCATTCGACACTGTGACAAGTGCCAGCCTCTTAGAAAGACTGATGCAGTTGGGTGTCCAAGGGATGACTCTGACATGACTGGCCTCCTTTCTGGCAGATCGTGCCTTTAAGATCTTCCCTGCTAACCTAGTATTCATCCCACATGCTCTGACTCCAGGAGTCGGCTCTCAGCCCTATGCTGTTCAACATATATGTCTGCCCTTCAGCGGACCTGGTGGAAAGTTGCAATCTCGCCCCATTCTCCTATGCACAGATACCCAAATCATCCTGGATGAACACTAACTCTCTAAAATTAAATGGTGATAGGACCAAGGTAATGGTGTTGGGCAAAAAAAACCTCCTCTGGTGGAACTCAGCACTGGCCTGCAATTCTAGGTGCACTTCCTGAACCAATCCACAAGGTAAATAACTTAAGTGTCTGGCTTGATTCTAACCTTTCAATTAAACCGCAGGAGGCCAAAGTAGCCTCGAAATGCTTTGCTGTCGTGAAATGGCAAAAAAAGAACATGTGGATGCTCCCTCTCTCGGTTCAAAGGAGAGCCATTCAGGCCTTGATCCTTTCTAAGCTAGGCTATAGCAACATGATGTACCTGGGGGCAGATAAGGCCGCTATAAGACGCCTTCAAGTGGTCCAGAACTTTGCCGCCAAGCTTTTGCCTCGACTTCGGAAACATGCCTTGTTGTCTGGTGACATTTGCGACCTCCACTTGCTCACAGTGGATATCGAAATAGATTTAAGGCACTGTGCTTCATGCCTAAAGTCAACTTGCCCACTGGTTCACGATACCTGCAAAAGCCCTCTGGTGTGCTACTCTCGAGCAAATAATCTCTCTACACTGTTCCCAGAGTCAAACGAGCACGGATGGGAGGTCATTCTTTTCTTACCTGGACCCCCAAACTAGGGAACAATATCCTGAAGTCCCCGAGAAGCTGTACATCACTAAATTTGAAGTTTTTCTCCATTGTTTTCAGCTGTGTATGTAATTTGTGGTTAGGATGGTTATCTATGAGATATGAATGTGAACGTCTGCTGCTGTGTGTAAGGAGGGGGTGGTATTGTGTGGTTGGTTGTTGGGGGGAGATATTAAGATATGTACCAGATCATTTTTCTATATGATTGTACAGTCTCTAATTCATTTTTTTTAAAACATGCATTTGATGCATTACAACCTGTAAGAATTGTGTATTTTGAATTGATGATTAACATTTGGATGTATGGAAAGGATTTTAAATTTTATATAATAAAATAAGAAGACATTTTACATAAAAAAATAAGAGAAATACAAGTATGTTCATGTCTTTAATTGACATGCAATATCTCCAGTTGTGGTTAGCCCATAGAGCGTTTACAAGCCTGCAAAGAAGTAATGCATGTCTAGTGGAAGCCATTCTTGCATTCATTTGGCTTCTTCCCCCTTGCTCCCAGACCTAAAAACAGTTTTCAGGGGATACCTTTTTCATACAGTGCATTATTAATTATTTTTCATAAGAACTTGAAAACTTGGTTGTTTTAATTGGTCCTGGTCGACAATACTCTGCCTGTTGCTGAAGCTCTGGGAAACCCAATTGGGTAGCAACACGCTATATAAGATTTTAATAATAACAATAATGATACTCTTAAATATTTAAGGGCAATGCTAATTCTGGTAGAATTGTTTTATGCCTTTGATGAAGTGGACCATAGAATCCTTCTACACATCCTTAGCAGGCAGCGCGGGATAAATGGCTTTATACTAAGATGGTGTTTGAATGCTATCTTGCCAATACCTACCAATATATTAAAACAGGAGTCTTCTTGCTCTCTTTCTCCCTAAGCCGACCCCTGTTGCATCCAGTGTACCTGATGTATCAATATTTCCACTACACATGGATACAATTTTAATTAAGTTGATGAAATTTGCAAAATTCATACATGTTGCATTATCTCAAATTTTTCAAAAATTTGCATAATGTGACTGCACAACTTTTTTACTTGAACATAACACCCTGAATAAAAAAAGTCACTAAAGGTACTACTGGGACACTGGCTCGCACTATCTGGTCGAGGGATATTTTCTGTTCGTACCATTCTCCTGCTCGAATCTCTTGGGACATCTTATGCAAGTTGTGTGCGCAGGTAAAAATAATTACACACAATACCAGTAAACCACATATAGCTAAGAAATAGCAACGTTGCAAAACTTCACAAAATTGTTAATGACATTTTCTGAAATTTTGCTAGAAACAAATATGTGATTTTGTGACTCCCTAATTGGCACCATTATTCTTTAATATTTATGTTAAATCCTGTGGTTCACTGCTAACAAAAATAGTGATTCAGTATAATCTCTACCTCAAAGATACTGATTTATACCATTGAGTCTCTGTGAAGTCTGAGCATACAGTCCTGTAATGTTGCCTAGCCAACATTCAACAAATTACTAAAGAATTAACAATTAAAACAAAATGAGTTTAATCCAGAATTCCCCCTTACCCCCAGCAGTCCTAATTTGCATTTAAATTAGGATTGGGAAATGCAATACAATATGTGGGTTTTCAAACTCAAAAAGTTGATTCTGCAAAATCCTTTTAAATCACGCAGGATAGAAACTTCAGCTAGAACCCCGCATCAAGAATTAAGTTAAAAGAAAAAAATCTTACACTCAAAAGTCCAGGAAACTTCACACATTTATTACCACCAAACAACCTTAAAAATGCTCTGCAATCCCTTGTACTCTCGAGATCTGATTAAGGAGAGGTGATTTTCACTGAATTACCAAAAAGAGTTATGCTGCATTAAAGAATGGCCTTCAGAGTTGACTGTCAGGTTTGTACCAAACTCATGCAAATATGCCTCCGCAAAAGGCTCCTAACTGAGGCAAGAAGCCCACATAAAACGTAATGCTGAACCTTTAATGTGCTACAACCAAAAACACTCTAGATAACTTTCTCAGAAATTAGACCTCACTGGGGATTCCCTCAAAAAGAGAAGCAAAACTACCCATCGCCAACAAAGCAAACATTTTAAGAATAAGTCCTCTTTTGCCCCTTTTTCTCTGGGCCTGCACCTAAGCGATGGAACTCACTACCAGTACTACTTAGACTGCTCAATTAGTCAATAAGCCTTCATAATTGCTCTCTGAAATCTCACCTTCCTGAGTAATATTTTGTTATTTGATATCATTCTTTCTCTATCGTTGAAATATATTTTGTCTCTTTTAACTGTGGCCCACTAGGTCACTGCCGCTTTCGCTCTAAGCCCAGGACGCACACGCACTCAGTGTTGCAGCACGGGCAAAAGACCTCGTGTGTTCTGTGCCCATTTATTTATGGCCTTTGCCAGTGGATGTAAAATTGCAATGTCTGGGTGAAAGCCCTTCATCACAGGGCTCTGGGTGGCTCACTACATCCCTTCCCAACTCAGTCTGAAAGTGTCATGTTGGACTCAACATACTTGGGGGGTCATTAGAATGGCGGGCGGACTTAGTCCGCCTGCCATCCTATCGATGATCGGTACTGCCCGCCATGAGGGCGGGGGTCCCATGGGGGGTATTAGGATGCGCCCACCACTGTGGCGGGCGCATCCCGCATTTTTAGCATTGTGGCAGGCGGTGATCTCAGCACCGCCCGCCACAATGCTAAAAATGCACGTAAGCATTTGCATAAACAAAGCGGCAGGCACCACGCGGTGCCTGCCGCTTTGTTTATGCAAATGCAGGTACCCCCCGTGTGCACCCCCCACCTCTCCTTCACTCCGGGGGCCCACAGGGGGCCCCCAAAGTGAAGACCGCATGCCTTTCTGTGGCGGCATGTTTTGGCCCATGGTAATATAGCTGGCGGTGTCTAATAGACACCGCCACCATATTAAACCTTTTCCGCCCCGGAATGGATGGATGTCTGGCGGATCGCCACCGCCAGCACGGCGGTGGCGATCCGCTAGACATCCTAATGGGCCCCAAAGTTTTTAAGTAGTTGGGTCAGTTTTGGTTTTGCCGGAAGATGTACAGCTAGTATTGCACGTGGATTGACGTCCCTTCAGGTTGGCTTTAGTCCTCTGGTCTTCCTCATGGGTGCGACATTGGTCACCGCTGTCAAGGGTGTCCCTTCCGGGACGTTCAGCTCCAGGCTGGTTGCTTTCTCCCATGTCCTGTTCTGCTGCCTCTTCAGTTAGCATGTGCTGACGGGTATGGCTACCTTCCTGAACCACAAGAACTGCGACTTGTGACTGTCTCGTTACTCTTTTTCACTATGGCCATGGTGCCATCTATTCTCAGCACTGTCCATACCCCTGGCTCGAAGGGCATTCATAACTTTCAGCCTGGACTGTGCTCTCTGAAGGTAACTTTGTAGCCTGGCACGATCGTCTGTGTCTTCACTCGCTGCTTTTGGCTCATGCGCACATTGTTTTGGGAGGCGATGATAGGCAGAGGCCTGCTCATGTCAACCAGGGAGGCAGGGGACACAGCCGCAGGTGAGCGAGTGCGGGCCATGACAGCAGCAGCTCCAGTGTGGGGCGCGGGCAAGCAGAGGTAGTTGGGCACTTCACGCTTTTACAGGTGGGATAAACACCCTCATCGACAGTGTAGCAGGGAGTACCTGGCATACTAGGTCCCTACTGCTTTCGCACAAGGTTCTCGGACCCACACAACTGTAAGTTACCAATTCACAAAGGTAAATTTACATATAAGTAAGTGTACATGTGTAAATTTACTCTTACACTTTGTAGAACATCTACTTTCTTTTGCTTTTCCAAGCCTTCCAACTCACACTGTGCCACCATGTGACAAACAATATTGGGCCCCTACACACGGTAACCCACTGATAGCTAATATCACAGGTGGCATGGAAAACGAGGTGGAAACCACTGCAAAGAGTAGATTTTGATCTGTTCCTTCAAGGCTTTGAACAGCTAATGGGCATTAAGGGGCATAAAAACACCCCAGGACATCAACAGCAGCCTCAGCAACCATTAGGTTTTTTTGTATCATTGAGAAGGAAGAAGACCAATGGGGGCGGAAATGGGGGTAGATTTTCCTTTCTGCATCAAGAACGCCCTCTTCAAGACCATGTCCCCATCTCGCAATGCAAATTTTATTTTAAAATTGACAGGCTTGGTGTTCACCATTTCCAAGTGTAAATATTCTACAAAGTGTAGGTTTACATATCTCCACCACCCGAGGATGGAGTCAAATTTACAAGTATAAAGTTACTATTAGCAACTTTTCACACTTTCGGGGAGATGTGTGCACTGTGGGGGAGGGGGTAGATCACATGGCAAAGTGCAGGGAACTTTTAATACAATTATTAACATAAACAAAATAGTAGACATATTTTAATGTTAAATATTAATTTGAAATAATTTTATATATTTATTTTAATTATCCTAATTTCAAATTATGTATCAAAAAATAGTAAACATAATCCACAGAATTAATTTAAATTAGTTCTAATCACTTTTAAATACAAATTTGAGATATTTCTAAATTTAAAAAATATTCAAATATTTCATAATAAAATAAAATTTATTCTGATTTAAATATAACTTTTTCATGTTAAATTCAATTGATTTGTATTTTTCAACCGTCAAAGTAAATTCATTTATTTTAACATAATTTTCTAAGTGGTTCTACTTTTGAGTCCCTGCTTCAATTATTTTCTCTGGAAGGGTATTGTAGTACCATGGTTGGCCATTTGTGGTGCTGGACTTACTCCAAGTCGAAGCTCGGGTATGTTTACCACTGTCTTAGGTCTATTTAGCTGTAGTAACGTTAAAAGTGCATTTGGTAAATAGGAATGTTCTTACTCTTCTCAAGGTAGGACTTTGTCCCTCCCTAAACACCTTACTCCTCCCTATGTCCCTCTTATTTAGTATTAAATATTACCCATTTACCAGCCACTCTCCTGTACCTTGCACAGTTACTAATAAAACGTAGACGTACATGTACAATAGATCTCCGTAGTCGGAGTGGAGATCTTGGTACAGAAAAGAGAGGAGAGGTAGACGCTCAGACCACTGTAAGCAAGTTAGTGAGCAGCATCTTGTAGTATGTAAATAATACAATTGCAGTACTATTCAATGTGGTAAAAAAAACTGTTTGTTGTTCCTTTAAAAATTAAAAAATGGTTAGACGATAGCTGCACAAGAGCTCATAAAGCTCTCATGGATGTGCTTATGGGAAAACCAAGAGACGTAAACAGGATTAAGGACGCAAGGAGGACAAACAAAATTGTTGTGGGGAGCAGGAAGAAACAACTAAGAGAGATGGCCTGGGAGGAGCTTAGCCAAGGTAGTGTTTTATTAAACAGCTCTAGGTTCTGGAGCGTGGCGAACAGTCCTATCTTTGATGAATCATCCAATCTTGTTTCTGACTGTCACATTGCCCCAGAAAAATGGGTACATCATTTTGGGAGTGTGTATAGTAACGTTAGGCAAGGTTCCCCAGGTCGGACACTGGACAGTGGGTCTGTTTCGTCCCCCTTGTACTCTACCGAGGACGAAGTAATAGAAGCAATTTGGTCAACAGCAGGTGGGAAAGCACCCGGCCCTGACGGCGTTCCAGCGGATCTTTATAGAGCTGATCCTATTTTATGGTCTAAAATCTTAACCCAGAATTTTAATGCAGCTGCCCAGGTTGGCTTTCCCCTGTCTTGGGCTAAAGCAATTATTATTCCGATCTTTAAAAAGGGAGCCAGAGATGACCCGGCCTGTTATAGGGCAATATCTCTTCTGGACTCCGCAGCCAAAATCATGGGGAAAGTTGTCCTTGCCCGATTAACGGATTGGTTGGATCAAAATAACATCATCTCAGACCTCCAATACGGGTTCAGGCAGGGCAAAGGCACAGTGGGTCAATGTCTCAATCGCCACCTAATAATTGGAAAGTACACGGTCGCTAAGCGGGGGGACCTGCATCTGGCATTTATGGATTTATCCTCTGCCTTTGATCTTGTAAATCGATCAAAGCTATGGGTGATGCTCCATGGAATGGGTCTAGATGCAGATTTGGTCTCCTTCTTGGCGGCCATGCATGAGAACACCACAGCCTCTGTGCGCTATAATAAAGATGGTAGTCTCACAGATTCATGGCCCGTTAAAAGAGGGGTAAGACAGGCACCCCTGTTGTTCACCCCCTATATTAATAATATAGGGGCCGCTTTAATTTCCAGTTGTAAAGACATCCCAAGGGCCGGTTCAAAATTGATCCCAGCTCTGCTTTATGCAGTTGAAGTGGTCCTGCTGGCAAAAACTTCAAGAGGGCTTCAAACCCTTTTAAATTGTTTTATTGATTTTATGGACTCTCTAGATTTGGTTACGATTTTTAAGAAGTCCCATTCTATGTCCATCGGCTCTGCTAGAGCAAGAAAGGCTAAGTTCTATTGTAAGACTTCATAACTAACAAAGGTGTCTGCCTTCCCTTATTTGGGGGTTCTTTTGTTGAAATTGGCAATGTATATACACATAAGCGGCGTTCATTTGTGTTCACTGTACCTCTTGTCGTAAGCAGAATGGATATTGCAAAACACTGACTGTGTTATCCCGCCAGCATGGACCCATGCACACATATATACAACAGCCATTTTAGGTGCCATGGTCTCCCTGTTCGTGATCAATCATCAGCGCCCTTCCCTGACCCTGCAAGCATCCCCCATGCACCCCGACCGCCCCCACTCTCACATGCACAAGTCATGAACCCTTCTCCTTCTGCATGACTCTGTCACTGGGAATCACACCCCGCGCCTGACCAACACCTCCTTTCCTTCCATGAATACCCCTCTTTTGATAAACCCTTCCTCTACGCTCGATTGTCCACACCGATCCTTCCTTTCACGAAAATCTCTCCTTTGATGACCCCTTCCTATGAGCCCGATTGTTTGCACGAACCGCTGGTCATCCCTTAGCCTGAGGATACAGTTTATTGCCCACTACTGTATGCACTCGCCTCTCTTGAAAGGAGCCACTATTGATCATGACCTCCCCACCCCCTGAGATTCGATCAGGCGCACACATTCTAAAAGAATCAGCAGAACACTCAGCTGCATGACAGCCCCCTCCTATTGTATGGAGGATAAGGGCCCCTACTGTAGCCACGTGTTGGAATATCTTCATACTCCACAATGTCTTGATTGTAATGAAGGATGTATGTGTGCTATAAACCTGTGTATAAAAGACGAAGCCACAGAGAAACTTGTTAGAGCACCTCCTGAAGACACTATGCGAGTGTCCGAAATGACAGGCTCTCCTCATGAGCAATAAAACTCTATTCTTGTATTCCTGCTTCCAGCGCCCGTCTCTTTATTTGGTAATTGTTCAAGATGGGAACTAAGAGGCGTCCTGCGCCAGCAGCCTGGGCATCAGGTGTGTTATGGGCTGACTTTTCCACAATTGGCGCCCAACGTGGGGCCCATCAGCGACATAAGGTCCGGTAAGAGAGGTCCAGACGATGGGGTGAACATCTAAATGATTGGAGTATACCTGCCTTGAGAGGGCCCTCGTCCGGCTGCCGATTGAATGAACTTCACCGATTCTGAACGGACCTCTCTCAAGTGACCTACTGTCCTGACTGGAATCCCACAAGAATGCTGCGATAAAAACATAGAGAAAAGAGGCGCTGGAGAAAGGAAGACGAAGAATTGCCCACATGATCCGGTCCGGGTAAGGTTAAGTAGGACGTCTTTACGTCTGATTGGTAGGATGGCTTTATCCATCTGATTGATTGATTGATTGTTGATATTGGAAACGGTATTTAGATACTGGTATTGTTCATTGATTGGTTCATTTAGCCTCGGTTGCTACTTGAAGTATTGGTTCTCTTGGAGACATTCTCTGTTTGCAAACAGCGACGAATAGGAACGTTCCTCTCTCTTTGCAAATAGTGAAGGATAGGTAATGCGGACTTTTGTCCCCCGTTGTAATCCGTCATGCCTATTTTTCTCCCCACTGATTGATTGGTTGCTCTGTTGCTCTTTGAGACATTCGCTGTCTGCACACAGGGAAGAATAGGAATATTCTGTCTCCCTTTGCAGATAGTGAAGGGTAGGTAATGCAGTCTTTTGTCCCCGTTGTAATCCGTCATGCCTATCTTTTCTCCGCATTTGATTGTTTGTTATCGATTTTTATCAATTATTGCTCTTTGAGATATTCCCTGTCTACAAACGGGGAAGAATAGGAATATTCTGCCTCCCTTTGCAGATAGTGAAGGATAGGTAATGCAGACTTTTGTCCCCGTTGTAATCCGTCATGCCTGTTTTTTCTCCCCACTGATTGATTGATTGTCTGAACATTTATTGTTCAAGGAATAGTTCTTTTGAGGCATTCTCTGTTTGCAAATAACGTGGAATAGAAATGTTCTGTCTAGTCTTTGCAAGTAAGGAAGGGTAGGTAATGCGGACCTTTGTCCCCCGTTGTAATCTGTCATGCCTATCTACTCCCCACTGATTGGTAAACCAGTTCCACCCGGACCATTTATTGGAGGTAGGTCATCTGGCTCGACCAGGAGGGTACCCCTAATACAAAAGGACAAATATAAAAATGCGGATTAGCCGCTGTATCGTGCTAGCAAATAAAAGAGAAAAATATATATATAAAAATCGTTAGGGAAAAGAAAAGGAATAGAGTGAAATCAGTAGGCCACTGATGAGATCTCTTTTCAACCTCGCTGAATTGGAAACATAGGGAACAACCCCTCAGGAAATATGAAACTGGTGGGGAAAGCCAAACTTAACGCTATAACTTCGAGACAGCTTGGCTCCACCACTCACCCCGCCCAATTAACGACAAAACTTAGGCGAATAATAGAAAAATATATAACACTCTAGCGAAGTAACAGGTGAACACGTTTTATTTTTTTAACAAACAAAGAAAACATTTAAGCAACTATTTACATGACAAACTGCTGCAACGACAAACGAAACCCACAATGCATTTCGCCGTCTGCCTGACGCCGTTCCAGTTCTTCCTTCCCCAAAGTAGCAATGTTGGGCTACTTTGGGCTACTTTCTAGTAGTTTTTGGGCGTTTTAAAGTCTACAAAAACCATCGAGGGCGGTGGGGTGGAAGGACCACTACGCGAATAGCCCAAAGGCGGCGCCACACGCCAAGGCCTGTCCCACCGGATGAACCAAGGGACCCGTTCCTGGGGCCGTGGCGAAGAGCGTCCGGCCGCCATCAACCGGAGGCCCGGCCCTAAACGTCCTAGGTGCCACTTCTTCAATAATGGCTGCGACAACACTGGGGGGGGGATGTCTTGCACATGCCTCCGACCCCCCCCCTCGTCCCCATGGCCTGGTCCGGCCATAACAAATGTCAAGCAAGACGCCGTGGGGTGCACCGGGAGGGAGAGGCGGCGCGAACGAGCCTCTCCCACCTCCCCAGGTGAAGGCTCCCCAGCTGCACCCCCAACGCTCCTCGCACCCGGCAAAGGGTTCGTCCACTGTGGCGATGCTGCAACACCTCACCCGGCAGGTTGGAGCCCGTCTGCTCATTTGACCCCGCGATTGCCGGTAGCTGCCGAACTCTCAAAATGGCGGTCGACCTTGCAAGAGCGGGCCCAGCATGAAGGAATGGCCCGGTTGCTTGTTGATTCCACCATCATAAAAGTTCTCCTCGACCTTGAAGATTCTAGAGGAGCCGCGGGAGTCCCCGACTCCCGCAGATACCCCCGATGGGGAATGACTGCCATGACTGCCCGTGGAACGATGAAAATGTAGCCGCGGGACGTCGGCGCTCCCATGCTGACGCCAGCCTCAATTTGAATGACTAAAATCCTGCAGACTACAGTTCGGAACAGTTCCGGTGAAAAACGCAGTATGACCCGGTAGAAAATTGTTGCCTCCCTCCCCCTTTTTTTTTGACTGATGGTTCATACTGCCGATCCCTTTCTGTTGCCCTTCAACGGAACTTTTGGACTGCCAAAAAGAGGCTCTGGGCCAACCACGAGTTAGTGGAAATTTAGACTATGCCTGGATCTGCCTGGCCGCACCCAAAATGGCGCCGGTACAAATGAAACTTTCAACTCCTTGTTGTACTCCGATTGCTCAGCCTTGGTGTCATGGGATATGTATGTAGTTTTTAAACATATGGATTGATATAGGATGGGTACTGATTATGTGTTCGAACAATGAAGGACAATGAATTGACATGAGATGGGTATCGATTGAACATTCGGACAATGAATTGTTTTTAAGTTTTGGCGCCTCATGATTATTGCAAGTTCGAATTTTAACACTCCATTGGGTTTTTTCACTAATAAAGGTATCCCCACATCTACAGTTCCAGCCTGCTCCGTGGCCGGCCCACGGGGTTGTAGACCCGTATTTGTGCACCGGCATTCTTATTAAAGATTTTTTGGGAAAAAACGTACGTAGTTGTCACGTGTAAATTGGTACGTTTCGAATAAATGACCGCTGTTTCCGATATAACCGAATTACAGGTGAAATGACTCAGCTCGATTAGTTAAGGGTTAAAAAGTATAATACGCAGAAATATTGCAAATATGAATGGTCCAGGTTTTTGTTGTATGTACTTTGCACATTTTTGTACGACCTAAAGCAATCGCTAAAAAGACCCTGGAATCCAGTCTATACTTTATATGCTACCTGTATCAGGAAAATTGTGCTAAAAATGCCCCTAAGTCGCCCCAAAGGAGTGCCACCTGGCCTCCCTACATACGGTCCGTAATACCACACTTGGGTGACCTATGCTATCCACCGGCTTCCGATAATCATCTCTCCCACACTAAAAGGTTCATCTGGGCTTAAATGCCGAGTTGGCAAGAACTGCGTTCCGTGGAGATAGACCGAGTATGTAGTAAGTAAAAGCCTTTTCGGGTTTATGCGCGCTGATGTATTTTTAAAATGCTGCCCCTGCCCCCCTTCTTTTTCCCCTCTTTCTGCAGGTCACTTTGGAACATCGATTAAAAATACGAAAAAGAAAAAGGTGATCTAAACGGACGAAGAGACGGGAAAAAGGCGTTCAATTATGGTGCCTACGCACCCCGAATAATACAACCAAAAATAATGTGCACTCATGATTAAGCACTCTACACTTAACTAAATAGGGAAAGGTTTAAAGAATATTCTGAGGTGAGGTTTAAACTCTAGTACCCTCCGTTTGGAGGACTAGGAATGTTGTCAGTGTTTAGAAATTACTACATCCTTTCCACACCCTCATGAACCAGAAACTCAGAGCTGCCCTATTGTTCTCCCAACTGACACCCACTGTTGCCTCCGCCTGGAAACTCATTTAGCCCGACCAGGTTAGTTCTTGACCGGTTGCCAAAGGCGTAAGTGTGTAAAACAACAAAGACCAGTAAAGACAGCCGACAATAAAAGGAAAGAAAAGGGTAAAAAGAGCTTAGGATGCTAAGATACGCAGTATACAGGAAGAGATCATTATGGCCAATAACGGTTATATGTCTTGTCTTGGATTTTTGTATATAATACATGTACTGTCTCCCTCACCTGAGTATGTGTGTACGTAATGTATGGAGCTACGTCATCCCTCTGCCTGTGTTTCCGTATTACTTAACCCCTGTTGTTCTGTGTTGTGCGCGCACTGAATGACCCATTATTGTACACGTCTCTCTCTCTCTCTCTCTCTCTTTCTCTCTCCATGTCATACGTGTACCGAATGGACCATTAAGAGTGCGCTCTCTCTCTCTCTCTCTCTCTCTCTCTCTCTCTCTCTCTCTCTCTCTCTCTCTCACTCTCTTTTTCTCTCTCTCTCTCCAAAAGCCCCCTGTTCCCTCTTTCCTTGTATGGTGACGTTGTGCCCCCCCCGGCACAAAACTTAATTGGGTCTCCTCGAACACAAAAGTGTTCGGCAAAATTGACAGGAACTAAAATGATTGTGACTTGCCATATTACTACCTATCCTTTCTGCAAAACGATAGAACCCGAGTTGGTAATGAAGGAAAGGACAGGTAAGACGACGGATGTCCCCTAATCTGGCCTTTTTATAGGGGGACTATAACGTCAATGGCCTTCTGTTATTCGGTTCGCTAAAAATGCAATTCCGAATGCACAGATTACTTCGCTCCTCTACACTTAAGTGCGGATGTCCAGAGTACCCCACTTCTCCCGATCGACCCCAGCTCCCTGTCCAAAGCGTCCCCGTTTCCCCCTATCAACCCCAACTTCATGTCAGCTACCCTCGAAGCGTAATTGATGACCTTGATTAACGGCCACTCCCCAAGAAAAGCATGTTTTACATCTGCCCCCTCCCCCTTCTTCATGACGATAACAAGAGTTAGCCGACCCCGGAGGGAAATGTAAGATTGTCGATACTTGGGTTAAAGAGAAGGACGAGTCTCTACATAAGGACTCGATTTTGAGTTTTGATGTAATGCACTGTGTATAAAGGTCAAATTTGTCTCCACATACTCACGAATGAACGCCAAACAGGTTTTATGAATTCAATGGTAATGCCCTCCTACATACTCCATAAATGATGACTTTTGACTGTGATCGATGAACTTATCTCCCACCTACTTAGGATTGAGGACGGAATTGAGATGTATAAATGTCTTCTCCTGCCAGTTGTTCTAAAACTTGTTTTTACCCATTCAAAGATACAATCACCGGAGGAGAGGAGCTGGATGTGACGCACAGCCTGGCCACAGATCGTGAAGCACGTGTGACCGCGACAAAAGGTGGAGCCACCGAGACGCGGCACGAGGCACCACTCTCAAACTCGGCAGATTAAGGAATAAAGAGCTGCCTTGAAGCCCTCGATTTGCTGCCCCACTCGTGCCTGAAGTCCCCGTCCTTTTTGAGCCCGACCGATGGGCCTGCCTGCTCGATTATCCTTTGCTCCTTTTGGTCCCTTGATGTGCTCAAAGATCTGATCCCACTCCGCCCTCTCTTCCCTTGATTATTCAACAACATCACCTTTTTCGCATAAACTTTTGACTATGGACTAAGGTTTTGCCACGGAAGAAGAAAGACACGCAGGTGCCTAGCTTGAGGCACTCCTAAGAAAATAAGTTAGGAAACAGGACTGTGATCTAAATGTAAATGTAAATGTAGTTGAGCTTATATAGCGCACAGCTACCCGCAGTGGGTTTCCCGGCGCTTGCTTAGGGAACCCGTCCTGATATTCCCCTGTGAGATGGCAGGGTATACACAAGGTGAAAGTCAGGCATCCCACCGCGAGGGGCCGTTGTGGAGATTAAGCAAGCTATTGCCCAGAGTCGCAGAGTGTGAACCCGTGAGTCGAGGAGGCACCGGGGCGAGAATTATCGAGTCCGTGGAATTTTTAGCCCAAGACCCGCCGAGGCGGGGAATTGAACCCTGGTCCAGGACCGATCTCAGCTTCCGGGTCTGCTGCCTCTAACCCCTGAGCCACACTTCTCCACTAACAGCAGAGGACTGATCGCACCCTGCAACGTGTAAGGATGAATCCGAGCTGGACCTATAGCTCCACCGCCGGTGCTCAGCAGCGCCAACAAAAGAAGACGGACTCTGTTAAAAGACATTGCGACAAAGACCCTCCCCCCTTTCCAGAACTTTCTATTCACCCCTTGACTGATTGCTTGTATCGAATTGAATCCCTCCCTCAACCATTTTGTATTGCCTTTTAAAATGTTTCATCGATCACTCATGCATTTAGTTTTCCAAAAGTCTACTATAGCACTGACAAGACCCGAAAGTATCAGAGCTCTTTTTACTGTATGTTGATGTCATTGAAAAGAAAGTCAGAACCTGAGTCTATAATATGTCGGAACGTTTTTTCCTGATTGCCCTCGACTAAAAGTGTTATGTCGATCTCTAGACTTGTATGAATAACCCAACAAATGTAAATTCATACATACCACGTTTCGCCAATCATAGCGACTACATATGGTTATATGCAATCTGCTAGCATTGACAAACACTATTCAGTTGGGGTAAACACAAATGTACTAGCGTATGTTAAAAAGCGGCGACTGTTGAAATTGGCAATGTATATACACATAAGCGGCGTTCATTTGTGTTCACTGTACCTCTTGTCGTAAGCAGAATGGATATTGCAAACACTGACTGTGTTATCCCGCCAGCATGGACCCATGCACACATATATACAACAGCCATTTTAGGTGCCATGGTCTCCCTGTTCGCGATCAATCATCAGCGCCCTTCCCTGACCCTGCAAGCATCCCCCATGCACCCCGACCGCCCCCACTCTCACATGCACAAGTCATGAACCCTTCTCCTTCTGCATGACTCTGTCACTGGGAATCACACCCCGCGCCTGACCAACACCTCCTTTCCTTCCATGAATACCCCTCTTTTGATAAACCCTTCCTCTACGCTCGATTGTCCACACCGATCCTTCCTTTCACGAAAATCTCTCCTTTGATGACCCCTTCCTATGAGCCCGATTGTTTGCACGAACCGCTGGTCATCCCTTAGCCTGAGGATACCGTTTATTGCCCACTACTGTATGCACTCGCCTCTCTTGAAAGGAGCCACTATTGATCATGACCTCCCCACCCCCTGAGATTCGATCAGGCGCACACATTCTAAAGGAATCAGCAGAACACTCAGCTGCGTGACAGCCCCCTCCTATTGTATGGAGGATAAGGGCCCCTACTGTAGCCACGTGTTGGAATACCTTCATACTCCACAATGTCTTGATTGTAATGAAGGATGTCTGTGTGCCATAAACCTGTGTATAAAAGACGAAGCCTCAGAGAAACTTGTTAGAGCACCTCCTGAAGACACTATACGAGTGTCCGAAATGACAGGCTCTCCTCATGAGCAATAAAACTCTATTCTTGTATTCCTGCTTCCAGCGCCCGTCTCTTTATTTGGTAATTGTTCAAGATGGGAACTAAGAGGCATCCTGCGCCAGCAGCCTGGGCATCAGGTGTGTTATGGGCTGACTTTTCCACACTTTTTGACGACTGACGCTCTTGGGTCACCCACACCACACATAAAAAGGAACATCTTAGCCCGAGCCTCGGGTGCCATTATGGAATTCGCAAAAAGAATTGGCTCGAAACCTCTCCCTGCGCTCTTAAAAATATATAATGCCAAGTGCGTTCCAATGGTGACTTATGGGAGTGACTTATTGGGTTACTTAGAGACGGGTGATATCCAGGCGGTAGAAAAAGTTTTTTGTCGTAAGCAACTGTCGCTCCCCTCCTCCACCCCTGTTTTTAATATTCATGAGGATCTTGGAGCTGGGTATATCTCAGACCAGATTGCTGTTGCTCCCATAATGTGCTGGCTAAGAATTTGGGCCCAACTCTCACCTAACCTAAACCAGCTGATTATACAAGACTGCATTATGTTAGACAAGGGTCTAGATATACCTTGGGTTTGCTATATCAAGTCTCAAATGGCCATTCTTGGTTGCCCTGAATTATTTTTAAGCCCAAGAGCTATAGCCAAACCAGCGATTAAAGACTTGAAGCAGCAGTTTTTAAATAGATCTATGCTGTGTAGGGAGGAAAGGGAACTAGTGAAACCTAAAGTGAGGAGTTTTGTCACACTGAGTATAAGTAGTCAGTTGCAACCATATCTAACATATATAAATAGGCCTTATCACCTGTTTGTCTTAGTTAGATTTAAGCATAATATGGTTCCCTGGCTACTTGCTTTTCCGAAAGGGTTTTTAAGAAGGTTTGTTAAGATCCTGCCTTCTGACAACTTCTCAGACCAAAATCTTCTTCACATGATATTTTTCTGTGAGTTTTATGACTCGTTGCGCAGGACATTTATCATCCCCCTCCTAAAAGGTCAAAACTTTGAAAAAGTTAGACCAGTGTTAGTATAATTACAAATGTTGGCATCGCCCGTGGTGTGCTTTGGGGTTGCCAGCTATTTAACAGGCGCCATTAGGTGCAGGAATAGGCAGATGATTGCATAAATGGGATCATGTCTTAAATGAATTTATTTATGATTTTTTGTAAGAATTGTAGTATTATTATTTGTATTTATTACCTTAGGACATAGGCATAGATTCATCAAGCGAAATAGCGATCGCAATAGCTGCGAAACAGTGATTGCGATTGCAATTTCCGCTCCCGCAATTCATCAACTACAAAAGCAGCAAATAGCGAATTCGCAAAACAAACAATCGCAAAACCATTTGTCAACCCACATAGCGATTCCTTAACAGCGATTACCCACATTTTCTGCGAAATATATTGCGAATTCGCAAATATATTGCAAACTCGCAATTATATTGCGAATTTGCAAATAAAATCGCAAATCAAATTCATCATAAATCGCAATTTGCGAAAATACCCAAATTCGCAAATAACGAGTCGCAATTTAAGGAGAAGCTAAACCAGGTGGTAACCATGAACACCAATTGGAAAAAAAAATGCAAACAAGAAAAGGTGTAGGGTAAACCAAACACACTTAAGGAGACTCAGTAGGAACATGAGGAAAGTCACAATGCCAGGTCTCTACATCGTGGCAAGGCGGCTGAGGCTCCAGGCTGCAGCCCAGAACCGACGCAGGATCCAGGAGCGCATCTTCCGGCTGCGGATTACACTCCTGGGACAGACTGAAGAGGAGATCTACTCAAAATACAGGCTCAATGGGGCAATGATAAAGAAGCTTGTCAGAGACCTTGACCCCCTGACGCAGCACCCAACACGGAGGACCAATGTTGTGCCCACCCATGTCCAGGTCCTGTGCTGCCTGCACCTCCTGGCCTCCGGTAGCTTCCAGGGGATAGTTGCATATGCAGGGGGTATATCACAGAGTACCCTGTCACGCTGACTACAGAGTTTCCTGGATGCCATGCTGAGCCGGATCCACCACTACATCACCTTCCCAACAACCCAACAGGACTTAACGCAAACTAAACTGGACTTCTATCACACCACCCATTTCCCCCATGTAATTGGCTGCATTGACTGCACCCACATTCATATCTGTCGACCCACTGAGACCGAATACATGTACCGGGACTGCAACTCATACCACTCCCTCAACATACAGATGGTCTGCAATGCGAAAACCATCATCACAGACATTGTGGCACAATACCCGGAGAGCACGCATGATTCGTTCATCTTCCAGCACAGCGGCATACACACCTGCTTGGCCAGGGGTGACTTTGGCGAAGGACATCTCCTAGGTACAGTATGTCAAGACCATGTAGCTGCGCATAACAGGCACTGACCCTCTGCTCCTATCCTTCAGGTGACAGCGCCTACGGCCTCCGTGAATACATCCTCACCCCATACCTCAACCCTGCTACGTCACAGGAACGGCGTTACAATGCTGCACACATACACACAAGAAATGTCATTGAGCGGACATTTGGCATGTTAAAGAGGCGATTACGTATCCTCCACAAGACTGGCGGGGCCCTCAAATACCAGCCTGAGGTCTGCTGCCACATCGTGGTCATGTGTGCCAGACTTCACAATATTGCCACCAAGCGGAGGATACCTGTGAAGGTGTCTGGTAGTGAGTCGGAGGGGGACAACCTGCCACCTGCACATGTGCATCATGCACGCAGGGAGAATCCTTTTTTTTAATTATTATTTATTAGAGAGTAACATGACAACAGAATCAAACCTCCTAATGAAACAAAAAAAAATACTACAATACATTCCATCTGTGTCATTACTCACATTTTTCACATTTTACCCCTGAATCCGCCCTATCTCACCCCCCCAGGGATCGCTACAGGAGGACGAAGATAGTCGGAAAAAAGAGAGAAAACAAAGAAAAAGATAAAGATAAAGGAAGATACCATTAATGAGACAAGGTAATCACATTTATATACATTTCATCTGGGCTTTCAACCGACTTCAGAAATCGTTAATTCACACGATCCAGCCAATTAATTACGGGCTGCCATACTGATTCTCCCTCTCTTCGAGCCCATGGACCTCTCCTCTTGAAAACCGAAAGCTCCCACTTCCCAACATTTATAAATTTACTAAACCATTCATGTTCCTTCGGGGAGCAGGATCTAACCAAACCGTTGCTAAACACAATCTCAACGTGGCCATTGCGATATAAAATAACTTCCGCTCTGAAAGCGTCATATTCAAATCCGCTACCCCCAGTATAACAGCCTGAGATGATAATTGTATCATATATCCAAACACTTGCTAAAGCCGTTGTTCGACTCTGTTAAATAATGGAATCAAACTGGGGCAGGAGGAAAACATATGGATACTGTCAACCGCAAACTCCCCACACCTAGGGCAGTTAACTCCTGTAATCCCACCCCATTGTTGTATACAATGTGGGGTAATATACAGGTTGAACCATGTTTTAAAACATTGGACCTGGAGGTTAGCGGATATAGTGGCAGTATGACTAAAGCATAATGAATCTTCACATACCTCCTGTCCGACGTGTAATCCAGTCTGCCAGCGACTAAGATGTTTGGGTAGATCATCACTCCTCCTTTCATTTATCATTTTATAAATCGTAGAGATAGTGGAGTGCCACCCCCTAATAGCTTCAACTAGCGTAATAGAGGTCCAACTAACAGTTTTCCCAGAAAGAAAATCACAAATCTGTAAAAACTTGAAAAAATGCCGATTACTAATACCAAATTTCTGTCTTAAACAATCAAAGGTCCATACCCCTTTATCTGAGACCATGTCCCCTAATATAGTAACTCTTGGGGAATCCATTCTCTAAAATACCCATCTGCGAAAATTGCGGCAGAAGAGTATTTCCTATTACCGGAGTATAGATATGTATTCTTCCAATACTATATAATTTCCTCACGGGTGTCTAAACTTTGAAAGCCGCTAATAAAACCTTAAACCTCACACGTTTAAAGTACGCAAAATCAATATGTCTAAATAATAGCCCCTTCACCTCTTCCCTGTAAATTAAACAATAAGTTGATATATCAGAATCCTCTAAATCCGCACAATCCAATAATACAGCGATGTATCTCAGCGTGATTGCCCAGTAATATAGCTGAAAGTTTGGTAGGGACCAGCCCCCCCTCGTCATGTATTTGAAAGCTCGTCTAGGTCGTTTACCAGCCCAAACAAACCAAGAGATTGTACGTTCTACTTTTTTAAACCAAGCTTGTTCAAACAATACAGGAATAGCTCTAAAAAGGTACAGAATCTTTGGTAAGAAAATCATTTTGACGACGTTCCATCTACCCATCAGTGTTAGCTGGAGATTATTGATCTTGCTTGTGTCCTTTTCCATTTTACATAACAATGATTTAAGGTTAATCTACACAATTTCGTCAGGATTAGAACTTATCATTAATCCTAAATATTTTGCCTTATCAGTAACCTGTGGGTCAAGCAGCGAGATTTTATCATTACAGATAATTTGAGTCTTATTGTCATTCAAATGGTATCCTGACAGCTTACCAAACTGTAGTGGTAGATTTTGGATTTCTGGCATTGCGAGCTGTGGGGAATCTGTCAAGATGGCAAGGTCATCCGCATACCCCAGTATTTTAGTATCTCCACCCCTGGATCTCACCGGCTGAATCAGATCATTCAAAATATTTTTTTTAATTAGGGGATCAATATAAATTGCAAATAATAAAGGGGAGCAGGGACAGCCCTGCCGTGTGCCTCTAAAAATATTAATTGTGCCCGTCTGAATCCCCATAACAGAGATTTGAGCCATTGGTTGCTTATACATGCTCTGAAACGCTCTAATGATTCTTTTCCCAAGACCGTAATGTCTCAGTACAGCCCATAAAAAAGGCCAGTAGACCCTATCAAAGGCCTTCTCTGCATCTAGCAGAATTAAAGCCACAGGGTCTCCTGAAACCTTAGTAAAATCAAATAACGCAATTGTTCGGCGTATGTGTTCTATTGTTTCACGCCCAGGCGCAAATCCGTGTTGTTGAGCAGAGACAAGTTTCTTAATCACCCCCGAAATCCTATTTGCAAAGATCTTGGCATATATTTTAATGTCACTATTGATGAGCATAATTGGGCGATACGATCCCTTATCGGATGGGCTTTTGTCTTTTTTTAAAAATGTTACAATTCGGGCTCTTCGCCAGGACTCAGGGGGAGTCTCCCCATCCTGAACTCTGCGGAACAATTCTAGCATAACAGGGGTGAGCTGAGGCCGAAATATCTTATAGAATTCACCCGGTAAAAAGTCCAGGCCAACAGCTTTGCCCACCGGGAGAGAGTCTATAGCTTGCCAAAGCTCTTCAATGCTAATTTCCGCATCTAATGAGTCTCGTTCTTCCGAGGATAACATATCCACCCCAATCCCCTTAAGATATTCCCGAATTTCTGCCTGAAGTGCCTCATTATCATGGATATCTTCGTTGTACAATTTTTGATAAAACTTTTGAAAGGCGAGAGAAATGGCTCTCTCCTCAGACACAAGACCAACATCAGGATCCACAATGTTTTTAATGCGTGTAGAGGACTCTCTTTCTCTGATTCTTGCGGCTAACATGTGCCCTGCTCTCTCGCTATTCTCGAACATCTTAGATCTCCAGCCTATATATTTATTAGCTGCGTTAGCCTGTGAGA
Organism: Lissotriton helveticus; assembly: GCF_964261635.1. Lineage (NCBI taxonomy): Eukaryota > Metazoa > Chordata > Amphibia > Caudata > Salamandridae > Lissotriton > Lissotriton helveticus. The sequence continues at coordinate 1,352,353,267 of NC_136067.1, forward strand.
GCTCTGTTATGGCTGATTTTGCTAAAATAATATGTGTTTGGGCTGAATCGCTATCCGCTCCCATCCGTATCACGCGAGTCAAGTTCAGCTCTGCTTCTTCCAGTTCTTTATAAAATCTCTGTTATTTAATCTTTTCCTTCCTTTGGGCATCCCATCCATACTCGGTTGTTTCACCCCTTATCCCAGCCTTAAGGGTATCCCAAACGTTCTGGATGCCCGTGCTACCTATATTTTCTTCTAGAAACCTTATAATCCAAGGGGACATAGAATCAATATACTCACTCTCACTAAGCAAACCACGATTAAACGTCCAAGCATCAATTTTAATACTACATGATTGTGTATTCACCTCGAGCAAAAGCGGATTATGATCCGACATTACTCGCGGAAATCTTACAATACTAGAGCCTTGAGTGAGAGAGGGTGAAATAAAAAAATAATCAAGCCTAGAGCATATTTTATGAGGTGTAGAGAAAAAAGTAAATGCAGGATCATCTTGATTTAAAAGGGCCTAGGCATCAATTAGTCCATGCAGGTCCATCAAATGTCTTAAAGCCCTATAAACTTTTGGTTTTCTCCCAGCATATATAGTCCCTGGTTGATTCATAAGTCCACAGTCCATATTAATATTAAAATCTCCACAGATTATAAACGGGAATGGCCACCCACCCAGCTCCAGATTCAACCATTTATATAATTCAGGATCGTCAAGTACTGGGCCATATATAGCAGATAGTGTGATATTTTTACCCTGGAAGTTACCATAAACAATTACCCAGCGGCCCAAACTGTCAGCAGAAGAACTAATTATATTAACCTTCCCCCGTCTCACTAAGATAGCAACTCCTTTAGTCTTAGCCTCAAGTTTTGTGCAGGATACTAGTTGAAACCCCTCAAAGTCGAGAAGTTTATGGCGGCTGGCTTCGATATACGGTTCTTGAAGGCAGAGAACATCTGCCCGCAAGAATCGCATATCTTCCCTTACCCGACGCGGTTTAATCGGGTCATTAAGCCCGCATATATTAATGGATACTATTCTAATATTAGCCATACCTCAAAGAAAAGATTCCAAAAAATAAACAAAACCAGACCTTTGTGTTGATTCTAATTTAGTTAACTTGTCTTGAAACAATGCCTCAAATCCTGCCATTTGCCCTCCCCATAGCGAAACCCCCTCCCCACCCCCCTCCCCCCTTGATCCCCCACTCCCAAACACAGGCAAAATAGGTCCTCAGACCCATGTGATGCCTCCCACTTCCCAAGTGTCCCCTGGTCACTCCCTGTCTATACATCCTCATATTACGGGAGCGAGCGCGAGAGAGTACCCAATAAGAAATGAAAAACAGGTCTAGAAGAGGAAAGGAGAAGAAAAATAAAAATAAACCACCTATAGCTAAACATCTCAACATTTTTCCCCCTCTCCCCCTTGCTTTATCTATCAAGTCCCGGTCAAACACTGGATCTGATTAGGTCTACATTTGCGCTGAAAGTCCTTGAGCCATTTAGCCATCGGGAAGTTCTTTCAGGTATTCTTCAGCCTGTATTTCTGAGGAGAAGACCCGAGTCTTGCCCCGACAGATGACTTTTAACCATGCAGGGTTCATTAAGAACACCTCACACCCCTTCTTTTGAAATGGGGTAATCAGTGAGCGGAGTAGCCACCTCCATTCCACTGTTGCGTGGCAAAAGTCTGGGTGCACAAAAAAAGTATGGCCATCAGCAGTTCTTTTAGCGTCGGGTCGTGCTTTTTCAAAAATAGCTTGCCTCAGTAAAAAATTGCCGAAGAATAGCAGGATGGCCCTGGGCTTTGCTTCAGAGTCAGGGTTCTTTTTTTGCATAAGGGGAAAACGATGGACTCTCTGTATCTCCGTGTAATACGACCAATGAGAGAGCTCCAGAAAAGCGGCTTGAAACAACTTCAAGACAAAACCTCTAATATCCTGGCCCTCCGCTTTCTCCTCGATTCCTAGTAGTCGGAGGTTATTCCTTCGAAGCCTATTTTCGGAATCTTCTAGCTTCCACATTATGTTGGCCAGTCTATCATCGTTAGCCATTGTTTTAGTCTCGGTCTTCGGTAGCCCTGTCTCGAGCTCTACAATTCTTTCCTCCAATGCGGCTGTCCTGGCAATAACCTCAGAGCATGCCTTGGTGTTCTTCCGGATAGCCCCCTGTATCTTCATTTTTGCTAGCTGTGCCCTCTTATATTCCTGTCGTGCCTCGCTTTGTATTGATTTTAACATGGCATAAATCAAGGTATTGGATGGGGGTGAGTTGGACTCCCCCCGGGATCCCTTCCATTCTTTTTCATGGGCCTTGCCTCTCCTGATCCCGTAAGGCTGATAGTGGTCCGAGCATAGTCCCACTGAAGATTGTTGCTCGCTTCTGAACCATCGCTATCACCATCTCGTAAACCCTGAATAGGTGCCAGCCTTGATTTACTATGGCGAGGTATGGTCTTTTTAAGTGTATCAGCTGTATTTGGGGGACTGCCGCTCTCCTCACCAGAAGTACGATTTTCATCCATGGAGTCCCCTGTGGATTCAACATCTGACTCTTCAGCCACCGAGAAGAAGCTATCAGCATCTAGAGCCTCCTGTAGACTACCAACATCTATTTCAGGGTTCTCTCCAGCCGAGGTTAGCAAGATAAAGGTGTCCCCCTGCTCCAGTAACTGTCTCTGGGGAGATTTTGAGGCCCCTGGATTGTTAGGACCCTCAAGCCCCTCATTGCCACTTAATTTTCGACAGATAGTGCCTCCAGGTTCCAACGGTAATAAAGACTTCTTCCCCATATCAACTCCTACAGACATCTTAGCTTCTTCCTGCCCCCCAGCGGCTTTTTCCCTTCCGATACCATCTTTCTTCTCATCTGTTTCCATTTCCTTTTTATCGCTGCTTTTATCGCTGGTAGTGATGTTTGTGCCGATAGGAGAAATTATTGTCACTGATGGAACCGGTATCCCATTTTTATGCGAGGTGGTTTTTCCAGGGAACATCTCCGGGACAGTTATTGCCTTCCCTCGCCCACTACTATCAGCAGCACTAGCCACATTCCCCGATTTTCCAGATTCCTTAGGTCGGGTAACATCGTTCTCACTAGGTGTCTGTTTCTCCGCTGATTTATCAGCCGTTTCTTCCGCTTGCCTCCCTTTAACCAGCCCAGGTTTTTTGTCACTCACCACCGTTGCCTTGATTGTCGGCTTCTCCGGTTTGTCTAGCTTCCCCGCTCTTTTGGGTTTATCCGGTTTCTCAGCCACCAGGATTTTACTGGAGCCGTCGACCGGTAACTCCCCCGCCGTCCTACCGGCTACCGCAGGAGCGTTCCCATTCTTGCGAGGAGGCATCGAGTTACTCTGGCCCCCGAACACGGCTATCTCAGTGCTTGCTAGCTCAATGCTTGCTCGCCGCCCTCTCTCCGCAAGCCACACCTGCCAAGTCCCCAGGTGTGCGCGGCTCTGGAGGACGGAGGTTACCAGCCGCACAGACCACAGCCAGAGTTGCCGTGAGTCACGATCCACCAGCATAAGTTACAATCGGCGAATATCCTTCAGCCCGGTAGTTCAGGATATGTGGCTGGAATTCCAAATCAAGAATCGCAGGTAACTTTCTCCTTCTCGCTCCGCAAACTATCCGTTACTGCAGCCTCAGACAGGGAGTGACGCACACTCGGTTCAAGTGGCCGCCATCTTGCCGGTGCACGCGGGGAGAATCCTGCTGAAGGACACAGGCGCCGCAATAACATCACACTGAACTATTTCTAGTGCACCCATACCCCTCACACAACACTGCACTCATGAATGCCACAAGAATTAATGACATGAGGAAGATTTGTGTTCAAAATAAATTCTTATTTTTATGTTCAACAAGCTCTAGATGTGCTTTGAATCATCAAAAAATATTACAACTGTATTGAGTCATACAGGCTCTTGTATCCTGAGCAGGCGTGCGTGGTTACATCACCATGGCACTGCCGGTAATGTTTAGTCAGTCACTGGTGCCTCCTGGCGGACGCACCCTGTCACTTCTCCAACTCCACGTTGGGAGTGTCTGGCCGTGATGCAGCACTGGGCCTGGAACTGCGGCGCCTTTCTGGTAGCACCGGCACAGACAGGCTGCTCAGGCTCAATGTGCCCTCACTAGCATCATCACCCCCCCTTGCATGGCCATGGCCACACACCTGTTGATTCTCAACTGCGGTGGTAACCTGCTCCAGGGCCCTTGCTACATCTTGGCAGCATTGTCCCATCAGTTCCTGCATGGCCAGTGACCTGCGCGACAGTTATGAAGTGGCGTTCCCAATGAGGTGGTTTGACCCGGTATAGGCAGATAGCCGGGTCAGCAGCTGGCGGTGGCGTCGGAGGGTGATGTCCTGCTGCGCCACCATCAGTTGGTTGTTCTCTTTCACAGCAGTGGTTAGCTCCTGCACACTTTCAGTCAGTTGGTTGATATTGCGTGCAGTTTTGTACAGCTGCAGCTGCATGGCTGCCATGTCCTGTGCCTGCTTGTGGTGCACAGCAAGCATCCGGGCTTCAATTTCCAGCCCTGGATTTTGGCCTGTTGCTTCATGTCTGGTTGTGTGGCCACAGAGCGCTGCTGCCTCAACCGGCCGCTTGCCTGGGACCGCACAGTGGCTGTGCGGCGTGTCTGCCTCATGGGTGGTGGTGGTGTCTGATCCACTGCCATGTGTGACGCCTGGTGGTTGAACTCCTCCTATGGCTGCAGGGGTGGCCCTGTGCATTTGGGAAGGTGCTTGTCCAGGTACTGGTGCAGGTGCATGTGACGGTCCAGGTGCTGGGGCTGTCTGGCTCTCTCCCTCCGTCTCATCTGGAGTCACCACGATATGGAGTGCCTCGCTATCTGAGGTCTCAGCATCGGCAGCACCTGTGATGTGAATGAGTGCATGATTAATGATATGATTCAGGCACCTGGGATGTAGCAGCATGCATGCAGGCTTGCATTCCTGACTGGTTTAGGGTATGTTTCACTTGACTGTTCTGGCTGTGTGTGTGGCTATCAGGGCACATTGTCACACGACAGGTCCCACAATGCAATTGGGCGTTTGAAATGGGCAGGGACTGCATTACTGGGGTTACCAATATGGCTTGCTCTGGGGGCATGGGCATTGTTAGGGGACGGGGTCGCAGTTGCATGGCTCTTACCTTGTGATTGGTGTGTGGCACGGGAGGTGTCCAGCTGAGTGACCCCCACGCAGGCTGCAGGGTTGATGGTGTCCTCCACCAAGTCCTCCAGTGGTGTGTTTGCGGGAACTGTGGACTCTCCTCCCGTGGCCAGTCTCTCCCCCAGCCTCTCCGAAATGCGCTCCTTGGCACGGCCTCTGAGGTCGCACCACCTCTTCTTGAGGTCATCGATTGACCGCTGTGTCACTCCTACAGCGTTGACCTTTGCCCTGATGCGCAGCCTCAGGCACCTTCCGGGAAAGCTTTCCGAAAAGCTTGTCATGGTCCCTGCTGACTCCCTCGATCAAGTACTCCAGCTCTTGTTCGGAGAACTTGATTTTCCGCTTCCTGCCAGTTTCACTGGATCCTGCTGCATCCTAGGACATTGTGGTTTCAATGTGTGTCCTGTCTTGGGACTGCAGGGTGTGTCTCCTGGAGCTCAGTGCTGTGCCTCCTCCTCTATCCAGCTCTGTGTTCCAAATGAGTCATGGAGCTGCCTACTTCCTGGTTGTGATGTCATCATTGTGCTCAAAATGCGACTTCCCGTTTTTGTGATCCCGCAATCTGCAAGATCGCTATTTGCGATTTCGGTATTTGCAAAATCGCAATTTGGGGTTGGGAAACAGCCGATTCTGCGATTTAATAGCGATTTTGGGAAATTCGGATACGGCGATTGCGAATCGCACTTGATTAGCGATTTTGATGATGCATCCCATTCTGCGAATTCTAGATAGCGTTTCGGTATTTTTCTCTATTTAGAATTCGCAGAGTGGGTGCTTGATGCATCTGGGGGATAGTGTGTTGGACTGGACTCTGTTGTATTTGATGGGTTTTACAAATTGTGCAACAGTATGAAATAAGAATAACAATTTATGTATTTATGAATTGATCGTAAGCACTTTGATGGTTTTAATCTAACCGAATAAAGTTATACTTGACTTGACTTGAGTTTGTTAATAGTCCCCAAGTATTTTAAGCATGTCTTTTAACTCTTGTGTTGCCACTGTATGTCACACTATTTTTGCAAGCTTCACATGGCCATCTGGCGTAGAGCAGATATCACAGGGACGGCAGCAATGTGAGCTGGAAACCCTCACTAGAATTGGTTTCCAGCTTATCTGTTGGGCGCTCTGCACTCTTGTTGTCCAGTGAGGGTTTTGTAACTCATCATAAAACATGGAAAGGAGTCTCAGATGCCTTTGAGGCCCACCAATAAAGGCCTATCCTTCGTGTTACACACAGCATCACACAGTGCACATTTATCCAAAATTGGCAGGACTGTTTCATCACAAGCCAAAGACACTTGGGTGATACCGTGACACTTTTACTTTGTGGCAGAGCTAATAGGTAGCAGTAAAGAGATTAACATTTTCAGTTTCTAAAAACAAAGGAATTGAAACATTTTACTTGTGTCCCTCTCAGCTACAATTTGTGTGTCCTGTAGTCAATGTTTACGTTTCCCTTATATCTCTCTCGCGCGCACATGTTAGCACCCTTTCAATGCCCTGACAGCTACATCCCTGCACATCACTCCTCAGCCCCACCCCCTTTTCATATTTGTACGCTTAACAGCACCTACATGGATGGTGCATTCAACCACAGGGGGACACGCTGACTTCCCCGCACAGACCTGTGACCTGATTACTAGTTGTTCGGAATAAGGTGGGCTGTTTATCACATACGGTTAATGCCATTAGTCGAGATTGAGGTATTTACCAGGTTTAACAAATATTTTCTATTCTAAGTTTTCCATTTGTAAATGAGGCAGCACATGTAATCATTACTTTATACACATAATTCCACAGCTTTTGCATTTTGTAGGGCCTTTTTCTCTGATAAATGTTTTTTGAATTTGACAGGTCGAAATCTGCTAGAGGACAACTACTAGAGTGAGAAAATCATCAGGTGACTTATAATTCTAATGTGTCTTCTTAGCTGCGCTCGTTTCTTTTTCCTATCTAACGTTTCTGTTAACTTCCACCCTGCCAGGGAATTCAGGAAGTGTCTAAGAATCTTCAAGTAATTTCCAAGTGATCAAACATATGCAGAAAATCTGCAAAATCTTCAAAATATTTAGGGTATTAAGGAATCTACAAGAAAAATCTGCTCCGCACACTTGGACTTGACATAAAGAGCAATAGATAAGATTCAACACATGCTGCAGATAGTTCTCAGAATCCATCGTTCCCAGAGATCACTTATGAAGCAGGTGAGACCATCAGCCACAAGATTTCATTTGTTTTTCCATATTAGAACAGAATGCACTACTTCCAAATGGAGTTCGCACACACTGGGCGTGTTGTGCCTCATAAATCTGTTCCTGTGTGCCTTTGGAGCCACCCTCATCTGAATCAGTGCCCCCCCCCCCTTCACACAGTTGAGCTTTAAAGTAACGTCCAGAGGAAATGATCCAATCGTGCACTGGTCTGGGCAAGACAGAACTAAGTTTGACCATTTATCTTTATACTTCAGGAAATATCAGTGCACAATTGCACCCTTCATACCCTAAGAGGCCCTACTTGAGTCCCCCATCCATTCATCTGACAGACATCATCATGCACATTTGTCACAGTTGAAGGAGACAGCGCTCTCTTAGGAATCCGCAAGGAATGTAGCGTCGGAGTATGCTTACTGCCAACATACAAATCAAGCCCTTTTGTGAGGACAGCCGAGGTGGTTGCTGTGGGTGCTCTTGGGTGTATGCATAAAAGAGGCAACATCCTGGTGGTCCCGAAGGCTCCCCTTTAGCAGGATTGGCCATACGCACAGGGATTGTAAAGATCCAGCCAGTGTTAGAAACTCATGTATTACTGCCTCATAGTTTCCAGGTCAGATCATGAACAGCTCATTCAGCCTTTCCATTCTGTAAGTTGCAGTGCTCGTGTTTAGAAATTAGATCAGCAGAACTACAAATCCCTGAAACCAAAGATAAAATCCATTCCCTGTATCAGTTGCTCGTGCATGGGACTGGAAAACCTGAGAGCTCTGTAGTTGTGAATATGAATTTCACATAGGGAGACTCCTGTGGTGGAGGGAGACAAATGTGTTTGCTCTCATGCCCAGACACAGGTAGTAGCAGATGAGTTACATAGCCAGCCCACCTCCCACATATTCAAGTATTTGCTCTTGTGTGGAACAAAAGACCCATCCTTCCCAGTAGACTTACTCTTCACCATCCATATATTCAACTGGCCTAGACCTTAATTACAAGTCAGGTGTAGAATTATCTCCTGGAATTCCGCTCTGGTTGATCTGATTCCAATTGGATTGACTTACCCAGCCTTGTTTTTCCACATGTGATAGAACCAGATCAGATTTTACCAAGCACTAATTCCACACTGCAATAACACATACGGTTTTGCTTACAGAAGCACACAATCTTCTTACCCCTTTTTCTGAGATGGGGTAGTATACAATGCTGCCCCTTTCAGAAAACACCTTCTCCTTCCCTCCCCTTCTCCCCCATATCCCTTCTCTCACTGCCACCCCACTGACAGGCCCACACATACAATTACCACCCAGATGGTACTCCAGCCTCTTATGCACATTTAAAAAGAACAATGAGACATATTGCCAGCTGGATGGAGACCAACCAACTGAAAGTGAACATCCACAAGACGGAGATAGTCTTGATGAACAGGATCTGAGTTTGGAACCATTTCTATTAGCCAAATGAGCTAGGCTCACTACTGATCCAATCAACTTCAGCCAAGAGCCTAGGGTTTGTGAATCGATGAAAATCGTACACTGTAGACCCAAGTGGGTTCCTTGGTGTCTAAAGCATGTTCCTGTTAAACATGCTGAGGAAAATGTGCCATTATTATCTGCTTAAGCATGGAAGCTGATAGAGATAGGTATCCCTTCCTGCACATAAACAGTCCCTTCCTGCACATAAACAGTCCCAAAATGCCATTATGTCACTGTCATGAGTGCTGCTTCATGCAGCACACTTAAAAGTCACAAAATGGCATTTTTAAAGGATTGTTTAAGTACAGGAAGGGACACCGTCCTGTACATAAACAATCCATGGCATTTAGATTTTTCCATGTGTGCTGCACAAGGCACATAGCTTAGCATAACATAACATAACATAACATAAATTAGCATGGCATAACATAACATAGCATAGTATAACATAACCTACTCAGAGCAGGTGGTAAATGTATGTGTCACACTTCATGGAATTGGGAATCGCATGTGGTTTTATTACAAGAACAATCAGTTCTGCATTATAATTCCCCAATCCATGGGATTGAACTGGGAACTGTGTGTTACTAGGGCAGATTTACAGAATTATAGCAGTAAAATTTTATGCACTTTTATCAAATTCCCTTTACAGTGCAAAGGCCTAGCCTTTTTAGTTTAACAAATGTTCACTAGGAATGTACACATGGAGATTTGTTAGATTATCATTTTGGGGTTTTCTCACACCAAGATCACATGGGAAAATAACAGACTAATAGGCCCATTAACTGTCCATGCACGCCAAAATCATACTCAGCTGGCTTAATGCATCCGTGTCCTGCACCTTTTGCTGGACAGTCATAGTTCTGGTGCTGGTGCCCGTCCACATCCCTTCTCTTAAGGGATTCAGCCTGAGGGTATGGGCTCACTTCCATCCATTAACCTAAACTGATATTCCTTGAAAGCCACTGTATGTATTTCAACCTGCCCTACAGTAGTCAGAGGACTTCATGTGCTTATGTAACCAAAACAACTTTGTTTCTAGCCATCCTTTATCAAGCCACATGACTGCATCTGTTTCTGCATCTGGACTTCTTGTTGCTTTACTGGTCTAGTTGTTAAATGTCCAACGTTAGCAGGACATTTGCCCACAGCAAATGATAGCAACTCCATCAGGCAGCTCATATCACGTCCCTATCCCCAATATACTTTCCCTTCTGTCCACATCAATCATTGTGCCTCTACCACCTACTCCATGTGATCCTTGTGTCTTTTCCACACTGGGATACACTTATGTTTTTTGGGATTTTAGGAATGTGACTGTTTTTATTCTGATTACCAATAGTGGGGGATACCCAGAAGGTCAGGTTTAGTAAGTCACTTGTTATTGCTTTAGATCCACTTGGACATCCGATCTCGAGTCCTTCAGGTGAAATCTCTGGGATTTCATTCTCAAGCAAATTGCAAATCTAAATGATCACATTACTAAGTTAACCAAATTTAGCTCCTATCAATTGCTGTTACGCACGAAACTAAAAACAATGAACTCCTATTCAGTCTTCAGAAACACAGTTCTGTCTCTTGTGCTAAACCACCTGTATGGAAGTAATGGAGTATTGGCAGGCCTTCCTAAATAATCTACTGCCCCTTTCAAAGCTATACTTCATATCGCCACCAGTCATGTTTTAGGCACCAAGTAATCAGACCATATCACACCCATTCGAAAGCAACTCCACTGGCTTCCCCTTCGAGAATACAATAAATGTCACCATTGCAAGCATTACTTATAGAACAATCTATAGCAGACTACCGCCTATCTCAAAAAGAAACACAAACTCATGGGTGGGCAGCAAAAAACACTGAGATAGATTGATCCTCGAAATCCCTAGATTCCAAAAATCCAAAACAGGCCTTCGCATGCATTGCCCCAAGACTTTGGAACTCAATTCCTGCCCACATTTGATGCAACCTAGAACTACTGGTCTTTTGGAGGTTCTAAAAACTCACCTCTTCAGACTATAATTAAGGCATAATGCTCTTTTTCCATATCACCTTCTAGCATAGCAGAAATAATTATATATCACCTTTCTCAAAATATTTCAATGACAATAAGCCTCTATAAGATTCAAGTTCAATATACTGATTCATCTAGTCTGTCTGCGGAGTACAACGTCATTTTGTGTAATCGTAATTTCCTAGTAAACTTGCGAATTTCAATTATTTTCTTTCCTCATTAGAAGTTAATTTCGTTAGTTTTGACAACTTTTTGTTTTGGTGTCTGTTTTGTTGTCGGTTCGAATAGAAAATAGGATCTGAATTTCCTTCTACAATTGTCAGCAACTTCTGAAATGTATACTGATTCATCTACATTTCAATTAAACCAATAAAAAGTTCGCAGTAGAATCAATTTGTTGTAAGTATTGTCTTACCAATTTCTCATCATAATGTGCACAATCCACAAGTGTACATTTAAATTTCTGTCACTTGTTAATAGAGCACATGGTTGTGGAACTTACCATTAATTATAACTGTATTCACCTTCAAATGATTAGCAGATAAATTACATCTCAAGTCTGTGTGGCATAGTTTCTGACACAGGCAGTAAATGGGCCTGATGTGTAACACTCCCCTAAGTTGGCTTACAGCCTCTATGTGAGCAATAAATGTCATTCAATGTCCTTATGTGGGTACAGTGTAAAACACAGAGTTGAAGTATTTGCTCTCATCCTGCTCTGCTCTTAACCTCTTTGCATTTCTAGCCAGATTCCATTGTCGATAACATCCCTTTTGTGAAGAGACTCAATTTACCTGTAAATGAGAAATAGGCATGGAAAGCAGCCTCCATCTGGCTGTGTTTCTTATCCCTAAATTACATTGCTTGGCAACTTTGTACTCTATTGTGATTTGAGACTGTTTACCACTAACCTCATAACGCACAGTAGGCCTACATGAGAGCTTCTCCCTCCTTCCATGTATCAGAAGCCCTGGCCCTATATATCTCTCCTGATTTCCACCTTCTCCCATAATCCCACTCAGAAATCCGGTCCATCTACTTAACATGGTCTCCTCGCCTTTCTGTAATCTCCTTTCTGCCCGAAGGATAGCCATATTGCCCTGTACCTACAAGATTTCTCAACTAAGGCAGCATAATCTATAATGCCATCCAGTCTTCCCTGCCACAGTGACTGAGGTAACCAATTTCCACACCTCTTCAGATATGCTGCCCTCAAGCCCTAAAGTTGGGTCGTGGCACAAACTTGGCCATTAAAATCAAAAATACCCCAGAGATGTTCACCCAATGGATGAAAGAAACATGAAAAAGGATGCAGAGACAAAATCCAAAACAAAATCATATGGCTAATATTTTTGTGATGTGATAACCAAGCCGAAGCTCCATAATACATATACATGTAGTATAGTATCTACCCACAACTACAACGGAGTTTCTGCAGTGTCATTTCATTGCTAAGCATTACTTTTCAAAAATGAAATATTGAAGCTCCTCAGAAAAAAAACATCTAGCTAATATAGAGGATCAAATGTGAACTATTCTCCCTCTCCTGTGAAAGTACCTGGCCTATGCAGAATGTAAAAAGAAAACAAACAGAGCAAAATGACAGTTCAAAATTGGATTTGCAGCCAATAAATCATGCAGATTATATGAAGGTGTCTTCCTTCCCAATATTCCAGTTGATCCTATTCAGAGATATTTTCTTTAAAAAAATTGAAGATTTACTAGAATACTGGAAAAATGAAGGATAAATCAGCTAAAATCACACAATCCTACAAAGCCTTAAAAAATGTTAAACTTCATTTTTGGTTGCAGAGTTCCAATGTCTCAAAGTACTTTGGATTTTCAAAAAAGGAGGTTGTGTTAGCCTGTTAACCTGTGTGTGTCATCTGCATCGGACTTTAATAGATACCAGTACACATTTCTTTAGGTTTTCAGTCAGATCTGTGTTTCATAATGCACAAATGACATCCTGAAAATCACAATATCAGTTGCAAAATTGGTTCCCGCCTGTGTTACAGTGAAGATCTGAGAGTCAGAATAGTGGTACAACGAATGACAATCTCCTGAGAAGGATAAGGCCCTGACACACTGGGGTAATAACAGGGAGTGATCGGACAGCGGCAGCCCTCACGCGCTGTGGCTTGCCCTCTAGGTGAGAGGGGGCCGAGGGTCTGTGAGGATGTAACTGCTGCATAGTAGCCTTTGAACATCAGAGGCCCAGCAGCAATACCAGAAGAGGTGAGGGCAGTGATACCCATGAGGACAAAAGCCACTTCTCCAGACACTGAGAAAAGTGACCCTGGAGTTACCCGGGCAGAGGAAGGAGACTGCGATGGACGGCGCCTTCAAGGCCTGGAACTAAGCGTGGGGGAGCCCTGAAGCTGAGGGTGGTACAGTAGTTCTCCGGACTCGTAGGTAGTCCCTTTTCATGAAGAGACTCTCCTCCTGGCACCAGACCCCCTCTTCCCTGCCTGCCCGCTGACCATCCACAGAGCTAGAGGCAGGAGGCCCAACCGGACCCAGAGAAAAGCGACCCTTTTGCAGCTCTGCAGTGAGGAATGCAAAATACCTCTAGGGTTGCTGGCCCTAGAGTAGCCCCAGTTCAAATCAGAGGGTCAGTGCCCAGAAGGAACTGTTACCCATTTGAGGGCCTCACTAGCCAATGGACAGATCACCATCCTGGGAGTCGCAGAGGAGGAGGGGACCGGGTGCAATTCAGCTGCCGCTGCAGCTCACAGAAACATGAAGACTGGCTAGGGAGGGAGCGGAGTGGTCCTCTGCCGCTGACCCACTAGCCACCCAGTGACCATGAGGCACGTGGGAAGCTCCCTGCGGTCTACCACCACTAATTAATTGGGAGCCGGCAACCCGGGGATTTTCAAGGGGAAAGCAATTTTAGAATCTCCTCCCCCTGCTACTACACACCACAGTCCAAGCAAGAGTGGGGTAGAAGACTACCCCTGGAAAGATCAGGAGGCAGCTGGTCCTTGTAAACCCACCATGGTGTTGAACCCTGAAACCCCGGTGGCCTACCAAGCAGACCAAGAGAGGCGGGGTCACTCTGAATACCTTGACAGCCCCACTGCAGCATTTGGAGTGGGTTGCCTGCCTGGGCCTTCTCCCCCGAGCACCACACAGTGTAAAAAATGGGGAAATCATTCCAGAAAAAAGTAGTGGCTGCTAACACCTCAGAGCAGGACAGCACTTTCAACAGTAAGCTGGAAGAAGGACAAAGAGGTCTACGTCAGGAGCCCCCACTGGACTCCACCTTACAGGGCATTATGCAAGACATAATGGCGGTTTGTGAAGCGCTAGAGGTCAGATTTGATCATCTCATAGCAGACATGAAAATCCTGAAAGACGACCATCCTCGCTTACCTGAGCGGGTCACCACAGCTGAGAGAAGCATAAACGAGCTCCCACCAATTCTGTTGGCAATTAGAGAGTAGGTCACCATCTTGGAAACAAATTTAAAAGTTCAGAGGGTGGGGAAAATTGATCATGGTGTAACAACATCCGCAAAGTGGGGCCTACTGAGTGAATCAAAGGGGCTTGCATGATAACGTTCCTGGAAAAATGGCTCAGTGAGGAGATAGCTAGTGAGGGCCTCATCTCCTTCTTTGCCCAGGAATGAGCACATAGAGTACCGGCAAGCCCTCCTCTCCCTGGGGCCCACCAGCACCCAGTACTGGCACGCCTACTCTTTTATAACGATAGAGGCCATAATCTGCAGCAGGCCCGGATTTAAGAGTCTATAGCGAGGTCAGGACATTTCCAGCCTTCTTGAGAGATGTGCAGAAAATGAGACTGTCCCTGCTTTAAGCAAAAAAATATTTCTGTCAGAAGGGCATACCACATGCACTGCTTTTCCCAGCCAAGCTTCGAGTGTCAACAGAAGAGGGTTCCCACTTTTTCCAATCCCCACAGGAAGTGTGGGACTGGCTGGACCAACACCCGCAGCCAGCTACTAGGTGGCGAACGCAAAGAAGCCGACCACACAGATCTCAGTCCAGGTGCAAAATTAAAGCTGAAATGCAGCAGCCCCCACAACAGAAGAGGTCAGTCAGGAGTGGCAGTGAGCAATGGAGGCAACGGCATCATTGAGTGGCGTCAGATCTGGACCACAGTTGCCTGCCGAAGATATAGCAGCCAGAGACTCGGGCTCAGACCATAGCTCCCTGATGACTGCAGATTCCAATGCCCATTTACTGGTGGTCACCCCAGGCACATCCAATGAAATCACATAGGTGTATCAATGACCACTAAAAAACAACGAACACAGGAGGGGATCTGAGGGCAGGAGAAGCAGGCATGAACTGAGGCGTTTCGACATCCTGCATGGAACTTGGCACCCATGGTCCGTATATATGGTTGGATGGGCAAACTCAGACACAGAGGCTAAAAAAATGTCACCCCCCTTAGAGTTACACACAGGTGCACCTGCAGTTGGGCGAGTGAAGATTGAGAGTTTGAATGGGCAGCCAATGCCCATCCATCCTGGGGTGCAGGGGTTGGGGCATTAGTTGGGGGTTACCAGTGAGCGAGATACTGAGTTGTGTCTGCAAGAATGTTCAGATGATGGAAGGAACTGAAAATCGATATATGGGTTCCCCTTGAAAGGTGGTGCGGTGATGGTGATTGGAGTTTGCAAAAAATGGGGTACCCTATGATGTATAAATTACTTTCCTGGATTATTAGGGCATGCACACGTTGGAAAAACGTTATAAGGTTTTCGTATTTCTTAGCTTATGAGGCATTTGCATTGCACTCCTTCAAGAGACACACTTAACATTGAAAGAAGGGGTGGTCCTGAAGAGGTGACGGAGATGGTTAGGCTTATTTCACCACCCACACTTATCTGAATCAGAGCAAGGATACTCTTCCAACACACGGAACATGTTGATCGACCCATATGGGAGGCATGTGGTAGTGACTGGGTGATTTCAAGAGTAGGACATCATTACAGTTAACATATACGCACTACATATGGACATGGGGTCCTTCCTAACTAATTTATTGGGGCCCTTAGCTCCATTCCTTCTTCATTCGACCTTAATGGGAGGAGACTTTAACTGAGTGGCGGACCCCTAGCTGGACCGCTTGCATCCTCCGTGGTGAGAGGCTCAGGTGGCCCACACCACACAAACTTTGCAAGACTGGCAAGTTAGGTGGGGGCTGATAGATACATGGTGCCGGTTGAGCTCTCAGATGAGAGATTACTCCTTTTTCTTGAACCTGCACGAACTACACATAAGATTAGACACCTTATTATGTACCCAGACAGCCAAACACTCCCCCCATGAGGTTGTATACCTATCCCATACAATCTCCAACCACAATCCAGTGGTTCTCCACTTGACCTGGGAACGCTTGAAACCCTGCATTCCTACCTGGAAACTTAAGCCAGAATCCTTAGATGCTCCCCCTATGAGGAAGCTATCCGAGATAATATAAATAATTACTTTGCAAAAAACAGAAGAACAACTACCTCGCCATTACTAGCTTTTCTGTTGCATTTAAAGTGGTAATAAGGGTTAAATATCTAGTCAAGTCAACGGGTGTTAGGAAAACACTGCTACACGAAATCCAAACCACTGAACAAGCCCTCAGAGAGGTGGAGACAAGTACGCCAGGGTGACCTAAGCTTTACCACCAGCTGTTGGAATGTAAGGTACAAGCAGCGAGTAAGTGAAATGCCTTAGGTGTTTCAATTATTGGAAATATATTGTTAAGGCTCAGAAGGAGTGCGACTGAACTGGGACACTGCTGGAATGGCAGGCCAATCCAGCAAAGAGAGGCTCAGCGATAGTAGAGATTCAGAAGAACAAGAAGAATATGCTATATAGGTAATCTGAGATCAATCAACATTTCCTTAAATACTGCACACAACTATACAAAGCTAGCTACATAGAATCCAACGGAGGGCTGGTGAGGGAATACTTGGACCCTTGTAACCCTTAATGAAGGGGAGGATCAGGAACTGGGAGCTGATATCTCAATTCAGGAAATCAGAGGGGTGATTAAGGGTTTAGCGAAAGAAAAAACACCGGGATCTAATGTACTCCCTGTTGAATTCTATGCCAAGTACCAGCCAATATTAGCACTGAACAAGGCAGCAAGGGAGACAGGGAACCTCCCCACATCCACAAAAGAAGCAATAGTGATCCTACTAGTGAGACCGGGCAAACCGGCAAACAACTGCAGGGCCCACAGACCTCTATCTTTGCTTAACATAGACTACAAACGCCTAAGTTAAATAATAGCAACTAGGCTCCTACAGTATATGCCCAAATTGGTGCACCCTTGAAGAAATATAAACCTCCTATAGGGGTTAACTGATACACCTGGTTCTTTTTAACCAACAAAGAAGAAATTGGCACAGAAGCTGTAATATAAAAAGAACAGTTTATTAACCTCAGATGAGGGAGATTGCGTCACACAGTACCCTCAGGCCACTGTAGGAAGCATTCTAAGGAGTACAGAGAACAGGGGCCTTATATATGCATTGTTTACATAGTCAGCATAAAACCAAGGGGAGGTCCTGGCACATACAAGAATACTTACTGATTAATATGGCTATATAAAATTTGCTTGCTCAACAAAGTTGTAGGAGGGACATTTCTCCTTACATCAGCAAGAATAGCCTGACAGTTCTATACTAGGAGTAGGTGCATTCTCCTAGCTTGGCCTTTCTGAGCATGTGCAATGCTCTGGAAGAGGGAGAAAGCACATGGTAAGCACATGGCTAACTAAGATGGCTGCCAAGTACAAAATGGCTTTCAGCTCAAGCTAACAGGTTCCTGCAATCTTAAACAGCCTGACCAAGCAGGATTCATCCCTGGTCGCAAAACTGCCCTAAACATATGACTACGGACAATCCTGGAAGCTGACACCTACGACTGTGACCAAGCAGTGATATTTAGTGTCTAAATTGAAAAGGTATTTGAAAGACTTGAGTGGTCATATCTCTAAAGAGTTATAGAATAGTTGCAATTTGGACAGGAATTCCTGAAATGGACTAGTCTATAAAGACCCCACGGCAAGAGTGTGCACGGGGAAAACCATCTCTGACAAATACCGTATTGGCCGAAGGACACGTCAGGGGTGTGCCCTCTCCCAATTGCTATTCGCTCTAGTAATGAATCGCCTGGCCTGCACAGCCAGACAGGGGCATTGGTACCAGGGGATCCGAGTGAGCATCTACCGTCACCACATAGCCCTCTATGCTCATGACTTGCTACTCTTCCTGAAGGATGCAGGGGAGGACTTGAAGGGAGCCAAGCACAATCTAGATGACTATGGGGCCCTATCCGGGCTTCGGTTCACTGGCAATAATCCAGCCTTTTTCCAACCGTAGACGGTGCCTCGCTTGTTATAGTATCTAGGCATCAGACTTTCCCACGACCAGCCTGACCTCTTAGAAGGCAGCGTAAACCTAGCTATCAAAGCACTAAGACAGAACATGTAGTTCTGGAAAACACTCCCAATTTCCGTGGCACTCTAGAGTGGCTCTGTTAAAGATTTCGGTGCTCCTGCGGCTGTTATACTACTTTACTGTGCTCCCAATGTGGGTACTTACATAGGGCAATGACAATAGCATTCCCCAGACACTAGAAAATGTGCTTGCAAGTCCCTCAACCACACAAAACTGGCCAATAGGTGACAACAGTATCAGTTACTTATAGAGCAGTATCAACTTTATATCGAGCAATAAGAGGAGATGTACTGCTGCCTCTAGACACACTCAGAGCTAAATGGGAGGGAGGCCTAAAGGTACAGTTTCCCGAGAACAAATGGACTGACATTCTGGGAAGAATACTCAAGGTATCTAGAAATGCTGGATTCAAACTCATCAAAGTTGTCATTCTCCATAGAGCCCACGTTAAACCGTAGTAACAGGTACTTTAAAAAGACAGATTCCGCTTGCCTGAGATGCAGGACTGTATGGGTAGACATAATACACATAATTTGGCACTGCCCTCAGCTACGACACTGGAAATAGGTAACAGCGACAGTTGTGAGGGCAGTAGAGAAGGAAGTCCTTGCACACCAGTTCACTGCCACGGGGTTGCTTCCCTCATACTAGAATAAGGGTAACAATTAGGTTCCAGGACCTGGCACACATATTGACTAAACGACAAATCACTTGGTGCTGGAAAGCGCCAGGAGGCACAGCATGAAAGAAAGAATTTGAGAAATGGGCAGGATACGAAGGAGAAGTGCTAGTGCAGGAGGTGAGAGGAGACATTTGCTCGATGGGGGGCTTGGGGGGTGGACGACCGCAGGGAGACCCCCCGGGCGGTTTGGGAGGGATGGGGGGTCGGGGGCCCGCAGATAGCAGGCGGGCATTTTGTTTTTGGGCTTCCTTTTTGTAGCCCAAATGTAGCCCAACGTATAAATGTGCTGGGCTACTGCTCCCAGCCACCATTTTGTCTTTGGTGACCTGAGCTGGGAGCTTTAGTCAGGAAATTTTTTTCAGGAAAATTTCTATCTGGTCAAGTTTATATTAATTAGTCTATGGCGTTTTCTTTAGCATGGTCCTTTAGTTTTGTGGCGAGTGATTATGGCTGCTGAAGACGTTCGGGTGCGCGAGGCCCTCAGGCTCCTGAGCGAGGCTGGGCGAATGGACCTTGTCCTGGGAGATGGGGCCGGACCTCCGCACCCGGCGCGGTAGGTATCTGTGGGAGTAGCAGCAGCAGTGGCTGCCTGCACCTCTCCCAAACGGCCCAGAATGCGCCGGCGGTTGAATGGGGCCGCCCGCGTTCGCGGAAGTCGGCCCCGGTACGGCACTTGCAGCCCGAAGGACAAGTCGGCTCTGCGGAGGTGAGCCTGGAGGAGAGGGAAGGCGGGAGGGGTGTGGCCGGAGGGAGGGCTGCCGCATTGTCGGCTGAGGATGCCTCTGCCGCCTTTGTTTAGGAGCAGTGGGTGTTATCTGCCCCCACGCGAGGAGCAAAGCGCGGGGGGTCGAGGCGGCAAGTGGCGCTCTGCGTCTCTGTCAGCCGCTCGTGGGTCATCTGCGGCAGCGGAGGGTAGGCGGGAGGGGGCTTTTGCGGAATTTCTCAGTGCACCCCTCACTGTGAATTGGGTAAAGGAGGGGGAGCAGCACATTTGTGTAGCGCCTCCCTCTAATACTCGGGAGATTGCAGGCTCGATCAGGGTAGGAGGGGGAGCACCAAGGTCAGATGGCATCTCTGCTTGTCATTCTGAGGCGGCTGGTGGCAGGAGAGGGGGGAGTGGGCCACGGAGGCAAAGGCCCCGGCTGGGTTGATGTCTCTCGTGCTCAAGCAGAGGGACAGGGATGTGGGTGTGGGGCCAGGTTGGGAGGGTAGGGGTGGGAGGGATACAGTTAGCCCTCTTCTTTTCTCCCCTTCTCCTTCTGTTAGAGGGAACACTTTTTCGGTGCGTGGCAGCTCTCCAGGGGAGGGGGAATATGTGCAGGTTGGTGGGTGGGGGGGGGGTTACAGCCCCTGGGGGTGGAAGAAGCTCAGGTCATTGGGGTTGAAGAGAGTAATTTGAGGGCCTACGGGCTCACCGATGCGGAACTGGACCCCGCAGTGGGGGGTCAAGCATGGGAGGGCCTGGATGTTTTTCCGTCTTGGGCGGAGGGAGTGCAGGGCATGGTGGCGGGTGGCACAGTCTGCCCCCGGGTAAGTAAGGTTAGGTCGCGGTACACAGGTCAGGGCAGTGATGGGGCGGGGGAGGGTGCCTTTTGGGACGTGCAGGAGAGTAGGCAAGTCAGCTTTTTGCGAGGTCCCAGCACAACAGTCCAAACTTTCTCTTTACAAGGATTACTTTCAAAATCCTCTGCCTCACCTACAACGCTCTCTCTGGTAAAGGTGCGGGGGGCGTTAAGAAGCTGCTTCTACCATACTTACCGGGGAGAGATCTCCGTTCCTCCTCAAAGAATCTGCTTGTGGTACCTCGCTTCCGCAGGAACAAGTGGGGTGGTAGGGCCTTTTCCACAATTGCTCCCAAGCTATGAAACACTCTCCCTGGCGAAATTAAATCGAGGCCCTCTACTCTGCTGTTTCGAAAGGCCTTGAAAACTTGGCTTTTCGCTAGGGCGTACCCGTACTTATTTGATGGTTTTTTTGTTAGGCGCCTTGATGCCTTCGGGCTTAGTTGCGCACTATAAGATTTCTTTCATTTCATTTCATTTCATTTCATTTACAGGATCTGAAGTGACACGGGACAGCGGACTCGGTAGGGCGAGGTGCCCGTCTGCGCCGAGGAGAAGGGAGGGTGGAGCCTTGCGTGACACATTCCGTACAGGTGGGGGATCCCGGTGTTGGCAGCTTACGAAGGTCCGGCGCAACCTCGCTGGCCCCAACGTCAGGCAGAACACGATGGTCACCGGGGCCACTGGACAGGAATCCTCAGGACAGTCAACGTAGGGGGGAGTACCGGCGAGTACAGTCGGCTCCTCCGCCAGGAGTGAATTCAAGGGCCGCTAGGGCTGGTGTAAGCAATGTTGGGTCAGTTAAGGCCTGCAGTGTTTGTTTTGTGACGGATCCTCTACAGATGGAGGAAGCGATTGTACTGGATTATGATGAGGACAGCCCCAAAGAAGGGGAGTGGAGGGGCGATGAGGAGGAGGAGTGCCTTCTCATGTGTCTCCTAGTGTTTTACAGGCACCAGAGGCGGTGCAGCCCAGGAGGGCAGTGTCTACCATACTTACCGGGGAGAGATCTCCGTTCCTCCTCAAAGAATCTGCTTGTGGTACCTCGCTTCCGCAGGAACAAGTGGGGTGGTAGGGCCTTTTCCACAATTGCTCCCAAGCTATGGAACACTCTCCCTGGCGAAATTAAATCGAGGCCCTCTGCTCTGCTGTTTCGAAAGGCCTTGAAAACTTAGCTTTTCGCTAGGGCGTACCCGTAGTTGTTTTATACTTATTTGATGGTTTTTTTGTTAGGCGCCTTGATGCCTTCGGGCTTAGTTGCGCACTATAAGACTTCTTTCATTTCATTTCATTTCATTTCATTTACAGGATCTGAAGTGACACGGGACAGCGGACTCGGTAGGGCGAGGTGCCCGTCTGCGCCGAGGAGAAGGGAGGGTGGAGCCTTGCGCGACACATTCCGTACAGGTGGGGGATCCCGGTGTTGGCAGCTTACGAAGGTCCGGCGCAACCTCGCTGGCCCCAACGTCAGGCAGAACACGATGGTCACCGGGGCCACTGGACAGGAATCCTCAAGACAGTCAACGTAGGGGGGAGTACCGGCGAGTACAGTCGGCTCCTCCGCCAGGAGTGAATTCAAGGGCCGCTAGGGCTGGTGTAAGCAATGTTGGGTCAGTTAAGGCCCGCAGTGTTTGTTTTGTGACGGATCCTCTACAGATGGAGGAAGCGATTGTACTGGATTATGATGAGGACAGCCCCAAAGAAGGGGAGTGGAGGGGCGATGAGGAGGAGGAGTGCCTTCTCATGTGTCTCCTAGTGTTTTACAGGCACCAGAGGCGGTGCAGCCCAGGAGGGCAGTGTTGTTGGGACCCAGAAGAGAGCACGGCCCATTGGTGAGTGCTCTTCGGACGGTGGACCCTGTTGAGCAAGTGGCATGGAGATAGGCGCCTGGTCGGGCAGCCTTGTTAGACCCAGGTGAGATTGCTGTCCCACGGGCCATACCAAAAATGGTGTTGGTGGGGACAGGGGGTGAGGACGTACAAGGGGAGCTGGGAGGTAAGCTCCATAAAGGTAAATATGTTAAAGATTAAGGTGTGGGGACGGGTGATGTGGTTGCATCGGGCCCTAAAGTAGAGAGTGGGATGAATACGGAACCAGAAGTGCCAGGTAAGGAGCCTTTACAGAGTAAAGAGTTAAAGTTTAAAAAGCTGCCGTACATGGGTGTGACAAAGCCCCTGGGTGTGCATTTGATGTTAGCCACTAAAGAGCACATCTGGAAAGGGAAATACGTTGAAATTTTGAAGCTACTTCACAGGGAGGTGCGGTTCAAAGAAGGGTCTAAGGAGGAGGACTGTGAGCTGGCCAAGAGGCCTAAGGTGCCGTTGACCAGTGAAAATTGGACGGCGGCATTTTTGATATATGCCAGCGTACATTGCGAAAAGTTTCCCGAGCGCTGCAAATCCACGAGTAAGTACCACTTGCCAGCTGTCAGCCCTAGTCCTGCGCTGCTTCACCCCTCTGCAGGCCCTGACATGTGCACAGACAGTTGCTCCCTCAGCACTCATCACCAGACTCGGTAGCTTGCTAGTGGTACGCGGGCACGACACGTGCTGCAGTTCTCTGTGTGGGAGGAGCGTAGACCTGTGCTCCACACTGCTGGCTTATGAATCGGACGACATCAGCTGATATCTGAACTCCACACACATCAGGAGCTCACCAACAGCCACCCCTGGCCACCCACACATCTCTGCCCGTACCGGTCACTGCTTCACTATTGGGCATGGTGCCATACCTGCCCAGGAACACCATGGGAGATGATGCCCCAGCCCCGCCTCGGTCCACGTAACGTTTCAACATGCAGCGTCAGGCGTGCTGTCGCCGTTCAGTGAGTTGGAAGACCCGGCCACGGCATCCCTGGATGGAAAATATGGATTGAACGCCTCAACAACTACTTTTTTGCTACCAGAGAAACCGATGAAGCAATGAAACAGTCACTTCATCTCCATTACGCAGGTGATGAGATTTTTAAACTCTTCAAACATCTACCGAACACGGGGCGGCTACGGACTATGGCACAGCAGTACCCACCTTGGACGCACACTTTGACCCCCAACTCAACCCGGATTTTGAACGCTTCAAACTTTGCCAAGCCTGTCAAAGAGAAGGGGAGTTCATGGACATTTTCTATTCATGTTTGCGTGAGCTCGCAAGCATGTGCACCGAAGACGATCAGCCAAAAGAAATTAGAGCTCAGCTTATTCAGGGGTGCAGGGACAAGACATTACGCGGACTCATCCTAAACCGAAAAGTACGCTGGAAGACATCCTCATACTAGCAAGGTCCCACGACCTGTCAGCAGCCAGGGCCAATGAACTGGACCTAGCCCTCGCTAAGCCCCCAGATCGGACAGACACGATCAAGACAGAGCGGGCGGATGCCCTCAGGACAAGACCACACGCCGACACAACCAAAGAGCAAAACCGGACACACCCAAATCGAGGTGCTGCTACTGCGTTTATGAACCACATGCAGCCAAGGATTGCCCTGCACAAGGAAAAATCTGCACCAACTGCAAAATCCCAAATCACTATGCCACCGTGTTTCGAATTGAGGCCGCGACACCAGAAGCTAGAAACCACCATAACGGGCAATATGACAACTCTCCTTAGCAACGGCCACACCACCAGAAGAGACATCGCGAACCGGACCCAAATACCACGGACCAGGCAGACGTTAAGGCTGTCATTGACACGGTAGCGTCGGTAAACGTTATGGGCCTCCAACAATATCGACGTCTGCGACCCTGCCCACCAGTCATCCCATCACGGACCAAGATATTCACATACGGGGCTGACACCCCATTGCCACTGAAGAGAAAGATATCGGTCCCCATCAAAGCCGATGACCTGGAAGTCACTGCGACCATCCATGTAATTGACAGAGAGGCGGACACTTTGCTGAGCAGCCACACAGCAGAAGATCCAGGTCTAGTCTCATTCGCCAGACGTGTCCAGACTCACCTAGTAGAAGAGCTGATCAACCAATTTCCTAAACTCTTCCAGGGGCTCTACTGCATAAAGTGTGACCCCCATCAGGCACCGTATCGACAAGACAGTCGCTCCAGTTGCCCTACGCCACAGAAGGGTACCATTCCACCTGAGACCACTGGAAGAAGAGAAGGAACTGGAGATGTTGGAAAAGCAAGGCGTGAGCGAAAAGGTTACCGGACCAACACCCTGGGTGTCCCCGATGATCATCGCTGAGAAACCGAAGCAGCCGGGGGGAATACACCTCTGCATCAACATGAGACTGCCTAACAAAGCCATCAACAGGGAACGGCACATCACGCCAACGATGGACAACATCATTGCAGATGTTAATGGATCGAAGTGGTTCGGAAAAACGATTTAAACAGAGGATACCACCAACTCCCACTGTCCGAAGAAAGCAGCTACATTACTACATTCAACACCCACCTGGGACTAAGAAGGTACAAACGTTTGAACTTTGGAATATCCTCAGCAGCAGAGGTATTTCTGAACACGATAAGAGAACTGTTGTCAGGCCTACCAGGAATGCTAAACGTCAGCGACGATATATTAATCAACTCAGCAGCTGCAGCTGACCACCACAAACTCCTCCGAAGTACACTGACGTGCCTGAATGAACATGGAGCAACACTCCACAGAGACAAGTGTCAGTTCTTCCAGCCATCCTTCGAATTCTTTGGGTACGTGTTTAATCAAGACGGCATCCAAGTCGATCCCAGGAAATCACATGCCATCAAGAACGCTCCCGCCCCAACGTCACCCACAGAAGTAAGAAGTTTCCTGGGGATGGCGACATACTGTGGAAGATTTATCCCAGGACTGGTACCCCGCGCTGAACCGCTCAGAACCCTAGCCAGAACAGACGCCAAGTGGCAATGGGGAGAGAAAGAAGAGACAGCATCTCAAAAGATAAAGGACGCACTCCTAGGAAAGGCCACGCTCGCATACTTTTACCCGAACTGCTTGTCGACACCAGCCCAGTGGGGTTAAAAGCAGTACTGGCTCAAGAACAGGAACCAGGGAGATGGCCAGCATTGTCGTACGCCAGCAGATCACTCACCTCCATGGAAACAAGATATGCCCAATTTGAGTGGGAGGCGCTCGCCATAAAGTGGGCCTGCAACCATTTTCATCTGTACCTAACAGGACAACCCTTCACTGTGGTCACCGACCATCAGCCCCTTGTGCCTCTATTCAAAGGAACTGCTCCTCTTCCGCCCCACCGGATCGAACAGTGGGCCGTGCAGCTACAGTCCTACGAGATGGAGCTGGTGTACCGGCCCAGTGCAAAGAATCTCACGGATTTCCTGTCCAGGCACCCAACACCGCAAGAGGCTCAGGAAGACGAAGAAGATGTTGAACAGTATGTCCAAATGGTGTCAACCGCAGCATGCCCCAGGCCATGACCCTCGAGGACATCAAAGAAGCTGCCACGGCCGATACCGTATACACCAGAACTCTCCAAGCAGTCCAAGATGGATCATGTGCAGGCTATTTGCGAAACGCAAATGCCTGGAGTCCAGATGACAAAGACGACCAGTCGAAGATATGGTGCATAAGGAATAAACTCAGTGCCACCAGCTACAGAATATTGCAAAGGGGATCACAATTATATACCTCAAGCGCTGAAACACTGCACCACCGAAGTAGCTCATGGAGGCCATCAGGGTGTGATGAAAATGAAGGCCCGAATGAGGGAAAAAGTTTGGTTCCCGGAACTGGAACAAATGGTTGAAGACCTCGCCGTCGTTGCTCGTCCTGCCAACTGACCAGTACCCCAGAGAGACCAACTCCGGTAATTACCGAAGAGGCATGCACAACCCCGTGGTCCAAGGTGAGCATTGACTTTGGGAGTTTCCCTGGAGGTAAATACACCTTAGTGATCGTCGATGCATACTCGGAGTACCCAGTCGTGGAACCAGTGACATCAACAGCCTTCACAACCGTGAGCCCCATCCTGGAAAAAGTGTTCACCATGTTTGGTTTCTCCCACGAAATCCGAAGTGACAATGGACCACCATTCCAAGGCTCAGAATTCGCTGCATTTCTAAAGAAGAAAGGGATACATCACTGCCGTGTCACACCCCAATGGCCACAGTCAAATGGTGACGTCGAGAGATTTATGCGCACCCTTAACAAGATGTTCCGTATTGCAGTGCTGGAATAAGCCGACCCGGAGAAACGACTCCACAATTTCCTAAGAGAGTACAGGAGTACCCCACACTGCACCACGCAGTGAAGTCCCGGGTCGCTAATGCTACAAGGCGCGAGTAGAGATCCCGTCCCCACCTGTCCAGGGTGGACACCCACCCCGCTGTAGGCGCAAGAAGTGAAATACCGACGAGAACGACAAAACATCCAAGCCTTTGTGTGCTGAGGGTACAGAGGCTGGTCTGGTGCCATCAGATGGCACGCAAGTATCCTGAACTCTATTCCATTAGTCTCAGTAATGTTTTAAAGTGTTGTTGTTCAGAAGAGAAAAAAAAAGCCTGAGTTGGAAAGGGATGTAGTGGTTAGCACTCGTGTGTTTCTGGCTCTGCGCCGGAAACACACACACACCCACGTCATCCGCAGGCCAGGCGTGGCATGCGGGGAACGAATAAATGGGAAGATCCCATTCGGGGGTTACTTCCGGCACTGGCACTGAGCCTAGTGTCCGTCTGTGCACGCATATGCCTGTGCCCTGATTCTGGCCCACATGCGGCGGGCCCTAGATTGTCCCGGCACCACACAGGGGGAACCTCACGTCTTCTTCCACTCCTGATCTCATTTTGCATTCCGCTCCTGAGAGGAGTCATATTTATACTATCTGCCAGATTGCTCTGGTGGTGCCTCTACTGATTGGGTGATTGCGGTGATTGCCTGGGCCTCAGTCAGGCAGATGATGGCGTGTCTCTGTCTATGGCCTGAATGCCCACGTGGTCATTGGCCTGTTGCTCCAGCCGATCCACACTGTTCTATATTCTTTGCATGGTTTCTGCAGGATGTTGTGGGCTCGTTCCTCTTCCGGCTGGTTGCAAAGGGGGTGATTTCCAGAGCCCGTGTCCTGCCCAGGCTTGATTAATTTTATTACCTCATCAGTCTTTTGGTGCCCAACTGCTAATTGCAGCTGGTGCAGTCCCTAGCCGGGCCATGCTGAAATGTTGCATTCATGTTGTGCCGGCCTGCTGCTCTAGCCTATGGGGTGATGTGTGGCAGGGTTGCCACGAGGGTCGAAATAGTCCTGTATCGCTGATGTCTCCACTGGCAGATCCCACAGGTTTCTCATTTACTCCTGCCTCCGATGTCAGGATGCGAGGCCACCAGTCCCTCTACCCTGTGCAGTTGAGTCTCGGTCGGTGTTATGAATGCACCCTCTGCCAGATTGTGGCCCTGCAAACTCCGTCTGGGCCCCTTCTGTAGCCTAAGCTCTGATAACTGCCACCCTGTGGCCTCTATTGTGCTACTTTGATCCAATAGTCATCAACCACTTATCTCGCCTCAGTGTCGGCTGTTGATTGTTATCTGTGGTATCCTGAGATTCAGAAGCTGCATCTCGTTGCTGTAATGATCTCTGAGCTTGAATATATTCTCAGGATGGTGCTGGATGCAGCTTTTCCAAATATATATCACAGGCAGAAATTTGGTTCACTAGAAAATCAGAACAATATCTTACTGTACTAGCTGGTTTTCACAGAGGGTGAGTACATGTGTGTGGATTAAATGCATGTACTGGGTGTATGTGTGCTCCCTGTGAATGGTACAGTACATGGCAGACTATAGGTTCCATTTTGGGAGACCAAATGCTGCATGATGAAACATGGAGAGTTGGTAGAGCAATCTCCCCAGACTGATTTATTTATTGCGGCATTCCTGTAAACTGTGTGGGGCACACTGGAGGGGGATGAGCCAGGCTTACCCTTGCACTTTTAAGGGCGATCTTTGTTTCAGAGAGAGGTCAAAAGGAAGGGGCCTGGGCACGTCTCAGTGAAGAGATAGGGCTTATAAGGGAATCATAAAGAGTAGGGCTGAGGCTCAAGAATAAGTTTTTGTCACACATATCACTGTGGCTGACATCCAGGTGTGAACTCTGGTCACTTCCATTGCCTGTGTTGTGGGTGTATCAGATTTGGAGTCACTCCTGCTGTGACAAATGGCGTTCAAGAGGAAAAGAAGGCAGAGGAGGGAGCACTTCAAGAAAAAAAGACCCCCAAGATAAACTTCAAAGGCTCAGACCCTAAATCACTTTTGGTGTCTAGAAATGGACTGTAAGAAAGGGAGCTTGAGACCCCAAAAATTGTCAACTATACACAAGCCAGCCAGGCTGTTCGGGGAGATGTCCTGTAAGACTTCTGCCTGTGACCAGGACTGCTAGTCTCCCTATTGGGTGAAAGGACATCACCCAGGAGTCCCAGACCACCTGCTCTGGAGCCTGGAGTACCAGCGCCTTCATGCATGCGAAGACCAGCATGCCCTTTGAGGAGGAGGGAAGCATTGGAGGGAGCGAAGTTCAGTGGGGAATCTGGTTGAATGGATTCTCTGAGTAAGGTTGAGGAAACGGCTAGTGCTCCAACTGAGTCATTGCCCGTGTGCAGGGCAAAGATGAAGACCTCTGTATGCCAGGTGATGGCTGCTGTGAAGTGAACCGTGGATATATCTGTGCCGCCCGGGCTGAAACCCATGTGTAGAGAGGCATCGGTGACCCTGTATGCAAGGAGTGACCACTGGAAAGTGAGCTGTAACCAACACTGTGCTAATCGTGTTGGAGCCTGTCTACACTGAGCAATCGGTCACCCTGTATGCCATGAGGAGCCACCATGGGTGAATTGCCATGTGGAGTGGGCTGTAGCCCTTGCACGATTAAGCCGGCATCTCAGTGTTGCAGAATGAGTCGCTGTGCATGCATCTGCTGAGCTGATTGGGTTGGTGCCCATGCACAATGGAGATTCAGTGACCCCATATGCCAGAGGGGGTCACCGGGACTAGGAAGAAGAGTGACCTGGCCCACAACATCATCAGAGGAGTGAGGCCATCATGGGAACTCTGCGTACCTACATCGCAATGATGGATCCACAACAGAAAGTTTGCAACACCTTCTACCAACTGTGGGACGGACCAAAGACTTAACTATGCAAGGGGGAGCCGCAAGGAGCCTCTGGTCACTGCGGTTGTGCGACCAAGTGTGAGGACCTCAGGGATCGCTGAGTACAGCCCGCTTGAGCCACGTGGAGTGAACTCATCTGAACCAGCTCCTGCAGCTCCAGTGCCTGCAGAGGGGGAATGCTCAGTAATACTGGATGTTCCAATCTTGCAAGCATGGATAAGTCTGAATTAAGGTCAAGTTGGTCCAGGTGGAACTTGTTTGCTAGATAGACCTTCGACTCTCGAGCACTTTTGACTTTACAGAAGAGTCAAAGTGGACTCTTGAGACTTGCACTAATACAAGAGCTTGGCCTGGGTGTTGTCTATACTAAATAGGGAATAACCACTATTGGTAGAGTGAAGAGGGCATGGAACATATGGAACTGTTTACGAAACACCAGAGCCCCAACCTCAGGGGGACTGTGTGTAGTTGTTTGTGGATGTCGTATTTCCCTTTGTGCTGACAGCCGTAAAATAAAATTAATCTTCTGACATAAAAGCAAGTATTTGGCTGGCCAATATTTTATCATAGCTACTGCATGTATTTTGAGTTGCAGCCTGTGTCTATCCCTCCACCCTCCCTCCCCCTTCCCCACCGAGGGAGCCTCGGACTACTTGGACCACGTTAGTACTGAGAGTCAAGTGCTGAAGAGATACTTGGCCTAATTTCTCAGAATGGATATTAGGTTGGGCCCTGGGACATCAGGAGTAAAAGGTCTCAGCCCCCACAGTTGTGCCAGTAGCTCCTGCTTGCCTGTGGCCCTCTGAAAGAGGTTCCAACATGCAGTAGTTAGGTGTGGACCAGGCAATCTGTATTGTTGCCTGTATATTTCAATAACTGTTCACCCCAAAACATCTTCATAAATTAAAAGTTGAGGAAGAAAGATCATGTTAACAGCCGAACCTTCCTGTTTCATGGAGGGGCGCTCTCCAAACACAATCGAATCAACATATAAACACTCGGATATTAATATCTTTAAACAATTTTATAGATTAATACGTTTAACTTCAAACAGCAACATGTATTGCATATTTGAATACAAAAATTGAGCAGGTCTATTGTTGGTGTAGTGAACCGAAAATCCATCAATCGATTAACTGAGCTCTCCTTTAACCCTGCCAAAAAGATGTCTAAGATCGAGTTCGCTTGATCGAGAGGGGTGATCCATCACATGTCTTATAGAGATAGATCTGTGAAAGACTACTAAGGTAAGTGTGTCAGGAAAAGTAAAATGTTTAGTGTTTCTGACAGGAAATAACCACATTGTGTAAGAGAGATCATATATGTGGGCACTGACAATACATTTCCACTATAATTACAGTCCCCAAGTTTGGTGCTGGAAATAACACTGAGTGAGTTGGGCACAGGTGCATATTTCAACTAAGATGTACCCCCAAATTTTTCATTCCATGGCGGATGCAGCCACTTTGGCTGGAAAACCTTTTCAGCCATGTTGGAAAATGTTAAATATGGCAGAGTCTCGCACGTGATATTCGTGTGACTGGAGAACCCCAAACGATGCAGTTTCTGCCTATAACACTCTCAATGAAGTACATTATCGCCCAAGTGGAGACTTCTCTACAGTTCAACCACCCATTTAAAATATGATCTTCTGTCACCTCACACAGCTAATCTTGGCGCCATTGTATTGTGCAATAATCTGGAGGTAGTTGATGGTTATATTAAAATAGTAGTCAGAGCAAGGGATTTAAGATCAAAAGACCAAGGAAAGGAGCAGGAAGCAGAGCAAATTGCTATTTGTACCATACAGCAAACAAGGTGCTGGAGGAAAAAATGCACAATTTGAGCTGGACACATTTCTAATTACATAATTATTATTATTATTTAGTTTGTTGACTAATGTTGCTAACCAAGCCACCATGTAGCTCCTCGGGGCAAAGACTAACCCCCAGATTCATCAATGTCCCGATTTGCGAGTCTTTAATAGCGATTATTAAGGAATCGCTATTAAGGACTCGCAAAACGGGATTCATGTAGAAATCGCAATATTATTTGCGATTTCTACAGCTTCCTTATTTGCGATTAGCAAATAAGGATGTGATTTCAAGGGTGCCAGGGGTGTCCAAAGGACACCCTGTAGCACCCCTGAAATGTCAATGTAGACTGATGTTGCGCACACACATGTCCAAAGGACATGTGTGTGTGTAGCATACCACTTAGAAAAATGCACTAAAGTGCATTTTTCTATGTTTTCGCTATTTACCACGAAAAAATAGCGAATTCGTAATTTCTAAAAGGTTCATGAATAGCATTTAAGGAATATCTAATTGAGATTCCTTAAATGCGATCGCAATTTGAGAAATCGCAATTATTTGTGATTTGTCAAATTGCGAGTTCATGAACCTTTGATGAATATCAAATGCCATTTTTGCGGGCGCAAACGGCCGAATTTTGCGATTCGCACCGTTTGCGCTCACAAAAATGCTTGATGAATCTACCTGTAAATGTTAGGCACGAGGGTACACAAGGGGTATATACAAATGCATTGAATATGTAATACATATGCAAAGGGGGCAGTCTGACCTTGAGCCTGGATGGAGTCTCAAACAGGGAATGGTGATGGGTTCTATACAACGCAAGAGTCACAGTTGGTCTATGGGGGACACATTTGTCTCACTGGTAAGTTGTAATGGGGAGAAATATTTGATTATATGTTTGGAGAGATAACTTGTGCATGTGAGGTTTTTGTTCAAGAATTAGCATAGTTTGGTATACTGATCAGTATTGGTCCTGATGGCGGGTCTCATGAATTTTTGCCACATGCTCAGTCTGTCATTTGAAGGTGTGTGTGTCCTTTATGCCTCCTATGCAAGCCAGAATTGATTGGTCGAACTGTTCTACGGATGGAGATTAAGGGGTTTCTGTAGCACAGATTATAAAGTAGAAGGGTGAAGCTGAAAAAAATCTTGTTCGGTTTCTTTTTTTTTTATTTGTAGAACCACACATTTCACATATGGTGAAAGACGTATGTTGCTAGAAGAAAGCTTGGCAGCAGTATGCAGTTTAAATAAATGAGAGAGATTTGAGCAAGCGAAATGCAAGCATGATTTTAACTGGATTGAGGTTTCTATGCAGTTTTTATGATTAATTAGCACCCATTACTACTTCTGTAGTGCACTAGTTATTATTATTATGGCTTCAAATGTCTGGCTGCTATTAGTTCAGGGTATGACTCCAAATTGTGCCCTGACAGACCGAAGTACCATTTGGTTTCACTGAGGGGTGCGGTTAATAAGGTCTACGAGTTGTGCTATTAAACAGTTTTTTGTACCTTTCTCCTTGAGGAAAGAGCTATCTTTTCTCACAAAGGAAGCAAAGAGAGCATGTTAAGGCTTTGGGTTAAAAGGCGTTATTGTCTTTAGAAATTACCAAATGGGCCATTTGTGGTGTTAACATCACATTGGACATGGGCATAGATTGCATGCAGGTCGGGCCAATGTTACCTGTTTTTGAATTATTAACCACACTGTCTCCTAGAGAAAATACAATATGGTGTTTTCTATAGTTTCGCGGATTAGTCCGCGTATCATTTCCCACATTCACAGTTCATGCTTTTCTAAGCAGGTGCCCTGTTTGAGACATAACATTCAGCATGTTGAATTTGCCGAGTAAGGAACTTGTGTAGTTAGGCAAGACCAATGAAAGTAAAATCCTAACACCTTGAGCTGAAATGCAGTTTAACATTTTTGGGGTCTATAAAGGTCTTTGAGATAAAGTGCCTGATTGTGTATTTTGGAGGTTTGCTTTCCTGAAATCAAGATGGCATTTTAAAATTCAGAACTTCTAGAAACGAGCTTTCCCTTCTTGTTTTTACTTATCCACTCTTGATTAAGAATTGAAATGCAGCAGCTGAAAATGAAACTGGAAAGATGGTATGTTTGCATATGTTTGTATGCGACTTAGGGAATATAAACCTAGCTGCAAGGTAAAGGGTAAAAGTAGGGAGTGGGAGGGACTTAAACTCTAATCTGGTTTTACTCTCACATATATTAGAATTTTGACAAAATAACAAGTCAAAACTCAAAATGTGCAAACTGTTACCCTAACTGCACAAAACAAGCTTTGAATAATTGGAGAGCAGATGTCCCGGTGAGGTAGGGTATCATCGCAGAGTAGAAAAGCCTTCCTTGTGAATATAAAGGGCAGGATTTCCCAATTTGCCTGGGATGGTTTTTTTGTCAGGGAAGATTACCCCTCTAAGGAAGTCGAAACTTGTGATTGAGACCTCGTTGAACTACCTAAAGGTTTCTTCAACATCCCTGGACTCCTGAAACAGTCCTCCTTCGGGGAACCCACTGTCTACTCAACTGCCACTTTGGCCTTTTTAAACGTGAATGTCCCCTCTATGGTGTCACATGCTTGCACCTGAACTGAGTAAACCCAGGTGTAGGTTTTCTAATATCTTGATATTTTGGGGCCCAGCACATACAAAGCTTATGTAAGCATTCTGATGCTTATGTTTTTCCTTATGGACCTAAGACATTTAGCCTAGCTCTCCGGTCTGAGGGGCATGCCACGTCTTCTCTCTATGCGAGATGGAACTTTTTTCCACGTACAGGTCGTACACATTAAGCACTGGTGGCAGCGTACCACTTTTCTGATTGCCAGTCCTTTCCAGACCTTTTTTTCTGTTCAGAGATAAGTGTGTGTAGTGTCCTGCCTGGCAGATAAAGACTCGGACACAGGGTGTAGTTAGGAGCTTCTTTATTTGGTACCCTTCTTCCTTCGGGGTCATCGGCTAACTGCCGTCCCCGGCTCCTCCCTTTCCGCTCGCCCTCATCCTCCCTTGGGCAGAACCTAGTGCCCCCTGTGTGTATACATCATTACATCTCCCCCCTCTGTAAACAAAATAGAAAACACAGCAATCTACCTACACCCTTTGCGTTCACGTCACTGACGATCGCCGCTTAAAGTTTTCAATGAGGCAAGACGGTTTTCTCGTGGTCCGTCTGGGGCGCGACTGAGGATCAGGGATGTCTCGCTCGTGTTCATCAGCGATCTCCATCAATACTTGACTGTGGCTGGGCAGTGTTCCTGGTTCCCTTTTCTCAGCTCACGGTTCAGTCAGTAGTTCTTTGACATTAGGGCTGCACTTCTTAAAGTGCGTCACATTCCTGGTGACGCGTCTTCCGTCGGTTTCTGTTGTAATCATCGTTCCTTTCTGTTGCACCACTTTCAGTGAAGTCTTGTCATATTTGCAGTCAGTCTTTCGGTGCTGCTCTTGCTGCGCCAGCACCCAGTCTCCTTCTCGAATTTCAGCGCGAGAGGCATGTCAACGTTCATCCACATAGTCCTTCATTTTTTCTTTCTTCAGCTTGTCTATGGCCGCGATCTCCTCATGGTCAGAATCGCGATACTGTTCACTCGCTGGGATGCTCATCATTGGTAATCTAGTGCGCACTGATCGGCCCAGCATGAGGGTGGCAGGACATTTGCCCGTGGTGGAGTGGGGCGTGTTTCGGCAAGCTCGTAGTACCTCGTTGAGTGCTGTCTGGATGTTCTTTCGAGTGAGCTCCGCCTGCTGAATGGCTTTCTTGACCGTGGCCATGAAGCGTTCAATCATTCTGTTCGCCTGAGGCCATAGTGGTGTGATCTTCCGGTGTTTGAAGTTTAGGTGTTGAGCAAACTCGGCGAAGTCGTGGCTGTTGAATGGGGGCCCATTGTTAGATTTCACCACTTGAGGAATGCTCCACGCAGCAAAGACTTCCTCTAGAATTGGTATGGCACTGGAGGCTTTTGTGGATGTGCACAGTTATGCAATGGGGAATCTGGAATATTCGTCCATGATGACCAGGACATATTGGCCCGACTTGAATGGCCCAAAGAAATCAATGGCAACGTGTTGCCAGACACCTTCCGGCAGTGGAGACATTTGCAGCGGTGCAGTGGGATCTGGACGGCTCACTAGCTGACATTGTGGGCAATCCTTCAGTCTTGTTTCCACCATTAGATCCAGTGTTGGAAACCAGACTCTCTCGTGGAGTGCTCTTTTCGTGGCTACTATGCCCCAGTGTCCATCCTGTGCTAGATTTATTACCCCTTGTCTTAGTTGTCGTGGGATCACAATTCGAGTGTCTCTTAGGATGAGCCCATTTGTCGCTATTGACAGTTCTTCATGGACGTGTTTGAACGCATCTCTTGGTCGTTTTGTCCATTTGTTTGTGAATGTCGCCAGCTATTGGTTTGTATCCGGCGTTTCACTTCTCGTAGGGTGACGTCGGACTGTGTCGCCTCACAGATAGCTTCCAGTGGAACTGCAGGAGGTCTAGCCAGATCTACCACGAAGTGGATGTATTCGTCCGCAATCGATTGTTGGGATTTGCTAGTCCTGGTGGGGTGTCTGGACATGTAGTCTGCAGGGTTTGCGGCTTTCCCCGACTTGTGTATAATGGTGTAGGTGTATTCTTGTAACCTGAGGCCCCATCTCTCTATTCGTGGTGGCATTTTTGCTCGAGGTTTCCGAAAATTGAAATCAGAGCTTGATGATCAGTGACCAGGGTGAAGTGCTTTCCCAAGATGAATATGTGGAAATGTTGACAAGCCCATACGACAGCTAAACTTTCCTTTTCTGGCTGGGAGTATGCTCTCTCCGTGTCTGTTAGACTCCTACTGGCATATGCTACAATGTGCCGTTGGTCCTCATCTCTGTCATATTGTGCTAGGATGGCCCCTAGCCCTACGGGGCTGGCATCGACTGTTATTTCTGTCTTCTTTTTTAGATTGAAGTAAGCCATGTTTTGAGCCAACTCCATGGCTTCGTTGATCTCTCTGAATGCCCGTTCACATTGGGTGGATCACTGAAACGGCTGCCCTTGTTTGGTGAGCGTTCTCAGGGGGTGACTTATTGTGGCGTAGTCTGGTATATATCTGGAGCAGTAGCTAGCCAGGCCCAGGAACGAGCGTACGTCACCAACGTCATCTGGGCTTGGTGTGTCATTTAGCGCTGCTACTTTTTCGGGGTCCGGTTTCATGCCATTTCCAGAGAAGACGTGGCCAAAAAATTTCAGCGTTGGCTTATGAAATTCATACTTGTCTTGATTGAGTGTGAGGTTGGCTTCTGTCAGTGCATGACAGACCCGATCTAGAGCCCTGTTGTGTTCTTGAGTGGTTGCTCCATAGACCAGGATGTCATTGCTATAGTTCAGTACATGAGAAACATGATGAATTGTTCTCCTGATTGCTTCTTGAAAGATTTCTGCTGCTGAGGACACCCCAAAACTGAGTATTTTGTACCTGAACAGCCTAGATGTGTTGAGAATGTCGTGATATATCGGGACCGCTCATGCAACTCTAGTTGGTGATATCCTTTGTTAAGGTATTGTATTGTATTGTATGGCATTTTTGTAGAGCGCGTGGTTACCAGGAGGCATCCCAGCGCTGAGATAGAGTAAAACTCTGTGGGGGGGCGGGAGGGGAGGGAATCATTTGGAAAAGAGGAAGGTTTTCAGTGATTTCTGAAAGCGGAGATGGCCGTATTCCGCGCGTAGTAGCAGTGGGAGAGAATTCCAGTGTGAGGCCGCCTTCACCGAAAAGCGGCGGCCAATTGGCAAAAGGTCCAATTTTTAAAATATTTTGGCTCAGTTGAGTGACATGATCATGTCACTGATGTGAGGCCCTGGGTGCCTCTCCCTCTCTATCGCTGTGTTAGGTGCTCTCATGTCCACACATAGATGGACTCGGTTTGTCTCTCCTTTCTTTGGAACCACTACAACCGGGGAGACCCATGGGGTTGGTCCATCAGTCCTCTCTATGATGTCAGCCTTGAGTAAGTCTTGGAGCTCCTTCTCCACGGCTTCCTGCAGATGAAACAGGATTTTTCGGTGGTGTTGTGCCACTGGTGTGATTTGCTCGTTGATGTGCAGTCTGATTTGTCAGTTTTTCATCTTCCCAAGACCTTGGAAGAGCTTGGGGAACTTCTGAATGATGTCTGGTTTGTCATCCACTTTGTACAGTGTGTCTATCAACTTTAGTCGTTCTGCGGTGGGAAGGCTTAGTAGGCAGTCTGCCTCAGGCCCCTCGATTAAGTGAATGTAGGCTTGTATCGTGCGATCTTGATATGATAGATCGGTCGCGAACTTCCCAAGACAGGGGAGTGGTTCCTTTGACATCCACGTATATACTTGCACATGGGCGTTGACCAATTTGGGAGGTGGCCTCATTCTTTGACAGGTAGGTAGTTTAGTGACACCCCACTGTCCAGCACAAACTTGGTGTGATGAGAACCAACTCTGATGTCTAGCCGTGAATACTCTTTTAGACGATCAGGATCTACTACAAAATATACATATTTGTCTCGGTCTTGTGAGATAGGTGATAGGGATCTTGACTCTCTTGATGACGATCGTCGAGATTGATAAGTTCGGCAGGAGTGACAGCTAGATTGTGACGACCCAGTGGATGAGTCTCATCTTTCCTGTACTGCTCTGACATGGTGATGACTGCTCGAGGGGCGATATTGCCGGGCATGTTCTCGTTGGTCATCCTTGTGTGACGACCCACACATGCTTTCGAAATGGTTGTCTCTACCACACTTCTGACATCGTTGGCCTAGGGCTGGGCATGCGTCTGCATGTGGAAAGTCATAGCTGCATCTGTAGCACTTAAGTTGTCTTTCTGACCTTTTCTTGGTGCGACTTGCGCTTCTGCGTCGATGACTTGAAGGGTGGTATTGCTTCTTGGATCTGGAGGAGCGCGCTTGAGGTGGGGACCGTCCGTGCACTTGTCGAGACTGCATCCTGAACGCCTGTTCACGTTTCTCACTCCTCCCGGCTTCCATCTTCTTCGCATGCTCGTCTGCTTGATTGTCAACTCTTGTCATTTCCTCAATCTCCTCTAGCGGGTAGCTTTTCTTGAGCAGTTGGCGTCTCAAGGGCTCTGACAGACAGCCTTCTATAATTCTCAATCGGAGGGCATCCTCGGTGGAGAACTTATCAAAGTCTCAATATCTTGCTAAGCGTCTCAGGCGTGTGACAAATACACTAATTTGCTCACCTTTCTCTTGCAATGCCAGGTTGAATGTATATCGCTCATAATCGGCATTCTTTTTGTGCAAGAACTTGCGGTTGAGTGCTTCACAGACCTTAGCATATGAACCGGCTGACTCAGCAGGCAACTCTTTTATGATCTGGCCAACTTCTTTGCCTATAATATTCCTGAGAGTGATCAATTGCTGTCCAGCCTCCGTTACATGGGACCCCTTCATGAAGTCTGTGAAATCTTCTAGCCATTCTTGCCACCGCAAGCCCATACCCCCACCAGATTCAAGGGTGAGGGGATCCGGAGGGCGTAGGAACGAGACTCCCAACACACCCATGGGAACGGGGTCAGCCATCGTGCACTCCCGTTATTTCAAACGTGCTGACAAAAGTCCTTTCTGTCGGATCTGTGATTGGATTTGCACCCACCAGTGCTTGTTCGCTCTTTTTCCTGCACTCGCCAGTGCTTGTTTACTTTTCTCTTGCACTCGCCAGTGTTGTTTATTCTTTCATTTGCACTCGCCAGTGCTCGTTTACTGTTCCAGTTGCACTCACCAGTGCTTGTTTACTTTTCTCTTGCACTCGCCAGTGCTTGTTTACTTTCCCATTTGCACTCGCCAGTGCTTGTTTATTCTTTCATTTGCACTCGCCAGTGCTTGTTTGCTCTTTCAGGCTCTCTGCCTGACTCCAAGATGGCCACCAAAGATCCCTGACAGGGGATTGGGCAGACCGCCTGACTTCAAGATGGCCGCCGTGAGAATCTCGTGTACAACGAGATTTGGCCTTCTACCGGAGACACGAAGGTATTTCTTGCAGCTCTCTCTCACTCACCGATCGGTCCTCGGTGTTGGCCAGCACTCACTTTGTGGGAGCCCCAGGTGAGGCCGCTTTTCTTCTTTCTTTCACCGCCAGGGTTGGCTCCCGGCGCGCAGGCAGGCAGCAGGCTCTAGTCCCCAGGACGTGCTACACGCACACGTGGTGCAGCGGGGTGAGCACCGGGCAGGTGAACACACCACCGGATGTCTGGGGTGGGCTCCCAGCGTGCGAGGACGCTCGCGCTGCAACTCGGCTGCCACGTGGTCACCGGCCCCACACTGTCGGATGCCTCCCCACTTCCAGGGACCTGCACCGAGTTAGCCGTCTACACGCCCAGGTTCTTTTCTCCCTCGTCGCCAGATGTAGTGTCCTGCCTGGCAGATAAAGACTCGGACACAGGGCGTAGTTAGGAGCTCCTTTATTTGGTACCCTTCTTCCTTCGGGGTTATCGGCTAACTGCCGTCTCCGGTCCCTGGCTCCTCCCTTTCCGCCCGTCCTCGTCCTCCCTCGGGCAGGACCTAGTGCCCCCTGTGTGTGTACATCATTACAGTGTGGTGCCTGTAAGCCCTCACCCATATGTAAAGTTCTGCTTGAATGTAATTCCCGGATCCTGCATTGATATCCCCGTGTATGTTTCATGTGTGTTCTGTGTTGCTGGTATCAGGTAGCAGGACTTCATACTGTTTGTATGTGTGTGGCTGCAGAGATCAATGTGATCTATTTGGTTACCTGTGGTAAAACATAGAGGAAGATGAGGTACATCCTCTCTAGACAGTTGAAGTCTATTGCATGTATTGCTGAGTTAGTGGGTATAGCCTCGGACAAGGAAGTGTGAGAAGATGGAGAAGAGGCTTATTTATAAATGCAGCAGTGACCTTGTTAGAAAGGATCTGATGATTAACTCTTACCGGGCATTGCCATTGGGTAGAGAGTGGAGAAGGGGGACTGAGTTAACAGATTCTGTTGTTAAGCTGAGGGAATCTTTTAGGAAGAGCCTGCCCTCTTTGTCTCTCTCAACCTAAGGACAGTCAAGTCCTCATTCATCACACCTCATTGCACTTATGTTTTGTTTGTTTGGTTTGGAGTCAGCGTCATGACTACCTGCTGTGTGAGCCATTAGCGGTGACATAGAATGTGTCTATTCAGCAAAAGGGAAATTTAACGGTGAAATGAAATCACTCAAAACGGGTTCCTTGGAACAATCAATGAGACCTATCTGGAAATTGTGTATAACTTGGAACCCAAAGTATTCCACTTGGCTCCAGTTCCAACTACTTCATTGACCGGGGAGAGTGTTCGGCAGAGTATTCGAAAAGCTGGTGAGATGTTACATGCAGGATTGTTTTTTCTCTCTCAACGCGGCAAAACTCTGGAACTCCCTGCCACTACCTCTTTGCTGTGAACCTAGTCTTCTTGTTTTCCGGAAAAAAATTAAAACACTTTTGCTTCCTTAAGTTACACCGTCTCTGATCACCAACCATGCTCAGCGCTGGGAGGCCTCCGGGTAGCCATGCGCTATATAAGTGGCCTTTCAATTCAATTCAATTCAATTTTGTGTAGAAAGGGAGATCTTCCTGCACAAGAACAATCATAAGAGGCAATTTATTACTTCTTCTTTTTTTTTTTATAAACGTAATTTATTGGGTTTTGTACAAAACATACACAAATCCTTACAGAAGAGCTGGTACCACGTCTGCAAGGTCTCAATCAACAAAAAAAAAAAAAACAGTTACATATTACATGGTATGATGATACATTAGGTCTTCGTAAGCAGTGTACCGGATGAAACAAACCTTTTGTGATGTTTCTCTTTCCCTCATTTCTGCTAAAACTGTACTTTCCCTCCCCCCTCCCTAACTTCTCACCCCCCGACGCAGACAACCATATCTGTTCTCTGTTTAACATGTGCTTCCAGGAGTGGCTATGCGTTGAGCTATGTGATGGTTCAAGGCTTTCCCCCTCTTAGTGATCTGCTCTTCTCAAGTGCCATGTGTCTCATGTTCCCGTAGTGCTTGTACTTGCGTTTCCCACGCCGCCGCTGCTTCTAGCGCTTTATCGTCGTTTCGCCTACGTGCCAGCTGATATCGTAGCGAGCTTTCACCGGTGGCCCACATTAAGATCTCTCCCTTCCATCTTTTGCTGGTTGGGCTCACTGTTCGTGATTTCTCGTTTTGCCAATATAAGTCCCATATCTATAAATTTACTCGTAATCTTATTCCTGGATGTGTGGGGGAACCAGTGTAATATACTAGTGGCCATATCAAATTCTAGTTGCTTCTCTGTTATCGTGTTTAGGGTATTGCCTACCTCCTTCCAGTAGAGTCCAATAGCTGGGCAGGACCATAGCATGTGGCCCAATTCTACCCCAATTCTCGTGCATCTGGGGCATGCCGCCTCTTCCACCTTAAAATATTTCTGGATTTTCCCAGGGGTCAAATATGCTCTGTGGAGTATATAGAAGTGCACTAGTTGGAACCTTGCATTCCTCGTACTCTTTCAAGCTCATCACACTATTTGCACCCAGGCGGCCTCAGGAATATTTTTACCTAAATCAGTTTCCCACTTTCCCTTCAGTACATCCAGAGGCGGCAGACCTTCATTGAGCATTCTAGAGTACAGGCACGTGACCGCCTTAAAGGTCCCTGCCGCCATCATGGTGTACTGGCAGGCCATCGACGTCTTAGGCTCCATCAGTCCTTCCTTCCAGTGTGCCTGTATTGCCCTAGTTAACGCTGCATGCAACAAGTAACCTCCTCTTGGTAAGTCAAACCTCTCCTGGAGAGTTTGGTACGACAGCATAGCCCCATCCTCGTACAGGTCTCATAACATTTGTAATCCTGCTTCCTCCCACATCTGTAATTGTGACCAGTCTCCGCTGTGTGGTAACTCCGTTACCATCCCGAGTGGTATCTCGGGTGCATACGGATGCAGCACTCCCGCTCTACGTTGGGAGTGGTTCCAACAGAGTCTGATCGTTTTCTCCTCTGTGATAAGGTCCCTGAGGTCTAGCTTCTGTTGCAAAGCTATGTATGAGAGTACGTGGCGCGGTGTTCCCCTACCCCTCTTGTGCTCCGGTCCTCTGAATTCCCGTGCTATTTCTTGTGTGAAGATCTGCAGTTGAGCCGCTAGGTAGTATAGCTCAAAGTCTGGGACCGCCAGCCCTCCCTCGACTTTGGGTCATATGAGCGTCGCCTGTGCGACTCTAAGCCTGCCTGTGCCCCAGAGGAAAGACACTATTAGTGATTTCAGTAATTTGAAAGTGGAGCTGGGTATCCACACTGGTAGCGTCCTAAAATAATATAGGAAGTGAGGGAGTGTCACCATCTTCAAGAGGGATATGCGGCCTGTCACCGATAGCGGGAGGGTGGCCCAGAAGTCCATGCTGCCTTTTAGCGCCCTCACTCCACGGCCCACATTCCCCTCCAGCATGTTCGCCGCCGTGTGATAAATGTGTACGCCTAGGTATTTCAAGCAGGTGGGTTCCCAGTTCACTGCTCGAGCTAGGTTTATTCTAGTCTCTCCCTGCCTCACTGGAAACAGACATGTCTTGGACCAATTTACTCTCAAGCCCGAGACTTCTCCAAAGCTTGAGAGCAGGCTTTCCGCCCCTGCTAGTGCTCTGTCAGCGTCCCCAAGGAAGAGCAGGAGGTCGTCCGTGTAAAGCGATATGTACTGTTGCTCGCCTCTATTCTCTAGGCCTCCGTAGTGTTT
This sequence comes from Lissotriton helveticus, assembly GCF_964261635.1. Classification (NCBI taxonomy): domain Eukaryota; kingdom Metazoa; phylum Chordata; class Amphibia; order Caudata; family Salamandridae; genus Lissotriton; species Lissotriton helveticus. The sequence continues at coordinate 1,352,396,454 of NC_136067.1, forward strand.
CCCTGTTCGAATCTCAACCGCAAGGGGTTCTACTGCCAAGGCAAACAGTAATGGCGATAAGGAGCATCCCTGCCTCGTCCTTCATTCCACCGTGTATTGTGATGATATCAGCGAGCCTATTCTCACTCTGGCTACCGCCGATGTATACAGTACTTTCGTCCATTGGAGATAGTCCTCCCCTAAACCAAAATGACTCAGAACTTTATATAGGTACTCCCACTCTAAGCTATCGAAGGCTTTCTCGATATCTACTGACAATATCATTGGTTTTTGTGTACTTGGGTGATCGTCGTCTAGTAGCCGTATCAGTCTCCTGATGTTCGCGGTCGTGTTCCGCGTTGGTATGAAACCAGCTTGGTCTTCATGGACGAGCGTGGTTATATGTTGCAACAATCGTGTGGCCAATATGCTGCTCAGTATTTTGTAGTCGGTGGTTAACATCGATAATGGTCTATATGACGCCGTGTCCTCACTCTCCCTCCCTGGTTTCAATAGTGGGATCGCCAATGCTTCACGCATGGACTGGGGTAAGTGTCCCGCCTCTCTTGCCTCTTTATAAACTTCCTGCAGCTTCGGTGCCAACAGGTCAATATATTTTGCATATAATTCTATGGGTAGGCCATCTAATCCCAGAGTTTTGTTATGGGCCACACGTTTAATGGAACCTCGATTTTCACCGAGCTCTATAAGTTTACCCAAGTCTTTTGCTTGCTCTTGATCTAGTCCCGGCAGAGCCAGTTTGTCCAGGAAAATGTCGATGGCAGGGTCTCCGGCCTCTAGTTTACTTTTGTAAAGTGCCTCATAGTAGCCCTTGAAACACCGCAGAATTTCGTTTTGGGTATAGGCCACGTCGCCTCCCTCCGTTTTTAACGCTAAGATGGGGGAACCTCTCTTTGTGGGGTTGGCTAGCCAGGCCAAATGGGTCCCCGCCTTGTCACCCTCCGCATGCGCTCTCGCTGTGTATGCCTTGTGGTCAAAGCTGCGCAAGCGTTCCACTTCAACCGCTACTGCCTCTCTAGCTACACTAACCTCGTCTTGTAGTTCAGGGTGGCCGGGTCTCGCTATCTCCGCCTCTCTTAGTTTAGAATCAGCTTTGTTCAGGTCACTGAGGAGTACTTTTCGTATTCCCGCATGTTTCCCTATGCAGAGTCCCCTGATGACCACTTTAAAAGCGTCCCATTCTGTCGCCCTTGTTGGAGTCATACCAGCGTTCTCCGTAAAATATTGTGTTATCCCCTCTTCCAACGCGGCGTGGAAGAGCGGGTTATCTAGCGTTTCGGGGCGCAATTTCCAAGTAGTGACGCACAAGATCCCAGCCATCCAATCCATGGTAACTAACAGGGGGTTGTGATCTGACATTGTTCTGGTTAGGTATTCAGTTCGCACAATAACTGGCATTACTGTTGGGGAGCATAACATCGCATCTAGTCGTACGTGTAATTCATGCATGCTAGAGAAATAGGAGTAATCTCGGTCTCTCGGGTGTTGCGCACACCAGGCGTCTATCAGCCCCCAGCGTACCTGCCAATCCAGTTTACCTTTGGTTAAGCGATGCACCGGAGAGTCTGCTAGTGGAGGGTGTGATCTGTCAAATGCGACATCCGCAGTGGAGTTGAAGTCCCCCCCATTACTAGAGGACTCGCAAGGTAATGCGCCAGAGCTCCAGACACCACCGCCAGGAAACCCAGCTGATCGACACTGGGTGCGTAGATACTACAAAAGGCAATGTCCCTGCCTCTTAGCTTCCCCTCAATAGCTACGTATCTACCCTCGGGGTCAATCGTTTGTCTAGTCACCTGAAAAGGGACCCCGGCTCTAACCCAAATCAAAGTCCCTCTAGCAAATGCAGAGTATGTGGTGTTATACACTTGGCCCTTCCATCTTCGCTGCAGCATTATCCCTTCAGCCTTTGTTAAGTGTGTTTCTTGGAGTAGTACAATGTGTATCCCCCTGCGGACTAGATACACATGAACCTTATGTCGTCTCATCATAGTGTGAAGCCCCCTTACATTCCAGGTTACACATCTCAAATTAGTTGAATCAGTCATTGTCCCATAGCATCCTACGCAGCCAAGAATATTTTTCTGTTTCTGCGTCGTCAATGGTCCCTCCCCAACTCTCCCCCAACTGTCCCAAACCCCCCACCGCGCCAAGAACAGGACCTAGTAACTCCCATCTAGTTCCCATCCAAACCATGACATCTGTCAAACAACTGCTAAGCCCTACAGCAGACACTGTGGGCATGCCTTATGGGCAATAGGGGGGACTGGTTACCAACGGGCAGCCGCCTCCGTTTCTCTAGATCGCAATGTCCCCCTGAGCCCACCATAGTCAGGCCCCTCTGGTATCCCCCTGTACCTCAGCAGTTCAGGGCTAAATCCTCTCAGCAGTGCACACCCAGGAGTTTGTGCCAATACCCGGTCTATGGACCGGCTTCTTTTCTAGTTCCATGCATCCTATTTCCCACATAACCTCAGCTGTCACCCGTTGTCTCCCACCTCTCCATTCTCGTATCAAACCTGCTGAATTGAGTCCGGGAAGTCCAGGGCGGCTCTCTATGAGCAGCCCTACATCCGCCTTAACCTTCGTCCAGCATCCCATCTGCCGTGGCTGGTGTGACTTTCGGGAGGCGTGTACTGTCCACCTCGGATTGTTCGGCATCTGAGCCATCTTTGTCTTTGTCGGAGTCTGTTCGTTCCGGAGATTTTCGGCCTTGTGGGCTCGACAGCGCCATTACCGCATCAAGTTCATTTTGCCGTTCTGTCTCCGTTTCTTGCGATAATGGCCTCTTTAAGCTCCTCTGGCGGCGCCGAAGCCTCCTTGATCTCCTTTGGTGGAGAAGGTCCGTGGGGATCAGTGCATTGTGTTCCGTCCCATCTTTACCTGCCCTGTATAATTCCAATCATGCACATGCCTCTTCAGGTGTGTCAAAGAAGCTCGTCGAGCCATCTACAATGACCCGCAATCTGGCCGGAAACAGTAGCGAATATTGGAGTCCTTCATCCCTCAGCTCTCTCTTAATAGCTAGAAACGAGGACCGGCGTCTTTGAGTCTCATATGTGTAGTCCGGGAATAGGTTTACCTTGCTGTTCCCTACTTGGTACGGGCCTTGCATTCGCGCTCTCTGGAGCAGGAAGTCTCTGTCACGATAATGTAGCAGTCTTGCCACTACTGGTCTCGGGGGTCGTTCCTGTTGGGGTGGTCTGGCAGGCACTCTGTGAGCTCGCTCTAGCGTGTAAAAGGTCGACAGGCCCTCAGGAGCCACCACCGTCTTGAGCCAGTTCTCCAGATATTCCACCATGTCATTTCCTTCTGTTTTTTCTGGTAGTCCCACTATACGGATATTGTTTCGGCTATTGCGCCCTTCTGCCTCCTCCACTCTTTTCTCCAGCGCTCCAATTCGGTCTAGACATCAGACATAGTGGCCTTGAGGGCAGATTGTACCGGTCCCATGGTCTGGAGCGTGTCCTCCACCGCTGTCACTCTATCCGCAAGCTTGCCATGGTCCGCTCGCAAGAGGCCAAGGCCCATGGCTACTTGCGCTATATCTTGCTGCAGCGTCGCCTTAGTGTCCACTATTGCCGCCAAGATCTTGTCCAACTGTAGTTGCAGGTGTGGGTCGCATGGGTGGTCCTTCTCTTCTTGTTCGCCGTGTCCCGGTAGTTCCGTATCTGATTGTTGTTGTGCGCCTTCTTTCTTGCCTTTAGGTTTCCCCATGGTGGGTCGTCGCAGAGGCAGAGATCTTCTTCTCACCCGTCTAGTCGATAGGGCTCTCAGGGTCTCACAGCGTCAAGGGGCACGCTCGTTCCCTCCTATAACAGCCAGGTCAGTGCGTCACTCGTCCATTTATTAAACTTCAAAGCAGTGGTGTGCAGGCGTGTTTTGTGGTCTCTCTAGTCCTCACCTCTGCTGCCGCACCAGTGCCAGCAATGATCTCTCGGTACTCCCTTCTTGTCTCCTCTGTGCGGTTCTCCCTAGGGCCGCCGAACCGGGTCCCCGGCGGTGCTCTCTCTGCTTCCCGCCGTCAGGGTAGTAAGTAGTTAAATCGGGTGGTGTAGAGCATCACTTCGATACTTGACGGTATGTTGCCAGTTCTTGTATGGTTCCCCCCGCGCTTCCCCCCCAGAGGGAACTAGCGGTATCCCATAGCCAGCCTCTAAATGTGCAGTCCTGCGCAGCGGGGTCAGAGTTCAGCAGTATTATCCCCGGTTGGCTTTCAGAGTATGTTCGTAGTCTTTAATGTCTAGCCGGTTGCCCTCTGATGCAACAGGCCTCTCAGGGACAGAGTCTCAGTATTGCACACTGCCCTCCATGTGGTGGTCTTTATTCATTCAATGTTCCCCTTCACAGAGGTGTTCACGTCCTGTCATTCCTAGGCGGGTCTCCCGCTTATCATTTTGGGACTTCCCCGCAATCCACTCCCGTTTTGGGCCTCAGAGCGCTGTCGGTCTTCAACGCAGCGGATGGTCCCTCATGGCCTCGTCTCCGTCCTGCACCGCTGTTCGCCGCGCTACCACCGCTGCATTTATGCCCTCGAATTTAATTATCCAGCTGAAATGTCCCTCATGGGCGTCGGGAACTGCAGGGTGTAGCAGTTGGTGGGCACGGAGGTCGGGTTGCAGGTAGGAAGGCCGCCGCTGCTGCTCTGCCCCAGTTCCGTCTCAGTCAAATACCGACCGGGGCCGCCCCAACCCCAGCTTCCAATCAGAGTCAGTGCAAGTCGGCTAACACACTTCTAATTGCTTCGTCGCCCCTGTCCAACGGTACTGGCTTCCGAGGCCTGGGGCTTCCGACTCACCAGGCTGCGCAGCAGTTTCAGGGGAGCGCCGGGTGTTCGGGGCTATGTGGCTCCCGGTTTTACAGGCTCGCGAGTGTCGTGGCCCCGAGGGTACTCAAGCTCAGGGCGCCCCGGTATGCCAGTTGCTGGTGAGTTTGCCGCTCATCTCTCATGCGGTGCTGATCTGCAGGCACCGTACCACTCGTCTTGCTGTCGTTTATCTTAGACCTAACATCCTCGCTGTCGCCGCTGCTCAGGGACGCTACGAAGTAGAGGGGGGGTTAGCTCTGTATTACCCCCGTTCTGGCATCATCAGCTCTGTGTCGCGGCTTGCCTTCCTCCGCGATCCGCCGTCCGCTGCTTGTGTCGGCCGGGTGCTGGTGTTCGAGCGCCCTCAGTCACTTCTGGTTTCGCTTTCCCCCGTCAGGTCGCCATTTTGGGCTGTACCGGCCAATCTTCTAATCTCCGGATCTTTGGCCGATGATCAGGGATTCGCTCCGAAATTGCGTTGAGTGGTCCAGACCCTTTCTTTTGTCCCCTGAGTGGGCCAGGGGGGTCCGGGGAGTCTTGAAACAGGATAACTACGGGCTCGGGTACGGAGCTCACTATCTAGGCGGCTTCCATCCGCGGCTCCAAGCCACGCCCCCCGCAATTTATTACTTCTATGTATGATGCAGAATGCAGCACACATGGAAAGAGGAAATAACAAGGAGACATAAAGATGTTTATCCTTGTTACGCCTCACTCGGAAAGGTGTAGCATTTGGACACCTTTCCAGATTTACACGTCTTTGTAAATGTGGGAATGCAGCATGGGGAAATGCATGGGAAACGCCCATGCTCTATCCATTAAACACCTCCCAAGTTGAAATGTAACATAATTCAGCCCAAACAGCTGCTTCGACTAACATTTCAGTACAAAGCCACACAAGGCCACACAAATAGGCCTTGTGTGGGTTTGTAGATATTACTGAAGCCTTTATGTTGTTTCTTGCATTGTCTTGCGTGACACAAGGACAATGCAAAAGCTTCCTAAATATAGTCCCAAGTTTAGGGGGAGGGCAGATGATTGCTCGAATGCAGAGGTAAGACCGTATGGAAAAGCGCACATGGAAGCAGAGATATAATGTTTCAGTATTTACCCTTTGAGCTGGCATTTTATCCACATAACACCACCACCATGACTGTTCCACGGAGGCAGAAAAATCTCCATTTTGAAGTACCAGTGTGGTGGTGGTGCAGTCTTCCGAAGGTGGTCGCAACAGAACTTCTAATTTAGGCTTATTGTGAAGGTTGCCTTTCCGAATGTTTTGGAACATTTTTAGAGGTGGTGTCTGACGCTTCATTGAAGTTGTTCATGTTATGGGATATCATCAGGGCAAGTTAAGTGCAATAAGTTAATGTTAAGTAACGTCTTGACTAAAATATTGCTCTATTTATTGGAGTAAGGGTTTCAACAATACCAAAATCAATAGGTTGATTCTATGTTGAGTCATCACAGGTAGGTGACTTGACTGTTGTATTTTTATGCATGATTCGGTGTCCGATGTACATTTTTAATTGCCCATAGCAGGCACAAAAATCCAGCCCTTGAGGTTTATCTGTGTTGTTTGTAGCAATTCCATAACACGCAATGATGGAGGTCTCAGAATTTGGCCAGGGGCTCCTGAGTCTTAACATATATTTATAGACCTAGAGCTGACTAGGGCCCCTCCCCAGAAAGGGTTTGGCCTTCCCTGTACACAGGGAATTTAGAGGCCTGTCTTACGCCCCATAATTGTAGTAGAGACATGATCAAGGGATTTCTGCTACCACTCGTCTTAAACAAACAGCTGTTTTGATCTCATGATAACTGCAGACGCCTCCTCCCGTTCCCTACAAACTTTCCAGGAACGAATGCCCTAGAGGTGTTTTCCACCTAATTATGTTTTCACTTAAACAGTGGTTGCTGTTTCTTGCAAAGTATAGGTTGAAGTGTGTCAATTCTCGCATGGACAGCAAATATCTTGATTTATAGCATGAGCGAAATTCACAGCAGTTGGGCGAGCCAGCATATATAAAGTTGCCAATTTTTATTTAATTTTGGGGGGCTAAAGCACTTTATTAAAAAAAAAAAAATCACTTTAGTGGAAACACTTTGTATAGCAAACATTCGGAATGACAGCCTTTAATAATACATTTGTCAAATGTGTGTGAAATCGAAACACACATTTGACGAGTCAAACCATTCAAGCCCCATTCCTCGTTGGCCGTAATTGGTGGTGGACATAGCTGGCCGGAGTTACTGATCCTGGCTTGTGTCTGCGCTCCTATTAATGACAGCATGAGTTTCCGGTCCTGGAATGAGGAATACCATGATGGACCAGTTATCATTCCTGCGCTCAGGTCTAACAGCGGTTTCTGATTCTGGGTCGGAAAAGCATGATGATGGCTGGTAACTGAGACTGTGCTAATGCCTTCCCTATGTATGTAGAGATAACTCCAATCACTAGTATATGCAGTAGACCTTTGTACTCTCTACCATTCCTATGTGTCTCTTAGAGTATATCCATTCGTATCCCTTCCCTATGTATGTAGAGATAACTCTAATCACTAGTATATGCAGTAGACCTTTGTACTCTCTCCCATTCCTATGTGTCTCTTAGAGTATATCCATCCGTATCCCTTCCCTATGTATATAGAGATAACTCTAATCACTGAATATTTGTATCGTTGTAAACACAGCTAAATACAAAAAACACATTGAAAATCGTTATTTCTTTTCAAGTCTACAAATGTGAAGAAATGTTCTTTTTTTCTTTTCATTTATCCAGTAAAACTAACATACCTTTAGTACAGAGCAAACTCTTAAAAATCGAATTAATTGATTGAAAGGTGATTTTTTAAGTCGTATCGTTTACAAAAGAAATGCGCTTACATTTTAGAATAACTGTTATGTTTATTGTATTTCATGTTTAATTCAATGTTTCCTTTTTCCAGCGTTTATTGCTTGTGAATTATTATGGATATTTTGCAGTGTTTACACAAATCAATGCTTAAATATTTCGGTGCCACAACATTTTCAGAGACTCCGGGGTCTAATATGATGGCGGGCGAACTTTGTCTGCCCGCCATCGCCCCGGGAAATGGGACCGCTCACTAAGGGTGTGGTGGTCCCGAATTGGCAATTAGGACGCGCCCGTCATACTGGCAGGTGCATCCCCCATTTTTTGCATTGTGGTGGGCGGTGCTGTCCGGAGCATCCGCCGCAATTCAAAAAAGGCATTTGTGCATTTGCATGCACAAAGTGGCAGGCACCACGCGGTGCATGCCACGTCGTCCATGCAAATGCATGTGCCCCCTCCACCCCAACATCCTGGGCGCCCGCAACGGGCCCCCAACTCAGGAATCTTCAGGCCTTTCCGTGGCGGTAACGGCGGCAACCGTCGACTGGGCGGAAAAGCGGCAGACGGTCTTCCCGTCCGCCGCGATCCCCCCGCTATCATAATATTGCGGGGGGAAATGGGAGGCAGGCGAGCGGGGTATGATGTAGGGTGGATCACCACCGCCATGCGGGCAGTGGCGATCCACCCTACATCATATTAGACCACTATATATTTCCAGTGGTTGCAAACAGCATTCACAGATAACATGTTTGTTGGAGCAGGACCAGCTCTTGCACGAGGTGATGTTACAGGAGTTTTCACTTGCTTGTTTCTCATACCAAAGATGCAATCGTCCTTCTCAACATAGTGATCAGTGTCACGATTCAGCAATTAACTTAAACTCAAGTGCCAAATGCATTCAACGACACCCTTGCAACAGGAGTTCAATGTATGCAGTTAAATATGCGGATTTCTGCTGAAGGAGGGAGTGTCAAAATATCAAAATACACTGGATCAGCATAAATATCAGCTGAAATTGACAGAAGACCATAATCATGAAAACATTTATATATTGTAGTGTAAGAAATTACTTAATACAGTTTTGGAGTCGGTTGTTTGAGGTCTTTGTTTCTAGGTATAGTGTTTGGGATAGTTTGCTTTCTATTTTGTAATTGAGTGCTTGCTCCAAGCACATAGTAAGCTTAAACAACAATTGGCTAAGCTGGTAGGCCTTGGGTTTGGGACATATTGGCTTTGAAAAAGGAGTTTGGCAATGTTTCCTAATGCTAGGCAGCATGGCTAAAGAACACAACACAGAAAAAAGGGCCTTTAACAAATGAGTGTCCATGTACTGCCTTTATCAATACTTTTTTATTTTACTGTCTAAACTGTTTGTGGGCCATGTTGTATTGCTAAAATAAATATAGGCCAAACTGGCCACTGGTATGCTTCATGATGCAGGAGCACGTATGCAAGCACACCGTGGCTATTTTGGGATGATTTATTTCCATGGCGACTGTCGTGTGCTCACATGTGTCACTGTGAAATGAGGCCTCAAAAGTAAACTTTAAAAAAAAAAGAACGGCGAGCAGGATGGTGAGAACCAGGGATGCGGTTGAGGGCTGATGTTGGTGTTTAAACTTACAATGAGAGCATGCATTGAGGGCCCTCTGCATGCAAGAACAAGCACTGACAAAGCCAACAGGTCTGACTTTAATGTGCTAATGTATGTATATATAGGCATGCAATAATGCATCACAGACAAATGATGTCGCATGTATGTGTAACCTGGCTCTTCCTATGCCTCTTGTATTCCCCAAGCTTGTGGTGCCACGAAGCAGCGCACAAAGTGACACAGCACAGCCTGTGTAATTGTTTGCATGCATTACACATTAAAGCAAACCTACTGTCTTCAGTCACTAATGGCCACATGCATCATTGTTGCCGTTTGCAATTTCTTAATTGCGAAAATTAAGGAATCGCAATTAAGAAATCGCAATTTTTTTGCGATTTCTTAAAATTCCTTAATTGTGATTCACAATTTGCGAATCGCAATTAAGGAATCCCTTCCCATTGATTCCTATGGGCCTTTAGGCCCATAGGAATGAATGGGAAGTCATTTTCAATTTGCGATTCGCAAATTGCGAATCGCAAATTGAAAATGCAATTTCAAGGGTGCAGGGGGGTCCAAAGGACCCCCCCCTGCACCCCTGAAATATAACTTTAAGTGTATTTTTCACACACACATGCCCCAAAGGCATGTGTGTGTGTAAAATGAAACTTTCAAAAATGCACTTTTGTGCATTTTTTAAAGTTTTCGCAAATTACCATGAAGGTCAACTTCATGGTAATTTACCTCTCCCTATTTGCGAATTCGCAAATTTAAAATGTTCATGCATTGCATTTAAGAAATCTCAAATTGCGATTTTTTAAATGCAATCGCAATTTTAGAAATCGCAACATGATTGCGATTTCTAAAATTGCGAAAAACATGATGCATCCCAATTTTGTCAATTGCATTCGCAAATGGCCGAAAATTGCGATTCGCACCGTTTGCGAATGCAATTGAGAATGATGCATGTGCCCGCATGACTCGTTTTCTGAAAGGGTCGGTATTGCTGCACAAAAATTGACGCTCGGAATTCATCACGTTCACACCACAAAACACACTGTATTATGTTGAAAACATTGACTCAGGGTTGACGGTGCGACTTGCACTGTATGCACAGATTGGTATATAAATCAACCACTCATCACTCACAGCTATTATCATATCATTGTAATCCATGCCAAGCACAATCCACATGCAACTTTTCAGCAGATGCTCAACTAACTGAGCTGCCTTACCTGATATTCTGCTCGCAGGCTCAAATTAAGATACCTCTTTAACTGCACTGTCAAAAGTGCTCATCAGCACTAGACTTAGGCTCAGGTCATAGCGTTCCTTTGAATTCCAGGTGTTACTGTAACTGAGCAGGTTAAAGCGGAGGAAGAATGCTATTCGCAGGCAGGTCTTGGAGCCTCTCTCTTGCCGACCTGCTATTATTCCCTCCACTCTGAAACAACTTGTTGGTTCTTGCAGTGTGAGCGGTCTGAAAGTACCAGATGGTTGACCGACACCTCTAGTTGGGCCTGAAAGTGACGCATATTTGTGAATTATATGCGGAAATTACGTTATATTTGGTGGTAGGACGTGACTCACCCTCTCGCGCAATTTTTGGATTCCTGGAAGAATGTGGAGCTAATCGTTTTAGCTCTCATGAAAGATGTGAATACGCATGACTACTCATTGAAGACGATTATTGTCCTTCCAGAGTGTCTAACACATTTTACCCTGACAGAGCCTTTTTTAAGGTGGAACGCGTGGGTTGCGCATTTGTGAGAGAAAATAAGAAAGGTTTATGAATTTAAGAAAGTAAACTAAACCAACAATCAAGACTTACGACTGTTTATTCACTTACCTGCTAATTCTTTGATACTCAGTATGGTACTTTGATACTCATTATGGTTGCCTCTCATTCTGTCTTTAAGTTCAACTTGCAACCTGTAGACCACCTGCCCTGTAGACCACGTACCATAAAAGACAATGTTAATCCTATATTCACACCAGCACTTTCTCACACTGCACTCACAAGACATGCTGGCTATCCTGCATTCATTTAAGCACACTGCTCACACACAGGTACACCGCTCACTAGGAAGGAGCAGAGTTTGGACAGATGGTGGCATCGGAGACACAGGCTAAATATCTGGTGCATCAGTCCACTAGTGTCATTCAAAGTTTTTGATGTGAGCTACACTGAAGCCTGAATGTCCACTGACGTTATCTAATTTCCTATAAACCACACTTCAACCAGGACTGCAGATTATGAGGGTCTGATCTTTGTTGACTTTTGCAAGAAATAGTTTCAACATCAAAAAAAGTCCCACTTGCCTTCTAAAAACCAAGGTGGTGATTTTCGTTGTGTTGCACACATATGCTAAAATAAGGAAAATATTACAACAAAGGAAAAAATATGCCAACTAAATGTGAATGGCATGTGCTCAATAACAAAACGTATAAGTACAGCTTCGAAGTGGTCTGCCATCTTAGAACAGTAAAAAATGACAGAGTATGAAGAGTACCACGTCACAATGGTGCATGGTTTTAAAGCTTGCAGCAGTGATGTCTGGTGCTCTGCATAAGAAAGTTGCAGCCCAGTAGGAATGGTAGTGCAGTTGCTGATACTCTCACTATTCAGTTAGCACTAGCCTGCATTTGCAGGTGAGCTGCTGGGATAAGAACTAAAGTCAATATCTCCTGGGGTCATATTACATTAGATGCAGAGTAACACACAGTAAGCAGCCAAGATACTGTTACTCAGACTATCTGACATCCTAAAGGCGAGTGGTTGTCTACTTGGCAGAGCCAAGCATTGGCAACAAAGCCAGTGGCTGAAGAGGGCTGATCCACTCCACAGTTGAATGTATGCTGTTCAGAAGGGCTAAACTAATATGTGAATGACACTCTGTTTGATGAATAACTGAAGTGAGCTTGCCTAAAGCTCAATATCTCTAGGTAAGATTATGTATTATTTTTGAGAAACCATGAGGCTGTGGATACAGCTAAAACAGTCTTTTGGTCAGACCTAAAACACACAGAAATAGATTGACCACAGAGAGCAGGAGCTCAGGTGGTTCTTGGCTCACATGCATAAGACATACAGCACTGGCCAAGAGCATCACAATATTTCCTGAGAAACATGGAACAAGTGTGATACTGCAGGACAATCCAAGTTTCCTTCAAAGACACGGAACAACTGTAGTACTCAGGGCCAGTGCACGCTTGCTTAAAAGACAGGGAACACGCCTGGTACTGCAGGGCCACCTGGAGCAAGTTTCCTTTAAAGACATGGAACAAGTGTGGCACTGGGCAACACAATTTAACACCTCCCTTAGATTCAACAAACAAGCAGAATTTCAGGTATGGTACAAGTGTAAGGAAAAGCACTGGGTTGTATGGCTTCAAGCCTGACTCACACACATAGCAAGATTTCCACACACAAAACAGGTACAGCACCAGACAGGAGAACATGCTTCCTGCACACCCATAGAATATATACTGCTCCGGTCAGAAACAATGCAAGCTTCCCTTGCAGGCACAAAACATGGACACCATCTGCAGCAGCAGTAGCACAGTGCTGTGTGTAAACACACTTAGGGGCTCATTAGGATGGCGGACGGAAGAGCTACCGCAGCCCTGGAGTACGCGGGAAATGCCTTTTCCGTGTCCGCCTGCCGCGGACACTCCGTCCGCCATATTGGGATAGGAAAGAGTGTCAAAATTCCGTCCGCGACGGAAGAGCACGCACCGCCGCCCAACTACACCCGACCATGCGGCGGACGTAACCAATCCAGATACTCCGCCGTACGGACTGACGTCTACGACCGTCCCCCAAATCAAGATGGCGGAAAATACACATAAAACCGCTGCGGAAAAACAACCTGTCTGAACACGGCGGATTCCCCACAGCGAAGATAACATACATAGCAGAGATACCCACCGCAAGCTGTTCGCCACCATGGACCCAGCGCTACATGCTTTCCCGATGCTCTTCGCGATCCACCCCGTCCTAGTCTTGGCCCACTATCGACGACGACGCAGGTAAGGCACACACCATTGGCTGTCTGGAGGGGAATACCTGCAAGGGTCGTGACGTTGGAAGGGGGAGTGTCATGTTACCGAAACCACTGATTCGAAGCAAATAGAAATACACATTTGTAGTACGCAAGCAGGAATGACTACGACAAACCACGACACATGATTTACTACCTTTATTACACATAATAGGGGTGCAATCACAGTGTATGCGTGAGCATGGGCAAAGTGGGCACCAGAGCATGAACATCAGAGGCAGCACATCAGAGGGCAGAATGCAGTATCAGAACAGCAACAGGGCATTGTGCCCAACAGAGCAGGTACATCATTGGCAGCACGTGAGAGGGCAGAATGCAGTATCAGAACAGCAACAGGGCATTGTGCCCAACAGAGCAGGTACATCAGAGGCAGCACGTGAGAGGGCAGAATGCAGTATCAGAACAGCAACAGGGCATTGTGCCCAACAGAGCAGGTACATCATTGGCAGCACGTGAGAGGGCAGAATGCAGTATCAGAACAGCAACAGGGCATTGTGCCCAACAGAGCAGGTACATCAGAGGCAGCACGTGAGAGGGCAGAATGCAGTATCAGAACAGCAACAGGGCATTGTGCCCAACAGAGCAGGTACATCAGAGGCAGCACATCAGAGGGCAGAATGCAGTATCAGAGCATCAACAGGGCATTGTGCCCAACAGAGCAGGTACATTATTGGCAGCACGTGAGAGGGCAGAATGCAGTATCAGAACAGCAACAGGGCATTGTGCCCAACAGAGCAGGTACATCATTGGCAGCACGTGAGAGGGCAGAATGCAATATCAGAACAGCAACAGGGCATTGTGCCCAACAGAGCAGGTACATCAGAGGCAGCACGTGAAAGGGCAGAATGCAGTATCAGAGCATCAACAGGGCATTGTGGACAACACAGCAGGTCCATCAGAGGCAGCATGTGAGAGGGGCTAAGTGCATCAACAGTCCATTGCACTGGACAGGTCCATCAGAGGCAGCACTTGAGAGGGGCTAAGTGCATCAACAGTCCATTGCACTGGACAGGTCCATCAGAGGCAGCACTTGAGAGGGGCTAAGTGCATCAACAGTCCATTGCACTGGACAGGTCCATCAGAGGCAGCACGTGAGAGGGGCTAAGTGCATCAACAGTCCATTGCACTGGACAGGTCCATCAGAGGCAGCACATCAGAGGGCAGAATGCAGTATCAGAGCATCAACAGGGCATTGTGGACAACAGAGCATGAACATCAGAGGCAGCACATCAGAGGGCAGAATGCAGTATCAGAGCATCAACAGGGCATTGTGGACAACAGAGCATGAACATCAGAGGCAGCACATCAGAGGCCAGAATGCAGTATCAGAGCATCAACAGGGCATTGTGGACAACAGAGCATGAACATCAGAGGCAGCACATCAGAGGGCAGAATGCAGTATCAGAGCATCAACAGGGCATTGTGGACAACAGAGCATGAACATCAGAGGCAGCATGTGTTCCAAGCAACCCGTCCCAAGGACCACAACAGTGCAAGGCTGTTATCAATGGACAATGTACACACCATGTGCAATAACATGTGAGTGAAGTGAACAGCACCTCACATCACAGAATCAAGGGGGACTGCGTGAACTACCTGCCTCGGACACACTGCCAGCACCAGAAACAGGAGTGTGAGACACAGACACAGCCTGAGTGACACCCACATGGGCCACAGACCCAGACACACTGCCAGCACCAGCAACAGGAGTGTGAGACACAGCCACAGCCTGAGTGACACACACATGGGCCACAGACCCAGACACACTGCCAGCACCAGAAACAGGAGTGTGAGACACAGCCACAGCCCGAGTGACACACACATGGGCCACAGACCCAGACACACTGCCAGCACCAGAAACAGGAGTGTGAGACACAGCCACAGCCCGAGTGACACACACATGGGCCACAGACCCAGACACACTGCCAGCACCAAAAACAGGAGTGTGAGACACAGCCACAGCCCGAGTGACACACACATGGGCCACAGACCCAGACACACTGCCAGCACCAGAAACAGGAGTGTGAGACACAGCCACAGCCCGAGTGACACACACATGGGCCACAGACCCAGACACACTGCCAGCACCAGAAACAGGAGAGGGCACAACTGAGACTGTGCTACTACATGATGCATGACAGCAAACAACAGACACAGTGCCACTATCTGATACATGAGAGTCAACTGCACCTGCGCCACTGGGACCACTGATATGATGACCCACAGGGCTGTATGGGCCAGGAGGCACAGTGGCCCTGGGAGCTGGGGGTAGCTGTACTTGAGCGACATCGAGGTGGGCAGGTGTCAATGGTGTGTGTCTGCGTTTCTTAGGGATATGTGAGTGCACCCTGGACAGGACAGGACTGGCAAGTGGTGTGGACTCAAAAGAAATATCACCCACCATAGGTGGAGCATCTGCTTCTGGGGATCGGCTTTCTGGGGACGTGCTGGAGCCTGCTTGTCGTTTGCTGTGTGCCTGCCGCCTGGACTCAGAATCATGTGTAATGGGGGATGCAAAAACAGGGGACTCCCTCCTCTGCTTCTGACTGGCCTGGATGGGAGTGGAGGTATGGGGGGACTCTGCCGCGGTGACATCTGTTTTCCGTTCCTTCAACAACATCAGCCTCAGTGCAGCCAGGGGGGATGTATGCCTGTCCTTGAATGCGCCAGTGTCCATGGGCAAAGCCTTGTCCCTAGGATGTGCCTTATCCGTAGGAGGAGTGTTGACTATGGACTTTCCCTGTGCCCTGGACGGTGCCCTGTTCCTGGCAGCAGACTTGTCGTCTGTGGTGTACCTGTCTCCAGAAGACACCTTCCCTCTGTGTGTGTCACTGCCCTTGGGTGATGGCCCTTGCTCTGTTGTGTGCCTGTCCTTGGGACTCTCCCTGCTCTTAGGAGGTGCCTTTGTCTTCTAACTGTCCTTGTCCCTGTCCTTGGGAGTGGCCCCTTCCTTGGTATTGACCTTGTCCTTGGGACTCTCCCTGCTCTTAGGAGGTGCCTTTGTCCTCTGACTGTCCTTGTCCAAGGGAGTGTCCATGGACTTGGGAGTATCCCTTGCCTTGGGAGTACCTTTTGTGTGGAATGCCCGTGTAGCATGTGAAGGCATGTCCCCCAGCACCACTTGTGGATCCTGTGTGTGTACTCCAGTGTATCTGACGTTGTCTTTGTTAACAGATTTTGCAGACCTAGGGGATGGTGTCTGTGCCCTCCGTGCCCCGACGTGCTGTCTGACGCTGCTTCTAGTGCAATAACCTGTATTAGAGTCCTGGTCAGAATATTCACTCCCCCCTGAGACATCCAGTGGTGTAGATGGGGAAACAGAAGTAGCACCCTGTCCATGCGACTGTACAATGGCAGACGACACACTGCTTGCCAATGACTGAACTGTCCTGTGTAGACCAGCAAGATCGCCATGCATCCCTTCCATGAATGCCACCACCTACCCCAACTTCCTATCATGGTCTTGGAACGCATTTGTCATATTGGTCTGCCCCACACACAGCTGTCGCAGCAGATCAACAGCCTCAGCACAAAGTGCATTTTGGGTCACCGTGGCAGGGGCAGCGGTGCCTGCACCGAACGCCACTCTGCTCCCCCTACTCCTGCGTGCACGAACAGTACATGGTGCAGTTGGCGGCATTGTCGGCCCTGTGTGCTGTGTCCCGACCGAAGGTGTTGATTGCCCACTCCCAGTCTGTGACAACAGTGCTGGCTCACCAACACTGTCGGAAGATGAGGACGATGGTGTCTCCACATGCGAGTCCTCAGGGACGGTCCTGTCCCCCTCTCCGGCGCTGCCCTCATCTGTGTCAGTCTGCGTGTGCGTGTGCGTGAAGTCTGATCCGGATGCATTGCCTCCACTCATCTCCGCCGTCTGTGGCTGAGTGCCCTCTGCCAAAGCTGAAATGCACAGAAAAGAAGTGTAAGTCATGGGCACACTCACGTACAGAAGGACAAGGAATCCCTAATTCCATTGCTGACAAAGTTCTTCTAGCCCCCATCCTGCACACGGCCCACCTCTACCAGTCATCCTCACATTACATAAGCGTTGGTGGTTGTGACACATGTTGTGGTATATAAATAAATAATACCGGATCTATTTTTTAATGAATAAATGAATAACAGGTAGCTCAATAAATAAGAGTCAAGATTCGAGGTAGTAGGAGTTTTGCAGGTTTATTACAGCATAAAGGACAGGAGCGGGACAACCTGCATAGGAATAGGATGGCAGGGCCCAGCAGCTGCTGGGGCTGGATCTGGGATGAGCACGCTCTGGGGAAAGGACTGGCGTAACATTTAATAACAATACACAAGCATATATAGTAAAACAGTTGCATTACAGTACATAGGATAGGCGGAGCAGTGGGTGTGGTTAATAGCAGTCGCGAAAGATAAGGGTGAAAAGAGGTGTAACAGGGCGTATACATAGACATGTGATGCAAACGTAACAGAATATGTCATAAATGGGGCGGAAACATGGAGGGGGCTACCTAAGGAGCCGGGACCTCTGACCTGATGGTGCGCGCAAACTTGGCAATGACGTGTTACTAGGAGAAGCTGGGGGCTATGAACTCTGTGCTAGGAGCAGAGACTGAAGTCTGGAGAGTCAGGGCGACATGTACCTAAGCAGTATCTAGTATCTCATGTTTAGAGAACATGTTGATATGAACTAAGAGTCAGGAGGGGAGAGGCTAACGGACTCTAAGACTGGAGCATGCATTATTCTATATGTAGTGCATGATGAAGAATATGAAATGACCATTAAATGCAGTATTTCTCTAACGTGGAGACGTGAAGGCTAGACAATGACGGAAACTATTGATGCGATTCAGTAGCTTTAGGAATGCAGAGAAGGAGGGCTGGACTGATAGCTAGAATCATAACATACTCTTGGCAGACTCAGAGGCAGAGCCAAGGCAGAGGCAGAGCCAAGCTGAGCCGGGCACTGCGAGGCAGGAAGTAAGTGAAGGGTCGAGGATACAGGTGGGGGCTGTATCGCTCCTCAGCGAGGCTTCAGGAGACAGGAGACAGGAGCTGAACTGAATCTGGTGTCCAGGCCCTTCTGAGGCCTAGAAACGGGGATTTTACAATGGAATAACGTGCACACTGAGAAACGTGGCAACGTAGCTTTACATAGGCCTGATATTCGTAGTATTCACGAGAACTGGAAACTGACATACTAAAGGTGGACACAACTGTAATTGCGTCTTTAATTGAACATGGGGAATAACATATGCATATTAATCATGCACAGATAACATATGATGGAGGACTCGTAGGGACACAGAACATGGCAAAATTTACTTTTCCACATTCCCTCCTTGTCACTACGTTTCCATCAGGAAACATCAATATTCATGATACCATCTATCATTTCATACAGTATCATTTGTTTGTCTCGAATTTTCTGGGAACGGGATCTAGAACGGGGCTTGGGACTAGGAATACAGGAGGTAGCACAAATGCCGCAAATCGCAGGGCCACATTGTATACAGAGGCAGCAGCTGAATATGATCGCTACTGCAATACCTAGAAAGGACAAGACTTTCCATCCCCAAGCGGAAATTATATTCCAGAACCAACCGGACCATGTCCAGGTGCCTGGATCTTGGTGTAACAGATGGGCAATTTTATGGAGTCTGGTTATAGCTGAATAAACAGACGGCGCGTTATTTGGAATGAAAATGCAGCAACTAGATCCGATGACTCTACAGGCCCCGCCCCTATCGGCCAATATGACGTCAAGGACGAGACGATTCTGTAAAACGACAAATCTCATAGCAGATTGCTCTTCGGTTAAGTTACCTAGAGCAGAGGCAGTCTCATTGACTACTACTTCAAGGGTTCTTGTTAACCTACGGATTAACTTACTATTCTGGATAGGTCCTATAAAGAAGAAGAAACCTCTATTGAAATCTGTATACTGTTCTAGAGCAGTTTCAGTATAATCGACAATGGGGGACTCCCTTCTATGTCTAATGTGTACTAGATGTGTGTTTCTATGATAATCAGGTGGGGCTAGGAAAACTGGTGGCAGTAGGAAGGCAATGTAACAGGTTCCCTCCCAATCGAGGGGCAGACGAACATATGCGGTCTGACCACAAATAAAATAAGAATGACGTGAAGCTTTGAAAATAGATTTCCCACTGTCACTATACTTGACAATAGTAATACAATCACTATGTCCTACATGTACGGAACCATTATTTCGGACACATAATTCGCCTTTGACTGGTAGTACTGAAATTGTAGGTAAGTCTGGAGTGGAATCAGACTGAACATTCAGGACCATGAAATTCGAAGAATAATTACCTAAATTATACACTTCATTTTCTAGATCTAACCCGGTTCTGTGGGGGAGACCTTGCTTGTCTGGAAAACATGTACTGTTAAGAAAAGACATATCTGTTGAGGATGACGTTAACGTGGACCATGCTCCACACGAACCATTATGTGAAAAAGGATAAGGAAAAAGTGGCAGAACTCCCTTCGGTGTCTGGAAAGGGGGGAGTCGACCACACACCCAACAATTTGTGGCATTGCTGGTCTGGTGTGAATAATGTAACATGCGGATGAAAGAATTATTTCGCATAGCGAGGCGGTAAGAGAGTTCATGAGGAGGCAGATCACTAAACGTGTGTTCTACTGTAGCATTAGCAGACTTATTTACATGAGAAACTGAAAAATACAGATAAAATGCATAACTGGTGCAGGAAATCATAATACTGAGAAATAATATGAAACATAGAAAAACGATACATCGGATTGAGTTTTGACTAACTCTCTCACTATGGGGGTCTATTTTATACATGTCAGAAACAGTCTAACCGTTTCACCTAGGGGAGGACTTAGACAATCAAACTGGCTGACTTATTTTACTAGACCGGAGTTTCAACTTATACTCCTGCTGCGGAGTTTTCTCTAACTGGGAAGGGTTCGTAGCAATGTCTTTTGCGGGACAGTCCTTAAAAATAATACTTTGGCAGTCCTTTGAATCCTGGGAAATGTTCTTTGAGACTGGTTTCAGTCCATAAAACTTCTTTATGTGCGAAAGGTGCACCCAGCCTTTGCGTCCCTCCAACTTCACGGCTGTACGGGTGGTGAGGAGGACCTGTCGGGGTTCCTTCCAGCGAGGCTCCAGCGGACTTGAGCGGTCAAAATTCCGGACAAGGACCATGGATCCTGGAACGATTTCATGCGGTGCCACCTCGGTGTTGTCTGGAAATGCGGCGGCAACCTGTGAACGACAAGAGTTGAGGGCAGACATCAAGGAAGCTAGGTAATCTGTCAGCATATTACTTGAAACATCGGTAATACTTCGGGGTCTGGGTGTACCCCACATGTTAGGGGGGCGGCCGAATACGACCTCATACGGGGACAGACCTGATCTGGAATGTGCGACCATGCGCATATAGAACAAAGCGACTGGCAGAGCTACTAGCCAGTCTACACCTTTCTCTTTACATACTTTGGCGATGCGGATTTTCAGGGTCTGGTTATGTCTCTCTACGAGACCTGCTGCTTCAGGGTGGCGTACACAATGGAACTTCCACTGGTACCCTAACAACAGGGAAACATGTTTCATTAACTCTGAGGAGAATGGCTGGCCGTTGTCAGAATATACGACTCTAGGGAGTCCATAACGGGGGAAGAACTCACGAACCAACTGCTTGGCAGTGGTCGCGGCTGTGTAATCTGGGACTGGATATGCTTCTGTCCACCTGGACAAAGCGCATACAACTACAAGGACATACTTGAAACCTCGACATCGCTCCATCTGAATATAATCCATCTGGAGGACTTCAAAAGGGTGGTCAGGGGGCTGGAATCCACCTTGTTCCACCGGGACACTTTTACCTGGATTGAACTGACAACATATCATACAGGTACGGACTTTCTGCTTGGCTGCAGCTCGTAAATGCTTGTTGAACCAAAGGTTCTGGATACTGTCTAACATAGCTTTTTCTCCTAAATGTGCTGGACTATGTGCGGTATTAATAATGACTTGAACCATAGAGTCGGGGAGAAACCAAGTGGCTTTTCCTTTCGTTAACCATCCTTGATCTGTCTGGACCCCTCCTTGTTCGGACCATTTCTTGATTTCTTCGGGAGTAGCATGTAACTGGATATCTATGACATCTTGAGTAGGGTCCTTAACTGTCATACATGTAGTTGGATCTGGAGTGTGTGTCATGTTAGCTGGAATATCTGGAGTCTGTGCTGTAAGCTTGGCGGTGCGATCTGCTAGATCATTACCCTGGGAAATAATGTCAGTAACTTTTGTGTGTGCTTTGCATTTCATGATAGCAATGGATGTCGGTAAATGTATGGCATCTAACAGAGCTTGAATAAGGAGACCATGCTGAATCTTGGTTCCATGAGAAGTCATGAAACCTCTCTCCTGCCATAGCACTCCAAAGTCGTGTACGACTCCAAATGCGTAGCGTGAATCTGTGTAAATATTAACTTTCCGGTTCTTAGCATGTATGCAGGCTTGTGTCAGAGCAACTAGCTCTGCTGCTTGAGTGGACAGGGTGTCAATACGGTGTGTCTCAATAACTTCAGTGTCAGTAGTCACTGCATACGCGGCGACTAGTTCTCCTGTATTAGTTCTCATACATGAACCATCCACATAAAGTGTCAGGTCGGGATCTGTTAACGGAATATCTGTCAGATCTTGTCTTGGCTTTGTCGTAATATTAACTACTTCCACACAGTCGTGTGTGTCCGGACTTAAAGTAACTGATGGTAACAGTGTAGCAGGGTTCAGGATGTTGCAGCGTCTGATTTCTATGTGTGGCTGAAACAGTGTCAATTCATAACCTGTTAAACGTGCAATTGTCAAGTGCTGAGTTTGTGTTCGGTTTAAAAGAACCTCCACGGAGTGTGGAACTTGTACTGTCAGGGAGTGTCCTAACACTATGGAATCACTTTGTCTGATAGCTAGGGCTGTGGCTGCAACTGACTTGAGGCACGCAGGCAGAGCCTGGGCTACAGGATCTAATGTGCTCGAAAAATAAGCACAAGGCTTGTACTGTCCTGCTTGATCTTGTGTGAGAACAGATAATGCTGTACCTTCACGTTCTGTGACGAAAAGTGTAAAAGGCTTACTGTAGTTCGGTGTAGCTAGAACTGGAGCTTGACATAGGGCTTTCTTTAACTCATTGAAACTAAGTGTATGTTCAGATGACCAAGGGAGGACAGTCGATACGGCTGCCTCCTGTGTCGTTAACTGTATCAGTGGTTTAGCTAGAAATGCATACTGAGGAATCCATTGTCGGCAATAAGAAGTGAGGCCGATAAAAGCACGTACCTCCTTCTGGGTCTTGGGCTGAGGAAGACTCGCTATTAACTGGATACGGTCTGGTGTCAACTGCCTACCCCTCTTGGACAGTAAGTGTCCTAAGTAGACCACTTGCTGGACACAGAATTGAAGCTTAGAAGGGGACACCTTGTGCCCCATCTCGGCTAGGAAATACAGAACTGTAAGGGATGCTCGCTCGCAAGCACGTTCAGAACGGGCTGTGATCAGGAGGTCATCGACATACTGGAGCAGGGCAGTGTCAGTTGGCATGTGAATGTTGTCCAGTTGTCTCTTAAGTGCTTGACTATAAATACTAGGACTTTCTGTGAAACCTTGAGGAGCTCGTGTGAACATATAGCTCCTTCCATTTAAACAAAATCCGAAAAGGAACTGGCTGTCTGGATGAATGGGGACACTGAAAAATGCGTTCTTGAGGTCGATTACAGTAAAGAACGTGGCTTCTGAATCAATGGCTGTCAATAGGGAAGAGAAATCTGGGACAACTGGGTACTGCGGAATAATACATTTATTAAGCTCTCGTAGGTCAATCACTAATCGATATACTGGGGGTGCATTTGGATCAGTACGTTTCATGACTGGAATGATCGGAGAATTGCATACATTGGAGTCAGTTTCTACAACTACTCCTTGGGCCATGAGCTCGTCAATAATTTTGGATAAGGCTGCTACAGCCTCAGGTGGCAATCTGTACTGTCTGATTCGTGGTAACACTACACCTGGCTTGAGAGTCACACGATGGGGTGTGATATGCATATAACCAACATCAGTTGGACCTTGCGCCCATAGATGCTGCGGGACATTGGACAATCTGGGATCAAAATCTCGTAATACATAGTGACCCTTGAAGTCACGTAGGAACAATCGTATTCCCTCTGGGGAACAGCATATAACTGCACCTAATTCTTTCAGTGTTTTAATACCTAATAGATTTTCTGGACATGACTTAGTAAGTAACAGATCAGTAGTGCGGGACAATGGACCTACTTCTAGAGTAACTGGCTTTGATATTTCATTTACAATGGGTTTTCCTGAAAATCCAAGGGAAACATTTCTTGAGCCTGAGAGCGGAGCCCCTGGAACTTCGGCGTGGCTAATTGTGGTCCTACTTGCCCCTGTATCAATCAAAAACTTTCTATCTTTCCCTAGTACTTGACTGTGAACATAGGGACCTTCTTGATCTACAGGTATCTCGATGAGAGGCAAGCCTACCTCCCTCTCTAGGCTGTTTCATGAATATGGCTGATACTCTGGATACTCAGACTGTGCATACTGGTACATCTGCTGTGTAACGTGCTGTGTTGCAGCGATAGGCTGCGGTGCTGTAACTGTCTGTGGTGCATTCTGTGGCTGAGGAATCTGTGAAACTTGTTCTTGTCTAGGCGGACGTGGTCTTTCTTTAGTCTTACCGGTAGCTATGTTGTGTTTCAGAACTGCACACTCGTTTATAAAATGACCTGGCTGTTTACAATAATTGCAGTTCCCTTTAACGGGAGCTGCGGGATGACTGGCTTGATTTGGACCCCTCTTCTGACTGTCTTGAGGAACAGATTGTGCAACTAGTACTTTCATTTTCGTGTCTTTCATACGTTTTCTCTCGTGTTCTTGCTCTTCTCTAATTCTATTCTGGTGGTATTGGAGCATCTGTAACATCTGGGACGGGGTATTAGCTTGCCAGGTACTTTCGACTTTCAAAACTCGATTTTTAATTTGTGGGCTTGAATTCTCGACTAATTTAGTAACAAAAAGGTGAGGGTATGACTCACTACTTGTCTTGAGGCCACTATTGATGCTAAAACATTTCTCAAATCTAGAATAAAAATCACTAATGTCTTCGTCTTGTTTCTGTTTACAGGCTGAGATTGCATCCCAGTCTTCTTTTCTAGTTGTCAATAATCTGGGTAAAACTTGAATTAACAATTCTGGTAATTCTTTACATTTCGCTCCAAGACCGGTACCTGGTACTCGTGCCTTATCTTCAGCTTCTAGAACTGCCCAATCGATCTTTTTCTCTCCCACCTCCCATTCTTTTTCCTTGAGCTTTTCATACACCCCTGCGGGCAACAGGACCTTTAACATTTTAATTATATCTGGATACGTGTATTCTCCCATACGGAGCATGTCTTTTAATTCTCGATGGAACCCTGCTGGATCTTTATCATGACAGGGGATTAATTTTTTCATCTCTAAGAGTTCCATCTTTGTGATCGGGGTGTAAACAAACACTCGTTCTAGTTCGCCACCCGTTCCTCTAACTGGGTGGACTTCTCGTAACGGATTCTGTCTCTCCATGTAAAATGGTTTATTTTCTGGGGGTGAGACATGAACAAAATGCGGGTTCAAAAACGTTCTATATTTGTGGCGCTGTTCTAGAATGACACTAATTAAATCGGTACCTAAACCTTTCCACCTATACTGGAGTAACTCGTTCAGGATATCATGTAACGGACCTGGATCAGAGTGCTGACCCTCATACAATGTAATGAGGTGCTGAATCATATACATACCCGCCAGTCGTTGCTCGGCTGGGGGCATTTTCAGAAACATTTGTGCCACTATTTCGTCTGGAAAAGTGGTAGAATCAGTAGTCCATCGGACTGCTGATCGGACTAGTTCTTGTTCATGCATGGTACTTAACTCACTGTAACCAATTCGTGATTTCAGAATGTGATCGGTAGCTTGAAACACTTGTTCTAGAGAACCTTGTTCTGGTGCTGGATGATGAAAAATAGACTTGTGTTCCAGGCGTAAATGGCGATCTGGAAATCTAGATTTTCCTACATACGCTATTCTGTCGGGATTCTCGTCCTCAACCTCTTCAGGATCAGAGTTACTTTCTTTCTCGCTTACTTGTGCTGCTTTACGTTGCTCGTGTATTCTTATTATTTCTTTACGGATTTTCTTGTACATACTTTCCATAGCACTGATGGTTCTGTGCTTACCCTCGGCTATATTATCACTCCACTTTGTCAGGGTTCTCATTTCGGCTTGATCTTTGGTCGGATAATCTTGTTCTCGTATTAGACAATTAATCAGAAACTTTAATAGCATGAGCTGGACTTCAGCTTTTCTTTGAGACATGACTTCGCCAATGCTTTCTGGATCATCCCCTGTATGGATGAAACGATATATTCTGTCTAGATCTTCTTTCATATTCGGTAGGGTGACTAGATACTCGGTCACCTTTCTTACACGTAATGAATATAAAACCATATTATCCTCGCCTGGGACTGGATCATAGCCGCATTCATTAAGGGCTTTTCTTATTTCTGCTACAGACTGATGTCTGGGCGTACGCTGTGACGCTTGTGCATGTAATTCGGCTGTCGTTAAACGCTTATGTGGCGGCGGGGTTTGAGGAGGACCTCCTCCTGCGGCCCCTAAACTAGAATCGTCGACTGATCCTCTTCGTACTAGTGTGGCAGGAAATTGAAATGCGGGCTGAACTGGTATGGCGGGCTGGACCAGGGGGACCGTAGCAGGTACTCCGGTGTCTGGAGGAACGGGAAGTGCCTGATTTGCAGGGACTGGCGGAGCGCGAACAGGATTTGCATATTCTGGGACTGTGTCGTCCAAATAGGACGAGATGAAAATATCAGCTGCGGTCTGTTTGTGACGTAGCTTGGTCGGAACTAATGGTGGCGGGAAATTACTGGATGCCTCTGGGGTCGCTTTTGGCAGGCCCTCGGCAAGAAGAGGATACATACCCTTGATAAGAGCATGCCTCTGTCTGTCTGACTGTTCGGTTTTAACTCGTTCACCAATCTCGATTAATTCCCTTTCTTGGGCTCGTTCTAAGGATTCTCTACTTAATTCTGACTTTCTGATTTCTTTTTCGGTTCTTTTATGAGATTCTTTGCGCCATAACTCGATGGCATCTTTCTGTGACTGTCTGGCTTTCTTTTTCCATAATGCTTCTTCTACTCTCATGATGCACTCGGCATCCCATGTGCCTGATACAGGCCATCTATACTTTTCCTCTAACTGTTTGGTATACTCGACCCATAAATCTAGATACAATATGGCGCTTATGCCATGCTTCTGATACATAAAATGACCTGGACTGTCCCTAGGCGGGACAGGAACTGCTGCTTCCAGCAGACCCTTTCTAGTTCTCAACTGACGCAGTTTTGAAAAGAGCGGCATGACTGAACTATAATCTGGACACAATACGATACACAATAAACACGATAACTACTTCACACTCATTCCACGACATCAAGATACATGAAGAACATTCAGAATAACAGTTCGAACAGAATACTACCTGGAATACGGAAAACAGAATACATGAATTTTCTCGAGAACAGAACTGACTAGAACAGTAACTAGATGCACTGATGAAACAGTACGAAACTTACCGGTCTCATACAGAGACACGTCAGGACCCGTATCCACCGAAGTGGACACTTCGTTTGTGGGTCTGTGTACCACCAACCCACGGACCAGAGTCAATTAGATTGACCCTGTCTAGATACTACCCCAGCAACGGTACTCACCGGGCAGCAAGAACGGAAGGCCTCAGACTGGACTGGACTGCTTCGACGCCGGACGGACGAACTTCGGACTTCTGTTACGGGTGGGCCTCCGGATACCTCGGACCTTGAACTCTCGGCTTGGGCTCTGGTCGGGACTCGCCGCGTTCCTCCACCGTCTCGTCTGGATGCTGGACCGCCTCCTCCGTCTCCTCCGTGGGCCTGAGGGATACTTGAAGCAGAAATATCTGCCGGTGCGCAGAAGAGTTCCGTCACGACTGCAGAGGGTCAGGGGGTCGGCGTGGCTTCACCGACGCGTGGGGAAAGGGCAAGTCCCTATTCGGGCGCCATTATGTGGTATATAAATAAATAATACCGGATCTATTTTTTAATGAATAAATGAATAACAGGTAGCTCAATAAATAAGAGTCAAGATTCGAGGTAGTAGGAGTTTTGCAGGTTTATTACAGCATAAAGGACAGGAGCGGGACAACCTGCATAGGAATAGGATGGCAGGGCCCAGCAGCTGCTGGGGCTGGATCTGGGATGAGCGCGCTCTGGGGAAAGGACTGGCGTAACATTTAATAACAATACACAAGCATATATAGTAAAACAGTTGCATTACAGTACATAGGATAGGCGGAGCAGTGGGTGTGGTTAATAGCAGTCGCGAAAGATAAGGGTGAAAAGAGGTGTAACAGGGCGTATACATAGACATGTGATGCAAACGTAACAGAATATGTCATAAATGGGGCGGAAACATGGAGGGGGCTACCTAAGGAGCCGGGACCTCTGACCTGATGGTGCGCGCAAACTTGGCAATGACGTGTTACTAGGAGAAGCTGGGGGCTATGAACTCTGTGCTAGGAGCAGAGACTGAAGTCTGGAGAGTCAGGGCGACATGTACCTAAGCAGTATCTAGTATCTCATGTTTAGAGAACATGTTGATATGAACTAAGAGTCAGGAGGGGAGAGGCTAACGGACTCTAAGACTGGAGCATGCATTATTCTATATGTAGTGCGTGATGAAGAATATGAAATGACCATTAAATGCAGTATTTCTCTAACGTGGAGACGTGAAGGCTAGACAATGACGGAAACTATTGATGCGATTCAGTAGCTTTAGGAATGCAGAGAAGGAGGGCTGGACGGATAGCTAGAATCATAACATACTCTTGGCAGACTCAGAGGCAGAGCCAAGGCAGAGGCAGAGCCAAGCTGAGCCGGGCACTGCGAGGCAGGAAGTAAGTGAAGGGTCGAGGATACAGGTGGGGGCTGTATCGCTCCTCAGCGAGGCTTCAGGAGACAGGAGACAGGAGCTGAACTGAATCTGGTGTCCAGGCCCTTCTGAGGCCTAGAAACGGGGACTTTACAATGGAATAACGTGCACACTGAGAAACGTGGCAACGTAGCTTTACATAGGCCTGATATTCGTAGTATTCACGAGAACTGGAAACTGACATACTAAAGGTGGACACAACTGTAATTGCGTCTTTAATTGAACATGGGGAATAACATATGCATATTAATCATGCACAGATAACATATGATGGAGGACTCGTAGGGACACAGAACATGGCAAAATTTACTTTTCCACAATGTACAGCATGCGGACAGGGCAGGAGCACGTACATCTGCACACATGTCTTGCCATGGGGCCACGGACCACTACGGCATGTGCTTACATACTCAACTACTAAGCAAGTGGCGTGTCAACATGCTGGACCTGAACGTCAAATCACACTCACCCAATGGCACCAACATGGCATCGCAGCGATACATACGCACCACGGAAGTCAATACTGTATCTGGGCACCAATACATGCATTGCACTCCCAAGTAACATACACAGACAGTCTGCTCACCGCTAGTTTGCTGTTGATCCACACTCAGCCGTTCGGACAGGTCAGGATGCGTCACAGCAATGATACGGTGCATGAGAGGGGTCATGGAGCGTCGGGCCAGACGTGGTGTCCTTGGGATCATCCCCAGTGTCACTTCCGCTACATTCTTGCTCAGCCTGGAAATGTCGTCCCAGCATTTGTGGCAGTGTGTATGTCATCTGTTGCACACCCCCAATGCCCGTACATCACGTGCTATGCTCCACCACACGTCCTTGCGAAGGTGCAGCTTGACCTACCATGATGGGAGACAAAAGGGTGCAAGTCAGTGGACAGTTGGCCTGTCACACAGATAGGGGCAACACGTATCTGTCAGCAGCCATGCACATTCCTAATAATATGTCGAGCCCACAGTACACAGCTAAGATTGCAGAAGCCAGGAGTCATTGACCACCTCATGCACACCCACATGTCCCACACTGCACTTACCACCTGTCCGGGTGCGCCGTAGAGCCGTCCATAGTTGCGGAGCACACCGTCCACGAGGATATCAAGCTCCGCCGCGGTGAAGGGACGAGACCGGATCTCTTTGACTCTCGACATGGCAAGATCACGGAGTATGGCAGTAGAGCAGCAGTCGGCGGTCAGCTCAGCAGCAGCAGGTCGAGGTGATGGTCACAGGCAGCAGTCGGCGGTCAGCTCAGCAGCAGCAGGTCGAGGTGATGGTCACAGGCAGCAGTCGGCGGTCAGCTCAACAGCAGCAGGTTGAGGTGATGGTCACAGGCAGCAGTCGGCGGTCAGCTCAGCAGCAGCAGGTCGAGGTGATGGTCACAGGCAGCAGTCGGCGGTAAGCTCAGCAGCAGCAGGTCGAGGTGATGGTCACAGGCAGAAGTCAGCGGTCAGCTCAGCAGCAGCAGGTCGAGGTGAACAGGCAGCACTGGTACCCAGGGTAGGATGTGTGCTTTTTGACATCACACATATATAGGGCCTTCAGCACGTGTCAGTGGCATACCTCGCAAGCAATTGGTCAGCCCTGGATGCGTGTTTGTAAAAGGGCCAATGACTGGCCCTGGTGTTGCGGTGCACTGCCATACGCGGCCAGCGTTCCCTCTCCCCATTGGCTGCATGTGCAGGGACCGTCACGCTCACACATCGGCAACCGCATGTGCAAGCTTCTGGCACGGATGCTTCAGTTGCAACAATGTTCTATCACTGGCGCCACCATGGCAGTGCACGTATTCTGCGGGGGAGGTGCAGGCCTACACACCCTTTAGATGTAGTCAATGGACATGGCAGTTCATGACCCCCCTTACAGTCACATTGCATCATCCACCGTACACCGGCCGGACCAGCCAGGCCTGGGATCGCCGTGCCGGCCATGTCCACAACAGCCGTGCCAGGCCATGTCCACAACAGCCGTGCCAGGCCATGTCCACAACAGCCGTGCCAGGCCTGGCCTAGGGCCGCCGTGCCGGCCATGTCCACAACAGCAGTGCCAGGCCATGTCCACAACAGCCGTGCCGGCCATGTCCACAACAGCCTGCCAGGCCATGTCCACAACAGCCGTGCCGGCCATGTCCACAACAGCCGTGCCAGGCCCGGCGGTTGTGGACATGGCCGGCACGGCTGTTGTGGACATGGCCTGGCACGGCTGTTGTGGACATGGCCGGCATGGCTGTTGTGGACATGGCCGGGCACGGCTGTTGTGGACATGGCCTGGTACGGCTATTGTGGACATGGCCTGGCACGGCTGTTGTGGACATGGCCGGCACGGCGGCCCCAGGCCAGGCCTGGCACGGCTGTTGTGGACATGGCCTGGCACGGCTGTTGTGGACATGGCCTGGCACGGCTGTTGTGGACATGGCCGGCACGGCGATCCCAGGCCGGGCTGGTCCGGCCGGTGTACGGTGGATGATGCAATGTGACTGTAAGGGGGGTCATGAACTGCCATGTCCATTGACTACATCTAAAGGGTGTGTAGGCCTGCACCTCCCCCGCAGAATACGTGCACCGCCATGGTGGCGCCAGTGATAGAACATTGTTGCAACTGAAGCATCCGTGCCGGAAGCTTGCACATGCGGTTGCCGATGTGTGAGCGTGGCGGTCCCTGAACATGCAGCCAATGGGGAGAGGGAACGCTGGCCGCGTATGCCCATTCGGAAATAGCGGAAGGAGTGCACCGCCATGGCGGCGACGATGATTTTATATTGTCAGACGCTGCACCGTGGTGGTGTGTTGTCTGCAGTTGCGTCATGAGGGTTGTGAGCGTGATAGGGAAACTTTATATGTCATGCACTATTCCATGTGTGTCCATACTATGCCCATCGGTGGGCACACAATGTGCAACAGGTGTGCATGTCGACGTGTTGACGTCGGGTGTGCCCTACAGACGTTTTTACATCTTCACATCTACACAGCACATCACGGCTGTATCGCCACATTCTGAATCTGTTGTCAGTGTGTAGTTCATGCGTGATCACTACAATGGTGGGGGTACACATGCATTCAGTGTATGTGTGATGCCTGTTGTGTCAACATGCATGCAATGACCGTATGCTCACCATTATTGCTGTTGGCATTGGTGCATGATGACATGGTGTGTGTGTATCATTATCGTTTGTGTGCATGCACTTGCATGTGTGTCTGTGATGTTGCTTCTACACATTAGGGTCATGACACACGTCTTGTCAGTAATGTTGGCATGAGACTAAGTAGCGTTGTACGTGTTGACACACTTCCTGTTGCAAGTGGCTGCACATTGTTAATGGGCCACTCCGTATTGCAGTAACTTTCAGAGATGTCACACATATGACCATTGTCTAAAACATTTTTCTTCTTGCTAATGTTGGCTTACATGTGATGGAGTTGCACACCTATGCGTCGTTTGTAAGTTGACTCAAGTTACATCTCTCTCCCACACAGGAGGGCTCCAAATGTGCATCGGCCATACACTGTGCTGGAGGATATGGTTGACGAGGAGGTGATCAGGAAATTCAGGCTAGATCGCCGTCGATTGATGGAGCTTGTTGCCCAATTGTCTCCTCATCTGCAGCCACGAAGGACGTATCCTGGTTCCATTACACGCACAGCAAAGGTGATGGCGGCACTACACTTTTTTGCTACTGGCACCTTTCAGTACACAGTTGGACATGCCGGGGGGATGTCACAGGCCATGTTCAGCACGGTACTTCGGGATGTTCTCAAAGCTATGATGCTGTACAAGGATGACTACATCCATTTTCCACGGCCGGAAGAGTTGCCAGCAGTCAAAGCAGACTTCTATGCACTGTGTCTGATACCACACGTAGTGGGTTCCATTGATGGCACACATATGGCTCTCATTCCACCACGGGCACATGAGCAGGTTTACAGGAATCGGAAGCACTTCCATTCGCTGAACGTGCAGGTGGTGTGCCTGGTCAACAACATCATCTCCCATGTGTGTGCAAGATTTCCAGGCTCCGCACATGACGCCCACATCATGCGGAGCAGCATTGTCCCCCAAATGATGGCAAATCTGCGTCCCGGTCATGCGTGGCTTGTTGGTGAGTATGCAGTGTGGACTATTGTGATTTCTGTGTGGCATGGGGTACCCACCAAATCTGGTAGTGATATTTGTGTCTGTCATCCCCCTACATAGGCGACTCGGCGTACCCAAACCGGCCCTGGCTCCTCAGTCCCATACGTAATCCTACTACAGCGGGTGAAATGCGCTACAATGATGCACATGGAAGGACACGTAGAGTGGTTGAACGTACTTTTGGACTGCTAAAGTCTAGGTTTCGGTGCCTGGATAAGACCGGAGGGGCCCTGCCTTACTCACCAGGCAAAGTATGCAGGATCGTGATTGCCTGCTGCATGCTCCACAACCTGGCCGTGCGCAATGACATTGAACTGCTCTTGGACCCTGAAGACGAAGAAGTTCCTCGGCCTCCCATCCCACCCATGTCGACTGATGAGGATAGTGGTGAGGAGGAAGGTCTGGACCAGAGGCGGCTGCTCATTGATCGCTACTTCCCTTGAATGTGAGTAACTACCTCTTGTGCCGGTTGACAATGCCTTATGTATGTATGCTGGTGTTGTGTGGATGTGGTGTGCATCAGCTGTGTGTTCTGCTGTGTGATGTTTGCATGTGTGTGTGTTCATTTATTTGGACATGCAAGTCTCCATGATGTGTGTTCTCTCATCCAATGCTTTAGTGATGAGTGTGGTTTGTGGGATGTTGCTGTGCAGTGTGTTGTGATGGGTGTGAATATGTTTCCTGACGTGTGTTTGCTGTCTCTGATGTTCCCTCGGTCACTCCTGCATCGGCATGATTATGTACGACTTGGATCCCTGCACCTGGTTACGTCTGTTTCTGAGGCAATCATGTGATTAAACATGGAGGCAACACATCATTGAGTGTGTAAGTGGTAATTATTTACAGGTTGTGCATTGGTGCTGGTGAATATTTACAAGTACGTGTGGGGTGGAGGAGTGGGAGTTGAAGGTAATGGCAGATGAAATGTCCGTGCTGACACCACATTGGGTGGTGTCAGGCTAGTCCAGCAGACCTGTGGCAAAGATTGGCTATGTGGGACAGGATAGTTGGCAGGGTGAATGGCTGGCTCAGGCAGTGTCAGAGTCATTGGTGGCCCCTCT
The DNA here is from genome assembly GCF_964261635.1 of Lissotriton helveticus. Taxonomy (NCBI): domain Eukaryota; kingdom Metazoa; phylum Chordata; class Amphibia; order Caudata; family Salamandridae; genus Lissotriton; species Lissotriton helveticus. Next base: position 1,352,430,049 of record NC_136067.1, read on the forward strand.
TGGACCGTGTGGATGGAGCACCCACACTGCTCTCACCCACTTCCAGCCTCGGACGGCCCCTCCGTCTTTGAGGTGGAACGGAGTCAGCTGGGGGTGCAGGTTGTTCAGGGGCCACATCCGTCGCCAGGGGCACAGGTGGTGGTGGCAGTGGCGGTGGCTGTGGCGGTGGTGTTGCTGGCCGTGGGCTCTGGACACTTGGTTGAGGGGGGGGTTGTTGCGGGCTATCCATTCCCTCCACATTGTTGTCTGCTGGCCCATGATGTCCACTATCTGGCCAAGGTAGCCCGAAATTTCCCGCAACATGTTTGTGTTGTCCACCGAGTCCTGGTGGGCACGATCTGCCTGTTCCTGGCTACGGTCGTACGAAGCCTGGCACCTGGCTAGGGCTTCAAGTGACTCTGCCACAGGATGGGGTGGGTGTCCTTCCTCAGAGCGGCGGAGTGTGGGTCTCCTGATTGGCTGATGTGGCCTGGCCTCGCTCCTTTGTGGCCCACTCTCCCTGCCTAGGTGGGAGGCCGATGGCCCAGCGTCGTGCGGTGGGTTAGGCAGGGTGGCACAGGCAGGAGTGGTGGTACTGGTGGTGGTGGTGGGGAGTCTGCAGATCACTGTGGCCGGTGTTGCTGTAGTTACACGGGCGACGGTTGTCGGGGCCGGGATTTGCTGTGAGCCAGATGGCCCTGGCTGTCTGCTTGGGCCCGCACCATCCTCCGCACCAGAGCTGCCGGTGTCATCGTCCCCAGAGAGTCCGGTATGGGTGTGCGGCGAGTCTTGCGGCCGGGTGCTGGTTTCACCAGTCAGAGTACGATCACCTGAGGGACAAGATTGTGCTGATCAGTACTGTGGACATTACATGTAAATATCCATTTGATTACATTACATTGTCCTCTCACACACACCCCACCCACCACCACCGCCCTCCCTGTGGACATGGGGGCATGTTGGGAGTTGTAGTGCTGGTCTCTCACACACCCCACCCACCTCTCACACACACCCCACCCTCCACCACCCTCCCTGTGGACATGGGGGCCTGTTGGGAGTTGTAGTGCTGGTCTCTCACACACCCCACCCACCTCTCACACACACCCCACCCTCCACCACCCTCCCTGTGGACATGGGGGCCTGTTGGGAGTTGTAGTGCTGGTCTCTCACACACCCCACCCACCTCTCACACACACACACCCTCCAGCACCCTCCCTGTGGACATGGGGGCCTGTTGGGAGTTGTAGTGCTGGTCTCTCACACACCCCACCCACCTCTCAAACACACCCCACCCTCCACCACCCTCCCTGCGGACATGGGGGCCTGTTGGGAGTTGTAGTGCTGGTCTCTCACACACCCCACCCACCTCTCACACACACCCCACCCTCCACCACCCTCCCTGTGGACATGGGGGCCTGTTGGGAGTTGTAGTGGTGACCTCTCACACACACCCCACCCCCCACCACCCTCCCTGTGGACATGGGGGCCTGTTGGGAGTTGTAGTGCTGGTCTCTCACACACCCCACCCACCTCTCACACACACCCCACCCTCCACCACCCTCCCTGTAGACATGGGGGCCTGTTGGGAGTTGTAGTGCTGGTCTCTCACACACACCCCACCCTCCACCACCCTCCCTGTGGACATGGGGGCATGTTGGGAGTTGTAGTGCTGGTCTCTCTCACACACCCCACCCTCCACCACCCTCCCTGTTGACATGGGGGCCTGTTGGGAGTTGTAGTGCTGGTCTCTCACACACCCCACCCACCTCTCACACACACCCCACCCTCCACCACCCTCCCTGTGGACATGGGGGCCTGTTGGGAGTTGTAGTGGTGACCTCTCACACACACCCCTCCCTCCACCACCCTCCCTGTGGACATGGGGGCCTGTTGGGAGCTGTAGTGGTGACCTCTCACACACACCCCACCCTCCACCACCCTCCCTGTGGACATGGGGGCATGTTGGGAGTTGTAGTGCTGGTCTCTCACACACACCCCACCCTCCACCACCCTCCCTGTGGACATGGGGGCATGTTGGGAGTTGTAGTGCTGGTCTCTCACACACACCCCACCCTCCACCACCCTCCCTGTGGACATGGGGGCCTGTTGGGAGTTGTAGTGCTGGTCTCTCACACACCCCACCCACCTCTCACACACACCCCACCCTCCACCACCCTCCCTGTGGACATGGGGGCCTGTTGGGAGTTGTAGTGCTGGTCTCTCACACACACCCCACCCTCCACCACCCTCCCTGTGGACATGGGGGCATGTTGGGAGTTGTAGTGCTGGTCTCTCACACACCCCCCCCCCCTCCACCCCCCCCGTGGACATGGGGGCCTGTTGGGAGTTGTAGTGGTGACCTCTCACACACACCCCACCCTCCACCACCCTCCCTGTAGACATGGGGGCCTGTTGGGAGTTGTAGTGCTGGTCTCTCACACACCCCACCCACCTCTCACACACACCCCACCCTCCACCACCCTCCCTGTGGACATGGGGGCCTGTTGGTAGCCATTTACATTTTGGTGAGTATGTGTCCGACGTGCATGGGTTGGGGCCTGGGAGATTTGTCTTCTCAGTTGTGTGAGGCTGACCATGTCGTTCTGTTCGTGGTGCTTGGTTTGTACTTACCAGCCTCTTCTCCTTCCTCAAGTCCGTCTAGGCTCTCTGGGTGAAGTATAACCAGCACCTTCTCCTCCCAATCGGTGTAGGGTATGGGCTCCGGGGGTGTGCCTCCGCCAGTGTGATTGGCTCTCGCATGGTTTTTGGCACGGATGCCTTTCACCCTGGTTTTCAGGTCATGCCACCGCCTCTGTATTTCGTGCTTTGTCCTTGGCACGGTCCCTGACGCATTCACCCGACTGACGATTCTGTCCCACATGTTTTTTTTTTGCGCCACAGTGGTCTGCTGGACTTTGGCCCCGAATATGTGGGGCTCAACACGGACTATTTCATCGACCATTACCTTCAACTCGGTGTCCGTGAATTTAGGTTTTTTTTTGGGTGCCATGGTGTGTTGTGCTCAGTGTGTGGGTTGAGTGAGTTGAGGTGTGCAGGTGTGTGGTGTGTAGGAATGGTGTGGTGGGTGTTTGTGTGGTGGGTGTGGTAGGGTGGTGGTTGTGTGTCTTCAATTGGAGTATGCTGTTGGTCGTATTGGGCCTCTTGCTGGCAGCTATGCTGTGATGCAAAGGATTGTGGTAGTGGGAGGGTGTCATTTTATAGTCGTGTCTCAATGGTTGTTGGCAGTCAGGTGGTAGGTGGGTGTGTTGACTAGTGTGCATTATTGGGTACTTGGGGGGGTGTCATTGTGGCTTGTGATTGGTGTTGGTGTTTCAGGTGGGGGGTTGTCCTTTTTGGTGTGTTTGCAATTTACTTTCGGAGAGACTTTTTGTCATTGGTTTGACGTTAGGGATGTTGTTCGTGTTGGCCTTCCGCAGTGATGCACTGTTTCTCGTTGCATTATTTCCGCCGCGGACGTGGATGGCTGTGCGTACCGTGGTACAGGCGGCGTTATCCTAATCGCGGACACAGACTCTTCGCAGATATGGCGGTAGATGTGGCTGTTTCCGCGGTCATGTCCTTCCGCAGCGGTGGATGTTCATTTGGTTATGTCCGCCGCGGACGGTGTTGGATGTGTTCCGTCCGCCGCGGACGGTGTTTTATGTGATCCGTCCGCCGCGGTCGGAGTTTCTTGATATAACTATCCTAATCGCAACCGTGGATTCTCCGCGGTGCGGGCGGGAGTGAATTTGCCGCGACCATGGCGGACAGCACCCGTTTCCGTCCGCCATCCTAATCGACCTGTTAATGTGCAACATTTGGCAGCAAGGTAAGCTCCCTTCACACTAATCACAGGTACAAGATGGTCATCATCAGTGGAAGCTAAAATATCCTCACACACAGAACAGGTGTGACAATGGCAGCAACATCTAAGAATATTTCAGGTACAGAATTCCCAGAGGAAAGTACAGAGGTGGGTAAGCCACTGAAAGCTCAAGCCAGATACCAGGCTCTGATTCAACTCAAGGAATTCTTAAGCCCTCAAGCCTGAAATGACCTGAGCTTTCTTGTGGCTTCTGCATGCTACACACGCTTGAACCTCATGCACCTAAAATTAAAGGCAAAGCATTAAACTTAGATGTCAAACAGGAGCGAGAAAGGGATAGGGAAGGGATAGGATAGGGAAAGGTGATCTCTCAGGTAGTGGCAGCGCCTGGGGGCTCGCTGGCTGGGAACTAGTGCTTTACATTTGCGCAGACAAACTATTTCGGAAGCCTGATTGGAAACACCGGCATGAATGAGATGTTGGGTGTACTATAATTATTTTAAAACCGCTCACTTGCTATTTTTAAAACCAGCACTCACTGCATTTATCGCACTGATCAAATTGTAAATTGTGATTTGCTGACTTTTACCTCACTCCTACCACCACGGCTGTTGTGCCGTTAGCGTGGAGGGCGAGGCGCCATCTTGGGGCTGCTTTTCGAGGTAGGCAGGGCATAAAATGTGATGTGTATTCGGGAGCGCAGCGGGCGCGCCGATGGCGCGCCAAAGGTGCGCTTAAGGTAAGCTCGTCTGCGCTCTGCCGCGACCGTTCGGGACCAGGGGCCATGGACTCTGCCCAGACCGGTCCTATCCCAGGGACGACCTGTTAGCTCTCAAACCTCCAAAATATCTTGGCCCTCCTCTACCTCCCCATGTATTCAATCGCATTAACCTACATGGCATTTGTAAACCTGAGCCCGCTGTCCTTGATTTCAAACCTAATACATGTTCATTCCCAATTAAATCCGGCCCTTCAAAACCGTGTAAAAACTTCCGTTGTTTGTACCTCAACACACGGTCTATGATTAAACACCAAATGGATCTTTTTTTGTTATTATCATCGGAGGAACCGGATGTTTTGATGCTGACTGAGACTTGGCTCTCGGAGGATTCCTTACCTGATATTCTGGCAACATTGCCCTCCGATTACTACATCTTTTTCGGTAACCGCCCCCCAGGCAAAAAAGGTGGTGGCGTAGCGGCTATCATCCACAAATCTCACAAATTCACTACACTCCCTTCATTGGTTTTAGCAGATACTGAGAACATTGTTTTTAAAACCGGCACGGTCAGCGGAGCGATTCTTTTTGTCCTCATTTACCGCCCTCCCCAACTTATGTCTATGTTTCCTGTTTCCCTGGCCGAGCAATTAGCTCCTCTTGTCACTAACTACTCCAAATGTGTGCTGATCGGGGATCTGAACCTCTGGTTCGAAGAACCTGAGGCGGATCCACAGGCGGCTGAACTCAAGGAGTTACTCCTTGATTTAAACCTAACTCAACACATTGATTCCCCTACCCATAGGAAAGGTCACAGCTTAGACCAAGTCTGGTCTTATAATCTGTCCGTTGCAACCCCGGTCATTGAACCATGTATTTGGTCTGACCACTTTTTAATTCGCTTTTCCTTTGTTGTTGGGGGATACCTGAAACAGACTACTGGGAAGGGGGGACTATTAGGAAATGGAAGGGCATTAACACCTCAGCCCTATTAGACACCTTAGCCATGACTTTGCCATATTTGCCCAAAGACCTAGATCTCATGGAAGAGACCCTATCGCATTGGCTCCTTCAAGCAGCCGATACCCATGCTCCCTGGGTCAAGTTTCCTCATTCACGCCCCAATAACGCCCATAAATGGTTTACCCCTCAACTGAAACTTCAAAAACTGGAGCTGCGCCAGAAGGAAAGAAAATGGAGGGCCATGTACTCTCCACATGACAAAGAGATGTACTGTGCTGCCCGTAAAAATTACCAAAATTCTATTTTGAAACAGAAAACTGAGTATTTCTCAGAAATTATTTTAAACTCACATTACAAATCTAAAGATGTTTTTAAAATAGTGCAAGATCTCAGCAGCAGTGATAGAACAGCACCCTCAGTTACCCCTGCACAAGAACTCTGCAACTCCCTTAACACGTTTTTTCTTGAAAAAATTACCATCATTAAACAGAGTATTCTGGATCTCCCTACCCCGGCCCCCTTGAATGACATCCATCATAATCCTCTGCTGCTTCACACTTTTACTCCCATTGACACAAAAACTTTTTCTAACCTTTTGGGTCGTGTTAAATCCGGCTCCCCTAATGATGTCTGCCCCCCGCACATTTTTTGAGAAATTGGCCTTGCCATTTCGCAGGGGATTCTTTCCCTGCTTAACAAATCATTGTCCAGAGGTGAAGTGCCTAATAATTTCAAGAATGCCCTGCTTATTCCTTTGTTAAAAAAAACAGGAGCAGACCCACAAAACTTGACTAACTATAGACCCATTTCTCTACTCCTTTATCTTTCCAAAATACTGGAAGCTCATGTTGCGAACTGTATGTCTAATTTCATTTAAAAAACAGACTATTTGGAACCTAATCAGGCCGGTTTCCGTCCCGGTCATTCGACGGAATCCGTCATTCTTGCTGTCCAGAATATGCTGCGTTCTAACGCGGATAAACGCATCCACCAGGCCTTTGTGCTCCTCGATTTGTCGGCCGCGTTCTACACGGTTGACTTTTCCATTCTGGTCAGCCGTGTCGAACAGGCCGGCCTAAGGGGCCCTGCCTTAAGTTGGATTGACTCTTTTATCACTGGACGCACACAGTCTGTTAAGCTTGGTCCTTTTACAGCTCCCAAAACCTCTTCCACATGTGGGGTCCCTCAAGGATCCTCACTCTCACCTTTATTATTTAATCTGTACCTCCGTCCCTTACTTTATTCCTTAAAGAGCTTTAAAGTCACCATATACAATTATGCAGATGATCTTCAACTTGTTTTCCCTCTCAACACCCCAGACTCAGTCACAGAATTTCAGAACACCATGGAGCACATTCAACGGTGGATGAACTTGAACCACCTAAAACTTAACCCAGGCAAGACCGAATTGATCTTGCCTGGGAAAAGCGAGCTAAGCTGGGGCCCTCAGTTCTGGCCAACAAACATGGGAGAACCTCCTTGCAATTCTTCCTCAGTTAAAAGCTTAGGAGTCACACTCAACGCTGACCTTTCACTCAAGGGTCAAGTTGGAGCGGTTGTCTCCTCTGGCTTTTTTCAACTGCGGAGGATAAAAAAAATTGCCCAATTTCTTACTTACCCCGCCCTCATTCAAGTCATCATAGCCCTTGTCATGTCTCGCCTTCTCAAATAGTTTATATCTTGGATTACCAGTGGGCCAGCTCAAAAGACTCCAACTAGTCCAAAATCAGGCAGCCAGACTAATTCTTAAACAACCTAAATGGCAATCTATTAGTCCAGGCCTTGAAAAGCTTCACTAGCTGCCAGTAGCACAAAGAGTCATGTTCAAAACAGGTTGTATTGTCTTTAAAGCCCTACAAAACATTGGCCCCAAGATTATTCTACATCTTGTCTCTAGGTACAGTCCCTCACTAAACTTACGCTCTGCAAAAAAAGACCTTCTAATTGTACCTTCCTTCAAGAAAAAACGCCTGGGCGGCAGCTGCTTTAACCACCTGGCAGTGGGCCTTTGGAACTCACTCCCACTGTCTCTCAGGCAGAGTCCTAACCTCTTCACATTCAGACATTCTTTCAAGACGCTGCTTTTTAGACAGGCTTACAAGTAGGGCTGTGTTCTTTTTTATTGTGTTATGTTTTCCTCGCTACAGCGCCATGAAGCCCACGGGCGTACGAGCGCTTTACAAATAATATTTAACATAACATAACATAACATAACATAACATAACAATCTAGTGGCTGAATTACAAAAACGTGAGACCAGAAAACCTATGACCAATCCTGGCTTGACCACATGATCAAACTTCGTGATCTAGGCAATTATTTGACTTTATCATGCCTCCTATTTTTCATTACCACATTTGAGAAAACCTTGGAAGGAGTGAGGATGTGTGCTATAGAGAAAGGTCTCTTGTGTTTCTCTTAATGGGCTATCATGTTGCTCTGTGTAAAAGAAGACTATAGTTCACATATAGGGTGCAGATGACAACTGACTTGCCTCTTAGGTCACTAATGGTATTGTCTGAATGGGGGGGTGGTGAGGGCACAAATGTTTCTAGGTACATGTTTAAAAACTATCACTTTTAATAAACGCCTTTCGATGTAGTGATGTACTAAGGTGAAACACTTGTCAAAGAAATATACTGTTTTGAATTTTGAAGACACTTTATCTTAGCTTTACATAATATTTGTTGCACGATTTCTATGCCAAATGTTTCCATGGCTCAGCTCGTGCCTGGGCTCTTAGAGACAAGATGGGTTCTTAGAGCTAAAATATACCCTTATCGCCACTTTTCCTGTTAATTTGTTGGCTAGCCCACCTCTGCTGCAGTACTGTGTATACCAGTTACTCGAGGGGAGCAACATCTATTTTCTGAGATTCTGGCCAATTTAACAGGTGTCAGAAGGATGACTATTCCTACTTCTGGTTTTAAAAAGGACGAATTGCAAATTAGCGACTTGAAGAAGTTGTTTCACAATACCTGAACATTTTTTTTGCATAAAATTAAACAAACTGCGCAAATCATTCATTTTCCCAGTTCCAGCACTTTGTCTTAAGTAAGCAATATTATTTTAATAACTGTCATCGTCAGCAGTCCACCTCTATAAGTCTGAAAGCAGTGATTACTGTGATTTTTTTATCTTCATAAGCCATGGGTACAACTTCTCCTTGGACCTCTGATGGCATCAGGCAGCCAGGGCTGAATGGCTCTCTCTGCATTCAGCATACGCACTGCTCAGCCATTCAGTGTGTGCACAAAGAGTTCTTCGCAGTGCCCCCGCAGGTGCACCAGTATATTATTTCAGCTGCGGTTGGTAGTGGGAGTATCTGTCGGGCGGTGACGTGGGGAAGGGGACGGGCAAGATGGGGGGTAGTAATATATGGATTACGGAGCTTTACAGGTAAGTAAACATATAAATAAATAAAACGAATTTCGTTGAGCGCACTGCATCGCCAAATGGGATGCAGTGCAAGCAACGAAATTCGTTTTATTTATTTATATGTTTACTTACCTGTAAAGCTCCGTAATCCATACATTACTACCCCCCACCCTGCCACTCCCCCTCCCCACATCACCGCCCGGTAGGTACTCCCAATACCGACCGCGGCTGTATTATTTTCCCAGAGCCTTACTCCTGCAGCTGAGAGAATCAGACAAAGCTAACAGCAAGCTCCACTTCTCTAAGAGACTCCTGCGGCCCTACTAGGCAGTTGTGCTAAACAATTACCATTTAGAGAGACATAGAATTTTACAAACAAAACTACATAGCGCACAAACGATAATGTGTGGAACTAGAGCTTCAGTGTATATTTGTGATTTGCGGATCACCAAGCAAAGTTCCTTTATTGTTTTGCTCCTATTAAAATCTTTGTTTCCATCACCCTTTAGAATTAGAAAGAAGTGTTTCATTTGTGCTTTGCTGTTTATTTATTTTGAAATATGTGCACAGTCCATTTATAGGTTTTCAATTTCTTTATATGTAGAACAAAATGGCATCCTGCAGCCTTTCCTTTTCTTTAAGAGACATAGGGCCAGATGTAGGTAGCCCAATACCAGTCGGTAACGGCCAAAATTGCCGAATTTCGGCCGTTACCGACCGGTATTGGGCATTTTAGATGTAGGAGCCCAAAAAAGACCGATTCGGTAAATACGTATCGGTAAATTCCGAATCGGAATTTACCGATTCGGAATTTACCGATTCGGAAAATACCGAATTCATATTTACCGAATCTGTAAATAAGAAGTGGTAAAAAATGAGAATAGAGATGTAGGATACTTCTAAAATACCGAATTTCATGAAATTCGGTATTTAAGAGTCGGTAAATACCATGGATTGAAAGCAGGTGGTAACCAGGTGCAGGCTATAAAAAAGCCCCAAAATGCAACAGTGTGACCAGAATGGCGGCATTCTATGTGATAGCAAGGCGGCTACAGCTACAGGCAGCAGGAGAGAGGATCTGGAGACGGGAGGAGCAAGTCTACAGACAGCGGATCAAGCTCTTCCAACTCACTGAGGCAGAGATCTTGCAAAGGTACAGGCAACACCCCCACACCATCCTGGACTTGATTAGGGACTTGCACCCACTCCTGGAACACCCAACGCCAAGGGCGTGCGCCATCCCACCCCATGTGCAGGTGCTCTGTAGCCTACACCTGCTTGCATCTGGGAGCTACCAGCGGGTGATAGCTGCGGTAGGTGGGGTGTCTCAGAGCTGCCTGTCCCATTCCTTCCGGAAGTTCCTGGAGGCCATGATCCAGAGAATGCATCATTACATCAGCTTCCCTGACACACATGTGGAACTGCTGAAGACCAAGACTGACTTCTATCAACTGGCACAGTTCCCACACATCATCGGCTGTATTGATGGCACACACATCCCAATCTGCCCACCTGCAGCCACAGAGTACATTTACAGAAATAGAAAGTCAACCCACTCTATCAATTTGCAGGTAATCTGTGATGCTGCCAACATTATCACAGACATTGTGGCCAAATTCCCTGGAAGCACCCACAACTACTACATCTTTCAGAACAGTGGGATCTACACACGCCTGACAGTGGGGGAATTTGGAGAAGGATACCTGCTAGGTAAAACACTGTGACACACCCTGATAGATATTGCAGATGTATGTGTTGGTGCGCATGTGATTAATGACTCTCTCATTTCCAAATAGGTGATAATGCATATGCCATCTGCTCGTTTATCCTGACACCCTACCTGAACCCATCTACCCTGAGCGAGAGACGATACAACGTGGCACACAAATCTACTAGGAACATTGTGGAGCATACCTTTGGGCTGTTAAAAAGCAGGTTCCGCTGCCTCCACAAAAGTGGAGGCGCACGTCAGTACTCACCACTCATCTGCTTTAAGATCATTGCAACTTGTGCAATGTTACACAACCTTGCTACCAAGAAAGGTACAGAAGTGGAATTAAGTGATTATGAGGACCACGATGACGAATGTGCACAGCCTGAGCCCAACACAGCAGGAGTGGCGCCAGCAACAGATGGGAGACGGAGACGGGCAGAGATCACAAGCAACTACATCTAAGTAATTAAGAGACACAGCCAGGTGTAGTATGTACCTAACGTAGTTTAATTTTTGGCACTACGCCAGTACACAAAGGCACAAATGTGCAAGACCAATTGTATCTCTCCATACTGGGAGTCCTGGGTAACTTTCCCATTACAGGTCAGGGAGTGTGGGCAGAATCAGTTATTTGCGGCCACGCCTACCGGCGCCAGATGTAATTGGCTGGCTGTCCTACTGGGTGTGTGGGCAGTGGCAGCCCCATGGAGCCTGCTGCTCCCCGTGTGGCAGGAATAGGGGTGGTTGTCATGCTGCTCCTACTGGTGCTCTCCTCGCTCTCACCCACATCCAGAGCAAGAGTATGTGCCGACTGTGCAGTAAGCAGCACCTCAACAGCACTTGTCACCCTCGCAAGGCCCCTGGAGAGACTTCACTGCTGCTGTGTGCAAGTCCCTCCTGCATGTTTGCACATCGCCTGCAAAGCAGGGAAGTGGCAGTGGCCAGGCGGTTGACTGCCTTCGTGTGTTGTTGTGCTTGCTGCCTGTCCTTCCGCCTTGTTGCCCTGTCCTGGTCAAGCTTTGTGCACAAGAGCAACACGGACTGCGACATGTCACGCATGCCCGCTGCCATCTCTCTCATGTCTGCTGCCATCTCTCTGTTTCCCTCCGCAATTGAGCTGATGCCCTTTTCCATGTTTGACATGTTTTGATTTAGGTTCCTCATCTGGCGTTGCACAGACTGGATGGCCTTCCCCTGCATGCATTGAATTTTAACCATGCTACCTTCCAGTCCACGGAAGACACTGGGACCCTCGCCATGTTGCAAATCACTACTGTCTCTGGCCCTGCGGCGTCTGGTACCTGTGCGGATCCCCTCTGCGCTGGACTGCTGACTAGCAGGGCTTTCCTCACCAGCCACGGTTGGTGTATTACCCCCCACCATTTCTCCTGCTGATGGCTCCATTTCCAATAGTGTGGCAACTTCATGCCTCTTGCTTTTTCGGACTGCAGGTGTTGTGGCAGCCGGTGACGCAAGCAGTTCAGGTGAGGACAGGAGTCGAGGGGAGACAAAACGCTCTGGGGAGGCCTGCAGCCATGGTGATGTTGGCATGTCTTGGGAGGCTGGCTGCGCTGTTGGTGCACCAGTTTCCTGTGTGGGATTCCCTGCACTTGTGCTGGCCTCCTGTGTGTCCTCCCTCTCTGGTGCACTGCCTTCCTTCTCCTTGGTACGCCTGTGAGATGTCTCGCCTGCGGACAGAAATTTGAAAATTGCTTATACAATTAAATTCTAATCTCTGATACACTGTCACTATTGCCTCATCTTGCGTATCACTGATGTGTGTCGCATGCCTTGTTGTTTGGTGTGCTGTCTGACATGGTAGGTGTTTGAATGACTACATCTCCCATAATGCATTGCTGCTGTATATTGCTACCTCTACTGGAGTGGGGTTAACACTACCACATAGGGAAAGGGGAAAGGGAAGGGGATGGGTGGGGGTGATTGTTGTGCATGCTCCTTACCTTTTCTGGTGGCTGCTCGGGCTGAGCTGGGCTGTCTGCATCTCCCAGTCCACAGACGCTGTCTGGTTTAATGGTAGACTCCACCAGCTCCTCCAGCTCAGTCAGGGCACGTGCCCTGTTCCTCCCTCCTCAAGTCAGATTTGCCTGTTTATGGAGCTCAGCCATTTTTCGCTTTGTTAAGCTCCTGAGGTCGTACCACCTCTTCTTCAGGTCATCAATCTCCCGTGGAGTCACACCGATGGCATTTACCTTTGACTGTATTGCCAGCCAAATCTTCCTTTTGGCAGATTCTGCCACCTGCAGGGACTGCTTCCCAAACAATTTCTGATGTTCCTTTACAACCTCCTCCACGAGGACCTGCAGCTCCATGGTGCTGAATTTGATCTTCCTCTTCCTCTCTGCACCTTCCCTCTCAGTGTCTTTGTTTGCAATTTTTTCAGTTTCCCAGGAGTAAAGTTTTCCTGTGGCTCAGGGGCTCTGCTCTGCTCTCACAGCCTCTCCAGCAGCTTCTAATTGCTTGCACCTGCATGGGTGTGGCCACCTCCTGGTTGGGAGGGGGATGGTTGCACCTGATTGGCTGAATCCTGGGTTTTTTCTTTTTTCAAATAGCCGATTCGGTATTTACCGAATCGGTATTTTTATTTACCGATTCGGTAAATACCGATTTGGTAAATCCCATTCATTCCTATGTGGTCTGTTCGCCGCGTGCATCAAGTCCCAGTATTTGCTTGGGTGTGTCTGCCAATATGCTGCGTCTGCTAGCCAGTGTTTGGGTTGTGGTGCCGGTAGGCGGCCCTAGTTTATCGCCACCCAGCGGTTGGCCAAAACCAAGTGAAGTCAAAATTAAGTTGGTAACTATGAAAGATTCTCTACAGAACAGAAGTGCAGCTGTATGTAGCGCTAGAAACACTCTTACTTTTAAAGAAGGAGTAATGTGAACACCCCCAATCAAACACCTTTGAACCTCCAGGGTACTTTAGGCATAGTCAATGTGTCTTCATAATGACTTCAGTGTTATTTCAGCTTGGATGGTCTCATACAAAATGAAGGGGCTGCTCATCACCCTGCAAACCTCAAGCTCTTCACAGTTCCTTGTATTTGGAATCAGCGGCATAACACAACTTGAGGGGGCTCCCCTGCAAGGTACGCAGAGGGGCCACCTCCGAGCCCAATCAGGAGCTCTCCGTCCGAAGTACTTTGCTGAAGGGGCCCCCTGGAGCTTGGGGGCCCCACCGCACTGGGGGGGCTGCGGGTGCCTGTGTTACGCCCCTAGTTGGATTTTGACATTGCTGCACACTGCCCCTAGTGAGTTTAGGAGTCTGTGAAACAGAATACACTTACAACAAGACCAAGGAAATACATGGCAATATCTTGTTTCTAGTCAAAAATGTGCACAGTACACTGACAAAGCTCAAACCTGTTGAAAAACGTTTAGTAGCAAAATAACTATATGCAGATTATCGCACATCCTCGAGGAGGAAAGTGAATTTGTGGAGAACTAATAGTTGACCACTACAGGGAAATGTGTGATTTGATGTCACATTCCCTCAGTGGAGTGGTGAGGGAAGATATATGGCAGGACATTACTGACGTGTTGAGTGGTTTGGTGGGGGAGGTATGCCCTGCAGATACATTCAGAAGAAAGGACACATTTGCCAGGATAGAGGTGATAAAGACTCTCTCTGGGGGTGGACCCATATTGCTCCCTCGAATGCCTCCCTTCAATGGATGTATCCTCTTTGATGTGCGTCAGAGCTGCTGTACAGACTACATGCCTCAGGAACCCCTGCATCAGGCCAGATATGAGCAACACACCTCAATTTCAACTAGCTTCTGACTCACAACTCATGTCACCTAGGGGCATATTAACAAGGAACAGGGAAAATTAACACTAAGGGCGCTTAGCGTTAATTTTTTTAATGCCCGCTATCGCTGGGAAATATTGCCTGGTTATCGCGTTATTAACAACGCTAACCGCCTAGGCGATAAAAAATCCAGTGATAGCGGCATTTTGGGAGGTTATCGCTGGTAATGCAGCGATAAAACTACAAGGATAGGGCTATCCTTGTTGATAGCCCAGCGTGCCAGCACAAAACCCCCCAGGCACCACTGACCATGGTGGTGGGGGGCAGTTTTACAGCATATCTCCATACCAGTACAAAATGATTGTGCCCCCTCCTTTCCCCTTAGCAAAACATGCTGGCTTGCCTGCACTCCAAGCCTGGAAGATACCACTGAGGAAGCGGAGGAGGTGTGGAGGGAGGTATGGTGGAAGGTACACGTAGAAGGCACACCCAGCCACCTGTTTTTGTCTCTCTTCTTACAAGCCTACAAGCCTCGCTGCACACTGGGACTGCCTGCTCCTGTCCTTAGAGAGGCAGTGTCAGCCCCCTCACTGCGTTCTCCCCTACTACCACCTCTCACTGCCTTTTGCAGACTCTTTCTTCAGCCTCCTTTGAATCTGATGAGCATGTGTGAGGACCATAATAGAAAGATAAGATGCTTAAAAAAAATTACATTCTGATTTAAGCGAGACAGACACATTTTCGTTCAGTGCCTAGAATTCGGTCCTTTTCAGCTTAAAACAAAAACTGGAAAGCCAAATCGTATTGGGACACTTTTATTGCTCTTCAAACCCAAGATAATCTCATGGGTCTTATACAGAAACTAAATACTAGCTAAACAGAATATGGAAAGCTGTAATTTGACACTAGGAGAGGTTTACTTAAGAAATTAGTGAACATTAGAGCCAGGCCTCCAAAATACCTAACATGGAATATGTGGTAACAGGTACTTACCCAGAAACTGACTCCACTATGGGCATGTACATTTTTTTATTTCTTATAGATATGATTTTCAGACAAGGTGCTTGAGAACATATGACGAACAAGGACCTTTTATGGGGAGAATATATTGTCCAAATATCGGTTTTGGCGTGACATATCAAATACTGTGCTTTACACCACCCATCTTTTCAAAGATAATGGTATTTCGGAGCACTGGTGTATATGTCACTTATAATGATTATCAGGGCCTGGGTGTTGCAAAGTAATCTGTGCTATGAACCACAATGTTCAATATTCTGATCTTGCGACTAATAGCCGTACTTAGGCTTTGGTGGGTGTTCCTCCATTCTGCCAGGGTGGCAGAAATGATAACTTTCACTCCCCTGATGAAGGGTTGTCTGTCAAAGAGATCCCTGGCTACTTGGAGGGGCTATCTCTGCTGTGAAAGGAACTGCCACCATGAGGGTTCCTTTCACACCAGTGAAGGTTGCAGAGTGTTTATAGCACCCGCTTAGCAACTGGTTTTGTACAGAGAAAATAAACTCCTAAAGCTGATGTTTGTTTCAACAGCAAGTAAATGGCACCAGTACACAAGGAACTTTTTCCCTGCCCATGGAGGCCATTTAAAATGTTTCCTTCCCCATTTTCGACATGCCTCAAAGGGCAAATATAGGCAGGGAAATGGTTAAGGGTAGTGCTGCTGTCAATGGGGTGGGGGGAAGAGGGGGTGAACATCACTGTGACCAGTTGATCCTGTGTTAGAGACCATGTAGTCATGGGCACCAACATCAGAGCCAACAAAAGCTCTACCAACCCTAGCCCAGCATTTTCCACAAGACTAAATAGAGGGGGGAAACCACAGGTTTAGTCAGAGGAGGGGAGGGCCACAGTGTGTTACATTTTTTCCTCCAGCTCTGTCAAGCCCAAAAAAGGATCGAAGACCCATTCAGCATGGAATTCTCCTTGAAACAAGTCCCAACCATATATTGTAGCTTCCAACAAACAAATGCAACACATACAACTTTAACTGTTATTGTTACACAAGAAGACAAATATAGCATATAATATAATTTAGGCTATAGAAAATGGACCCTTTCCATTAATTCAAGACTCAGAATTTCGGGGGTCTATGTCTAGCATTCTCAATAGAAGTTTTTCCGCAATACTTCTGTTCAGAATGTGATAAATTCCCCTCTCATCCCCATTTTGTGTCCTCGGGCACACCCTGGGCTTTAAGTGGGCCGGGTCTCTCCGGTGCTGAGCACCAGCAGTTTTTTAAAGGGGGCCTCGAAACGGGTCTCTATTGGGCTCTGTTTTGAGCCCTGGCAAAGGCGGTCGTTTGTTTCCGGACTGCAGTGACAGCAGGCACATTGATGTGCGCGTTCTCACACTGCTCACTAGAGAAGTTACGGCATGACGTCATGCCAGGTGAGCGTAGATGAAGGGAAATCCTTTAAAGAGAGTCGTTTTCCCTCTGGATTTCCCTTCTCTTTTTGAAACTCAGGAGCAGCAACATTGTTGTGGTGTCACCAGGGCTTAAAGTGGAAGCTTTTTCAATATTTTATACAGGCCATAGTTGCTGATTATTATACTTATGTAACTAACAACCATTGACAAAGCCAATAGCCCTGACTTCTTGTAGGTATGATCTTACTTGTTGTTTCATATCTGGATGCAATGACTGAAACTTCAAAATACAAGTTGGGCGGCACACTATGCTAAGCACAGATTTTTAGCTTAGGCGTTTTTAAGCCACAGCCTTAATTACATTAGCCACACTCCTTTGAGAGACCCCCTAGTTTTCTCATCCCACTTAAAGCCCTGGGCACACATACAGCTTTTCCAAAGCAAGGCATTCTGGACGGGACAATGAACGTGAGCTTCCTAAGACTGCTTCTTTCTTGAAACAATGTCAAGAAGATGGGCTCTCAAACCTCACCTATTATCATAATGTGATAAGAAAAGTGATTTAAAAAAAATTACCTCACTGATTTCCTCAGTAATATAATCACAGACGTTTCTTCTATTCCTATATGTTAGCATGAGTTAAAGCGGGAGTACCACATTAAAGTAGCAGTACACCTTAATGATCATCATGTCCAGATTATGAATGCCTGAACACCCAGAAACAAGGCACCGGTCACTCTGCTCCATGAATAAAAAACCCATGTCCCCCTCATAAGCTTTCAGGCATGGAAATAGAAGAATAACCAGGATAGTAAACTCCTCGGGCCTTAAAATAAATACAAATGAGAAGCTACATTTGACTTAGATGGCCTATTTGCTAGGATGGTATGGTAGGGTAGAATGATGGCTCCCTTCTGGAAATATGCATCTGAAAGTGAAGACAGTTGTAAGGAAATACCTCTTTTTGCATGATCACCCCCAAGGTTTTGGACTGATGCTGCTGGTGCTCTGAGAGTGCACAGAAGTCAGCTAACCAGACCTCTGTGCCGGTGTTCTGACCCTAAATAGCATATATCTGATTGGTCTAGACCAAATTGGTGTAACTTTACTTACTTATAAGTCCCTAGCTAAATTATACCAGTGTTACCAGAGCCCGTAAGTTAAAGTGTCCCACGCTTGCTGCGACAGCGAGAAAACATGTCTCCTAGCCTCCCTTTGCGTACTGGCGAAGTAGTTTTAAACTGCCAATTCAAATTTGTCATGTAAACTAAAGCAAAAACCTCCAACTTTAATAAAAAATAAGTCACCTCTAAAGTAGGCATATTAAGTCCTAACGTAGGGTGCAATATATTAAAGAGTGCAACATGTATTTTAATATGCCCTGACAGTAAAAACCCAAAATTGTAGTTTTTGCTTTGGCAACACTGCGGTGAGTACAGGGTTACATGCTGACAACTCAGCTGTGTAAACTTCTGAATGGGACTGCAAAAATTGATACTTCAAGGTATTACAATGATTGTTGCTTCAAACCCGATTTGTTGCCCAAGTCAAATTTAATGTAACTTTGTAAGAAATGCAACTTTTAGAAAGTTGCAACTAAATTGCCAAAGCCTTCCTGTAGCCACACATTGATGTTTGTCACAAGACAGCCTTTTGCCCTTTTGGGGAGAAATGTGAATGACTCCCAAGAATACAAACAATAGAGGTCTGCCATTGGAAGAGGTGCCATCTCTCCCTGGCAGGAAGCCACACAGAGTGTGAACCCAAAAGATGAGCTTCAAACGGAAAGTTGCCTTGGAAGGGCAAATGGTGAGCTCACATGAGAGGGGCTGCTCTTTTGTTGAGGTAGATGGACTGACATTAGGGAAAGAGAGGGGAGAACAGGTGCCCAACCATTTTTTCTGTGGGCATGTAGCCCTCAGGTAATCACACCTCTATGGTGAACTACCAAGCTCCACACACCAAGAGAGGGGACCAATCATCTTGAGAGTGGGCAGAATAATGCACTCTAGGATTAGCTAGATGCCATACATCACAGGAAGTTGTCACCCGACAGGGTGGTCCTAGTAGCCCATTAGCTAGTAACTGCTACCTCCCCTAAGGCCAGTTTTTGGGCATAAATATGGCACCCCTGGCACCCAGATCTCAGATTACAACTGGACTGGAGAGAGGAATGAAGAAGGACTGCTCTGCTGTTCCTGGACCTGGTAAAAAGAGGCTGCACCAAAGTCTGGACTGAACCTGCTGATCCTTGGGCTAGCAAAGAGAGGTCTGTACCTGTGGAGCCTGGCTCATGAAAAAGTCGCACCCACACCCCAGGTAGAAGAGATGAACTCCAAGAGTCAGTTGGCTGACTTCCTGTTATAGCATCAGGGCCACAAAAGCTAAAGAAGCCCATTCGGGCCAGTCAGCAACTACAATCACCTGATTGCTGACGTTGCACCAGAGTCGGCCGGATATGGGGGAGTCAGCAGAGTACAGTTTGGTAGCCCAAGATGGACACTAGCCTTCACCATAGGGCATCACTGGTTTTTGCTGTGACCAGTGACTGGTAGTCCAGTGGCAACTGGACTTTTGCTGGACCAAAAAGGACTTCAAGGACATTGACCCTGTAGCGAAGGTCACCCTAACTGGACTGTTAACCAAGGAGTAAGGCCACCATCGACTGCACAGCATCCACAGCACCTTACATCATCTTCAGCATTCTGTATCCCTTGCATCGGGACCACTCCATTGATGTCTATGACAATTCTACCATTGAGCCTGGAACTGGACCTGTGACTTCTTTGGTGCCAAAGTAACTGTCAAACTACTCCTTATTGACCGCACCATCCCCCAAACTTCCCCCTGTTTGATTTGGTCATTCAAAGCAAGCCAGAGTGGTGGGGCACAACTCTTCAAAAGTTTTGCAGAGTTTCAAACGTTGTGGTTACTAATGTGTATTTATGCTTCTGAGCAAAAAAATTGAGATTTTCATTTTCTGTAAAAACCTATACCTTCGAAACCTCTGGTGAATTTTATTTGTTTTGGTGTCTAAAAAATCCTAAAAATACAGTCTATTTTTATAAATTGGTTTTGGATTTCTGTTGTGTTGAGTGCCTTTCTTATTCTGTTGTTTTGGTACTTCCAAGTGCTTTACACTTATTCCTTTGTTTAAGCCTAACTGCTCAAAGCCACAGCTACCAGGGGTTGAGCTGAAGTTTAACAAACGAGAATGATTGGACCTAAGTCAGTAACGTGAGTGTATTTCACATTAAGGTCACACAACCACATCATATAATACACCGCATTTCCTCACAATATGCAAACCTTTTCAAAACATGAATGAAATGTATTCAAATAAAGCATATAACAAATTAAACCAAACTCAGAAACATACAAATAGAGTCCCGGCACAAAAGGTATTTGAATAAATGATAAAAAGCATATATGTATAATGTGAATGAAAAAAGACATTTGTGGTGAAGTAAAACTTTAAATATGTCCAATTAAATCTTGATAAATTTCTTCTCTACTTCACATGCAACAGAGATGAAGAATTCGGACTCCCGCTGATGGAGTAAGAACCACCATCTTGACATATTTCAACTCTTCTAGGTCACTCAAACTAGAGCGTAGTTGTAAGGACAAGATTAAACATCCTGATTAGTCTTGAGGAATTAGTTAAAATTGGGCTGGACGAGAGTTTGTGAAAAACAAAATATAAATGCGGAGCACCCGGAAAACATAGAGACAGCGTCGCATTAATTTCTGACAAAAGTACTCCCACTGTGCCACTCCTGTTTTTGGCATTTGTGTATGAAAAACAAAAACCGAATGCAGAGTAAGCAAAAAAGTGTGCGCCCATTTTGTCTGTTAGCTAAAAATACTGGGCCTCATTTATGAAGCTATGCGTCACTTTTATGCTGCAGGTGCGTCACTTTTTGTGACACACCAGTGGCGTAAAAAATGCACCTTGTTGCGCCATATTTACAAAGTGACGCGTCTAGGTAGATGCGTTACTTTGTAACCCCCTGCGCCACATTATAGCTGCGCCAGGTATAATGTATGCAAGGGGGGCGTTTTCACGCAAGAAAGGGTCATGGAAGTGACGCAGTGAAATCTATAAGATTTCACTGCGCCACTTCTAGGACACAAATGCGTCAATTTCTTACGCCTGCCTCACAGCAGGCGTAAGACTGACACAGGCCCTTTCACATGGGGCTTGCCCCATGTGAAAGGACACATTGCTGGAGTTGCGTCACTTTTGTGACACACTCCAGCAATGCGTCACTTTTGCGCCCTACAGATACGTCAGAAATACTGACGTATCTGTAACTCCTTGCGCTATGATGCGTCATACTGTAAATATGACGCATCATTGGTGTCGCAATGAGGGTGCAGTGAAAAGTGACGCATCGCTGTTTTCACGCAGCGATGCGTCACTATTCATAAATGAGGCCCACTGTGTACTGTATGCTGTGGGGTGTCTGAACACAAGGCCACTTCGCTCTGTTGGCATCAGTGGACAACCTGGCTGTGTCTAAACTACTACATTAGGTTTCCCTTTTTTCTTTATCATTGATACACAACTTAATTCATGTGTGTATATTTACCGCTGGAAAGCAGGCGGCCCTGCAGATCCTTTAAAATTAAAAAACAAATGTAACACATTTCCTTGACCAGTAGACACTTGTACCCAAAATCTAATCTAGAAATTCCAGGCTGCGTGTGTCCCACAAATTCAGGCACTTAACTGAATTTGAATGTGATTCTCTCCTTTAGGTACATTGTATTTTTAGTTATTAACACCTTGACCGTGGCGCCGAAGCCGCGCCCTGTGCTGGACATTCCAGAACAGGGCGCGGTCGTGACGGAACGGTTCCGTCATCAGCACAGCTCAGCCGTGACTGATGACGGAACGGTTCCGTCACCAGCATGGAAGGGGTTAAACTTTGTAACTATTTTAAAAGCCCTGGTCGTGTTGAGCGAACTATGTGATCAGACGTTTTTTGAGGGTTGCTCCTTCAGGGAAGCAAATGCATATTGAGTTCGCCGTTGTTTTCCCTAATACCTTACTCCCACTGTCTCTACCTCAGTATCATCTCATATTAGGGTTCAGCCCACCTGTGTGTTAGGGGAATTGGATTTGTTTCAGAAGTGAGGACTTTGCAGGCAGGCTCCACAACCTTTCTGATTCAGCTCAGCCTGCTCTCCCTCACATGTTGACTAAGGGGATTTAGGGCTCAGACATTTTCCTTGTCATTTTTTGAAGCAATGGCTACTGAGATTGAAGTTGTCATTACCAATCCACAGTGCTCATCATATGATTGGTGTGAGATGAACTGAGAACTTTCTCTTTATGGGGTCAGGTACTTTAGGGAGTAGCCTTTGCATTACAAATTGCATTCTACTCATGTGCTACTCACAGGCTCGTAACATCCTGAGGTTCAACTACTGTAGGCATTCTACGGGTCGATATCAGATTTCACTGCCTTTCGGACTAATCCTTAGCTCTTTTGGTTCCTCCCTAACCACCTGTCTTTCTACATTATGGATTTTCTATCATCCTGCGGTTGAGGTGTTGGAGAATTTCTGGTTTGGGCATCAGGGTTATGAGGGACAAGCTCTGAGCCAGGAAAGATAGGTGTGGGGTGCACGTAGAAAGATCCACTGTAAAAGCAGGGATGGTGAGTGGGCAGGGCTGAGTGACTCGGCCCATTCAAATCAGCCAATGGGTGGCAAGCCTTTAAGGGGGTTTTCAGTACGGCTGCTTGGAGAGGCCCATGCAAAAAGAACAATTGATGGACAGAATGTTAAACAATGTCAAACATTCACCACAGTACAGAGATCTGAGCCTAAATCCAATGTTTTTTTTGTTCACCATGCCATTCCAGTTTGGACTCAGCCATATGCAAATCAGTCTTGACCCTGTGCCCCATGGGAACAGTCCAGCCCGAACTGCCAGGCCTGGTCCTCCCTGGTCTGGAAACAAGCATCCTGGGACCGGTTTTGGGGTTTCATACCCATCAGCCAGGCTAGCTTGACTCCAGGGCATGGAGAGCCCACGTCGGGGCGTACCCATCCCATTCGGGGTGACAAATGCAAAAAGAACAATTGATGGCCTCTTTAAGGGATCTGGCACAACATTACAATGTTGCAATATTACTAAAATGCGTACCGTGTTATCCAAAAAGTTTATGAGGACAGCCAGCCTGAACATGCAGACCAGCGTTTGATGTCTCTTTCTTTCCAAATCAGCAAAATATGCAAATGCGAATCTTGCAACAGATGTCACTGCACACTGCAAGGCCCTGACGGGGCAGCAGTGGGTGCCCAGCACTGGCAAATAGTGCCCTGAAGTAAGAAACTGTGCGTAGATGCAAAGGACGCATCTGATGAAGGCTGTTGAAACTCTGGTGTTTCTTTCTGAGTTAGGACTGTGATGAACCCAATGAACAAAGTATTTGGGGGTTGGTATATAGGGTAGGAATGTATGGGAGAGATGTCCGGTGGTGAAATCTATGGGGGAAGATGAAAGGCTAACATTTTGTGATCATTTTAAAGGATTAGTGGGGTTGCCTGTTTCACAGACATGGACACAAACAGAGGACGAAAGACCTGTGGGGTGAAGAATAAGACACGGGGGTTACCAGTAAGTAATCCGAGAATTTCCGGTCATTGTATGACGTAACATGGATTTTTGAGCAAATATTTTCAATACATAGGTGAATTTGCTAAAACGATCGAAATGGCTTCCGGAAGCGATAATGGTAATTCTAAAGAGCTGAACAGTGCGACTTGAAATGTATAAATTACCAGGGAGAAGGAGTGCCTCGTAAAAACACGGTGAGCATTCCATAAATCACGGCGCCGTCACGGCTCGGGTGGAAACACTGCATGATCAAAGCGGCGACGGAGGTACACCTCACGTGTAACATCTCCTGACAGAAACATTTTCCACCGCAGAGAGCTCGCGATTGTGCACATCAACAGGCCCATGAAGAAAGCACTCCCTTTCAGAGTCAACAACCCCAGAGAAAAGTCCTCAGGAGAACAGCTGCTGCAGGCCTGCCTTCCGACTAGAAGAGTTCCCCACCTCTCCCCAAGGCTCGCAGCCTTCTGTTGACTTTTGCACAGCATTCTCTGCCTTACTCATACAGGTAACTTTCACATTCCGACAGCCTGTGTCATTCCACGCAACAGGGGAACAAAAGCAGGATTAGACATGTCAACAGGGACTCCGAAGGTGATTCTCCGGCATCGAGCAAGGTTGAATGAGTGGTGAATGTATAAGCTTTGGCCAAGCCAATAGGTTTTGCCTACGTGAAATCTGCTGGCTTTGTAATTATTTTTTTACATGTTGCACAGCAGGGCGTATCACAACTATAGCCAGCGGGAGGAGAGCTGGTGGTGGTGATGTGAGAAAATGCAACACAAACAGAAGATGAACGGAATGTTGAACGTTGTCAAACATTCATCCCCAGTCACAGATCTAGGTTTAATCCATCGTTATTTTGCTCGCCACGCCATTCCAGTTTGGACCCAGACATAAGCAAATCAGCCTTGACCCTGTGCCCCAAGGGAACAGTCCAGCCCGGACCGCCAGGCCCGGTCCTTCCTGGACTGGAAAACAAGCATCCTAGCACCGGTTTTGGTGTATCACCCCCTCATTAGCCAGGCTAATTAGCCAGGCACCCCTCATTGAAACCAGTGGCATATACCCTTCCTACTTAGGGTGAAAAAATGCAACACAAAAAGATGATGGAAGGAATGTTGAACATTGTCAAACTTTCACACCTGTCACAGATCTGAGCTTAAATCCATTGTCATTTTGCTCACCACGCTATTCCAGTTTGCACCCAGCCATATGCAAATCATCCTTGACCCATGCTCCTCATAGGATCAGTACAGCCCGAACTGCTAAGCCAGGTGGTGGGGGAAACACAACCAATGGCAGGTGTTAAGAAGAGGGACTGTAGACAAGTGCACTCAGTTAAAATGTAGGTAAAATAAGAGTGCCTGCAGGAATCTGTGGCCAGTGGAAGGACACTGGCAGCAGACAGGAAGCTTTTCTTGGTCCATGCTCTGCAGCGGGCACAAAGTATAGAAGCCCAGAAGGAAGTCGGAGATGTTGATCAATGGGAAGCAAGTAAACAAGAGTGACATGGAGCCAATCAATAGTAAGTAAAGGTAAGTAGTGGGCAGGCTCTAAGCCCCCTTTTAAGATTTTTTTTCACTTTGCAAGAGATTCCACAAGTACAGACCCAGTGCTGTGCTGGCAAAACCTAAAAATCAGCCCTGCTGATACCAATACAGGTGCACAAACAGACCAAAAAATTCTCACACACAGACCTGTCAGACCAGCTCTTCGGGCATGACAGATTGCTCTATATGCAAATCTGACCCTGTAGTCACCCCTCTGACTCCTTGACTTATCATCATCTGCCCCAAGTGACGGCACCAAATATCTCCTTCCGTACCACCCTGAAGGAAGTGTAGATTAAGGTGTAGACTTTCCAAGCCCCACCACTTTTGCCTATCATGTAAATGAAGAGCCGTTCAACACTCAATTGCTAGCCAGCCCCAGCATTCACTGAAAGGCGGTTGTAGGTACTTATGGACATTGATAAGAAAAAAAAGATCTACGTTGACAATGTAAAACCACCAATCCAAAAAAACCCACATTTGTGCAGAGTGAAACAAAAGCAGTGCCACTGTTGAGTGAATGGAGTCTGAATGGGGCCAGCTCCTTCTTGCAGGGGTGATCCCGGACCGGGGAGATCCTGTCTCTGAGCGGCTGCAAATTACCATTCTAGAAGCGCTGCAGATTATCATTAATACAACCTCCAGCGTGGCGTCACTGTCCTCGCTCCTTAGGTTCAGTGACATGCCTTGGCGTCACTTATGTCATGGTCAACAGTCAAACACCATGGCCTTGAATTCTCACCATGGTGCTCTGTTTAGACCCAACAATAGGTCGCTGCAAGACCCACTTACGCCACGTCAGAGTTGAGAAGGATAGAACCCTGCTTGAAGTTAACCCAATGTACTTGATCTAAACCCGTGTTTTGAACAATGCATGTCTGAAACCACTGACCAGACCTGGAAATGTGAGCATTACCACCGTACAAGCTGCAGGCCGAACACACCTGCAGTTTTGGTTGCAACAAGAGGTGCAAGTCTCTGGGGCGTGAGCACCAATGTCAAGGATGCCAGAACACGAGGTACCATCTTTCAGCAAAAGGAGCGACAGTGGAGGGTTAGCCTTGATGACCCACTTCAAATAGGGGCAATGTCCCGCTAATGGACCCCTGGGTGTCTTTTGCAGTCACCATCCCTGCAGCAACTCTGGCAATGCCACTCGACAGCCATAGAGTGCTGCTAGTCCACAAAGTGCTTTAACCCACACTCATGAAAGTGGCATCAGATCCATCAGTCTACAACCGCCATTGTAAAGAAGCACTCTATGAGCACTGGATAGCAACAAGCTGGAGGGACTACTACAAACGCCTTTCAGCCATTCATCCTTCCAAGGTCAATGGGATGAGAGAAATTAACACCACCCATGAGTTAAGTACTCTGTTTGCAGTGTGACTTGATACCTGTATAAGGCTGTAAATTAGCGTTAAAACACTTATTAATTCCAATGCAACACACTAAACCAACATTTGATATTCTAGAAGGTAAAACATGAGGACACTCCTGGCTGGTAATACAGCCCTTGGTTAATTGGTGATTGTGGTGCTTTTTAGTATTTTTAAAGCAGAACAGCCTACTGTAGCAAACCACATACTGATTAGTATGCTCAAGAGCACCTTTAAAGTGGTGTAAGATTAACAAAAAACAGACCAAACCAAAGATTTTATTATTGGTTTGCCAAAGGTTTCAAAACCAATATCTTAATCGGGAAGACCTTGCACTCATGAATTACGAAATCGAGGACACCCAAATCAAAATGTGTTAGAACAAAACTATTTACCATGATATTATGCTTATAGGCCATATAAATGAGCAATGAAAAGTACTTCAAGTAAAGGGCACCGTTACCCCAGGGCAGAATCCAGGAGCGTCTCGCCAGGTTCCAGCTGTGTTCTGTTACGCTCTTCTCAGTTACAATACATTTATTTTGTAATAACCCAATAAAATAACATCCAAAATAAAGGAATGCTTCTTTGAGGGTGATTTTTGAAGAGTCCGACCCCACTATATAAACATTAATAGACCAATACACACAAACGAAATACAACCACAACTCAAATTTCCGTAGTGCTCTGACGCTGCTACATGGCAGAGTCAGCACTCAAAACAACCCCTATTCCTGGCAACACATGACCAGATAAAACATTACCATGGGCTCTAACACCTAAAGTTGACGCAATGGACAAAGAGGTTCCTGCTCTTCTGCAAGATACAGTCAGATCCTATCTAGCGGCGGGGCCAAATATAATTGAATGACCTTTTTTAAGAAACCCCAAGCACATATTCTAAAGAAGAAAGTGCTATGACACATCCAGTGTTGGCCATCATAGCACTTTTTCTTCTGAGGCTGGGCGGCAAAAAAAAATGTATGCGAGAGGGGGAGGGAGATACAACAACAAGCAAAATGAAGTGGGAGGGGTGGGAGGGACAGGTTAAACAACAAGGATGGGAGAGGGGGTGGGAAGGATGGTGGGTAGAGAGGGTCGGCAAACACATGCATTCCTAAGGAGTGTTATATTCAGTAGTGGCTGCTACAGGGCAGTATTGATGAGGCAGGGGCTTAAAACAAAAAGGAAAAAAAATAACTTACCTGCCGGCCACCGCCACTCCTCCATCCTCTTCTTCTTCCGTCAACGCAGGAAGCAGGAACAGAAAGCACCCAGGCTTCCAGACTCCCCTAGCCAATCACGACACTGCTGATAGCAGCATTGTGAATTGTCAGTGCCGTGGATCGGCGCTCAAATGGGGACTGGGAGCTTTGGCATGTTGTCCACCAAGGCGGTGCAACACAGCCCGGTGGAGAACATGCTAAGTGCACATGAGGATTTGGCTGGCCCAAGACAGACGGCCAAACCGTCATTGTGCACTTAGAGAGTGCTCACCACTCCTCTCTCTGCTCTGTGGGCAGTCCCACCCGCCGGCACCTACAGAGGAGTACTGAAAACATGCTGTTATTATCATTTTATTTCTCTTGTGGGGTGATGCTCCTCCACCTTAACGGAGGAGTAGCCCCAGGCTATATATCTTTTTTTTAAGTACCTCTCAAGTGGCAGCCAGTGGATGAACACTGGCCGCAGAGATAGGCAACTGAATTTGGTCCAAGCTCCATGGACGACGGAGGGCCAGAAGAGCAGAAGAAAAAGTTGAAGTAACAGGAGGCCCTGATCAATGAGAAGCAAGGAAATTAGAACGACGTGAGAGCCAACCAATGGTAAGCAACAATGAGTATGTGACAAGCTTTAAGCCTGTTTTTATGGGGGGTTTGGTTGCAAGTGATTTCGCAACAACAGCACATGCACTGTCTAGACGAAACCTACAATTTAGGGAACTCCAATCTGCTAGCAGTACAATTTATTTATTCATTTAGTTATTTATTTATTTAGCTTCTGCCTTTATGCTCAATACAACCATTTTGAAGCACTGTATGTTTTGGAAGGTATTACGTTAACAGACTGAGGACAGATGTTGTGTATGAATGAGACTTGATCTCACCGCAGCACTGAATGTCTGGAAATAATGCTTGTCTGAACACATACGTTTTTAGTTGTTGCCAGGATTTGTGGAAGATCGGGCCACATGTACGACTGCTTCATTTTGTAAGCTTCTGATTGCGACTTATTGTGACACGCAATTAGGACGTTGCAAAATGCGATGTACTAATGCGTTTGAGACGCATTTAGGGATTCCTAATGGGGTTGCAATTGACCTACCTCATCAACATTCAGTGAAGCTGGCGCCCGGCGAGGGTTCAGCAGTCGTGGGGGAGCTGTCCATGGTGAAGAATTATCGGCAGCGTTGACAGGAGAACTGGCCATGGGTGGTGTTCAGTGTAGAACTTTAGCAGTTATTGTTTCTTCCGGGGTTGAGTGCATGGAGACCGGCAGAGTTGTAGTGCTGGGGGCGTCTAGATCCAGGGTTCATAGCGTTGGCCGTGGTCGGGTAACGGACAGGCGCAGACGGGCTTGCCATTAAGTAGGGAGGGAGGTGCAGCTGGGAGGCGGGAGCGAGGGCAGTCAGGGGGCGGGGTCACGGGGGCAGAGGTGTCGGCGGGAACAGGGGGAAAACCAACAACAGACAGCAAAAAAATGGGCACAGAAACAATTCAACAAAATGGCACAAAAACTAATCAACAGAATGGGGACAATACAAGGATGAACAAAGGTTGAAAATACGAGTACAACAAAATAATGAGGCAAGCGCAGTGACGGGCACCAGCAAGGTGCACAAGGCATGGTGCGGAGCAGGCTCGAAGCCTTACCTGGGTGGGAACACAGGCAGAGTACAGCACAGGGGAGCTGCTGGGGAGAGAGTAGGCCTCAGGCCGAGGGTCAGAGGTCTTGCTTGCGCTCCCCCGCTGCTGCCGCCATTAAGTAGGGGAGGGGGGAGGGACTTGCAGCTGGGAGCAGGAGTGGGAACAGTCAGGGGGCGGGGGCGGCGGGAACAGGGGGGGGAAACCAACAACAGACAGCAAGAAAATGAGCTCAGAAGCGAATTCAACAAAATGGCACAAGAAACAAATCAACAGAATTTGCACAATGCAAGGATGAACAAAGGTTAAAAATACGAGCACAACAAAATAATGGGGGCATGAAGCAACGGGCATCCAAAAGGGGCACGTGGCATGGAGCGGGCTCAAACCCTTACCTGGGTGGGAATCACAGGCAGAGCACAGCACAGCGGAGCTGCTGGAGATAGAGCAGGCCTCAGACCGAGGTTCCGAGGTTTTGCTCGTCCTGCCCCGCAGTGGCCGCCATTAAGTAGGTGAGGGGGAGGGACGTGCAGCTGGGACGTGACCGTCCTGACCCAGTCAGATCCGGTCGCTCCACCCGCTCCTGGCCGTCCTGGCATCTCACCCCCACTCCGTGACCTGCCAGCCTGTGCCCCGACCTCGCTTTGCGCCTTGTTGGTATCGTATGCACTGCCTAAATTAAGCTTCTGTGACAGCCTGTGCCCCAACCTCGCTCTGCGCCTTGTTGGTATCGTATGTACTGCCTAAATTAAGCTTCTGTGCCAGCCTGTGCCCCGACCTCGCTTTGCACCTTGTTGGTATCGTATGTACTGCCTTAATTAAGCTTCTGTGACAGCCTGTGCCCCGATCTAGCTTTACATTTCTTTCTGTTGCTGATATCGTTTTTGCTGCCTTATTTAAGCATTTGTGCCAGCCTGTGCCCCGATCTCGCCCTGCATTGCCTTTTGTTGTTGTTGTTGCCATTTGGTGTCCCAGCCCATCTCTCCTCCCCGCCGCTGCTCCCCCGCGGCCCCACCCCCGCTCCCTACTGCATCCTCAAGCGATCCCTTCCCCACGCGCCACCCCGCTCCCGCCTCCCAGCTGCTCCTCCCTCCCACTGGAACATAAGGACTGACCAGAGCGGTGGAGAGCTGTGACCGTCCGGACCCAGTCAGATCCGGTCGCTCCACCCGCTCCTGGCCGTCCTGGCATCTAACCCCACTCCGTGCCCTGCCAGCCTGTGCCCCGACCTCGCTTTGCGCCTTGTTGGTATCGTATGCACTGCCTAAATTAAGCTTCTGTGACAGCCTGTGCCCCGACCTCGCTCTGCGCCTTGTTGGTATCGTATGTACTGCCTAAATTAAGCTTCTGTGCCAGCCTGTGCCCCGACCTCGCTTTGCACCTTGTTGGTATCGTATGTACTGCCTTAATTAAGCTTCTGTGACAGCCTGTGCCCCGATCTAGCTTTACATTTCTTTCTGTTGCTGATATCGTTTTTGCTGCCTTATTTAAGCATTTGTGCCAGCCTCTGCCCCGATCTCGCCCTACATTGCCTTTTGTTGTAGTTGTTGCAATTTGGTGTCCCAGCCCATCTCTCCTCCCCGCTGCTGCTCCCCCGCGGCCCCACCCCTGCTCCCTACTGCATCCTCAAGCGATGCCTTCCCCACGCGCCACCCCGCTCCCGCCTCCCAGCTGCTCCTCCCTCGCTCCGCCCCCCTCCACTCCCCACTTATGACAGAAGCTCTAGCGTGCAGCAGACGCGCCCCATGCGTGCCGAAGGCGCACCAAAGGTAAGCCCGTCTACGCCCGTCCACGCCCGGACCACGCCCAGCGCCAGACCCCCTGGCCCCCGCAAAAACCTCTCCACCCGCCTAACGTACGATGCCGCAACCCTCTCTGCACTCAACACCGGCCGACTCCCCGAGTGCCACCAAGCTGCCCCAGGACGTACCCATGGACCCTTCACCTGCCAATCCTGCAAGTTCTGCTGCATCAGGACCAACACTACAACCACAAACACCAAACTGAGCTCAAACAACAACCACCTGAAGTGCATCCTGCTCAACACCCGGTCGGTCCACAGACACGCCATTGAACTATGGAACCTACTAGACACCATAACACCGGACGTCGCCTTTCTTACAGAAACCTGGATGAACGCCTCATCAGCGCCCGACATCGCCATAGCCATCCCGGACGGTTACAAGATCGTTCGAAAAGACCGCATCAACCAAACAGGAGGAGGCATCGCCATCGTCCACAAGAACACCATCCGCATCTCGACCAGCTCTGACGACACCCTCAAAGCAGCCGAACACCTTCACTTCCAGATACACACCGACCCCAAGACCACACTTAGAGGCACCCTCATTTACAGACCCCCAGGACCCCGCACACAATTCAGCGAAGACATCGCTGACTTTATCAGCCCACACGCCCTCCCCTCCGAGGACGACATTCTCCTAGGAGACCTCAACTTCCACCTGGAAATGGACAACAATAGCAACACCACGACCCTTCTGGACAACCTCGCCAATCTCGGACTCAAACAACTGGTAAACACCGCCACCCACTACGCCGGACACACGCTTGACGCAATCTTCTCCTCCAGCAAGCACGTCTCCTTCAATCACGCCACAGAACTCCACTGGACGGACCACAGCTGCGTCCACTTCAACTTCAGAAAGTCCACGACCCACAACGACCCACAACAAGTCTCCCGCAGAAACTGGAACAAAATCACCACCGACCAGCTCACCACATCGCTAAACCAAAATCCTCCCGCCAGACCATCGGACCCAAATCAAGCAGCCATCAATCTCGCACAATGGATCACCCACTGCGCTGATGAATTAGCACCCTTGAAAAACCATCACAACAAGCCAAGAAGCAAAAAAGCCCCCTGGTTCAACGACGACCTCAAGAACTCCAAAAAGACCTGCCGCTCCCTCGAGAAAGCCTGGTGAAGAAACCCAACCACAGACAACATGACCGCCCTCAAGGACGCCACCCGCAAACACCACCAGCTGATCCGATCCACCAAGAAATCAGCATTCTAGGATCGACTCGACAACAACGCCCACAACAGCAAGGAACTCTTCAACATCGTCAAAGAGCTTACCAATCCCAGCGCCGGCACCAACGACATCACTCCCTCTCAAGACCTCTGCGACTCTCTAGCATCGTTCTTCCACAGCAAAATCACTGACATACATAACAGCTTCGGCGACCAGCCCACTCCCCTTACCTCCGAACTGAAGCCCCCACCACCACCCTCAGCGCCTGGAACCCGATCGGCACCGAAGACACCATCCGCTTGATGAACTCCATCCACTCCGGATCGCCAACCGACCCATGCCCCTACCACATCTTCAACAAGGCCGACTCCATCATCGCACCCCAACTCCGAGATATCATCAACTGCTCCCTAAACACCGCTACCTTCCCGGAAAGCTGGAAACATGCCGAACTCAGGGCCCTCCTCTAAAAACCTACAGCAGACCCCACTGAACTTAAGAACTACCTCCCCACCTCGCTCCTCCCATTCCCTGCCAAAGTCATAGAGAAGACCGTCAACAGTCAGCTCGCCGCCTTCCTCGAATCTAATGGCTCCCTCGACCCCTCCCAGTCCGGCTTCTGAGCCAAACACAGCACCGAGACCGCCCTCATCGCAGCACAGACGACATCCAAACACTACTCGACTACGGGGAAACAGTTGCCCTCATCCTCCTGGACCTCTCCGCATTGTTTGACACGGTCTGTCATAGCACCCTTGTCCAACGCCTCAGCAACGTCGGAATACAAGGAAAAGCATTGGATTGGATCATCTC
The DNA here is from genome assembly GCF_964261635.1 of Lissotriton helveticus. Classification (NCBI taxonomy): domain Eukaryota; kingdom Metazoa; phylum Chordata; class Amphibia; order Caudata; family Salamandridae; genus Lissotriton; species Lissotriton helveticus. Next base: position 1,352,463,020 of record NC_136067.1, read on the forward strand.
GTTCCTCGCCGGAAGAACCCAGAGAGTCCGCCTCCCCCTTTCAGATCAGAGGCCACCGAAGTCATCTGTGGCGTACCACAAGGATCATCACTCAGCCCCACCCTCTTCAACGTCTACATGAGCCCCCTCGCATCCATCGCACGCCATCACAACCTCAACATCATCTCCTACACTGACGACACACAGCTGATCCTCTCCCTCACCAAAGACCCAAACACGCCAAAACCAACTTACACGAAGGAATGAAAGACGTAGCCGAGTGGATAAAGAACAGCCGTTTAAAACTGAATTCAGACAAGACGGAAGTCCTCATCCTAGGATCATCCCCCTCTGCATGGGACGACTCATAGTGGCCGCCAGCTCTGGGCAGCGCACCCAAACCAACGGACCATGCTCGCAACCTGGGATTCATCCTAGACTCCTCCCTCTCGATGACCAGACAAGTCAACCCCATCTCATCATCATGCTTTAACATCTTACGCATGCTCCGAAAGATCTTCCGATGGATCCCCACCGAAACAAGAAAGACGGTCATCCAAGCACTCGTCACAAGCCGACTGGACTACGGAAACACCCTCTACGCTGGAACCACAGCCAAATTACAGAAAAAACTCCAACGCATTCAAAACGCCCCGCCCGAATCATCCTAGACATACCCCGCCACAATCACATATCCGGTCACCTGAGAGACCTTCACTGGCTCCCCGTCAACAAGAGAATAACGTTCCATCTCCTCACCCACGCACACAAGGCCCTCTACGACCTAGGACCCAGATACCTCAACACACGCCTGACATTTTTACACCCCCACCCGCCAACTACGATCGTCCAATCAAGCCCTCGCCGCGATTCCACGCATCCGAAAAGCCACCATGGGAGGAAGATCATTCTCCTACTTAGCGGCCAAGACCTGGATTCGCTCCCCACCCACCTCCGCCTCACACAGAATCACCTCTCCTTCAGAAAACAACTCAAAACTTGGCTATTTGATAAGTAGCGGACCCCTCTCCCTCAAGCGCCTTGAGACCCTCTGGGTGAGTAGTGCGCTATATAAATTTCTGACTTGACTTGACTTGACTTGAGGGGGCGGTCAGAGGGCAGGGTCACAGGGGTAGAGGTGTCAGTGGGAACGGGGGGAAAAACCAACAACAGACAGCAACATAATGGGCACAGAAACGAATTCAACAAAATGGCACAAAAAACGAATCAATAGAATGGCCCCAATGCAAGGATGAACAAAAGTTGAAAATACGAGCACAACAAAATAATGGGGGCAAGCGCAGCGACGGGAACCAGCAAGGTGCATGTGGCACGGCACGAAGCGGGCTTGAACCCTTACCTGGGTGGGGATCACAGGCAGAGAACAGTATAGCAGAGCTGCTGGGGAGAGTGTAGCCCTCAGACCGAGGGTCCAATAATTTGACTGCCTGTTCCCAACTGTTGCAGCAGGAACTCTGAGACACTCGGATCCCTTTGCACTCACATTCTAATCTGCTGAGAGGCTTCCATGTTCCATGGAAACCAAGAACACAACACCTCTTCTCCTTTCAACAAACAATACAAACTTTATATAAACCTAAAAAATCAAATAGAAAATCAGTTCTATTCCTGATACACTACACATGCACAAAGTACTTGCAACAATACTCTCCTAATAATTTCAATACTAAATTCTAACACTTAAATAATAGCTTGCTATACAATTAAATCATAACTCACCCACATACGTTAACATAAATGTTACAACTACCATATGGAAGAGAGTCATACCTGTCACACAAAATCCTTTAATTTACGTGGCCATAAGAATGAACGACCACTCTGCGTTTTTCTCATATCCTTCCTTATTTCTTCTTCGCTATAACTCACAACTTGTTCACACTCATTCTCCACCCCGAACCTCACATTGCGTTTTCTATTGCACACTGCATTATCACCACTCAAAGACCTCCTTTCTCCTCTACCCGGACAGGAACTTGCTCTTGGCTCCCTACAGCTCATTTCGGAAATACTAAACTCAAGCAGTTGATGACCATGATCAGATTTACTGGCAAGCTTCCCTACTTCATCACTCATTCCACACTCTCCAATGTCACAGTTTTAGAACCTACTGAAATGCCTTACCTTTCCATCATTTAATTTTGCTGACTAAGTACAAATGTTAACAACTTTTAAAGGAGCAGTATATCTGTCACTTCCTTTGGGCATCTGAGGAGTTTTGGGAATTTTGCCTTATGACTAGAGCGGTTGACCTCGAAGCTGTGGAGACGGGTTCGAGTCTCGGCAACGATGCTCAACATCCTGTGATTCTGGGCAAATCACTTAATATCCCCGTGCCTAACAAAAATGAATGTGTCTATCTGTAACAAAACTGTTGCTCATGTGAATCTCTTTGATACCCAATTTCTCTGGTCTATTTCGCGCTTTATAAAACTCTAAAAAAGAAAATCCTCAACATTCAACTTGTCCAAGGATTCACCATGTCTGCGACCATAATATTCCTTATAAGTGTTTTGTATCTTCTCAATGCTCAATCTAACCTTTTCTGGAGACCAATCACAATGCCTTTGCTTAGACATATAACATAAATGATCCTTGGTGTAAGGCTTCAAACTTTTAAGTGTAGAAAAACCTTTTATAGTTGGTATAGTGCGATTTTATTTTTTATTTATTTTGAAAGTTTTATATAGCGCAAACAAGATCTTTGCAGATATCAGAGCGCTTTACAAAAACAAGGGGTAAGAAAACAAGAGAGTGATTAACAGACTTTTGAGCACAGAATAGTTGTAGGTAATAAATGAGTAGCAAAATAGGGTAGGTACATGAGGGAGCATAGTCAATCAGATAAGCCACTAAAACAAATAGACAATCAGATAAACAGATAGTACAAATAGGTGCAGAGTCTCAAATAGATCCAGAGTAAAAGTTCAGGTGAATTTAGCCATGAGGATAGCTTTTACTTCTTTCTTAAAAAATGTAGTGGAGGGGATAAGCCTAGTTTCTGGAGGAAGTGAATTCCAGATCCTGGGTGCCATTCCTGAAAAGGAGCGTTTATATGTTTTTTCCTTCCAGAATCTTCGAGGTTTCAGAAGAAGATTGTTTGTGCTTCTAGTGGTTTTTGCGCCACCAGATATTGTCAGCTTCTGAGTGAGGTAGCCGGGTGAATTGTGGTGTACAGCCCTGTGTATCATGCAGGCAATTTTCAGATGTATTCTGGCTTCAAAAGGCAGCCATTTCAGGGATTTTAAGTCAGGGGAAATATGCGAGTGTTTTTTTGATCCAGTGATGAGTCTCGCTGCAGCGTTCAAAGAGGCTCTTAGGGGTGCAGTTGTAGATAGGGGGAGTCTATGCGAGAAATGACTAGGGCTTGTACTGCAGTTTGGAAGTCCTTAGCTGGGAGGAAGGGTTTAAGTTTCCTCAAGGTATTGATTTGGAAATTAGCTTCCTTAGTTGCCTTGCTGATATGCTGCTGCATGTTGAGATTGGCGTCAAGTGTTATGCCTAAAGATTTCGCTGAGTCCACGATGGTAGGTTGGACATTGAGTGCAGTTAGGTGCTTAAGCCAAGTTTGAGTGGTGGAGATTTTCGCGGGAGGTGAGATCCGAGGGAACTCAGTTTTCAGAGCATTGAGTTAGAGGTGATTATCGGCAAGCCATGATTGGGTGTTTCTGAGCGTTGAGTTCAGAAGTTTGATGTCTTTGGGGGATTGTAATTTTAGATATAGTTGGGTGTCGTCGGCGTACATGTGAAAGTGTACATTAGATGCTTGTAACAAGGTGGTGAGAGGTTCCATGACTAGGTTGTACAATGTTGGGGATAGCGAAGATCCTTGTGGGACGCCTAATGTTACAGGCACTGGTGGGGACATCAAGTTGTTGCTCTTGAATTTCTGAGACCGGTTATGCAGAAAGGAAGTGAACCACTTGAGAACAGTCCCAGAAAGACCCATTCTGGTGTTTAACAGCTCGAGTAGGTTCTCGTGTTTGACGGTGTCAAATGCTGAGGAGAGATCAAGAAGGATGAGGAGGCAGGTATCGTTTTGATCTAGGATTTGGAGGGCGTCATCAATTATGTGTGTCATAGCAGTTTCAGTACTGTGCCCTGCTCGGAAGCCTGATTGATGAGGGTTGAGGAGGTCAAACTGATCAATGTGTTTTGTCAATTGGAGTTGTACGCATTTTTCCAACAGTTTGGCAAGGATGGGCATATTGGTAATAGGACGATAATTGTTGAGGTCAGTAGGGTCAGCTGTTGGTTTCTTGAGTATAGGTGTGACTTGTCCAACTTTGAGGGAGTCGGGGATGAGTCCTTGTTGAAGTGAACTGTTAATAATTTTGGTCCAGAGTGGGAGGAGCAATGGGATAAAAATGTTTACAGCGTTAACAGGAAGGGGGTCTGTGAGGTGATTAGAGGGTTTCAAGGTGCCGAGCAGTTTGTCAATTGTTTCTTCTGAGTAGGTGTCAAAGGATGACCATGCAGCATTGTTTTTTGGTTCAGTGGGTGTTATGCTGTGGGGGTTGGAGTAAAGGCTTATGTCATTGAGGAGATCGCTCCTTATGTTATCAGTCTTTAGATTAAAGAAAGCAGCAAAGTCTTCACAGGATGGTATATCCCCCATTGTGCAATGTGATTGTTGGGGTTGTTCCTTGGATTGTGTTTTGATTAGTTCAATCAGTTTCCTTGGCCGGTTTTTTGCTTGGTCGAGCTGGAGGCTGAAGAAATCTGATTTTGAGCGCTTGATTTTCCTTAAGTAGGCAATTCTCTTTTTCTTCAGAGTTTTAAGGTGCAGTGCCGAAGGGGCTGATCTCCAGGTGCGCTCTGCCATTCGCATGGCCCGTCTATCTTCGTTGAGTCTACCATCGTACCATGGGTTGGAGTTCTTAGTGGAGACTCTTTTAAGTTGCAAGGGGGCGGCCTCATTGATTATTGAAGTCATAGAGTTGAGGTAGTGGTCGGTCAAAGATTGAACGTCAGAGGCGCCAGTAGGGGGAAGGAGGAGATTGCAGCTGTGAGAGGGTAAAGAGTTTGGGTTGAGTTTCTTCAGGTCCCTTTTTCAGACCTTGGATTTGGTGGATTGAACCGGGTTAAATTTAACTTTTTCATTGATGAAGAATGTGATAATGTGGTGGTCTGACCAGTCACAGGGTTGGATTGACCCAAGTTGGGTAGAGTTCTCTTTGGAGATGATAAGGTCGAGGATAGAGCCTTTGTCGTGTATCGGGCTGTTGCAGATTTGGGTGAGGTCAAGAGCGTTGAGGAAGTTTTTGAGACTATTTACCACCGCGGCATTGTGATGGTTCCAATGGAGATTGAAATCACAAAGGAAAATTTGAGTGTTTTGCCGTCCGGAATTGGTTGAGATTGTGTCCATGAGTTGTTGGGTGAAGATGAGGTTTTCCCCAGGTGGGTGGTAGATGATGTGTAGAGAGCATACAGGTTTGCTCTCGCTGATGACATCGAGACAGATGTATTCACAGGAGGTAAGAGAGGGGGAGGTGACTCTAGTAACTGAGAGGTTGGTCCTATAAATACATGCGATTCCACCGCCAGTTTTGCTGGACCTGTGAAGTCTAATGATGTGGTAGTTGGGGGGAACTAGAATATCCATGATAGGCGTGGAAGATACAGTTAACCAGGTTTCAGTCAGAATGGTTAGGTCAAGGTCCAGTGTTTTGATGAGATCAGCGATGTCGGCGGAGTGTCTAGGGGCCGATCTGCAGTTGAGAAGTGTGCATTTGAGCCTGGGGGTGCAAAGGGTGGTAGAGGGTTCTAGAGTGAGGGGGACTTTTTTAAGGTTATTAGGGACGGAGCCTCTGTTGTTTTGTGTGGGGTGCCTAAGGGGGTTAGAGTGAATCGTGGGGATGGAAAGGTGTGTGGTGGCTAAGTGGTTTTGGGGAACTGGGTCATATGAGCCGAGGAGGGTGCGTATGTCGTGGTCCGAAAGTGGATTGATGGTGCGTCGGGAGCGGTTGGTGGGATTGCAAGCGGGGATTGAGGTCCAGTGTGGGGAGTTTTGTGTGAGAGGGTGAGTAGGATGGGTGGGGGATTTGTTAGGGGGGGAAGTGGTGGTGGTGGGTAGGGGGTGTCTGAGGTATGTGAAGAGTAACTCTTTGAGGGTGTGGAGATCTTCTTTGACTTGGAGGAGGGTGGACATAATCATGTCCAGCGTGGGATTGGGAAAGAAGTTGGGGATGGGCACTGAAGGTGAATAAGTGTCTAGGTTTGCTGGAGTGGGGGGGCGGGGTGTGGTGGTGTTAGTGCAGGGGTTGGTGGTGTTAGTGAGTGGGTTGGTGTTCGGAAGAGTAGGGAGGTTGGGGGGGAGGTATGTGGTTGAATTAGGGAGGAGGTTAGTGGTATAGGTGAGGGTGTTGGTGGTAAGAGGGGTATGAAAGTTGGGGGGAGGGGTGTGAAAGGATTAGTAAGGGGGTTGGTGTTATTGGGCCGGGAGTAAGTGGTAGGAGGGGGAGGGAAGTTGAGGGATGAGTGTAGGCTGGGGGTGGCGGGGTGCAGGTGAGGTAGTGGGGACTGAGAGTGGGGGGAGAAGTTGAGGGATCAGTGAAGGCTAGGGGTGGCGGGGGTGCAGGTGAGGTAGTGGGGACTGAGAATGGGGGGAGAAGTTGAGGGATGGGTAAAGGCTAGGGATGGCGGGGTGCGGTTGAGGTAGTGGGGACTGAGAATGGGGGGGAGATGGGATGGGAGAAGGTCCTGTTGTGGGGAGGGGGAGTGCAGTTAAGGTAGGTGGGTTGTTCTGAGAGTCTAGTTGGAAGTGGGAGGGGAGAGTTATTTTGGGGGCTAGAGGGGGTGGGGGTGGGGAGGATGTAAGAAGAGGTGTGATCTACGCCTGGGATTGACGGGTGTGAGGTGACTGTAGCGGGTGGATGATAGAGTAGAGTACTGGGGAGAGGGAGGAGGTGTGTATTAGTGGTAGGAGGCGCTGTGGAGTCAGGGTTGTTAGGATTGGAGGCCAGATGGATTGGAGTCTGAGGGTTGGAGATATATTCTTTGAAAGTGGGGAACAAGTTGTCGAATAGATCAAGGTTCCTGTCTGTGGATTGAATTAAGATAATGCCGTTGTTGTAGATAGTGATGGTTGCTCTAGCTGGGAAGAGTTGGGATGGTGTGGTGGAAAGTGTTAAGCCATGGGCGGATTTCCTGGTGGCGGAGATAGTGAGTAAGATGAGGAATGCTTTTATCCATTGTGCTCTATGTATAGTGTATAAGATGATGTCTGTGCTCTTGGCTCCATTGTTTAGTGAGAAGTAGGTGTCTACAAAGGGGGTTTCAGGGTGGGACTTCATGAAGTTGTGTTTAAAACGTTTGGCGTTTTTTTTGGAGAGCTCGGGGGGTAGTTAATTTTATATGTGTGCTTGCCCGTGGGTTCCATGTTGGGAGTAGAGGTGAAGGTAGGTGAAGGAGGTTGTGTGGGTAGGTGTAGATAGAGAGCTATGGTAAGTGCGAGTAAGGTGTGGGTAGTTAGGCTAAAAAGTGGGCATGAAGGAGTAGAGATTGTGACTAGTCTAAAATGGCCGCTTCCTTAGGCATGGTAAAGTAAAGAGGATTGACTAGTCTAAGATGGCCGCCAAGTTGGAGAGAGAGAAAAAGGTATTGTAGTCCTTTGTTTGTTATTATGTTTTGGGACCAGGGGTGTAGACCAGTTTCACTTTCTAATCAGGGGCAGATCGAGGAAGTCCAGTTTCTAGCTTGCTGAGTGGGGAGTCCTATGTCTATTTTGGAGATCCCAGTGCCAAGCAGAGTTTTAAGCTTTGTGAGGGTCTTGTAGAAATGGAGGCGATTTATTGCTGCAGTTTTATGACCCCAGCTATTTTGGGTAATAGATCTCAGAGGGGTAAATTGTTAAAAATCCAAATTAAAAGCAGAGCAGAAACAATACCTTGCCACAATCCTGTGCATCAAATGCGCTGGTGTTATTGGCAGTTTGTTTCAATCATCTTGGGAATCATCGTTGTGTGCATCGGGTTTGCTCACGAAGGTCTCGGGAGCAGCAGGGGGGCCTCGGGAGAGCCGCGAGGCGAAGACCAGGAGCGGAAGCACGGGCAGTGGGCAGATCCATGATGCAAGGATCAGGATCACCAGTGCAGGCGGCGTGCAGCCAAGGGCCAGGACACTGTCGTCGTCGACGGGAGCAGGGGGCTGCCGTGTAACATCCAGGGAGACAGGTCGGGTCGGGAGCCCAGCCCACCTCAATAGCAGTTGCGCTTGAAACTACAGATCGCTCCGTGAGGCACCGCGGGGCGCCGTGCAACATCCATGGGGACAGGTCGGGAGCCCAGCCCGCCTCGATAGCAGTTGTCGCGTGCAACTTAGATCACTCCGTGAGGTACTGCCCAGTCTGTCCCAGAGCTCCACTCCAGCCGCTTAAGCCGGGCAACGGTGCACTCACTCCAGGCGCCGACCCAGTCTTCGGCAGTTCGGTGAGGGTGGGGGTGACTGCAGACGAGTCGGACACCTCCGACGGGCAGAGCAGCTCTCCAGCAGACACTAGCGGGCTCCAGCCCTCAATCTCGGGTTCATTGATGTCCCGCAGCAGTCAGGTGAAGGTGGGGAAAATTCCAGGCGATGACTACCCAGGGGAATGCAAGACCCTCAGCAGGCTCCAGTCATCCGTCTCGGTTTCCACCGATGGCCAGAGGCAGTCCGGCGAAGGTGGGGGTGACTCCAGACGACACGAGCTCCTCTGAGGACCACAGCTTCCAGGGCCCGCAGGACTCTCAGCAGGCGCCAGACATCCGCCAGTCAGGTAAGAGTACAATCCAGTTACTTGTGGTTGTTGAATTCCTTGAAAGAGTGGATGCTAACAGGGATAAATCCAAAAGTGGGATCCCAAGCACTAGGAGCTCTTAACTTAACTCCAGTCCACACAATTTTCTTTTTTTGAAGGAGATTTGAACACTACACATGTTTAGTCAGTTGAATAGCTGCACACTTCCATTTACAGGAGGATGATACACTGACGTGAAGTTGTGTTTCACCCCATTCCTATCCAAAAACTCCTTGACCTCTATTAAAATTAATTGTGGGCCATTGTTGGTAACAACACCCAAAAAGAGTTATAAAGATCTACTATCTAGATGTAGTAACACCTAATGATAGGCTGATTTCAAGTCTAATGTGGTAAACCACTTCACACCTTTAGGGCCTGATTTAGATCTCGGCGGACGGGCCACTCCATCACAACGGTGATGGATATCTTGCGCACAAACATATAAATTGATGGACAGGCTATCTGTCACAGTTGTGACAGGGTAACCCGTCTGCCAAGATCTAAATCAGGCCCTTAGTCAAGGCCATAGTTCACCAATTCTTGATAAGGAAAAGTTATCACCCAGTATGCTCCTGTTGAGTTCCCTTAGGTCATTGCACAATCTTATTTTGCCATTCTGACAAGTAGCCACCACGAAAGGTGCCTGTTGGAAAGGGGATTGTTAGTAGTGGTAAATATGCAACTATCACTGGCAATAATGCCACTAACACATTACAGGGCTCAGAATAGGTCTCAGAAATGTTTTCCTATGCTCAACCCTTGGTAGCATGGCTGCAAGCAGGCATGCTTAACTTCAAAGACAGGTATGTAAGGCATTAAAAAACACAGATTCAGCAAATAATTAAGACACAACATGCAATTAAAATCCAACACCAATTTATAAAATTCGAAAACATTGCTATCTTTAAAATTATACCAAAATGAAAAAATCTAACGTAGGGAACCAGACATATGCATTTGTAAAGATTTAGCACTATATAGCACATAGTAACCTATAGCGCCTATTGCGACATCTGGTTGCACTAAACTGGGACATGGTCAAAGTTTCAGGCCGACCGCGGTGGAGCCCTGTGCAGCTACCCCGCCCGGTAGGTCTAGGTCAACATTGCTACCTTCCGATTTAAAAAAACTTTTCTTGAGCTTTTCTTCCAGGGTCCCTCAAAGCTCTCAGCCAGTCTTGATTCGGTGAGGGGTCACCAGCTTTCCTTGCAACAAGCTCCCGGTCAAATCTATGAAAGTCAGGCCTCTAGTGCTTTCCAGTCGGATGAACCAAAGATTCATACCGGCTCCTGGTTGATGGTGGGCGCTTGACTCTCGGTCACCTTTTCTACTTGCAGACTTAGACATTTGTTGGAGCTTTTTCTTCGGGGCTCCCTCGTGCCCATAACCAGGCCGGCGTTTAGTGAGGGTTCGCCAGCTTGGGTTTCAACCAACTTCCAGACACACTCTGGAAGTTGGACCTCCGAAGCTTTTCAGCCAGAAGAAACCGGAGGACAGGCCAGCTAGCAGTTGAGGGTCGCCAGCTTGCCTGGTGGGTCGAGTCGGTCCACTTATGGACCTTCTTTTCAAAGTTGCTCAAAAATTCTCCAAACTTGGAATTTCTTCCTGAAGTTCTATTGAGGGTCCCAAAGTGTCCAAAACTTACTCCAAGGGTCTGGAAGCTCCAAAGATGGTCCTTGAAAGTTTGGGACTTTAATTACCCAATCCACTTAGTCAAAACCATTACAAATCCACTGGTAGTAGTCCAGGCTAGGGATTCTTGGTGGTGATGGACCAGGTGAGTTTCCTCTAACCTGTAGCTTGCATGGAGTCCACCTTTTAGTTCTTTTGAAGCAGGTTTGATCCACAGGGCTGTAGTTCCAGATTGTACAGCAGGCACAGTCAGTCAGAATGCAGGGCTTGGTTGGTGCAAATCAAACTTCTCAGCATGGACCCTTCTTCATTCTTTAGTTTCAAGCAGCAGATTTGAGAGGCACTGCCCCTCACAGATGCTTATTCAGTGTTCTCTGTGGTCGCACAGAAGGGCACTCCTTTCCAGTGAGGTGCAGGGCAACACCCCAGAGCATGACCATTTCCTCTAAAGAGCGTCACAATGGTCTCCCAGAAAGCACTATTTTTTCAAACTTCAATATGTCTGAAGTCTCAGAAGAGAGGCAAGAGCTGGCTAAACCAACCTCCAGGATGGCTCATCGCCATATTCTCTCTCCCCCTGGCATCTGCACATTCCTTACTTAAGCCTACCATCTGGCTGGGTGGAACTAGTGTCTTCTGCCTGGCATTATTATGCAGCAGAACCCTCTCCTCCCAGAATGGCTCTTTCACCCTAGGGGCTACTTATCACCTCATTGAAGCAGCCTGGCTAATCCATTTAACTCTGACAATCAGGGCATATCACTGGAAGGATGAATTTTGGCTTACAGGCAAGACAGTCTTATAACTTCTTGTCTGTACATTTCAGGAAAAATTCAACAGCATATTTTTGGATTTATCAATATCATTCTAGTAATGGGCGCAAAATCCGTTCCGCTCGCGGATTTTTCGGATTTTCGGTAAATCCGCAATCCGCGAACTCTCGCGGATGTGGCAAAAATACGCAAATCCGCGCGCGGCGGATTTTTTGCTTGTGTTCGCACTGCTCGCGGGCCGCGGCGCGGGCAGCAACAATCTCGCACTCGCGAAATTACAAAAATTACAATTGGGGAGGAGTGAAGGAAGTGACCCAGTCTCCAACTTCCTCTTCCTGTCCAGCAAGCTCCTCCCATTGCTTAGTCCATTTCCTGGCCACTTTGAATTCGATCTTGACTGGGAAGGATTACTTTTTGTGGATGCTGCTGGAGATTTGGCTTTGAGGCCTTTTGGATTACTTTTTGATTAGAAATTTGATTTACAAGTAAGTTGATAAGTTGATGTTGTTTGTTTGTGGTGATTTTTGTGTGTGTTTTTTGACTTTTTGGGGTGGGTTTGGGGGCTGGCTATGTGTGGGAGGCCATTTTGAGGCATGGTCCTGCAGGTCCTGGCCATGTGGATGGGGTCAATCGGCCATTTTGAAGTCAGGCAGTGTGTTTTGTGCCCTATGCCCACCCAGTCTGCTCTGATTCCTTTCATTATGCCCAGGGGGCCTCTAACTTACCCGAAAATCGGATTTTTAAAAAAATGTTTGCCTGTGTTCGCACTGCTCGCGTCCCGCGCAGCAACAATCTCGCACTCGCGAAATTGTAAAAATTACAATTCTGCACATGAATTGAAAACTACCAGGCTTAGTTATGGGTGCATGCATGATACAACTGTTTTCTTTAATTTTAACATTATTCTGGCCAGGGCATGGATGGCATTGGATTGTTGTGATTTTTGTGTGTTTTACGACTTTTTGGGGTGGTGTTGGGGGCTTGCTATGTGGGTGGGGGCCAGTTTATTGCCTGGTCCCGTGTGGGTGGGGGTTTAGGGGCCATTTTTAAGCCAGTTTGTGTGCTTTGTGCCATAGGCCTGCACCCAGTGTGCTGTGATTTTATCATGCCCAGGGGGCCCAGAATCCGTCTGTTCGCGGATTTTGCTGGTTATTCGCCACGTTCGCGTCGTGAAGCAACAATCTCGCACTCGCGAAATTGCAAAAATTGCAATTTCGCACCAGAAAACCACCAGCAGGCAGCATAAACCTTCTGAAACTTGATGGATGGCATTGGATTGTGGTGATTTGATTGGTGTTGTGTTTTTTTACTTTTTGGAGTAGGGGTTGGGGGCTGGCTATGTTGGTGGGGGCCATTTTGAGGCATGGTCCTGGCCATGTGGATGGGGGTTAAGTGGCCATTTTGAAGGCAGGCAGTGAGCTTTGTGCCATAGGCCTGCACCCATTTTGCCTTGCTTTCACCCATTTAGCCCAGGGGGAGTCAGTGGTACATGAAACTATAACCCTCTCTGTGTGTGCTCTCTTGGAGCAATGTTAAATTCCTGTTTCCCAAAAATTTAGCAAATCCTAATTTTGAAATTTCCATATTGTGTGGTGTGCATGTGTGTATTCATAAATGCCTACTTGCTAACTATTTATTGAAGCGCTACATATGCAACATATATTTACTGATGTTCCTCTGTCTTCGTTTGCTTTTAGGTGCACAAAGTCAATAACTCCGCATCATCGTTGAGCATCAGTGCCAGGAAGAAGTCCTGCTGCGGCCTGTTGTTCCGACATCTGAAGAAGATGGCTCCAAAAAGAGGTGCCCGTAGCTCCTCGTGCAAGAAAAATGTCTCTACTAAGGAGAAGAAGAAGCAAGTGGCACCACTTACCAAGGAGACTGGTGGCTCGACCACTACATTTTGGGGGAAAAAAAAGGCCCACCATGAGTGCTGCACAGGTAGCCTGTTTAGTAGTTCAATCACCAACGACCAGTGATGTTGGCTCATCGCAAGAAAGTAGCAGCACACCATCAACACAGGTTGTAACTCATCTCACAAGTACTATTCAACAACCAAAGCCGCAACAACAACTGCATGGGCTACTAGTACAAGCACAAGTACATGCGCAAGGAGCTGTCCGAGAAGGAGCTGTCCGAGAAGGAGCTGTCCGAGAAGGAGCTGGCCGAGAAGGAGCTGGCCGAGAAGGAGCTGGCCGAGAAGGAGAAGGCCGAGAAGGAGAAGGCCGAGAAGGAGAAGGCCGAGAAGGAGAAGGCCGAGAAGGAGAAGGCCGAGAAGGAGAGGTCCATGGAGAGTTGCAAGTAGAGGTCAGTGAAGAGGCCCATGTAGCGGCGCATGGAGCGGTGCAAGTGCCCACAATGGTTGTTCTTCCAGAAGTAGGGGCACAGGAGGAAATTGACTTTGGAGCCGGGGTATCATGTCAGGAAGACGAAGGCATTCCTCCTGATGATTCATTTTCTCCCAGCTCCCCACCAAGGAAAAGATCAAGGAGTGTGTGTAGAAGTTCCTCTTCAAGCCCCGCTCCATCAGATGATGATCTGGATCTAGATTGGCAACCATCTCTGACGTCTGAGAGGGAGACACACCATGAGCAGTGAAAGGTATCAAATGTTAAAAGGAAGGGCCCCGGAAAGCTCATACTTATGGATCCGAACGTCGGACTTGATGAAGTGGTGCATTCTGATGTTGTTGAACAGGATGACAGCAATGACCTAGTCATCACACACGTCATTCCAGCCACACCGGCCATGCAGCAGACAGACATTTATACCCTATCCCGACATCATGCTGAGCGTGACCCTGGCGACGTGGCACTGGTAGCACCACCAACGCAGTCAAGTAGTACAACAAGTTCAACAAAACCTACAGCTCCCATATTTTCTCCCCAGAGGGGGACTCCATCCAGCTCGACTCCCTCAAGTAGGGTTGCTGCAATAATTGCACAACCCAGTTGATGTCTGCAAGGCTCATCCACCACTGCTTCATCTGGCATTGGCAGTATCATCTCGTGCGGCAAAACCAGAAGTTTCCAGTCCCCAGTTTGGAACTTTTTTAGTGTCCATGCAAAGTATGATAACATAGCCGTTTGTTGCATTTGTAAGACTGGAGTTAGCCGTGGTAAGACTGGTACCAACTATGGAACCGGAGGCCAGATAGGTCATCTTGAAAGAAGGCACGCTATCGAATGGTTTGGGCACCTAGCAAACATCAAGGGAAAGCAATCCCAAAGGGCAAGTGGCCAAAATATACCCATACTAGGTCTTTCATCTGAAGATGACGGGGAGGTAGAAGAAGCGTCAGACATTTGTCCGGTTGCACCCAGTACCCCTGGCAGCACCACACCCTCCGGAACACATAGGAGGCACACTGAGAGTCTGGGAGACACACCAATGCGGAAAATTTCAACACTGAGCAGAAGTGGGTCGAAGAAGGCATCAGCATCATCCAGTAAATTTGTCCAGCGCACCATTTCAGCCATGTTCTCCTCAGATGTGCAATTTCAACGCAACCACCCAATTGTACGCCTGTATAACACTAAGCTGGCTAAAATGCTAGCGGTGGACCTTCTCCCTTTTTCGTTTGTCGAAAATGTGGGTTTTCTTGAACTCGTGGCAACACTGGCCCCTAAATGGAAGGTTCCTAGCCGGTTCTATTTTGCCAGGGTTGCTGTTCCAGCACTACATAAAGAGGTGCTTGAGTTGGTTGGGGCAGCTTTGCAGAAGAGTGCTGTTCACACTATACACCTGACAACAGACATGTGGACCAGTTGCCAAGCCCTTGATTACATGTGCATCACTGCACACTGGGTCTCTTTTTCAGGGGTTGCAAAACAGATAAATGCAGGTGGTGACTTGGCCGAGATTTTTAAGGGTGCTCGTAAACATGCAACATTAGCCATGTTTGCCATGGAGAAAAGTCATACTGCAGTCAACATTTTGGATGACTTTAACAAAAAGGTCTGGCAATGGCTGCCCCCAAGAAATTGCAAGGTTGGTTATGTTTCAACTGATAATGGCAGCAATGTAGTTAGGGCCATGGAGGACGGTAACTATTTCAGAGTGCCGTGTTTGGCGCACTGTATGAACCTTGTCGTGCAAAAGTTCTTGAAAAAAGAACTTGCAGTCGACCAAATACTGACCATCTGCAGAAGAATATGCACACACTTCAACCATTCTTTTAAGGCCCGGAAGGAGCTGAGGCACCAGCAAAATGTACGTAGAATGCCAGTGAAAGCACTTATCCAGGAGGTGGCAACACGTTGGAACTCAACCTTCTACATGCTTGAGCGTCTGCATGAGCTGTTTCCAGTAGTCAATGAGTATTTCTACAACCTGGGTGGTGATACGACAGAAATGATGCTAGCGGTGGAGCAATGGCAGCTAGTTAAAAGCCTGACAGACATGCTTCGTCCTTTTGAGGTCTTCACGCGTGACGTCAGCAGGGAGGACTGTTCTTTGAGCAAAGCTATCCCATTGTTGCTGAAGCTCGAGCACCAAGTCAAGGTGGTGTCTTCAGAATTAAAAGATGCTGGAAAGAATGAAGCATATGAGTTGGCGCAGAGATTATTACATCGCCTAGTTAGCAATAAACGGCTTGTAAATATCAAGAAACAACAGCACTACATTTGTGCTACTATTCTGGATCCACGTTACAAAAAGCCATTGTTTGGCAAAGTAATAATTCCTTTTGAAACATCAAATGTTACAGAGTACAAAGGTTGGCTAGCTCAGTCAGCCATTCGTTTTGAAAGAGAGCGGAAGGAAACTGTAGGAGAACTTGAAGACAGTACTACTAGTGAATCAGCAGGCCATCAGGCGTCCCAAAAAAACACTTCTGCATCTGTGCCTGTGGCTGAAGTGAGAGACTTTTCCTCTGAGCCGTTAACCACACCAGCAACCGTATCATCTGCACCAGGCCCAGGCGATATGTCTGAAGCGGATTGGCTAAGTGAGCTAGGGTTTCCTTTTCCCAGAAAGGACACAGAAGTGCAAAGTACAGGAATCCGGGAGAACATTGTTTCTATGGTGCAGGCCTATCTGGATGACTCCACAGCGGTCAATATTACTGAGGACCCATTGGCGTATTGGCATGGGAACAGAAACATATGGCGAGAGCTCACCAACCTGGCTATCAATTACTTGTCTTGCCCACTCGCAAGCGTGTCTTCAGAACGTGTTTTTAGTTCTGCTGGTGGCATTGTGACTTGCAAAAGGTCCCGCCTCTTGCCCGCAAATGTGGAGCGGCTCACCATGATAAAGATGAACCAGCACTTCATACCACCAGATTACAAAGTACGAGAATGCACGCAGGAAGAAGAGGACACCGACCTACCTGAGGAAAGTTCTCCTCAGTTACCAGAAGTACTACCGACTGAATTTGCAGAGTATGAGGACGAGTTCTGCTTCCCTGACAGCGAGTTCTGAAAATGAGTCAATAATTAATTAACTTTAACATTAATCCTTATTCACTTTTATTCCTGTGTGTCTGTCTTTCTTTTTTTAGCAAGTGCTTGATCACATTCACAACAAAACTGTAATCACCCCATCACAAGCAACAACAAGCCCATCAGCAGAACTGTCTTGATTTTGATGCCGCAGCATTTCTCAGGTTCACAACAGTTAGTTGACAAGAACTCAGTCCTGGTCGTCTATCCTCCTCCTCCAGACTCACCCTATCCATTTCCCGTAATGCTGATGCCTGGAATCTGCACAATGAAGAAACTTACGTTGACGAGTCCCCTAAAGAGGGACTGGAAGTAGTGAGTCCTCATTTAAATACATTTTGCTAAGTGTGACTTTTTTTCCCCGATTTGCTTTTTGGCTGTTTGGGGGGTGTCAAACTTGTTTGCGCTTGGGTTTACGGGTCTTGGCTGGGCCATTGCTGGCAAGGTCTATTAAGGGATGAAATTGGTTAGGCATTTACTTTGGAAAACATTTGGCCAATTACACGTGAACGTTTAGGCGTTATTATTGCTCGCTTGCCTGTCTTAGGGGTGCTGTCTGTGGGGCTTCTAGGATTTTGGGGTCTGTGAGCACCGCTGCCATATTTCTAATGTTGATTGCTTTTGTTTTGCAGAAAATCCACGCCGGGAAACTCCAGTTGGGGCCCTGCTGCAGAACGCTTTAGGACACTGTGAATTCCAGGTGGAGCCAGCCCTCAAACACAAATTACAGGTAAGATAAGCGTTTGGATGGGAGGTAGTATAATGGAGTATTCGGAGAGGCGAGAGAGTGACAGTGGTACTAGTAGTAAAGTCCTAGGGCTCTTGAATTAACAAACTCTGTGACAGGCATTTACTTTGGAAAACATTTGGCCTATTACACGTCAACCAACACGATGACAGTGTTCAGTTAAATGAACTTACTGCAAAACCACCACCCACCAAGCTCAAAAGTAGTAAAAAAACAGGTATGCTCAGATAAAGTTTGAAAAAGTATATTTTTATATCCCTAACAAAATAATCTCCCGCAAGACCCTCCCTAACCCCAACAAATAAATAGTCATTCAAAAGTCCCCAAAAAACCCAACTCCCAATTCCCACCCCCCAAAAGTCTCTAAAAAGGGGGCAAGGGACACTCTAGGGATGCACAGTGTTGAGTTTGGCCTCCAGGGCATCATGCCTTAGGGCCAGGGCATCGTACTTCTCCTGGAGGGTGGCGTGATCTAAGCGGAGGCCCTCCACCACATTCTGATACTCTTTCCATTTCTGGACCTCCGCCTCTAGGTCGGACACTCTGCGGAGTGCTCGGCGCAAGCGAGCCTTTACACTGCTGTGAGGTGCAGCCTTTGCTGCTTGGCAGTGGCGTCTGCCAGCACGGCTCCGTTTGGCTGGAGCACTGCGCTTACCGGCAGAACGTGGGGTCACGGAGGAGGATGCAGATGTTACATTTGATGCACTGGACTGCGTGTCGTCCCCCTCCAGTTCCACCAGCCGCCGATATTGGGCAACAGTTGCTTCCAGCCTCCGTTGCCGGGCCAGTACAGCCAGCATACTCCTCGTCGGTTTTGAGGTTTTAGTATTGCCAACTATATGAAGAAAGAAAGACATAATATGTAACCAATGCTCTTTAAGAATATGATTAACACAAAATAATTCAGCAGGAAGTTGTGTCACAGTACAACTAGCAACTAGCCAGCGCAGTACAAAACTATTCAGGCCAGTATCATGGGCGTCCTCAGGGAGGGGCAAGGGGGGGCGCTTGAATCACCATTTCCCTTCCCACAACTCACTTGTATCCTTGCATTGATGCTCTTTCATATGAAAGAGATCTGGCAGAAGCCCAGGCGATATGTCTGTTTCCCTCTCTCTCTCTCTCTCTGTCTCCCTCTTTATGTCTCCCTGTGTCTCCCTCTACCTCGCTGTCTCTCTCTCTCTGTCTCCCTCCCTCACCCTCCCTCTGGCTCCCTCCCTCTCTCTCTCTCCTTCTGTCTTCCTCTCTCTCTGTCTCTGCCTCTATCTGTCTGTCGGTCCCAGCCTGCTGTAATTACCATATTGTAATTTGTCACTGGGCCACCACTGGATACACATCATATCCTATCTAAGAGCCAGATAGTACCATGATCCAGCTTACCTGTACTCGCCACCGCCACTGTCTCCTTCCTCACAGTCTGTACTTCTTGGTCCGACTCCTCTTGCGCCGCCTCCTCCCCAGAGTGATCCTCGGACTCAGAGTCAATGATCACCACCACATCCGAGCTGGCCCCGCCACCAGATGTTCCACCTACAAAGTAGATTTAAGAATGTTAGATTACACCACTCACTAGTATTTGGTCTATGAATGAAGAAATGTGAAAACAACAGAAAAATTAATTGACTGTCTACTCTAGTCTAAAGTAAAAATGTCCCTCCTTCCAGGGAAGGTTGTTGTCTTGCTGCATTTTTTTGTCATAATTGATGAATGCTTGATTAATTTTAACACACATCATTTTTCTCTGAACAGACAGAAACTGGACTTCTAAGGACAAGCGCAACATCAACTTCAAACCAGGTGAAAGCTCGGCTCGACCACAAGAAATGTGTTCCATTACTCATCAACTCAGCACCAAGCACTTTTCCATTTCCAACTAACTTTATTTTAATATATGTGTTTACTTAAACTTTTAATAAAGCTTTTAAACTTGAATAGACTCTGGGGTTTTTGGTCCTCCAGACTAGAGTGACTGAGCGAAAGGTTTAGCAATTTTTGTAAGGAGGAGTCGTTGCTGCTGACACTACCAGGTTTATACAGTGTGCCAAACACGCCACTCTGAAATATTATTACTCTGGTCTTTGGTGTCCATAGTTCGGTTTGTGGAGAATTGTCCCTGCAACAGTAGTATTATTGATTTTGCTCCTATCTAAACACTATTTCGAAACAATTAAATTAGGAACGCTTGGACAACAATAGGTCCTCTATATTTAAATGAAAACTTACTGGGGCCAGCAAAGGAGCACTCGCCGCCCTGGCCTGCATCCTCCTCCTTTGGAGCCACTGCATCCACTTTTTCTGTCCGCTTGCCCCTGGGCGGACCTGACGTACAACATGAAAGAATGAACAGAAAACATTGATGATTGCTGCTTGCCGATGTCCTTGTCAACCAAATCAAACATTTAGAAAGAACAAGAACCAACTATTTCAGCCAAAATGAGGGCTACAAAGGAAGGACTGCACCTGAGCCTCTACTCTAGGGGCAGATTTACAAGCCCCTTGCAGCTCTTTTGCTCCATTCTTGCGTCAATTTTGTGACGCAGCGCCACAACAAGAGAGGCGCCATGGTGTGGTGTATATTAACAACGTGACGCATATGGGAGATGCATCCCATTCTAAAGCCCTGCGCCATAAGGGAGCGTTCCAGCACAAGGGAGGGCGTTCCTGCGCAGGAACGCATGCTAAAAGTGGCTATGGGGAATATATAAAATTTCAATCAGTCATTTAGGACAATGATGCGTCACTGAAACCATGCGCCTGCATGAAGCAGACTTATGGCTTGACGCAGCATTGCTGGAGCTGCGCCATCGTTGCAACGCAACTCCATCAATGAGCCGCCTTTACGACACCGATGCGTAACGCTTCGGTGACGTTTTGAGACCATGGTGTGCCGCATTGTAAATACGGCGCACCATGGGTGGTGCTGGCGTGCCACACACTTTGCAGGGATGCGCAGGTAATTGCTAATCTGACACTTAGGGGCATACTTACGAGTTCTGAGCTGGACACCTCCAGATGTGCACTAGAACAAATGCGTAACGCAAAACTAACCTTGCGTCACGGCAGATGCGCCGCTATTACAATGCGGCAAACCCTGGCGCAAGGGTAGGCAGATGCGTGACGCATCTCGTGACGAAAGAGGGGCGCATCTCTAGAGTCGCGTCGCGGGCGCGATGCAACTATAGCAATGCTCAGGGCTGCCCAATACTCAACATACCGCATCAGTCCTTACGCCTGCTTCAAGCAAGCAGGCATAAAGAATTGACATAGCAGCGTCGCGGAAGTGCCTGCGTTAAATCTTGTAGATTTCACGCAGGCACTTTTGCGAGGCGCACAGCTGCCTGACCGCCACCCCCCCCCCCTGCGTGGGAACGCACCCATTGTGGCGCAGGCCCAGGCCTCAACGTGGCGCATCTCCTTAGATCCATCACGTTGTACATGACTCGCAGGGATGCGCCACGTTTATGTCGCTGTGCGTCAGGTAAGGCAGCGTAAACGTGGCACAAGAGGCTTGTAAATCTGCCCCTTTGTGTCTAGCATTACGCAGTTCTGTAAAATACACTCATACATTACTCAGCCCAATTAAATGAACACAAAATAGAAAACAAATAAGCAGTGGCACCGCCACAGAGAAGGAGAACAGTGCACCTGAAATGCACAGAAGATTTTGAAATATTAATTTACCTCTCTTATCAATGTAATCAGCAGCATTATTGCTCTTTGTAAAAAAATTAAAGCAAACATTTGCAATATAACACAGTCACACAGAGCAGGAGAAAAAACAGAGTAGTGAGTGATGAAAAAATTGCTACTACTACTCACCAAGCCCGGGGACCTCCACTCCCAGCACGTCTAGCAGGTCACGCTCTCGGTCCAGGATATCGGTCCAGCGGTGGGTCACTTGATTGTAGGTGCGCTGGACCCCCGTGATGTTAAAAAGGGCCCGGCACACCTGCCCCCACCGCTTCCGTCGCTCCTGGATGTTGGTATAACCAGCAGCGATCCTGCCGCCTGCCGTGATGGTCCTGAGGAGACGGCGCTGCACATAAAAAACGAGTGCGCCCACCTCCTCAGGGCTGAAGATCTCCCGGGGCACCACCATTTCCGCCCTCAAGCGGCCACACGGGAGCCGGGCACGGGCTGCGGGGGCCGTCTTGGGCAGCTTCACAGCTGTCTTCACCATGTTCTGGGCAGGTGTTAGCAGTAAGGAGACAAAATGAAAAAGAATAAGAGTAGGGAAGAAGGAAATAAAAGTTTAAAAAAGTAGTTGAAAAGTAAACAAAAGTAGCCTAAAACACAAAAATATAGACCTAGAAAAATAGAGGGATAGAAAATAAGTTAAATAGATCAAAAAAATATTAAAACAAGCAAAGGATGGCAGAGATATACAGAGGATAGAAACACCATACCCAGACACATAGGAATGAATGAAAAACAAGATGGCGGCCCGATCACGTGCGCGTAAGTAAGTTCGCACGCGATTTCTCTCGCGAACTCGTGCGAACTTGCATTCGCAATGCGCTCATTGCGCGAGATTACACATAGCGGGCGGAAACGGAAATACGTCACGCAAACAAAATGGCGGCGCCCATACTCAACCTTGGGGTAACTCGCACGAGTTCGCGGCTTCCACGGTCGAGTTCGCACGACGCCGCGCCTCGCGAATAGGGCGAAATTACCGAAAAACGAGTTTTGCAAAAGCAAAACCAACGAGCAGGTGCAAAAGTTCGAGCTCATCATTTGTAACCATTTACCTGTAGTGCTTCCTGAAGGGGCCCTCCAGAATCCGGTTGCCTACTTGCAACTATTGTGTGACCCTGCTCTGACAGTCACAGAATAGTTACAAGTATGCCATTGCATCCTGTTATTGCAACAAAAAGGAAAGGGAGCAGACAAGCAGGTGCCAGCCTTCATTAATGTCAGTTGGGGCAGGGCAGGTGTTGTTGTTTGCAAAACTTAGTGCAGGTGTGCTTGGCTTTGCCACAATAATGTACACTCACTAGTCAATCAGAGGGTGCTGTGATGACACCGAGGGTGGCATGGGTGTGCCAGCCAGAGGGTGGCATGGGTGAACCAGAGTGCCAGTGTTGACAGAGGATGGCAGTGCTTTGCTTTGCCCCAATAATGTACACTGGTGAACCAGAGGGTGCTGTGATGACACAGAAGGTGACATGGGTGAGCCAGAGGGTGGCATGGGTGACCAAAGAGAGTGCCAGTGGTGACAGAGGGTGGCAGTGATGAAGAAAGCCTTGCAAACAGGCTGGGCACGTAGAAACAACAAGTTCGCAAAACTGGCCACCCGACAAGTAAGTTCGCAATTTGCGAAATTGTACAAAACCCTCGCGAACTTGCAGAAACCCGTGCGAACACACACCCCAAAAAAAATACGCAAATCCGCGAGAGTTCGCGGATTTTGCGGATTTTCGCAATCCGCAAATACGCAAATCCGCAAATTCGCGGATTGCGAATCCGCAAAATCTGCCCATGCTTACTAGTAAGTTCTTGAATTATATTTTTTCGGGTTTCCTGGCGGGAGTTATTAATTAATAACTTCTTGCCATGTTAACTTATGTGGTTGGAGATCTGCATTGGGGAAAATTAACTGGACAATTTCTCGATTACCATGGCTTATAAAACATACTTTCTAAGGACCCTGCCTATATGTATAGGACCGCCACCCCTGGGACACCCAGGGGAGACTTTAGGGGTTCTGAATATGTACAAATTTTGCAGATCCTCACTCCACAGGGCCCCTAGCACAAAAGTCGATTTTGGGTAGCAATTTACTACAATGAGGGAAGGGATTTGTGCAATTTCACTAAACACAAGGCATATTAAATCTATTTTATAAGGGTCCTCCTTATAAGTACCCGACTCCCCACCACTGGGACACCTAGGGGAGACCCTGGGCTATTTAATATGCCAAAATATTGTAGTTTATTAATTTTTAAGTGCTCCAAGCACCAAAGTAGAGTTTGGGCACAATTTTATGTTAAACGCAGTCCTGCAACACAGGGCTGCTTTTAAACTGAACTCATGCCTCAGCAGTGCACACATGCAAGTGCAGAAAGGAAGGACTGCTGGACTCTAAACTGCTATGCCCTAGTATATTCTAGGGACTTAAAGTTAGTATTGACTCACCTGCCCCTTTATGTACCAGGACCATATAGGGGAAGTCGTGCCAGTCATAGGGGTACCCTAACCCCTAGTGTACCCTAGTGTGCATAGGTGTTTTCATTGTATTCTAATTGTGTTTTCAGCATAGCACTGGCCCTGGGTCTTGCTAGGAAGAGTCCAGGGTCAGTCAGAGTAGGTTACCACCAGTACCAGCCAGCAAAAAATGGAGGTGCCTAGGGCACAGGATGACTTTGCAATAGTGCGAATCACTCCAAAGATTTCTCTTGCTCAGTTGTTTTAGCGTTCTCCTGCTTTATCTATTCTATTTCCACCTCATCCCTGAAAACAAAAGGAATATTCCACATCTTGTGCAAAACAGTTAAATCATTCTTTTTTAGTATAATTTTGTGGGAACACCCTTCCAATCCCCTACTTTCCACCTCCTTTTGAAAATGCATTCCTTACTTTCTTAAAAAATAAATCCTCTTGACACTATGAGCAGCAACTGCTCTTGGCTGTGGGGATCAAGAATGATTCCCAACGCTTTTTAGTCAATCCAGCCCAGTACCGATGGCCCTTCCTCAGCAACATAAAGGTGTCCTGTAGTCATTCTGTCTTTGAATTCAAAGGGTAACACCCTTTAGCATCTTATGGCAATTGGCTCGCCAGTAAAACTCTCAGGATGGATATCAGTAAAACATTGATACATCTCTCGTCCCATGATATTTTATTTATAATGGTGTACAGTCAACCTGAATCTGCTGCAATGTTAACAATAATGGTGCTGAGACAGAATATCGTGGTCAAGAATATCGAATTTAAGGTAAGAAATATTGTTTTTAAAACTATATGTCATTAATATTGTGTGCAAAAGTATAAATGTTTAAAATATCGATTTTTTTATTAGTGTTATTTATTGTAGTTTATATTTAAAATGTATGTGGTGTATGTTTTTTGTATAAGTATTGTTTTTGCTTTTTAATATACGTATTACATTTTTAGTAGTTATGAATTTTATTTTTATTGATTTTTGCATTTTTTAGTTCCGTAGCGTGTTATGGGTTTATAGGGGGAATAGGGTGGAAAGTAATTTAATTATACTAAAGGAATGATTTTTTTTTTATTTAATTTAGATTTTATAGCGTTAATTGTGAGAAGTAATATATTTGTAATTAATTATTAATCTGTTGTTAATTAATATGAATTAATTAATTGCTAATTACGTGTATATTTTGTTTAGGTGCAGGTTGTGGCGTTTATAGGGCTAAAGGGTGGAAAGTCAGTTCTTTTTGATTAATTAAAGAATTATTTGTTAATTTATATTAACTAATTAATTGATAATTAATTATGGTAATTGTGTAATTTCTTTTAGGCGTGGATTGTGGGGTTTACGGGGTAAACGGTGGGAAGTAACTCATGTTTAATTAAAAATTAGTGTATTGTTAATATTAATTCATTAATTTATATTCAATTAGGGTATTTGTTTATATTTTTTGTGTGTGGGTTTTATTATTATGGGTGTACAGTGTGGGGAGTAAATATATTTTACTTACTTTATAATTAGCTGTTAAATACTATTTGTTTTTTAATTGAAAATAAGTTTTAATTATACAATTATTTTTTTATACTTTACTTTTAACTGTGGATTGTAGGGATTATAGGGGTAAAGTGTGTAAAAAACATCCTTTTTATGAGGTTTTATTAAATTAATATTATTCTTTAATTGGTAATTAATTATGTACATTTAAAAAAAAATTAGATGTGTGTTGTGAATTGTGTGGTGTTATAGGGTAGGAAATAACAAATTGTGTTGATGTAATAATTAATATCTTTGCTTCTAAATCATTTTAAATAAAACATATGTATAAAATTAAATATAGTTGTATTTGAATTGTTAACATATTTAGATATTTATATATTTTGTATTTTTTTTTTCAAAATATTTTTATTGTTGTTAAAATTTAGTTTATTTTTAATTTTGAACTGACTGGAGTGAGAATATTAATTGTTAAACCTCTGAAATCCAACACTTTGCCTACTGTTGTACTCACTGGAGTGGGAATAGTAAGTTCTACCCCTCCGCTATCTAACATTTTCCCTACGTTGACAATTATCGGAGTGGGAATAATAAATTGTTTCCCACCACTATCCAACACTTTCCCTACTGTTGCATTCACTGGAGTGGGAATAGTGATTTTTACCCCTCCGCTATTCAACAGTTTCCCTACTGTTGAATTTACTGGAGTGGGGATAGTAATCTTTACCCCTCCACTATCCAACACTTTCCCTACTGTTGCACTCACTGGAGTCGGAATAGTAATTTTTATCCCTCCGCTATCCAACACTTTCCCTACTGGTGAACTCACTGGAGTGGAATAATAATTTTTACCCCTCCGCTATCCAACACTTTACCTACTGTTACACTCACTGGAGTGGGAATAATAATTTCTTCCCCTCCGCTATCCAACACATTCCCCTACTGTTGCACTCACTGGAGTGGGAATAGTAATTTGTATCCCTCTGCTATCCAGCACTTTCCCTACTGTTGCACTCACTGGAGTTGGAATAGTAATTTTTACACCTCCCCTATCCAACACTTTCCCTACTGTTGCACTCACTGGAGTGGGAATCGTAATTTCTACCCCTCCGCTATCCAACACTTTCCCTACTGTTGCTCTCACTGGAGTGGGAATAGTAATTTCTACCGTTCCCGCTATTCAACAGTTTCCCTACTGTTGAATTCACTGGAGTGGGGATAGTAATAGCTGGAAAGCAACACTGTTGCTCTCACTGGAGTTGGAATAGTAATTTTTACACCTCCCCTATCCAACACTTTCCCTACTGTTGCGCTCACTGGAGTGAGAATAGTAATTTTTACCCCTCGGCTATCCAACACTTTACCTACTGTTGCACTCACTGGAGTGGCAATAGTCATTTTTACCGCTCGACTATCCTAGACTTTCCCTACTGTTGCACTCACTGGAATGGGAATAGTAATTTTTACCCCTCCGCTATCCAGCACTTTCCCTACTTTTGCACTCACTGGAGTGGGAATAGTAATTTCTACCGTTCCCGCTATTCAACAGTTTCCCTACTGTTGAATTCACTGGAGTGGGGATAGTAATAGCTGGATAGCAACACTGTTGCTCTCACTGGAGTGGGAATAGTAATTTCTTCCCCTCCGCTATCAAACACATTCCCTACTGTTGCACTCACTGGAGTGGGAATAGTAATTTATATCCCCCTGCTATCCAGCACTTTACTTACTGTTGCACTCACTGGAGTGGGAATAGTAATTTCTACTGTTCCCGCTATCCAACACTTTCTCTACTGTTGCTCTCACTGGAGTTGGAATAGTCATTTTTACACCTCCCCTATCCAACACTTTCCCTACTGTTGCACTCACTGGAGTGGGGATCGTAATTTCTACCCCTCCGCTTTCCAACACTTTCCCTACTGTTGCTCTCACTGGAGTGGGAATAGTAATTTCTACTGTTCCCGCTATCCAACACTTTCTCTACTGTTGCTCTCACTGGAGTTGGAATAGTCATTTTTACACCTCCCCTATCCAACACTTTCCCTACTGTTGCACTCACTGGAGTGAGAATAGTAATTTCTTCCCCTCCGCTTTCCAGCACATTCCCCTACTGTTGCACTCACTGGAGTGGGAATAGTAATTTGTATCCCTCTGCTATCCAGCACTTTCCCTACTGTTGCACTCACTGTAGTTGGAATAGTAATTTTTACACCTCCCCTATCCAACACTTTCCCTACTGTTGCACTCACTGGAGTGGGAATCGTAATTTCTACCCCTCCGCTATCCAACACTTTCCCTACTGTTGCTCTCACTGGAGTGGGAATAGTAATTTCTACCGTTCCCGCTATTCAACAGTTTCCCTACTGTTGAATTCACTGGAGTGGGGATAGTAATAGCTGGATAGCAACACTGTTGCTCTCACTGGAGTTGGAATAGTAATTTTTACACCTCCCCTATCCAACACTTTCCCTACTGTTGCGCTCACTGGAGTGAGAATAGTAATTTTTACCCCTCGGCTATCCAACACTTTACCTACTGTTGCACTCACTGCAGTGGGAATAGTCATTTTTACCGCTCGACTATCCAAGACTTTCCCTACTGTTGCACTCACTGGAATGGGAATAGTAATTTTTACCCCTCCGCTATCCAGCACTTTCCCTACTTTTGCACTCACTGGAGTGGCAATAGTAATTTCTACCGTTCCCGCTATTCAACAGTTTCCCTACTGTTGAATTCACTGGAGTGGGGATAGTAATAGCTGGATAGCAACACTGTTGCTCTCACTGGAGTGGGAATAGTAATTTCTTCCCCTCCGCTATCCAACACATTCCCTACTGTTGCACTCACTGGAGTGGGAATAGTAATTTATATCCCTCTGCTATCCAGCACTTTACTTACTGTTGCACTCACTGGAGTGGGAATAGTAATTTCTACTGTTCCCGCTATCCAACACTTTCTCTACTGTTGCTCTCACTGGAGTTGGAATAGTCATTTTTACACCTCCCCTATCCAACACTTTCCCTACTGTTGCACTCACTGGAGTGGGAATCGTAATTTCTACCCCTCCGCTTTTTCAACACTTTCCCTACTGTTGCTCTCACTGGAGTGGGAATAGTAATTTCTACTGTTCCCGCTATCCAACACTTTCTCTACTGTTGCTCTCACTGGAGTTGGAATAGTCATTTTTACACCTCCCCTATCCAACACTTTCCCTACTGTTGCACTCACCGGAGTGAGAATAGTAATTTTTACCCCTCGGCTATCCAACACTTTCCCTACTGTTGCACTCACTGGAGTGGAAATAGTCAATTTTACACCTCCGCTATCCAACACTTTCCCTACTGTTGCGCTCACTGGAATGGGAATAGTAATTTTTACCCCTCCGCTATCCAACACTTTCCCTACTGTTGCTCTCACTGGAGTGGGAATAGTAATTTCTACCGTTCCCGCTATTCAACAGTTTCCCTACTGTTGAATTCACTGGAGTGGGGATAGTAATAGCTGGATAGCAACACTGTTGCTCTCACTGGAGTGGGAATAGTAATTTCTTCCCCTCCGCTATCCAACACATTCCCTACTGTTGCACTCACTGGAGTGGGAATAGTAATTTATATCCCTCTGCTATCCAGCACTTTACTTACTGTTGCACTCACTGGAGTGGGAATAGTAATTTCTACTGTTCCCGCTATCCAACACTTTCTCTACTGTTGCTCTCACTGGAGTTGGAATAGTCATTTTTACACCTCCCCTATCCTACACTTTCCCTACTGTTGCACTCACTGGAGTGGGAATCGTAATTTCTACCCCTCCGCTTTCCAACACTTTCCCTACTGTTGCTCTCACTGGAGTGGGAATAGTAATTTCTACTGTTCCCGCTATCCAACACTTTCTCTGCTGGTGGACTCACTGGAGTTGGATAAGTCATTTTTACACCTCCCCTATCCAACACTTTCCCTACTGTTGCACTCACTGGAGTGAGAATAGTAATTTTTACCCCTCGGCTATCCAACACTTTCCCTACTGTTGCACTCACTGGAGTGGACATAGTCAATTTTACACCTCCGCTATCCAACACTTTGAAGGAAATGACCCGATTAGGGGCACCCGGGTCACTTACGACCACCTCATAGCCTTCTAAACAAGTGAAGAATCGGTCAGACAGTACAGAATACAAACAATCAAGTTCAAGTTCATAAAGCTTTATTCGGTTTGTTTTTGTACAACCATATAAGCTGAACATTTTTAAAAAGGAATACACACACACAATAAAATATCAATACAAAATTCATCACATGCCCAGCAATAATGTATTCTATTTACAGGACAGGTTATAGTGTATAAGTCCACGGGCCGGCTCTCATAGTTACTTCAGTGCAGAGGGGAAAGACATAATTATATACATATTTAAAACCTGTAACTATAAATATTCTGTATGAAAGTGCATGGTGCAAGAAAGTAACCCATTCAAATTTATCCCTGATACAAAGATATGTATTAAAGTGCATTATTAATAAACTTCTGTAACACAATACTGTCTTCTATTTGCAACACAATATAAAGTGACATTTGCATAAGTGCAAAGAGCAATAAGTGCAAAAATGCAAATATAGGGAGCAATATATACAATATTACAACATTATCGATTTTCTTGCTACCCTACATTTCAACAAATATTGTGCAACATAGAAACAGATGTAAGGGCTCTCGAGAGAATAAATTAATTTCATTGCATCTGCTGTTTAACGAATATTATGTTTTAAAAGAATAGGTTTCAGATAAAATTTCCTTATTGATACATAAAATTTACAAAATAGTAGGAAATGGCAAGAAACGCTGACGAATCGGTGTGACGGTCTGGTCACATCTGCCAAATATGCTAGGAACCCACTTTTAAGTTCAAATTGTCTGTAAAAGACAGAAGTCTTTTGGGTCCTAGTCATCTTAATTCGTTCTTCCCTCTTGTATGACAATAAAGTTCCTTTTATATCTTTCTTAGAGAAAGGTATTACAAAATCAGAGTCCTTGTCAATTTTAAAACCAAACAATATGTTATACCAGTGAATTATATAACTTAGCCATGGGATGCGTGAAAAGTGAACTAGTTTAAGACAGTCTCTAATAATGGACTGTGTAAACTCCGTTTCGCTCTTATTCCAAATAGAACGCCACAAAAGTAGGGGGCGTAAGGCTGCCAGATCAGATATATAATTGAGGCCAGTTTCTTGTTGAATAAAATCAGTGGAAGCTGAGGCAGGAGCACACAGCAACCGTTTAAGAAAACTGTTTTCTTCCCTTTGAATTTGGGCCGTAGTTGAATAGCCCCAAACTCCAGCTCCATACAGAGCTGAGGAAACGCATCTTGCGTTATATATGGCAACCATGTCCTTGATTCTACGATCTCCCAATTTTGTGGCGAAGCGAAAAATTCCATTGGAATTCCTAATCCATTTATATCTGATGTTATCTTGTTCACCCGCCCATTTGCCATTACCTTCAAAAGTGATGCCCAAGTAACAGAAGGTACAAACATTCTGTATTGCGGTGACATCCAAAAAGAAAGGCCTTGATGACTTAATTTTCTTCCCGCATATCATGGTATATGTCTTTGCTTTATTTATTGAAAGTTTCCTACCCTTGATAAAAACATTAAATTCATCAATGAGTTTTTGAAGGCCTATCGGGGTACGGGAAATTAAAACGGCATCATCGGCATAAAGTAATACCGATACGACAGTGCCCCTGATTTTAGGTGCATCTGCATGGACATTATTTAAAACTGTGGCTATTTGATTGATGAAGAGGGAAAATAAAAGGGGGCCAATACGCACCCCTGCCTGATGCCTCTTCGAACGGCAAAGAAAGGGGTCTGCTCTCCAGTTGGCCCATAGCGTATACTGCATGATAGTTTCTCGTAAACCCGGGCTAAGAAAAACACTATTTCCCTTGGGGCCCCGGATTCCAACAATACAGACCAAAGGAGAGAGTGGTCCACCAAATCAAATGTGCTGCTCAAATCAGCAAAACATAAAAACAAGTTACCCTCTTTAGCCACTGTATATTTGTTGATGAGAAGGTCCAGGTTTATGCACTGTTCCACAGTCCCTAGTCCTTTCCTAAATCCATATTGGACCGGGGTTAGGATTTTAAAATCTGAGGCCCAGGTTTCTAATCTTTTTAAGAGGATCCTGCTCAACACTTTTATAGAGGAGTCCAGTAGCGATATCGGCCTGTAGTTGCAGGCTTCGGAACGCGAGCCCCAGGAATAATATCTACGATTTTTTCGGTGGTAATAATTAGTTTATTCCCCCTATCCAATAATACCATGGAAATACTATTGTGGTCGCTAACCACCTGTTCTGATACCCAGAGGTCGGAGTAGGAACTATCCTTCGAGAGTAAAATATGATCTGTGTTGCTATTGGCATTTCTCTCAGTGAAAGTCGAACATTTTAAGTGGCCCTTTTTCATGGAGTAATCTAGGTCATATTTTGCGATTAATGTATTCAAGGCCCTGCCATATCCACAATGTGAGAAATGTAAAAGTTTGTCGTCAGTTCCCCTAGTGAAAATGTCATCCCTCATAAAACCATATGAGTTAGTTAGGGTTGCTGGACAGACCCGTATATTGAAATCCCCAGTCCACAGAATGACTGAAAGTTTGCTGGATAATTTCAGAACCCTATCTATTTCCTTTTCTAAGGTATCTAATTGTGCATCCCTATCCTTATAAAAATTGTTATTATAATAATTAATTATAATTAGGTCCTTACCCTTGGGAAACATTAACCTTAAAAATTGACTATAATCACCCACAAATGAATAGCTGATAATTTTAAACCCAAATAATTTGGTGGAAACAAGAAGTAATAATCCACCCTTTGCTCTGCCTGATGGAGAGGGTGTTGCATTTAAACAGTGGGATGCATAGCCTTCTACTTCAACAACATCTGTACTCCAGGTTTCCTGCAGACAGATTATGTCACTTCCATGGGTAATAAAATCCTGCCAGAAAACTGTGTCTAATTTTTTCCCAAGGCCTGCTACATTCCAAGTTATTAAAGTATACCCTACCTGAATTAAAGTTTCTGTTCCCTGTGTGACATGTAAATCCAGGTCAGGTAAATCTACTACATCCGTAGGATGTGCAGAATTTGTTATACTTAGGATGTCTAGCGCATCTAAATTATCCTTGACTGCATTAAATTCTATATCTTGTGATTGGGAGTTGCTTGCATTGACTCCCCTACTGGTTAGATTATTAATGACCATATGCTCTGACTCATCTATAAGAGGCACCCCTTGTGGTTTAATAAGTCAATCATTATCCTCTAGTCTTGACAGGCACTGAAATCTATTATACAAAGGGATGGGAAATTGCATCAATCGTGCAACTGGTGGTGCTGGTGCCCAGTTTGTATTGGGATGAAAAGCCGTACAATTTGGGCCTGGATTATTTAACAAAAGATGTTTATAAAAATACCCCAGTGGTAACAAAGTTATGTTATGTTCAAGATTTAAAGGTGGGGGTGCACTAAATAAAGTTTCACGTGCCCAGTTTGGTGACCTAAAATTGATTATCACGCAGTCCCCATCAAATATTTATGGTGCATTGCCTATCCATCCCATCCCTTTGCGTAAGTATTATCTGGCCTGCGCTTGATATGGGATAACCACAATTTTTAGTTAACCAGTGCAGGGTTTTATTTTTTAGAAGATCATGTGTTTCAAATTGCCCCTCCCGCAGCCTGGGTACGTTACATAAAACTGTAACATACAGACCACATGCTGGTGGTAAATTTATAATCGGTGGTATATCATTAATTTTGGTTGTTTCTGAGTGGCGCAAGTCCTTCAAACGTTCAGTTGATGGTCCCCCTATTTTTTCATTTCCTGCCAATAAATTTACATTATTATCCTTAGATGATTTATCTTGTATCCCTGGCGTCATTACTTTACTATGACTACTCTGATTTTTAGAATTAGATTGATTGTCTACAACAAGGCCCCCAGAGTGTGTAGGGTCTGACTTGTCCCTCACCTGCTTTATTTTGGGGTGGTTGGGTTTAGAAACAGCCCCATTTGAGGTCGAGGCAAGGGGGGGCTCACAAGTCTCACTACAGGATATTATAGGCAGATTGGTAATTTTTGCTATATGATCCTCAATTGAGCCCACCCTGGCCTAGATATTAGAAATGTTCAAAATGATAGGCCCCAATAGCGTAGAAAATAAGGTCTCTAATCTTCCCCAAAAATCAGTATCACCCACCTCAATCAACCCCTCGCTAAGGTTTGTGCTAGTGCTCTTTGACTTGCCCTCACACTTGTCCCCTCGCAATCCTACAGGATCCTGTACCTTATTCCGATGTGAGCGAGTACCCCTACCCTTATGTTTATTTGTAGGCTGTTCTTTGATGATGTGGTTTTGTTTGCTCTTTGCTTTTTGCCCTCGTGTTCTTACTTGGGGGCTTCTTTCGGCTACCCTATCTGATAAATCCGGCTCAGCAGGCAGGGGCGCGTCAGGTCCCTCCAAATCTGCTGAATCGTTAATCAGAAGAGGGGGCTCTTCACTTATAAATGGCAAAAGCATAGTGGGTGTTAGTGAAAGCCTACTGGCCGAGGGAGGGGGATCAGAAGGCGATTTTTCCACGAATGGAATGTTCTTTTGGCTTTCGATTCCAGGAAACCTTACATAAGAGGTCATAAGCATTGACTCAAAGGAATTAGGCAGAGATACAGAGGTATTTTCAGACAGTAAGGGCAAGGATGAGCCTGGGGGGAGCGAGAGACGTCTCTCGGTGCTCTCTGTGGCAGTAATGACAACCCCTATCGTTTTCTGCAGCATCTTGTCTATAGCAGTTAAATTGGGGAGCGGGGTGGTGGAAGCTGTTTTCTGTCTTCGAGTTTGTACCGGTGTGTTTTTACCCATTTTCCTGAATATAAATGTGAGCAAAAAAATATAAAATGTATAACACTATGCACCAATATATACCAGGAAGCAAGTACTGAACATGGGGACAGTAACTGGAGACCAAGGTTAACAGTATTATTTACCGTACATTAATGTCTTCCTGCAGATTTCTTAGTAACCAGCCAAATGGTGTGGCCCAGCCCAGTCCCGACCAGCCCCGGACGGCCCGCCCTTTGCCCGGGCTTAGCCCGGCTAGTCCCGCGCGCGGTCCCGCGATGCGGGGGCTGTCCTCCGATTATATGCGCCTCCGGGCGCGGAAGCATCGTTGGCGGCTTCCGCCGCTGTGCAGCCTGGGATGTGTAGTCCCCGCCTCCAGTCTGCGGCCGCGAAGACTGTAACTGCGGCGGCGGGAGGGGGGACCGAAAGCACCAGCGATCCCACAAGAAGACCACAAGAGCGTCCTGCGACAGGGAACAGGTAAAATCTAATGCCAGAAGCAAACAATAATTTATTAGTAAAATACACCGCAGCAGAGTTCAATCTGACCAGTACCCAGGGATGGCTGGTGAGGGGCCTGGCTCCCCAATACTTGGTAATGCATAATCATTCTTCCGACAACATTCAACCACGCCCTCAGTGGAAAGTTACCGGCATGAGCTGTACATGAACAAAGAAGGCACAGAAAGATGGGCTACCACCTCTGGGATGGGTACACACTATCATTATCCCAAGGTTGCCTTGCTAGAGCTCGGCTTCTCCTAACGTGGGAGCAGGGCTACAGAGGAGGATAGGCATGCAGAGGCAGAATGGCTTATCAATTAGTAAGTCAGAACCTTGAACACAAGAGAAAAAATAACTGAACACAGTCTTCTGCTGAAGCAAGCAATACAGATAATTGGAGTCTAATTCAGTCACAGTGTTACATGGCCTACGAACTGCAAAATGGAGCCGCAAATGCTGACTTAAGCTTGTATTACAAGGAAAACTCAGCGGGGTACATTAGGTGGGGCGGTTGCTACTAACATAGCCTTATAAATGCTAACCTAACACAACGCAAATTAAAGTACATAAATTGCTAAATTCCAACAGACCCTCCTTTTAGCATACATAAGGCTAACTTTATCAGTGCTATCAGGTGAGGGTCTTTACAATTGTGAGCAAGAAAGAATATTCACTGTTCGCATTTTTGCTTCTACTAGCAGAGCTAAATAATCATGTAATTGCAAAACATGTTCAGTATTCAAAAATGCCCTCGTCAATATTCATCATATCCTGTACATCTTGCATTATCATAACAGTGGCTTTAGCATCAGGTCCCGCTATTTGGGGTGTACGTGTCAGCTTACTAACACAGTAGGAGCAACAGGCTGGAAGACAGTTAATACACAGGCAGGCGACACCTGCTATGGCCCCTAGGAAAATAAGTATTTTCCAATCCCATGTAGTCATCAAAACACCTAGATAAGGGCCAGGTCCCATTGTCTGTGTCAATATCAGAAGCAAGTCTGTGCAATGACTTAATAGCTCTATAAACATTCGGGCATGAACTGGTATGTACACGCAACAACTACTGCAGATGACGCAACATGCTCCTCCCCTATCGGCAAGGATGACGTCTAACACCATCCGGTTTTGAAGAGCAACAAGTCTGGTAGCCTGAAGCTCGGCTGTAATATTAGTCAGTATTCCTGCAGTGGTATTAATTACCTCTTCCACTACCCTGGGAGGCGACAAATACTACGAGTATTGTACATGGGACCCCAGAAGGGCAAAATACCCTTCATAGCATCAGTAAAGTTCTGCAGTGTAGTGTCTGTTTGATTTATACCCTTAGCCTCAATGACCCTTTTCACTCGGGCAGGTGTGTACTTCTACGTTGTAACCTATGGTCTTTGTGATTACCAGATGGTGCAATATATACACGTGGAAAAAGGAAGGGAACGTAACATAAGCCAGACCAGCCCCTAGGGAGCCACATATAAGCCTGAGGTCCACAAACAAAATACACATTATAAGGTGGGAGTAAAGGCAGACTACTAGTTGTATTCAAGCGATGTGTGTAGTTGCAAAAACTTTTCCCTACTGGAACATTTCCGAAACTCTGAACACAAAAACTAGCTGTAGTGTTAACCACAGGCAGGGGCATTGCTCTGTCTTGGTAAATATTACGTGAATGGAAAGATTTACAGGACACGGAGACATTAAATCCCTCAAAATCCATTATCTCATTCTGGAGCCATGTGGCATTTTTCTTACTTCATAGACGTTCATGCAAGCATTTGGATGTAAAGCACCCTGTTCCCCTCGTTTTCCTGGAGTAAATCCTGGATGTTCTACAATATACTCTAACACAGTCTTGTAGTCAGACTGAGTCATATTCATGGCATTGGCATAGTAATGAATATACACCATTGAAAGCAACTGGAACCATGACTCACAGCTTTCCAAATATGACTTGGGTAATGACGCCAACAAATCATTTTTATGCATAACAGATGGGAGTACCCCGCTTACCCAGCAATCAGTAACATTGGACGTCTGATGTACTTGATGGAGCATTTGAAGGAAGCCATTACCCATTTTTGTCTGTCTGTGTCTCTCCTTGTGCGGGGCCAAAGTAACAAAAATATGTTCAGGAGGAACAGGAATTGTTCCTATCAAAGTCTGTACAGGATACTTTTCTTCTAAGTACCATACTACCCCAAAGCCTGTCATTAATGTTAGAAAGACAAAAACCACTGCTACTATCCTACTTTTAGTGGACCAACTAGACCAACCAGGACTACTCTGCAGTAATTGAGGGGCAGCGAAGGGCTGCTCCTCTTCCATAACAGGATGACCAAATGGGTGCATTTTTCTAGATTATGAGTAATTCGCAACTGCCAGAGAAAATCCGTATACTGGAGCCAACAATGGCATTACAAGCTAAAAGAGGGGTACAAGTCACCCAGCGTCCTTCAGAGCCTCACTGGTAGACTCCTATTGTCCATCTACAGTGAGCACTCTTCAGTGGAGCTGCGCGTTCACAGCCCTTACTGAAAGAAGAATCCTCTTCGTTCAGGATAGGGCACCTTCCCTCCTGGGAAAACACCCACAACTGATCCTGTCCAGTGTCCAGGGCAGTGCACCACTCTTCTTTACCCTATTCTATCACTGGCACCTTAGACAGGGAACCCACACCCTATTCTTCATCCGTGAAGTCTATCCCTATTTTTCTGACTTTCTCTCCGGTGCACTATCCTTCCGTCGGGGATGCAAATTGTATCAGGCAACTCCAGGCACAGTGCAGTCACAAAAAAGAACCTAAAACTAAGGAGCGGAAGGGGGCTGAAACTCAATTGCTGGTGGGTTAAACGGGGATGGCTCTTGGGAAGCCCTGATCTGCTTCCTGCAAAACAGCATTGCTCTCCTTATCCGCCTGCGCCCAACTCACTCGGCCATCAGAGAAGGGAGCGAATTGAGGGACCCTTTTGGTCTCGTGGTCTCCGATGCCTTCAAATACCAGCGATCATAGGGAAGTGGGAGAGGGATCCTGCAGCAGTGGGTGGCATGGATCCAATGCTTCTGACCTACCACTCTGACTGCGGTTGGGTGGCAAGGAGGACTTGAAAAGGTCCCTTCCAGCGAGGCTCCAGACAACTCTTCCTCGGGAAGTTGAGGATCAACACAAAGTCACCGGGCTGTAGCTGATGCCCTTGCCCCTCGGTTACTGGCCGTAACGTCTCCTTGGTGAATAGAACGCAAATCTTTAGTCAACTCATAGAGATAATCCACAAGCAAAGGGTATTCAATCTCAGAAAAATGTCGGGTGTGGAATGCCCCATACATTTGCAGGATGGCCAAAAACCACCTTGTATGGGGACAACCCTGTTCTAGAATGCGCTGTCACCCTGGTGGATAACAAAACCAAGGTAAGTGTATCTGACCACTGCAATCCTGTGCTTTCCTTTATCTTTGCTAACTTCAGCTTGAGAGTACTATTGCACTTCTGAACCAAACCTGCTGACTGAGGGTGGTTTGCTGCATGGAACTTTTGTTTAATGTGTCGAGCATCGCACACCATTTGGATAACCGTTGAATTGAAGTGACTTCTGTTGTCACTACAGATCAAGAGCGGCAAACCAAATCACTGGAAGAACTCTTTCAAGAGTGCCTTCGCCGTCACCAAGGCTGTATTCTCTTTAGTGGGGTAGGCTTCGATGCATTTACTGAAAGCACAAACCACCACCAATACATATTTCAAATTACTCACTAGCTCCATTTCGATAAAATCCATTTGGAGAACCCCGAGAGGGAAGGAAGGTGGTGCTAAGTTGCCAGTGGGTGTTGCAGTGCCCTTTTCAGGATTGTGTGTCATACAGATCATACAGTACTTCACCAGATGAGCGGCTACCTTAGGGATATTGTCATTCTGCCTTACGGGAT
Organism: Lissotriton helveticus; assembly: GCF_964261635.1. Classification (NCBI taxonomy): domain Eukaryota; kingdom Metazoa; phylum Chordata; class Amphibia; order Caudata; family Salamandridae; genus Lissotriton; species Lissotriton helveticus. Next base: position 1,352,501,383 of record NC_136067.1, read on the forward strand.
CCAACACCTTACATATTCCCTTCACGATAATGAGGGCTGGGCCATGTGCCGTAGTGACAACAGGAAGTACATATGCATTGGGCAACATCCACCTTTGTTTCCCAGACAGATCAGTCCAGCACCCATCCTCACCTAGACGCCCCGTACTCTCCTGCCATATTGCCAATTCGTCCATTGTCGTCTCACTCTGTATCTCTTAAATATTGTCTAGTGTGTCCTCAAACATACCATTTTCAGCCACCCACCTAGCTGGGCCTGACACAAACATCTTTTTCATCTTTGATCAAGCTGTCTCTTTCGCTGTCTGATCTACAAATGCATTTCCTCTTCCAATATCATCCGTAATTGCCTTCTGGGCACTGCACTTCACTATTGCTACCTTTTTTGGGAGTGTCAGACCCGACAAGAGTTTATATATAAGTGGGCCATTCTTTATTCGTAAACTATGCAAGGTCAGAAACCCCCTCACCGTCCATAGGCACCCAAAGTTATCGGCGACCCCTAAGGCGTACTGGCTATCAGTATAAATATTGACAACCAGTCCTTCACTTAACTCACAAGCCCGAAGAAGGGCAAAATGCTCTGCAACTTGGGCAGACTGATATAGAACATGTGATGTTTCAACAATAGTACGCAGCGTTGTTATTGCATATGCTGTAGTAGTGGTGCCATCCAGTAACTTAAAACAAGAGCCATCGACATATAGTTCCCCTTGTGGGTTAGATAGGGGAACATAAGTCAAGTCTACCCGTCCCTTTGTCTCCTCTTCAGTTTGGTATACAAAATCATGGGCATCTGTATCCTCGTTCACCGAAGGGAGGGGTAGTAATGTGGCTGGGTTCAGAATGGCATATCTATTGATGGTAATGTGCGGTGCAAACTACCTTAGTTCATAGCCAGTCAGAATTGCACTAGTAAGGTGCTGTGTCTTTTTTTTGTTTAAAAGTGTATCCACAGCATGAGGTACCATAACTGTGAGGTCAGTATCAAGACTGAGCCCCACCAATTGTCTGATAGAGATGGCCGCAGCAGCTCTTAGACAGCTCAGGAGGGCTCTGGTGATGTTATCCAGGATAGCAGAAAAATAGGTGCAAGGTCTTTGCTTATCATAAAAGGCCTGTGTTAAGACAGAGTGCGCGCAACCAGCCGTCTCGTGTACATAGAGCACGAACGGCTTCTGGTAATCAGGTGTACCAGCACAGGAGCAGAGCAAAGCGCAACCTTTAATTGCTCAAAAGCTTGCTGGCATGCGGGTGACCAAGGCAGGGGTTCATGCATATCTTTAGTGGTTAGCTGGAGTAGGGGCTTGGTTAGTAAGGAATAACTAGGGATCCTGTGACGGCAATATGAAGTAATGTCGATAAACGCACGCACATCACATTGGCTTTTAGGGACAGGCATGTTATTTATAGCAGCAATGCGCTCAGGCGTTAAGTCTATGACCCTCCTTCGACAGTAGGTGACCTAAATAGGTAACCTCCTGTCGTCAGTATTGAAATTTGGAATAGGACACTTTATGTCCGAGGCGTGCTAAATGTAGTAATAATTTAACTGTCGCGTCTTTGCAGCCGTCCTCAGTGTCAGAGGCCACTAAGAGGTCATCAACGTACTGTTGAGGTTCCACCACGCGGCTGCTGAGTTTGTTTCTCTCTGTAGCTGCATGCTCCCAACTCCCTTTTGGACCAACCAGGTAGCAAGGTTTAAACTCTTGACTACTCCGATTTTTCCGCAAGGGAAAGGGGAAGTGGAGTGAGAAACAAAAAAGACAAAACACTGGTTCTCGTCTGCTTCAACATGGTTTCTCTGGATAAGTGTGCTGGGCCTTCAACAATGATTTCTCTGTGATATAAATTATAGTCGCTTACTCACAGCTATTATATGAGATTCGTATTTCAAAAGGTATTACACACCAACTCAATGAACATACCTCTTAGCTTTCGGCACTGGCTTACACTTCAACAATTATCAGACTCTTCGAGCTTAGTGAAGGCCTTAAATGAAAATGCACAATCATGAACCAATTACATGAATGAAATCATTAATTGAGTTAGTATAATTAGAAGAGGTTTAGATTATTCTAGGTAACTCTGGCGTACCTGATTAATTGTTGTCTAGTCGAAGATTATGGGGTTCTGATCTGTAAGGCACAAGAAAAAAGACAAAACAAGAAAATATGAAGCACCCTGCTTGGGTACACCTCAGATCAATACTTGATATCTTATCAATGCTTGTTTTACTACTTCACAGCACTGGTCATATGCAAATTAGCACTAAATACAATACTTAACAGATACCGTAATTAACAACAGACTTAAATCAGTCTTTCACTCTTTTACAGTACTTATCAGCAGACTTAAATCAGTCTACACTCTTTGTTCTTATTTAGAGGAGCCAATGCTTGTTTGTTTGGTTAGTCAGTGTCAATGAACCAAACTCCAATGCTTCTGATCAAAGTTCCTTTCTTCGTTGCAAATTACTGTCTCAAACGATCGCTTTTTCAGGACTAACTATCTCAATGTTTTCTTTTTGTTTTCACAGAAGGAAATGGTTAATAAAGTCTTACTGTCCTTCTCAACCGGAGATGACGTGTCGTTCCAAGAGAAACACCGGGAACTGCTCGAGTGCCGAGAAGATCAAGGAGAAGTCCGGAGGGAAACGAAGATGTCCAGGTAAATCGGGATAATCGGCTTGAACTCTGGGGTCTCTAGGCAAGAAGCTTTCCAGGACCGGACTCACAAGGAAGGGCGGGAGGAAGAAATACACAGCTGCACTCGTGATGATGCTCAGGAGAAGCGAAGCGTCATCGCGTGTTTCTAGCAGTCTTTTATACCTTGCTGCTTTCCAGAATGCTCATGCTGCACACGTGAGAATCAAAAGAAAGTTAACACGTGCAATTTTGGAACCATCTATCGGGTAACGGTGGCATCGTAGGGAGACATTCAACAAGCATTGGTAAATGCAATATTTGAATTAGGACTGAGTTATGGTGCAATTAACTTTGATATCATTACAACACCAACAAGAGAGAGTGGGTTACACAATACTTTTATGCTCGAAGGACTAGTATATCAAACGTATACCATGAAAAGCATGAAAAAAGACCTAACTACACATTAACCCTTAACAGTTCTCCCCCCCAAAGGTCGTCTAATGGGTCTGGGTTTTTCTGGGTGCAAGGCATGAAATCTTTTCAACAAACGGGGAGCATGAACATTAGCTTCCGGGTTCCCATGATCTTTCGCTGGAATCATACCCTTTCCAGTCAATTAAGTAATAGAGTCTACCATGGAATCTCTTGGCATCAATTATTTTATTCACTTCATACTCTAGGTGATCCCCTATTACAACTGGTGGAGGGGGGTAGTCTGATCTAGTGAAAGGGATGTAGGGTTTTAGGAGGGACACATGAAAAACTGGATGGATTGAATATTCACCTGGAAGTTGTAATTGTACAGAAACTGGACCTTGAATCTTTTCAATTGGAAATGGTCCAATGAATCGTGGTTTTAGTTTTCTGGATCCTTCTTTTTGGATATTTTTTGTCGATAACCAAACCAGGTCTCCTTTCTTATAATCAGGACTTGGTAATCTGTGCTTGTCTGCGTTTTCTTTCATCTTGCTTTTGTTCCTAGCCAAGGCTTTCTTAGCGTGCTCCTGAATAGATTGTAATTTAGCTAACCTTTCTGTTACAGCTGGCATGTCTTGATCTAATTCAGGAATTGTTTCTGGCAATGAACGTGGATGTAAACTGGTCATGAAATAGAATGGTGAACATCCTAATGCAGAATGAATAGTATTGTTATAAGAAAACTCAGCTGAAGGCAATGTTTCATCCCAATTTGAATATACTGTGTTTAGTAAACTTTGCTCGACACTCTGATTCAATCTTTCAGTTTGACCGTCTGTTTGAGGGTGGAAGGCAGATGATAAACCTAATTCAATTCCTAATTTGTCACAGAATTTTCTCCAAAATTTTGACGCGAATTGTGGGCCCCTGTCTGAAATATTCTTTCTAGGTAATCCATGTAGTTTTATTATGTGTTGTAAAAATACCTGACTGAATTCTTCTGCTGATGGTAATTTTGTTAATGGAATGAAATGTCCCATTTTAGACAATAAATCTACCACCACCCGGATTGTGGTGAGTCCATTAGAGTTTGGTAGATCTGTAATGAAATCTAAGCTAATTGTATGCCATGGATGTGGAGGTATGGTCATTGGCTGTAAATAACCACTAGGGGCTGTGTATACAGATTTCTGACGAGAACACACCGGACAAGTGCTGACAAATTGTTGGACATCAGAAAACATACCCTTCCACCAAAAATGTCGTTGACACAGCTCTAAAGATTTATGAACCCCTGGATGAGTGGCTGTACCTAAATGATGGTTCCATTTTATAATTTGCTGACACAATTCTTCATCTGGAAGAACAATTTCTCTTTGTGAAAGAAAAAATCATTCTTAATAGAATTGAACTTGTGGGATAGCCATTCTTCTTGATTTAGTAATCTAACCTTTTCCTTGACTTGATCAAAAAAGGTATTTGAAGAGATCTAGGCACAAATCTTTTCAGATGGAATTATGCTCTGAGAGTTCTTGATTTGATCTTTTTGCTTTTCACACACTAACCTAGAGAGAGTGTCTGAGAGTAGTTGTTTCTCCCCAGGACGGTATGTAATAAAAAAATCAAATTCACTGAAAAATTGTAACCATCGCATCTGTCTTGGAGTGAAGGCCTTCACTGTCGAATAAAATTGTAAATTCTTATGATCTGAATAAATAGTCACAGTATGTTTAGCACCTAGGAGATGATGCCTCCATTCCTGGAAGACAGCTTTGATAGCTAACAATTCCCGTTCAGCTATCGTATAATTTTGTTCAGCTGCCAAACAATTTTCTTGAAAAAAAGGCAATTGGGTGTAAATGACCTGTTCTATTGTCTTTCTGCATTAGGACTCCTCCTATTGCGGTCTGGGAAGCATCTGCCTCTACAAAGAAAGGCTTATCCGGATCTGGATGTGCAAGTATAGGAGCCGAAGTAAAAGCTTTTTTTTTAATTAAAAATGCTTCTTCAGCTTCAGGAGTCCAAAAGAATGTCTTACCTTTCTGTAACAATGTAGTGATTGGCACAACAATTTCTGAAAATTTTGCTATGAAGCGCCTGTAAACATTTGCGAATCTAAGAATGCGCTGGACATATTTTACAGATTTCGGTGAGGGCCAATTAAGGATAGCGTCCACCTTTTTAGGATCCATCGTGATTCCTTCTGGGGACAACCAATATCCTAAAAATTCCTCCCTTGGGGAATTAAAGACACATTTTTCTAATTTGGCAAACAAAGCGTTGTCTCTGAATTTTTTTAGGGACTAAACGCACATGTTTAGTATGTTCCTCTTGATTCTTTGAGTAGATTAAAATATCGTCAATATATACTATGAAGCAGATGTCCAACAAATCATGCAACACTTCATTTATGAAGTATTGGAATGCTGCAGGAGCGTTGCATAGACCAAAAGGCATCACAGCATATTCAAACAAACCAAACTTGGTGCGAAAAGCGTTGTTCCACTCGTCGCCTTCTTTTACACGAATCAAGTGGTAGGCTCCACGTAGGTCTAATTTGGTGTATACACTGGAACCTTTTACTTGGTTGAGGAGGACCGGAATCAAAGGTAAAGGGTACCTATTCTTAATGGTTGCCTTATTAACCGTGCGATAGTCTATGCAAGCACGCAAGTCTCCTGTCTTCTTCGCTACAAAAAAAAGAGGCGAGGATACCGGCGAAGTGGAGTGACGAATAAAACCTAGTTCTAACAGTTCGTCTAAGTAGGTTCATAAATACTGATTTTCTGGTTCCGTTAATGCATATATTCTGCTACAAGGCAACTTAACCCCTGGAATAAGATCAATTCTACAGTCCTAGATTCTATGAGGTGGAAGAGTAGTTGCCTTAACTGGATCGAACACTTCACTAAAGTCCTGATACTCAATAGGTAATTCTGAGTGATTGGGATCTACTGCAGCACAGCAAAGTGGCATAATAGGATCTTTTATGTCTTGGTAACAGTGTAACCTGCAGTGAGCAGAATCAAGGGTCACTGTACGTTTGACCCAATCAATCTTAGGATTATGATATTCCAGCCAAGGGATGCCAAGAATAACCCCAAAAGAAGGCTTGTCAATTAAATAAAAGACTACATATTCAGAATGACCATTTTCAGCAACAAACAACAGTGGTGTAGTATTAAACCAAATCAGGCCAGAAGATAGAGCTGATCCATCAACAGCCCCTACTGGTTCTGGTTCTTTCTTGGGTACCTGGATCAACTGTAACTGTTTAGCTAGAGTTAAATCAAAGAAATTACCTGTGGCCCCTGAATCTATGAGCACAGGAATACTATGTCTTTTCTGAGTGGTCAGAATAAGAAGTAATCTTACCGTAAAGTGTTTGGGCACTTGATTCAGTACACAGGGTGCATATCTTGAGACCTGGTTAGATAATCCTCACAAGGAATCGATCTCTACATTCCCTGAGATGATTGGTTTTCCGACTCCCTATCCATAACTAAAACATTCTTCTTAACCGGTGTTACTGGACAGTTTTTTGCAAAGTGACCAGCCTTCCCACAATATAAACATAGATTACCTTTTCTACGTCTTTCTTTTTCATCATTAGATAAGGGTCCCTTTATTCCACCAATTTGCATAGGTTCTACTGCAGGGGTTTTAATGTCACTTTCTTTTTTCTCTGACTTAAAGTGTAGAGTGTTAAAATCACTTTTGGGTCTTTCTCCCTTACGTTCACCTAGACGATGATCGAGCTTAACAACTAATTCTTGGAAATCAGCAAAGTCATTCGGCAATTCAACAATATGGGCTAAGGAGTCCTTAATCTCATCTCTAAGACCTCGATAGAAGAGTGAAACTCTTTTTTCAGCTGGCCAATGTGTTTCTGCAAGTAATCTGTTGAAGGTTGTAACATAGGTGATTAAGTCTTTAGAACCCTGTCTCAAATGCAATAATTCATTATCCGAAGCTTGAAGAAAAACGAGTCTAGCAAATAAGCTGGTCGTGGCTGCTTTAAAGTCATTTAAATTATGCAAAAGAGGATCATTGGCATCTACCAAAGGCATAGCCCAATCCGCTGCCACCCCACTCAAATATGAAATAATGAAAGACACTTTAGCTGTATCTGTAGTAAAGATTTGTGGTTTGCATAAAAAATGCAACTGACATTGCCTCATAAAAGTAGTGAATCTATTGGAATCCCCAGTAAATCTTTCAGGTTTTGCCAAAGGCACTGGTGTGGGAGTTACTACAGTCAATTGTACTGGCTGTTCTGTAACAGAAGATGACTGGGTGCGCAAATTTGGGGGGCTGAAAGCAGATACACCAAACTTAGGGGGTGACAAAATAGGGCGACTTTCCTCCGAGGGTCCCCTCCAAGTGGTAAAACCAGATCTGGTTCTATCAAGTTCTTGACGTAATGACTGATTCTCGAAACGCAATTCCTGCATTTCTTCATTCAGCTTCTGCACCAACTGGGTAAGTTGAGTAACATCCATCCCAGAAAACGTCTTAGCTTGCAGCAACCAAGAGAAACAATTATAGTGGCTTCGCTTTCTGTTGAGGTTCCACCACGAGGCTGCTGAGTTTGTTTCTCTCTGTAGCTGCAAGCTTCCAACTCCCTTTTGGACCAACCAGGTAGCAAGGTTTAAACTCCTGACTACTCCGATTTTTCCACAAGGGAAAGGGGAAGTGAAGTGAGAAACACAAAAGACAAAACACTGGTTCTCGTCTGCTTTAACGTGGTTTCTCTGGATAAGTGTGCCAGGCCTTCAACAATGATTTCTCTGTGATATAAATTATAGTCGCTTACTCACAGCTATTATTTAAGATTCGTATTTCAAAAGGTATTACACACCAACTCAATGAACATACCTCTTAGCTTTCAGCCCTGGACTACACTTCAACAATTATCAGACTCTTCGAGCTTAGTGAAGGCCTTAAATGAAAATGCACAATCATGAATCATGAACCAATTACATGAATGAAATCATTAATTGAGTTAGTATAATTAGAAGAGGTTTAGATTATTCTAGGTAACTCTGGCGTACCTGATTAATTGTTGTCTAGTCGAAGATTATGGGGTTCTGATCTGTAAGGCACAAGAAAAAAGGCAAAACATGAAAATACCAAGCACCCTGCTTGGGTACACCTCAGATCAATACTTGATATCTTATCAATGCTTGTTTGACTACTTCACAGCACTGGTCATATGCAAATTAGCACTAAATACAATACTTAACAGATACCATAATTAACAACAGACTTAAATCAGTCTTTCACTCTTTTACAGTACTTATCAGCAGACTTAAATCAGTCTACACTCTTTGTTCTTATTTAGAGGAGCCAATGCTTGTTTGTTTGGTTAGTCAGTGTCAATGAACCAAACTCCAATGCTTCTGATCAAAGTTCTTTTCTTCGTTGCAAATTACTGTCTCAAACGATCGCTTTTTCAGGACTAACTATCTCAATGTTTTCTTTTTGTTTTCACAGAAGGAAAGGGTTAATAAAGTCTTACTGTCCTTCTCAACCGGAGATGACGTGTCGTTCCAAGAGAAACACCGGGAACTGCTCGAGTGCCGAGAAGATCAAGGAGAAATCCGGAGGGAAACGAAGATGTCCAGGTAAATCCGGATAATCAGCTTGAATTCTGGGGTCTCTAGGCAAGAAGCTTTCCAGGACCGGACTCACCAGGAAGGGTGGGAGGAAGAAATACACAGCTGCACTCGCGATGACGCTCAGGAGAAGCGAAGCGTCATCGCGTGTTTCTAGCAGCCTTTTATACCTTGCTGCTTTCCAGAATGCTCATGCTGCACACGTGAGAATCAAAAGACAGTTAACACGTGCAATTTTGGAACCATCTATCGGGTAACGGTGGCATCGTAGGGAAACATTCAACAAGCATTGGTAAATGCAATATTTGAATTAGGACTGAGTTATGGTGCATTTAACTTTGATATCATTACAACACCAACAAGAGAGAGTGGGTTACACAATACTTTTATGCTCGAAGGACTAGTATATCAAACGTATACCATGAAAAGCATGAAAAAAGACCTAACTACACATTAACCCTTAACACGTACTGCAATAAGACATTACCAGAGGGGAGAGTCAAAGAATCAAATTGTCCTTTATGGGCTTGACTAAAGATACTAGGTCTTTTAAGATAGCCCTGAGGAGCATAACAAAATCGAAAGCTCCTGCCAGCTATGGCAAATCTAAAAAGATATCTACTATCTGGATGGATTGGTATGCTGAAGAAAGCATTTTTCAAATCAATCACGGAAATGTTTTTTCTTGAGGGAGGGATCATCGTTAGCAATGTGGCAATGTCAGGAACCACTGGGTATTGAGCAATTACAATTTTGTTTATCGCACGCAGAACAATGACAAAACGATAGACATCAGGGTGATCATCAGAGGCATCTGAGGGTGCCTTCCTAAGAATGGGAAGAATGGGGATATTACAAACATTTGCTACGGTTTCCTCAACCACACCTGCCCTGATTAAGTCCTTTATTATTTGCCAGCGGGCTTTCTCCCCTGCATGTGGTATCCTATACTGAGGAATACGTGGTAGTGCAGCATTATCTTTTCTCTTAATAGAGACCTGTGGGATCTGCAACAGCCTCACAGCCGTAGCTCCTGTAACCAACAGAGTATGTGGCACATCCTTGAACTCATAAACAACTTGATACTTAGTTCCCCAGGCTAGAAAGAGGTGAGAGAACAAACACGGAGTGTATGGAGCTAAGGGAGCGTGTCAGTCAGTCAGGGAACAAGGTGTTCCCTTGTTGGAACTAGGGGACCTCACACACCCAGACGGGAGCCTAGGTGTCATGCTTCATCATCGGTCTCCTGCTCCTCGTCAGACTGGCGCTGCAATGTCTGACGGAGCGCCGTAGCGCGGAACAGCTGTTCCGCGCTACCGGCAGGAGCGCTTCGTGGTGTGGGTAGGTTTTCCGCCCTGGCAGCTCTTCGTCTCAGGTACTTTACCACTTGAACTGCCCCACGTGAACAGACTGCGGGGCCCTTTAGGGTTGTTCCTAGGGTTCCCCTCCAGAGCAAGACCTGCTGGCTTGCTTCCTGATTGACCCATTGAGGTTGTATTTAGATACTTTATTTATTTTTCATTTTTCACTGTGTAGTACCCACTTGAGGTCCTGAAGAATTGCCACATTGGCATGAAACATGTCGACCTTTTTAGAGGGTTGAGTAAGTTCACTGTAGCCTAAACAGTCCCTTTCTCCCCTCCCACCCTTTTAAACTAGGGAGTCAGCCACCCCAAATAAAGTTCATTGTGGACTGACTTACCTTCTTTTAAACCTCACCTTTTCACTCACGACTACACTTACACCAGACCCCTCACCCTCACGCAAAAACTGGCTGGAACAAAAGATCTCCATCAAAGAGCGCCTACGGCGCCCGTCAGACATTGCAGCGCCAGTCTGACGAGGAGCAGGAGACCGATGATGAAGCATGACACCTAGGCTCCCGTCTGGGTGTGTGAGGTCCCCTAGTTCCAACAAGGGAACACCTTGTTCCCTGACTGACTGATACGCTCCCTTAGCTCCATACACTCCGTGTTTGTTCTCTCACCTCTTTCTAGCCTGGGGAACTAAGTATCAAGTTGTTTATAAGTTGATTGGACGCATACTTTGGACCCCGTAAAACATTGTCCACCCCTGGTTCCTTTTTTGTAATTTACATCCTTGAACTCTGCAGGGTGGGGGATAGCTTTAGTAAAACATTGTTTTTGCACTAATCACCTTCGGGCCAATGGTCATGTAAACGCCTTCCGGTGAACAGTATATAGTTGCATGTAGCCTTTTCAACAAATCTAGTCCCATCAAATTCTCCCCACAATTCGTTGTCAGTAAATGTGGTGAATCAACCGTGAAAGGGCCAATAGTCAAAGCAAGAGGCTTAGAAATGGGGCTCACAACTGGCAAGCCTGAGAAACCTACTGAAACATTATTTAGGCCAGAAAGAACTGCCCTTGGGCCCAGTGAATGAGAAAACAGAACTATTCATAGCACCCTTATCAATCAGGAATGTCTTGGCCGTGGTAACATAAGGTCCACGCTGATCTACAGGCACCGAAACTAGTCCCTCGCCCTGTCCCTGGATATCCTATCTGTAAGACATTCCTGTTGCCTCGTCCATATCACAATCATCTAATGTAATACTGTCGCCTATGAGTATCATCAAAATAATTCTGATTCTGACAACCAAACAACGAGTCCTCTGTCTGCATCTCATCATGGCCACGTCCATCATGACCACGCCTCTGAAACCCAGACCTCTTGGAACTGCAACTTTGTGTAACAGCTCTAGGCACTCACTTCGCCAATGCCCCTCCTTTTTCCAATACGCACATTGGTTCGGTCCAACAGGTACACCTGCGGTGCTATTCCTGTTAGTCTAAGGCAACTGCTGGGCCAACTCCGAGCCCCCTCTTCCTCTTTCTCTCCTTCTTCCTCTTCCTCTTCCATTTCCCCTTTTCACTTGCTGCATTAAAACTTTCATCTTGAAATCCTTATTCTTTTTCTCCACTTTCTCCTTCTCCTCATTTTCTCTATGCTCGTAATACTGTGCCATACTCAATATCACTGATGGGGAGGAGGTAGTCCAAGTACTTCCTGAAGCCTGCAACCGAGTCGTGATCTTGGGAAGCAGGTTCATAACAAATCTGTGTACAAACAATCGGACACCACCCTCCACCAACAAATCTTGTCCGCTAAAATTCAAGAACACACGCTCAAATCTGGTGAAGAAATCAGACACACTTTCATCCTTCTGACGACATGCTGCTAACTTGTCCCAATCTACTCATCTAGGAGAAAAAAGGGAATGCGTATAAGTGATAATGCGACCCAGTAAAGCTAATATTTCTGCCCTCGGCTTCTCGCCAGGCTTCCGTTCCTTATCCCATGCCTTTATCTTGTTCCATGTCCCTCCTAACTCCATTGCATGGTACTGCATATGCACCTTCCTCCATATATCCACTGGTACCAATAATCATTACTTGGAGGAAGCCGCATCCATCAATTCCTTATAATAGACAGTTTGATTTTTCCTAGGGTCTGGCAACTGACTTTTAAGGGATAGCACCTCACTCCTCTTCCAAGGAGTGTAGACCCACTGTTACTGGAAACGGGCTTCTACTTTTTGCTGAATAACAACGTTTGTGGCTTTTCGCTGCTCCGGAAACTCGGGGTGGTAAATGGGATGTACCTCCCTCATAGGGAACTGCGTAGCCATCGTTGGGGTCTTCTGATGTAATCTACTGCAGAAACCAATCAATGTCGCAACATTACCAAGAACATCATTGGGGGCCAAGTTGGTAGCATACACACGATCCCGGATATCATATATGATCTGTGGAGCAACACCATTGAAACACTGTTCCCACAATCCTATTTGTGTAGCCGACATGTGCTTGAGAGCATGCTGATGCACAAATAACTCATAATCTTTCATCACACTTCACACGTCTTCCATGCTTTAAATCAGATTCCAGGCCCACTGCGCAGCCTGATCAGCCACCATTCTGTTCTCCTCATTTCTCACATCAGATTTCATCAACACCCTTCCCATTAGTTCTCGTGCTGCTGCCTAATTCCCTTTATCCACTTCACGCACAGGCGTCCCAGCACTCAGCAGTACCGGAGTTGAAACATTTGAGGGGGACAGAGCAGATGAAGAAACAGGTAGAAACGTTAGCAACGGCTGCGAAGAAGGAGTGAGAGAAGGGGAGACAACAAGTATAGGGCCATCAGACATAACAGGAAGCTGGCAGGACAGAGGCAGGAGCAAGAGACAGGAAGACCAGAGATAGCAAGAGCAGAATCCAGAGACTGATACATCGATATAATGGGGTACACCCTCTGTGGGGCATAAGGAGGTGGGGTTCGGGTATCTAATAGCTCTTTCACAAAGACATCACCTTCTTCCCGAGTGACATAGCATTTATCACTCTGTAAGCAAAAATTCCTATCTGTACATTCTATACCCTTCTTTATTTTCTCTCTATCGTAGGCCACTGCTTTCTGCATCACTGTCTGCACCTTCCCCCTTCGGACCTCCTTCTCCACTCTCATAGGTCACTGCTTCGCTTCCTTCTGCCACACCAGGAGATATTTCAAGAAACCTGGGCGGTTGAAGCTTTATTTCGGACGGGTTACTTGAACTTTTTTAAACCAGCAGCTAAGGGCCCCAGGGGAAGACCGGTTGGTGGCCTGACCATCTGGGTACGTCCGCGTGAGGGTGTCTCTGTAGTTGAAGTCCCCATTGACAGCCCTGATATTATGGCTATTAGGGTCAGTTCCTCTAAGGGCCTTAATATCCTTATTGTTAACATCTACACAAGGGGTCTTCCGGGAGGCAGGTGCTCCCCAATCATTTCATGTTTGGAGGGCCTTCTCAGTCTAGTGGCGAATGCTGGCCATAAGATAGGGGCAGGGGATTTTAACACCTGTTTCAAGCCTCCGGGTGAGGATGATGGGAAGATTACCGAGTCTGAGGATGCTTTGTGGGGTGTTCCCCAGTTGGAGTTAAAACCAATAAGGAAATGGACGCAGGCGGCTCTGCAAGTGAAGGGACTGTGCCTAGACAAGGGTATGAGGGCTGTAAATGGAAGATCAAAGCCTGATAAACTAGGTGAAATTACATTTGACAATGGCAGAGCTGGGAGTCGAATCAACTATATCCTAGCAAGCGTTGAGATGTGGTCGGCCATTGTAGATATGATGGTAGTAAAAAGGCTGGAAAGTGACCACAACCCTTTGTCCCTGACCATATCTGATAATAGCTTTACTAGCTCCCCTATAGTTGAAGGTGCTCCTATACAGGAACAAGTTACCCTAACTAATGACCAAAGAAGGGTTTGGTGGCCAAAGATTGCAATAAACTAAAAATCACGGGCCGCCATAAGAGAAATGGTTAGTCGCTCTATGGACACAATAAATAGCTGTGAGTCTCAGAATGTGCTTGATGATAAAATGTTGGGCATCCACAGCAATTTATTTTTGGGGCTCAAACAATTTTTTATCAAAAGCTTTGCAAAAACTAAGGGAAGCAAAGTCCAGAGACCATGTTCTTGGTACGATAACAGCTGCAGACAGGCCCAACGAGCCCTGATCATTGCCATTAAATCTAGACTACCCGATGTCATTCACAGTTGTAGGGCTATATATAAAGCTGCTCAAATAAAAGCCAAGAAAAACTGGGATGAGGACCGCTGGAGGGAGTTACTTCAGGCTTGTGAGGGCAGAAAGATGACCCGATTCTGGAATGTTCTCAAATGGGGCAATTGCCAGCTATCTAGGACCCCCACTAATCATGTAGAGCCACAACAATGGGTAAGCTATTTTGAGAATCAGTTTAAAGCAAGGGTTCGATCTGCAGAACTTTCATCGCCCCTCAGTTTTGAAGAGCCATTGTTATTTGCCCCCAGTGAGGTGGAGGCAGTTCTTAGAATAATCCCAAGTGGCAAAGCTCCTGGCCCCGATTGTATCCCTGCGGACCTGTTTGCATTGTGTGCAGTGTAATTATGTGGCGTGTAATTATGTGGCACTGAGTGGTATTGTGTGGAGTGTGTGTTGCATTCAGTAGAGTGTAATTATGTGGTGTGTAATTATGTGGCACTGAGTGGTATTTGAAGTGTATGTTGCGTTGAGCGCAGAGTAATTATGTAGCATATAATTATGTGGCACCTAGTAGTATTGTGTGGTGTGTGTGTTGCATTCAGTAGAGTGTAATTATGTGGCGTGTAATTATGTGGCACTGAGTGGTATTTGGAGTGTATGTTGCATTGAGTGCAGCGTAATTATGTGGTGGGTAACTATGTGGCACTGAGTGGTATTTGGAGTGTATGTTGCATTGAGCAGAGTGTAATTATATTGCGTGTAATTATGTGGCACTGCGTGGTATTATGAGGAGTGTATGTTGTATTCAGTTGAGTGTAATTGTGTGGCGTGTAATTATGTGGCACTGAGTGCAGTGTAATTATGTAGCATGTAGTTATGTGGCACTGAGTGGTATTGTGTGGAGTGTGTGTTGCATTCAGTAGAGTGTATGTATTTATGTGGCACTGAGTGGTATTTGGAGTGTATGTTGCATTGAATGCAGTGTAATTATGTTGCATATAACTATGTGGCACTGAGTGGTATTTGGAGTGTATGTTGCTTTGAGTGCAGTGTAATTATGTGGCGTGTAATTATGTGGAACTGAGTGGTATTTGGAGTGTATGCTGCATTGGGTGCAGTGTAGTTATGTGGCGTGTAATTATGTGGCACTGAGTGGTATTTGGAGTGTATGTTGCATTGAGCAGAGTGTAATTATGTTGCGTGTAATTATGTAGCACTGAGTGGTAATATGAGGAGTGTATGTTGTATTCATTAGAGTGTAATTGTGTGGTGTGTAATTATGTGGCACTGAGTGGTATTGTTTGGAGTGTATGTTGCATTGAGTGCAGTGTAATTATGTAGCATATAGTTATGTGGCACTGAGTGGTATTGTGTGGAGTGTGTGTTGCATTCAGAAGAGTGTAATTATGTGGTGTGTAATTATGTGGCACCGAGTGGTATTTAGAGTGTATGGTGCATTGAGTGCAGTGTAATTATGTTGCATATAACTATGTGGCACTAAGTGGTATTTGGAGTGTATGTTGCATTGAGTGCAGTGTAATTATGTGGCGTGTAATTATATGGTACCGAGTGGTATTTGGAGTGTATGTTGCATTGAGCAGAGTGTAATTATGTTGCTTGTAATTATGTGGCACTGAGTGGGATTATGAGGAGTGTATGTTGTATTTAGTACAGTGTAATTGTGTGGCGTGTAATTATGTGGCACTGAGTGGTATTGTTTGGAATGTATGTTGCATTGAATGCAGTGTAATTATGTAGCATATAGTTATGTGGCACGGAGTGGTATTGTGTGGAGTGTGTGTTGCATTCAGTGTAGTGTAATTATGTGGTGTGTAATTATGTGGAACTGAGTGGTATTGGGAGTGTACGCTGCATTGAGTGCAGTGTAATTATTTGGCGTTTAATTATGTGGCATTGAGTGGTATTCGGAGTGCATGTTGCATTGAGTGCAGGGTAATTATGTAGCGTGTAATTATGTGGCACTGAGTGGTATTTGAATTGTATGTTACATTGAGTGCAGTGCAATTATGTGGCGTGTAATGTGGCACTGAGTGGTATTTGGAGTGTATGTTGCATTGAGTGCAGTGTAATTTTGTGGCGTGTAAATATGTGGCACTGAGTGGTATTTGGAGTGTATGTTGCGTTGAGTGCAGTGTAATTATCTAGCATATAACTATGTGGCACTGAGTGGTATTGTGTGTAGTGTATGTTGTATTCAGTAGAGTGTAATTGTGTGGCTCGTGACTGGTGGCTGAGAGGGTGCTTTCTGGCCGCATTTCTTACCCGCCTGAACTTTCCTGTGCGTCCCGCCGATCTTGAGGCTGGACTCTGTGGTGTTGCCTGCAGCGGGACTGCGAGGACCAGACTGCCCTGCGGACCGTGATCCGCTGCACCTGGCCCTCTTCCCGCCTCCATTCACTGCCCATTAATACCTCTCGGGGCCCCCGCTCCGCGGGAGCCGCTCGTGACTGGTGGCTGAGAGGGTGCTTTCTGGCCGCATTTCTTACCTGCCCAGAGGAATCTCTGCTGAAGGCCTGAACTTTCCTGTGCGTCCCGCCGATCTTGGGGCTGGACTCTGTGGTGTTGCCTGCAGCGGGACTGCGAGGACCAGACTGCCCTGCGGACCGTGATCCGCTGCAGCTGGCTCTCTTCCTGCCTCCATCTATTCTACTCCTACAAAGGCACGCCCAGTGTCGCGCACGCGGGACGCGCGCGGGCGTGCGCCGAGCGAAGCCCGGGCAAAGGGTGGGCCGTCTAAGGCCGTCAAAGGACGTTTAAGGACGGGCCGGGCCATACCTCTAACTTGCTCTCCCTGTGGCTGGTGGCCAGTGGTGTGTATATCTTGTTTTGTATTATTTTTTTGGTTTTCCTGATTTGGTACTATGAATATTGTTTAGAGTCACCCCCAACATGCCCTTACGTTCGGGTAAAGAGAGAACCGTGCAAGTATCGACATCAAGTGGCATGGTTTCTGGGCCCCTTAATGCTTTCTTTAAAAGGGCTACTGGCATCCTGGAGAAGGAAATAGCCTTCGCTGAGAAGCGCTTATCCCTGGACCTTATTACCGGGAAACGATCTTCCCTAGGACATATTGGCTCAGTGGCATCCCCCGCTATTCAAGCCCCCATAATGAGTCAGGACTTACATCAAGGCTCGATGTTGGTTGATTTAAGTCAGGAGGTTGATAGCTCATTATTAACTACAACTGATGGTGGCACGCCTTCTAGCACGATCAATCACAGTGGTGGCGAATGTTCGATGCCTTCGAGTCCCGAACTTAATACTCCAAATAAGGGTGGATCTCGAGATTACAAGTGTGGGAAAAGGAAAAGGAGGGATGGGGCTGGTAAAGGGGGTACATCCAAGATTCCCAAATTAAATCTTACATCTCAGCCCCCTCAGGTTCCAATTAGTCCCCTGCCACCCATACTGGTACCTTCTGACACTGCTGGTCAATGTCTATCCTGTAAACATAAGGAGGATGGTCTTTTGGGTAAGATGGAAATTCTAATTAAATCTCTCATGTTACCCCTAATGGAACGTGCTAGGCTAACGAATCAGAAACTTGATGAGTTGGAGAACCTAGTTACTGCCAATACCAGTATACTGAATAATTTAGTAATCACACCGAATAACCGTAAAGCCACTACCATTACTGCTAAAGCAGTGGGGTCCGGTGTGTCTACTAATAATTTGGTTCCACAAATTAGTGTTAAGTCAACGAATAAACAGCAAGGTCGAGTACAGTTGGAGAAAGCCCCTGTGAGTAAAAACCTGGTGGCTGCTAATAGAGGAGGACTCCCGAATGAGGGCAGTAGGTTCAACCCACAGCCATCCTTAGGTATACAACCAAGGGCTGGGCGGGCTAGTCAGCCTACCATATCGGGGAAAAAGGTCCCCAAACAGAGCCTCCCTAGTATTGACCTTCCCTCGGAGGCTACCCCTTATACTATCATATTGACGGGTGTCTCACCTATTGGGGAGGACAAAACCGAATCATTTTGGGACCTGAAAAACAAAGTTGTTTTTTGGTTGAATAAAAAAAGAACACTTCCCCCTCATCCAATACCGAGATCTTAAGTGTTAGAAGAGTTCATTGGGTGGGACACAACCCAAAAGACCTAGAAGGTGATTGTGTCATCATCAACTTTAGGGACCCCTGGGTGTGGACTTTGTGCGTAGAGAACCGAGATTTGGCAGGATTGGTGACGTTCAATCACTGGGCCTCCAGTACTTCTATCCTAAAAGGATCAATGAACCTCCTTATTACCCGATCAATCCCAGCCATAGAAGACCTTTTGACAGATTTCCTCTTGTATTGACCCCACACATTCAACCCTTCCCCCATCTGTATAATCGCTTTGAACCATTGTCTGGTTTGGAGTGTATTGATTGACTTCCTTCTTTGGCTGGAGAGGACATCCAAACTGCAAACTTTGTTAGTGATGAGGAAGGTCTCAGTAAAGGTGAGGAATCTGGAGATGATTTTAGTAAGGGTCCTGAAACCGGGCCCTTGGATATGGCCTCTGAGGGCCAGGAAGGGGGTTATGAATTGGAAGGTTCTGCTAGGTGTATTATAGTCTGCGACCACCCAGTTAGAATAGCACCGATAGAGGGTGGGGGGTCAGGATATCATCTGGGATCTACAATCCAATGTGAATTGCCCACTCTAGACCCTCTGCTCAAATTGGCCTCATGGAACATCGCAGGGCTCAAAGGGAAATTTGAATCAGCTGACTGGGTAGATTTCATAGATGAGTTTGATATCCTGATTTTTCAAGAGAGTTGGGCTATTGACCCGATTTTTCTGGCAGGTTATTTACATTTTTTTAAACCAGCGATCCAGGGAAAGAAAGGGAGAGCATCAGGTGGATTAACTATATGGGTAAGGCAGTCCATCAGTTATAGGCTAGTAGAAGTGTTAGCCCACAACCCTGACATCCTGGGAATCAAGCTGTGTAGGGATAATTATCAGGATATTTTTATTATTATTATTTAATCCTGTGGATTACCTGGAGGACGGAGTCCGGAAATTATTGATGAGTTAGACTCTTACTTGGAGTCAATTGGGAGGGATACATTTATAATTGTTGCAGGGGACCTAAATTGCACTTTCGAACCTAGGTCGTGTCAGGGTGGGGACATTTGTGCTGAGGAAGACGCCGTATGGAATGTCCCAAGCCTGACATTGAATCCCATTAAGAAGGGTACGGAGGCAGCTTTGCATTGGTTGAGCCTGTGTCTGGAGTGGGGACTAAGAGCTGCTAATGGCCGCTCCATCTCCGATAAAATTGGACAGTCAACTTTTGACAACGGAGTAAGCAATAGTAGAATTGATTACTTCCTAATCAAAATAGAGTATTGTTCATTTTTGGGTGATATGACAATTCTAACACGGCCCGCGAGTGACCATAATCTGCTGATTTTAAGTTTGAATCTAAAGGATGGCCCTGGCCGGGCTCTTATAGCCAAGAGCCTTACAGCAGAGGCTATTTTAACACACGACAGACGCAAGGTGCGTTGGTGTAGGGTTTTGGAGGATCCTGATCTTTTAGACAGGATCTCCGATGTAGTTTCATCTACCTTGGGTGTCGTTCAGGAATTGTCTCCTACTGACCCGGGGTCACTTGAGCAGTTTAGTGTTTATCATGAGCTGCTCTTTGATAATCTGAAAGCTTTACTAACCAAAGCTGGCAACAATGGGAAAGTCTTGACTCCTTTATTGTGCCCGAAATGGTATAATAAAACCTGCCGGCAGGCGCATAGTTGTCTGATCAAAGCTATCAAATCTAGAGTTACTGCGGACATCAAATCGACCAGATAACAGTACAGGAAAGCCCAATGGGAGGCGAGGAGAGAATGGGATGATAACCATTGGCAGGACTTGTATGAGGCTAGTCTGTCCTCGAACCAAATCAAATTCTGGGAGGTGGTGAAATGGGGCAGGAATCCGGATATGCAAATTGCGGAAAATCACGTCTCAGCTGACGTATGGGTGGACTTTTATTCAACCCAGTTTAGAGGTCTTGAGCCAGCACCCCCAAATGTCCTGGACAATCAGTTATCTCTGTCCCCTCCAATACGACAATCCATAGTGTTTGATATTAATGACACGGTGACTGAACTGGGATCTGTACAGGCCGGTAAGGCTCCTGGCATGGACTGCGTCCCGGCTGATTTATTTAAGTCTGACCCCCTGAATTGGGTGCCCTATATCACGATGTTCGCAAATGCCATTGCGGATGGGGCGAGGATTCATGACTCATGGAAAGGGGCAGAAATCCTTCCCATTTTTAAAAAAGGAGATCGCTCTGCCCCAGGGAACTATCGCCCCATTAGCCTAATCGATGCACAACAGAAAATTTTAGCAAGGATGGTGCTCGCTAAAGTACAGGGGTGGATGGATAATGAGAATATTCTTTCCCCGATGCAAGCAGGCTTTAGATCATTTACCAGCACAATCGACCAAGTGTTCAGATTCATTCTGATATACTGGAAGATTGTGCTTCTGGGCGGAGGATCGATATACGCTGCATTCGTGGACCTTAAGTCCGCATTCGATCTTGTTCCCAGGGCAAAGCTATGGGCTGCATTAGGCAATATGGGTATGCCCCCCGAACTCTTAGAATTAGTGGAAAGATTACATGAGGGCAACTTTGCTAGGGTCAGGTGGGGCAGATAGGGGCAGGTGACAGAGCGATTCCCCGTTACACGCGGCGTACGCCAGGGCTGCGTTCTGGCCCCCACCCTGTTTTTATTGTTTATTAACCAAGTTGTGTAGTTCTTAGCAGATACGCCGACTGACGCGCCTACCCTGGGTGGTTCGAAGTGCCCATTGCTCATCTTTGCCGATGACACCTTAATTCTCTCGAAAACACAAAAGGGATTACAAACAGCGATTAATAGGTTTGAGGTTTTCTGCAAATTGAACGATTTGCAGGTAAATGTGAGCAAAACCAAATTTATGGTTCTAACCAAAAATAGGCCACAAAAGAGTCACGCTAGTATGAATGGGGTGGAATTAGAGCAGGTGGAGGTTATGACCTATCTTGGTGTGGTCCTGGATAATAGGCTATGTTGGAAACCCCAGATCGAAACACTTTGTTTGAAATTTGCTCGACTGACGGGGTGCCTAATCCAGGAACAAAGAAAGTCACAAACCAAAAGGGTAATGACTGCACTAAAAATTTATGATGCCAAAATTAGATCTGCTATTCTGTATGGTGCTGACCTATGGGGTTTTACGGACCTGGCCCCTTTGGTTAGAATCTAAAATAAGTTTCTGCGTAATTTGGTAGGCCTTCCGCAATCCACCCCTGCCAAACCGTTACTGCTTGATATGGGGTGTCAATCGATTAAAGAGTTGGCGCAGTTTCGGATGGTAGCTTTGTGGAGGCGAATTTGGTCAACGCCGGAATCAGCCCGCTTTGCCAACGAAATCTCTGATGTAAGATCAATCATGGGATCAGGTAATATCCCTTGGTTCAGAGAGGTGAAGCTAATCCTGGAAAACATGGGACTTAGCTCACTGTGGGTAGCACCGGGGAAAAACACCTTTCCATCCAAAAAAGAATTTAAAATGTTGTACTGGGCAACTGTAAGATGCCATTTAGCTTTACAGTCTCAATCTGTTACTTTGACTGGAAAGTTCCTGGTTCACAAACTTGATCCCCATTTGGAGGATTATTGGGACGTCATCACCAGGAGTATGGACAGAAAGCTGTATCATCAGTTTAGAGTTGGGTCACTGCCAGTAAAATCCTTTACTAGTAAATGGCGAGGCCAGTCAGCCGAGTTATGCCCCTGGTGTAGACTCCACAAGGAGACTATTGGCCACGTCTTCTTTGCCTGCCCTGCTTACTTCGCCCCCGGAGCAAATGGCTAAAGCCCATTTGCAGGAGGTTGAACACACGGGTGAGCACTGAAGCACTCAGGGTCTTAAGATCTAACACTTCAGGGATTGTGATCATAGGTGTGGCGAAATTCATGGGGTGGGCATGGATTATTAGAGCAAGATACCCACAAGTAATGTGATCAACTGTTAGTTTTAAATAATTTTATATTAGTACGTCTCAACAACATAATTTAATCTTGTTTTAATACATAGAATGTTTTAATTAGGAGGAAAGAGAATTGTTAGTTTGATTGTGTATAGTGTTTTTACGGTTGTTTTGTTATGACGATTGTCTTTTATGATGTAAACACTCGAAATAAAGACGTATGAAACCTGAAACCTGTAATTGTGTGGCGTGTAATTATGTGGCACTGAGTGGTATTGTTTGGAGTGTATGTTGCATTGAGTGCAGTGTAATTATGTAGCATATAATTATGTGGTACTGAGTGGTATTTGGAGTGTATGTTGCATTGAGGGCAGTGTAAATATGTTTCATATAACTATGTGGCACTGAGTGGTATATGGAGTGTATGTTACATTGAGAGCTGTGTAATTATGTGGCGTGTAATTATGTGGCACTGAGTGGTATTTGGAGAGTATGTTGCGTTGAATGCAGTGTAATTATGTAGCATATAATTATGTGGCACTGAGTGGTATTGTCTGGAGTGTATGTTGTATTCGGTAGAGTGTAATTATGTGGCATGTAATTATGTGGCACTGAGTGGTATTGTTTGGAGTGTATGTTGAATTGAGTGCAGTGTAATTATGTAGCATATAATTATGTGGCACTGTGTGGTATTGTGTGGAGTGTGTGTTGCATTCAGTAGAGTGTAATTATGTGGCACTTTAGTGGTATTTGCAGTCTATGTTGCATTGGGTGCAGTGTATTTATGTGGCGTGTAAGTATGTGGCACTGAGTGGTATGTAGAGTGCATGTTGCATTGAGTGCAGTGTAATTATGTGGCGTGTAATTATGTGGCACTGAGAAGTATTTGGAGAGTATGTTGCATTGAGTGCAGTGTAATTATGTGGCATGTAATTACGTGGCACTGAGTGGTGTTTGGAGTGTATGTTGCATTGAGTGCAGTGTATTTATGTGGTGTGTAATTATGTGGCACTGAGTGATATTTGGAGTGTATGTTGCGTTGAGCGGAGTGTAATTATGTAGCATAGAATTATGCGGCACTGAGTGGTATTGTGTGGAGTGTATGTTGTATTCAGTAGAGTGTAATTGTGTGGCCTGTAATTGTGTGGTATTCTTTGGAGTGTATATTGCATTGAGTGCAGTGTAATTATGTAGCATATAATTATGTGGCACTGAGTGTGTGAGGGTGCAGTGTGTGAGGATGCAGTGTGTGTGAGGGTGCAGTGTGTGTGAGGGTGCAGAGTGTGTGCGGGTGCAGAGTGTGTGAGAGTGCAGAGTTTGTGGGCGCAGTGTGTGTGGCCTGAAGGGAAGAAAAGCTCAGAGCTGAGACATGAACGGAATAAGCGCTGGAAGAATGCGAATTGTGAGTTCGGTGTGGGGGCACCCTCCCCTCGCAACACCTTTCGAATCCCCCCACATGACGAAGTTTAAAGCAGGACATTTGGGAGGAGGGCAGCCTTTGTGTATCTTTAAAAAGTAAAAAGCAATTTACAAAAAGCAACAGTACTATACGCAGAGAATGCTACTCACAGAGAGGTGGAAATGGTGAAAGATTTCAGCAGATAGGGTGCAAAACGAGGGAGTTCACACACTAGGAGTCACAAGGATGGTGCGAACCAGGAGGACATGAAACGCACAACACCGTTGCACTCTCCGGGAGCAGCGAAAAGTGTGCACTTTGAGAGTGCAAGGGGGAGTCCCACAGATAAGTGTGGACTCAGAAGTGTTTGAAAGGAAGGTACAAGCAGATAGGGGTGACTAGAAGAGTGAAATGCGAGTACACTGTCTGAGGGAGCAATAAACTGGAACTTATACAGAGGGGAGAGAAGAGGTTACTCACAGAAAGTGAGTAATGGGGGACAGGCAACATGAGGGTATAAGTTTAGGGTACTCATGTACACAGGTGTAATATTAGGGTAATCACCAGAGGGTGGAAAAGGAAGGGGCTAAGAGGATAAGTAGAGTGAGAATATTAGCAGAGTGTGGAAGAGAAGTAGTGGCAGATCGGGGACATTGATACTCAGAGGATAGAACAAGCAAGTAATGAGAAAGGTGTAAAATGATGTGTATACAAGAGGACATTCACAAGGAGTAGGGGCAAAAAGAGGGTACTGGCAGAGAGGCACTAACAGAGGTGTAAAATGAAGGCTCTTGATGTGAAGTGACAGGAGGGGCACTCTGGAGGGGGGTTACAAGGAAGACTTAAGAGAGTACTCACAGAGAGAGGTGTCTATCGGAAGCCAGGGTGGGGCTCTCTGTACAGTCCATGCACTCATGGGGTCCTCCAGCCCTGCAGTAACCTTCAGAAGACACGTCCCAGCAGACACTGCGGCCATGCTGAAGGCGGCCATGGGGCAGCAAATACACTGGCTGTGTCCTGAAAAGCAGCCCTGCCCAAGGAGCAACAACTGTAAGAACGCATGAGAGCAGTTCCCTCACTGCCTGCACGTAAGATGTCTCCTGGTACTGGAAGCGTCCTGTCGAGTTTAAGAGAAGTGCTCGAACAGTTGGAAAATACTCTTTTTTTTAAGAAAAACCCAAATAAAATCCCCCAAAATTCTGAACGCCTCTCTCTCCTGCCCAGACTGAGGTTCTCCACACCTCGGTGCGCCGCACTCCAGGGAGGGAGGCAGAGAGTCAACAAGAAGCCAGGAACCAGGCACAAATATGCCAAACATGCTAGAAACTTCAAGGATTTGAAGCTCCCATATCCCAGAGCGTGTCAGAGAGAGAGAAGGGAAAGAGAGAGAAGACGAGCAAGCAGGAGAGGGGAAGAGAAGACAAAGGTAAGGCAGGGAAGCGGGAAAGCAGGGGATGGGAAAAGGGGAACAGAGCGACAGGGAAGAAGGGGAGAGGAGAGAAGAAAACAAAAGCCACGCCAATGAAACTTTGTACCTTACCTCCTGGGAGCCTTTTATTGTGCCCCAGAGTGAAATGGTGAGCATTTGGCGGCCGCTTTGATGTTCTCAGTGGCCCCGCGGCTCACTGAGAACATCAAAGTCGCCGCGAAAATGCTCCCAAGGGCTGTAGGCGGACAGATGGTGCGCGCGCCCGGCGCACATGCACTGTGCCCAATCCGCCTGCAGACTTTGGGAACATTTTTGAAAGCTCCCTTACTATACTCTCGCAGAACAACGCATAAACGTAAGACCGGTGGGGCGCTGGGGCCGGGTGGAGGGGGATTTCGACAGAGGATGACGAGGGTAAAATAATATTTTTTTTGATTTTCGGTTGTGGTCGTCTGTTGAATCCCCCCCAACACGGTCCCACTGCCTCACCGCTCTTACCTACATGGGCCGCGGCTGCGTATGAGTTGGTAGGACTCCATTTTATACTTATAAAGTGGGGGACATGTACATCAGCGGAGAATCATGCAAATAAATGGAATGCTGTGTCAATCATGATAAGCAATAATGAACAAAATTGCTTCCTACATCCAAACAATTATCTCTTATCACTGATGTAAAGTAAAATTTGCTCTGCCTGTGGGAACTGGTACCTTGCACATCCACACAACCAGCACAAAAAGCAGTTTGCCGGTTCTGCTCCAGTCATCTGAGGATGCCTGATTTATGAATCCAACCCCTCATACTGAGATAGGAATCAATGCTTTAGCTCCTTCAGATTTCAAAGAAATGCATTTGCAGTTAGTTCAAGCCTGCATAACCTCAAATCACATATTATGATAATCCTAACTCCCAACCAGTACACGGTTTCTTCTTAGTGAAAACAATGTCCTTGGTAAACTGCTACATTTACTAAGTGATTCTGCACATTATCTTTTAAAAAAAAGTAGCAGAGCAGCTTTGTGTCTAGATATTTGCAACTCAACACGCTTTAGGCATGGTGGTAAACTAGTCCATGTTTAAAATTAGGTTGTTAATTCAGTTGTAGGAACAACCTTTTCTTGCGCCTGAAACAGGTTGACAAATCTAGCTCAATTTGCATTCAGTGCAGGTCCATGCTAACCTGATTTTAATTGTAATGATATTTATATAGCGCTTACTGCCACTGATGAGGTGCTGAAGTGTATTTCAGCGAGTAGCACGCTACACCAGAACCCAAGGTGGATTAATGTATTGGACCACCTTCTCGTAGGACAGGTCAGAGAAGACCTTATCCTCCTGGCAGGTGATTTAAACTGCACTTTTGAGCCGTTATATGTAGCCGGAGACAGTTGGGGCTCTGCAGAAGATGCAGCTTGGAACATCCCAGACTTGTTGCTAAATAAAACTGCTAAAGCTACTGAGGCCGCATTGAACTGGATGGCTCTGTGTCTTACCCAGGGGCTAAGGGCAATAAATGGTCGGTCAAGATCAGATTTGGGTGCAAATTACACCTTTGACAACGGATTAAGGAAAAGCCGGATTGACTATTTTTTGTTAAAGCTGGAATACTGGCCATTGCTGGTAGATATGGAAGTGGTACCCCGCCCAGAAAGCGACCATAACCCTCTGGCACTTAATTTAAGGTTACCAGGTTTGAAGAGACTAAAAGAACCTGACACCCCCCGGACAGGGGACGTTCTTCTGACCAATGATCGCAGGAGGCTAAAATGGTCCAGGCTAGCGGGGGATGAGATCTTCCAGGAGAGCGTTGAGATCGTGGTCTCAAACATGTTTAATGAAATTACGCGCGAGGAATTACAGGGGGGTGGCTCTGTAAACATTGTTATTGACCTTCATGAGCGCTGTTTTAATGAGCTCAGACTCCTTCTCTCTCTACCAGGTCAGAAGGGTACTGTTAAACAGAATGCAACCCGCCAGAAATGGTATAATAAAAAGTGCAGGGAGGCCCACAGACATCTTGTTAATGTGGTTAAGTCCTGGAACATGAGTGCGGTTAAGACAGCAAGGGTGCGATATAAGAAAGCCCAGTGGGAAGCCAAACGGGAGTGGGAGGATATGTATTGGTCCGATCTTCTGGACGCCTCCACCTCAAACAACCAGCTCAAGTTCTGGAATTTAGTGAAATGGGGCAAGGACCCTGACTCACGTAACCCCACAAACCACGTTTCTCCCGAAGTCTGGGTGACCCATTACTCGGCTCAATTTAGTGCTGAAACATCTGAACCCCCCTTTAAACTGGACGAGGCACCTCATCCATCCATTCGAGGGGAGAAACTTATCTTCTCAGAAACTGAGGTAGAGCTAGCACTTGGCCTGACTCAGCGGGGAAAAGCACCAGGGATGGACTTAATCCCTGTTGACCTGTTTAAAGCCAACACCGATCTTTGGGTGCCCTACATAACAAAGATCGCTAATGCAATAGCTAAAGGGGCAAGAATCCCTAGGTCGTGGAAGGGCGCGGAGATACTCCCAATCCACAAAAAAGGCGACAGGTCTAATCCGGGAAACTACCGCCCGATTAGCCTCATCGACTCCCTCCAAAAAATTATTGCACGCATGGTTTTGAGTAGAGTCCAAGGCTGGATTGAACAAGAGGATATTTTATCTCCCATGCAAGCAGGCTTCAGATCTGGAACGAGCACCATCGATCAGGTGTTCAGATTTTGTCTGATCTACTGGAAGGTGGTCCTGCTCGGCGGTGGTACCATCTTTGCCGCATTTATTGATCTGAAGTCTGCTTTCGATCTTGTGCCGAGGGATAAATTGTGGTGTGTCCTGAGGGACTTGGGCCTACCTAGGGAACTACTTGATCTGATAGTTAAAATGCACAAGGACAATCACGCAAGGGTGAGGTGGGGAAGCCAGGGACAAGTGTCAAAATCCTTCCCCGTGACCCGTGGTGTTTGTCAGGGTTGTGTCCTGGCCCCAACACTCTTCCTGCTATTCATTGATCAAGTGGTCAAATTCTTTGCAGACACCCCCACTGATGCCCCCTTGTTGGCAGGGACAAGATTTCCGATGCTTATCTTTGCAGATGACACCCTACTCCTCTCAAAAACACGCAGTGGTTTGCAGCGGGCGCTGGACCGCTTTGAGGAGTTCTGTGCCATCAACGACCTTAAGGTAAACGTTGGTAAAACCAAGTTCATGGTTCTCAATAGGAGGCACCTTGTCCGTAGCTCCGTAAGTTTGAGTGGAGTCAACTTGGAACAGGTTGAAACCATGACGTACTTGGGGGTCACTTTGGATCGTCGCTTGGGATGGAAAGATCAGGTTGGTGCCCAACAGCTTAAACTTGCCCGACTCACTGATTGCCTTCTGAGTGAGCAAAGGAGATCAATTACTAAACGGGTTACCCCAGCGCTAAAAATCTATG
Organism: Lissotriton helveticus; assembly: GCF_964261635.1. Taxonomy (NCBI): domain Eukaryota; kingdom Metazoa; phylum Chordata; class Amphibia; order Caudata; family Salamandridae; genus Lissotriton; species Lissotriton helveticus. Next base: position 1,352,529,870 of record NC_136067.1, read on the forward strand.
ACACCAAGATCAACACCGCAATTTTATATGGTGCTGATCTCTGGGGATACACCGACCTCTCCAGCCTATTCAGAACTCAGTGTAAGTTCTTAAGGAGCTTGATTGGGCTACCCCAATCATCACCTTCCATACCCCTATGTTTGGATATGGGATGTTACCCAATCAATGAGATGGCAAGATTTAGACTGGTGGCCCTTTGGAGGCGCATATGGACATCCCCTGACCTTACCCTTTTTGCTAAGGAATTGACAGAAGTTAGGTCAATTGGGGGATCAGGGAGAATCCCTTGGTTAAAAAGCGTAAAAACCATTCTGATTGAAATGGGACTAGAACATCTGTGGATATCTCCAAGCACCAACGCTTTTCCATCCAAACAGGACTTCAAGGCATTATACTGGGCCTCGGTCCGTTTATTGTTAATAACGACCTCCAGCTCTGTTGGTCTTACGGGAAGGTTTCTGACCATTAAGTTGGATCCCTCCCGCGAGACCTACTGGGATATCATCACCAAACCGCTGGACAAGAAACTTTACCATCAGTTTCGGGTAGGATCACTGCCATTGAATTCCTTCACAAAAAAATGGGTTAATGGAGTAACTGAATTTTGCAGTTGGTGCACAAGTCATAAAGAAACTGAGGGTCATTTCCTGTTTGCCTGCCCGATCTACTCTGTGCCTCGAACAAAATGGTTAAAACCTTTGTTCCAGCACCTCCCTTTTAGAAGGTCTTCGGAGGCTATTCAGGTTTTAAAAACCAATACCTCAGAGTTAATTGTGGTGAGTACAGCTAAATTCCTAGGGTGGGCCTGGGCTATCAGGGCAAGAAGCAGACAAAACCTTCATCAGGGCCTCTTAATCCGCTCATAAAGGCTTGCCCATGCCTCTTCTAACCAAATTCAGGAAAAAATTGTATATAGTATGAGGTATGTTTTTTGTATACTTTTGCTTGTGTTATAATTTTTAACATGCCACGTTCAGGTTAGTCTTTGTATTTCTGTATGTTTAATAACTTTTTATGATAATGGTGTTGCTATTTTTAAAAGGAAAAATGTTATTATAATGTAATGTGTTTTAAATATTGTCTTTTATGATTTTGATATCGAAATAAAGACTTAAAAACCTGAACCTGAAACCTGGATTAGTGGTAGATTAGTATAGGGAAATGTAAATTGTTATTAGGAGTAGTGGACATGTGAGAAAGTTAGTTGGATTGAATAGGATAAAGATAAAGGAGGGATAGAGGAGGGAAGAGTTTAGAAAAATGTATTTAGAAGATCATAATAGTAAAATGAGGATTAGGATGAGTCAGAAAGTGGCGGTAGGGCATATTTTGAATAAAGCGGTATAGGATGAGACATAGGGGCATATATTACAAAAAACATGTCGGAGCACGGTGCTGCACCAAATTTGGCAACTTCGCACTCTGACATTCTTTAAATGCAGAGATGCGCCACATTCACAAGATTACAGTGCACCCCTGTGTTTCCCCTAGCGCTGGCACAACAAAATCTGCCTAATACCAGTGCAGGCACCCTGCCGCCATGTTGCAAGGGTTCCTGCGCTGCAGTGGCGATTGTTTATGTGCAGGAAGGTACACCTTCCTGCAATTAAAGAATAATTCATGGCAATTTGTTCTTTCAATGTGTCCTGCAGAATGAAGCACACTTAGCGAGAGCCAAAAAACAAGGAGAAATTAATAATTTCTCCTCGTATCGCCATCTAAGATCAGGTATTCCTTGGTGTTTGATTTTGGCACTGCCTCTTACATCTGAGGCAGCATCAAAATGCAACAGGTGTTGTGGTGGAATGCCACTGAAACACCTATTGCACACTCCTTTGCTGCAGATGGCTGCGCTGGAAAGGGGCATATTTACAAGGTGGCATTAAGCCACGATAACTGGCTTAGCGCTGTCATGTAAATATAGGAAATGGTGCTAGCCCACCAGAGCGTCAAAAACATTGGTGCTTGAGTGGTGATATGGGCACATAGGAAGTCCTTGAGCCAGGCCACGAGTGAATATCTCACTCTAGCATGGGAGCTATAAGATGAGTAACAAGTGTTCATTGAGAAGGTGACCTTCTTTCTATGGGGATGTAGGAGATTGTCCCTAATGCAAGGATTCTAAAGAGGCCAAGACCATCATCATTCCTCAGGACAGAGAAAGCCTTGTCAGAAAATAGTCTGAAATCGTTTTTTCATCATTTCTTAGGCCTCATTTGAGGTTGGTCTTCCTGATAGAAGTGGAAACTGGAAATAAGAAAGGAACTGTACAGGGAACAGAGTCATCATATAAAACATCTTAAATGCAACATTTGTCTTTCTGCCTATACTCTGCCCCAGTGATAGGTACATTGGTGGCCAACTGTTGAGGATCGTTTCCGCTGATTTCAAAGACCACTTAAATAGTCCCCTGGAGAACTCTGTCACATGTGCCCACAAGTTCCCACTATGGGATCATCTCCATTACATGCTAGTGTTCCTGGTACAAACTACTCAAATCAGTGAAGAGTAAACAGGTGATCCTTGACCACCTGGAGATGATTAGCTCGACTACTGGTTGCACTTTCAACTTGCAACAATGGCAGAATTATAACAAAATGAGCAACAAAACAGTCAAGACTGCCAACCTGGCAGAGCATGGCATGGTTTAGCAAATGGATGATCTTCTATACTCCTGATCGGCTCCACAAAATGTTCCCTTCTGTTGATCCTAGGTGCTTTAGATGTGGACTTACAAATGGGGATTGGCTTCACGGTGCGTTTACATGCCGCCACCTAAAAGATTTTTGGCAAGATGTTTTTTCTGAAACCAGTAAAAAATTAGAAATCAATCTTCCTCCTACCCTTTAACTGTCCTCTTCAGCTGAATGGAGATGAGGGAAGTCTTGACCGTAAGTCAACGTCAATTTAGTTTTATTGCAACATTAATTGCGAGATGTCTTATTTTAGCAAACTGGAAATCCAAGGTGGTTCCGATGATCCATCAATAGCTTATAAAAATTCAGAGTTCTCAAACGAGAAACATTATACGCTAAAAGGGTTGGCTCTTCTGCCAAACTTGATAGAATCTGGCGATTTTGGAATAGAATTGTTTTGTAACTAACTTTTAACTATGCGTTATTTCACTTTAATTTCACTATAATTTATGAGTTCTATAAGTATAATTACAGATAATAAACAGGTCTTGAGCTTTCTAGTATATCATGACCACCTGTTTTTGTATATTGAATGTAACGTTTTGAATGACGGTTTCATAGACTCAAAATGAATTACGAATATCGTATTAACGCAACAGGACCTCAGCAGGTTGCTTTCTCATTTTGTATAAAATACTTTTGCTACCAAAAGAAAGATGTGTAGATGTGTATATATATATATATATATACATATATATATATATATTACCTACTGGCGGTCGCCAGTAGGTATATATAGTTAGGATTTTTTCTCTATGGGATTTTTGAAAATTCTATGTCTAATAACTTTGGCGTTTGTGGACGGAATTGGCTGAAATTTTCAGGAAAATGGAACATTTTGTTTCTGAGCAGCCCCCGAAAATTTGGGGGGGTTTCGTCAAGGGGGGGCTGAGAAAAAATCGGGGTCCCAAAACGTGTTTTTAACATTGAGTTTTCCATAGGGCGGTTGGCCTCACTTTTAGCCCGAACGGCTGAATGGATTTCCACGAAACTTGGCAAAATTGTAGATATTGTTTGCCCGATGTGCCTTTGCTAGGTCTCAAGATATGTGGTCCTGTGAATTTTGAGTAAATTAGGTTTAAAAAAAGATATATATCTAGAGCCGCGACCGGTACGCGTACCGGGGAGCGCTTCAGGCGTGCCACGCGACTTGCGCACGGCAAGCTGATTGGTTCTCGGGTGTCTGTAAACATTCGAAACAGTCCGCAGCGGCCGCCATCTTGTGTCTCGGTGGGATTGAGACACAAGAGGTGGCAAGAATCAAAGGGGGGAAATGAGCAAAAGGGGGCAGGGTACACCCCCCTGACCCCCTACTTTTGATGTGGGGGCCATAAAAGGCTCCCGCGGGTGAAAAAAAAATTTAAAAAAATCGATTTTCGCGGGGGGGAGGGCCCGGTACGCGCACCGGGGAGCTTACGGGGGAGCGTACATGGAGATTAAAAATGACAGACTTTTTATTTTTTTTTTTAAAAAGCTTCTTTTTATAAATTGGAGGTAGTTCTGAAAAGAACTTTTTTTTTGATTTTGTTGTTTTATATATTTTTTTTTGTTTTTGTTGTTTTATATTTTTTTTAGACTTTTTAAAACAATTTTATATTTTTTTGGGATTTTTGTCAAGGGAAAAACAAAAACAGGGATTGCAAAACTGCTCAACAGGAGCAAAAAAATTTGAAAATTTAGGGACTGGCAGAGCAGCGGTGTTGCTGCTTCTTTAGGGCAATCAGTTCAACACTCTGCTCCCCATAGCAGAGCAGTTCGTCACACTCCGTGCACAAAAATTTGATGCCTGCAAACACCGGCTGAATGTTAGGGACCATTCTTCCACGGGGTGGTCCCGAAGGTGTTGCTCCACCAGTGGAGGTGCTGCCGCCATCTGTTGGTACATTCCGTGCCAGCTCTCTGACACTCTCCCTGGCAAAGTTGTTAGGGTGTCTTCTTTTCACATGCCTGATCAAATTAGCATTCCCAAAACTATATTTTTTCAGAGGATTGCCTCTGGATAAACTACTCCCACATATTTTGCAGGTTACTTTGGGAGCGTTTACTTTTTTCTGTCCTTCAGGGATGTCGTAAAATTTCCAGATGAAATGGGTTTTTTCTTTTGCTGAGGAGGGTCCTCATCTAAAAATCCATCTGAATCACTGCTGGATGACTCTCTTGCAGCCATTGCTGGAGATCAGAAAAGTAGGAGATAGAGTAGACAGAACAGCTCTTGCTCTCTCCAAGTACAAAGCAATAGTGAGAGAAATGGGTGGGTTTCACACAATTTGGAAAATAAAAAGTTCTGAACCAATGAAAAGTGTTATTTTAAAGTCACATGGTTTGACGCGCTTACGCTACGCGCCCCGGGGCGCGCCCCGGGCGTGTATCGTAAGCGCATCGGGGCGCTTACGTTGCGCGATCGTATGCGCTTCCGGGTGCGCTTACGCGGTGCGTCATAAGACGCATCTCGCGGCTACGCGATACGTGTCTTATGACGCAAGGCGTGGCGGCTACGCGATACGTCACGATGTTGTTTTCGTTCGCGGCAATAGCGCTTCCGGGACGCGTATTAGTACGCGCCCCAGGGCGCGCCGCAAGATTGCGCTTACCCGTGCGTTCACCTGTCCGCGCCCCGGGAGCTTACAAAAAAAAAGTATTAAAATTTTTTTTATTAATAAACATATAAAATATATGTTTGGATTTAAAGAAGAATACATTTTACAGCTACAGATATTAGCTTTTAAAAAACCAATGAAATTCACTGAAAAAACCATAGGTTATAGACCATATATAGTTAGGAATTAGCATTTAAAAAACCTTATTTTACTCACACAAAACCATTGAAATTCCATACATAGTTAGTTGCACTAACTATATATCGCGCACCCGCAATCCACTGCTGATCATGTCACATATTACATCATTCATGACATGGTCAGTGACATCACTGATGACATCACTGATGACATCTCAAATGACATCACTGATGACATCACTGATGACAACATCCAGTGACTGTATGTTTCTGTAAAGTTAAAATATGTCTTACATATTGAAGAATGAGTGGATGTATAAGTGTCTGGATGAAGGATTTAGTAGGTGCGTGACTGACTGTATGAGTGAGTGATTAAATGTGTCTCACTGAATGCATGGGTTAGTGACTAAACTGTCTTAATTTGTGCATCATTATGTCTGTTGTGATGTAAACTGCTGCATGTGTTGATCATTAGCTATACGAGAGGCTATATGTGTTATTAATTGGTTGCCCAAGTATTTCTATGGGAGATTGAGTTTGTGTGGGGGTGGCTGGAAGGTGTGTGACTCTGTGCATAGATGTGTGAGCAGTTTATTCACTGGGTGTATGAGTTCAAGAGTGCATGTGGAAACAGCTACATGGGCAGTTGACTGTGTGCATGAGTGTATTGATGAGTGAATGGATATCTCAATGCTACATGTCATAGTAAGTACATATGTAAAACACAGTACATGTGAGAGTTGGCATATATAAATAACTGTGCATGAGAGCCACTGAATGAGTGAGTGGTTGTATCGATCATTGTGAACTTGTATCAGGGATTGTATAAGAGAGTAAATATGTGTTAGTATATGTTTCAATAAGTAAGGTGTGTTTAACTGTATAGTTGAAGAAATGGAGGTGAGATTGTTTTTCTTTGCATGACTGACTGGGTGTGTGAGTAACTCCATGGATGAGTGGCAGTGTGTGAGTGTCTGTATACACTGAGTGTATCTAAGGTTATATTAGAGTCTGAAGAGGTTTATCGTATTAGCACAAGAATGATGTCAAATGAGATGTCATCAGTGATGTCATCAGTGATGTCATTTGAGATGTCATCAGTGATGTCATCAGTGATGTCACTGACCATGTCATGAATGATGTAATATGTGACATGATCAGCAGTGGATTGCGGGTGCGCGATATATAGTTAGTGCAACTAACTATATATGGAATTTCAATGGTTTTGTGTGAGTAAAATAAGGTTTTTTAAATGCTAATTCCTAACTATATATGGTCTATAACCTATGGTTTTTTCAGTGAATATATATATATATATATATATATATATATATATATATATATATATATATATATATATATATATATATACATACATATATATATATATATGTATGTATATATATGTATATGTATGTATATATACTCTTCGAAACACCTGCTCTTCTCGCACATGAACTGGCATTGACATGGGTTGGAGTCAAAATACTAATGTATATTGGCATAACACAATCGTAACGTGTTTCGGACGAGTGAACAACCTTTTTCACACACATAGACGTCATCTTAAACGTCCCTTATATAACATGACGTGCAAAGCACTGGACACCCTTCATGTAGCAGAAATCGCATTTCATTGGTAGGGGTGCATTATAATCACATGTGTAGAGAGCACCCGCGTATAATCTCTTGTTGTATTAACATGAGATATTAGAATTGTGAAATGTAGTAACTTGAAATGTGATGCGCTTAGTTTGTTGTGAAACTGACATTTATTGATGTACTGAATGTGTTTATTAATTGTACTTGTTTGCATGTAGGTACATGCATTAATTGAATGTGCCTTATTTTCCTTTGCAAAATTGTCAAGTTCATATACTGGTTTCTTATTTTAGCTGAATCTTGTAGGCCTGGAATGCATTTGCCTGGATAATCTTACTTTAGAATTAATAGCTGAATTGCATGTGTGCTGTGGAATTTGTTCTTTTTCATGTTTTGTGTTGCAGGTGAAAGAAGTGTTCTTGTTAGCTAGAATATTGCCATTATTTTACTAGTCATACAAGGAGAGAATACATTACAATTGCATATCCTGAGTCAATATCAGAAGGTAGTCGTTCTTCACACAGGAGAAGGCCTGAGAACCAAGGACAAACTGTTGAAAGAAGAACTACCTTTAGGATTGTACTCCGAGCAGATGGCGTGACCCGCAAATACTCTTGGGAAAGATACCTGAAGTAATGTGATGCTGGGTGTAGGTAAAGTGCCAACTTCTTCTTTCTTTGGCTTCAGAGAGGGGGCATCTTAAAACAAGCTATATCTGGATAGTTTTATGCTATTGACCCATCGATGGTGGAAAGACTTCTTAGGAAGATTCCACATGCTCATCCCTTTTATTCCTCCTTTCTGAAGATGCTTAAGAAGGGATGTCACTTTAGTGTTAGTGTAGGAACAGATTAATGCTTTTTACTTATCAGCCCTCAATGCAGGGAAACTTGGACTCATGCTTTCTGATCCTCTGCATCCTGCTTCTTGAATTAATTGTTTTACATATGCTACATTGTCTTAATTGGATTCGCAGATTTGGCTTCATGCTGATTCCGAAGTATTTCTACTCACTCATCTTGAGGTGTCTTTATGTTCAGTTATTTTTGACATTGTAATAAATGAACTAACGTTACGTAGTTGTCTGTGGTTACTATGTGTCCAAAGGATTTTTTGTTGATTTGATTGGCAATAATAAAAAAAATCTTCCCCCTACGCTACCATGCTGCTAAAAACAACCATGAGACTGTGATTCTAGAATAGGTTCAGAACTTATGGGCCTGGCCCTTTCAGTTGGTAGCAGAGTAGGATGTTTAGCACATGAAGTGAAGGGAGAATCTAAAATTAGCCTACAAAAGTGGAACCTAGCACCCTAAAGTCCCAAAATAGAGCACAATGACCGAGAAAGGAGAGCAACGGAATCCAGCGGAGATTGACGGAATCTGATGTGCGGTGAGATCAGTGGTGAGCGGAGGAGTGAGTATCATTAGGGTGTATGTCTTGTTCTAGTTTGCGGGAATGAATTGATCGTGTGCTGTCTTGCGGAGTTGGTGTGAGAGGCGAGTGAATGTGGTTTTGGGCTGGACATGGTCCAAGGATTGGGATTTGAGTATCAGGTCCCCGAAGTGGCCTAAGATCCCAGGATTAAGTATGGGCGAATTTTGTGGATCTGTGATCCGCAAATTCACGCAAAATCGGCAAAAAAATCCACAAGTTCGCGGGCAAATCCGCGAACTCGCGGATTTTTAGAGTAGAGTACTTTCTGGCTAATCAGTAAGTGCTACCTCGTTGGGTAAATGTATAGTGCTTTTCCTAACACTACAGCTGCGCAAAGTGCCAGAAGAGTTGTCTCCAGTGACCATGTGTGTGTTACTATGCCATCGCGCCAAAGGGTGCAGGGGTCCCTTGAGTGAGCTGTCCATCATGGGAAGACGGTGTGTGGGTGGGGCCAAACGGGCGGACCTTCTTTGCGAGTTAACATGCCTCTTGTGTGTAAAAAAGGTCAGAGACCGATTAGAGCAGAAAATGATGAGGAGAAAGAAGCTCCTGGTCACAGGAACTGCACGGGGATTGCGCTCGTGAAAGTCAAGGATGCAAAGGCCTCTATCCAGCATCACAGCTAATTCACGACGGTAGATATGGGGAGAAAGCACACCTGCCCTGCCTCGACAAAGCTCATGATTGTTTTTGGGCTGATGAATGCGTTACTGACCTTGAGCTTCAACTCGGGCACCTGCTGTAAGTGCTTCCTGTTGAGGTTTAATTTTTGTGACAGGAGCATCGTGCCAGAATGAACCTTGCCCTTCATATTCATCCAAGAAGTGGAGGTGTTCAAGTTACATCAGGGGCAGGTCAGGAGGGAAAGGGCAAAGGAAGGGGTGTCCCTATAGAACCCAAATCAGGGATAGATGTTGTGACTCTGATCTGAAAATTACATTCTTGATTAACACTGGGGCTACCTGTTCTACTGTGAGATCTTCAGGAGTCCCAAACCTATCCCTCTGGGGAAAATCGATCCAAGTTGTAGGAGTATGGCAAACCATTTGACAGGAAAGGTCTTGGTGAAAACTGGACCTTTTCAGGATTACCTTCTGTTCGTGGTGTGCGATTCAAGTTGAGCCTGTTTACTAGGGCATGACCTCTTGTGCAAATCGAATTGTACCATCTACTGTACGCCAAAGGGAGTTGAATCCCATTCTAATGATGACGACATTGCTTTTAGGTTTGATGAATCAAAATTATTGTGTAGCCATGCTTCCTTTACTGACAGTGGAAAACATGCCGCTGGATTTGAGAGACACCGTCTCTCTAGTGGTATGGGACTTCACAGGAGAGGAAATCGGATTTATTCGAGGAGTTGAACCAGTCTGCATACAGATTAAGCCTAATGCAGAATTCCCCAAAACACCTCAGTACAACCTGACCCCTGAAACGGTGGCAGGGATTACACCTGTAATTGAGTCCATGATTGTGCAGGGCATTCTGTAGTAGATCATAGGAAGTCTGTGCAATTGGCCCATCATGGTATTGCAGAAACCAAGCTGAAAATGTTGCATTGTCCAGGACCTTAGAAAGGTGAATAACATTGTGATTCAATTTTGTCCTGTGGTACTAAATCCATCTGTGATCCGATTTCAGATTTCTTGTGAGGCTGCATGGTTCACAGCGATTGACCTCTGTCAGGCATTTTTCCCCATCCCGTTGCACGAGGAATACCAAGTCTTATTGTGGTGTTGTATCCCTCAAAGGTATACTGAAAGTTTAGGGGAGAGGAGTTGGCCTAACGGCTAGGGCGCTCGACCTCGGACCTGGGGATCTGGGTTCGAGTCTCAGTAACGACGCCAAAACCTCCTGTGATTCTGGGCAAATCACTTAATCTCCCCGTGCCTAAAATTGAAAGTGTGTCCTCATGTAACGTAACTGGAAAATATGTAAAGTGCTCTGATACCTGATTCGGTTCGGGTCTAGTTCGCGCTATATAAAACTCTGCAAAAAAAAAAAGTCCATCCATATTCAACCAGGTCTTGAAAAAGAACCTTGAGGGCTTGTTTCTGTCCCGAAGCTCAGTGCTAGTTCAATACATTGATGACCTGCTCATTGCATCTTAAACCAAAGAGGCTTGTAAGGATGATGCTATCACCTTACTGTACCATCTTGCTGAGAATGGGCCTAAAGTGTCGCCGAGCAAACCTCAGTACTGTCTGACTCAAGTTTAGTACTTGGGTCATCGAATTGAGAGAGGCAAGAGGAAGGTGTCACCAGAACGAGTGAGGGCGATCATGAAAATGAATGCGCCTACTACCCAGAAAGAAGTCAGGATGTTTTGGGGAATGGTTGGCTGCTGCCAACAATGGATCCTGAATTTCTGCTTGATGGCAAAGCCTTTGCAGATGTTGACCCACAAGGATATGTTTGATCCGGTGCCTTGGTATAACAACGGTTTGCTTGCTTTCCTGGAGTTGAGAGAGTGCCTGTGTCACGCTCCAGCTTTAGCAATGCCGGATGACAACAAAGCACTTTGCTGTTCAGCCATTAAAGAGAGGGTTGTGCTCTTTCTGTACTCACCCAGTCACATGGATGTGCCCGTAGATCAGTGGCCTATTTCTCAACTACTTTGATCCTGTAGCTTCAGTATTTCCCGGATGTCTCAAATCCGTTGCTGTAACAGATGTCAGTATTGAACAATGATAGAGTATTGTGATGGGCCATCCATTTACTGTATAAGTACCAGACTCAGTTGAGCTTCTGATGACGAGGACCAAAACACAGCATTTGACTACTAATATGTTGACAAGATATGAGCAGGTGTTGCTTGCTGCAGAGAATGTAATTCTGAAGCTCAGTTCTGTGCTAAATCCTGCTACCTTGTTACCTGTTCCAAGAGCTGACGGGGAATATTGTGAAGAGCATGACTGTCTGGATGTTACTGAGCTTTACACCAAGCCAAGACCTAACATTGTTGATGAACCATTGTCTAAATCCCTATCAAGTCTTTTTTGTTGATGGTTCATGTCTAGGAGACAATGAGGATAACCTTAGCGTAGCATTTGCTGTTTGTACCATTTCTGGACTGGTGAAAGCCACTTGTTTACAGGGAGTGCACTCCGCACAAGTGGCCCAAATCATTGCCTTGACCTGTGTATGTCTTGTCTCTGAGCAAATCCAGGTCATCATTTATGTTGATAGCCAGTCCAGTGTCGGTGTGGTTCATGACTTCAAACAGCTATGGTTACAGAGTGGGTTCCTAAAGTCATCAGGCTCTCCCATTAGGAATGGGGTATATGTGAGACAATTGTTGGAAGCATTGCAGTTAGGAAGTTGTTGTCATTAAGTGCGCAGCCCATGGGAAGGGAGACGACTTTGTCACAACGGGAAACCACTATGCTGATCAAGTTGTTCATTTTTGTGCTACTCATGCATGCATCTTTTTATTTTTATTATGGTTCTATTGTATCAATAAACAACAGCTTGCAATGGAACATTATCAAACGTGATCGGCCTACAGGCCTTCAAAAAACACTGCACTGAAAGACTTACACTGCCATCAAGCCAACAACCCATGTCGGGCAGGCGGCGATAAGAATTCTGATTCGGTGTCCTCCCTACTGGGCACTCAACTAGGTGTTCCTGGTGGCTAAGGAAAAACATGTGATCCATACATTCTACATATCAGTAGCAAAGGAGCGCATTGAACCTGTCTCCACCTCACTGGTGACCTCCTCCTCCCCCTCATCAGTCTCCCCAGCATTGTTAAGTTTAAATATAGTGTATAGTACCCAGAAATTCTTCGGCCGGCTCCTAGGTGGTAGCAGCTCGTTGTAATTTTCAGACTGCGTGCAACAATACATCATATCATGCGACCACTGTCGTATTGTCGGAATTGGACCCCTCATCCAACACATCGCAATCCTGCGCTTGGCTATTAGAGGCCCCATATCCACCAGTCTGCGAATAGCCTTAGGTAATTTCTTGGTGTACCCCAGTAGCGCCATCATTGGGTCAGGCGTAAGTTCTACCTCTACTACTCTCCCCAACTCTCTAAATATGTCCTCCCAGTAGTAATGTGTTCCCGGGCACTGCCAGGCTAAATGCATGAAATCAGCAGTCGGCGCTTGACATCTCTTACAAGTCGCCACTTCCTGAAGGCCATATCTACAAAGTCTCTCCGGTGTGTAATAGGTTCTATTTATGAATTTGAAGTGTATGAGCCTATGTCTGCCATGAAGCAAAATCCTCCTAGTATTCATACAGCAATAGGTCCATATTGAGTCGTCTATCTGTATCTGCAGGTCTCGCTGCCACGCTAGCCGGGCCTTGGTATTTGTGTTCCCTGTGTGCCATGGCTAATTTGTATAGAGCAGTAATCATCTTGCGGGGGGATTTAGTCTTGATCACATGTGTCAGCTCCCGTAAATCTGGGTGTTCTTCTAAACCCCCACCTAACATATCTCGCAGGGCCCCTCGCAGCCTATGGAACTGAAATCTACTTAAAAGCGTGTTTTCTCCCGCAGCCCCTTCTACCTGCTCCCAGGTCTTCGCCACTCCATCAAGAAAGAGGTCTCTGGCTACCTTCACTGACAATGCGCGCAACACCCACACCACACCCTTATCTCTACATGGCCCCAGCCACCGCGTCCATTCTATCGGCATAGCAGGAGAATACAATAAGGCTCTGGCCTGCAGCTGCAATAGACTATGCCAGGCATGACGAGTGGAGTTGATGGAGTCCAAAATGCCGGTTCTGCGGTCTACAGGGTCTCGTAGTGTAGCAGGTAATGGGATCGGTTCCGCGAACAGGCTCTCCATACGCAGAAGCTGGACTTGTTTGAATCACTGTGTATCTAGGCATGAAGCTGAGCTCCCTGTGCCACCCTATAATATAGGTCTAAATCTGGCACCCCCAGGCCACCCATATGGTATGGGAGCGTAAGGACATCCCATTGAACTCTCACCTGCTTACCAGCCCAGGGCAGCTTAATCATGGACTGCCGGAGTTTGTAAAAGTAGGATTGTGGTAAAACAATTGGTATGTTTGTAAATAAGAATAGTAGCGTGGGCAGAACTACCATCTTCATGATCGATATTCGTCCCATCGGTGACAAGGGAAGTCGGGACCATATCTCCACGTCGTCTTCGAGTTTAGCTATAGCCGTGCCATAGTTTTCCCTAAATACGATCTCAGAGTCGGTATGCAACTTTATACCTAAATATCTAATAGAGTCAGTAGACCATTGCAGCAGGTATTCCATTTCGAATTCCACCGTGGTAGGGGTGAGGGGGAACACTTATGATTTCGCCCAATTAACTCTCAGCCCCGACAGCGCTCCAAAGTGAACCACCTCCCTGATGACCGAGGACATGCTGTTCTCAGGGTCCCGAATGTAGAGCAAATTGTCGTCAGCATAGGTCGACACCACAATCCTGTACGTTGGGAATCCTATACCCTCATTGCCATGGTACTCCTGCATCACGCATACCAACGGCTCAGCCACCAGTGCATACAGGAGCGGCAAAAGGGGGCAGCCCTGCCTGGTCCGCCCTGGATATGGGAAATGAGTCGGTAACCAAATTGCCCAAGCGGATATGCACCATAGGTTTGTAATTCAAAATTCCTAGCAGCTGAAGGAAGACCGCCCCAGTCCCATTCTCGTCAGTACCTGCCTCAAAAACGCCCATTCCACTGAGTCGAAGGCCTTTTCCATATCCAGGAAAACCACGACCGCTTTGCTGTCCTGTTTCACATGCTGCATGGTTCCAAACACTGTGCATATTATAAGTAAGATTCCTGCTCGGTATGAATCCCGCCTGCTCCGGTGCTACCAGTTCATTAGTATGTAATATCTACATTGAGAAGCGAGAGAGGGCGGTATGAACTGCACTGTTCCAGGGGTTTCCCTGGCTTGGGGATGGCAAATAAGATAGCTTCCCTCATCATCTGCGGCATTGTGCCCGAGACACACATGTCATCAAACAGGGTAGCTAAATGCGGGGGTAGTAGGTCTACAAAGGTTTTGTAGAAGGAGATTGTTAAGCCATCTGATCCCGGGGCACATGCTGGCTTTCATCCCCGCCCAAAGCTTCAGTGTTCTCGTCTTTCTCAATTGGGTACATCAGTAGCTCCCTGTGCATGTTCGTAAGGAATGGCAACTTAATGTACTCCAGGTATTTCATTATTTGCTCTTCAGTCCCCTCGGAACGGGACCTGTACAGCATGCATGCATTTTTAATGTGGAATATGGTGGTGAGAGTCCAGAGAAGACCGAACTCAGCATGATGCTGGCTGTTGCAGGCACATGAGATAAAGTCAGGTGTTTTCAAATAGAAGCCACAGATCAGGAACAATCTGGTTGGATCAGAGCAGGTTGTGAGAAAGGAGAAAGTGACATATGGGTTTCAACTGATGGTAGGGCGGTGTTGCCCAATTGTCAGTACAACCCAGTTGGAAGGTAGATTCATGGAGCAGCTCACATAGGAAGGGATGCAATGGTGAGATTGTTCAAACAGACTTGGTTCAATCGAGGTTTTGTGTGATTGCGGGAATAGTGTGTCATTGGTGTGTCTCATGTCAACAGATTAATGCTTAGAAAAAGACAGTTGTTGCTTTAAGTCACATTGTCAAATCAGGAGGTCCCTTCAATCGGATCCAACTGAACTTTATTGAGATGCCTGTGTGTAATGGGTTGAGGGACATCTTAGTTGTTGTGTGCATCTTTTCTCTATGGGTGGTAGCTTATCCAACTGGTGTGATAGTCTCACAGTTGCAAAGTTAAAGCTGAGGGAGCTTGTTCCTAGGTTTGGATTTCCAACTACATTGGAGTCGGATAGAGGAGGCCCCTCCACAGCAAAGTAATGAAATTGCTGTGTACCGCCTTGAGTGTGGACCAAAGATTACATTGTAGTTACAGGCCGAAAGAATCTGGCTTAGATGAGTAAATTAATGGAACCTTAAAGGCGAGACTAGAGAAAGCGTGTGCCTCAACATCATTGAAATGACCCGATGCATTGCCCTTGGTTCTGATAAGTTTGCGCAGCATTCCTGACAGGAGAACTGGATTATCGCCGCATGGAATTTTGATGGGAACAGCAATGCTCTTGCCTGCAGTCCCAGCACATGCTTTGCTTAACATCACAGATGACTTGATTCTTGACTACTGTAAAGGATTGGCTAATGTGGTTTGTTCTATGTCTCATCAGGTTGAAGAAGCAACTGCACCGACTTCGAAAGACCTCTGCAATGACCTGAGCCCAGGGGTGCTTGTTCAGCGAGGCCCCCTTCCTGAAAAAATGGAAAAAATGGCAATTCACTGGAGGCCCTGCCCCCTTTCTCCATCCCTCTGCAAATGCACATTCTGGCGTGCTGCTGTTTAGGGATGAAGTCTAATTCACTGGTGAGGGTCTTTAGGAGCCAACAAGGGTAAACATCCATTACAACGCAAGCATTACATCGTAATGCCTTTACAACGTAAGTCATTACAACGATGCATTGTTACATCACATGCCATTACACCACAAGTTGTTACAGCGACTTGCTGGTGGGGCAGAAGGTGTTGGATGTGTTGGATCTTTAATCCAACACCTCACCTACTGTTGCACACACAGGAGTTGGAATAGTAAATTATACTTTTCCAGACTCCAGCACCCCCATAGCAAGTCGTCGTAACAACTTGCATTGTAATGGCATGCGATGTAACAAAGCGGCGTTGTAACGAATTGCGTTGTAATGACACGCGTTGTAAATGCATGCATTGTAATGGGTGCTATTTCCCAACAAGGCCCCCTGTTACCTCCAGTAAGCCCAACACAGTGGGATTGCTGAGAGGTGGTGGGAGGCCATGCCCCCCCCTTACTCCACTACTCTGCAAAACGCATCTCAGTGCACTGCTGGTCGAGGGATGAGGTCCCCGTGCCTCCTGAGGGCCTCAGGACTAAAGTGGTCTTCTTATCTCAACTAGGAGTGTGCCTGGAGGTGGGTTTGCAGAGTGGCAGTAAAAAAAGAGGCCCGCCTCCAACCACCTATCAGCAATACAGCTGTTTGGGTCACACTGGAGGTAACAGGAGGGCTGGTTGCCCCTAAGGACCGTCAAGAACCAAGGGGTCTTCAACCACCAACAAGTAGAATGCCAGGAGGTGCTTTTGCAGAGTGGTGGAGAAAGGGGGCGTCGCCATTGAAAACCTCCCAGCAACCTCACTGTGTGGAACTTGCTGGAGGTGACAGGAGGGGTAGTTGGCCCCAAGGACCCTCAATAGCAAAGGGGACCTCAACCCCCCTTACTAGTAGTGCTCCAGGAGGTGCGTTTGCAGTATAGTGGAGAAAGGGACGTGGTCTCCTACCAGGTCTCAGAAAATCCTCAGTGTGTGGCTTACTGGAGGTAACAGGAGGGGTAGTTGGCCCCAAGGAAGTCCCTGGGGGCCAACTACCCCACCTGTTACCTCCAGCAATTCCCACACAGCGGGATTGGTAATAGGTGTTCAGAGGCCACTCTCCCTTTCTCCACCACTATGCAAACGTGGCTCAGAGTGCACTACTGGTTAGGCCATGAAGTCCACTTTACTTCTGAGGGACCTTGGGATCCAAGATGTCCTCCTGGTACCTCCAGTAAGCATTCGCAGTTGGATTCCTGAGAGCTGGAGGGACGCCCAGCCCCCTTACTCCACCACTCTGCAAATGTGACTGCTAGTTAAAAAGTCTTAGAAATTCACAGAAAAAAAACAAAGATTACAGGGATGTTATAGTTAGGAATTAGCATTTAGAAAAACCTTCAGAAATCTACAGAAAAAAATTATTTTGAGATGGCATCAGTGATGTCCCTGACCATAACTATAAAGGCTGGATTTCTCTGACTTTGCATGAGTGAAATCTGAGCCTAACTATAACATCCCTGTATCCTTTGTTTGTTTCAGTGAATTTCTATGTTTTTTCAATTCTATTTCCTAACTATAATGCCCCTATAACCTTTGTTTTTTTCAGTGAATTTCAACTTTTAAAATGTTATTTCTTAACTATAATGTCCGTTTAACCTTTATTTTTTCTTAATTTCTGAGTTGTTTTTTTTAAGTTGTATTTCCTAACCGTAACCTGTAACCTTTGAGAGTGGGTGAGTAAGTGGCTGTTTAGGTGGGTGTGTGAGTCTGTGAGTGGGTGCATGAGTGTCTGGGTGGGTCTGTGAGTGGTATTGTGAGTCACTGAGTGGCTATGTGATTGGGTTTATGAGTCTCTGAGGGGTTGATGACTGGGTGTAAGAGAGTATGAGTGCATCTGTGAGTGAATACATTAGTGTCTGAATCAGCCTCTAAATATATATTTTTTTTACTGTTGGTGATATTTACTAAATCACCGCAACGCATTCATGAATATCGCATGTGGGAAAAAACATTTTTCAATGTGTTATTCCCATAAGGGGTTCCTCAAACACTCCTATATTCTACCCATGAGGTCAGGGTACCTCTACCCTTATCCCTTCTATTGCTTTGAATAAATATTTACAACCCTCCGGACCGTGTCCTGTTACATAAAATGGCTGCTGCAACTTTATGCCAGCCAACTAAGGTTTGTGCTGTAGTAGGGTCTAAAATCTGAAGGGGAATTAACATGGAGGTAAAGCAGTTCGGGAGCCACCCTTTTTCTCAGCCCCCGCTTGATGGATTACCCAAAAACCTTCAACACAGCAGCTGAACTGATCATTGTATTAATTGTGAAAACTTCATGACAATTCATCACACGGCGCCAAAGATATTGGCAAAACCTAAAAACTCTTTTCCTATGGAGACTAGGTCCTATATAAAGATAGATAGATAGATAGATAGATAGATAGATAGATAGATAGATAGATAGATAGATAGATAGATAGATAGATAGATAGATAGATAGATAGATAGATAGATAGATAGATAGATAGATAGATAGATAGATAGATTTTTAAGGTACTACGTAGATGTGGATGTAGGTGCAGAATAGTATATCTAGACTTACCTATATATATTTACCTTACTGATTTTTCGGTTGCCGATATTCTGGCTATGACAATAGTTTTGCGATAAACGTACACAAACTCAAATCTTGCTCCCAGAGGCATCTGTCCTCACTGAAGCTTGTGATATAATGCTATTTGCATCCACTGCTAAGAACATAGGAGCTGTCCAGGATGTACATCTGAATTTAACCTCCCATATCAGTACTGTAACCCAAGGAGCTTTCTCTTGAATATGCCTGCTTTCTGCAGGTTTGAATCTCAGACTATCTTTGATAAAAGTATCATCTGACCTAAATATCATGTCCTGACTATCTTTTATAAAAATATTGTTCTACCGGTCATAGATTTTCATAATTAACGCCAAACGGGTGATATTTTTAGAAATTATATTTGGAACTACATGTTTTTGTCAGATGGTACTTAGTCTGTGAGATTTCCTGTACCATACCCAGTGTAGAGATGCCCATTTATGAAGGTAGATCTGAATTGACGTGAACCCCAATTTAGACTATACCATTCCTTTTCTACCAACTCACAGCTAGACGTTACACCTTCTTACCCATCATCATATTCCAGGTGCTGGTCATGGTTTAATATCCATCCTGTGTAAGGGAGATTCTGTATTACCCTTCTGGATCTGGTTTCCTGCCAGTGCCTGAATCTCGCTTAAGATAATGGTATTAACATGAATTTCAGAGAACAAAACTGATCGAATTACAGTATGCCATATTAGAAGAGTACATATTCGACATACCAATCCTGGACTAAAAGTGTATTAATGAAAACATGCGAGCAGAAATTCTGTTATCATATGGATGAAGATACAGTGTAGCGCCTCAGGTGTTTCAATCATGCAAGCAATGTCTCAAGTCCTAGTTATTGTTTTATTAAGTTAAATGACAAGTGAATGATGGCTATTTACCAATTTCAAGCACGTACCTTGATCACATGTATGATTAAACAACATATAAAAGATTTACTGTAAAAAGCTAAATCCCGACAACCATAACATTTGCAGGATCCACTGGTGTGATTTTGGCAACTTCTCGCACCCTCAGATTGATCAAACGCACCCATGTCATTTAAATAAATTGACTTGATTGGTTTCATCATGATTCTTTCTACTCTTGGATGAAATCTCAAATTCGGAGACTTATTGAACCCTTTTTGTTCGATAAAACAAAATTATTACATTTTATGTGCAACAGTACAATAATCTAAAGAACCATAGCTGACAGATATACTTATAGCATTAAATAAGAGGATTTTATTGTATTGCCATAAAAAGAAATGATAATATATAGAATTATAGATGGGTAACAGTGAATTACAAGGATGTTTTTCATTGAGGGGTTCTGAGTAACATCAAATAGACAACGAGGGTGATGCTCAAGTTGTCTGTGATATCCCTCGGAACTCCAAGGTTAGCATTTATATCTGCAAATACTAAGTCAATTCATATAAAACCATGCTTCTTTTGCCAGGGTTTAAAACTAAGTTACGCGTGCTACAATGTGCACGGTATAAGACAAGTCATCAATACGAGCAGGGGGAACCCAATAACCCAAAGGCATCTGGGTATAAAGCAATCAATAGAAAAAATTATGCCCACGGTACAGTTTATATATATATGTTAATTGTAGGACAGATACTCCAAATTATCTTTCCTTGACACAATATATTATCATTGAATGGTCAGTACTGTGTTGTGTAACAAATGCTAGCAGAGGCGAGACAGAATTTAAATTGAATCAATTGAATTTTTGAATTGCCCTAAGTCCTGAAGAGGCCTGGAGTAAAAGAGAGGCTGAAACGCATTGACTGTTTGTTTACGGCACCAGCATACGATAATTGATATCAAATATTTGGAATTACTAGAAAGGAGCTAAATAGTAAAGGAGGGAGAAATGCTTAGACGTTCATAAGCTCCACTATATTTGTTGTTGGTGATCTGAATACAGGGAATGTAGTGATGTAATTATAGGTTAACATCCCTTTCTTGAATTAAGATTGGGCATTGAACCAGAAGTAAGGTTCAAGATTTGTGTCTGATTTACTATTTTTTTATGTTTGTGGTTTGTGAATTTGTATATATACTGTATATATGTGTATATATATTTGTTAAATGTTTGTATATATATATGTGTTTTCAAAATAAGAGAAAAAGAGAAAGATAAATGGAATATACAAATCAATATTTTGAATTTTTTCTGATTTATTAATTCGGTGGGCATGTATGTATAGGAATGAAGTTTATCCAGAATGCAAGATTGATTTAATTCTGATGATAATATATTGTGTCAAGGAAAGATAATTGGGAGTATCTGTCCTACAATTAACATATATATAAAAACTGTACCGTGGGCATCATTTTTTCTATTGACTGTATCATGATTCCGAAATCTACCAAGGCCTACAAAACCGTTACATGTTTAGCATACACAAGGGAACCCAAGGATGAATAGGGACAGTGGATAGCTATAGTTATATGAACAAAGGCCCTTAAGCAGAAAAATACACATTCAATACTCTGGGAAAAAAATGATGCCCAGGATACTTAATTTTTTTTTTTTTTAAATAATTTTATTGCAGATACTCAGATATGATAAGGACAACGTTGGTATTGATATTTAAGTAAGACAGTATTACATATTAGAATACAGATCCTGGATCCCCAAGTGACTCTTCGGTGCGTATCCCAAAAGTCAGTCTGACAATATCTTCGAGTCTTTCCCGGCATATCATCACCTTAGCATAGGGGGTATCCACGTTAGCCATCTGGGCATCTGCTTTTTCAGTTTTACTTCCCCCCTCCCCCCCAGAACGAGCATTTCTGTGAATGTAAAATCGACATAACATCCCCTTGTTCAAAACTTAACTTTACAGTCATTGTAGTGGCATCATACAGTTCCCTCAATCCCCATCCCTCCCTCCCGCGCCTGGCAAACAAGTGGTACAAAGACATTTCATCAATCATTGCGTGTCTGTAGCATCGATTTCCACTCCGAACGTGCACCCCTGCTTCCAACTCGCCCTCCCTCCTAACCTGGGGCCCAGTCACGAGCCTCCCACCTCCAACCCTCCATCCAGCCCATGGTACTGTCTCCACTTTGACCAAACCCTTTTAAACTTTTTCAGGCAGCCTCTTGATTTATACGTCACTCGCTCTGCCGCCATGTAAAGGTCTAACCCTCTTCTCCACTCCTCCACAGTGGGGATGGTCACCGCCCCCCAATATTTTGCAACGTCTCGTTTCGCTACCATCAGGGCCAGTGTCAGAAACACCAGTAAGGGGCGGGGGAGGTCAACATCGTTAGTCATTCCCAGGATGGCCAGTTTGGGCTCCTGGTCAAGCGACACAGACAAGACTTCCCTCAGTTCAGTAAAGATGAGTGTCCAGTAGGATTGTATTTTATCACATGCCCATAATATATGGAAGAAATCCCCCCCTCATGTTGGCATCGTAGGCACCTGTCATCTGATGTTTTCCCCATTCTGAACAATCTCACCCTATCGAAGTATGTCCTGTGGAGCACGTTGTATTGGATAAGGCGGAGCCGGGATTTAATTGCCACCTCCCTCGGGTGCATCAGTACTAAGTCCCAGTCGATATCTTCAAGTGTTCCTACTTCCTGCTCCCAAGTGTCCCTAAGCTTCGCCAGATCTCCCAGCATGTTGTTTGTGAGTGTTTTATATGTGAGTGATACAGCCTTGCTTGGTATCTGCTCCTGTAGTAGTCTGCCTTCCAGTGGCGCATAGTCCGGGAGACCCTCTAGAGTCAACGTCTGCGCCCTCCATGCATGTCGCAGTTGGATGTATTTAAAAAACTGCGAGCGATGGAGCCCATATTCTGCCCTCAGGGTCGCGAAGGATTTCAGTTCTCCTCTGGCGACGAAATCTCCCACCGTGGAAATTCCAATATCATCCCACTGCTTAAAGCCTGTGAGTTTATGCAGCTCAGGGAGCCATGTGCAGTGCCAGAGTGGAGTCTGTCGGGTGGGCCTCTTATCCCATCCCGTGCGTCTCGTGGCCACTTTCCAGGCCCGGAGTGTGATGCTCGTGGCCGGGAGCAAGGACTTCTTTGTCGATCTACCGTATAAGTACGAGAGCAAATTATGTGGGGACAGTTTGTTACGTTACAGCGCATACGTGGGGTGGTCCGCCGGGGCATGGAGCCAGTCATTAATGGGGGACAAATGCTCCGCCCAGTAATAGGCTTCAAGATTCGGAAGCGAGATTCCACCACTGTACTGATGGCGTTGGAGGGTGGTCAGCGCTATTCTCGGCTGCTTACCCAGCCATATAAAAGATCGGAGGTCGGCGTGTATTCTACGGAGGAGGCTATCTGGGATCAGATAATATTCATTTTGTAGGGCGTATAAATATTTGGGCAATATAACCATTTTATACATCGCCGCTCTGCCCAGGAGTGTCAAAGGGAGCTGGCGCCAGCGGTCCATATCAGATGCGGAGTTCACGAGTATTCTTTCAACATTTTTGTGGCGCGACAGTTGCCTGTCCAGCGTAATGAATACTCCCAGATATTGGAAGCCCTCCGCGGACACCACCAACCTGTCCGGAAGAGCTCCCTCACTCGTGTCTCCTTTGGGGTCGAAGAGGACGGACTTGTGCCAGTTTATAGCGTATCCGGAGTAACTGCCATAGCAGTCCAACTCCCGGAACAATTCAGGTACTGTGGTCTGTGGGTCAGTGATGTATAGGAGTACATTGTCTGCGTATAGGGACAGTTTCTCCTGCGTCACGTCTGCGTCCGTAACTCGAAATCCTTAAATCTTCCGGTTTTGCCTAATCCTGGCCGCCATTATCTCAATTGTCAATGTGAAAAGAAGCGGCGATAGAGGACACCCCTGTCCGGTGCCTCTTTGGATCAAAATTTCGCGGGAGAGCCTCCCGTTGACCCTCACCCTGGCCCGCGGATTGGTATAGAGCAGGTGTACCCATGATCGGAACTTGGGGCCGAAACCAAATTTTTGTAGGGAAGCCTCCAGGAACGGCCAGTGCACAGAGTCAAAGGCCTTTTCGGCATCCAAGGAAATGAACCAATGCGGCGGTTCCCTATCTCTCACCTCCTGTAGCCAGTTATGCGTGCGTCGGAGGTTGAATTTCGTGGCCCTGTCTGGTAGGAAGCCGGTTTGGTCTAAATGTATCAGGTCGGGTAGTACTGTTCTCAGGCGTCGCGCCAGGATCGTGGCAAGGAGTTTCACCTCCGTATTCAGTAGGGAGATGGGACGGTAGGAGGCGCATTCCCCCTGTGGCTTGCCCTCCTTGTAGATAGGGACTATGGTCGCCATGGTGAGGTCAGCGGGCAGACCTCCCTCCTTATATGCTGCAAGAAAGAGATTTGTCAGGTGTGGAGCTAATATGTCTGCCGTGCACTTAAAGAATTCGGGGGGGAAACCATTTGACCCCGGCACTTTGCCCGGCTTTAGTCCGGCAATGGCAGCTTTGACTTCCTCTAAGGAGATGTCGGCCTCTAACGCAGGTAGGGCCTCAGCCTCCACCTCAGGGAGAGTGACCTGTGACATATAGAGGAGTGAGTCCTCGCACGTGCCCAGTTGTCTGGCTTCGTAGAAGCGTTCATAGTAAGCTGCGAACGCATCCGCAATGTGGGGGTCTGAGCACACAGTCCTCCCCTTCTCATCAATGACTTCATCTACCCATCTCGCCACCCTCTCCTTTCGACTAAGCCAGGCTAGAAGTTTACCCGACTTATCTCCCACGTCATAGAGTCGGTGGAGTGTGGCGAGGTTTTGCGTTTTTGCCTCTTCCGACACCCGTTCCCGATAGCGTCTTTGGTTGTCCAGCAGCTTACGCAAGGTTGTTGTGCATTTAGTAAGCAAGTGTTCCCTCTCCAGCTCCACTATATCTCGTTCCACAGACCCCACCTCCTCCTGTAGCCTCCTCCTCTCATCCCCTAATCTGCCGTTTATCCTGTCTCTCATCACTGGCGTCAGCGCCTCCCATAAGGTTACTGCCGAGTCCACCGACCTATCATTTTCAGCTAGGTATACCCGTGCATCACCTCTAATGCCTTTAAGTATGGTCTTGTTCGCCAGGTCCCAGGCGGCAAGGCGCCACGTGGCCTCCTTCCTGTGCCCAGACCGGCCCATCGATATTAGTAGCGGCGTGTGGTCCGAGAGACCTCTTGCCAAATATTCCGCCGTGCCCTCCATATTTATTTCCTGCCTAGGCATAAAGACATAATCCAGCCTGGAAAACACCTTGTGTGCGGCCGAGTAGAATGAGTAGGCCATAGTGTTCGGGTGTAGCAATCTCCATACATCGGTCAGGCCTATCTCGGACACCATTTGAGCAAGTGGAGTCTGATTTCCTCGGTTACTAGTCACACCTGATCTATCTAGACCCCTATCCATCACATCATTGAAATCACCCCCCACTATCTGTATGGTATCTGAGGTGTCTAGGAGTATGGTCGCAAGCATCTTTAGCGCATTCGCCTCTAGTTTGGGTGGAGCATATACTGAAACAAGAGTGTAGGTGCGTCTACGCCAGGACCCAGGTACCCCCACACATGTCCCTAGCGGGTCCCCCCACGTACGCGTGACACTGAATGGGGACGTATTCTTAACAATAATCGCTACTCCCCTAGAGTCAGTTGTGTACCCCGCATGGCCCAACACCTTATACCTACCCCTTGCTATGAATGCACAGGCCGTGCCCCTCAGATGTGTCTCTTGCAGGAAAATGATGTCTGGGCCTACTCTCTTGAGATAGTTGTTCACCAGTCCCCGCTTAATCTTGTTACCCAGACCATTTACGTTCCACGTCAGGACGTGCAGTTTTTCAGCGGCCATAAGTATAACAACAATGTACTTGCCATCCAGACAGTGGGGTCAGACAAGGCGGGCGGTCGCCCGGATCAGAAAACCACGTAATGCACCAACCTCCATGACTGTGTTCACCCAACAGCGTACTCCCCCCCTCCCCCCTCAAACAACCAAACTGCATGAACAACCCCTGCTCCCCCCTCCCCCACCCCACCTGTACCCCCCGGCCAACCCGCCCGTACAACCATCGACGGCTCGGACTACCAGGTAGCAAGGTCTGTCGCCCACCCCTCAAACAATCCCAGCTAAGAAATGTCTAGCTGTCCAAACTCGAGTTCTGAAGTGGTGTATGCCCACCCCAAAGGACAAAAGGTGTTACTTGCATGTCCCAAAGCAAAGAACTGCAATGCTGGATCTCAGTCCCGTAGCTTCTCAGGAATGGGAGTCTTGCGTTTCAGGTTCAGTAGCCTCCGCGTTGCCCGACTCTCCTTGTTCCAGATCTCGGATGGCAACGGCTAGTGGGTGTACGGATTGCTCCGTCTGGTCCTCCACGTCTGAGATATTCGTATCATCCTCGTGGTCTGTCGCATTTCCTGATGTCGGAAGCAGGCACCTGAATCTGGACCCCGAGTGGGGTCCCCATGGTTGTCAACGTCGCCATCTCCTCGGTCTCCTCCGGTCGCCACTTGTTGGGGCGGGTATGGTGTCCGTTGCGATTGTCTGCCTGCCCGATGGTGTCGTGTTCTCTGCGACCCGGTCGGGCTTCTCCTGAAGTTGGCCGCCGCCTGCTCATCACGGATTCTACGACCCTCCTCCTCCGCTTCTCGTAGTAGTGGCCTCTCCTCCAGCCAGTGCCAGGCCTCCTCTGGGCGATTGAAGAAGTGTGACTTGCCCTTAAACAAGACCTTCAGTTCCGCAGGAAACAGTAGCATATAGGATATGTTCAGTTCTCGCAGCTTAGCCTTCACAGTGTCATACGAGCGCCTTTGCTTTTGCACATCTTGGCTATAATCAGGGAAGATCATGACGACGGTGTTTTCAAACTTGATTTCTCCCACTTTCCGGGCCTCTCTAAGGATGAGGTCCCTGTCCGCATAATTGAGGAATATTGCGATGATCGGGCGAGGTCTCGCTCCTTCCGGTGGTTTTGCTAGGAGTGCTCTATGCGCTCTCTCGATCACGAAACAGTTAGAGAAGTGAGCCTGCGGGAACGTAGACGTAAGCCATGAGTGCAGGAAAGCCGCAGTGTCGGTCTTCTCAATCCCTTCTCTCAGGCCCACAAAGCGCAGGTTGTTTCTGCGCGCTCTGTTCTCCGCATCGTCCACCCGCCACAGCAGCTGTCTATGAGAAGCCTGCAATTCCGCCATATCTTTTTTGAGGGAGGTAATGGAGTCTTCTGCTTCCGAGATCCAGGTCTCCGCCGTGCCCACTCTGTCAGATAAGTTCCTGAAGTCTTGGCGCAGCAGGAGGACCTCTGAACCCACCTCTCCGATCTTGGTCTCTAGGGCTGCTCTAGAGTTCTGGATGTCTGTTCTCGAGGCCTGAATCGCTTCTAGGAGCATAGCGGTGTCTGTTTGTGCTTCCCGGGCCCCCACGGTCGTGTCCCTCTGTGATCGCGTAGTAGTGTAGTTCTCAATGGATTCCTGCCTGGCAGGCCTTGGCGCCGGGTCTCTCTTGCCCATGCTGTCCACCTAAGGGCCCCCCGCTGTTGGTATCTTGAAAGCAGGTGCGAGGAGGGGGCAGTGATCCTAGCGGTCCCAGGGTGGTATTAACACAGGGTCTGGTACGAAACCTCTCGTCTCCGCCGCACCGCCTGACTGCTCCAGCGCTATTCCTGAGCCAGTGGGCCCTCCTTGGTGGGGCGAGCAGAGCCAGCCCGGTGGGTCAGGCCCCGTCCGCGATGCACCCGGGTCTCCGTCAAGATTGGAGGTCTCCGAGGGTCCCCAGCGCACTCCGGGGGACAGGGGGGGGGCGAGCAGGGAGCCCAAGTTCACAATACAGGGCCCCAGATCCGCCTGTCACCTCCGGGTCTAGGCCTGGGCCTCGCAGGCCTGCATCGCCACCGTTGGCATGGGAGGGGGGGGAGGACGCCCACCACGCTCAGACCCCGCAGGTCCCCGTAGCAGCTCCGATCTTTCCGCGGCCTCCACAGAGCTGCGTCAGGCCCAGGGGCGCCACCCTGCACCCTGCGCAGGCCCCACAGTCCAGGCAGCCCAATCAATGGACAGGGAGCAGCAAATCCAGGCCCCGGCTTCACAGGCCTCAGCCCGTCTCCGCTCCCGGGACTTCTTGAGCGCCGGAGGGGGGGGGGAGTCCCCAGCAGGAAGGCGACGCGAGTCCCAGGGTCTTCCGCCTCCGTGCGGGTGGGGAGGCACCTCCCGCTGCCCCCACCGCCTCACCATCTCTTCAGCCGAGGATCTCAGTGGCTCCGGGCGCCGCCATCTTAGGTGTCCAGGGCCGCCTCCTCCGGGGGTATGCCACCTATTATCTCGCCTCCGCTCGGATGTAGGACGGGGTCGGCGGACTCCCCAGGTGCCGTATGCCTTCCGTCGCCTCCCCAATCGATTTCAGCAATTTCCGTCGCTTCCAGGTAGTTAGTTCGTCGGATCGAATGCAGTCTTGCCGGGAGCTGCGCCGAGGCACGTCTCACTCGGCCATGCAGCTGGCCACGCCTCTGCCCAGGATACTTAATTGAATCAATCAATTAAAATCATATATTTATCAATACAATCAAAACACTTTTTGTAGGGATAAGAAACACTACGGGGCACACAACAGCTGATCATAGGAAGTCACTCAGGCATACATGTGACGCAGGTTCGCAAAGTTGTAAAGTCACAAATACAACAATTAGACACTTCTCCACCCACAATTAGTAGACCTTAGTTCAGACAGGGTCAGAGTGCTTTTGTCAACGACATTTCGATCCACATAAAGTTGCGGTATCATCATCAGGATATTTTTATACAAGCCCAAGAGTTAAAGAGCACTTGTAGTCAAGGAAAACCTTTGAGAACAGGGAAGAAGAAAAAATAAAAGGAAAAAGAATTAGTAAAAAACTCCATGGAGGGAGTCTCACATGCTATATCAACCAGTCAATGTTGACTATATCAGATCTTGAGTGCGAGCCTGATGGTATTATCTCTCCACTTTCATTTCCAACATTCTTGTTGGATCCCTTTGAACAGGATAGGAGAATATGGCTGTTCACACTCCTCTGTATAGCGATGAATGTATTAAGAAAATCTTGGAGATCCATTCCTCTTCTCCAACGCTTTTTAAGGAGCTAACCAGCTAGCTCTAGTCTCACAGAACAACTCAAGAAATGTGAAAAAAATATGTCAAGTTACAGCTTATGTTCCCTATGTTGACAGAGTATTTAAAAGCAGATACTATTCCTCTGGGATTACCATATAGGAATGTCCCAGGCATATTTACTGAGGACAAGAAATGCAAACAAGGGTTCATAACTGTTGCTAAAGGCTTGTTTGAAAAAAATGAGAAAAATATTGTGGTGTTCACTAGAGTTTAGCAGACACAAAAAATCATATGAAGTATGTAAAGATATTAAGCATGGGCGAATTTTGCGAATTCGCAATCCGCGAATCTGCGGATTTGCGGATTTGCAATCCGCAAAATTTGCGAATTTATGCGAATTTGCGGATTTTTAAAGATTTGCGTGTTCGTGGGGCGCTTTGCGTGTTCGCGGGGTGATTTGCGTGTTCGCGGGGGGTTTTTTGTGCGAGACCGCTCGTTGTTGTGCCCTTCTACCCTCTGCCCCACTCGTTTTTGTGCCATTCTGCCCTCTGCCCCACTCGTTTTTGTGCCCTTCTGCCCTCTGCCCCACTTGTTTTTGTGCCATTCTGCCCTCTGCCCCACTCGTTGTTGTGCCCTTCTGCCCTCTGCCCTTCTCCTGTTTTATTTTAGAGTGGCGCCGGCAAGCTGCCAGCGCCATTCTAAAATAGTTACTAAGTTAGCTTCATCAGGAAGCACTAATAGATAAAATAAAGCAGGTGCTCGAATTCAGTTAAACTTGAGCACCTGCTTCTATTAGTGCTTCCTGTTGAAGCTAACTTAGTAACTATTTTAGAATGGTGCTGGCAGCTTGCCGGCGCCATTCTAAAATAGTTACAAGCTTGAAGCTTGAACTTTTGCCCCCCGGATCCGTTCCGCTCGCGGATTTGCTGATTTTCGGCAAATCCGCTGGAATTCACGGATTGGGAATTTGCCGAAAATCCGCAAAATCCACGAGCGGAACGGATTTTGCGCCCATGCTTAAAATATATCCATAATTGTCTAATTGAAAAAAAATTGCCATATTTGAATGAGGATTTTTATACTAACAGGAATTATCTGAACCTTATCTGTCAACACCCTTGGGGCTGATTCAGTGAACAGGAAAAATGTGTGACATTTACAGATAGGTCTAAAGAATCCACAGATAACTCTGACCCAGGTGAAGGCACTATTTCCTCAACCACCGCACCCAGCCACACATTTAAAGGAGAGGTCATTCCAGGACCCCAACAAGAGGGAGGGGAGGTAGCAACAGTGGTACAGTACACCGGACGAGAGATAAACACACTAGAAACATTACCAGTGGGGGCATCAGTGAGTAAAGATTCTAACCCCAATACACTTCTTGAGGTGGCTGGGAATCTGTCTGACACCATGCAGACAATACCCATGTTTACCCTCTCTACATACTGTCTATCTGAGTCAGCGATATCTCTTTTGAGCGGAGGTCTATCCTTTGTCCCCACTGTGTGGCCCAACTTTTTGGATGTACAAATTAATGTGTTCCAGTCTTTTTTTTTTAAATCAGGTTAAACACATCTTTTGCTGACCACCCATATGCTACAATCAACACAAATACTGATTTTTCACCCACCTTCTCACCACCTAATACCTCAATGCCACCTGAGATACATACTTTTGAGAGACTTGTACTCAAGAACATCTCTGATCTTGAGTATCAGAAGACTCTCACTCCTTATAATATTTCTTTGTTGGAAAAACAGGCTCTCACTAATCTCAAACTCAACAATTCTTTAGTCATCAAGCCAGGAGATGAGGCTGGTGGGATTGTGTTGCAAGACATTGGCAAATACAAAAGTGAAATTACCGATCAAATCTCTGATAAAGACCACTATGTTAGACTGGGTAGTAACCCAACCAAAGAACTACAAACCCAGATTTCTGTCCTGACTGGTAGAGGCCTAGAGGCAGCATTCATTAGCAATAGTGATTTTAAATTCCTTAAAATTCGAACTCCTCGGATACCAGTGATATACCCCTTACGGAAAAGTGCATAAAAATGAGACTTCACCACCTGGCAGGCCGATAGTCCCTGGTTCTATATTGGAATCCCTTGGGCAATGCATTCATTTTTCTTATAAAAGATTTTGCACCAACCTCCCAGTGCTATGTTAGAGATAGCGTGGACTTCATTAAATCAAATGGAACATATGACCTTTGACCAAAATAAATGCCTCCTTTGTACCATGGATATGGTTATATAACCACATCCACACAATCCGATGGGATTTAGGCTATTAGACAAACCCTAGAGAAAAGGACACCCCTACAATAGCTGCCAAAAGAGTTCAATATAGGACTACTACATTTCACACACAAAAAAGGAAATTCAGTTCAATGGCAAATTCTATAAACAGACCTAACAGACGTCTATGGGAGCAGTTTACGCTCCTAATTTGTCCATTCTGTTTATGGGCAGTCTGGAGACAGATACCATTCTCTCCATTACAAACCCATTTTACATTCACATAACTATATGGAAAAGTTAAAATGATTTGGAATGGGTATCCAAACAGATTAATGGCATTGCATCCATGGTTTAACTTCCATTGTAAGGGACTTAAATTCACCCTTTAATATATAGCAAAAGGAGTATTCCTTTCTTGGACCTCATGATCAGACCACATGAGGGGAAACTGTTTGTGTCCTTGTATTGCAAACCAACAGAAAGAAATTAACAACTTTACTTCTCTAGTCATCATATATGTCACTGGCATGTGCTTGCTTAAAGGGAATTTTCCCTAGAAAGCCCTATTTTTGAATTCAATAAGCACAGAAGCATCGTAAACCATCTGGTCAGGGCAAGCCTTCCTCCTACCAAAACTAACCACACACTGAGTGACCTGTGGCGCCATGCTCCCTTGACTGGCCACCATAGATGAGGCAGTTGCAATGTGTGTTAGTTTACTATTGTATCTAAAGAATTCATTTATAAAAATGTGAGTACTGTATTGCCACACTTTCCTAACTGCAATACAGTGAATGTTATTTATGCCATCACCTGTCCATGTAACTTGATTTATATTGGTTGACAACACAAAAGATTAGAGAGGGAATATGCCAGTATTGGATCCGGCTTCAGGGTAAGGTAGCCAAGGCACCCCTGGTGAAACACTTTGAGGCACTCAACCACACCAAAAATGATCTTCAATGGCAAGTGATTACCGTCAGTAAAGTACCTGAGCCTGGCGCGATATCCCATCTATAATCAACAAAGAAGAAATGGATTCTGAGAACAGACAATTTCCATAGCAGATTGAAGAAATTTGAGGAGTGGACATCTTTAATATGAATCAGAATCTGGTTCTGAGATTGAATGGTGAATCTGGGAGACTGTTTCATCCTGCTGTTTTCTTTCCTTACTCTGTTCTTTGGGTGGATATGTATTTTACAACACTCTTTGTATTTGACAACATTTTGAATTTATTTTTTCTGCCAGTAACTAATTATGGCCATTTTCTTAGCTAAATTCTAGTGCAGCAATATACCAAGGGCTCCATGAGGCAATTGTTTTGCGTGTCTCTTTTTTCTAATTTTTTAGTTTACTGTATGTATTAATCTATGTTTCCAAACAATTTAATTATTTTATATGCAGATTATGATTCTTTTTTAGCCCTTTTAGATGTGCATGTTGCTGATTATGAGACATTGCTCTAAATATGACTGAATTCAGATTATTGCGTGTCACTACATATTGTTTGAATGTGACTGTACTATACCATATGAGATTCAGAGTCATAGCTTTCGCTTTCACTCTTATTTCTATATCCACATACCATGACTATTTCTAATAATCTTCTGTTCATGTCGTTCTTGTAATTTTGGGATGTCAATGTATCATACAATATGGGATACAGAAGCATAGCTTTTGCTTTCACTCTTAATTCTATAAATCTACTAACCTTGGCCATTTCTAATCCTCTTATGATCATGACACTTCACCAGTTCCAGTATGTCTGCCATTTTGTTCAACAATTGGGAACGAGTCTGAGTCCCCCTTCACTGTCTTTGTCCTCGGCTGGACATGGGTATTTACTCCCTGCACTTGGCGTCGCACGCATGTTCGCTGAATGCTGGTGCCACGGAGGTAACGGTATGTGACATTTACTTCCCCCAGGGGTGCACTGACTATTATTAATTTCATGCCTCTCACACTTTTTTGCCTCCCTTCCAGCGGAGACCATATTCTTAGCACAGTTGTCACTTATTTGATTCGGCATCGGTCAGTTTCACAACAATGTGATCTCAACCGAGACACCTAAGGTGCGTGGTTTCCTTGATATGGAGCTGTCCATTACCTGTGGGACATATATTTCTATCAGTCAAAAGGGATACCAGGGGAAGAGGAGGCTATGTAGGGCAGTCCCCCACTCAACGAATCTCAAACAAGAAGCCCTATTCAGCCTGCATGCTATGAATCTCAGACTCCGTAACTCAAGGGGCCATACCTTATATTGGCTCACCAAACGGCCAGATCAAGCCAGTGCTGCGTTACAGGTCCGGACATGCCTTCAGACATACAAACAATGGTGTGCACAGACTACAACACATAAAAAATTGTGTGAGAGCAAGGAAAGTACCTCACGGACATAACACCCGAGGGGGTTCCCAGTCTATAAATGATCGGTCTACCCACTTCTCATCATCGGTTACTTTCCTTGCTGGGAGGATGAAAAGGAATGTGCCAGGAACGAGTGCACAAAACAGAATAGAGAAATGAGAAAGGGAGTGTACGATTACACTACCTAGTAGGATAGAGAAAGTGTTCAGAAAAGGATTGACAAGTACCTACACCCAACACCAACAAACATAAATATAAAATAGTGAGGTTTGGCTGGCTGAATCGATTTTATTCTGGTGCTGCCAAACTTCACTTTTTTTTAAAAATGGTTAAATTGATACCATTAATGTTGTAACTGGACCAACATGTTTCATTGCCTTTTCATTGGCAATTTCATCAGGGCAAATGGTTGGGTCTCTTATTCTTTATCCTCCATCAATCATATGGGAACCTGTGCACACACATACAATTAAAACAACAGAACACAGCAGTGGTTATATAGTGAGTCAATCAAGGTCTATGAATACAGCACACTCATGCCAGTGGAAACACCTCGCCGCTATTACCTTGTGCTCGCACTTCATGAGTATACCGTCGAGCATCAAAAGAACGGCGTGTCAAAAGATCACGGATCCGTCTTGGAGACTCCTCAATGTGAGTCACCTGTATGAAGACATATAACACACCAGTTTCATGCATCATGATGGCCACGGTATTGTTCGCTATTTACAAGACACTCGTGGAGCCCATCGGACACCTAGAGTATGCCATCAGGTTACCCAGCGGTAACGGTTGTCACAAATAAATTTAAAAGATGACGGGGCGTTGCTAGCGTCATCAGGTCGATAAACAATAAACAATAAAAATTCGTAAATGTAAAAATGTACAACTCGGTAGGGAGATGACTCAACTGAGGTCTTTAACTCCTCCTTAAACCAATGCTCGCACGGGGGTGCCGCGTGTCTGCCAAATGTATGCAGTGGTTACTAGGAGAGAAAAACTCGCCGCTCTGGGAAATGCCCAGGCGGGAGTTCCTACCGGTAACGGTGTGGAGTGTTCACAGCTGGACCGGGGCCAAGTGCAAGCGCGCCCGGTTACAACATACCGCTGCCGAGTCCCTCCGGCGCTTCCGACGTCTCACAATCCAAGCCTGGATTGGGACGCGGAAGTACCCCGGCTGGGACTCCGCCCACCTCAAAACGTGGCGGCCATCTTGAGAAAGGAGTGAAGCCAAGCTCAGTAAACAAAGAACTTTATTCAGTAGGGGGATGAACAGTGGACACAGGGCCATATGTATAATAGCGTGACGGCCCTCTTTTGTATTCCCGTGATTTTATTTACATGGAAATGAAAGCTATCAGCACGGGACCTTATATGCACATTTTTGTAGTATGTTCAAGCCAATCGGGTGTGCCAGCAATCAAAAGGACACGCACCGGAAAAGCCGGCATAAAGACCGGAGGGAGGTGTTAGGGTAGGTTTTTTGTGTGTCGCAGACTATGATAATAGCGAGGCCTGAATCAGGGCTATATATCTAGATCCTACAATAACTACCGCTGTCAGCCAGCATAACTTCAATACAAATTTCTTGGAAATAATTGCCCACAACAGCATATCATGGCCAAACCTCAACTCACATAGTGTTGGGATGCTTGTCACTAATGGCCACAATAAAGGCTGTCGGCAGGGTAGCCCAGGTATCTACCGTCGACTCACTTTGTTCCACTCAATGGAGTCGTTAAGACCCTCTTTATCTGCCTTCTCTAGATAGATCCATCGTGCTTCCTTTCTCGCAAGTATTGCATCCAGGTTGTGCGTGTTACCCACAACCTTCTCCAATACTGTCCATTGTAAATCATTCTGCCCATGATTTTTTTCAATAAAGTGCTGAACCAGCCGGGTTGTCAGTTTCCTTGCTCGGATGGTGCTTAGGTGTTCCTGAATGCGCACTTTCACCTTACGTGTAGTGAGACCTATATACTGTAACCCGCAACTGCAAGTGATTCTATAGATAACATGTGTGGTGTTACAGTTACTGAATTTGGTCAGGTACCATGTCTTGCCATTGTGTAGTGTGACTTCTTTAGTGGCGGTGGTCAGTGGGCACATAGAACACCCACCACAAGGGTAATGACCCGCCGGAATAGACCTGATTTCTGGGTTAATAGTCAAGGTCCTCGTATGAACCAACTTGTCGCGCAGGTTGGCTGCCCTTTTGAATGCGAAACGAGGGACTGGCATCTTATCATTGGGAGTATCCAGTAAGGTCCAATGTTTGCGGATAATCTGTCTGATTTTTGTAGACAGTGGGTCGAAAGTGGTCACCACAGGTAGGCAAGGCTGATTGGTTTTCACATTGCGTTCAAGCAGGGCATCGCGGGGGGTATTCAGAGCCCTCTTGCGTGCATGTTTAATAACCCTGTTTGGGTACTGCCTCTGCTTAAGTCTGTCGACAAGGCCAGCGGACTGATCTACATATGCCGCAGTTGTGGAGCAGTTCCTGCGATATCGCAGAAACTGACCCACCGGCAGATTGTCTCTGAGAGAGCGCGGATGGAACGAGTGATAATGCAGAAGAGAGTTTCTATCCGTGTCTTTCTGGTGGACTGTGGTTGCCAATTTATTGTCCTCCACTGATATATCCACATCAAGGTATACTGCTTTACAGTTACTGATTGACCATGTGAAGCGTAGGCTTTCATCAGCTTGATTCAGCCAGTCGAGGAATAGATGTAATCGGTCCTCTGTACCTGTCCAGATACAGAGGACATCATCTATGTAACGTCTCCATTCCTGGATGTTGCTCAGGAACGGATTGGAGGGGTGGTAAATCACATTCTCCTCGAACTGGCCCACATAAATGCAGGCCAGACTCGGGGCAAATGTAGCCCCCATAGATGTCCCAGACGTCTGTAAGTACAGTTGTCCCTTGTACTCAAAAAAGTTCCTCGTGAGAGCTAACTCTATACATTGGAGAACAAATGACACAGGTGTGTCATAGAACCATTCCATCGCCTCCAGGGCTCTAGCTGCTGCCACCAGCGTCGCGCCCTGGGGGATGCTGGTGTACAATGATTCGATATCAATCGTAACCAATAGTTGGTTCGAAGGGTCAAAAGTCATATCCTTCAAGATGTTAAGTATATCTGTGGTGTCCTGCACATATGATTTTTGGGTGATGACTGCTTCTCTGAGAAAAAAATCGGAAAATTGAGACAGGGGTTCGAGGATAGATTGTATACCAGATACGATTGGGCGTCCTGATGGGGGGCGCTGTGGCTTATGAATCTTGGGCAAGATGTAAAATGCCGGGATGCGTGGGTTTACATTAATAATGAAATCCGCCTCCTTGGTGGTGACCCATTTCTTGGATACCGCATCTGCCACCAGGTGTTTAATGGTACTGGCGAGATCTTGGGAGGGGTCACGCATAATGGGGCTGTAATTGGTGCGGACGGATAGAAGTCTGAGTACCTCCGTCTCGTAGTCGGCGGTGTTAAGCACGACCACTGCCCCACCCTTGTCCGCTGGCTTGATGGTGATCGCCGCGTTCAGTTGTAATGCCCTTACGGCTTGCCAATCTTCTCTGGTCATATTGTGGCCCTGATGAAAATTTGTTTGTTGTTCGAGGGCCTCCACCTCATGTAAAACTCGTTGCTCAAAGACCGCGACCTCAGGGCCCAAGGCTGATACTGGGGGGCAGAACATAGAAGGGCGATGTAGATTAGTATCAAACAATGATACCGGGATTTTCTCTTTATCATGGAAGAATTTATGCAATTTAATCTTCCGCATCATTTCAGACAACTCAGTTCTACAAAGAAATGGATCGTGCTGAGGTGTAGGCACAAAGCCGAGTCCTTTATTTAGTACTCTCTTTTCAGTAGTCGTGAGTGTGTAGCTAGATAAATTAACTACAATGTCATTCTCCGAGATTTGGATAGATGTTTCTGACTCTGTCATTTCTGAAATGTGCGCCCCCTGCTCCGTGTCACACTGGGTGAGAAGGTCTGCCATGTTGGTGGTGTTTTGCCCTTGCCTCTGCCTCTCTGGGCCTGAACGCCTCCCCCTCGGTGACCTCCCGAGCCCTGACCTAAAAAAGCTCGCAATAAAGCTCCTAGGTCGTCTTCAGGTTTTCCACCTGTAGCAAAGTTGACCCGGCTACCAGTGGAGGTAGAGGGGCGATCTGCTGCCTCCTCGTCTTCACTGCTGGTGTTGTCGAATTGCCAGTTACTAGGTGTGCGTCGGTATCCTTGCTGACCACCCCGATTGGCTTGTTGTCTACCCCTCCTGGACTGATATTGGCCCCTGGTTTGTTCTTGCGGTCTCTCGTAGTACTCGTCCTCCGTATACGGAAAAGCCCACTTATGAGTGTGCCGTTCTAAATTCTTTTTCAGGCCTGTTATTTTCTGATTAACCAGGTAGGCTTTGTAATCAGCCAAATCGCTCTGGATGCGGGCCAATTGGTCCTTCGCATCCAACAAGGCACTGTTGTTATTAAGGCTGTCTTCTAGTTCCAGAATTTCTACCAAAAGCGCCTCACTAAGGCGTTTGGCGGTGTTAATGATTAGGATAAGCCAATCACGTGTGCATTTGTTTGCAACGCAGCTCCAATCAAATCGGAACTGCTTGTCTTCCAGAAAAATCTTAGGCTCAAGCCTGACTATAAGACTAGGAGGGGAAGCTCCAGCTCTAAGGTATTCAGTCATAAGAGCCCCATGCAGGGCTACGCGAATCTGGCGTTTTTTAAGTGCACTCAGTTTATCCCATTCTTCCCTAGCCGACACCTCCACATTCAGAGGGGCATCAGATAGTAAAGGTGGGCCTGCAAGTATCAGTGCAATCTGCTCGTCGGAAAACGCCAGACAATTCATGTCCACGTGGCGTGAAGAAAGTGTGCTGTATGATAAGCTGTCAACCTCACTAACCACTTTATCAGTGTCTGTATCTTTATTAAGAGAAAACAATTCACATAAAATATCCTCACGGCTGAGCCGCCGTACTAAATCAATCAGTCAAAAGGGATACCAGGGGAAGAGGAGGCTATGTAGGGCAGTCCCCCACTCAACGAATCTCAAACAAGAAGCCCTATTCAGCCTGCATGCTATGAATCTCAGACTCCGTAACTCAAGGGGCCATACCTTATATTGGCTCACCAACCGGCCAGATCAAGCCAGTGCTGCGTTACAGGTCCGGACATGCCTTCAGACATACAAACAATGGTGTGCACAGACTACAACACATAAAAAATTGTGTGAGAGCAAGGAAAGTACCTCACGGACGTAACACCCGAGGGGGTTCCCGGTCTATAAATGATCGGTCTACCCACTTCTCATCATCGGTTACTTTCCTTGCTGGGAGGATGAAAAGGAATGTGCCAGGAACGAGTGCACAAAACAGAATAGAGAAATGAGAAAGGGAGTGTACGATTACACTACCTAGTAGGATAGAGAAAGTGTTCAGAAAAGGATTGACAAGTACCTACACCCAACACCAACAAACATAAATATAAAATAGTGAGGTTTGGCTGGCTGAATCGATTTTATTCTGGTGCTGCCAAACTTCACTTTTTTAAAAAAAATGGTTAAATTGATACCATTAATGTTGTAACTGGACCAACATGTTTCATTGCCTTTTCATTGGCAATTTCATCAGGGCAAATGGTTGGGTCTCTTATTCTTTATCCTCCATAAATCATATGGGAACCTGTGCACACACATACAATTAAAACAACAGAACACAGCAGTGGTTATATAGTGAGTCAATCAAGGTCTATGAATACAGCACACTCATGCCAGTGGAAACACCTCGCCGCTATTACCTTGTGCTCGCACTTCATGAGTATACCGTCGAGCATCAAAAGAACGGCGTGTCAAAAGATCACGGATCCGTCTTGGAGACTCCTCAATGTGAGTCACCTGTATGAAGACATATAACACACCAGTATGTTGTAACCGGGCGCGCTTGCACTTGGCCCCGGTCCAGCTGTGAACACTCCACACCGTTACCGGTAGGAACTCCCGCCTGGGCATTTCCCAGAGCGGCGAGTTTTTCTCTCCTAGTAACCACTGCATACATTTGGCAGACACGCGGCACCCCCGTGCGAGCATTGGTTTAAGGAGGAGTTAAAGACCTCAGTTGAGTCATCTCCCTACCGAGTTGTACATTTTTACATTTACTAATTTTTATTGTTTATTGTTTATCGACCTGATGACGCTAGCAACGCCCCGTCATCTTTTAAATTTATTTGTGACAACCGTTACCGCTGGGTAACCTGATGGCATACTCTAGGTGTCCGATGGGCTCCACGAGTGTCTTGTAAATAGCGAACAATACCGTGGCCATCATGATGCATGAAACTGGTGTGTTATATGTCTTCATACAGGTGACTCACATTGAGGAGTCTCCAAGACGGATCCGTGATCTTTTGACACGCCGTTCTTTTGATGCTCGACGGTATACTCATGAAGTGCGAGCACAAGGTAATAGCGGCGAGGTGTTTCCACTGGCATGAGTGTGCTGTATTCATAGACCTTGATTGACTCACTATATAACCACTGCTGTGTTCTGTTGTTTTAATTGTATGTGTGTGCACAGGTTCCCATATGATTTATGGAGGATAAAGAATAAGAGACCCAACCATTTGCCCTGATGAAATTGCCAATGAAAAGGCAATGAAACATGTTGGTCCAGTTACAACATTAATGGTATCAATTTAACCATTTTTTTAAAAAAGTGAAGTTTGGCAGCACCAGAATAAAATCGATTCAGCCAGCCAAACCTCACTATTTTATATTTATGTTTGTTGGTGTTGGGTGTAGGTACTTGTCAATCCTTTTCTGAACACTTTCTCTATCCTACTAGGTAGTGTAATCGTACACTCCCTTTCTCATTTCTCTATTCTGTTTTGTGCACTCGTTCCTGGCACATTCCTTTTCATCCTCCCAGCAAGGAAAGTAACCGATGATGAGAAGTGGGTAGACCGATCATTTATAGACCGGGAACCCCCTCCGGTGTTACGTCCGTGAGGTACTTTCCTTGCTCTCACACAATTTTTTATGTGTTGTAGTCTGTGCACACCATTGTTTGTATGTCTGAAGGCATGTCCGGACCTGTAACGCAGCACTGGCTTGATCTGGCCGTTTGGTGAGCCAATATAAGGTATGGCCCCTTGAGTTACGGAGTCTGAGATTCATAGCATGCAGGACATATATTTCTGGCAGTATTTGCATATTGTTCATTTCAGACAGATTACTTCAGTGTGGCCATTACCTGGGGTACTCTTTTGGCCTCATTTGCATATTGTTAGTTTCCAACAGATTACTTGCTTAAGGCCAGCTGCCTTCTCTCATGGAATGACACCTTTGCATGCCAGCATTGTATATTCTTAGGTAGTGACGGTCATGTGGCTCCTTATGAGCGCTTAATTTGTGTTAGGATGGAGTATTCAGTTCTCCTTGGTAGGTCACTTATTTTACACGTACATTGCACAGACCCTTTGCATAATTAGTATATGAGAATTCCTTGCATGTTTGTTTCTAAACTTAGATCTGCACATGTCCCTTATTTTCCGTCTGGCACATAATCAACTTCTAATATTGTCACCTTTGACCGGTCGATATAGCATGTGAGACTCCCTCCAGGGAGATTTATTTTATATGTATGGTTGTATCACCACCTGTATACGGTTTGCGTCTGTTAGCTAATCATCCAATAAATGTGCTCATTTTTTTTCCTTTTATTTTTTCTTCCTCCCTGTTCTCATAGGTTTTCCTTGATTAACAGTGTTCTTTAACTCTCAGGCTTGTAAAAAAATGTCCTGATGATGATCCCACAATTTTATGTGGATCGAAACGTCATCGACAAAAACACTCTGACCCTGTCTTTACTATGTAGTATTGATTGTGAGCACAGAAGTGTCTAATTATTTGTATTTGAGACCTTGCAACATTGCGAAATGCCTCAGACAAGTATGCCGGAACTACTTCCTATAATAGGCCGTTTTGTGGGGGGGCGTGGCTTGCAGCCGATGCCGATGGTCGCAGCCTAGCGAGGCTCCCGACCCACTGCCCATCATCCGACGTAATTATCCTGTTTTGGACCCGGGATCCCCGCTAAAACCGGGTCGATCCCGCGGACGACACCTAGGTCTGTCCCGGCTAGAGTGGCGAGCTGCAGAAGCGCTCGTGAAGGGCACTGCGTACCGAGGAGCTCCCGGACCCTCGGAGGGCAAGATGGCGGCTGCCTGACCTGCGGGGGCGAACAGACGACCGTGAGCCCACATAGGGGGTCTTGCTGCCCGGGAAAGGAGTGCTGAGCACCATCACACGCCGAGGGGAGACTGCAGCCCCCCCGGCATACCGGCGGACCCTGAAGGCGGTGTGCGGCTCGGCTGGGAGACGAGGCTCCGGAGTGGCTCCGCCCCTTCTGCGGGGCCGAAAATCCAGACCCCGGCTTTGCGGCCTACGATCCCGGTGTGGCTGCCTGAACCCTGACGGATCGCCGGGAAAAGATTGCCCACGGTGAGTCTGGTCCCCCGGGGACGAGGGGGAAGACTCGGAGCGGGCCATGACCCCTGGTGTAGCCGGGCCCGGCTCGGGGGGCCCGCCCTGCGGCCGAGTCTCGGAACCGACGGTAGAGGTCCCTGCCCCCGCCTGCACCGAGGCGCTGCCGTTGGCGGGAGGAGCCCAGGAGGATCTGGGACCGGGCCGCCGCAGCAGCGCGCTAGACCCAGGCGGCGCCGAGTCTGTGTCTGCCCGGGTGCTGGGGTCTGCACTCTCTCCCTGAGGGGAGGCCGGCGGGGCCCACTGGGGGCCACCTGAGCCCTGACCTGCAACTGCGAGAGCGGCCGGCGTCCCTGCTGGTGTTGGGAGAGGCCTGCGGGGACCCCCCTCGGACCACTGCAGCCCGGCCCCGTGCTCTGAGCGGACCCCACCTGGGAGTACCGGCGCACCAACCCTGTGAGCTGGGTCAGGCCGCCTGACACTGCCTGCCCCCCCCCGATACTTTGGAGGGGCTCTCTTTTCTGGATAGCGGCGGCTCTGACCCGCTGCTGCTGCCCGGTGCGGACACCCCGAAACGGGGCTGAGTGGGGAAAGGGGACTGGAG
This sequence comes from Lissotriton helveticus, assembly GCF_964261635.1. Lineage (NCBI taxonomy): Eukaryota > Metazoa > Chordata > Amphibia > Caudata > Salamandridae > Lissotriton > Lissotriton helveticus. The sequence continues at coordinate 1,352,572,112 of NC_136067.1, forward strand.
TTGGCCGTGCACACCCTGAAGCAGCTCCCTGGCTCTCCGGGCAGCGGAGGCGCGCTGAGAGATCCCGGGGTGTTACTCCCACGACTGGTGCCCGACCTGATCCACACAGAACTCCCCAGAAGAACCACCACGCACCCGGACACCAAGCCAGTGGCGGAACCACCGGGGGCCGCCGACCCACCTGTTTCCGGGGCCGCCGCCTTTACCCAACCGACCGGCCTTGAAGGCCCGGGCCAGCTCGGAGGGTGAACGATGGGGAAGCCTAGAGGACCTAAGGGAGAGGGGGGCCCGTCCACGGAAGCGCCAGACGACTCCTCACGACCCCCCACGGAGTTACAGCGGATGCAAGATCGGATACTGGACGCCATTGCAGCCACGAAGGAAGCTTTGCACCAGGATATTGGTCAGGTGGCGACGGGGCTGGGGCTTCTGCGTGCAGATCATGCGAAGCTGGTGGACAGGGTCAGGGAAACAGAAGATACCCTGAAAACTGTCGTACCGGCTCAGAAATCAATGGAGGGACGGCTCACGGACGCAATGGAGCGGATACACGCCCTGGAAAGGAGGGCAGAGGATGCAGAAAACCGCAACCGGCGGAATAATGTGCGCTTGGTGGGCCTTCCGGAAAAAAAGGAGGGCACGGACATGGTGGGCTTCCTGACCGACTGGCTGCAAACGGTGGTTGCCCCGGAGGGCCTATCTCCCTTCTTCACCTTGGAACGGGCGCACCGTGTGCCTTCCCGGCCCCCACGTGAGGGCCTGCCGCCCCGCCCAGTGATCTTCAAACTACTCCACTATAGAGACAGAGACTGGCTCCTGCAGCGGGCCAGGGATGCAGGCCCATTTCAAGTAGACAACAGTAGGGTCACACTGTTCCCGGACTTCACGTTTGAGACCCAGAGGCAGCGGGCCACCTTCCTCTCTATTAAAAAGGAACTACGCACAGAGGGGCTGAAGTATTCGCTGTTATTCCCGGCCAAACTCCGAGTGATTGTGGATGAGAAAGCGTTGTTTTTCGAAACTTCAGCAGAAGCGTGGACTTGGTGGGACTCCTACAAGGCGGGAACGGACGGGGCCCGGTCCCGGGCGGAGGAGGAGTACCAGAACCACTCAACCAGGCGATCACGTAGGCTTCGTAACCGTGGCAGAGGGCCCAGGAGGCCAACGACCTCGCAAACTGAGGAAGAACGGAAGGCGGCACTACTGGCGGTGAAAGAGGTGTCGGGAACAGCGCCGGCCCTATCGACGAGGGACTCGGCCTCAGAGGCCCTGGCTACGGGCTCGGACACTGACTTGTCGGGGTTGGAGGGCGCCAGGGGCCCGAAGGTCACGCCGCAGACATCGGGAGAGATCATCGGACCCTGATGGCTGTCCACGAAAGTGGTGAGATATGACTTTGAAGGTGATGCCTCCACAAACACTGGGACAGACCACTGTAAGACTTTTCTTTTACGAGTCACATTGAGTATTAATGGGCAAGGGGTTGGGGGACGGGTTTGGTAAGGGTCAGTAGCCAGTTCACGTGCCACAGGGCCCATAAGGCCTCCGTGGTGTTTACTACGGACTAAATAGTTTCGTGGGCACGTTTGCTCACAGGTTTGGATGGGAGTGACTACTTTGCAGTTAGGTCCTATTCTGGGGGTGGGAGGGCCTGGGGTAGTTGGGGAGACCCGAGGTGGGGTTAGGGGTGGGGGGAAGGGGGGGGCGTTGGGGACGGGGAGGGGCGGGATGGTGTCAGGTGTCCGGGTGCGAACTGTTATTGGACTGCAACGACTGTATTGGGGCAATGGCTAGTATGGGTTCACTGAAATGTGTGTCCTGGAATGTGCGGGGACTGAATTCGATGGCGAGGAGGCATAAGGTACATTCCCACCTAGTTCGCAGAGGGGTGCACATCGCCTTTTTGCAGGAGACCCATTTAACCAAGAAGGAAGGGGCTGCTCTGCAGCGGAGATGGAGAGGTCACCTGTTTCACACCACATACTCGGGGTTTGCTAGAGGGACGCTAATTTGGATCCGGGCGGGGGTTCCCTTCCAGGTCACTAGGCACACTGTGGACCCAGATGGGAGATATGTGGCAGTTGAGGGGTTGCTCAGGGGCCGCCAGATAGTCCTTTGTAGCGCCTATGCACCGAACGTAGAGCAGGCTTCATACTTTACCAGGTTATCCAGGTTGTTGGCCTCTTATTTAACTGGGCCGGTGCTGATGGGGGGGGACTTCAACTCTATCGAGGATACCACTTTAGACAGATCGCATCCACCACTGAAGGCATCTCCGGTACACAGGCTAGCGAAACACAGATCTACTTGGCAGGGGCGGTGGGACCTGACAGACGCTTGGCGTGCGCAACACCCGACTGAGCGGGATTACTCCTTCCACTCGAGTATACACGACCTTCATGTCCGCATAGATGCGTTCCTGTGCTCCCGCTCGGTATTACCGTCGGTGGCCCGAACGGAATACCTGGCGCGAACGATATCGGACCACAACCCCTTGCTCCTCACGCTGGCCTGGATGGACGAGGTCTCACCGATCCCGACATGGCGGCTTCGTCCAGATACGCTAGATGACCCACCGTTCAGCGGAGCATTGGAGGAGAGGATCTCCCAGTACTTCGTGGAGAACGAGGGAACTGCCTCTTCCAGGGCCGTGGAATGGGACGCGTTGAAGGTAGTGGTGAGGGGGCACTGTATAGGGAAGTTTGCGGGTGCGCGGCGGACGCTAGTAGATGACCTGGACAAGGCTGAGCGAACTCTGCGAGTGGTTGAGAAACAGAGGCCCAACCGCCCTGATTTGCAGGACAGGGTATGCGCTGCGCGGGAGGCGGTGGCGGTAGTGGTGGAGCGCCTCCGTAGTTTTGATTACAAAACGTACCTAACTAAGGCGCTTGCGGAGGGGGACAAAACGGGGACGCTCCTGGCCTGGCTAGCTAACCCCAGTAGGGGCGCAGCTCCGATACTATCCATGGTGAATGCAGATGGCTCTTCATCCACCTCCCAACCGGATATATTGCGTTGTTTCACAACATATTACGAAAGGTTATATGGGAGGGAACTAGTGGACCGAGCCGAGATGACTGACGCCCTGCTGTCGGAAACCCAACTGCCACGCCTCGAGCAAGAACAAGCAGAAGCCCTCGGGGGCCCGATTGACCTAACGGAGATTAAAGGGGCCATCAAAAGAATGGCGCGCAACAAGACACCGGGTGTGGATGGACTGCCAGTGGAATTTTATGGCAAATATATAGATATCCTAGCGCCACGCCTCCAGCTGGTATACCGCGAGGCGCACGAGAAGGGGGAGTTGCCCCGCTCGATGCGCGAGGCGATTATGGTCCCCTTACTGAAACCGCGTAGGGACGGCACTGATCCGGCGTCGTACCGACCTTTGTCGATGCTGACGACAGATTATAAAATACTAAGCACTATATTAGCCGCCAGGTTGGTGTCCCACATGCAGGACTTGATTCACAGGGACCAGTCAGGCTTCATACCCACCAGAAACACGTCACACAATATCCGCAGGTTGCTGAGGCTTGTGGCGGACCCTCCACCGCTCGCCAGAGCCCCTATGGTCATGGCGATAGACATAGAGAAGGCCTTCGATAGCCTGGATTGGTGCTACCTGTACAAGGTGCTGCACAGTTTTGGTATAGGCGAGGGGTATGTGCGATGGACGAAAGTGCTCTATGCGTCGGTTGGAGCCAGGGTGCGGGTAGGAGCGCTGATATCAGATCACTATGCGGTGCATAAGGGTACTAGGCAGGGGTGTGCACTCTCCCCCCTCTTATTTGCCCTCGCGATGGAACCATTGGCAGCGCTGGCCCGGGGAGGAGAGTATTACCGGGGGCTGGAGGTCGGCGGGATCCACCACTACATATCGTTGTACGCAGACGACCTCCTGCTGTTCTTGGACAATGCAGAGGAAGCGGTGGAGGGGGCGGAGCGCCTTTTGGCGCGATTCGGAGAGGTCTCAGGCCTGAAAGTGAATTGGGCAAAGACGTGCCTCTTCCCACTCCGGAAAGCGGAGCGATGTCCCTGGGCCCGCCCCAAACTCCGTTGGGAGCCGGACTGCCTCCCTTATTTAGGAGTGCACGTCTACCATGATCCCGCTGACCTGCTGGAAGGCAACGTCGGCCGCTGTATTCGTACGTTACAGGGGAATATGGCCTTTTGGGCCACTCTTCCGCTGTCCGTGACAGGTCGGGTATCCCTGCTTAAAATGATAGCCCTACCGAGGTTGTTATATTTCTTTAGGACTCTCCCAGTGTGGGTACCGGGAAGCGTCTTTCGTCGCCTGAAATCACAGATAGTGTCCTTTCTGTGGGGTGCTGGTAGGAGGAGGATAGCTTTGGCGACCCTGACCTGCCCGAAGAACGAGGGCGGCCTCGCGGTTCCGGACTTCGAGCTCTATTATTTAGCTGCCCAGCTGCAGTTTTTCACACAGGAGGTAGCAAGGGTGTACCGGGGCCCGGAACAGGAGAGGGACACTGGCACCCCCCGCCATGTACTGGCGTTTATCACCCTGCAACAGAAACTCCTACTACGGGGATTATCCCAGGAGGAACGGACGCTGAGGCTCTGTTGGAATCGCATGCAGAGGCGAGCGGGTCCGGGTCATCCATACGCGCCTGAGATCCCACTAGGTATGTTAACAGCGTTTCCGCACGGTGGTGACTGGTCGAACCTCCAGAACTGGGAAGAGGCTGGCCTGCATGTGGTGGGGGACCTATACTCTGATGGGGTGCTCATGCCTTACCAGGCCTTGCAGGAACAGTACGACCTTCCTAGGGGTGATTATCTTTTGCATGCGGCCGTGGTGCGCGTGATCCAGGCGCACTGGGGGGAAGGGCTGCTTGAACCTCCAACGTCCCCTGCATGCCAATACACAATGATGGCTGCGGGAACGATTAAGGCAGTCACATGTCTACACTCTAGACTACTCGAGGCTAATCTACAACCCCTGACGCGACTTAAAACCCAATGGGAGACGGACCTGCAGAAGGAAATCCCGGACACTACGTGGGCTCAGCTGGTTCAGAGGGCCAGGAAAAGCACCAGAAACGCCCGCTTTCAATTAATACACCTCTACATACTTCATAGGGCCTACCTTACCCCGCAGAAAATATCACAATACTTTGGCGCAGAAGACGCAGCGTGCCCCAGATGTGCGCTGTTAGGCGCGGACTTACTGCACATGCTGCGGGGCTGTCCGTACCTACAGGACTTCTGGAGGGAAGTGGGCGACACCTTGAACGAAGCCACAGACAGGAACCTGTTATATGACAGTGCGACTACAATCTTACACTGGTTCCCACACACACGCAACACTAAACTGACGAGCAAATTCATAGACATGGGCCTACTTATTGCTAAGAGGGAACTTACCAGGGGATGGAAATCAAAGACGGCGCCAACACACCGGAAATGGCTGGCCGAATTCCAGAAATGGGCGGCAGCGGAAAGCACAATCAGATACCAGTTGGCACGTAGAGGGTCAGACGAGAAAGCTCAGGAAACAGCGCTAGCATGGGAAATTTTGGTCCAGGCACTCAGGGACGATGCAGTGGAGAGTGAGGAGGAGGAGGACATAGATGACCCCGGGATCCAAGGGGAGGCGATGCCGATCCCGGCACCTACCACGGACACACACACTCCATGATTTACTCTACAATCCGAAGCTGGCCCACGTACTTCAATGCACTTCTACCGAACACAGGCACTGGACACCGCGGCACACCGGAGGGGAGGGGGGGGGGGAACGAGGGGGGAGGGGAGGGAGTTACACTGCCCCTACGACACCAGGAATCATAGTACACACTATTGAGATGCTAGAGGGGAGGGTTTGGTTTACAAAAAAAGTTAAAAGCAGAAGGCGGTTGACCACTGAATAAGCCACCAATGAGTAATGTGGAAAAGTGTTAATTGCAATCGTTGCCACCCGGCCTCAGGGATGCGGGTTATGAGGCTGTGTACATACTATTTGGTTACATGGTGAACGCTAAGGTCCCGCGCAAACAAAACTATGTATACACTATCGTGTGAATTTTGGAATCTGCAATAAAAACTGTTTTACAAAAAAAAATAGGCCGTTTTGTGCCCCATAAGGTTCCTTACCCATATAAAAGCCTTTTGAGTGTATTAAGAAATATATGATTTTAAATGATTGCTTCAATTCATTATCCTGGGCATCATTTTTTCCCCAGAGTATCGAATGTGTATTGTTCTGTTTAAGGGCCTATGGGCCAGATGTATCAAGATACACTTTTGCGATTCTCAAATAGCGATTTTTAAGGAATCGCTATTTGAGAATTGCAAAATGGTATGTATGTAGAAATTCGCTATTTTTTAGTGATTTCTTAAAATTCCTGGAGGCCCATAGGAATGAATGTGAAATTATTCTCAATTTGCGATTCGCAATTTGCGAATCGCAAATTGAGAATAATTTCAAGGGTGCAGGGGTGTCCAAAGGACACCCTGTTGTACCCCTGAAATAAGCATGGGTGCACATGTGGTGCACATACATGCCCTAAGGGCATGTATGTGCATCACATGGCACTTTGAAAAATGCAAAAATGGGCATTTTTCAAGAAATTTGCAAATTACCACCAACTTGAAGTTGGTGGTAATTTGTGATTCCTTAGGGACAATTAGCAATTTTTTTTTGCTTCATTCATTGCATTTAAGGAATCGCAAATTTTGCGATTCCTTAAATGCAATCGCAAAATAAGGAATCGCAATCTTTGCGATTCCTTATTTTGTGCTGAAATTTGCTACATACCTACCATTTTGCTCAAATGAGTTTGCAAACGCCAAAATTCAGAGAATTTTGGCATTTGCAAACCCATTTGAGCTTCATACATCTGGCCCCTATGTTCCTTATAACTAGAAAACCTTTAGGCAAATGCAATACTTTGTAAAGCTAGAGTTACAAGGAAAAACATATTTGTTAACCTGTACACAATGAATGTGTGCATTTATAATTTCATACATTTATCTTCATGAATATATTGAAATAATTTAGCATAATAAAATATATTTTCACTGGAGCAACAAAGGAGGCTATTGCTTTAACTATTCTATAGGAAGTCCACTAGTATCCGGCTTCTGGCCAGCCTCCTTTTCAGAGAATGCACCTAAAAGCTCCTCTTTGATAAGTGGAAGTTCAAGCTCATCCCTGTATGTGGCAAATACCTCTGCAAGGGAAAGACTTTTTAACAGTGGAGAAGCATATTTTTGCTCAGATATAGGACGGGCTTCATATGGAGTGCATATGGAGGAGTGTGGCTCACTGATTAGAGCGGCAGACCCTGATGCAGAGGTCTGGCCCGGGAGCAGGGTTGAATTCCCGACGCGGCAGGGTCCTGAGCCCAAAATGTCCACGGACTCGATAATTCTCGCCTCGGTGCCTATTCTAATCAAGGGGTCCCACGCTGCAACTCTGGGCAATAGTTGCTTAATCTCCACTACGGCTGCCCACCCGCTGCGGGATGCCTGGCTTTCACCCTGGGGATACCCAGTAGGGGTTATCTCACAGGGAAAAAGCCAGGACGGGTTCCCAAGGCAAGCGCCTTGATGCCTTCGGGTGATACGTGCGCTATATAAGTCGCAATACATTTACATTCATTTACATTTACAATAGAATTATGCAAATAGGGTGGTTTCCACTGCATAAGTAGTTTTGAAGTCTCTCAGAGATCCAGGACTATTCTAGAAACACCTTCCAGACTTACCCGCAGATGTGTGCATTTATCGCCCAGGCAAGCCTGTCAGTATTTAATGTGAGCTTTCAGAGAGAAGTTCGGTCCAGGTCCAATCATCATAAAAATAGGGTGCCTCCGGTGTTTTTTTTTTCTCGTGCTCAAGTATTCTCACCTCAAGCTAAATGATCTTACCCTCTCTCACCTGATATTTAAATTGAATATATGCTTTTACTTTCCTCCTGATCTGTGCCTTGAATGCCTCCCAAAATGTAGGAGTGGAGGTAAATGACACCCTGTTTAACTGAAAGGATAATTGTATTACGACCCTCAAATATTCAGCAAACTCATCATCCACTTGTCACCTTGCATTTCATCACCATAAGGCTTTAATTGCCTCCTCTACTCCAGACCAAGCTACGCTCAATTGCTGGGTGGTAGAAAATTCCCTGCAGTAAAATCTGTGCCCCTCTAACCTAGAATATATCAGCTGCAGGAAGAAAGAAAGAAATATTAAAGACTAATGAATGACCTGCACTGGCAGAAATATTATGTATATGCTCTCTCACCTGGATGTCAAGTGTGCCAAACACTGCACAACCACAGGGCAAATACCCAATCAGCAAGTATTGTTTTTCTATGAAGACATGCAGCTCAAGATCCATAGTGTCTAATGTGTTACCTATTGTATTGTATCAATGAAGTCCTCCCAAGTATAGTCACTTTGTGAAGGAATTCTGTCAGGATCATTCTAAGTTTATCTGGGATGGTGCATATGAACAATAGGGGTACATACCTTAACCCAAACATTTCCCTAATGTATAATACTACCACTGTCACCACTAACTGATTTAAAACAACTGCTTTCATAGGTCAGCTTTCCTCCCACACCTCTTCAGACCTTTGCACCAGTAACGGCTCTATTTATGTCAACCATCTTAATTACTATTAAGGAGTTGCAGTGTTACACCCGCCACCAAAGGCCTGGGTTTAGAGTTGAGTCCGTGATAATTGTGCAGTCAGTCAAGATGTGGATGGATGGTCTAATTCATTCAATTGATTGTCTTCTTCATCTGCTGACCTCTCTGTTTCTTTAGGGTTGGTATACTGCTATGTGATGTTTGCTGCTTGAAATCTACCTTTCAAATGATCTCTCCTTGCCTGCCACTTAGGAAGTCCTCTGTATGTGGATTCCCACTTTGCGTGGTCAGGCATGTGCTCTATGCATCTTTCATTTCTCCGCCCAACTATGCCAAATCAATATTTCTGAAAGACTGAGACTTGTCCTGAAGAATTTGTAATCCACATTCATTGGTCAGAGTTTCCGCTTTACAAGCTAAAGATTTTGGCAATTAGTAAACATTCCTGGTATAGTCTTGAGAAATACCCTCTTGTAGATTGGTCAAAAAACAAAAATTTGTGCCCTATCTGCTTTCAGCACGGAGTTGTGGTCTGCATCATGAAGAAGTATTATTAGAAGGGGTTGTGGAAGTGCCATGAAGCTAGCCTTGCTGCCAGTAATGATGTGTTCTTTTAACCAGCAAGCAAGTCAACATCATTTATCTGAGAACCCAAGATTTCAGCCACTGTTGTACAAATTGTTCTATGTTCTAGCCTACTGATTCTTCATGCATCCTCAAAATCCTGACGTTTTTACGATGAGCGTGGCCTTCCACATCGTCCACTCCTTCTTGAGCTTCCATGCCATTTCAAGATGTACACCGTGGTCCCAAGGGACTGGAGGGTGTCTTCTGCCTCTCAGGTCTGACCTTCTACCATAGTGACATGGTACATACATACATAGACCAGTCTCAAGAAATTAATACTGGAAAGCGGAACAATACAAAATGAGGTCCCAACTGAACCCATCCCTCCCACTTCTCCTCTACTCACTTAAGAATCAGTGGCAACTGGGTGGACAATGTACTCAGCGATCTGAGGGAGCCCCAAGCAGGGTGCGTTGTGTAGTGCGATACCATGTGGCATGGAGGGTCTCTCATGAAGTATTCCCCTATCACTTTGGGATTAAGCGGAGAACCCTCAAGTTTTTGGGGCAGGTCAGCTCATTGAACCCCTGAGAGAGAAGGGAAATACACGAAGCCCATACTTCCTGACAGGTATCACGGCGGTGCACTGTTGCCAAGGTCAGTTCCTCCATGCCCATGTGAGTCTGTGAAGCCAGGAGGTGTGTAAAGGAACTTTGTCTGAGCCCCAGTAGAAAATAAATGGCCTGAGGGCCACCCTTAATGGTCAAACTTATCTGACGCCCTTGCTTGGACTTCAGTAGGTAAGTTAAGGCATTGGGAAGGTCCAACACAATATATGTAGGAAGATGTAGCAGTTTTGTATCCATGTGTGTGTTAATATCCGTCAACATGTCCTCCCAGTAGTGGACCAGTTTGGGCAGGACCATAGGATGTGCAATAGAGTGTCTGAGGCCCGCATCACTGCCAGCAAGTTGTGCTGCGTGCCAGGTTGCCCTGATGCAGTCTGGACGGAATAAGATACCCATATGTGGATATTTTGTATGCCGGTTTCTGTGCTAGCTGCATTACGTTCTGTATGATGCGCCCAGTAATACATTTGCTCCCATTCCTTATGCATAAAGGGTGCCCCACTTCCCTCTCTCAACACCATTGTGTGGCTTATTTCTCTCCTGCAGTGGCCCGGGTGAGGAAGGAATACATTTCGGAGACAAGATGCATGTCGCCGTTCTTCGTAAGCAGCCATTTCTCAAAGGGTATCAAGCATCTCTGCACACCAGGTCTCACTGTGGGTTACAGGACCCAATGGCGAATCTGAAAATAGTGGAGGCATTCTGTCTCCGGAAGGCCATAGTCCGCTTTGGGTCAGTCAAATGTGGTGAACCCATTTTAGCGAAAGAAGGGCCCAATTGACTTACAGCCAGCCCGCTGCCAGGCAGCAAAGGCCGTGAGGTGTAGACCCAGAGAGAAGTTGTGGTTTCCCAAAACAGGTGTCATTGGAGAGATGAATGTGGTCAAGCCTCTGCATGTTGCTGTGGATTCCCAGGTTGCGAGGGAAGCTCTAGTGACAGGTGAGACTTCAGGCACTATGCTTATGTAGGATCCAGGGTAGCTTCAACACATATGTTCCTGCCACCGCTCGATCAATAAAGCACCAGTGCTTCTCCGACTCTCTCCAATGCCATTCCACCAGAAATCCAAACTGTGTGGATTGATAGTATCGCATCAGGCTCAGGATCCCCAAGCCCTCTTCTGAAACTGGGTGGAAACTAGAGCCCGAGGTATATGTGAACGTTTACAATTCTGCACTAAGCAAAGGAGCTCACACTGCAGCTGCTTTACCATGCCCCCGGGGCGGGGGGGAGAGTGAGAGGGCCTGGAATAATTAAATTGCTCGTAGGAGTATGGTCATTTTTAGGTCTCGCCTAGCGTTGCAGCACATGCGCTGCACGCTCTGCAAGGCCTCTTGTAATCGAGGAGACTTTGGAAGTGGAGTGGAAGCTCAGCCCATCCTTTATTTGGCTGGCGTCATCCATTATGGTAAACGCTGGCCTCCAATTGAAAGTGAGGCTTTTTGGTGACCGCCCTCTCTCCTTTAGGCCCTGCCCATCCAGACTTAATCATGTACTGGCGGCGTTACACGGTCTCCTTTATAACTTCGTCCGCACTATGTTTTTTCCACTCAGTCCCATATTGTCTCCCGACGACCAGTTTCCATCCCTCGCTTCTCGTCAGCTTTGTTTCAATCCCCCCGCTCCCCTACACAAATGCCTGAAAGTCGGGCTCCTACATAAACGCAAAGTCGGCAGTGCCCACCCTGGAACTGTGTCACAACAACCTCTTCGCCGACCTCTGGCGTGGCACCGCAGGCCCGGGCCATTAATCATGTTTCAACCATGATCATCTACAAGGACTTGCTCACCGGTACTGACTGCGCCGTATACTACGGGCAGGGACTTTGTTATTTGGTGGTTGTTTGCTGGACGTCAGCCGGATGCAGGCTGTCTGTTATGCTGCGAAGAGGAGTGTTTTGGGGCCTTAAGGGGCGACAGAATCCGGGCTTTATAAAGCGCAAGAAACGTTTAACTAATCCCTAGTGCCGGTTGTGGTAGCCGTCCTTGTTTTTTAAAGAAGTGTGGCTGTCCGGGTGTAAAGTTCTCACACAACAAGCATGAAACAAAAACATACCTTTACGCCAGACCGGTTGGCACTTTTCTTGGGGGGAGATTTTATCTCAGCCATTTGAGTTTTTTCAGATTTCGTAGCTTATCCAACAGTCCTACATAAATCTTTTTCTGGAGGTAAGAATGCTGCTTGGAATCTGAACTCACTGCTGTGCTTCCCACAGGCCTTGCCTTGAAACGCGAGGGCCGTGCCTCCATTCTGAGAACACTCAAGGCCCTTTGTGATTATGAAGACAGGAGTGTGAAAGCTAGGCAAACCTGAAGATGCCGCTGACACGTCATAAGGAACCTCTATCGTTAGCCCAGCCGTGGCTTTCCGAACCTGATGCCTTTTGTTGAAACGTTTAATTCTTTACAGAAACAAGCAAGCCAAATAAAATTCTAATTGCAATTTACCGGATGTTATGTCAGCCACGAGACAGACGGTTTGTGTTCATATGTAATATTTATTTTTGCATTTTCTTTTTTTAGATATTGTTCATTTCATCTAGGGCTACATACACACAAACTAAACTGTTTGCAGGGCAGCCGCTTTTTGGGTAATGCATGAGTTGTGCAGGTATTCAGACTTTATGTAAACATGTATACATTAGCATATGTTCTAGGTGAAATTCATATTTTCCCACTTGGCACAGTCACAGCTATTTGAAGGGTTTTCTTAACAGACTTTCATTTGAAGCAACCAGTGTCACAGTGGTGTTTTTTATCTCTAGTATAGCTGAAAAATCCTGCCATGGGACCTTCAGGTTTTTAACTTCTGTGTACTTAACTAACCGTTTGCAACACGAGGCAGCTCAGCTACAAATTGTCTTATGCAGAGTCCATCTACCAATAAAGTGGCCTCCTGCCTGACATTCTCTGAGAAAAACAAGGTTTAACAGTTTTGAACAAGCTTAAATTGCCTTTGGTGGCACAGAATCCACACACGAAAGTTCCAGAGGCATGCTGCCGCCACCAGGAGGACTTCGACCATGTGACTAACAAAGACCATTGAGAGCAGCCAGAGTAACATAATATTATTAATGATAATAATAATAATAATAATAATAATGTGCTTAGTTCATAGCGCTTCGTGCAGCACTTCTGTTTCATAGCACTGTAAGTGACAGATCAACTCGTTCCTGCACATATACTCAACCCACTGAGCACTGTAAGTGACAATGCCTTTCATTTAGGTTTTGGGTTTTAAAATATAAAAAAAAGGCATTGTCATTTAAAATACTATTAGCTTAAACTCTCGCAAATGCTAGACCTATTGCATTGCAAATGCTTGTTAGGGTTGTTATGCACCCTACCCAATACAATCTAGACAACAAAACAACCACTAGAACTCTATTATTTTTTCTCATATGCCTTCAAGTGCTAAAGGTTCTGTTGTGAATGTAAGATCTATGCAGTTTTTAAAAAAAGATAAACACGTTTATTCTACTTTTCAAAGTTTCTCATATTTGTTGATCTCAGGCAACACATATCTTTACACAATTTGAAAAAAAAATCTACATATACATTTTAAAAATTCTTTTCATGTACTGTAACATAATCATTGTATCACAAATAGGAATTGTTAGACCTGGCATCATTGGCGTGAGTCTCCTTTCCATTTTGTTGGCTTGCCTCCTCTGTTTTTGATATGTTTTTGCTGGTTATATGCTTTGGGCACTATGTCAATGCTCTACAGTGCCACAGGGCAAGTGCTCCTTATGTTAAATTGATGTACTAATTAGTGATTCCATGATAGGGTTATTTGATTTACTTGTCAGACCCTAGTACAGTGCACCATGTGGGCCCAGGGCTTGCAAATCAATTGCTGCTGGTGGGCTTGCAACACTGGTTGTGCCACCCAGAGAAGCAGCCTGTAAAATGTGTCTCAGGTTTGCCATTGCAAGACCTGTGTGCAGTCTAGCACTGCCATGTCGATTTGGCAAGTGTACCCACTTGTCAGGCCCTAAACCTTCCCTTTTCTTCATATCAGACACCCCTAAGGTAGGCCCAAGGGCGGGGTGCATTGTAAGTATAAGGAAGGACATGCTCTGGTGTGTGTAGCATGTCCTAATAGTGAATTACAGTCATTTTCGTTTTTCACTATTGCAAGGCTCCTGTTCTCCATAGGCCAGAATGGCAAGTTAGATTATTACATTGTATAATCCTAGCTGACTCAGGGAACATGTTTGAAATTCGAATTTAGTATGCCCGAACTCCGAATGACAAAATACATCTTTTAGTAAAGTTGGTTTTAACATTCTTTGTTTGAAAAAAACACTTTTAGAAAGTAGGTATTTTCTTGTCTAACTATCCAAAGCCTGCCTCTGTTATGTTGTGTATTCCTTGTCTGGAGTTTGAGTGACAGGGCTGAGGGATTCCAGGAGACTCAATGAGTCAACCCAGTGGTGAATAGAGAGATCTGCATCTAGATGGGAGGGAGGAGTTGCACCTGGGACCTGAATAGGGCTGGGCCTTCCCTTCACAATGCTGGCTCGACCTCCTGGGGTGTGGCTGATGTCTCTGCCCTGCACTGTGAAAGAAGAGAAGGAATCATGTCAACAAAGTGCTCCAGGGCTGTGCTTTCCCTCCGCAATGCTGGCTCCACCTCCTGTGGGGAGTCTGATGTTTCTGCCCTGCACTGAGAAAGGAAAGAAGGAGTCTTTTAACAGAATGCTCAGGAACTGGTTTGGACTAGGCAAAGACCCCTCTGCCTTCAGAGAACAAAGGATTCTGGGGTATAAATATTGGGACTCAGACCCAAGACCTTTAGATCACTTCTGGGAACAAGAAACCTTTTTCCAAGGAAAAGAACCAAGGAAGCTTCAGGAGTTTGGACTGACCCTCTGCCAGTGTGTTGTTTGCTGGGTTGGCCTGCAGTGGTTTCTTTATTGCCAAGGGAAAGGAGAAAGAACTTTTCAATTCAATTTGATCTTTATTTCGACTAGTTCAGCCATAAAAGATACATATAAAACATACAGCCTATCACATAACACATATGTTACATATTACAATTTAAAATACATCTTTGTCTTTAAAAAAAATGCTAAAAACCATTTCCAATACAAGATAAAAATACATGAATACATAGTAAGAGAATTTTGTCACCATTTGCATTTTGTTAACGAGGGACAAAATCATACACCATATTAGTTGGAGGAGTATGTACATAGTTTAGCTACTCATAACGGTTGGCCAACCTTCCTTCTGGAAAAATAAACTGATAGGAGAAATCTGCTAATACTAAATACAACAATTTGTAGGATGTTTGTCTTTGCAATCCTATAGGCCTGTGAGTATGTTCTTATTCCTAGGATATTGCACAAGGGTTTAACCCATTTTTTTCTTGCTTTATCGTACGCTGAACAGAAGAAAAGGATATGTCTCTCGTCTTCCATATAAGAGCCTGGGCACATTGCACACTTCCCCTGTACAGGGTCAGCCCCATCCCAACTTTTAAAGGACTTTAATCATCTTCAGAATATTCTCCAAGGGCTTGAATTTGTGCTTGCCTCCTGCTGAAGTCTCAGGGACAAAATACTTCATCTCCAGCTCCCCCATGAACTTCCTTGCTGGGAATTCTAACTGCAGAAGCCTGTGTGCCCCTGGGAGCTGGAAGCATGATGCAACGAGAAGAAATCGTCGCACCGGCGGAGAAGCGTGCTGCCGCCGCATCTCCCAGAAAGGGTATCTTCGTCGAAAGCTGCCTGCTGTCGCATCACCGGAGAAGCATGACGCCATCAAGAGAGTCGCCATCACATCACCGGAGAATCGTGCCAAAGGGCCTGTTGCGGCTCCAATGTACAGAGTCGTCACAAGGCTGCCAGGGCGCCTATGCATCATCATCGCAGCGTCATCGCAACGTCGCATCAAGGGTGCCATCTTCTTGCATCCCACCCGGATCATCGCATCGAGGCGCCATCTTGCGCATCGCAACCAGACCGCAAGCCGAGAATCTTCGCATCAACCCTGCACCGGTAAGGATCACGATGCATACCCTACTCTGCGCAAGCATTAAGGCACGACGCATCATTTCCCCCGGATCATGGAGCCGACGCATCTCCCCTTTTTGCAAGCCTTTTGTTCACTTTGCATTACGCATCCAGGCACTTTGTTGAGAGCTTTGTTGAATTTATCATCAACTTGAACTAAGTAACTTTTACCATCTTTAAGTCAATCTTAAGTACAGTATTGTGGATTTTTGTCGTTTATGGTCTTGTGTTAAGTCTATATAAAGAATACTTATTTTTATTAAACCTGTGTTGTGTCCATCGGTAGTGTTTTCACTGTATTACTGTGTATATTCACAAATGCTTAACACACTGCCTCTGAGATAAGCCTGTCTGCTAGTGCCAAGCTACCAAGGGGGTGAGCAGGGGTTATTTAGGAGTGTAATCCCCTCATCCTGACTTAGAAGCAAGGGTCCCTATTTGGACAAAGGTGAATACCATTGCCAACTAGAGACCCCAAGATCTAACAGCAATATGTTATTGTCTTTGTTATAAAAACAAAAATGCAATAATGCAAAAACTTCCCCCACAAAACAAATCCACTCAATCACTCACACATCCAAAATCAAACACTCCTTGACTCAACTTTCATACCACCTCCCAGCATACTACACACACATAAGACAATCAGACAATCAGCAATGGAAAAAAAATCAGATTTTGTATCTGCTGGGATGTTTTGGGCTGGGATCACTGTTACAACTACGGTCGATGCACATTTCGCGTGGAGAGCATAAAGTTAGACCAGCCACCTTCTTCAGGACCACTTAACAATACAGTAGCTTTCAGAAGGTAGAAATGAAGGAGACATTGATTAAAAGTAAATAATAAGGGGAAATGAAAACCAGGCTCCTTAGAAAAAAAAATTATATATATATATAAATCGAACAACATAGTTATCATTTCAACTTTTGTACAATAGTAGCTAAATTTGCTGAATGTTATTTACTATACTTAATTTGGGCTGCAGTACGAGGCTGTATTTTTTGCACTCGCATTCAATAAGAATCTGCAGATACACGTGGTTGTTTTAGAGATCTAAAATGTGATTTTTTTTTAACAGTGTATTTATATTATGAATTGTAAATGATTTTACCATATTTATTCATTTTATACTAGCCTGAGTAGATCGTGCATAAATTCGCCAATCTGATTAGCTACGAATAAGTATTTTTTCTATGTTGTTCATTTCCTGGCTCTGTTATTTACTTGCACTGGCACTTTAAATACAGGTCACCGCCTAATGCAATTTGCCATGTGATCAAGCTTCGTTGGAAGTGAAACGCGTTATGGCGGCTGGCTAAGCTGAGAAAATAAACCACTCTGAATCACAGAATCTGGGTCTGCTTTTTCGTCATTTGGTCAATGAGGCAGGAGCCTTGGTGTTGGTGGCGACTTACATTCATATTGAGTACCGTAATAGCTTTTGAAGTACAAGCGGACCCCTCCTTTGTTTCTGGGCATCGCGGCAGGAAGCTTTCCCTTTTCCCCGGAAGAGGTTTTACAAACTCCGGCAAGGAGCAAGCTGCGGAAGCCCCCGGACACCTCTGAATATTCCATTCGTACTGATACCGACATGTTCTGTGTCTGCTGACGGGAGCGAGAACCGGTAATCGAGTTGAAGTGGAAGTCTGTTGCGGAGTGACCGGTAAGGAGAGTGCGTGGCATTTGGCAGGGGGAATTTGCTGCATGCCAAAAAGCCATATCAGAGTACTGAGCAATTGTAGCTCACAGCTATATTGCCATAATGTCCGCAATTGCGTTGCGTGAACGAGAAGAGGTGGCAGAGACTATGTTTTTGGATGCCCCGGCTGGGGGGTCCACGTTTGCCATTCCAGCAGTACACGCTATAACTGGCAACACCACCACTCGGGATTTGTTCAAAAAGTTGGAGAAGCTAATGCGCTCTGAACAATCAAGTGGTGGGAGCACCGGTCCCTATCACGATATTTACAAGTCGGGAGGGTGCCGAGGGGGCTACGAATCACATTGGCCCCCAGCTACGAGAAACCTGACCCAGCCATGCTAACAGAATGGGCTGAAGCAAATTTAGAAGCATCCAGCAAAGTGATTTTAGTGAAATATGCTGAAAGTGATCACGCCAAGCTACAAATTGAAATTGAAAAATTGGAGGCAGAGATAGCCAGACTGGGGAGTAATGACCTAACAATTAAATTCCGGGAGGAAATGATGGTCAGACTCAAGAAAGAGGGGGAAGTGATCAAAAAAAGAAAAACTTTTAAATTTGAAAGGGATCAATTGGATTACCTCAATGGGCAAGTCTTCACCTATGCACGACGTTACGATACAGTGAAAGCAAAATCCTATACTGTGCAACGTACAATGACGAGGGACAACAGGGCGACATCAGCCTCAGCGTCCAATTTTAGTTCAGCGACTGAAAGTGAGCCGGAAGGTGAAACTACAACTTCTAAGCAATTGGGGTTTACCAAGTTATGCCTGGTAGAGGAAGTCAGTTGCCTCTGCCAGGATTGAAGAGATACCCTACGCCCCCGGGTGCCGGCTGGCAACCAAATCAAAGACTCAACTACAAACGCGCCCAAAGGCACAAAAGTGGTCAAAGACAGGGGCAACAAAGCAAAGACACCCGCAAGGGGAAGATGGAATCGCTACCAGAATCTCTCAGCAGCGAAAGAAGCAACTCAAATGCAGTAATCAATTTGTCAGCATTAACATTATCTGAAAGTGAGAAGGCTGTTCTGAAGCTTGGGCTATCTTATTGTCCTCCATGCAATTTCAATTATGCGGACACATGAATGGACACTTTTAGGTTCATTCGAAAACTTAAACTCGGTAAATTTCACAGTTTGGCACCAAAGAAAAAGAAATTAACAGAGGTCATTGGAAGTCCATCTTTATTAACTGCGGGAGACCATGACACATTTGAAGAAATTTGGGCGTGACAAAATGAAGCAGAGGGGGTTGAGAACTCGGTAAACATAAGGTCTGATGTCATGAACAAATGTTTGACTTCCTTCAAACCAAAGTCAACGTTCCAACCGATAATGATTCATGACAATATTGATGTATATCATGATCTGGTGATACAGGACCTTAAAAAACTATAGATTTCCACCAACAGAAAACGACATGCCATCAGTAATCAAAATCGGTGCTATGCTCAATTGATCAAAAAATTGGACGCGGACAACACGATCATGGTGCGGCAAGCCGATAAAGGTGGAAATGTGGTTTTGTGGCCCCGGAGCTCTTATTTAGCAGAAGCAGAATTACAGTTGGAGGATATTTCTTGTTACAAAAAGAGTAACATGAATATGGTTAAAGCAGCATGGGTAGATCAGTATGTGAAACTCCAGGCGTGGAGAGGTGGTGGATTGCTCACAGAAGACGAATTGCGGTTTAAAAAAAATACAATAAAAAAAGAACATCCGGTGATCCCCACTTTTTACTTGATCCCCAAAATTCATAAAGACGTTGAAAATTCCCCGGGGCGACCCATCATTTCAGCAATTGATAGCTCCCTGGAAAATATTTCTAAGTATATAGATTTTTTCTTACAGGACTGGGTTAAAGGTTTGAAATCCTATGTCCAAGATACCTCTGACTTCATTCGTAAAATCAGTAATGTGATATGGTGTCCTGAGATGTTTTTAATGACTTTGGATGTGTCAGCCCTCTATACCTCTATTGGACATTTGGATGGTTTAAAAGCCATAGAACATTTTCTTGACAAACGCCCGTTGCATTGTACTGCTCATAACAAAATGTTACTGTCCATGATAAAAATGTGTCTGGAGCAAAATTATTTTGTATTTAATAGTCAGATCTACCAGCAGACCAGGGGTGTTGTGATGGGGGCCTGTTTCTCCCCCAGTTACGCATGTTTACACATGGGACTGTGGGAGGAACAGGGCCTGTCGCGGCACCTACTTGGTTCCATGGAACAGAACATTGCGATGTATCTCCGTTATATTGATGATTTATTCTTTGTTTGGCGGGGAACTGAGCAGGCAGCGAGTGAATTTGTCAATGAGCTAAATACCAATACTCTGAATTTACACTTTACATCTCATATTCATGCGACTTCCATTTGTTTCCTAGATATGCAAATATATGTGGACAATAATACTCTAGCCACAAAACTTTATAGGAAACCAACAGCTGGAAATACCATCTTACATGCGGCGAGTCATCACCCGCCCCATCTGATACGCAGCATCCCTTACGGGGAAATGCTGCGGATCAGACGGATATGTGGCTCAGAGGCAGAATGTGCGGATGCACAGGAAGCCAGTAGGCTGAGATTTTTGGCACGGGTTATTCTAAAGAAAGTGTAGAGTCAGCTATAAAACGGACTCAACATATACCCCGGAATGGAGCTCTTATTCCGAAATCTCAGGGTACATCGATTGCCACTAAAGATGATACGATACAGCCACGCATGATTTTGACATTCAGTAGGCAGCACCCCGACATTAGGAAAATCTTTAACCGTAATTGGAATCTCATCAAAGGGGATCCAGTTATAGGTCAGAAAGTTGGGGAAACACCGCTGCTTACTTTCAGGAGATGCACTTCCATGGCCAGATCTCTGGTTAAAAATACCCTAGAACCGCAGATATCTGGCACTTGGTTGGCCCTTAGTAAAGGCTTCAAAAAATGCACTCAGTGTAAGTCTTGTAGGTATGGGTGCAACAAGAGTAGTTACACCAGCCCATTTAGACAACAACCGCTGGAAATCACTAAAAGACTAACTTGTAAGACAGATTTCGCAGTTTATGTGCTGGAGTGTTCGTGTGGGCTGAGGTATGTGGGAAGTACCAGACTTCCGGCCCACAAACGAATACTCCAGCACATAAGGGCAATCCTAGGGAAAGATCAAGCCTATCCGGTAGCCAGGCACTTTGAGGAATTACATGGTTCAAATCCTTCTGATCTCCAGTACTATGTCATCGACACTGTGTGTCCCCTCAAACGGGGTGGTGACAGAGAAGCGAGGCTTCGATTTCTCAAAACAAGATATATTCTGGAGTTCGACAGCAAAAATCCGAATGGATTAAATGCCAGTGAGGATCTGTATACGTGTTTATAAATGGGGCCTTTTTTAACTAAGTAGGAGTGATAATATAGAGGTTTACTGTAATTTTTAGCCACTTTGGCAGGGTTGGTCGTAATATCTAAACTGTCTTACGTTTTTATTAGTTGTACTGAATTTTCATGAATTGAAGTTTATTTCAGATTAGACAATTACAATGTGTCTCACGTCTAACTCCAAGTATTTTAATAGGTGGGGGGTTTGTAGGTATTATTTGTGATTAGATTTATTCTAGTACTTGCACTAGCACTTTTCAAATTGATTTGCACAGAATAACTCTTGGTGACCAGTAGATTATAAGTGTGACTAGAGATCAGAGCATGTGTGGATATTCTTTGGTTTAAATGCCCACTTGGGCATTATCAATAAATCGAACAACATAGTTATCATTTCAACTTTTGTACAATAGTAGCTAAATTTGCTGAATGTTATTTACTATACTTAATTTGGGCTGCAGTACGAGGCTGTATTGTTTGCACTCGCATTCAATAAGAATCTGCAGATACACGTGGTTGTTTTAGAAATCTAAAATGTGATTTTTTTTTAACAGTGTATTTATATTATGAATTGTAAATGATTTTACCATATTTATTCATTTTATACTAGCCTTAGTAGATCGTGCATAAATTCGCCGATCTGATTAGCTACGAATAAGTATTTTTCTATGTTGTTCATTTCCTGGCTCTGTTATTTCCTTGCACTGGCACTTTAAATACAGGTCACCGCCTAACGCAATTTGCCATGTGATCAAGCTTCGTTGGAAGCAAAACGCGTTATGGCGGCTGGCTAAGCAGAGAAAATAAACCACTCTGAAGCACAGAATCTGGGTCAGCTTTTTCGTCATTTGGTCAATGAGGCAGGAGCCTTGGTGTTGGTGGCGACTTACATTCATATATATATATATATATATATATATATATATATATATATATATATATATGCAAAAAAGAAGGAGAGAACTCTGGGTAGTTCTCAAGTTTAGGTGGAAAGCAGCCCCTGTTAGAGCACTCTCAACACCAGCGACACTCTAGATCTGCTCACCTCAAATGTCTGTTTTTCTATCAACGTTTTTTAAGCATAGGATTAGCACAGTGGTATCCACGCTGAGATAGAAATTGACAAAGTCTTTTTCAATTATATAGAGCAAAGTCTTTAAGCATAGAACTAGTACATTGCTGTCCTTGCCGAGCTGTAAAATTACAAAAGCCATTTATCACTCCAGGCACAATATTACAGCTTTGAATTAGTGAAATGCCAACTCAAGCCAACCTGAAATGAGTAAAAGCAACCCCTGACACAGTGTTTCGCTCTAATTAGAGCTCTTCAGAGAGGTATAGCTTTGTCCAGACACAAGGGAGCACCCAGTATTAAGTCAAAACAAAACCCTTTCAGGCATAGCGTGACGCATAAATTATGCAAAAAAGAAGGAGAGAACTCTGGGTAGTTCTCAAGCAGCCCCTGTTAAAGCACTCTCAACACCAGCGACACTCTAGATCTGCTCACCTCAAATGTCTGTTTTTCTATCAAAGTTTTTAAGCATAGGATTAGAACAGTGCTATCCACGCCGAGATAGAAATTGACTAAGTCTTTGCAATTTATACAGCAAAGTCTTTAAGCATAGAACTAGTACATTGCTGTCCTTGCCGAGCTGTAAAATTACAAAAGCCATTTATCACTCCAGGCACAATATTACAGCTTTGAATTAGTGAAATACCAACTCAAGCCAACCTGAAATGAGTAAAAGCAACCCCTGACACAGTGTATCGCTCTAATTAGAGCTCTTCAGAGAGGTATAGCCATGTCCAGACACAAGGGAGCACCCAGTATTAAGTCAAAACAAAACCCTTTCAGGCATAGAGTGACGCATAAATTATGCAAAAAAAAAGGAGAGAACTCTGGGTAGTTCTCAAGTTTAGGTGGAAAGCAGCCCCTGTTAGAGCACTCTCAACACCAGCGACACTCTAGATCTGCTCACCTCATATGTCTATTTTTCTATCAAAGTTTTTAAGCATAGGATTAGCACAGTGCTATCCACGCCAAGATAGAAATTGACAAAGTCTTTTGCAATTTATACAGCAAAGTCTTTAAGCATAGAACTAGTACGTTGCTGTCCTTGCCGAGCAGTAAAATTACAATAGCCATTTATCACTCCAGGCACAATATTACAGCTTTCCATCAACTTTTACATATACATATACAACACATATTTATTTTTTAAAAAGACACACATTCACTGGATGGTGTCATCAGTGATGTCATGAGTGATGTCACTGACCATGTCATGAGTGATGTAATATGTGACGTCATCAGCAGTGCATTGCACGCGCAAGTTATAGTTAGTCCAACTAACTATAACGTGGGAATTTCAATGGTTTTATGCGAGTAAAATTTCCAGCTAACTATAACTGGTGTGAAACCTATGGTTTTTTCAGTGAATTTAATAGGTTTTTTAAATGCTAATTCCTAACTATAACTGGTGTGAAACCTATGTTTTTTTCAGTAAATTTCATAGGTTTTTTAAATGCTAATTCCTAACTATAACTGGTGTGAAACCTATGGTTTTTTCAGTGAATTTCATAGGTTTTGTAAATGCTAATTCCTAACTATATATAGGCCCTCAAACCTATGTTTTTTCAGTGAATTTCAAAGGTTTTTTAATAGCAAATTACTATAGGTATGAAATGTAATATTTTGTATAATGAATTTTATATTGTATATTTATGCAATACTATTTTTTTTATGTATATTTTTCCCTTTTTTTTTGCCTTGGTGCGCTCCCAGTGCGCGTACCGGTGAGCGCACCGGTAAGCGCAATGTTAAAGCGCGCCCCGGTGCGCGTACCGGTGAGCGTCCCGTTAGCGCTATTGCCGCGAACAACAACATCTTCGTGATGTATCGCGAAGCTGCGTGATGCGCCTTATGACGCACGGGGTAAGCGCACCCGGAAGCGCCCCAGCGCATACGATCGCGCAACGTAATCACCCTGACGCGCTTACGCTACGCGCCCCGGGCCGCGCCCCCGGGCGCGTAGCGTAAGCGCGTCGGGTCATGTGACCTGAAAATAACACTTTTCATTGGTTCAGAACAGTTTTGGTTTCCAAATGATGAAAGCACGATGCATGTGATCTGAAAATAACACTTTTCATTGGTTCAGGATAGTTTTGTTTTCCAAATGATGAAAGCCCCCACCTTTTTTCCTCATTCTCACTTTGTACTTTGATTGAGGAAGACCTGTTTACAGATCTATATGTACCTATTTGTACTGAAAAATGGCTGCAGCAGCAGCAGGAGCATCTGCACCACCACCACCACAAGGACCACCACAACACCACAGTGGTGGAGATGAAGAAGAGGAGGAGGAAGAGGAAGAGGAGGAGAGACAGCAGTTCCTGCCTGAACATACTACCCCCTATAAGCCAAAGGAGCACATTGTCTGGGAGTTTTTCAAAATCCCAAAAGACCAAAAGAAAGTTAATGCGCCAAAGGTTACTTGTCGGATCTGTGGCACTGTACTGTCCAGGGGGAACCCTGCCAAAAAATACTCTTTTGGCAACAACACCATGATTCGCCACATGGAACGCAGGCATCCTAACAACTATTCTGCGGCAGAGGTGAGAGAACTCTCCATAAACCTTCCCCAATCATCTTCCAGAACCTCAACAAGGAAAGAACCCACTCCATCGGGTCCAGAGACAAGGGAGATGGTCCCAAACATTCAAACCAAGTTTGGTGGATACAAAATCGTTTGTATATTTTGTGGAAAAACAATTACCTATGGTGAGCAAAGTATTACACACATCAACCATGCTGGTGATAACCACAAATGCCCAAAGAAACCTTAATTATTTCCTGATTTTTTTTTGCTCCAGTTGAGCCGTTTACAATTCCCTGTTTTTTGTTTCTCCCCATAAAAAATAAATAAAAAATAAAAAATTGTTCATAAAAAATGTTCAAAAAAACAATAAACAAAATATAAAACAACAAAAAGAATAAAAAACCAGTTCTTTTTAGAACTACCTCCAATTTATAAAAAAAAACTACATTTTAAAAAAACTCTGTCATTCTTTTTTCTCCAGGGTACGCGCACCGGTATGCGTACTGGGGCGCGCACCCTAAAAAAAAATAAAGAAGGAGTGAGCATGAGGGAAGGACACAGAGAGAGTGATGTTAAGAGAAAGAGAGCTAGAGGGAGCAACACAGAGGGACTGTGTATTACATAGTAAGACAGAGAGAAGGTGTAATAGGGTGTAAGTGAGAAAAGGAAAATGAATAAGGGAGCGAAAGAAGGGAAGAGAGAGGAAGAAGACTAAAGTAGAGGTACTGGGAGAATGCGAGTGGGTGTTGAAACTAAAGGGAAGGACAGTAAAGGATGGGGAATGAGGGGTAGTGACGGAACCGGAGTAAAGGAACAGCGGTGAGGGAGGGTGAGAAAAGAGCAGTGAGTGTAAGTAAAGCGGGGTGAAAGAGGGTGATAAAAGGGAATAAGGGTAAGACATGGGGAGTGACAGAGAGAAAGGACAGAGAGAGTAAATGAAGGAGTGACTGAAAGGGACTGAGTGAAGCAGCAAAGAAAGGTAAGTGAGGGAGTGTGGGTGAGTTGTAGGGAGTGAGCATGACGAAAGAGTAGTGACAGAGTGAGGGGACAGAGACAGTGAGGGTAAGATAGACAGAGTGAGGGAACGGGAGTGAGGAACTGTGAGGAGAGATGGACTGAGAGAAGGAGTGAGAGGAGTGGAGTAAGTGAGTAAGGGAAAGGGAATGAGTGAGGGAGCGAAGGAAGGGAACAGAGGGTAAGGGAAGTAAAGCAGGGGGACTGAAAGAAGTTGAATGTGGTAGGAGAGTGAGGGAAAGATGAGTGAACATGTAGGATAAGAATAAGTGAGGGAAGCAGAGTAAGGAAACAGGAGTGAGGTAGGGTGAGAGAATAGTAGTGAGGTTAAAGCAAAGGGTGATGACAAACTACATTTTTTTAGTCACACTTACCATATAATTAATGTAAATTTAATTACATGTTTTTACTACACTTTGTATCTGTGAAAGAGAGAAGAAAAAAATAAGTTATAATTAGTAAAATATATATTTTAAAATAGAAGAGACAGGTCAAGAGTTTAAAAAAAGTGGAACAGAGAGAATGTGATTCGGTGATGAAAGTAAAGAGAAGGACACTGAAAAATAGGAAATGAGGGGTAGTAATGGAACCGGAGTTAAAGAAATGGGATGAAGAACGATGAGAGAGGAGCAGTGAAGTTGTTGTAAGAGAAATGATAGAAGGTAGATAAACACAAGTGAGCATAACACAAGGAGAGTGAGGGACTGAGGACATAGAGATATTCAACGAAAAACAGAGAGGAGAGGACAAAAGAAAGGAGCAAAGAAAGATAAGTGAGGGAGAGTGGGTGAGTTATAGTGACAGAGTGCGACAAAAGAGGTGAGTGAGTGAAGAGGAATTACTAAAAGAGCAAAGGAGGAAAAGGCAGAAAAGGGAAGTAAAGCAGAGAGACTGAAAGCTGAAAAGTGGTGCAAGGGAGAGAGGGGATACAGACAGTTGAAATGGGAATGAGGGGTAGTGAAAGAAGTGGAGTAAAGGAACGGGGGTGAAACAGAGTGATAGTAAGACAGTGTGAGTGAGTAAAGAGAGCTGAAAGAGGGTGGAAAAAGGAAAGTGAGTGTGAGACAATGTGAATACAATATAAATTACACAATACAAACTATAGAATAATTTGTACATGTTAGATAGTTTATTTTTGCTGTTCTCAGAACATATTGAATTTCACTAAAAACAGTGAGTTCAAACTATTCATCATATAACAGCGGGAAAAAAAACACAATCTAAAAGATTGTGTTTAAAAAAAAACATATAAACTTACAAATCACATATGTACACTAATCTTTGATTTACTTACTTTTCCTTTAGGCCAAATAGTACATCATGAAGGTCTTTTCGTTGGAAAGTACTCTGCTGTTCTCTAAAACTTCCATTTCATCGACTTTCTATAAGAAAAGCTTCAAGAACATCTGAAATATTTTTCAATGTTTTCATTTCCTCCTTGTGTTCAGTCATGACTCTTTGCTCAATCCTTCACTTTTCCTTAAGGCCAAATAGTGTCAGATGTATCAGAATGTTTTCAAATTACTAAAAACAAACTCTGAAATTACCATTTTCCCGACGTTCTGAAAGAAAAGCTCAAAGAACATTTTCACAATGTTTAAATATTCATATTTCCATCTCTGGCTCACTCATATTCAACATTTCCTATAATACTGATATCACTTACTATGAGATCCACTTACAGTACCTATATGACAACTCAATTTTTTATATTATCTTGATCACTTTTACTCTGAATATAATTTTAAACAGTAAACTAACTTTTATTAACTGCTCCCGTCTTCATAGGCCAATTACCTTTACTTAAATTTTGGTTCTAAAAACACTAGGTATGAATTTTTTAAGTCAAAAGGCAAACGTTGTTTGAAAGTCAAATGAGTATCATTACACAGCTGCCACCCTTTTTGACATTTTAAATAGCATGTGTAATGCCCTGATGTTGTTGAAGGACCATCATGATAAATAATAGCTACAGTTGCAAAGGTTCTTCCTGAAATTGATAACTGAGAAGCCACGAAATTTTTAATAGAAGTTGTCAATTTAGTTCCATCAGGTCTACATCGTTGGAACATTAAAATGACATACTGACCATAAGTTTGTATAAATAATGTGGACAGCATTGCACACTTACATTGGGTACACACCATATTGTGATCAGCTGCTTTAACTAGATTATTAAAAGACACTGATTTGCAGTCTGGTAAAGTCAAATATATAAATCTTTCAGTGTCTATTCTAGTACTACTTGATAAACTACAATTGTCACAGTAATGCTGCCATTGATAAGAAAGGCCAAAAAGATTTTCTACATCTACACCTTCATCTTCCAATACACCAAACATATACATTAAAAATTCCTGACAATCCTGCTAAATATTCTGTGAAAATTGATTTTGACCAGAACATATGTCTAAAGGATTTCGAATTTCTGAATCACTTTCTATTTTTGCTCTATCACTGCTACATTTCTCAAACACAGAATTCAATAAACAGCAGAATCTTTGATCCCGATTTTCAACAATCTGTTCTTGTAAATTTTGAAGAAAAAAAACAACATTAACCACTACATTAGCATAGCAGTTGACACCAGAACTGTTTTCAAACTGAAATCCAACAACATCTTCAACAGAATCCTTTTTCTTTCTGCTTACAATTACAGTTTCATCTACTTTTTGTCTTTTTGCTACTACCTCACTGCAATTATTCTCATTTCTTCTTTTTCGGCCTACCACACGTTTTTCAAACAAAGGATATTGAGGCAAATGTGAAGCATATTCTCTCCTTAACCTATTGTATTCTTTAACACAATATAGATCTGCACACATCTTTGTCTCATCACAGTCAACCAAGTACAATCCTGATAAAGTTCTGACTCGTGATAATGCCACATATGCCATACCCTCTTTAAACACAGAACTTCCAATGTTCACCAAAGCACTATCTACACTTAAACCTTGAGATTTATGAATTATCACCGCATATGCCAAACAAACAGGAAACTGTTTTCGGCGAACATATAAGTCTTTTACAAGCAAAAATCTAGCAGAACAACGACTGATTTGTTGTACTTCCTCAATGCCATCAAATTTAATTTTTAAAAACTTCAATTCCATCTCTATTTCTGTAATTCAGAAATTCAACAACATGACCCATTGATCCATTTACCAGACCTCTATAAACATTTAAATTCCTTCTCAAAATGATACGACAATTTAAACACGCATTCAGAGTCTTTTCAAAACCAGCAGTTTTAGATATACTCTTCTCTAATGAATCCAATTTTGATTTCAAATTTTCTGACAAAATAATTGTTGCTCCCATATGCTCTATTTTATCTATAGCTTCCAGTTTCACAATCTCTTCATTTTCTTACTTTAACATTTTGTTGTTGAAGATGGAACATTCTTGCAGAGTTGGCATCAAACATATCCCAGATTTGTTCTCAGTAATTTTCTTAAAAATATTCTCTGGAAGAATGTTTTCATTTGGATACAAATTTGAAATTAATCGTGCATGTAATGCTTCTTTCCCATGCTCACTTACTTTTCCGATTCTTACATCTTGTAGAATATTTTTATAATCTTCATCCTTTGCCTGTCGCATATTTTGAAGTAGTTCTGCATATTTGAAATTTAACCATATAATAACGTTTCCAATGCTTCCTAGGCACTTCCTGGTATCTTCATGCATGAGCATTTTAAACACTGGTTGTCCTTTCACTGGAGTCAACTGCAGTAGATATCCAAAAACAATAATGTGTTTCCCTCCAAATAACACATCGTACTCTGTTCTAAGGATTTCTTGCATTCTCAAATGCACAAAAGCAAGCATTAGATTTGAGACCATGCTTACTTCATCAATGATAAGAAGTTTCATTTTCTTCAGGACTCTGGAAACTTCAGAACAAGCATCTCCAGATAGCTTGTGGTATTGCAATTTATTATCATGCTCAACTGGTAGCATCAGTAAACGATATAAAGTAATCCCTTTAATGTTATGTGCTGCCAGCCCAGTTGGAGCGGTAACAACACAAGACAGCGGTGATTCAGTCCTTTTCTGCAGATAACTTGCAATTGCTTTAATCAGAAAACTTTTTCCAGTTCCCGCTTCTCCACTCACGTACAGTCGGACAGGCTTAAATGATGTACATGAGCACTTTTTTCTCATGAGTGAATCCATGTTCAACCTGTTCTGTGACTTTGTCATATATCTGTTTCTGCTCAAGGTTTAGTTGTTTCACCAAATCTTCTAAGTTAACTACATCATCTTGAGCTTGTTCCATAGCTCTTTCCACCTCATCCATGGCAGTGGCAGCTTCATTTTGGATAATTGGTCCTCCTAGTGGATCCTGACTCAATGAAGTAGAACTCTGACTGTCTTGAGAACTGTCTCTAGCAATCTCTACAGCAATTGTGGCTTCTTGCTCTATTTCTTCGTTCAACATTTGCAGATAATTTGGAAAAACAGGACATTCTATGATATCCTTGGTTGCATTAAAAGAATCTTTGTAACAGAGAAAATCTCCAAGTAGTTCCTCTTCTGTACGCCATGGCTTAAAGAGTTGCAAAAGAGCTAAATAGTAAAATTCCCTTTTCTCTGGATTTTCGCAACTCAATTTTCGATGGTTAATCAAATGGCCTTTTCTCTGCTTCACTAGACATCCTTCACACCCAATGACAGCATATATTCCATTATTGATATCTTCTCTGATGTTCCTCTTATAAATATAGTTTTGCAGAACTTCATACAAACAACTGTTCTCAAGATGACTACTTCTATTTGGATAGTATGTATCCAACATGTTTGTCTTCAAAATATCTGTACTGTTTGGTTCTTTCTCCGCCAAATACTCAATTTCTTGTACAGATTTCAAAACTCGGTTTCGTGTTGCAGCAAGACCTAGACTCGCCCAAATAATTGTTCTAGATTTGGCGTAGAGACTTGCTGATGATAACCGATCAGAACATTCATATGCTCCAATTTCTCGATGTGACAACATCTTCAGACTGAAACTGTATAATTTTTTACTTATACTCTT
The DNA here is from genome assembly GCF_964261635.1 of Lissotriton helveticus. NCBI lineage: Eukaryota > Metazoa > Chordata > Amphibia > Caudata > Salamandridae > Lissotriton > Lissotriton helveticus. Next base: position 1,352,602,693 of record NC_136067.1, read on the forward strand.
TTCATGTGAAATGTCCTCCCACATTTCCTTCAGTTTTGTCTTTTCTTTTTTTGTGATGTAAGACGTCACATATCGAGCCAGCAATAGAGTTGTCAGCAACAAACTGAATATCCATGTTAGCATTCCACATGGACAAAATCACTGGGTTGTAGTCATTGATGTACTTGGACTCTTCGTTTCTTTTTAAATTGTATGTATTTTTTGGTGATTTCCTCGTCACAGTATGTCGCAGAGAAGACATCAAATTATTTACTCTTCCTTTAGAAATCACTGGTCGTGGAAACCCAAACAACATTTTGTGTAGAACTTGTCTTTGTTTCTGAATTTTCGACGACAGTACTTTCCACAACGATGGGATTGAAAGCGTAAAACTTGTTGCCTTAAACTGTTTTCTTCGGTAGTTTTCGGAACAGCACATGTTGAATACTCTTCAATGAAACTCATCACTGTGTCATCCGAATCTGTTCCAAATTTGGGTGCATCTTTAATCCATAACAACATATGTATGTGAGGTGCACCTCTCGCTTGATACTCCTTTCTCCAAAAGAAATCCAAAACCTCTCCAAGGGGAGGATTTTTTTTGTTGGTAATGAAAGACATCATAGCTTCAAATCTATGATTGAAATATCTGCATACATTCACTGGATCCAAAGAACACAGTTCTCCAGGTGTTTTGAATTCTATATTTTGTATGTTTGCATTTGCCTCTCGTAGAAATTGAAGTAAGTCGTCCCATGCATACTCAGCACAGCTAAGAGTGAGGAACCATGTAGGAGTTCCTAAGTTTCTTAGCATACATTTCAATTCCCCATGACGACGGTACCAATACTCGTTTGCACCACGCTGACATGCCATGAGATTGATTAGATGAGATTCCAAAATATTGTCTTGCAGATTGACTTTCTCCATAAAGTCCCTCGCCAAAACATTTTGCAGATGTGCTCCACTTTTCAGTATATGGTTTACTGCATAAGAAAGCCCAGACAAGTCACTTTCATACAGTAGATGAAACAAATATGGAATGCATTGACGAAACCTTGGATCTTCAGCATATAATCTTAAAGTCCGGTATTCAGATACAGGAATTTGAACTGGTCAATCGTCATATCGTCCACCTCGACCTGTTGGAAATAAATGTGGAAAACAACGAGCTTCCAAACTTTCTTCCCATACACTAATGGGACTTCCTTTTGCTGCTTTCATTTGAAACAAGTCAATTGCATTCCCCATTACTTCTTTGGAATGCAAAGTATGAACAGTATAATGTTCATTTATTTCTTCACTTCTAGACACATCAACTTTTTCAATTTGGCCGGCTGAACAATCACTGTCTTCTTCTGCAGCTGTTTCCTCTGCGCCAACACATACATGTTTGTAGTACTCATTGTTTTTGACCAAATACAATGTTGCCTTTTTGACTTTCCTAACATCCACTAAATCTTGCCAGATTTTCTTACTCTTTGTCGGAACCCCATTAACTAGATTAACCAGAGGTTCCTCTTCCACTTTCTCTACACCAATTGTATCAATATTTTTCTTGAAATTTACAGGCAAATAAACAACTCTTCCCTTTAATCCTCTCTGTAAATCTGAAGGAGGCAATTTCCCTATCTTAGGCTCCATGCGAACAATAGCCTGAAAAGGATGGACACATTGAATCAAAATAGATTCATATGTATTTAAATCCTTCAATTCAGGAGGAATGTCTACCAACTCAAGATTATTATGAACAGCTCTAGCAGGCATTCTGTTTTCATTGAATTTATTATAACAATATTTACAAATACGCTGATCAGAACTCAAATCAAAAGAATTCTCCACCAACAAATAAGTTGCAAAATTCTTCCATTCACTATTATTTTCCATTTCACTTTCTGCATATAAATCAACAAACCTAGTCTGAATCTTATAATGAGTCCGTCGACAACACACACAAGTAAAATTAGGCCTTTCACTTGATTTCACCTTAAACTTGGTAATTACCTGGTCAAACTTTTCTGTACTTGAAATCTGTACATTGTCTTCCACATTACCTTCTATTACTGTGTCAATTTCTACACTGTCCTCTTTTTCACCAAAATAACAAATCTCAATTTCTTCACAAATCTTCTTCACATCTAATTCAGTTCCATGCAAAAGAGCACTGTTTAATTGTTTAAGCTTAAGTGCTGGACTTTTTGCATAATACAACCTTCTCACTAATTTCCTCATTTTGTTATGATGCACTGCTAACATCCTAAAATGATGAAAAACACTCTGACATACTTTTCTAGAAAGACAAGCCAGTGAATGCCCTTGCAAACCTGTGTTTTCTCTCACTCTGCAAGGATCTAAGTCTTGCAACATCTTCATTTTCTGTTTTGGACTTTTCTTACTATATGTACGTAAGAAATTACGAAGCAAATCGATTGAATCCTGTCGCACACTACAAATACTACTACACTTCCAAGTGTACACTGGACCCTTAGTACGTCTCCCTAAAACTTCATCAGTTAACACCTCTTCTGCATCTCTAGACACAAGTTTCTCTTTTTCAATCGGACAACCGTCTTTCACCTCATATGCTCGACCACTGGTGTCAACTGCATGCACCAAATCATTCTCCTGGAAGTAACTCTCCTCATTAAAAAATGGCTCACAACTTGAACTATGCATCCATTCTCCAGAAAAAACTTTACAAAAATTAGTCCGATTAATTACTCTTTTGCATCTACTGTTTGATTTGAAAACATCAATTGTCTTGTTAAGTGTCCTAATTCTATTGATTACTAAAATAAATAATTTTTTCTTCACTTCAAAAGCCTGATCAACAATCTTCTCTACACTTTTCTTTTTCTTATAAAAAGCAGCTCTCTGTTTACCTTTCTTAATATTTTTTAACAAATTTAAAACCACCCTTTTGCGAAACATTCGTTTACGAATGTCCCTAAATTGGTTTTGCCTTCTATTCCTATACATATTATTCTCTCCTGCTCCAGTAGTAACATTTTTGGGGGGCCTCTCCTTCCTTTTCAAATTTGCTCTCTTCTTCTGTATATTCACATTCTCATCAACATTTTTTTTTTATCTACATATGTTCCGAAAGAAAGACTTATTTGTCTTACCAAGAGCTTTTTTCCTGTTTTTTGAAGTATTTGTTGTAGAGGAGTGCTTTAATTCCGTTGCTGTTTTTGATTTTTTCCGGTTGGCATATTTTCTTCTCCTCTGCCTTGAGGGCATATTTCCTTACTATTGAAATCTTGATTTCAATCTGTGTTAAAGAAAAAAAAAAACATTATAGACCACTATTACCAAACAACAAAGCAATGACAATAAGCAAACAATATAAACACTAGTTTACAACATATCTAAGTTTATATCACAGCAACTATGTAACTAGGAGTAAGACAGAGAAAAAGAGCTAGAGGAAGTAACACAAAAAGACAGAGAGAGTCAGACAAAGAAACAGGTAGAGGGACTAAAACATAGAGAAGGAGTAAGACAGAAAGAGTGTATAATATGTTGTAAGACAGAAAAAGGATGTAATAGGGAGAGGGAGTCAGTCAAAGAAAGGGACAAAGGGAGTAAGTCAGAAAAAGGATGTAACAGGGTGTAAGACAGAGAGAGGGTGTAAAACGATGTAAGACAGAGAGAGGGTGTTAGAAGATGAGAGAATGTAAAATAGACTAAAACAGAGAGAGGCTGTAAAAGGTAGAGAGAGAGAGAGTAAGTTTGAGAGAGGGTGTAAGAGGAAGTAAATCAGAGAGAGGATATAACAAGGAGTAATGAGAGAGAGGGAATAAATCAGAGACAGGGTGTAAGAGAAAGTAAGTCAAAGAGAAAGTGTAAGAGAGTGTAACACAGAGTCAGGATGTAAAAAGGAATAAGTAAGAGAGAGGGTGATAGAAGGGGACTGATGGAAAAATAGAGTAAGTCAGGAAGAGAATATAAGAGAGACTTATACATTTTTGATAATACTTGGTAAAGAAACCTTGGTGCATAAAGGAATTGTATTTTATAAATGAGCGAGGTTTCAGTAGTGTAATGAAATGCTTATACATATGACCTTTTCTCTGTTTTTTAAATGTTATTCTAAAAAAAGATTTCAGGCTCATGAATTGGTTTTACATTATTGACAAGGATTAGATAGAATCTACATGATTTAAAAAATATATTAGCACATTTCACAATCATGTCACCTGTGTTTTCTCAGATTAGTAAGTACATTGTGCACATGAGGTGAGGCCTGTCCAGGGGTGCAGAGGAGGTAAGGCCTGTTTCGAAGAGTGCATTGGACAGGACTCACCTCCTCTGATCCTTGAACAAGCCTCAACTCCTTTCGTGCACCCTGGACACGCCTCAATGTATTGGGTATAATTGATGGTAACAGGATGCAGACAGGGTGAGGCCTAACCAGGAGTGCAGATGAGGCGAGGCCTGTCCAGGGAAGCAGAGGAGGTGAGGCCTGTGTTCAAGAGTACAGTGGACAGGACTTTATAAAGCCTCTCCCCCACTGCACTCTTAGACACAGGCCTCACCTCCTCAGCAACTTTCACAATCATGAAAGCCATTTCGACTTTCCTCACCTCCTCTGCACCTTTCGCAATCATGTCAGATGTGTTTCCTCATATTATGAATCAGATTGTGTTTTTTTATTGTTGCTTTCTGTTATTTTTTTGTTAATGCTTGGTAAAAAATTTCTGCTGCATAGAGGAATTGTATTGTGTAAAAAAATGAGGTTTCAGTAGTGAAATGGAATGCTTGTACATATGACCTGTGCTCAGTTTTTTTTAATGTTAATATAAAAAAGATTAAAGGGCAAATGAATGGCTTTAGCATTTTTCAGAAGGATTAGACAGTGTCTGCATGATTAAATAAATATACCTGCACTTTTCACAAACATGTCAGCTGTGTTTTCTAAGATTAGGAAGCAGATTAAACTTTTTTATTCTTTCTTTGTGTCATATTTCTTGATAATACTTGGTAAAGAAATGTTATTACATAGAGGAATTGTATTTTGTAAAAAAAATGAGGTTTCAGTAGTGCAATGAAATGCTTCTATATGTGACCTGTGCTCTGTTTTTTAAATATTAATTAAAAATCGAATTAGGGCACATGAATTGGACCCCTATGCTTAAAAACTTTGATAGAAAAACAGACATTTGTGGTGAGGAGATCTAGAGTGTCGCTGGTGTTGAGAGTGCTCTACCCAGAGTTCTCTCCTTCTTTTTTGCATAATTTGTGCGTCACTCTATGCCTGAAAGGGTTTTGTTTTTACTTAATACTGGGTGCTCCCTTGTGTCTGGACAAAGCTATACCTCTCCGAAGAGCTCTAATTAGAGCAAAACACTGTGTCAGGGGTTGCTTCTGCTCATTTCAGGTTGGCTTGAGTTGGTATTTCACTAATTCAAAGCTGTAATATTGTGCCTGGAGTGATAAATGGCTTTTGTAATTTTACAGCTCGGCAAGGACAGCAATGTACTAGTTCTATGCTTAAAGACTTTGCTGTATAAATTGCAAAAGACTTTGTCAATTTCTATCTCGGCGTGGATAGCACTGTGCTAATCCTATGCTTAAAAACTTTGATAGAAAAACAGACATTTGAAGTGAGCAGATCTAGAGTGTTGCTGGTGTTGAGAGTGCTCTTAACAGGGGCTGCTCTCCACCTAAACTTGAGAACTACCCAGAGTTCTCTCCTTCTTTTTTGCATAATTTATGCGTCACTCTATGCCTGAAAGGGTTTTGTTTTGACTTAATACTGGGTGCTCCCTTGTGTCTGGACAAAGCTATACCTCTCTGAAGAGCTCTAATTAGAGCGAAACACTATGTCAGGGGTTGCTTTTACTCATTTCAGGTTGGCTTGAGTTGGTATTTCACTAATTCAAAGCTGTAATATTGTGCCTGGAGTGATAAATGGCTTTTGTAATTTTACAGCTCGGCAAGGACAGCAATGTACTAGTTCTATGCTTAAAGACTTTGCTGTATAAATTGCAAAAGACTTTGTCAATTTCTATCTCGGCGTGGATAGCACTGTGCTAATCCTATGCTTAAAAACTTTGATAGAAAAACAAACCTAGATCTAGAGTGTCGCTGGTGTTGAGAGTGCTGTAACAGGGGCTGCTTTCCACCTAAACTTGAGAACTACCCCGAGTTCTCTCCTTCTTTTTTGCATAATTTATGTGTCACTCTATGCCACCATCAGCAAGGAAGTAATGCCTGTGATCAATATCTGAGCAGAAGAGACATTTGTTTTCGGGAGCACAACAAAATGATACTTGAAATGATTAAAATCTGTCTCACCACTAACTTTTTCCGTTTTCAGGGCCAGATATACCAGCAGTTGCGTGGTGTGGCGATGGGCTCGTGTTTCTCCCCCAGTTACTCATGCTTGCATGTGGGCTGGTGGGAGGAACACGAGCTCAAAACCACGCACCAACAATGGCTACCCAATATTGTCAACTACTGGCGTTTTATTGACGACGTCTGTATAATTTGGAGGGGGACAGTGGTGGAAGCCAATGCATTTGTGATGGATTTGAACACAAATGAACTAAATCTTAAATTCACATCCACTATCACAACAGATGCAGCAGAATTTCTTGATGTCCGAATTTTCATAAAAAATAATAAAATTGAAACCCGACTACACCGCAAGTCTACAGCGGGTAATGCAATTTTGCATGCTCGGAGCGCTCATCCTGCTCACACTATCAGTAGCATCCCCTATGGGGAATTTATACGCATCTGCAGGATTTGCAGTGACAAAGATTCGCTTGATGATTGTCTCAAAGAGTCCAAACAACGCTTCCTCAATAGAGGCTATTCTAATCAAATTTTAGAACAAGCCCTTCAGAAAGCTTGCTCAGTTGATCGCATAACACTCCTTGCACCCAAGGTTCCCAATACTCCAACCTCTGAATGTACTGTGAGACTCATAACCAACTTTAGCACACAGGAACGCAAGATCAGACGTATTATCTGCACAGAATGGCCCATAATCTTGACTGATGTCATTCTTGGACCATTACTGTCTAACACACCGACTATAACATTCAGAAGGGCGCCCTCTATGCGTGATGCATTAGATAGGGCTATGCCAGAAGGTCCACTCAAAAAGAGCATTGTGTATAAAACAGGATTCTTTAAATGCACCTCCTGCCGTGCTTGTACATTCGCCAAAAACAGTACACATTATGTCACAGCTTTCAGTACAACACCGATACCCATTCGTGAATATCTCACCTGCTGGTCTGAATTCGTTGTGCATAAATTGAAATGCACTTGCAATCTTGAGTACATCGGAAGCACTAAGCTCCCTGTACACCAACGTATTCTCCAGCAAATTCGTGCAATTGTCAATATTAACAACAATTATCCTGTAGCCAGGCATTTTCGGGCGGTACATGATAAAAGACTCAAAGACTTTGAGTATACTGTTTTATGTTTAGTACCTCAGCCACCCGGGGTAGGGACCGTATGAAGCTACTGAGGCAGAAAGAATCACATCTCATATTGTCCCTAGACACTAAGGCCCCAAACGGTCTTAATCTCACGGAAGATCTGAGTAACTTTCTATAAATTGGCCTTTGTGTTGCCTTATCGCTAGTCTATGTAAAGCCCAAGGGTGTCCTCGTTTATTGTTACCATCTTGTTTCCACATTTCGGTTGGCCTCTAGGGTGTGACTGCCTAGGTTTAGTCACCGGCTGGTGACTATCCAAATTGTACACTCATGTAAATAGAAATATGATGAAAATGTATTTGGGAATAGAGTGTTTCGTTGTACCATATCTACAGTATATTATATCAGTATGAATTAAGACTGTTATTAATTCGTCATCTTTTTGCTGTGTGCTTTTTGTATACATTTTTATGTCATGGGTTAAAATCTTAATTATTAGTTTTTTTTTTCACACGTAATTTGTCATCACATCTCTGTGTTAGATCATCCTTTTTGTGCAGACAATATATCTCAGTTTTAGCATTATAATGTGATCATTGATGAACTTTGGATTTAGACATTGTGTCGCAACATAGGTACTGTGTTTTTCAGTGAACTATTGTGAATACCTTTGATTTTTTCTATTTTTAAGGCACTATGCTGTTATTTTTCTGATAGGAATCTTTTGATTTGTTCACAAACGAAAGACCATATATCTATTTGATTACGTCATTGATTAATGAACTCCATAACCTATGTTTGAATTTCCATTTCTCTATTTGATCACATCCTTTATTTATGAATTGCAAATTGATCGTGTAAATATCAGTCTGTTTTTCCTTATTTTTTTGCACTTGCATTTTAGTTAGTCTGTTCACCATTTCTATCATGAAATGCAGAGAGGGCGTGCACACTTTTTTGTATTGTCCCACTTTTATTTTCACTATATATATTCCTAAATGGCTCTGAGCGCGCTATGTGAACAAGCTCCCTAGTGGAGTGAAACGCGTCATCTTTCATTGAATAAATCGCCATCCTGCAACTCACTTGAGGTGTGACTGTTTCTTGGTCGGATTTTCGCTGTATTGTGAGGGGCTATTGGAGGTCCAAACCTATTGGTTTCCGCCGACCATTGACGGAACAAGGATTGTTTATTCATATATATATATATATATATATATATATATATATATATATATATATATATATATATATATATATTACCTACTGGCGGTCGCCAGTAGGTATATATAGTTAGGATTTTTTCTCTATGGGTTTTTTGAAAATTCTATGTCTAATAACTTTGGCGTTTGTGGACGGAATTGGCTGAAATTTTCAGGAAAATGGCACATTTTGTTTCTGAGCAGCCCTTGAAAATTTGGGGGGGGTTCGTCAAGGGGGGGCCGAGAAAAAAGGGGGGTCCCAAAACGTGTTTTTAACATTGAGTTTTCCATAGGGCGGTTGGCCTCACTTTTAGCCCGAACGGCTGAATGGATTTGCACGAAACTTGGCAAAATTGTAGGGACTGGTAGCCCGATGTGCCTTTTGTAGGTCTCAATATATGTGCTCCAGTGGATTTTGAGAAATTAACGTTTAAAAAAAGATATATATCTGTAACAGCGGACCGGGCAGCGTCCCAGGACGCGTACTTTTCGCGCAACGGAGCTTTGTGAAGCGAAGCTGATTGGTTCTCCGGCGTCTGTCAACATTCCAAACAGTCCGTAGCGGCCGCCATCTTGTCTCTCGGTAGGATCGAGAGACAAGAGGAGGCGAAAGCGAAGGGGCAAATGACCATAAGGGGGAATAGTAGATCCTCGCTGACCCCCTAGGTTTGATGTGGAGGTTTTAAAAGGGCCCCGCGGGGCAAAAAAAAATAATAATAATAATAATCGAACGGCTGAATGGATTTGCACGAAACTTGGTAAAATATTAGGGACTGGTAGCCCGATGTGCCTTTGCTAGGTCTCAATATATGTGCTCCAGTGGATTTTGAGAAATTAACGTTCAAAAAAAGATATATATCTGTAACAGCGCTCCGCTTCGCGTACTTTTCGCGTTACGGAGCTTTGCGAAGCTGATTGGTTCTCCGGCGTCTGTCAACATTCCAAACAGTCCGTAGCGGCCGCCATCTTGTCTCTCGGTAGGATTGAGAGACAAGAGGAGGCCAAAGCGAAGGGGGAAATGACCATAAGGGGGCATAGTAGATCCTTCCTGACCTCTTAGGTTTGATGTACCATTTTGCCAAGTTTGGTGTAATTCCGTTCAGCCATTCAGGCTGTAGACGTATGTAAATGTCCTATGGAAAATTGCATGGGGAAAACACATTTGAAAGTGTTGAAATTTAGAACCAATTAAAATGTTACTTTGGTTTTGTATTTGTGTGTGATGAAAGTTAATTGGTTATGTATATATGTCAAATGAGAGGAAACCACAGCCATTTTGTGATACTACTGTCTGAGGTACATTTGTGAGGAATTTTTGGTGGTGAATTTCTGGTGTTTGATTTACACAGTACTAACACTTCTGCTACTTTTAAAAAGGTGAGTTGTTAATTTGTAAGGGGAACTATGTTGTACACTTGAAGATAATTTGAAAAATGTTTTCTGTTATTTATTTGCAGTCCTTCTGTTATACTAAATACTTGATGAAGTTAGTTTTATATTATGTATTACTAAAAACGATAAATGAAAGTGATTATTTTTTTCTGCAATTTACAGCAAGCAATTTCAAAATAAAATGGCTCACAATGAAGAGACCGTGGCAATTTCTTTTGAATTGTCCACTACATTGATTGAAATTGAGAGCACCAATAATGAAATATTGTCACAAGGAGGACATGACTTGTATGATTCCATTAGATTGATTGAAATGGACAGCACCAAGAATGAAATATTGTCACAAGGAGATGACTTGAATGATTCCACTACATTGATTGAAATTGAGAGCACCAATAATGAAATATTGTCACAAGGAGGAGATGGCTTGTATGATTCCATTAGATTGATTGAAATGGACAGGACCAATAATGAAATATTGTCACAAGGAGGAGATGACTTGAATGATTCCACTACATTGATTGAAATTGAGAGCACCAATAATGAAATATTGTCACGAGGAGATGACTTGAATGATTCCACTACATTGATTGAAATGGACAGCACCAATAATGAAATATTGTCAGAAGGAGGAGATGACTTGAATGATTTTTTTGATCAATCTCTTGATGGCGAATTTATCGAGTGTTTGGAGACCATAGAGTTACAAGAATCATCATTGCAGACTTTTAATGAGGAGATTCCAGATGAGATGATTGAAGAGGAAATTACTGATGAGGACATGTTACTAGTTGTTTCAAATTTAGAAAATTCTGAAGAATAAATTTATATTTAGAAATCAAAAATTGTTTGAGACATTATTTATTTTTATTTTTAATTTATGAGGTTGTAGCGAAGTGATTGTAGTATAAAATGAGACTTATAGTATAGAGTGCAACATTTTTATGTTACATGGTAAGTTTACTCATATTTACTTCCCTTCTGCCACTATATTATCTCCAATGTGTATTTGACATGTCTTCTTCATCTCCGGCCTCCTTTCTCTCACTGTGTGTCTCCGATGCATCTTATCGCTGGTATTTTGTGTAATTACAGAAGAGAGTAAAATAAAATAGTTCGGAACGTGAAAAGGGGGCAAAGTAGAGTACTCCTCACCCCCTAGGCCTTTTTAGGCGGTCCCAAAAGGATCAGTTTCTGCTTTCCTGAGAGATTATGGTATGAGTTCCATATACCACAATAACTTGCATTACAACATGCAAGATATCTATCTCCTATTACCAACTTTTGGAGATATTCGCGCTAAGCGCGAATATCTCCAAAAAGTAACACCTGCCCTGAGCAGTTCTTAGCCATGTTATCCAATGGGAGGTGGATAACATGGCTAAGAGTATTAGCTCGGTAATGCATGAATATCGCTGAGTTTTTAGCGATATTCATGCATTGCGGCCGTTTATTATCGCATTTGCGATAAACCTTGATAATAGTAAGGTTTATCTTCGATAATTTCTGACGATGCTTAGTGGTAAAAAATTGGTTGGTAAGCATCGTTAGCGATAAATATCGCTTAACTTTGGTAATATGCCCCAACGTCTGTTAACGTTCGATTCGAAGGAAATGAGGAAGTGTTGAAAAACATTGTCTGCGCCATCTTGCCTTTTTTGAAATGCCACACTTTTGTCGTGCACGGCAGCCATTTTAGATGTCTTGACCAGACCCACTCTCTGCACGCTGTCGATTCGTAGCATGGCTCCTCACCCTCGCAAGCATCTTCCCCAGGCACTGGTCACCCCCGCTCTCTGTCTTATGCATGGGCAATAAACCTCCCCCCATCTGCGCTGCTCTTCCCTGAGAATCACACTGTGCCCGCCCGACACCTCCCTTTCGCCCTATTCACTACCGCACCCTGTGACACTCCTCTTCCTCTGTGTCCGATTGTCCAGGCTATCAGCTAGCCCTGCAGATGTAGTTTATGGCCCCAGCTGTAAAGAATCACCCCTCTTCAAAGGAGTTATAGTAGATCAAGGCCCACACCCGATGAGATCCGTCACACCACACGTGTTCCTACTATCTGAAAACTATCCTGTATTGTGATTGGGGAGGGGACCGAGCCTGAAGCGGAAGATTCCAGGAATGACTCTTTGTACATCAAAGTTTTTACAATTATGTGTCACATAAAAAATATATAGCACTCCAACAAAGTAGTAGGAATATAAAACTTTAATAACATATAAATATATACAACAAAACAAAAACAGTAAAAACATTTAAACAACGAAGAGACCGTGGCAATTTCTTTTGAATTATCCAATAGATTTATTGAAATTGACAGCACCAATAATGAAATATTCTTGTCAGTAGCGGTCTGTTGTGCGAATAGTTCCAAGGCAGCAGAACGCGCTGAAATCTGGATGTCACGAAGGTGATGTCTAGCAAGTTGCCGCCCAGCAAATAACGGCGTGGGGCGCCGCGGGGGTGAGTGAGTCCAGTAGGCACCACAGCTATTCTTACCGGCATTGCAGAATTACTGCTGGGGACAATGCCTGTGCTGGAGCAGGGTCACAGCAGAAACAAAAAGGATTCTGTTGAAGATGTTGTTGGTTTTCAATTTGAAAACAGTTCTGGTGTCAACTGCTATGCTAATGTAGTGGTTAATGTTTTGTTTTCTCTAGAAAATGTAAAAGAGGGGGAGGCAGTCCAAAGTTCCGTTAAAAGGGCAAAGGAAAGGATCGGTGGTTTGAACTATCAGTCAAAAAGGGGAGGGGGTGCAACAATTTTTCCTACCGGGTCACACTGTGCTTTCACCGGAAGTGAGGTCTGCAGGATTCTAGTAATTCAAAGTGAGGCTGGCGCCGACGTCCCGCGGATACAGTTTCGTCACTCCACGGGTGATCATGGCAGTCATTCCCCATCGGGGGTGGGAGACTCCCGCGGCTCCTCTAGAATCTTCAAGGTCGTGGAGGACTACGGTGGTGGAGTCAACCAGTGACCGGGCCATTTCTTTATGCTGGGCCCGCTCTTGCCAGGTCGACCGCCATTTTGAGAGTTCGGTAGCTACTGGCGATCGCGGGGTCAAATGAGCGGACGGGCTCCACCCTGCCGGGCGAGACGTTGCAGCATGGCCACAGTGGAAGAACTCTTTTCCGGGCGCCTGGACCGCTGAGGGTGCAGCTGGGAAGCCTCCACTGGGGAGGCGGGAGAGGCCTGTTCGCACCGTCTCTCCCTCCCAGTGCACCCCACGGCGTCTCGCTTGAGATTTGTTATGGCCGGACCAGGCGATGAGGACGAGGGGGGGGTCGGAGGCATGTGCAAGACATCCCCCCCCAGTGTTGTCGCAGCCATTATAAAAGAAAGAAGTGTCCCGTCCGTCTTCGGGCCGGGCTTCCGGTGGATGTCGGCCGGACGCCCCTGGCTCTGGCCCCATGAACGGGTTTCTTGGTTTATCGGCTGCAGCCGGATTCCGTCGGCCTCGGCCCCCCGACCGTTGGTGGCCGGACCGGAAGAGCATGTGGCGGGACTACCTGCAACTCTCAAGGGCCACCGCGGCCGGACTGGGAGAGAGAGGGGAGGGTCGAGGAGACATTCCCCCCCCCTGCAACTGTTCAGCGTTGTAAAGGCAATCCCCTGGCCGGGTCCCGTTGGTCTCGGCCTCTCCTCCGGCTACACCCTACGTTAGGATCTCCTGGCCGAGGCGTGGCAGCAGGACCTGCCTTATATGGGCTGCTCCCGGCTGGGCGTAGCCGGAACCCTGCCCCACCTTGGAAGTTTCCAGAGTGGGGGCGGATGTTCTACTGACTTGCATTTTCCCTAGTCTATCGATTTTTTTGGCGTGGCAGGCGGTGGGACAGCGAGGGGTGATTTGGTTTCTCTTACTGTTTTTCTGGTCTCTCACCACTGGCATATTTTAACGTTTTCTTGTTTCTAGGACATTAATAGGTTTTATCATTACGTTATGTTATCGTTTCTTTGTTCGTTGTTTAATAAAAGTTCATGTTCATCAGTGGCCTACTGATTTTCGTTTTCCTATTCTTTTCTTTCCAGGTTGTTTCATGCTAAAGTTTCTGTTAACAGGATACAGTGATCACTTCGTTATTATTGCATATGTCCTTTTCACTAGGGGTGCTCTCTGGTCGGGCCAGATGACGTATGTCTAGTAAATGGTCCGGGTGAAACAGGTGCATCAATCAGTGGGGAGTAGATAGGCATGACAGATTACAACGGGGGAGAAAGGTCCGCATTACGTACCCTTTCACTACTTGCAAAGATTTTCCTACGTTTATTTGCAAACAGGGAATACCTCCAAAAAGAACTAATTCCCAAACAGTCAATGTTCGGACAATCAATCAATCAATGAGGAATGAAATAGGTACGACGTGTTAAAGGCTTGCGTTACCTACCCTTCACTATCTGCAAAGGGAGAGAGAATATTCCTATTCTTCCTCGTTTGCAGGTAGAGAAGATCCTTAAGAGAATTAACATCGAACAATTCAATGCTCGATTGAAACAATCAACAAGGGGTACTGTGAACACAAATGAACGCCGCTTATGTACATACGCATTGCTATTTTCAACAGGTTGTTCCTAATGTTTCTATTTTAGCGAGGTCAAAAAGAGATCCCATTAGTGGCCTACTGATTTTGCTCGATTCCTTTTGTTTTTTTACACGATTTTTCGCTATCTGCAAAGACTAAACAGAGTATTGCGACTCTGTGCTTGTTTGTAAATAGAGAATGAACCAAAGAGAACAATCAATCAAATGGAGAGAGAAGCAGGCACGACGGATTACAAAGGGGGAAAGGGCTGCGTTAACTACCCTTCACTATCTGCAAAGAGAGAGTACTCCTAATAGAAATGAGGGGTGGGGGGCAGCAATCAAAGCAGATCAGTGTGCATAAACACGAAAAAAAAAATTCTTACCACGTACTTGACATTCGACAGCTTATGATATTTGCTATTAAAAAACCATTGAAATTCACTGAAAAAACCATAGGTTATAGACCATATATAGTTAGGAATTAGCATTTACAAAACCTTGAAAATTCACTGAAAAAACCATAGGTTATAGACCATATATAGTTAGGAATTAGCATTTAAAAAACCTTATTTTACTCACACAAAACCATTGAAATTCCATATATAGTTAGTTGCACTAACTATATATTGCGCACCCGCAATCCACTGCTGATGATGTCACATATTACATCATTCATGACATGGTCAGTGACATCACTGATGACATCACTGATGACATCTCAAATGACATCACTGATGACATCTCATTTGACATCAATGACCACATCACTGATGATATCATTCATGTGACAATACAATGCATCTCCTCACATTTTAATATAACCTCTGTTTCACCCAGTGTTAAAAACAGAGTATAATTTTTGAAACCATTGACACACCAATACTAGTTACTACATACGTACTCACTGATTCCTACGTCTACACACACATTCACTCATTCACCCATACAATCATTCATACATACAATCACTCATGTTTACAACACAATCATATGCACTCATACACCTATACAGACACTCACACTCTGCCACTCATCCATGGAGTTACTCACACACCTAGTCAGTCCTGTAAAGAATCAATCACACTTCCATTTTCTACTCTATACAGTTAAACATAGAGCACCTTACGTTTTCAACCATATACTAACACATACTTACTCTCTTATACAATCATTGATACAAGTACACATTGATCTGTACAGAGTCACACACCTCCCATCCAGCCACACACACACTCAGTCTCCCATGCAAATACTTGGGCAATCAATCAATAACCCATATAGTTACTCATATAGCTACTGATCAACACATGCAGCAGTTTACAGAACAACAGACATAATGATGCACAAATTAAGACAGTTTAGTCACTAACCCATGCACTCAGTGAGACACATTTAATCACTCACTCATACATTCAGTCATGCACCTACTAAATCCTTCGTCCAGACACTTATACATCCACTCATTCTTCAATATGTAAGACATATTTTAACTTTACAGAAACATAGTCACTGGATGTTGTCATCAGTGATGTCACTGACCATGTCATGAATGATGTAATATGTGACATCATCAGCAGTGGATTGCGGGTGCGCAATATATAGTTAGTGCAACTAACTATATATGGAATTTCAATGGTTTTGTGTGAGTAAAATAAGGTTTTTTAAATGCTAATTCCTAACTATATATGGTCTATAACCTATGGTTTTTTCAGTGAATATATATATATATATATATATATATATATATATATATATATATATATATGTATATATGTATATATATGCATATATTACCATATTACCTACTGGTGTTCGCCAGAAGGTAGTTATAGTTACAACCTAGTTTCCATAGGAAAAGCCTATTTTGATTTGCTAATAACTTTTGCGTAGTTTGACAAATCTTTGAGAAATTCTATCCAGGTCAGCTCCTATCCTGAAAATTTGGGGGTGATTCGTCAAGCAGGGGCTGAGAAAAAAGGGGGGTCCCAAAACACGTTTTCCCCATGTTAATTTCCGTAGGAAACTTTGCGATGAGCTACAGCCCAAACTGCTGAATGGAATTATCCCAAATTTGGTAAAACGGTAGGGCTTGGTTCAGAAAGCGAACTTTTTTTTAAAATGGTGTAAATCCGTTCAATAGTTTTTGAGAAATTCAAAAAATAAGAGTCAACAAATCATTTTCCCATAAGAAACTTTGTGCAAGGCTATAGCCGAAACTACTGAACTGAATTACCCCAAATTTGGCACAAAGGTATTGAGTGGGTCAGAGAGCGACCTTTTTGTAAATGGTGTAAATCCGTTAAGTAGTTGCTGAGAAATTAGAAAAATAAAAGTTTTGATATCTGAGTGGAGCCTAAGTCGTGTGCTCGAGCTTCACTGTGATTGGCTGCTACTAGTCCAAACCAGGAAGTTTTTGAGCCATCTTGTGGCTCGGTAGAAGCGAGTCACCCAAAAACGGAGAAACAAAGGTATAAAACAAGGACCCCCAGGGCCCAAAAAAGTATATTTTTTTTTAATCGGCATAATTCGCTCTGGGGTTGCGCGTTTTAATTTAATGAGGCGTTGGGTATTTGTTGAAAAATAATAGGGGAGTATCTCAGGGGTTGCGGTGTCCCGCATGGGTCTGCCCAGTCCCGGGGCTTCTCTCATGTTGGGAAGGGGGTTGTGCGCCCCCCTCCTGGAGGCTTGTATGTGCTTATAACTTTGGCGTTGTTTGATGAATCTTTATGAAATTATCCAAAAAGTTTCTCTTTTTTTGATTAGGTCCTATATTGAAAATTTGCGGGTAAATGGTGTAGGAGGGGCTGGCAAAAAAGGGGTCCCAAAACATGTTTTCTCCATGCAGTTTCGATTCAAAACTTTACAGAAGACTATAGGTGAAACTGCTGAACGGAATTATGGCATATTTGGCAGGGAGAAAGGTGATGGCCCAGAAAGCACGCTTTTGTTTAAATTGTGCAAATGTGTTCAGTAGTTTTTAAGAAATATCACATTTTCAAAAAAACGATATTTGAGAATTCTGACGTGATTGGCTGAGCGGTTACAAGCACGAGCGTGCGGCTCATTGGCTGTGAACTGTTGAAAGCACGAAGTGTTGGCAGCCATTTTGTTATTTACTCAGTTAGCTTTCTGTGTAGAAGCCTTCAGGTCTGCAGTTTTACCTCTGCGAGGCAACACTGGCATCTGTTTGAGATATGCCTTTCACGCTGCCTCTCCTGATATCACTAGGTTGCGGCTATGGCTTTAAAAGCCCGTTCGTTGGCTCCCACCTCTCTACGTTTGCAAGCTAGTACATTGCTGTGGGGCGCAGGTATCCCTATGGGAGACTGGGTGCGAACTGTTGATAAGTCACACTATGGGGCTCATTAGGATGGCGGACGGAAGAGCCACCGCGGCCCTGGAGTAGGCGGAAAAACCCTTTTCCGTGTCCGCCTGCCGCGGATACTCCATCCGCCATATCAGGATAGGAAAACGTGTCAAATTTCCGTCCGCGACGGGAACGCACGCACCGCCGTCGAACTACACACGACCACGCGGCGAACGGAACACATCCGGAGGCTCCGCCGTACGTACTGACGTCTAAGACCGTCCCCCAAATCAAGATGGCGGAAAATACACATAAAACCACTGCGGAAAAACAACCTGTCTGAACACGGCGGAATCCCCACAGCGAACATAGGTGACATAGCAGAGATACCCACCGCAAGCTGACCACCACCATGGACCCAGTGCTACACGCTTTCCCGATGCTCTTCGCAATCCACCACGTCCTAGTCATGGCCCACCATCGACGACGACGCAGGTAGGGCACAAACCATTGGCTGCATGGAGGGGAATACCAGCAAGGGTCGTGACGTAGGGAGGGGGAGTGACATGTTACCGAAACCACTGATGAGAAGCAAATAGAAATACACATTTGTAGTACGCAAGCAGGAATGACAACGACAAACCACGACACATGATTGACTACCTTTATTGCACATAATAGGGGTATAATCACAGTGTATGCGTGAGCATGGGCAAAGTGGGCACCAGAGCAGCTACATCAGAGGCAGCATGTGAGAGGGCAGAATGCAGTATCAGAGCATCAACAGGGCAATGTGCCCAACAGAGCAGGTACATCATTGGCAGTAAACGAGAGGGCAGAATGCAGTATCAGGACAGCAACAGGGCATTGTGGAATACAGAGCAGGTACATCATTGGCAGTAAACGAGAGGGCAGAATGCAGTATCAGAACAGCAACAGGGCATTGTGGAGTACAGAGCAGCTACATCATTGACAGTAAACGAGAGGGCAGAATGCAGTATCAGAACAGCAACAGGGCATTGTGGAGTACAGAGCAGCTACATCATTGGCAGTAAACGAGAGGGGCCAAGTGCATCAACAGTCCATAGCACTGAACAGGTCCATCAGAGGCAGCACGTGAGAGGGGCCAAGTGCATCAACAGTCCATAGCAATGAACAGGTCCATCAGAGGCAGCACGTGAGAGGGCAGAATGCAGTATCAGAACAGCAACAGGGCATTGTGGAGTACAGAACAGGTACATCATTGGCAGTAAACGAGAGGGCAGAATGCAGTATCAGAACAGCAACAGGGCATTGTGGAGTACAGAGCAGGTACATCATTGGCAGTATACGAGAGGGCAGAATGCAGTATCAGAACAGCAACAGGGCATTGTGGAGTACAGAGCAGGTACATCATTGGCAGTAAACGAGAGGGCAGAATGCAGTATCAGAACAGCAACAGGGCATTGTGGAGTACAGAGCAGGTACATCATTGGCAGTAAACGAGAGGGCAGAATGCAGTATCAGAACAGCAACAGGGCATTGTGGAGTACAGAGCAGCTACATCATTGGCAGTAAACGAGAGGGGCCAAGTGCATCAACAGTCCATAGCACTGAACAGGTCCATCAGAGGCAGCACGTGAGAGGGGCCAAGTGCATCAACAGTCCATAGCACTGAACAGGTCCATCAGAGGCAGCACGTGAGAGGGCAGAATGCAGTATCAGAACAGCAACAGGGCATTGTGGAGTACAGAGCAGCTACATCAGAGGCAGCACAAGTACGTGTCCCTACCAACCCGTCACAGGGACCACAAGAGTGCCACGCAGTTCTCAATGGACACACCATGTGAAATAACATTTGAGTGAAGTGTTCAGCACCTCACATCACAGAATCAGGGGGAGTGCGTGAACTACCTGCCTCGGACACACTGCCAGCACCAGCAACAGGAGTGTGAGACACAGCCACAGCCCGAGTGACACACACATGGGCCACGGACCCAGACACACTGGCAGCACCAGCAACAGGAGTGTGAGACACAGCCACAGCCCGAGTGACACACACATGGGCCACGGACCCAGACACACTGGCAGCACCAGCAACAGGAGTGTGAGACACAGCCACAGCCCGAGTGACACACACATGGGCCACGGACCCAGACACACTGGCAGCACCAGCAACAGGAGTGTGAGACACAGCCACAGCCCGAGTGACACACACATGGGCCACACACCCAGACACACTGCCAGCACCAGCAACAGGAATGTGAGACACAGCCACAGATGTAGTCACTGACACGTGACCCACTGACCCAGACAGACTGCCAGCACCAGAAACAGGAGTGTGCAACACAGCCACAGATCTTCTAACTGACACGTGAGCCATAGACCCAGATACACTGCCAGGACCTGCAACAGGAGAGGGCACAACAGAGACTGTGCCACTACATGATGCATGACAGCCAACAACAGACACAGTGCCACCATCTGATACATGAGAGTCAACTGCACCTGCGCCACTGGGACAACTGAAATGATGAGCCACAGGGCTGTGTGGGCCAGGAGGCAGGGTGGGCCTGGGAGCTGGGGATAGCTGACCTTGAGCCACATCGGGGTTGGCAGGTGTCAATGGTGTGTGTCTGCGTTTCTTAGGGATGTGTGAGTGCACCCTGGACAGGACAGGACTGCCAAGTGGTGGGGACTCTAAAGAATCACCACCCACCATAGGTGGAGCATCTGCAGCCGGGGATCGGGTTTCTGGGGACGTGCTGGAGCCTGCTTGTCATTTGCTGTGTGCCTGCCGCCTGGACTCAGAGTCATGTGTAATGGGGGATGCACCAACAGGGGACACCCTCCTCTGCTTCTGACTGGCCTGGATGGGAGTGGAGGTATGGGGGGACTCCGCCGCGGAGACATCTGTTTGGCGTTCAGTAGAAAACATCAGCCTCAGTGCAGCCAGGGGTGAAGTATGCCTGTCCTTGATTGCGCCATTGTCCATGCTAGAAGCCTTGTCCCTAGGATGTGCCTTATCCTTAGGTGGAGTGTTGTCTCTGGATGTAGCCTGTGCCCTGGTCGCCGCCCTGTTCCTGCCAGCAGACTTGTCGTCTGTGGTGCACCTGTCTCCAGTAGACACCTGCTCTCTGTGTGTGTCCCTGCCCTTGGGAGATGGACCTTGCTCTGTTGTGTGCCTGCCCTTGGGAGTCTCCCTGCTCTTAGGAGGTGCCTTTGTCTTTTCACTGTCCTTGGGAGGGTCCCTTTCCTCTGTTGTGGTCCTGCCCTTGGGAGTCTCCCTGCTCTTAGGAGGTGCCTTTGTCTTTTCACTGTCCTCGGGAGGGTCCCTTTCCTCTGTTGTGGTCCTGCCCTTGGGAGTCTCCCTGCTCTTAGGAGGTGCCTTTGTCTTTTCACTGTCCTCGGGAGGGTCCCTTTCCTCTGTTGTGGGCCTGCCCTTGGGAGTCTCCCTGCTCTTAGGAGGTGCCTTTTTCTTTTCACTGTCCTTGGGAGGGTCCCTTTCCTCTGTTGTGGTCCTGCCCTTGGGAGTCTCCCTGCTCCTAGGAGGTGCCTTTGTCTTTTCACTGTCCTTGGGAGGGTCCCTTTCCTCTGTTGTGGGCCTGCCCTTGGGAGTCTCCCTGCTCTTAGGAGGTGCCTTTGTCTTTTCACTGTCCTTGGGAGGGTCCCTTTCCTCTGTTGTGGGCCTGCCCTTGGGAGTCTCCCTGCTCTTAGGAGGTGCCTTTGTCTTTTCACTGTCCTTGGGAGGGTCCCTTTCCTCTGTTGTGGGCCTGCCCTTGGGAGTCTCCCTGCTCTTAGGAGGTGCCTTTGTCTTCTGACTGGCCTTGTCCAAGGTACAGTCCATGGACATGTGAGTATCCCTTGCCTTGGGAGTACCTTTTGTGTTGAATGCCTGTGTAGCTCCTGAAGGCATGTCCCCCTACAACACTTGTGGATCATGTGTGTGTACTCCAGTGTATCTGACGTTGTCTACGTGAACAGATTTAGCTGATCTAGGGGATGGGGTCTGTGCCCTGCGTGCCCTGACGTGCTGTCTGACGCTGCTTCTAGTGCAATAACCTGTATTTGTGTCCTGCTCAGAATACTCACTACCCCCTGAGACATCCAGTGGTGTAGATGGGGAAACAGAAGTAGCACCCTGTCCATGCGACTGTACTATTGCAGACGACACACTGCTTGCCAATGACTGCACTGTCCTGTGTAGACCTGCAAGATCGCCATGCATCCCTTCCATGAATGCCACCACCTGCCCCAACTTCCTATCATGGTCCTGGAAAGCATTTGTCATATTGGTCTGCCCCACACACAGCTGTCGCAGCAGATCAACGGCCTCAGCACACAGTGCATTTTGGCTCACCGTGGCAGGGGCAGCGGTGCCTGCACCGAACGCCACTCTGCTCCCCCTACTCCTGCGGCCACGAACAGTACATGGTGCAGTTGGCGGAAGTGTGGGCCCTGTGTGCTGTCTTACGACAGAAGGTGATGATTGCCCACTCCCAGTCTGTGACAACAGTGCAGGCTCACCAAGAGTTTCCGACGAGGAGGACGATGGTGTCTCCACATGCGAGTCCTCAGGGACGGTCCTGTCCCCCTCTCCGGCGCTGGCCTCCTCTGTGTCAGTCTGCGTGTGTGCGAAGTCTGAGCCGGACTCATTTCCTCGACTAATCTCCACCGTCTGTGGCTGAGTGTCCTCTGTCATAGCTGAAATGCACATAAAAGAGGTGTAAGTCATGGGCACACTGACGTACAGAAGGACCAGGATTGCCAAATTCTATAGCTGACAAAGATTTTGTAGCCCCCATCTTGGACACGGCCCACCTCTACCAGTCATCCTCACATTTCATGAGCGTTGGTGGCCGTGACACATGTACAGCATGCGGACAGGGCAGGAGCACGTACATCTGCACACATTTCCTGCCATGGGGCCATGGACCACTAGGGGATGTGCTTCAACACTCAACTACTAAGCAAGTGGCGTGTCAACATGGCGGACCTGTATGTCAAATGACAACCACCCAATGGGACCAACATGGCATCACAGAGATACATACGCAACACGGAACTCAATACTGTGTCTGTGCACCAATACATGCATAGCACTCACAGGTTTCCTACACAGACAGTATGCTCACCGCTAGTTTGCTGTTGATCGACACTCAGACGTTCGGCCAGTTCAGGATGCGTCACTGCAATGATACGGTGCATGAGAGGGGTCATGGAGCGTCGGGCCAGACGGGGCGTCCTTGGAATCATGCCCAGTGTTACTTCCGCTACATTCTTGCTCAGCCTGGAAATGTCGTCCCAGCGTTTGTGGCAGTGTGTATGTCGTCTGTTGCACACCCCCAATGCCCGTACTTCCCGTGCTATGCTCCTCCACAGGTCCTTGCGAAGGTGCAGCTTGACCTACCATGATGGGAGACAAAAGGGTGTAAGTCAGTGGACAGTTGGCCTGTCACACACATAGGGGCAAGACGTAACTGTCAGCAGCCATGCACAATCAGGAACATATGTCTAGCCCACACTACACAGCTAAGATTGCAATAGGCCTGATTATTTGGCCCCCTCATGCACACCAACATGTCCCACACTGCACTTACCACCCGTCCGGGTGCGCCGTAGAGGCGTCACGAGGACATCAAGCTCCGCGGCGGTGAAGGGTCGAGACCGGATCTCTTTGCCTCTCGACATGGCAAGATCACGGAGTATGGCACTAGAGCAGCAGTCGGTGGTCAGCTCAGCAGCAGCAGCAGGTCGAGGTGATGGTCACAGGCAGCAGTCGGTGGTCAGCTCAGCAGCAGCAGCAGGTCGAGGTGATGGTCACAGGCAGCAGTCGGTGGTCAGCTCAGCAGCAGCAGCAGGTCGAGGTGATGGTCACAGGCAGCAGTCGGTGGTCAGCTCAGCAGCAGCAGCAGGTCGAGGTGATGGTCACAGGCAGCAGTCGGTGGTCAGCTCAGCAGCAGCAGCAGGTCGAGGTGATGGTCACAGGCAGCAGTCGGTGGTCGGCACGGCGGTTGTGGACATGGCCGGCACGGCAGTTGTGTACATGGCCTGGCACGGCGGTTGTGGACATGGCCGGCACGGCTGTCCTAGGCCCGGCCTGGCACGGCGGTTGTGTACATGGCCGGGCACGGCGGTTGTGTACATGGCCGGGCACAGCGGTTGTGTACATGGCCGGCACGGCCGTCCTTGGCCCGGCCGCTCCGGCCGGTGTACGGTGGATGATGCAATGTGACTGTAAGAGGGGACATGAACTGGCATGTCCATTGAGTACATCTAAAGGGTGTATAGGCCTGCACCTCCCCCGCTGAGTATGTGCACCGCCATGGTGGCGCCAGTGATAGAACAGTGTTGCAACTGAAGCATCCGTGCCTGAAGCTTGCACGTGCGGTTGCCGATGTGTGCCCGTGACGGTCCGTGCACATGCAGCCAATGGGAAGAGGGACGCTGGCCGCGTATGGCCTTTGGGAAGTAGCGGAAGTTGTGCACCGCCATGGCGGCGCCAATTATGTTATCTTGTCAGACGCTGCACCGTGATGTGTTGTGTGCAGTTGCGTCATGAGGGTTGTGAGCGTGATAGGGAAAGGTCATATGTCATACAATATAGCATGTGTGTCCATACTATGCCCATCGGTCGGCACACAATGGGCAACAGATGTGCATTTGGACGTGTTGACGTCGGGTGTGACCCTACAGACGTTATTACATCTTCACAACTACACAGTACATCACGGCTGTATGGCCAAATTATGCATCTGTTGTCAGTGTGTGGTTCTGGCGAGGTGACTACAGTGGTGGTGGTACACATGCATTCCGTGTATGTGTTTTGGACGTTGTGTCACCATGAATGTAATTACCGTATGCACAACATTATCGGTGTTGGCATTGGTGCTTGATGACATGGCGTGTGTATCATTATCGTTTGTGTGCATGCAGTTGCATGTGTGTCTGTGATGTGGCTACTAAACATTAGGGTGAAGACATACGTTTTGTCAGTAAGGTTCACATGTGATGGAGTTGTACACGTATGCGTCGTTTGTAAGTTGACCTAAGTTACATCTCTCTCCCACACAGGAGGGCTCCAAATGTGCATCGGCCATACACTGTGCTGGAGGATATGGTTGACGAGGAGGTGATTAGGAAATTCCGGCTGGATCGACGTCGGTTGCTGGAGCTTGTTGCTCAATTGTCTCCTCATCTGCAGCCACGTAGGACGTATCCTGGTTCGATTACACCCACTGCAAAGGTCATGGCGGGACTACATTTCTTTGCTACTGGCACCTTTCAGTACACAGTTGGACATGCCGGGGGGATGTCACAGTCCATGTTCAGCACGGTTCTTCGGGATGTCTTAACAGCTATGATGCTGTACAAGAATGACTACATACATTTCCCACGGCCGGAAGAGTTGGCAGCAGTCAAAGCTGACTTCTATGCACTGGGCCACATACCTCACGTTGTGGGTTCAATTGATGGCACACACATCGCTATCATTCCACCACGGGCACGTGAGCAAGTTTTTAGGAATCGCAAACACTTCCATTCGCTGAACGTGCAGGTGGTGTGCCTGGCAAACAACATCATCTCCCATGTGTGTACAAGATTTCCTGGCTCCGCACATGACGCCCACATCATGCGGAGCAGCATTGTCCCACGACTAATGGCAAATCTGCGACCCGGTCAAGCGTGGCTTGTTGGTGAGTGTGCAGTGGGGACTCTTGTGATCTCTGTGTGGCATGGGGTACCCACCATATCTTGTTGTGATGTTTGTGTCTGTCATCCCCCTACATAGGCGACTCGGCATACCCAAACCGGCCCTGGCTCCTCAGTCCCCTACGTAATCCTACAACAGCGGGTGAAATGCGGTACAATGATGCACATGGAAGGACACGGAGAGTCATCGAACGTACCTTTGGACTGCTAAAGTCTAGGTTTCGGTGCCTCGATAAGACCGGAGGGGCCCTGCCTTACACACCAGGAAAAGTATGCAGGATCGTGATTGCCTGCTGCATGCTCCACAACCTGGCAGTACGCAATGACATTGAACTGCTCTTGGACCCTGAAGACGGAGAAGTTCCTCAGCCTCCCATCCCACCCATGTCGACTGATGAGGATAGTGGTGAGGAGGAAGGTGTGGACCAGAGGCGCCAGCTCATTGATCGCTACTTCCCTTGAATGTGAGTAACTACCTCTAGTGGCGGTTGACAATGCCTCATGTATGTTTGCTGGTGTTGTGTGGATGTGGGGTGCATCAGCTGTGTGTTGTTTGTGATGGTTGCATATGTGTGTCTTCATTTCTTTGGACATACAAGTCTCCATGATGTGTGTGCTCTCATACCATGCTTTTGTGATGATTGTAGTTTGTGTAATGTTGCTGTGCATTGTGTTGTGATGTGTGTCAATCTGTTTCCTGACGTGTGTTTGCTGTCTCTGATTTTCCCTAGGTCACTCCCGCAGCGCCATGATCATGTACGACTATGATCCCTGAACCTGTTTACGTCTGTTTCTGAAGGCAATCATGTGAATAAACATGGAGGCAAAACATCATTGTGTGTGTAAGTGAAATTTATTTACAGGTTGTGCTTTTGTGCTGGTGAATATTTACAAGTAAGTGGGGTGGAGGGAGTTGGAGTTGAAGGTAATGGCAGATGAAATGTCCGTGCTGACACCACATTGGGGGGTGTCAGGCTAGTCCAGCAGACCAGTGGGAATGATTGTCTATGTGGGACAGGATACTTAGCAGGGTGAATGTCTGGCACAGGCAGTGACATTGTCATTGGCGGCCCCTCTTGGAGCGTGTGGATGGCGCTCCAACACTGCTCTCAGCCATTTCCCGCCTCGGCCGGCCCCTCCGTCTCTGAGGTGGAACAGAGGCAGCTGGGGGGGCAGGTTGTTGATGGGCCACATCCGTCGCCAGGGGCACAGGTGGTGGTGGCGGCGGTGGAGGCGGAGGTGACGGTGGCGGTGGAGGCGGAGGTGACGGTGGCGGTGGAGGTGGAGGTGACGGTGGCGGTGGCGCTATGACAATTGGTGGAGGGGGGGGGTTGTTCCGGCCAACCCATTCCCTCCACATTGTTGCCTGCTGGCCCATGATGTGCACTATCTGGCCAAGGAACCCAGAGATTTCGCGCAACATGTTGGTGTTGTCCACTGAGTCCTGGTGTGCACGATCTGCATTTGCCTGGGACCGGTCGTATGACACCTGGCACCTGGCAAGGGCTTGTAGGGACTCTGCCACTGGATGGGGTAGCTGTCCTTCCTCTGTACGGCGGTGTGTGGGTCGCCTGATTGGCTGATGTCCCGTTGCCTCTCTTTGTGGCCCACTCACCCTGCTTGGGTGTGAGGCCGATGGACCAGCGTCGTGCGCTGGGTTAGGCTGGGTGGCACAGGCAGGAGTCGTGGTACTGGTGGTACTGGTGGTACTGGTGGTACTGGTGGTGGTGGGGACTCTGCAGATCACAGAGGCAGGTGTCGCTGGAGTCACACATGCGACGTGGTCGGTCCCGGGAGTCCCTGTGAGCCAGATGGCCCTGGCTGTGTGCTTGGTCCCGCTCCATCCTCCGCACCGGAGCTGCCTGTGTCCTCGTCACCAGAGAGTCCTGTATGTAGGAGAAACAGGTCAGCGCTGGGATGCTCACTGAGTTACTACGCGCTTTACAAAACCATTAAATAAATAAATAAATAAATATGTGTGGGAGGCAAGGCTGGCGGCCGGGTACTGGTTTCCCCAGTCAGTTCACGATCACCTGAGGGACAAGATAGAGCTGGTCAGTAATGTGGACATTACATGTTCATATAGATTTGTAGACATTTCTGTTTCCTGTCGCACACACCCCACACACCCCACCCTCCACCACCACCACCCTCCCCGTGAACATGGGGGCCTGTTGGGAGTTGTAGTTTGGACCTCTCACACACCCCACCCTCCACCACCACCACCCTCCCCGTGAACATGGGTGCCTGTTGGGAGTTGTAGTTTGGACCTCTCACACACCCCACCCTTCACCACCACCACCCTCCCCGTGAACATGGGGGCCTGTTGGGAGTTGTAGTTTGGACCTCTCACACACCCCACCCTCCACCACCACCACCCTCCCCGTGAACATGGGGGCCTGTTGGGAGTTGTAGTTTGGACCTCTCACACACCCCACCCTCCACCACCACCACCCTCCCCGCGAACATGGGGGCCTGTTGGGAGTTGTAGTTTGGACCTCTCACACACACCACCCTCCACCACCACCCTCCCCGTGAACATGGGGGCCTGTTGGGAGTTGTAGTTTGGACCTCTCACACACACCACCCTCCACCACCACCACCCTCCCCGTGAACATGGGGGCCTGTTGGAAGCCATGTACATGTTTGTGAGTTGGTGTCCAACGTGCATGGGTTGGGGCGTAGGAGATGTTTCTTCTCAGTTGTGTGAGCCTGACCATGTCGTGCTGATCGTGGTGCTTGGTTTGTACTTACCAGCCTCTTCTCCTTCGTCAAGTCCGTCTAGGCTCTCTGGGTGTAGTATCACCAGCACCTTCTGCTCCCAATCGGTGTAGGGTATGGGCTCCGGGGGTGTTCCACCGCCAGTAAGAATGGCTCTTGCATTGTTTTTCGCTCGGATGCCCTTCACCCTGGTCTTCAGGTCATGCCACCGCCTCTGAATTTCATGCTTCGTCCTCGGCACAGTCCCCGACGCATTCACCCGAGTGACGATCCTGTCCCACATGTGGTTCTTTTGCGCCACGGACGTCTGCTGGACTTGGGCCCCGAAGATGTGGGGCTCAACACGGATTATTTCATCTTCCATTACCTTCAACTCGGTCTCCGTGAATTTAGTTTTTTTTTTGGGTGCCATGGTGTGTGGTGCTCAGTGTGTGAGTTGAGTGAGTTGGGGGGTGCAGGTGTGTGGTGTGTGATGTGTAGGAATTGTGTGGTGGGTGTTTGTGTGGTGGGTGTGGTAGGGTGGTGGTTGTGTGTCTTCTATGTGAGTTAGCAGTATCTCGATTTGGGCCTCTTGCTAGCAGCAATGCTGTGATGCTAAGGATTGTGGTAGTGTGTGGGTGTCATTTTATAGTCGTGTCTCAATGGTTGTTGGCAGTCAGGTGGTAGGTGGGCGTGTTGACTAGTGTGCATTATTGGATACTTGGGACGTGTCATGGTGGCTTGTGCTTGGTGTTGGTGTATGGGTTGGGCGTTGTCAATGTTCGTATGTTTGCTTTGGACTTGCGGTACACTTTCTAACATTTGTTTGACGCTAGGGATGTTGTGCGTGTTGGCCTTCCGCAGTGATTATCGTTGCATTCTTTCCGCCGCGGACGTGGATGGCTGTGCGTTCCGTGGTACTGGCGGATTTATCCTAATTGCGGACACGGAGTATTCACAGGTATGGCGGTACATGTGTTATTTTCCGCGGTCATTTCCGTCCGCAGCGGTGGTTGTTCATTGGACTCCGTCCGCCGCGGACGGAGTTGGATGTGTTCCGTCCACAGCGGACGGTGTTGGTTATGATCCGTCCGCCGCGGTCGGAGTTTCGTGACATGATTATCCTAATCCCAACCGCGGAATCTCCGCGGCGCTGCCGGGAGTTAAATTTCCACAACCATGGCGGACAGTACCCATTTCCGTCCGCCATCCTAATCGACCCCTATATGAGCATTGAAAAGCCATTTTGTGATTGAGTCCATCAGCTCGCATCTGTCCGAGGCAACTCAGAAAACATACCGGAGCTCTGTCTGTGAGAGATACCCCTTTCACGCTGTTTCTCCCCACATCAATAGGTAAGGCACCCTGTTCCCATATCACCAGCATACCCTCAACAACTGTATTTGGCCCGCAAGTCTGCCTCTGCAAACTAGTGGTGGGCTTGCAGCTGTTCCAGTGGGACTTCTTGGGGCTGCAGTTGTATCTGTGAAGTCAAGACTGGAAATATACCGCAGGTCTCTCTCTGTGAGATACCCCCTTCACGCTCCCTCTGCCCAACATCGCCACTTCGCAACTATGCCTTTAGAAGCCAGTGCGTTCGCTCGCCGCTCTCTACCTTTGCGAGTTACTATGCTGCTATGCTTCTACATCTGCAAGCTACTACGCTGCTGTTCCTTTGGGAGCAGACGGCCCGTAGTTCTTCCTCTGCGAGTCGAGGCCACGGGCCGCAGCTGTCCCTCTGTGAGCCTGGGTGCGAACTGTTCATAAGTCACACTACATGAGTATTGAAAAGCCATTTTGTGATTCAGTCAGTCAGCTGGCATCTGTACGAGGCATTTCTGAAAACATACCGGAGTTCTTTCTCTGAGAGATACCCTTTTTACGCTGCATCTCCCAACATTAGCAGGTAACACATCCTCTTCCCACATCACCAGCATACCCCTAACAACCTTCTTGGACCCGGAAGTGGTCCTGTGCGGTTGGACAAATAAGAATCTTAGTCATGTATAGATTTACATATAAAACATTTTATTTAAACAAAACATCAACAAATAAAACTATGTACAGCCATGGCGTGTCATCGCTGGTCCATTTGTGATTCACAGCCTGCAAGGCAAAAAGAAAGATAAGATGGTGCATCATGCGTCTAGCAAAGGAGATAGAGAGATAGTGAAAGAGAGGAAGAGAGAGAAAGAGAGAGAGAGAAAGAGAAATAGTAAGATACAAGAAAGAGCAACAGTGTGAGAGAGAAGAAGACAGGCAAAGAGAGAGCAATAGAGAAATAGTGAGCTACAAGGAAGAGAGAAACAGTGTGGGAGAGAGGAAGAAAGAGAAAGAGAGAAAGAGTGAGAGAGGAAGAGAGAAAGAGTGAGAGAGAGGAAGCCATCCAAAGAGGGAAAGAGTGAGACAGAGAGGAAGACAATGGGAGAAACAGTGTGAGAGAGAGGAAGAGAGAGAGTTAAAGAGTGAGATAGAGGAAGAGAGAAAGAAAGAATGAGACAGAAAAAAAGAGATAATGTGAGAGAGAAAGGAAGAGATGGAGAGGTAGTGTTGACACTGGAGAACATCTTCGCAGCTCACCTTTGTGCCACCGATGTGTCTCCAACCACGAGCCGGGAGATAGTGCAACCCTCAAGTTTAGTGATCTGAAAGATAGTATAGAATTAGTAATTGCAGAGTACATACAACTGTTCACTAATGCTCAATGAGGCTGGTGCACCCCATCCACTCCCACTGTTCGGAGGTGTCTGTGCGCTCTTGTGCGCCCAGACTGCTGCACACTATCCACTCCCACCGCCCAGAGGTGACTGCCCACTGCTGCGGAAAGAACTCTCTCTGCTCACCTTGTGCCATCAGAGTGTGTGTAAGAGGGCCCACCACGTGCCGAAGCAACTTTGTTGTGCGTTCAGGATGGCCACGCACCATTGTAGATTTTTCGTGCCTTCAGTTTTGGTGGTGTGGGGGGGTGGGGTGAATGTCGATTTGTGATTCACAGCCTGTTAGATGAAAAGCAAGATAAGATTGTGCGTCATGCTTCCATCAAAGGAGAGAAGTAGAGTGAGAGGAAGAGAGAGAGAAAAAGAAAGAAAGTGAGAAGACAGAGAGAAAGAGTGAGAAAGACAAGGAGAGAGAGAAAGAGTGAGAGAAAGAGAAACAGAGGAAGAGTTAGGGACACAGAGAGAGAGGAAGAGAGAGACAAAGAAAGAGACAACAGTGTAAGAGGAAGAGTGAGATAGAAAGAATGTGAGGGAAAGAAAGGAAGAGATGAGGAGGGACACTGAGTGCCAATACTGTGTACAAAACCGTCGCAGCTTACCATTATGACACCGCTCTGTCTCCAACCACGTGCCGTGACCTAGTGGAACTCTTAAGCTCCCACATCTGAAAGATGGTACAGAATTATTAATGGCAGAGCAGGGTTGGATTAGGATTCAAAATCGTCCCGGGCACGTTAAAAAAAAGCAAGCCACATTTGGATATTGCCTTTCCTCAAAACACTGCTTTGTCGACATTTTATTTAAAAAAGGGGGGGTGGGGGAGATACAAATAAACTGCACAGATTTGTGTACACTGGTGTCTTAAAAACAAGTGAGGCCACTTCTGCTTAGGCCCCCTGCCCTGCTAGGTATGCAGACATTAATGGACGGCTCTGCGAGAGAAAGAAAGGGATACTTCTGCCTGTTGTTAAACATGAGGTAATGATGCCCATCTGCCTCCAGAAAGGCAATTCAGACGACACCTACTGAACTGCTGGTTGTATCCAAACAGCGACATCACCCAAATCTGCCCCTCAGACTGTTCCAAAAAGCAGCCGACAGTTGGAACTCAGCACTGGCCCCTTGGGCATTGCACCAATCCGACGCTGTGGCAGAGTATATACGAGTGCATACGCCTAAATCGCTCTGCCGTCTTTCTGCATTCAGGCTGCTGTACCCCATCCACTCCCACCGCCCAGAGGTGTCTGACCGACGCTGTGCACCAAGACCTCACTGCTCACCTGTTCTCGATCACGGCACCCGCTACATCATGCAGCTCTGTTCTGTAAGCTAACAGGTTTCACATTTGAAACTAAGTCTTGATATCGCCATGGCAGAGGACATACTAGTGCACTTATCATCATCGCAGGTTGTAACACCGCTCAGTGCTTGCAGTGCTACTAACTCAGTGATAAGTGAGGCCATGCACTCTAAACTTTAAAATGGTATAGAGCATGTGCACCTGGTTTTTTATATTAGTAGGGTCACGTGTCCTGTGATGCCTTTGCTGGATGGAGTTTGGTGTGGGTGTATACAAGCCGTGAGGGAGTGACTATAGCAGCAGTGTTGCCAGATTTGGCTAGATCACGCACAATTGGGCTATATTTTTCCGGTTGTGTGGTAAAATTTTGGTTTGTGCTAGTTGCCAGATTATAAATGTATATACAACGCTCCAGCAAAGTAGTATGGGAAAGTGCTTTATTAGACAAATAATTGCTTGGCATACTGCTGCAACATCAATTCCAAAGCATTCACCGCCTGCTTGATGCTGTCCCTGCTCTTCCTTCCCTAAAGTAGCAATATTGAGATAGTTTGGGCTACTTTTTAGTTGGCTTTGGGCTATAGAAAGCCAAGAAAGTCTGACAACACTGAATGCGGGTGTCCGTGTTGGAGTGCTACTGTCACCCATGTTGCAAAAGCCAAAGTGTCACTCTGTGAGCCAAGTCCCACAATATGGCCAACATGGAAGGTATGGGAATTACTGACCCTATATTCATCCATAGTTACACACAATTAAGTTGGGGACATGAGACATCTGTGTAGATATGAATGTGTATTGCACAATCAGGGGAGTGTTGCAGCTGTAGCAATACAGGGCCATGGAAAGTTGAAGTTTCCGTTTTTGGCACATGCAGGGCTGCAAATTAGAGACAAGGTCATTGTCGGAGTTAAGCTGCGCCAACTTATGTACTTATACAATCACTCCGACGATCCTCACGTACTTATAAATTCAGTATACACTCTCCTTGCTGTACTGTAATGATGCAGTCTCTACATACGTACTTGTAAAATGACCGAGACAAAGTTACATAACTAAAGGTTTCCACCACTGTCAAAGGTAAGATGGTTGCATACACTGTCCTGAGCAGTATGTAATGTGGTAGGGCCTAGGGGCAGCATGTTGCATACATAATGAACACACGGACACAGATAGATATTGGAACTGGGTACCGGCACGTGTGCTCGACTCCTTTATATTAACAGGGTCACATGTCCAGTGCCATCTGTGGTGGATGCGTGCGGGATGATTGTAAGCCTACCCTGAGTGAATGGTTGGTAGTGGCAAACAGTACAACTAATCATTGGATCAAACACAGAGATTCAATCATAAAGGGTCAATGATTTGAGTTGCACTAAGGTACGGGTACCAGATATGAAATCATACAGAAAAGATTCTATCGTAAAGGGTTCATGACTTGTGATACACTAAGGTAGGACAGAAGATGAGATATTATACACAAAATATTGTATCAGAAAGGGTGCATGAGTTGTGTTGCAGTGAGGTCGGGGCATCAGAAGCATTGAGCATGTGCGCAGTCAGCGATGATGCATGGTCCAGGGGGGCCGCACTGGGAGCAATGTCTCTTGCCTATTGCACTGCGTCATCTGCTATTGCGACTCGATGTGAATTGTGAGCCCTGCTGTCTGCAGTGTAGGTGGATGGAACAAAAGATGAAACATTAATGAAATACACTGTAGAAATATGTAGTTTTCAGAGACGTTATAGCTACAAATTAGCATTTAAAAAACTTTGAAATTCAATGAAAAAACCATAGGTTTAAAGGACGTTATAGTTACACATTAGCATTTAAAAATCCTTTGAAATTCACTGAACAAAACAGAGGTTTAAAAGGCATTATAGTTAACCCTAGGCAGTGAACTACGCTCTGCTCGTGGAGTTTTCGAAGTAGCGGCAACTTCGTGCTTTGCAGTGAATGCGAAGTTGTCGAATATTTCGCAATCTACAGCGTAGCGTAGTTGTTTTCTTCCTCGCGCGCTCAATAGCGTTCTCGCGTGCGCGGTAAATACTTACCGTGCGCGACAAGGTTTGGAATCCGGCTGCACAATCCCGCGAGACTGTGCGAATGCGATCATGTCATTTGGACACGCGATCACGTCATTAAGACACGCGACCTTCATCCGGCTCAGTGTTGGTAAGATCGCGTTTCCGAACACGCAGAAACTACAATCTGGCACAGAATATCTCTCGAGCATGATAAAACCTTCTCGAAAATGGTCATTTTGCTAAAAAAAAAAAACATAGATTGTGATTTGGCTGTAGTCTTTTGTGCAAGGAGTCCTCTTTTTTTTCTACTCTTTTTTTCAAGAGTAAGGAAGTGCCCCTGAGTCTCCAACTTCCTGTTCCTGTCCAGCAGGCTCCTCCCAGTGCTTTGTCCATGTGCTGTTCACTTTTATTTGGATTTTGGAGCTGGAAGGATCTCTTTTTGTGTATGTCTGCTGCATCATATCATTTGATTGGATTTATTGAGGACTTTTGGATTTGAGATTTTCTTTTACAAGTAAGTTGGAGAATTGGTGTACATGTTTGTTTGATTTGGGCTTTTTTACCTACAGTTTTCTGGGCTTTTCAATCCTTGTTAAAAATTATTGTTGAGGGAGGCCTCTACTTTCATAAGGGGCCAAGTTATATTTTTCTGAAATTTCATCCAGTAGGCCTAGAGGTACCCATGGGTCTGACCATGTTTCTGTGGTGTCTGCTGAATTTCAAGTTTTTAAACATCATGGATGGCATTGGATTCAATTGCAAACTGTGTTTTTTGGAGTGGAATTTCAGTTTTTGTTTGTATGTTAATTAAATATTGGCTTTTCAGCCAATAGGTAACCCTAAGAGTTCATATAGTTAGTGTAGGCCTGCTTGAGTTCCATTGTATGTACTTTCCCGGGGTGGCCTGGCCATGTGGTGGCGGCCATTTTGTGTGACCAGCCTCTGTGCTTTTGCTATAGGTCTCCAAGCTTGTGGCCTACTCTGGCAGTAGGCCCAGAGGTACTACTCGAGTCATCATGGGTGCATGAAAGTTAATCAACTGTTTTTGTGGTGTTTGTTTAATTTGTAATATCATGTGTGGCATGGATGGCTTTGGATTGATTTGCAAAATGTGGTTTTTGGTGTGGAATTTCAGGTTTTGGATGTGTGTAAATAACATGGCTTTTTCTGCCAGTAGGTAACCCTAGCAATTCAGCTCGCGTAGTTTTGGTAACTTTGCACAGTGCGACAACGCGACCTTACAGTTTTTGTCTTCTTCGCGCGCTCAATCTGCATGCTCGGGCAGGCGATAACGACTTTTTGTATAGTGTGCGCTGCCGACCACGCCGAATTTGCAATCTCGCGAGCAATATGTCTCGAGTTGCATAAAACTTTCTCGAAAATTATGATTTTGTTCATTTCGCTAAAAAAACTCCTCAGGCTGTCATTTGGTTGTAGTTTTTGGAACATGGAGTCATTTTCTGTTCATTTTTTTTTAAAAAGAGGAAGGAAGTTCCCCAGAGACCTCAACTTCCTGTCCTTTGTATGTACTTTGTTGTTTGAGGGTGGGCTGACCAATTGGGTGGCGGCCATTTTGTGAAGCCAAGCATTGTCCTTTTGCCATAGGCATGTATTGTCTGTCTTCTCTTTCTTTTCATGTTGTTGTGGGTGGCCAGGCCATGTGGTGGCGGCCATTTTGTGTGACCTTCCACTGTGCTTTTGCCATAAGCCTCCAAACTTGTGGCCTATTCTGCCAGTAGGCCTAGAGTTCCAGAGGTAGTCATCGGGGGTGCTTGATGCAGCTGTTTCTATGTTGTCTGTTGAATTTTCAACATCATTTATGTCATGGATGGCACTGGATTGAATTCCCAAATGTGGTGTTTGTGGTGTAGTTAACTTTTTGGATGTGTATATGCCTTTGTTATATGTGTTGTTGTTGTGTAACTTTCCAACCTTATTAGCCATGCAGATTTTCTTTTTTGCATTAAGCTGTGATTTGTAAATAACAGGCATCCTCCTTTGTCTGGCCATATAGGGATATAGGCCTGCTTGAGTTTATTGTATGTACTTTCTTGTTGGTGGGCTGACCATGTGGGTGGTGGCCATTTGGTGAAGCCAGGCATTGTGCTTTTCGCATAGGCCTGCATTGTCTGTTTTTTATTCCTTTTCTTATTTTTTGTGAGCGCCTGGTAATGTGGTGGCAGCCATTTTGTGGGACCAGCCACTATGTTTTTGCCATAGGCCTCCAAGCTTGTGGCCTACTCTGCCAGTAGGCCCAAGGGTACTACTCGAGTCATCATGGGTGCATGAAAGTTAATCAACTGTTTGTGTGGTGTTTGTTTAAGTTTTAACATCATGTATGACATGGATGGCTTTGGATTGATTTGCAAAATGTGGTTTTTGGTGTGGAATTTCAGGTTTTGGGTGTGTGTAAATAATATGGCTTTTTCTGCCAGTAGGTAACCCTAGGAATTCAGCTTGCGTAGTTTTGGTAACTTTGCACAGTGCGACAACGCGACCTTACAGTTTTTGTCTTCTTCGCGCGCTCATTGTGCGTGCCCGGGCACGCGATAAACGACTTTTTGTACAGTTCGCGCTGCCGAACACGCCGAATTTGCAATCTCGCGAGCAATATGTCACGAGTTGCATAAAATGTTCTCGAAAATTATGATTTTGTTTATTTTGCTCAAAAAACTCCTCAGAATGTCATTTGGTTGTAGTTTTTGGAGCATGGAGTCATTTTTCTGTTTTTTTTTTTTAAAAAGAGGAAGGAAGTTCCCCAGAGACCTCAACTTCCTGTTACTGTCCTTTGTATGTACTTTGTTGTTTGAGGGTGGGCTGACCATGTGGAGGCGGCCATTTTGTGTGACCTTCCACTGTGCTTTTGCCATAGGCCTCCAAACTTGTGGCCTATTCTGCCAGTAGGCCTAGAGTCCCAGAGGTAGTCATCGGGGGTGCTTGATGTAGCTGTTTCTATGTTGTCTGTTGAATTTAACATAATTTAGGGCATGGATGGCATTGGATTACATTCCCAAATGTGGTGTTTGGGGTGTAGTTAACTTTTTGGATGTGTGTTAATAAATGCCTTTGTTGTATGTGTTGTTGTTGTTGTTGTGTAACTTTCCAACCTTTTTAGCCACGGGGATTTTCTTTTTTGCATTAAGCTGTGATGTGTAACAGGCATCCTTCTTTGTCTGGCCATATAGGTATATAGACCTGCTTGAGTTTATTGTTTTCTGGGCTTTACCCATGTGTATGTCATGAGTGACCATGTCGCTGGGTGCAGTGGTGGCGGTAGTAGTAGTGTGCTGTTTTGTTTTTGCCACATAGGCCTGTGTGTCTTTCCATTGTTCCTGTTGGCTTACTGTTTCCATCCCCATTGCTATCTGCTGCAGGTCACTGATGCTGCATCCATTCGACATGATGCACAAATTAAGGATAAACAAGTTCCACTTCCACTACATTTGTATTTTAGTTCTTTGCTATTCTTACTCTTACTGAGTGTACTAACACTACTAGTAATTAAAATTAAAGCTCAACAAATTCCACATTTGACTGATGTTCTTCTGCCTTCTTTGCTTGTAGGTGTACAAAAGACTGAGGAGGAGGTGTCTGTCAT
Organism: Lissotriton helveticus; assembly: GCF_964261635.1. Classification (NCBI taxonomy): domain Eukaryota; kingdom Metazoa; phylum Chordata; class Amphibia; order Caudata; family Salamandridae; genus Lissotriton; species Lissotriton helveticus. The sequence goes on from NC_136067.1 coordinate 1,352,640,536, forward strand.
CATTCATCGCCCGTTGTACTGCCCGACGGACGTGTGGTGTAACCTGACCAGACATCTCTGCAACTTGTGCAACTGAGTGCTGCTGACATCTGAAGAAGATGGGCCCAAAGAAAGCAGGTACCAGGTCCTCCAAGACCAAGAAAGTTGCTGAGAAGAAGAAGGAAGAACAGAAGAAGGAAGTGACACTTAAGTCTGGTGTTGACCCCAAAACCTTTTTTGGGAAACCAAAAAGTACGCCTGCAGCAGCGGTGTCCGGGGTGCAAGCTGGGGCCAGCGTCTCCGCATCAGTGGGCCCAACCCACCAACCCAGGCCCAAACAGATGAGTGTGGAAGAGGTAGCCAACCTAATGGTGGAAAGCAGTGATGCTGAGCCTGACCTAAACTTATCGCTATCTCAAAGTAGTAAACATTCAACACATGAGGGAACACAGCAGATAAGTGATGAACAACAGCAACAACCGCAACCACCGCCCGCAATAGTAGTTGTTGTTCCTCCCAAAGTAGGGGCAGTTCAGGAAATTGAGCCTCATGCAGAGCAAGAAGAAGAGGAAGCCACTCATGCAGGAGATCTATTGTCTTCAAAATCCCCACCAAGGAAAAGGAGGGTTAGTCCATCGAGTTCTTCGCCAAGAATCCCTTCTGATGATCTTGATCTCATTTGGGAGCCACAACAACCTGAGCATGAGAGGGAGACACATCCCAAGACCAGGCTAGGGAAAAGGAAGGTTCCAGAAAGCCTTACACTTATGGAGGTCGATGTAGAACAGCAGGATGATGATGATGATGAGTCTGACCCAGTCATCACAAGCCTCACTCCTGGCCCCGAGGACATGGAGACCAACATTTTTACCCTATCCAGAATGGCTGCGACTAGTAGGTATGTAGCACGCATACCTCCAACACAGGCAACACCAACACGACCTCCAGCTTCCATATTTACATTAGCAAAGGGCCGGCAGCGTCCTACATCCAGCACAAGCACCACCTCAGCAGAAGTAGGTAGTGGTACTACTGCGCAGCCACATAGTCAAATTCAACACACACCCTCCAGTTCATCCGGCATTGGAAGTGGCACCTCTAGCAGGAGACAAAAGTTAAGCTCCCCAGTGTGGAATTTCTTTATGGTTAGCATAAAGGAGGAGAACATTGCTACATGCTCCATTTGTCATTCCGCTGTTAGTCGTGGTAAGCTTGGTACAAACTATGGTACCGGAGGCCAAATAACCCATTTGAAAAACTCCACGCAATCAAGTGGGAGGACCACCTTCGTAGCATAAAAACTAGAACCATTGATGTTGGTGGGGATAAACTAGTACAAGGTCCACTCACGGTCGAACAGGAAGAAGAAGAAGAGGGAAACATTCTATCTGGTAGAGGAACACAAAGTAGCCCTGTCCTCAGCACTGCAGTGGTACAGCCCACATCCTCCGCATCAGCTACATCTCAGTGGCACAAGGATAAGAGTCAGCCGGACATACCAAGGAGTACTGGGAAGTTTGCAATGCAAAGTGCTGCGTCGAGCCGAACCGAAATAAATACCATGCAGCATACCATTCTTAGCAAGTTTAGGCAGGAGGGAAAGTACGAACGCAACCACCCAGTAGCACGTTTGTACAATGCTAAGCTTGCTAAAATGTTAGCACTGGACCTCCTCACCTTTTCTTTTGTTTAAGGGGTGGGTTTTTTGGAATTTGTGTCAACCATCTGCCCAAAATGGAAGGTTCCCAGCTGCTACTATTTTCCAGAGTTGCTGTTCCAGCACTACATCATGACGTGCTGGAATTGCTTGGAAAAGCCTTACATCACAGTGCTGTTCATAGTATCCACCTGACAACAGACGTGTGGACCAGTTGCCAAGCCACTGATTATATGTGCATTACTGCACACTGGATCTCTTTTTTAGGTGTTAGAGACAAGCTATCTGTAGACGTTGACACTGTTGATATTTTTAATGAGACTTGCAGACATGCAACTGTAGCCATGTTTGCTATGTAGAAATCTCATACTGCTGCAAACATTTTGGCTGAGTTTAACAACAAGGTCTTTGAATGGCTGTGACCAAGAGGGCTTAACACTGGTTTTGTTGCCACGGACAATGGCAGTAATGTAGTTAAGGCCATGAAAAATGGTGGGTATTTCAGGGTCCCGTGTTTGGCACACTGCATTAACATTGTTGTTCAAGACTTTCTGAAAAATGAAAGCAAAGTCAGCAACTTACTGACCACCTGCAGAAGAATATGAATACACATTTCAACCATTCTTTTAAAGCCCGGAAGCAGCTAAGGGTCATTCAACGTGAGCATAAAATGCCAGTCTAAGCACTCATCCAGGAGGTGCCAACATGTTGGAACTCAGCTTATTACATGCTTGATCATCTGTTTGAGCAGTACATACCACTTAATGCTTATGTCGTGACAAGAAGATTAGGGGATCCTACTGTGAACGATGTGACCGTTGAGATGTGGCAATGGGACCTCATTAAATGCCTGACAGAGATGTTACTTCCTTTTGAGGTCTTCACACGGCCAGTAAGCAGGGAGGACTGTACTATGGGCCAAGCTATCCCATTGTTGTACATGCTAGAGCAAGAGCTGAAGGAGGTGTCTGAAACATAAGAAGGTGTGGAAGACAAAGTAGACGCATGTTATTTGGCGAACGCCTTAGCCGTCCGCTTATCTGGCAATACAAGGATTCAAAATAAGATTGTGTCACATCGACATTACATTTCTGCCACAATTTTGGATCCACGGTACAAAGTATTTCTGAACAGTAATGCAGTAATTCCTTTTTCCGAAGGGGATGTTGCCAAGTACAAAACTTTAATAGCTGAGGAAGCCACTGATTTAGAAAACGAACGGCTCTCAATTAGAGGCCTGCCAGTGCCAGCCCAGGACAGTGCAAGTACTACAGGGCAGATTCCAGAGTCAAGTTCTTCTTCAGAGCAAGAGAGCAGTGCGTTTGTTTCCCAGCAGTCACCAACACTACCAATAACATCAACAACAGCACCAACAGGATCTGATTAATCAGACACAGCAAAAAAAATAGCTGCTTGGTTTCTACAGAAAGGGATTGGTAAGTCCGTTGCTGGTGCAAAGTAAAAAGAGGCCAAGCAAATCGGAGCACCACTGAACATTGAGCAGATGGTCCAGGCCTATCTGGATGATACAACAGAGGTGTTCATGGAGCAAAGCCCATTGGTGTATTGGTATGGGAAAAGAAGCCAATGGCCAGTGCTCAGCAGGCTGGCGATAAAGTATCTGGCTTGCCCTGTCACAAGTGTCTCTTCTGAGCATGTTTTCAGTGCTGCTGGTGCCATTGTAACTGTGAAAAGGACCAGTTTCTCACCCAAAAGCGTGGAGAGGTTAACCATGATCAAAATGAATCATCACTTCATACCACCGGACTACAAAATACCAGAAATACACCAGGAAGAGGAGATAGACTCCGAAGACATACGTAGTGGGTTACATGACCTACTTCTGTCCGAACCACCAGGGTTTGAGGACGAGCTCCTCTTCCCTGACAACTAGGCTTTCAAATTGTTACTTTCTTCCTTCCTTTATTTGTGTGTATATCTGTCTTTCTGGTTCAAATCAAACCACAACAAATCCATCACCACCGTCTCTTATTTTTATTCACCTATTGGAGTTGCACGTCTGTGCATTTAACTGTCCACTCCACTCCAACTCCTCAGAGTCCTGCTCCATCTTCCTGACTCACCCTAAAAATATTTCCATCTTGCCAGACATTGGATGGAGATGCAGAATAGTACAATAATGTAGCCTCTAACAGTCACTCCATAACAAGTGCAACATACATGACTATAGCCATCTTCTGTTTTGTTTCCAATCCGAAACTCATCACTGTCTTAAGGCTACCACCTCTGTCTGCAGGCATGCACAACTCTTCACTGTCAGAACTTGAGTAGGGATCCAAAACTAAAGTAAACTCTTCATCACTTTCAGAAGGCTCGGCATCTCTGATCTGACAGCCAAAGAGAAGAGCAAGACAGGTATGTAACATTGGGCGGAAAATTCGTTCCGCTCGCGGAATTTGCGGATTTTCTGCAATTTCGCGATCCGCGAATCTCACGAAATTGCAGAGAAATCTGCGAATCCGCGAGCGTACCGGATTTTCCGAAACTGAAGTACAAGAAGCACTTCCAGGTTTACAGCAGGTGCCCAAGTTGAAGCTAATTTCTTTGTAACCATTTACAAAATGGTTACAAAGAAATGAACTTCAACTTGGGCACCTGCTGTAACCCTGTAAGTGCTTCCTGAGCGGCCCCTCCAGAGTTCGTTGCCTACTTGCAACTATTCTCTGACCCTGCTCTGACCCTCCAAGCAGGGTCAGAGAATAGTTACAAGTATGGCACAATGCTCCTGTCACAAAAATTAAACCGCAACAGGAAGCGCTTACAGATAAGGAAGCAGGTGCCGGACTTGAAGCTCAAATTCAGTAACACATTAACCAGCCCCAAATTAATTTGTCTCGGTTGAGGCTGGGCAGGTGTGCTTTCTTCCTATAATCTACAGTGGTGAACCAGAGGGTGCTGTGATGAACCAGAAGGTGCAGTGGTGAACCAGAGGGTGCTGTGGTGAACCAGAAGGTGCAGTGGTGAACCAGAGGGTGGAAGTGATGAACCAGAGGGTGGCAGTGATGAACCAGAGGGTGACAGTGGTGAACCAGAGGGTGGCAGTGATGAACCAGAGGGTGGCAGTGATGAACCAGAGGGTGGCAATGATGAACCAGACGGTGGCAGTGGTGAACCAGAGGGTGGAAGTGGGTGACAGTGCTGAACCAGACAGTGGCACTGGTGAAGCAGAGGGTGGCAGTGATGAACTGGAGGGTGGCCGTGGTGAACCAGAGGGTGGCCGTGGTGAACCAGAGGGTGGCAGTGGTGAACCAGAGGGTGGCAGTGGTTAACCTGAGGGTGGCAGTGGTGAACCTGAGAGTGGTAGTGGTGAACCAGAGGGTGGCAGTGATGAACTAGAGGTTGACAGTGGTGAACCAGAGGGTGACAGTGGTGAACCAGAGGGTGGCAGTGGTGAACCAGAGGGTGCTGTGATGAACCAGAGGGTGGCTGTGATGAACCGGAGGGTGGCAGTGATGAACCACAGGGTGACAGTGGAGAACCAGAGGGTGGCAGTGATGAACCAGAGGGTGGCAGTGGTGAACCGGATGGTGCTGTGATGAACCAGAAGGTGGCAGTGGTGAACCAGAGGGTGCTGTGATGAACCAGAGGGTGGCAGTGGTGAACCAGAGGGTGGCAGTGATGAACCAGAGGGTGGCAGTGATGAACCGGAAGGGTGGCAGTGGTGAACCAGAGGGTGCTGTGATGAGCCTGAGGGTGGCAGTGGTAAACCGAAGGGTGGCAGTGATGAACCAGAGGGTGGCTGTGGTGAACCAGAGGGTGACAGTGGTGAACCAGAGCGTGCTGTGATGAACCAGAGGGTGACCGTGGTGAACCAGAGGGTGGCAGTGATGAACCAGAGGGTGGCAGTGATGAACCAGAGGGTGCTGTGATGAACCAGAGGGTGGCAGTGATGGACCAGAGGGTGGCAGTGGTGAACCAGAGGGTGCTGTAATAAACCAGGGGGTGGCAGTGGTGAACCAGAGGGTGCTGTGATGAACCAGAGGGTGATAGTGGTGGACCAGAGGGTGACAGTGGTGAACCAGAGGGTGGCAGTGGTGAACTAGAGGGTGACAGTGATGAACCAGAGGGTGGCAGTGGTGAACCAGAGGGTGGCAGTGATGAACCAGAGGGTGGCAGTGATGAACCGGAGGGTGGAAGTGGTGAACCAGAGGGTGCTGTGATGAACCAGAGCGTGCTGTGATGAACCAGAGGGTGGCTGTGATGAACCAGAGGGGGGCAGTGGTGAACCAGAGGGTGCTGTGATAAACCAGAGGGTGGCAGTGGGTGGTGAATTAGAGGGTGCTGTGATGAACCAGAGGGTGGCAGTGATGAACCAGAGGGTGACAGTGGTGAACCAGAGGGTGGCAGTGGTGAACCAGAGGGTGACAGTGATGAACCAGAGGGTGGCAGTGGTGAACCAGAGGGTGGCAGTGATGAACCAGAGGGTGGCAGTGGTGAACCAGAGGGTGGCAGTGGTGAACCAGAGGGTGACAGTGATGAACCAGAGGGTGGCAGTGGTGAACCAGAAGGTGGCAGTGATGAACCAGAGGGTGGCAGTGATGAACCAGAGGGTGGCAGTGATGAACCGGAGGGTGGCAGTGGTGAACCAGAGGGTGCTGTGATGAACCAGAGGGTGCTGTGATGAACCAGAGGGTGGCAGTGGTGAACCAGAGGGTGACAGTGGTGAACCAGAGGGTGGCAGTGGTGAACCAGAGGGTGACAGTGATGAACCAGAGGGTGGCAGTGATGAACCAGAGGGTGGCAGTGATGAACTAGAGAGTGGCAGTGATGAACCAGAGGGTGGCAGTGGTGAACCAGAGGTGCTGTGATGAACCAGAGGGTGCTGTGATGAACCAGAGGGTGGCAGTGATGAACCAGAGGGTGACTGTAGTGAGCCAGAGGGTGGCTGTGATGAACCAGAGGGTGGCTGTGATGAACCAGAGGGTGGCGGTGATGAACCAGAGGGTGACAGTGGTTAACCAGAGGGTGGCAGTGATGAACCAGAGGGTGGCAGTGGTGAACCAGATGGTGCTGTGATGAACCAGAGGGTGGCAGTGGTTAACCAGAGGGTGCTGTGATGAACCAGAGGGTGGCAGTGGTGAACCAGAGGGTGCTGTGATGATCCAGAGGGTGACCGTGGTGAACCAGAGGGTGGCAGTGATGAACAAGAGGGTGGCAGTGATGAACCAGAGGGTGCTGTGATGAACCAGAGGGTGGCAGTGATGGACCAGAGGGTGGCAGTGGTGAACCAGAGGGTGCTGTGATAAACCAGAGGGTGGCAGTGGTGAATCAGAGGGTGCTGTGATGAACCAGAGGGTGGCAGTGGTGGACCAGAGGGTGACAGTGGTGAACCAGAGGGTGGCAGTGGTGAAATAGAGGGTGACAGTAATGAACCAGAGGGTGGCAGTGGTGAACCAGAGGGTGGCAGTGATGAACCAGAGGGTGGCAGTGATGAGCCGGAGTGTGGCAGTGGTGAACCAGAGGGTGCTGTGATGAACCAGAGGGTGCTTTGATGAACCAGAGGGTGGCTGTGATGAACCAGAGGGTGGCAGTGGTGAACCAGAGGGTGCTGTGATAACCAGAGGTTGGCAGTGGGTGGTGAACCAGAGGGTGCTGTGATAAACCAGAGGGTGGCAGTGATGAACCAGAGGGTGACAGTGGTGAACCAGAGGGTGGCAGTGGTGAACCAGAGGGTGACAGTGATGAACCAGAGGGTGGCAGTGGTGAACCAGAGGGTGGCAGTGATGAACCAGAGGGTGGCAGTGATGAACCAGAGGGTGGCAGTGATGAACCGGAGGGTGGCAGTGGTGAACCAGAGGGTGCTGTGATGAACCAGAGGGTGCTGTGATGAACCAGAGGGTGGCAGTGGTGAACCAGAGGGTGACAGTGGTGAACCAGAGGGTGGCAGTGGTGAACCAGAGGGTGACAGTGATGAACCAGAGGGTGGCAGTGATGAACCAGAGGGTGGCAGTGATGAACTAGAGGGTGGCAGTGATGAACCAGAGGGTGGCAGTGATGAACCAGAGGGTGCTGTGATGAACTAGAGGGTGGCAGTGATGAACCAGAGAGTGACCGTAGTGAGCCAGAGGGTGGCTGTGATGAACCAGAGGGTGGCTGTGTTGAACCAGAGGGTGGCAGTGATGAACCAGAGGGTGACAGTGGTGAACCAGAGGGTGGCAGTGATGAACCAGAGGGTGGCAGTGGTAAACCAGATGGTGCTGTGATGAACCAGAGGGTGGCAGTGATGAACCAGAGGGTGGCAGTGATGAACTAGAGGGTGGCAGTGATGAACCAGAGGGTGGCAGTGGTGAACCAGAGGTGCTGTGATGAACCAGAGGGTGCTGTGATGAACCAGAGGGTGGCAGTGATGAACCAGAGGGTGACCGTAGTGAGCCAGAGGGTGGCTGTGATGAACCAGAGGGTGGCTGTGATGAACCAGAGGGTGGCAGTGATGAACCAGAGGTTGACAGTGGTGAACCAGAGGGTGGCAGTGATGAACCAGAGGGTGGCAGTGGTGAACCAGATGGTGCTGTGATGAACCAGAGGGTGGCAGTGGTGAACCAGAGGGTGCTGTGATGAACCAGAGGGTGGCAGTGGTGAACCAGAGGGTGCTGTGATGAACCAGAGGGTGACCGTGGTGAACCAGAGGGTGGCAGTGATGAACCAGAGGGTGGCAGTGATGAACCAGAGGGTGCTGTGATGAACCAGAAGGTGGCAGTGATGGACCAGAGGGTGGCAGTGGTGAACCAGAGGGTGCTGTGATAAACCAGAGGGTGGCAGTGGTGAACCAGAGGGTGCTGTGATGAACCAGAGGGTGGCAGTGGTGGACCAGAGGGTGAGAGTGGTCAACCAGAGGGTGGCAGTGGTGAACTAGAGGGTGACAGTGATGAACCAGAGGGTGGCAGTGGTGAACCAGAGGGTGGCAGTGATGAACCAGAGGGTGGCAGTGATGAGCCGGAGGGTGGCAGTGATGAACCAGAGGGTGCTGTGATGAACCAGAGGGTGCTTTGATGAACCAGAGGGTGGCTGTGATGAACCAGAGGGTGGCAGTGGTGTACCAGAGGGTGCTGTGATAAACCAGAGGTTGGCAGTGGGTGGTGAACCAGAGGGTGCTGTGATAAACCAGAGGGTGGCAGTGATGAACCAGAGGGTGACAGTGGTGAACCAGAGGGTGCTGTGATGAACCAGAGGGTGGCAGTGGTTAACCAGAGGGTGGCAGTGATGAACCAGAGGGTGGCAGTGGTGAACCAGATGGTGCTGTGATGAACCAGAGGGTGGCAGTGGTTAACCAGAGGGTGCTGTGATGAACCAGAGGGTGGCAGTGGTGAACCAGAGGGTGCTGTGATGATCCAGAGGGTGACCGTGGTGAACCAGAGGGTGGCAGTGATGAACAAGAGGGTGGCAGTGATGAACCAGAGGGTGCTGTGATGAACCAGAGGGTGGCAGTGATGGACCAGAGGGTGGCAGTGGTGAACCAGAGGGTGCTGTGATAAACCAGAGGGTGGCAGTGGTGAATCAGAGGGTGCTGTGATGAACCAGAGGGTGGCAGTGGTGGACCAGAGGGTGACAGTGGTGAACCAGAGGGTGGCAGTGGTGAAATAGAGGGTGACAGTAATGAACCAGAGGGTGGCAGTGGTGAACCAGAGGGTGGCAGTGATGAACCAGAGGGTGGCAGTGATGAGCCGGAGTGTGGCAGTGGTGAACCAGAGGGTGCTGTGATGAACCAGAGGGTGCTTTGATGAACCAGAGGGTGGCTGTGATGAACCAGAGGGTGGCAGTGGTGAACCAGAGGGTGCTGTGATAACCAGAGGTTGGCAGTGGGTGGTGAACCAGAGGGTGCTGTGATAAACCAGAGGGTGGCAGTGATGAACCAGAGGGTGACAGTGGTGAACCAGAGGGTGGCAGTGGTGAACCAGAGGGTGACAGTGATGAACCAGAGGGTGGCAGTGGTGAACCAGAGGGTGGCAGTGATGAACCAGAGGGTGGCAGTGATGAACCAGAGGGTGGCAGTGATGAACCGGAGGGTGGCAGTGGTGAACCAGAGGGTGCTGTGATGAACCAGAGGGTGCTGTGATGAACCAGAGGGTGGCAGTGGTGAACCAGTGGGTGACAGTGGTGAACCAGAGGGTGGCAGTGGTGAACCAGAGGGTGACAGTGATGAACCAGAGGGTGGCAGTGATGAACCAGAGGGTGGCAGTGATGAACTAGAGGGTGGCAGTGATGAACCAGAGGGTGGCAGTGATGAACCAGAGGGTGCTGTGATGAACCAGAGGGTGGCAGTGATGAACCAGAGAGTGACCGTAGTGAGCCAGAGGGTGGCTGTGATGAACCAGAGGGTGGCTGTGTTGAACCAGAGGGTGGCAGTGATGAACCAGAGGGTGACAGTGGTGAACCAGAGGGTGGCAGTGATGAACCAGAGGGTGGCAGTGGTAAACCAGATGGTGCTGTGATGAACCAGAGGGTGGCAGTGATGAACCAGAGGGTGGCAGTGATGAACTAGAGGGTGGCAGTGATGAACCAGAGGGTGGCAGTGGTGAACCAGAGGTGCTGTGATGAACCAGAGGGTGCTGTGATGAACCAGAGGGTGGCAGTGATGAACCAGAGGGTGACCGTAGTGAGCCAGAGGGTGGCTGTGATGAACCAGAGGGTGGCTGTGATGAACCAGAGGGTGGCAGTGATGAACCAGAGGTTGACAGTGGTGAACCAGAGGGTGGCAGTGATGAACCAGAGGGTGGCAGTGGTGAACCAGATGGTGCTGTGATGAACCAGAGGGTGGCAGTGGTGAACCAGAGGGTGCTGTGATGAACCAGAGGGTGGCAGTGGTGAACCAGAGGGTGCTGTGATGAACCAGAGGGTGACCGTGGTGAACCAGAGGGTGGCAGTGATGAACCAGAGGGTGGCAGTGATGAACCAGAGGGTGCTGTGATGAACCAGAAGGTGGCAGTGATGGACCAGAGGGTGGCAGTGGTGAACCAGAGGGTGCTGTGATAAACCAGAGGGTGGCAGTGGTGAACCAGAGGGTGCTGTGATGAACCAGAGGGTGGCAGTGGTGGACCAGAGGGTGAGAGTGGTCAACCAGAGGGTGGCAGTGGTGAACTAGAGGGTGACAGTGATGAACCAGAGGGTGGCAGTGGTGAACCAGAGGGTGGCAGTGATGAACCAGAGGGTGGCAGTGATGAGCCGGAGGGTGGCAGTGATGAACCAGAGGGTGCTGTGATGAACCAGAGGGTGCTTTGATGAACCAGAGGGTGGCTGTGATGAACCAGAGGGTGGCAGTGGTGTACCAGAGGGTGCTGTGATAAACCAGAGGTTGGCAGTGGGTGGTGAACCAGAGGGTGCTGTGATGAACCAGAGGGTGCTGTGATGAACCAGAGGGTGGCAGTGATGGACCAGAGGGTGGCAGTGGTGAACCAGAGGGTGCTGTGATAAACCAGAGGGTGGCAGTGGTGAACCAGAGGGTGCTGTGATAAACCAGAGGGTGGCAGTGGTGGACCAGAGGGTGACAGTGGTGAACCAGAGGGTGGCAGTGGTGAACTAGAGGGTGACAGTGATGAACCAGAGGGTGGCAGTGGTGAACCAGAGGGTGGCAGTGATGAACCAGAGGGTGGCAGTGATGAACCGGAGGGTGGCAGTGGTGAACCAGAGGGTGCTGTGATGAACCAGAGGGTGCTGTGATGAACCAGAGGGTGGCTGTGATGAACTAGAGGGTGGCAGTGGTGAACCAGAGGGTGCTGTGATAAACCAGAGGGTGGCAGTGGGTGGTGAACCAGAGGGTGCTGTGATGAACCAGAGGGTGGCAGTGTTGAACCAGAGGGTGACAGTGGTGAACCAGAGGGTGGCAGTGGTGAACCAGAGGGTGACAGTGATGAACCAGAGGGTGGCAGTGGTGAACCAGAGGGTGGCAGTGATGAACCAGAGGGTGGCAGTGATGAACCAGAGGGTGGCAGTGATGAACCGGAGGGTGGCAGTGGTGAACCAGAGGGTGCTGTGATGAACCAGAGGGTGCTGTGATGAACCAGAGGGTGGCAGTGGTGAACCAGAGGGTGACAGTGGTGAAGCAGAGGGTGGCAGTGGTGAACCGGAGGGTGACCGTGATGAACCAGAGGGTGGCAGTGATGAACCAGAGGGTGGCAGTGATGAACTAGAGGGTGGCAGTGATGAACCAGAGGGTGGCAGTGGTGAACCAGAGGGTGCTGTGATGAACCAGAGGGTGCTGTGATGAACCAGAGGGTGGCAGTGATGAACCAGAGGGTGACCGTAGTGAGCCAGAGGGTGGCTGTGGTGAACCAGAGGGTGGATGTGATGAACCAGAGGGTGGCAGTGATGAACCAGAGGGTGACAGTGGTGAACCAGAGGGTGGCAGTGGTGAACCAGATGGTGCTGTGATGAACCAGAGGGTGGCAGTGTTGAACCAGTGGGTGCTGCGATGAACCAGAGGGTGGCAGTAGTGAACCAGAGGGTGGCAGTGATGAACCAGAGGGTGGCAGTGATGAACCGGAGGGTGGCAGTGGTGAACCAGAGGGTGCTGTGATGAACCTGAGGGTGGCAGTGGTGAACCGAAGGGTGGCAGTGATGACCCAGAGGGTGGCTGTGGTGAACCAGAGGGTGACAGTGGTGAACCAGAGTGTGCTGTGATGAACCAGAGGGTGACCGTGGTGAACCAGAAGGTGGCAGTGATGAACCAGAGGGTGGCAGTGATGAACCAGAGGGTGGCAGTGGTGAACCAGAGGGTGCTGTGATAAACCAGAGGGTGGCAGTGGTGAACCAGAGGGTGATGTGATGAACCAGAGGGTGGCAGTGGTGGACCAGAGGGTGACAGTGGTGAACCAGAGGGTGACAGTGATGAACCAGAGGGTGGCAGTGGTGAACCAGAGGGTGGCAGTGATGAACCAGAGGGTGGCAGTGATGAACTGGAGGGTGGCAGTGGTGAACCAGAGGGTGCTGTGATAAACCAGAGGGTGGCAGTGGTGAACCAGAGGGTGCTGTGATGAACCAGAGGGTGGCAGTGGTGGACCAGAGGGTGACATTGGTGAACCAGAGGGTGGCAGTGGTGAACTAGAGGGTGACAGTGATGAACCAGAGGGTGGCAAGGGTGTACCAGAGGGTGGCAGTGATGAACCAGAGGGTGGCAGTGATGAACCGGAGGGTGGCAGGGGTGAACCAGAGAGTGCTGTGATGAACCAGAGGGTGCTGTGATGAACCAGAGGGTGGCAGTGATGGCCCAGAGGGTGGCAGTGGTGAACCAGAGGGTGCTGTGATAAACCAGAGGGTGGCAGTGGTGAACAAGAGGGTGCTGTGATGAACCAGAGGGTGGCAGTGGTGGACCAGAGGGTGACAGTGGTGAACCAGAGGGTGGCAGTGGTGAACTAGAGGGTGACAGTGATGAACCAGAGGGTGGCAGTGGGTGGTGAATCAGAGGGTGCTGTGATTAACCAGAGGGTGGCAGTGATGAACCAAAGGGTGACAGTGGTGAACCAGAGGGTGGCAGTAGTGAACCAGAGGGTGACAGTGATTAACCAGAGGGTGGCAGTTGTGAACCAGAGGGTGGCAGTGATGAACCAGAGGGTGGCAGTGATGAACCAGAGGGTAGCAGTGATGAACTGGAGGGTGGCAGTGGTGAACCAGAGGGTGCTGTGATGAACCAGAGGGTGCTGTGATGAACCAGAGGGTGGCAGTGGTGAACCAGAGGGTGACAGTGGTGAACCAGAGGGTGGCAGTGGTGAACCAGAGGGTGACAGTGATGAACTAGAGGGTGGCAGTGATGAACCAGAGGGTGGCAGTGATGAACTAGAGGGTGGCAGTGATGAACCAGAGGGTGGCAGTGATGAACCAGAGGGTGCTGTGATGAACCAGAGGGTGGCAGTGATGGACCAGAGGGTGGCAGTGGTGAACCAGAGGGTGCTGTGATAAACCAGAGGGTGGCAGTGGTGAACCAGAGGGTGCTGTGATGAACCAGAGGGTGGCAGTGGTGGACCAGAGGGTGACAGTGGTGAACCAGAGGGTGGCAGTGGTGAACTAGAGGGTGACAGTGATGAACCAGAGGGTGGCAGTGGTGAACCAGAGGGTGGCAGTGATGAACCAGAGGGTGGCAGTGATGAACCAGAGGGTGGCAGTGGTGAACCAGAGGGTGCTGTGATGAACCAGAGGGTGGCAGTGGTGAACCAGAGGATGACAGTGGTGAACCAGAGGGTGACAGTGATGAACTAGAGGGTGGCAGTGATGAACCAGAGGGTGGCAGTGATGAACCAGAGGGTGGCAGTGGTGAACCAGAGGGTGGCAGTGATGAACCAGAGGGTGGCAGTGATGAACCAGAGGGTGGCAGTGGTGAACCAGAGGGTGCTGTGATGAACCAGAGGGTGGCAGTGGTGAACCAGAGGGTGACAGTGATGAACTAGAGGGTGACAGTGATGAACCAGAGGGTGGCAGTGGGTGGTGAATCAGAGGGTGCTGTGATGAACCAGAGGGTGGCAGTGATGAACCAGAGGGTGACAGTGGTGAACCAGAGGGTGGCAGTGGTGAACCAGAGGGTGGCAGTGATGAACCAGAGGGTGGCAGTCGTGAACCAGAGGGTGCTGTGATGAACCAGAGGGTGGCAGTGGTGAACCAGAGGGTGACAGTGGTGAACCAGAGGGTGGCAGTGGTGAACCAGAGGGTGACAGTGATGAACTAGAGGGTGTCAGTGATGAACCAGAGGGTGGCAGTGATGAACTAGAGGGTTGCAGTGATGAAGCAGAGGGTGGCAGTAGTGAACCAGGGGGTGCTGTGATGAACCAGAGGGTGGCAGTGATGAACCAGAGGGTGACCGTAGTGAGCCAGAGGGTGGCAGTGGTGAACCAGAGGGTGGCAGTGATGAACCAGAGGGTGGCAGTGATGAACCAGAGGGTGACAGTGATGAACCAGAGGGTGACAGTGATGAACCAGAGGGTGGCAGTGATGAACCAGAGGGTGGCAGTGATGAACCAGAGGGTGGCAGTGGTGAACCAGGTGTGCTGTGATGAACCAGAGGGTGGCAGTGGTGAACCAGAGGGTGACAGTGATTAAGGAAATCAAAAAGGGGGAGTGAAGAGGTGGTGCCGGTGGGCACCGAGGTGGGCACGTCCTCCTCTTATAAGGGTTGTAGGTTAATCAGAAAGGGCCACCTCACATTGGGTGGATGTGTATCCAGATGTTATTGGAATACACCATCTTTGTTAAAATACCCCTCACACACCAAAAGGGCCCTTGGTGTCATGCTTCATCATCGGGGTCTTCCCGTCCCGCTGCGGGGCGGGGCAGTGCTGCGACAAGCGAATACGCTGGAGCACCTTTAGATGGAGGTGTTATGTGTTAGGAGTGAGTGTCAGTGGGGTCAGGAGTGATATAAGTGTGAGTTAAAAAATACCTGGCCTAGTGGAAAAAAGAAATGTATTAAACACTGGCTGGTATTATTAAAATAAAAGTGAAGCGGAGAGATGGAGCAGGTTAATGGGCTCTCTCTCCTAAGTGGGTCAACATGTTTCGAGGCGCGGGGCCTCTTCGTCAGGACCTAGGGGAGATCCCCCTGTCACTCACTAGTGTTTCTCCACATAGGTAGAAAAAGGTGTATGTACAAAAAGTGAACAAAAAAGGACTATGTGAGTAACTACAATTTAATAATTACAACACATACGCTACCACACTAATAATGTAGTTTGCTTATCAATGGGGGGGTCAGTGCCCCATGAGCCAGCTTAAGACAGAAGGGTATGGTGGGGTCTCAATGTGCCCCTAGCACGCTTGTGCTTCCTCCTTCGTCCGCGGCTCGTGAAGCCGCGGACGAAGGAGGAAGCACAAGCGTGCTAGGGGCACATTGAGACCCCACCATACCCTTCTGTCTTAAGCTGGCTCATGGGGCACTGACCCCCCCATTGATAAGCAAACTACATTATTAGTGTGGTAGCGTATGTGTTGTAATTATTACATTGTAGTTACTCACATAGTCCTTTTTTGTTCACTTTTTGTACATACACCTTTTTCTACCTATGTGGAGAAACACTAGTGAGTGACAGGGGGATCTCCCCTAGGTCCTGACGAAGAGGCCCCGCGCCTCGAAACATGTTGACCCACTTAGGAGAGAGAGCCCATTAACCTGCTCCATCTCTCCGCTTCACTTTTATTTTAATAATACCAGCCAGTGTTTAATACATTTCTTTTTTCCACTAGGCCAGGTATTTTTTAACTCACACTTATATCACTCCTGACCCCACTGACACTCACTCCTAACACATAACACCTCCATCTAAAGGTGCTCCAGCGTATTCGCTTGTCGCAGCACTGCCCCGCCCCGCAGCGGGACGGGAAGACCCCGATGATGAAGCATGACACCAAGGGCCCTTTTGGTGTGTGAGGGGTATTTTAACAAAGATGGTGACAGTGATTAACCAGAGGATGGCAGTGGTGAACCAGAGGGTGACAGTGATGAACCAGAAGGTGTCAGTGGGGAGCCAGAGGGTGGCAGTGATGAACCAGAGGGTGGCAGCGATGAACCGGAGGGTGAGCGTGATGAACCACAGGGTCGCGAACAGGCTGGACACGTGGAAAGAACATGGTTGCGACCATAGCGACCACACGAGTAAGTTTGGGTTCCCGAACTTGTAAAAAACCATTGCGAACTGGCAAAAAAAAATATCCGCGAGTTTGCGGAATTTGTGAAATTTGCGAATTGTACCGCGAATTCGCTAATTTCGCCCATACTTACAGGTATATGATTAATGAATGATGCCATGTATTGCATTGGATGCTTGCTGACTCTGACCAAATGTGCATGAAGTAAAACTATACTAGGAATTTAAATAATAACAAAGTAAAAGTGACTCAAGTGATAGTCAATGTTTCCATGTTGTTTAATAATCACCAATTGTACTCCTACTACTGCAGGTGCAGTCTGGACTTACTTAATCGGAGTCACTCACTACCGACTGAGTTGCTGTTGGTCTGTTGGACAACACGTACACGTACCACACCTGATGTATATGAGGATGATGACCATACTATCTTTGCACGCAGTCAGTCAGTTGGATCTGAGATGATTGATAGAATACATTGCAGGAAGTGGAATAAAAGGTAAACACAACCAATCAACAAGACCCACAGCAGACCTAGGCTACATGTCTGTGCAGTGGTGGAGTCGAATAGTGGTATGATGATGACTGACAGTGGCGCATTGATTTAGTCACTTGATTTGGAAAATGCTAGGTTGCTGTATATGCCTTTTGTCTGGCTCTGTCAAAAATTAAGGTAAATGGAGTTTGGGTCACTGCCCGGTGCCGTGGGCCTGTTCTATGCTGGCTCCTATCTTGTTGTTCTTGTAGATTAATGCTTTGTAACTAGTAGAGTAGACACAATGTATCCAAGCCGCCTCAGTCTGAAAGTCTTCTCGCTCAAGAGTCTTGTCTTTTTGCACTACACTGTAATTGATGGGTTTTTTCATTCATTTATATTTCAATACCCCTTTTGTTTTTCCATCAATACTATTATACTTGGAGCAACAACTCACACTTACCTTACCAATTCTCATAAGCCAGCCAGTGGCACCCAAGAATGATGTTCATAGTGTCCATGGAAGGGAGGACCAAGATGAATGACAAGATACAACTACACATTTGGAGCTGGATAATACAGTAACTTTAGTATCATTTTCAGATTTTTAATAATTTTATTCCTTTTGTCTCTTCATTCATTCTACAACTGTGTGACTTTGTTTGCTAGTTGTGTCCTACAACTATTTTTTAATTTTCTTTGCTAGCTTTCAGCCTGGTACAGCAGATAATTAGGGTTTCTCCATAGCCGTATAGTCCTCCTGAGGCGGAAGCTGGGAGAGACCGTTTTTGTAAATACAGGTACTAACGAATTTTACTTTGAAGGCGTTTACATTTTAGAATGTTTTTAAACTTGTAATAAATTACCAAATTGCCAAATTGCACTTACGGGGAGGGAAGTGGAGGCGACACCTTGAAGGGCTTCTCTAGTCCCAGGGGCCGCTCGGAGTCACGGCACTGCCATATTAGGTGGAGTCAGGTGAGCGGGCTAGTCTTTCAGGCAGGGGGATAAAGGCGGGGAGGTCATGAGCGGGTTTGCCATAGCCGTATAGTCCTCCTGAGGCGGAAGCCAGGAGAGACCGTTTTTGTAAATACAGGTACTAACGAATTTTACTTTGAAGGCGTTTACATTTTAACATGTTTTTAAACTCGTAATAAATTGCCAAATTGCCAAATTGCACTTACTGGGAGGGAAGTGGAGGCGACGCCTTGAAGGGCTTCTCTAGTCCCAGGGGCCGCTCGGAGTCACGGCACCGCCATATTGGGTGGAGTCAGGTGAGCGGGCTAGTCTTTCAGGCAGGGGGATAAAAATGGCATTAGCGCGAACGCGCCGCGGGCACGCCGAAGGCGTGCCTAAGGCAAGCCCGTCTGCGCCCGTCCACGCCGGTTCCGCGCCTAGCGCCCAAACCCCTGGCCATTTTTCGACAACGGCTCAGAACGCGAGAATCTATACTCGAGAGGAACTACTACTGTTGAAAAAAAGGTCAGAAATGTGTTGCCATACAGCCCTACACTTAACGATTAAACCCAAAACCTGTGTTAAATGCAACATACGGTTTAGCTATGAGCTACCGAGCAACCAAAATACCCACACTAAAAATATTAACTTGCATAGGAAGGCGGATGCCGGGGTTAAAGAAGTACAAATTAATGCTCGTTCATTGGTGAAGCACGGTATTGAGTTAGCAGAGTTGATAGAGACTTATCAAGTAGATATTGCCTTTATAACGGAGACCTGGGCGGACGCAGCCTCTGACCCGGACCTCCATCTTGCACTCCCCACCCACTATAGAATGATTAGAGTTGACAGAAAGAACAAGAGGGGAGGGGGACTTGCTATTATCGCAAGAGAAGGATTAAGAATAACGGGAGGTATGAGCAACAGTTCGCCGGACTGTGAAACTCTGCCTTTCCAGATAAAAATGTATAATAATTATACTTTTAAAGGGCTTCTTTTATATTGCCCGCCAAAAGCCCAAGTCCCGTTGTTGGAAAATATCAGTCCGTTTTTAGAGGATAGTGTAAACAGTTCAGACTATACAGTCTTAGGTGATTTTAATTACCATCTGGAAAAGATAGACGACAACAACATTTCCACACTTATTGATGGAATGGCCAGCTTTTCCTTGAGACAGTTGGTTAAACAAGGAACTCACAAGGCAGGACATATACTAGATGGAATGTTTACATCTAACAATAGGATAGAAGTGCTGGAAATCACCCCAGTGACTTGGTCAGATCACAAAGCCATTTTTTTTATTATATGGGACACCCAGCAACTAATAACACTACAAATTGCTCATGGCATAGTCACTTATCAGGATTGGAGCAAAATTAATTCCACGAACTTTCAGACGGGGCTAGAAACTACTAAACAAAGCGAGACCTAGGTGTTAACAATATGGTCAATAAGGTACATTCCTGGATCAAAGCAGAGGTTGACCTAACTGTCCCTAAAAAGGGGCTACGATCAAAAAAGAAAAAGCCATCCGAGCCATGGTTCACGGATAAACTCAGAGAACAGAAAAAAGTATGTAGAAGATTTGAAAGACTTTGGAGAACCGACTACACAGAGGCAAGGAAAAGAGATTATGCTACTAGTTTATCTGATTATAAAAAAATGATTGTTAAGGAGAAAAGTAACTATTTTACCCAAAAAATCCTAGAATCTAAAAACTCCAGTAAGAAGCTTTTCAATACAGTGAAAAAATTGGCCAAACTTCCAGAGGACCTGCAAAAAATAGAAAACCCTGAATTCTGCAATATACTTGGAGTCTTTTTTACCAACAAAGTGGAGGAAGTGTATAAAACCTTCAGGGATAGCATAAATAAACCGGTGGAGATAAAAACGCCGGTCTTTCACTCCTCAGCAAAGGTTCCAACTTTCTCTTTTCTCCCACTAACAGAGGAACAGATCGTCCAAGTAGTTAAGACAACAAAGGCAGGGGCTCCATCTGATCCATGCCCTCCAAAACGTTTTCATCTATGTCCAGAGCTAATTAGTGAACAACTCAGACCAGTTTTCCAAGAAATAATTCAGTCAGGTATTTTCCCAGACTCATGGAAAAAAGCTTCGGTTCAGCCACAATTAAAGAAGGCCAACATGGATCCAACAGAACCTAAAAGCTACAGGCCAATATCTAGGATTCCTTTCTGCGCCAAGGTGTTGGAAAAGTTGATTAACAGGCAGATCATGTCCTTTATCACAGAGGGTGAACTACTGGATGATTCCCAGTATGGGTTCAGGGAAGGCCATGGAACTGAGACGGCCTTGGTGATGGCAGTAGAAGAACTAAGGAAATCTCTGGATGAGGGAAAGAAGGCAGCCTTGATCCTATTAGATCTATCGGCAGCCTTCGACACAGTCAATCACCAAATTCTGATCGACAGACTTGTGGAACTGGGATTTCAAGACAGTTCCATTAAATTACTGACATCATTTTTAACGAATAGAACATTTTCGGTAGAAATGAATGGCAGGATCTCCAAATCTTTTGAGCTGCCATGCGGGGTGCCTCAGGGCTCATCTCTGAGTCCCACTCTTTTTTAACATTTATGTAACCCCGCTGGCAGAAATTATCAGACAATGAGGCTTCTCGGTCATATCATATGCCGATGATACACAGGTGGTGATCTCGGTATCAGAAAATGTTGAGGAGACGGCTGAGCGTTTCAATATCTGTATGTTGCAGATTAACTCCTGGATGCAGAAGAATTGCCTCAAATTGAACAGCAATAAGACTGAGGTTCTCATACTGGGCAACAATACCCCTTTCTGGTCCCAAAGTGGTGGCCGGTCGACCTGGGCAATTGCCCAGTACCAGTCTCTAAGGTCAGAAACGTGGGGGTCATATTTGACCAAAAACTGACCTTTGAAAGTCAAATTAGCAAACTTACCTCCACCTTTTGGGGTATCCTAAAAATCATCAGAAAGATCCGCCCATTTATCCCTATGGATGCTCTAAAAACGGTGGTAACAGCATTAGCTATATCGCGGCTGGACTACGGAAACGCTCTATATGTAGGACTCCAAGCACAGCTCCTGCTCAGACTTCAACGGAGGCAGAACGCAGCGGCAGGACTAATCCTAGACATCCCCAAGCATGAAACAGTAACGAATCGATTGAAGGATCTCCACTGGCTGCCGGTGGGGAAGAAAATTATATTCAAGTCTCAGTGTCTTGCATTTAAGGCATTACAGGGGAAAGGACCCCTCTATCTTAGAACACATCTCAGGAAATATGTCCCTCGCAGAAACCTAAGATCAGCAGACGCATACTTATTGGTAGTTCCAAAATACAGGCAGCAACGCCGGGGGGGAGGAGTTTTCTCGTTGGCACGGCTAAGGTTTGGAACTCCTTGCCCTTGCAGATTAAAAACAGTAACTCTTTGATGTTGTTCAGAAGTCAGCTGAAAACATGGCTGTTTAAAAACTAATTAGCCATACAAAGTAACATTTTTGTTGGTACTCTAGTTTCCAGGCTATTTCAGCGCCAAGACGCCCTTGGGCATACGTTGCGCTCTATAAAATGTAAAATCAAATCAAATCAAATTCTCTGAGGGCATACAGCCAAGGCAAATTTCATATAATACTACTTCCTTGTACTGTTGACTTGTGTAGTAGTAGTTAAGTACTACTCATTAACCTTCAAGTTATCTTCATCATGCATGCATTTCCTTTTTCTACCTTTAGTTTATAGATTTATTGGATAGTGGATCATCATTGTCTTCATTGTTTTGCTTTTGTTGTGTCCATGCGTACTGTTTTTCTTTGTCAAACCTTTCCCCAAACCCCCCTTCCCATCCATTCATCAAACCCTAACCCTCTTCCCCCGGGCTGTGTGGTTTTATATTGAGGTGTGATGTGACTACATTAAATCTACACCAACAATTGATCACACGCTTGCTGGGGCAGATGTGGTCAAAGCAACACTAATTAAATGTCTACGAGGCAGGGCGAGGATCTTCTTCTGCTTGACCACCAATGCTCAGTGTATGTACAATCCAATTAATTTTCCAAAGGGAACCATCGAATACATCTTAATGAATTGCCGGCATTAATTGGATTTACAGCATTAAAGTTTACGAATTAGGATTGTGTTTAAGTGACTCCTTCAACACAACTACAGTTTAACTTCTTAGCTTCTGGTACTAGGCAGTCCCCAACACCTTTGTTTTCTTTTAGTTTAACAGTTGTAATATTGTTTGTTTGGCAGTCTTCTTATGTACTGTACTTTTCTAGTAGTCCCACAGTCTCTCTCAGGCAAATGACTGTCTCTTTTTTTTGTTTGCAAATGCTAGTGCCAGTGTCTACTACTACCACTACCACAACCACAGCATCTTCTCCATTCTCTTGGGAAACCATGCAGCCATTGCTGTGCCGAACTTAATCCTCATCAATCACAGGTAAGATAAGTTTGCTGGGAGGTATAATGGAGTAGGAAGAGTGACTGGTAGTACTGGTAGTACTAGTAGGACAAATATAACTCAGTGGCAGATTATTTAAATCAAACACTGGCTGCTGCCCTGCATCTGCAAGTAAACCTTGTGACGTACATTAATTCGTGAAACAGTAACCCCACCACAAAACATTAACATTTTCTTTTTCTTTGAGTACCCTCCCCGCTCCCGCCTCCCAGCTGCTCCGCCCACCCGCGCACTTCGCCATATATGGCGACCGTGCGAACGCGCAGCGGGCGCGCCGATTGTGCGCCGAAGGTAAGCCCGTCTGCGCCCGTCCGCGCCTGGACCGCGCCCAGTGCCAGGACCCCTGGCCCTCGAAGACCCCGACCGACCCGCCTGACGTACACCGCCGCCACCCTCATCGCACTCAACACCGGCCGAGTCCCGGGATGCTACCGAGCCACCCCACGACGCGTCCACGGACCCTTCAGCTGCAACACCTGCAAGTTCACCTGCATCCGCACCTGCCCGACACCAGCACCTGCCAAACCGAACACCAGCAACAACCACCTCAAGTGCATCCTGCTCAACACCCGCTCCATCCACAGACACGCCATCGAACTCTGGAACCTCCTAGACGCCACAGCCCCTGACGTTGCCTTCATCACGGAGACCTGGATGAACGCCTCCTCGGCGCCCGACATCGCCATCGCCATCCCAGAAGGCTACAAGATCACCCGGAGGGACCGCAACGCCAACAAGGTGGGAGGAGGCATCGCCATCATCCACAGGAACACCATCCGCATCACGACCAGCACCGACAACACCCCACCCTCCGCCGAACACCTGCATTTCCAGATCCACACCGACCCGAAGACCACCCTCAGAGGCACCCTGATCTACCGACCTCCGGGACCACGCACTCAGTTCAGCGAGGACATCGCTGACTTCGTCAGCCCGCACGCCCTCCCCTCCGCTGACTACATCCTCCTGGGAGACTTCAACTTCCACCTGGAGAACAACAACGACTGCAACACCAGCACCCTGCTCGACAACCTCGCCAACCTTGGACTCAAGCAGCTGGTATCCACCCCCACCCACCTCGCCGGACACACACTCGACGCCATCTTCTCATCCAGCAAAGACATCGCCTTCAGCCACGCCACAGAACTCCACTGGACGGACCACAGATGCATCCACTTCACCTTCAGAAGAACGACGATCCACCACCACCAGCAACAGGTTGCCCGAAGAAGCTGGAACAAGATCACAGCCGACCAGATCGCAGCTTCCCTGAGCCAGCACCCTCCGGCCAGCTCAGCGAACCCCAGCCAAGCCGCCGACAACCTCTCGAAGTGGATCAGCAAATGCGCAGACGATCTCGCCCCTCTGAGGATCCCGCCCAGCAGAGCCGGCAGTAAGAGAGCCCCATGGTTCACCGACGAACTCAAGAGCTCCAAGAAGAACTGCCGAGCCCTCGAGAAAGCCTGGAGAAAGGAACCCACGCCGGACAACAGGACCACCCTCAAGCTCGCCACCCGGAAACACCACCAACTGATCCGCACCGCCAAGAAAACGGCTTTCAAGAACCGACTGGACAACAATGCACACAACTGCAAGGAACTCTTCAACATCGTGAAAGAGCTCTCCAACCCCAACGCCGGAAACAACGACATCACCCCATCGCAAGACCTCTGCAACTCCCTCGCCTCCTACTTCCACAACAAGATCGCGGACATACACAACAGCTTCAGCCCTCAACCGACGCACGCCACGACCGCAGCAACGCAACCCACCACCACCCTCCGCGCCTGGACCCCGGTCAACACAGAAGACACCGTCCGCATGATGAACTCCGTCCACTCCGGATCTCCGACCGACCCCTGCCCTCACCACGTCTTCAACAAAGCCGACGCTGTCATCGCACCCCACCTGCGGGACATTATCAACACCTCATTCGACACCGCCACCTTCCCCGAGAGCTGGAAGCACGCCGAACTCAGCGCTCTACTCAAGAAACCAACAGCGGACCCCACCGAACTCAAGAATTACCGCCCCATCATTTCCACCTGTTGGGGCCTGATTCACACCCTACGAAGGATCAGGAAATATCTCTCTTTCCAGGCAAGAAAACAAATAGCTGTTGCTCTCATCGGCTCGCGTCTGGACTACTGTAATGCGCTGTATGCTGGACTTAACAAAGGACAGCTGCAGCGCTTACAGGTAGTCCAAAACGCCATAGCCAGATTTGTCCTGGATATTCCCAGACGCTCCTCGGCCACTGCAGCCAGGAAAACGCTGCACTGGCTGCCGGTAGAACACCGAATCCGGTTTAAAGTTCTATGTATGACCTACAGAGCCATCGCCAAAAAGAGCGACACTGGAATAGGATCCATCATCTCCCACTATGTCCCCCGAAGGAACTTGCGTTCCTCTGGGAAACTGCTTCTGGCAGCCCCCCGTGTACGAAGAGCCAAATGGGGTGGCAGAGCCTTCTCCACTCTTGCTCCTAAGTGGTGGAATGAACTTCCTCCGGATCTGAGATCTCTCCCGTCCTTACAGAACTTCCGTACTGCTTTAAAAACCCTTCTCTTTCAGCAAGCATATGTGTAGGGCTTCATGTCTTTTTCCTGATCATTCTCTGATCATTTTTGCTAGGCGCCTTGATACCTGCGGGTTATTGTTTTGCGCTCTATAAATCTCTTTTCAATTCAATTCAATTCATCTCTCTACTCCCGTTTCCAGCCAAAGTCATCGAGAAGACCGTCAACAAACAGCTGGCCGCCTTCCTCTAGACGAATGGATCCCTCGACCCATCGCAGTCCGGCTTCCGTGCCAACCACAGCACCGAGACCGCCCTCATCGCCGCCACCGACGACATCCGCGCCCTGATGGACAACGGAGAAACAGCGGCCCTCATCCTCCTAGACCTCTCCGCGGCTTTCGACACGGTCTGCCACCGCACCCTAGTGAAGCGCCTCAGCAACGTCGGAATCCAGGAGAAGGCACTGGAATGGATCGTCTCCTTCCTCGACGGAAGAACACAGAGAGTCCGCCTACCACCGTACAAGTCAGAGGCCACCGAAGTCATCTGCGGCGTCCCCCAAGGATCCTCACTGAGCCCTACTCTCTTCAACGTCTACATGAGCCCCCTCGCGGCCATCGCACGCCAACACAACCTCAACATAATCTCCTACGCCGACGACACCCAGCTGATCCTCTCCCTGACCAACGACCCCGCCGCCGCCAGAGCCCACCTGCACGAAGGGATGAAAGAGGTAGCCGAGTGGATGACGACGAGCCGCCTGAAACTGAACTCAGACAAGACGGAGGTCCTCATCCTGGGCTCCTCGCCCTCCGCCTGGGACGACTCCTGGTGGCCCCCCGCCCTGGGCACCGCACCCAAACCGACAGACCACGCACGCAACCTGGGCTTCATCCTGGACTCCTCCCTCTCCATGACCAGGCAAGTCAACGCCGTCTCCTCGTCATGCTTCAACATCCTGCGCATGCTTCGGAAGATCTTCTGGTGGATCCCCATGGAGACCAGGAAGACCGTCACCCAGGCCCTCGTCACCAGCCGACTGGACTACGGCAACGCACTCTACGCCGGAACCACTGCCAAGACCCAGAAGAGACTCCAGCGCATCCAGAACGCCTCAGCCAGACTCATCCTCGACATCCCACGACACAGCCACATCTCCGGACACCTAAGAGACCTGCACTGGCTCCCGGTCAACAAGAGAATCACATTCCGTCTCCTTACCCACGCACACAAAGCTCTCCACGATCAAGGCCCGAGCTACCTCAACAACCGCATCAACTTCTACGCTCCCAAACGCCACCTCCGATCTGCCAGCCTCGCCCTCGCCGCCGTCCCACGCATCCGTAGAGTCACCACAGGAGGAAGGTCCTTCTCCTACCTGGCCGCCAAGACCTGGAACTCCCTCCCGGCCGACCTGCGCCTGACCCAAGACCACCTCTCCTTCAGGAAGAAGCTCAAGACCTGGTTGTTCGAGCAGTAGCGGCACCCCCCCCCCCCAAGCGCCTTGAGACCCTACGGGTAGGTAGTGCGCTCTACAAATTTTTCTGATTGATTGATTGAACATTGTCTGTGTAAGTGTAAATAAATAGCATTTATTTTGTTTACAAAAATAGCCTATCCCACACCTCACCCACCCCTCTCCCTAATCCCAATCAATGTCCAAGTCCAACAAATGTCCCAAAAAGAAGAGAAGCCCCAACACCCAATTCCCACCCACCAACAAAAGTATTAAGAAAGGGGCAAATCAACAGGGTCCATCTATAATCGGCGGGCTTTAAGGTGTTTGTCCACCAGGATTTTGACGCTCCTCTAATTGGTCCTCCAGCTATGCCATCCGGAGGAGAAGTTGCTGGCAAAACGCACAGCACCTACATTTGCATCCATGTGGGGGGTTGGCAGATGTTGACAAATGGCAGCAGTGGGCGGCTGCCTGACCGCGGTACCATACTCCTGCAGGCGGGGCCTGGCTGGGGCCCAGGGCATTGGAAGAGGCAGCAGCTGCTGTCGTCGCCTCCTCCTCCTCGGCCTGAGCCACCAGCCGGCGGTATTCATCAACGATGGCCTGCAGTTTTCGTTGCCGGGCCCTGGCTGCCACCTCCTTCCTTGTTGGTTTTTGGGAAGGAGTATCTATAAAGAAAGAACCAGAATTGTAACCAGAACTCTTAGCAAAACAGTAACACAAAATGAATTCAACACATAGTAGCACAGTAGCACTAGCAAGCGTAGTACATAACATTTGTGGTTACTTTAAGTATCTATCCTCCTGCTTCCCCAGCCTCTAACATTTGTTGGAGTTTTTTTCCGGCATTATACTTGCCCTAGTACTATGGATGGACTCCAGTACACAGAAGAACACCAGTCTTTTTCTTCTCTCTAGTTTATATAAATTAGATAACCTTGTTGTGGCTGTAGCCGGCAAGCCAGCTCAGTCAGCTAAGCTTGCGTCCAAAACCAACAAACGAGTCAATACGCAGACGCCTGTTACTTTTGTTAACTAAGCTGCAGGTGGGGAAGCTCGTATATTTTTCGATTACGGGTGGCAGTGGCCATACTCTCTCAGTTACATGAAGGGCAATTGCTCAATTTCACTTTCACTGTGCCCTGGCGACTACAAAAAGGCAGATTAATAATAATATAATATACTTATGATCCAATGATCATTACTTAAATGGAACGACATATCAGTCCAGTAGCGGTCAGAGGTGGGAGTGCTGGCAGGCGGTGACGTGGAGAGGGGCAGGGTGGGGGGAGCAAACTATGGATTGTGGACAATTACTGGCAAGTAAACATATAAAAAAAATTAACATAGGTAGGAAGTGGTCTTTGGATTCAGAGGAAGGCGCTTGATAATATATATGATGTGCTTGCAAACTACTGAGTCATCAACTGTATTCTGAAATGAAATCCTACTTTTATATAATGTATGATGACCCTCTGCTTTGCTACTCTGGCACACTTTCTTTTACATTATCTTCAAAGTAAGACTCGTCTGCATCCAGTGACAGTCTCCACATATGATGAATACAATCCATCCAGGGGGCATCCATCCATTAAAAGTAAATGTCTATCATTCTTTTGTTTAAAGGTATCACTTAACAAACCTTAGCTGGTTTCACTTTCACCAACAACCACCCATGCGTCCACTCCTTCTTTCCTTGCCTTGGCTTTGGGTTTGACACAAACACCGCTTATGATTCTTGCTATCCACTATCCACCCATATTGTGTCGCCCACCCAGGCAGGCATCTTCTTTCACCTTCCACCCATCCTTCAACAACCCATGCATCTGATTCCAATCAGCCACCTGCATGCTACTTCCAAAGTATCCTTCTCTGCTAGTAGTATTACATCTATTTCGTCTTTCCTCCTTCCACCCTAGTTCTTTCCCTTTTTGTTCAACACATCCATCAAAGTCATCTGATCTGACTTTTAGTATTCTCCATAACTTTCATAGCTCAGTTGGAGTCTGATAGAAGAGGCCTTTGTTTACTCAACTCACCCTGGTAATGCTATTGCTAATGCCTTGGTAATGCTAAGTAAAGGGTGTCTTCTCTTCTTCAACCGTTGTATATTGTTCAGTACAACTTCAAGTTCATACACACTTAATAAGTCTCACAGTACAGTGAGTGAAGTGTTCCCCTTCCAGCTAGTAATGCCAATAATTAATGAATATAACTTACCATCGCCCACCGCTGCTGTTTTCTCCCCCACTGGTGCTCCTATAGGTGCCGCATTTCCTGCCCCCTCCTGAATGGCAGCATTGGCTTCGCCGCTGGCCCCGTCGGCACTGGTGGTTGGTACTGGTAGTGCACCTATAAAAGCAAGAACACCTTTTTAGATGCCTGTACACCTCCCCCTATTTTACTCGTTTTCACCAGGGAGGAAGATTGAAAAAACAGTTAAAGTACAACATAAATCATCACTAGTCCAAATTGTGTACTTCAGTAGATTCAGTAGACAGACATTAGTAGTATTATATATGGTCCCTAGGGTCATCTCATCTCAGTTAGCCTGAGCCATGTAACCATTTTAGATTCATGTCTACTCTTTTGTGCATGTTACCTCACAGCTTGTTGTGCAGTAAGACGCCTTTGATGCCACTTGAGTGTTGCATACAAGTGAAGAGGTTGAAAAACAAGCCACTTTTTTTATGGAGTTCGGTTAGGCCCTATTGCTTAGCCATAATGTTACACTTTTTAGCATGACTGGAAAAAGCTCGCATAATTGTATTATTTTATACTGTCCAACGTGCCCCATTTTTCTCATAATAGGCAGATGAGAAGATTGCCTTCTACGAACCAGAGATTTGCACAGCTTACGAAAGATGCATGTAACCAGTATACGTTCAACGGTGAGAGGTCTCCCACAATTCACACAGATGTCTATCATGCACTAGTTGTACAAATGTTTACTTTTAATCTTCTTTATTTTGCATATTGGAGCTGGATGTAATTTCATGGAACAACTTACAAAGCTGGTTATTATTTTAAAAAAATAAAGCTTTTGAACTTGCACATAGACTCTGTGGTATATTTGGAGTGTCTGTGGTGTAGTGGACTTACACAAGTGAGTGAGCGAAAGGGTGTTATGTTCTGGGTTGTGTAATAAAATCATTGGGTATCTTTGTGTGTGGAATCGGGACATAATAATGACTAATGACTGAGACACTATAGCTAGTCGGTCAGTGAATTGTGGGTTCTGAGTTCTCTGACTGAGTTGTAAGTAAGGTCCAACCTCCCATCACCAACATCCTATTTTCTTATGCATAGTTCTGTCTTGTGCATAGTTCTGTATGTGGCTGTGCAGAATACCCACAACAGTAGTAGTAGTATGTACTACTACCCTAACAAAAAATACTAGACAAACATCTGGTTGTGCATTTTGTTGGTGGGAATTGTCAAAGCCTGGAGATTAAAGAGGAGAACGCAAAGAACAGGAGTGGATCCAGTGGCTACAGCTATTGTTCTATCACAGCTTTATTAAAAAAAAAACCTCAACTAAAGAGTGGCCAACAGGGCAAGCTTAGCTACAGACAGTCTAATAGTAGCACAGAGAGTCATAGCAGAGGCAGTTTGAAGGAACTGAAAGACAAGGTTCCCCAAAATTTGGAAAACAGATAATGAAGATCAAAGAAGCTTTTGTTAAACATTGAATTAGGAGGAAGCATAATTAATAGTTTGGAAAAAATAAGGTGCTTTAAAAGTTAGGGAAATATCATTGTTAATAATATAAGCACTGTAGGAATTACTGGGGCCAGCAGCAGGATGCTCGGTAGAGGTGCACTCCTCTGGTGGTTGTCCCGCCGACTCAGACTCCGTCTTCTTGCCCCTGGGTGCTGATCATGTAAGAAATAATAAAGAAAGAGAGAAACATTGAGTGCTGTGAAACAAATCATGAAAAAAAACCTAACATTTTAGGAAACAACAATTGCAATAAAATTGACCTATCTAAACGACTACTCGCTTGCAGGATTCACAGACCGTCTACTTATATGAACACTAATCAAATCTTCCATAAGCATTCTGATTGCAGAATACTAACAAAGCCAGTACCACCTGACCTACACCACCTATTCCAGACGGGCCAATTGTTCAGTAAGTCTGCATTTCCATTTTATTTTTGCCAGCAAAAATGCATAGATGAGATGGAGGACCCATGCATAAATTTGTGCATACACCAATCTGTTGGTTGGTTGCATCATATGTTGTTCTGCTACTAACTGACAATGCTATTGCTAAGCCTACCACTCACTAAAACTACAAAAAGGTTGTATGGAGCACTGGGGTAAGAAGCATTCAGTGACAGAGGAGGCGGCACACAGACCGTAAAAAAAAAAAAAGAACTAATACTAAGCAAACCTATTATCCATCCACCACTATTTCACTGAAGGACAATGGAAGGACTAGATTCTATCTAGCAATAGCATTAACTAACTTCAGTTCTATAAAGTAAACTCTAACATCAATAATCAGCCCAAGCTAGCGCAAAGTTACAAACAAGTAAGAGAAGTGCCGAGCAGCACCTGTGTCATACAATCACAGAAGATTTTGAAACGGAATTGATCTGCAATGTAACTAAGCGCACCAGTAATCGTGTTATTCGTCCAAGAATTATACACAATACTTATACTAGTATATATTACTAGCTACTCACCAAGCCCCACGACCTCGACACCTAGCAGATCCAATAGGTCCTGTTCCCGGTCCAGGATGTCGGACTACCGGTGGGCCAGCTGCTAGTGGGTGCGCCGGATCCCCGAGCAGCGAAAGACTGCCCGGCGCACCTTCGCCCACCGGCGGTGATGCTCCTGGATAAGGTACCCGGAACCTGGCCTGCCGCCTGCTGCCAAGGTCAAGGGGAGGTGGCGCTGGATGAAGAAAACCATGGCAGCCACTTCCGCCTCTCCGAACAGTTGTCAGGCCTGCACCCCTGCAGGGCGCATTCTGCCGCAAGGCAGCCGGCTCTTGGGTGCAGGCGGAGTCCTTGATTGCTGAGCGTAACCCAGCAAAACAGGCATTGACACTCCAAGTGGCAGAACTCTCTGATGAGGTCCATACCCTGAAGCAGAGGGCCGAAGATGAGGAGGGTCGTAATAGAAGAAATAGCATTAGAGTGGTAGGCTTGCCTGAAGGAGTGGATGGTGATATGATCACGTACCTTGAACCTTTGATCTGCATAGTGGTCACACCAATGGGTCTGTCACCGTTCTATATCCTTGAAAGGGATCACTGTGTCCCAGGCTGACTGTTGGCTCCTGGCCACCCCCCCCCTTCCTGGTCATAGCTAAGCTTTTACACTGTAAAGAAAGAGACACACTGCTGCATAAAGCAAGCACTGATGGCCCATTTGTGGTAGACAGCTGCAAGGTCTCCAAATTTCATGATCATATACTGGAAGTCCAAAGGAGACAAGCCTCTTTCATTGAAGTCAAGAAAGCCCTAGGGAAGAAAGCCTTCAATACTCCCTAATGTTCCCTGCTCGCCTCTGCATAGTGTTAGATGGGCAGACCAATGTTTAGGAAGACCCCAAGATGGAATGGGAATGGATCGAGCGTTAAACATCTGAGGCACTATCCATGGGGTCAGGTCTCACTACAGTGCCTTGGGATCTGGGACCCAGAAAGAGGTGCAGGAGGAGACCCAAACGGGGTCCACCAAATAAAACAGAGTCCATCTCAAACAGAGAGGGAAAGAGCAGCAGCCCTTCAGGCAGTGGCTGTTGAAGAATGCTGTGAGAGTCTTCCGACGTTTCCTCTTGAGCTGCAAACTCCCAACTCCCTCAAGGATCAACCAACCCAATCAGGAATTCAACGCTGACTGAGCTAACTTCTCCCTAAGGGAAAGGGGAAGTGGACAGAGAGACTAACAACAAGTAAACAAAACAAGATCTTCAGTTGTTGTTTCTCTCTAGGTAGTGTTCCAGGCCGTAGACCTTTTCTTACAAGATGCGCAACACTGGTTTCACGCAATTCTGTAGTGCGGTATAAATTGACAGTTACCCAACAGTTTGCTTCTTGTCACAGAATTAAATTAAACATTTCCACTCACTGACCATAAGTGTAGTTGGCCCTTGTTCACACTTTACAGAAGCTGTTTTTGCAATAACTCAGTCTCTTGACACCTTAAAGTAAATATTACAAGTCAGCAACACTTGATCAATTAACTGAATTAACAGGTTAATTAAGTTAGTAGGGTTATGTAAAACTGAACTTGAATTCTTCATGCAAAAGCGTACCTGAGACTTAGGTATTTCTTCTGCTCAAGTAATTCTGCAGTAGGAAGACAAAAGATAACAGCCTATCTCTAAACAACACTGCTGTTAGGTAAATATTGCTGTTCCTACTGGCTTCCTTTTTAACACCAATCCTATTTTCATTACTCAATTCAAGTTCCTAGTTGCACTGAACTTAATACATTGAGAGAATTTCACCCAAAAACATTTTGCCTTTACCAAGGCTTGTTTTCAACTCTCTCAGACCAGTCTATGAACCCACAACTGTTGACTTCGTAAGCTCTTAGGTATGACTGATGAAAGTTTCACTCAAAAAGTCATTTGCCTTTATCAAGGCTTGTTTAATAGTCTCAGACCAGTCTCTCTTACGCTCTTACTTCTTTTAAGTGTTTTTTCCTGAAGCGCAATACTAACAGTTCTATTGCCGCTAAGAAAATCTTACTGTCCCAGTTTTGCTGAGCTGCGACGGACTGGAGGCTTGAACTGACGGCAGCGAGACGTTTCCTTTGTAAACAAACCTCCCGGCTGACTCGGGAAGGA
Source organism: Lissotriton helveticus (assembly GCF_964261635.1). Classification (NCBI taxonomy): domain Eukaryota; kingdom Metazoa; phylum Chordata; class Amphibia; order Caudata; family Salamandridae; genus Lissotriton; species Lissotriton helveticus. The sequence goes on from NC_136067.1 coordinate 1,352,673,446, forward strand.
AGTGAAGGGGTCGGCTCTTCGTCTTCGGCGAAGCTCCTCAATCAGCGAAAATAAACAGCTGATGACTTGGAACGCAACTACGGGCGGGAGTGAATGAAATTCAAGAAGGGAAACATCTGGTTAGGAAGGGAAACAAGGTTTTCAGAAGGCTGTGGAAATACCTAACGGGGTCAGAAGCTCTCGTCTGGCACAACGAGAGACGAAGCAAAATACCGTTGACAGAAGCTTCTATTTATAGCTTCTGCCACGTAAGCCAGCGCGAGCCCCTTACAAAAGACGACACAGGACACGAGGGCTGGCGCGAGCAGCAGGACACGAGGGCTGGCGCGAGCCTGTCTCTTAAAGAGCGCACACTCTAAACTATTAACCTCTACGTTATAGAATGACAAATAAACAAGCATTGTCAAAGGCAATTTTGTCAATAACCAAAACAAAAGGTTTTTACTAAAGATTTACACTTCACACAATCTACTAAAATTAACCTACTAAACTAAATCTACTAACTGAATCTGCTGAAGTCTGAATTCAATCAAGACGACCGGTAGCACCCCTAACAGTTCCTCCCCCCAAAGGTCGTCTTACAGGTCGAGGTTTGTCAGGATGCAAAGCATGAAAGGATCTAACAAGTCTAGGGGCATGAACATTTCTTTCAGGTTCCCAAGATCGCTCAGAAGGATCATAACCCTTCCAATCAACCAAATAGAACAAAACACCCCGAACTCTTTTAGAATCTAAAATAGATTTAACCTCATATTCAATGTGATCCCCAATAACCACAGGTGGTGGAGGATTATCAGGTCGAGTGGTAGGTTCAAAAGGCTTCAAAAGGGATACATGAAAAACAGGATGAATTTTATACTCATCAGGCAAAACCAATTTCACAGAAACAGGATTCAAAATTTTCTCAATCTGAAAAGGACCCAAATATCTAGGTTTCAACTTCCTTGGACCCTCTAATTGAATGTTTCTTGTAGACAACCAAACAAATTGACCTACATTGTACAGAGGGGAAGATTTACAATGAGAATCAGCAGTACGTTTCATAGTTATTTTACTTTTAATCCACTGCTTCCTAGCCCGCTCCTGAATATCCATCAAAGATGTCAACCTATCAGAAACTGCAGGCATAGATGGATGTTTTTCAGGTAAAAGAACGGGAAGTGACCTAGGATGTTGACCAGTGAGGAAGTAAAAAGGAGAACAACCCAAGGCTGAATGCGTGGTGTTATTGTAAGAAAACTCTGCCCAGGGTAAAACTTCATACCAATGACCCAAGGAAGTAGTTAATAAACATCGTAAACCCTGTTCAACATGTTGATTAACCCTTTCAGTTTGCCCATCAGTCTGAGGATGAAAAGACGAAGACAAAGCTAATTCAATTCCAAGTTGTTTACTAAGCTGTGACCAGAATTTTGATATAAACTGAGGACCTCTATCAGAAATAATCTTAGAGGGAAGCCCATGAAGTTTGACAATATTTGATAAAAACACAGTACTAAATTCCACTGCAGTTGGAATCCTGTGCAACGGAATAAAATGTCCCATCTTGGAAAGTAAATCAACTACTACAAGAACCGTAGTGTAACCATTAGAATTAGGAAGATCAGTAATGAAATCTAAACTAATCGTGTGCCAAGGTTGAGGAGGAATTGTCATTGGATGAAGTAACCCCATTGGAACTGTATGTAAAGCCTTTTGTCGTGAACAAACAGGACAAGCTTTCACAAATTGCTGAATAGCGGAAAACATTGCTTCCCACCAAAAATGCCGTTGACATAACTCCAAAGTTTTATTAATGCCAGGAGGAGCAGCAATAGCCAAATCATGATTCCATTGCATTACCTTATCTTGTAAACTTTTGGTGGGAATAAACAACTTATTATTGTGATAAAATAGACCCTCACTGACTGAATTCCCTTTTTTGGATAACCACTCCTTAACATTAAATCTTTTTATTTCATCCTTAATTGCATCCAAGAAAATTTCTGAATGAATCTCTGCAGCTATTTTCTCCTTAGGCAAAATACTAGGTGGCTCTTTAACCAAAATTAAATCTTTTTCACAAACTAATCGTGAAAGTGTATCAGATAATAATTGCTTATTTCCGGGCCGATAAGTAATTAAGAAATCAAATTCACTAAAAAACTGCAACCATCTCATCTGTCTGGGAGTTAAAGCCTTCACCGTGGAATAAAATTGTAAATTTTTATGATCAGAAAATACTGTGATAGTATGTTTAGCCCCCAAAAGATGATGTCGCCATTCCTGAAAAACATCCTTAATAGCTAAAAGTTCCCGTTCAGCAATAGTGTAATTCTGCTCTGCCAACAAAAGCTTCCTAGAGAAAAAGGCTACTGGATGTAAATGACCAGAATTTGAATCCTTTTCAAGCAAAACACCCCCAATAGCAGTCTGCGAAGCATCTGCCTCAACAAAAAATGGCCTATCAGGATTTGGGTGAACTAAAATTGGAGCGGAAGTAAAAGCTTTCTTCAATAAAGAAAAAGCTTGATCCGCTTCCTGAGTCCAAGAAAAAACCTTCCCCTTTTTCAGCAACTGAGTAATAGGAGAAACAATTTCAGAAAATTTTGAAATGAAACGTCTATAAAAATTGGCAAATCCTAAAATTCTTTGAGTGTCCTTAATAGAAACAGGAATTGGCCAAGTTAGAATTGCTTCAACCTTTTTAGGATCCATGTGAATTCCCTCAGGTGATAAACAATAACCAAGGAATTCTACCTTAGTGGCATTAAAAACACATTTTTCCAATTTTGCAAATAAAGAATGATCCCCTAACCTCTGTAAAACCGCTTGAACATGTTGTATATGCTCCTCAGAATTCTTAGAATAAATCAAGATGTCATCAATATAAACTATACAACAGACATCTAACAAATCATGTAGGACTTCATTGATAAAATATTGAAAAGCTGCAGGAGCATTACAAAGACCAAATGGCATAACAGTATATTCAAAAAGACCAAATTTGGTACGAAAAGCGGTCTTCCACTCATCGCCTTCTTTAACTCGAATTAAATGATACGCTCCTCTAAGATCCAACTTGGTGTAAATGCTAGACCCTTTAATTTGATTAAGAAGTACAGGAATCAAAGGTAATGGATATCTGTTTTTAATTGTTGCTTTATTAACCGCCCTATAATCAATACAAGCCCTCAAATCTCCAGACTTTTTCGCAACGAAAAAAAGTGGGGACGAAACTGGAGAAGTGGAATGACGGATGAAACCAAGTTCCAAAAGTTCATCCAAATATTTTCTCAAATAATCATTTTCAGGTTCCGTTAAGGCATATATTCTGCTGCAAGGTAGAACAGCTCCAGGAATCAAATCAATTCTACAATCATAAACTCTATGAGGTGGTAGTTTAGTTGCCTCAACCGGATCAAAAACTTCCGAAAAATTCTGATACTCTACAGGAAGTTTACTTTCCTCTGAATTCAAAATAGCGCAAAAAAGGGGCATTACTGGATCTTTAGTCTCTTGATAGCAATGTCATTTACAAAAAGAGGATTCTAAAGTAACTGTTCTTTTAATCCAATCTATTCTAGGATTATGTAACTCCAACCAGGGAATACCCAAGATTACTCCAAAAGTTGGAGCATCAATCAGATCAAAAATCACCTTTTCAGTATGCCCATTATCGGCCACTAAAGTCAAGGGCTCCGTGTTAAAACAAATCATACCGGAAGACAATACAGAACCATCCACTGCTCTCACTGGCTCAGGTTCCTTCTTGGCCACAAATTTCAAATTTAATTTATGAGCAAATTCAATATCGAAAAAATTCCCTGTGGCCTCAGAGTCCAAGAGTACAGGAATACTATGTCTTTGCAATGTGGTTAAAATAAAAACCATTCGAATTGTGAAATGTTTGGGAATATGAGTTGTAACATTAGTGACAAATTGAGAGATCTTAGAAAAAGAAGATTTACTCGAAGAGACGATCTCAACTTTCCTCGAGCTTCCTAGTTTTCCGACTGAATAGAAGAAAGGGTCTCAACCACTAAGACTTTCTTTTTAGTAGGCTTAACCGTACAATCCTTAGCAAAGTGCCCTGGCTTGCCACAATAAAGACACAGGTTACCCTTACGTCTTCGTTCCTTTTCCTCAGGAGTCAAGGGTCCCTTAAACCCACCCAATTGAACTGGCTCAATCAAAGAATTCTTAACATCAGACTCTTTTTTCTCAACCTTAAATTGCGAACTTCTAAAGTCACTCCTAGTTTTTTCATTTCTACGTTCACCTAACCTATGTTCAAGTTTAACCACTAGATCCTGAAATTCCTTAAAATCCTCAGGCAAATTAACAATGTGTGCAAGAGAATCTTTTAAGTCATCTTTAAGACCTCTATAAAACAAAGAAATTCTTTTCTCTTCTGGCCAATGTGTCTCAGCCAAGAGTCTGTTAAAGGTTGTCATGTATGAAATAAGATCTTTGGATCCCTGACGAAGATTTAATAATTCATTATCCGAAGCCTGAACTAAGGTATGTTTCGCAAATAGTTTAGACATGGCCAATTTAAAATTTTGCAGATTATGAAGTAAGGGGTCATTATTGTCAACTAAAGGCATTGCCCAGTTAGCAGCCACCCCTCCAAGATAAGAAATTATAAAAGCTACTTTAGCAGTATCAGAACAAAAAATTTGAGGTTTACACAGAAAATGCAACTGACATTGGCTGAGAAAAGTGGCATATCTACTACTTTCTCCAGTGAATCTTTCTGGATTAGCCAGAGGGACAGGAGCTGGAGTAACAACCGTGACTTGAACTGGTTGAGCTGCCGACTGATCTCCAGAAGAATGCGATAAATGAGCTTCAGCACCAAATCTAGTTAGTGCTAAAACAGGTTTTCTTTCCTTTGTAGGATCCCTCCAAACAGAAAACCCCGCCCTAGTTTCGTCTAACTCTTGACGAAGCGATTGATTCTCCAATCGCAAATTCTCCATCTCTACATTCAATTTCTGTACTAACTGGGTCAATTGAGTAACATCCATGAGGGTGAGTTTACTAGCTCAAGAGGAAAACAATTTTAATTTTAAAGGGCTTCGTCTACTGTTGAAGAATCCTGTGAGAGTCTTCCGACGTTTCCTCTTGAGCTGCAAACTCCCAACTCCCTCAAGGATCAACCAACCCAATCAGGAATTCAACGCTGACTGAGCTAACTTCTCCCTAAGGGAAAGGGGAAGTGGACAGAGAGACTAACAACAAGTAAACAAAACAAGATCTTCAGTTGTTGTTTCTCTCTAGGTAGTGTTCCAGGCCGTAGACCTTTTCTTACAAGATGCGCAACACTGGTTTCACGCAATTCTGTAGTGCGGTATAAATTGACAGTTACCCAACAGTTTGCTTCTTGTCACAGAATTAAATTAAACATTTCCACTCACTGACCATAAGTGTAGTTGGCCCTTGTTCACACTTTACAGAAGCTGTTTTTGCACTAACTCAATCTCTGGACACCTTAAAGTAAATATTACAAGTCAGCAACACTTGATCAATTAACTGAATTAACAGGTTAATTAAGTTAGTAGGGTTATGTAAAACTGAACTTGAATTCTTCATGCAAAAGCGTACCTGAGACTTAGGTATTTCTTCTGCTCAAGTAATTCTGCAGTAGGAAGACAAAAGATAACAGCCTATCTCTAAACAACACTGCTGTTAGGTAAATATTGCTGTTCCTACTGGCTTCCTTTTTAACACCAATCCTATTTTCATTACTCAATTCAAGTTCCTAGTTGCACTGAACTTAATACATTGAGAGAATTTCACCCAAAAGCATTTTGCCTTTACCAAGGCTTGTTTTCAACTCTCTCAGACCAGTCTATGAACCCACAACTGTTGACTTCGTAAGCTCTTAGGTATGACTGATGAAAGTTTCACTCAAAAAGTCATTTGCCTTTATCAAGGCTTGTTTAATAGTCTCAGACCAGTCTCTCTTAAGCTCTTACTTCTTTTAAGTGTTTTTTCCTGAAGCGCAATACTAACAGTTCTATTGCCGCTAAGAAAATCTTACTGTCCCAGTTTTGCTGAGCTGCGACGGACTGGAGGCTTGAACTGACGGCAGCGAGACGTTTCCTTTGTAAACAAACCTCCCGGCTGACTCGGGAAGGAAGTGAAGGGGTCGGCTCTTCGTCTTCGGCGAAGCTCCTCAATCAGCGAAAATAAACAGCTGATGACTTGGAACGCAACTACGGGCGGGAGTGAATGAAATTCAAGAAGGGAAACATCTGGTTAGGAAGGGAAACAAGGTTTTCAGAAGGCTGTGGAAATACCTAACGGGGTCAGAAGCTCTCGTCTGGCACAACGAGAGACTAAGCAAAATACCGTTGACAGAAGCTTCTATTTATAGCTTCTGCCACGTAAGCCAGCGTGAGCCCCTTACAAAAGACGACACAGGACACGAGGGCTGGCGCGAGCAGCAGGACACGAGGGCTGGCGCGAGCCTGTCTCTTAAAGAGCGCACACTCTAAACTATTAACCCCTACGTTATAGAATGACAAATAAACAAGCATTGTCAAAGGCAATTTTGTCAATAACCAAAACAAAAGGTTTTTACTAAAGATTTACACTTCACACAATCTACTAAAATTAACCTACTAATCTAAATCTACTAACTGAATCTGCTGAAGTCTGAATTCAATCAAGACGACCGGTAGCACCCCTAACAGTGGCCGAGATTATGCATACAAAGGAATCCTCTCGGAGGCTGGCTCTTGTTCTGTGTAGGGGATTGAAGGGGTCGGACTCAGTTTCCTCCTGTGAGGATAGTATAGTTGCCAATAGTTACCCAGCGGACAGCAGATTACATTATCTGAAACTGGAACATACAAATACAGTGCCTCCCCCCCATGATGGGCTGCTGCGCCCCACCGAACCTTTTCAGAGTCTGACTGGGCCGGGTCGAGAACTGGGCCGGTGGCGGCTCATGTATGTGACTGTTCCTTCTAAATCTGGTCGCACCCCCTAGATGGACGGTTGGTTTGGGTCTTCTCTGGAAACTCATGGTTTGCCTACAGTTTGGGCAGCTGGCTGTTGCCAGACTGCCTGGGATCAGGGTGTTGTTGACTGTGAGTGCTTTTCTTATAGTTTGATTTGTTTTGTTTGCAGGAGTGGAAATTGATCCTTTGTTCAGAGGTGGGTTCGGCAGGGAGGCGGAAGCGGGTGGAATCTGTTTGTTTTTTTAACCATGTAACCTACACACCATACATTGAAGTTTGTAACGTGTAACATGAAAGGGATAGGCTTGATGATTAAAAGACATACGTGCACAGCTATTTGAAGAGGCAGGGCATAGAGGTAGCTCTAATACAGGAGTCCCATCTCCTTAGGGGCAAAGTGGAGAAACCACGTAGAAGATGGAGAGGGTAGATTTTTGTGACCTCCTTTTCAGTGTCGCTTGGGGTGTGTTCATTTGGATAAAGGCGGGGTCCCTTTTGAACAAGTACATACCCTGATGTGTTACTTGCTGGGAGACTGCTCTGCTGGGATATTATGCTTGGCTCAATGACAGGATATCGACAGTCAGAATATTGAGGTACAAAAATATCGACACAAAAATAACGATGTCCAGAATATCGAAGTCCTATCTACACAATGGTAAGTACAAAAATATCGGGGAAAAGATATCGTTGTCAAAAATATCGTTGTTAAAAATATCGGGTTTTTTAATGTTTAAAAAAATAATATAAAATAAAGTAAATAATACATATAATTAAAAGAAACATAGTTAAAATTATTTTAACACCTTCAATGCTCATGACAAGGTCAGCTCGTCATGCACTGCAGCCAAGCTGACCATATAATTTCAATGGAAATTAGAGTAAAAGTGGGAATTGCCTTAGCACCAAAGGGGTTAAAATGGTTAGAATTATAACTAATACATATAATGTAAAAATAAATTAAACATATATATGTATAAAATATAACATATATATATATATCATACCATTTTTTGTGTTCACACACAGTCCTGCGCACTCCCAGCTCTGTTTTGTTCAAAACCGACAAGTACAATCCAAGGTGTTCGCTGTTATTTAATTGCCATAACAGTATCCCCCGCAAAGGCTACTCGACGCGTTTCGCGGCCACGCCGCTTTATCACGAGATGTTTTTGATACAATTACAAACAGTTTAAATAAAGTGCAACTGAAAGAAAGGTGTGGCTAAAACAGGAAGTACGTTCGTGTGTACACTTCCTGTGTATACCACTAAGCCTCCTGGTACACCTTTCTTTCAATTGCTCTTTATTTAAACTTTGTAATTGTATCAAAAACATCTCGTGATAAAGCGGTGTGGCCGCGAAACGCGTCGAGTAGTCTTTGCGGGGGATACTGTTAAAGAATCATTATAATAAGCACACGAGCAGCAGCTTGATTTATGTGTAGGTGAGGACGGGGATCCGCTTGTAGATGCCGCTCCGTAATGGATCTGCCTGACGCGTTTCGAAGCGCTATATGCTTCTCTTCAGGGGCTTTAACGGAAGCGGTGTGTGTAACCGCTAACTCACTTCTCCATTTTCCATATGACACACCCACCAATGGAAGGCTCAAATGAGACTGTGTATTATGGGAAGTGTGGTGCGGAAAGCACAAAATCAAGTCCTGTATGGACCCCGCAAGTGGGCCCGTCCTCGATCCCGTGTACGGCTGCTGTTTCACTTCTGTGACCCCCCAAGAATGACGGGGTGGTGCACACTCCGCGACTGGACGGCCGCGTATAAATTGTCGCTCCAAGGTTGTCCACCTTTGAGTAACACACGAGCAGCAGCTTGATTTATGTGTAGGTGAGGACGGGGATCCCCTTGTAGATGCCGCTCCGTAATGGATCTGCCTGACGCGTTTCGAAGCTCCATATGCTTCTCTTCAGAGGCTTTAATGGAAGCGGTGTGCGCAACCGCTAACCCACTTCTCCATTTACCATATGACACACTCACCAATGGGAGGCTCAAATGAGACTGTGTATTATGGGAAGTGTGGTGCGGAAAGCACACAATCAAGTCCTGTATGGACCCCGCAAGTGGGCCCGTCCTCGATCCTGTGTACGGCTGCTGTTTCACTTCTGTGACCCCCAAGGATGACGGGTTGGTACATACTCCGCGGCTGGACGGCCCCGTATAAATTGTCGCTCCAAGGTTGTCCACTTTTGAGTAGCACACGAGCAGCAGCTTCATTTATGTGTAGGTGAGGACGGGGATCCGCTTGTAGATGCCGCTCCGTAATGGATCTGGCTGACGCATTTCGAAGCTTCATATGCTTCTCTTCAGAGGCTTTAACGGAAGCGGTGTGCGCAACCGCTAACCCACTTCTCCATTTTCCATATGACACACCCACCAATCAAAGTTATGCAGAATAAACCCCTTCCTCCCCCTTAATGACTTCAAGGCTGCTGTTCAAGCCCTTTGTGATTTCCAAGTTGAACTACGGTAGGGCAACCCTCTGTGGTCTACTAAGATTCAAGATAGCTCGACCAAGGGTGTCTCTTAACTCTGAGGCAGGGCTAGTCACTGGATCTAAAAGAAACAACCACATCACTTCCAATCTGCAATCCCGCAACTGGTTCCCACATGAAACACGGATACAGCTCAAATTTGCCAGTACAATTCATAAAGCCCTACACTTCAACACAATGTTCTGGCTGCTATGGCTAGAGCTAGTGGATATGAGACAGCCTCGAGCTCTGTGGTTTTGTGGGCCGGCTGATGGAAATCTTGAGGCACTGGGCGAGTGAGGCAGTTCACTGGTATGTAATTGAGTGGTGGTCTTTGACGTTGCCGGACCATCTTGGGGGGCCCTGTTGGACGTGCTTATGGGGAAAGACAAGTATCCCAAAACCCCTGCATCTAACACTATCACACAGTATGCTACCCTTCAGCAGCCATTGCAGCACCTGATTTATAGGAATAGTACAGACTCACAGAGTGCCTCCCCGGATCCTGTGGTTGAGACCTCACATGCTGAATTGCAGCTGCTATACAGGGTATGCGCTCAGAATTGGAGAATAAGATCAAAATGGTATCCATTGATGTGAACTTAATTAGAGCAGATTTGTGGAAGGTCCCCAAGAAGGTGACAACTGCTAAGAATAGCATTGAGACACTGCAGGGTGAGGTCTCTATGCTTAAGCAGCAAATGGCTAAGATGGTAACAGTCACTAAGGAACTGGAGGCCACGGAGGGATACATCCACCACTGTAATCTGTGGTTCCTTGGGTTTCCTCGGAAGGCTCGTCAGCGGTAGACTTTCTGGAGCAATTCATTTGGCTGCAGCTGCGGCCGAAGGGACTTTCTGAGATTTTTGTGGTTGAGAGGGCAGGGGGTCCCCCATGACTATTATAGCCAAAATATTGAATTATAGGAACCACAACTGGATCATACGGGCTGCTTGTAAACAAGAGATCCTGAGAGTTGACAATCATGCTATTGCTATTTTGCCAGATTTAAAGAGGAAAGTTCAGGAGTAACGTAAGTCGTTCCTTGGTGTCAAGCAAACGTTGCATACTATGAACCTGAAGTATATGTTACTATATACCTCCAAATTTAAGGTTCTTGCTAATGGAAGGTCACCGTTTTTTTTTAGAACCCTGAATGTGTTGGACTGGCTTGAGATCTGGGATGGTGCATCGACCAGTGACCTGGGAATCCTTGGCTCTTTTGGAGGATCAAGGGGCCGTGATGATTGGAGGTGCTGCAACGGAGGGGGCTTGTCAGATGGTTAGTCCCTAGAATCGCATCGAGTCATGATACAGGCAGATGGTACTATGCAGGTGGTGCACATGACTCCATAGAGGATTCAGGGGGTAGTGCCACTGACCTGGGAGAAGGCCTCTGTCTTGAATAACTCACAGCTTCTCTCAGTAGATGTGGTACCAGAGACTATTCTAACAATGGTGTAATATACTGACCTGTGATGTTTTGGTTGCAGGTGGACGGAACCAGTGTTTTCTCATGTGTACGGGGAAGTGGTTAACGACAATGGGGGGTATTGTCAGTTCTGTTTAGGCTTGAATTCTTAGATGAATGGACAACTTATTAACGTAGAGCTATGGGATTTTTTCAGGAGGGGTTGATGTGCTACATATTTATGTACTGTGATGTTAGTTATTCTCCTTTTTCTTTACTCCAGGGCTTCAGGTTTACCTTGGGGGTTCAGGGGTGTGTTGCTGCACATCCATGCTTGAGTCTCAGGGTGGAATGGATGGGAACTGGGGAGGTTTAGTTAAAGTCCTTATCTCGGTTGGATGGCTCAGCGTATTTTGTGCTGTCACAGCACATGGTACAAGTGGCTCTCATAGTAGGACTGGTCTACTATGTTTGTCCTGGCATAGGGGTATTGGTTCTTGTTTTTGTTGTTTTTGTTGGTTGTGCAGTTCTTTAAGCAGTTTGTTGGTGCACGTGGGAAATGGAGTAGTGCGGCATGAGTTTATCATGCGTTTGGGAGGAAGGTTTCGGACACTGACATGGAATGTCTGGGGTGTTGGGGTGTATGTTAAAAGGTACAGTGTCCTCTCCTTTTTTAAGCGTCATAGAGTGGGCATCGCTTACCCTCAGGAGGCTCACCTCCCGGATGTAGAGATTGACATGGTGGCCAGGAAGTGGAAGGGCCAAATGTTTCACACTACTTACTCCTCTTATGCTAGGGTGTTTGGTTTGGGTAGCTCCAGTGAATCCATGTGTGCCTACTTATGGGGAAGCTGATGTGCAGGAGTGGTATGTTTTTTTACAGGGTAGACTGGATAGGAGGGTCCTTTCATTGATTAATATTTATGCACCCATTTTGGAAAACCCTCAGTTTTGCTCCAGGTTGCAGGAGCTGACGGGGTCTGAGGTTGATTATCCTCTGATTTGGTTGGGGGACTTCAATTGTGTCCTGGATGGGGAAAGGGATAAGTGACCTCTCAGGGCTGACACAAAGCAATGTATGACTGATTCGTTGCCTGAAGTTATGTCAAACTTGGGGGTTTTGGATGTGTGGACGGCACGTAGAACTGAGGACAAAGCTTTTACCTGACATTCACCTACCCATCATACTTACAGTCGATTGGATAAGATATTGGCGACCAGCTTCCCCATCAAGGCTATCCCGAGGGTGCAGAATTTGACCTGATTTGCCTTGGATCTTGCACCACTGCTTGGTGAGTTGGAGTGGTGGGCAGGCGGGTTTGATACGCTGGCTCGGAATTGGCTTTTCCGGGTAGATATATTGCCTCGCTGTGAGCATGCATTTTTTTTATTTTGTATTTATTTTAATTTTATTTATAAAGTTTTATATAGCACAAACAAGATCCCGAGGGATATCAGAGCGCTTTACAAAGGAAAAGAGGAAGGACATAAATCCAATATTGACCACCAATAGGAATATACAACAGGAATAATCACATATATCCCAGCAACTAAATGCATAGTTCCCAAACAAATGACACAAAGAGAATAGTACAATAAACAAGTACGTAACAGTATAAGAAAGGGGGTATACAATGTGAAAAAAAGAGCATAGACCCAGTATCGACAACATATATGAATACATAACTGGAATACTCGCATGTTTCCCAGACAAGTGAATCACAGATAATGATATGAAAAACCTGAATATAACAGGCAACGAAGGGGGACACAAAATGCATTAAAGATGAACAGCTTCACATGAGGGTACAATGGGTGTAGAAACAGTGGTTTTGAGCAAGTGATCTAAGACTAAATTAAGGTATAAATGTGTTCATTAGGAATCTTTTGGCTTCAAGTTTGAAAACGGTCTTTGAAGAGATTCTGCAAACTTCCGGTGGAAGAAAGTTCCAAATCCTTGGAGCAGCGCCGGAGAAGGCCTGGAGAGCAGTTCTCTATTTCTTAAGTGTGGGTGGTTTCAGGAGGAGAGTAATAGCGCTTCTTGATGCTATCCCACCACAGGATAATTCAAGCTTTTGGGCAAGGTACCTGGGAGTTTTGAAATGCAGGGCTTTGTGCACTAGAACGGAAAACTTTAGCTGAATTCTAGCTTCATAAGGCAACCATTTAAGCGATTTTAGGATTGGGGATATGTGCTCACTTCGTTTGGTACCTGTGACCAATCTGACTGCAGCGTTCAGAGATGCCCTTAGTGGTGCCAGGGTGTATTTGGGCAGGCTGCAGAGCATCGCCCTGCCACAGTCCAGCCTCGGCAGGACCAGATCTTGTACCACCTGCTTGAAGTCCTTTTGTGGAAGGAATGGTTTGATGTTTCTGAGTGTCCTCTTCAAGTGATTAGCTCCCAGACACACTTTGCTAATATGATTATTCATATTCAGGTGTTTGTCCAGGGTGATCCCGAGAGATTTGGCTGAGTCTATAATGAGAGAGGTGCAATTGAAGGCAGTAAGGTGATTCAGCCAAGGGACTAGGGGCCAGATGTAGGTGGCCGTTTCAGGCCATTTACTGACCGGTAACGGCCGATTTCGGCCGTTACCGACCGGTAAATGGGTTTTCGGTATGTAGGGGCAATTTTTTACAGAATCGGTAAATTTACCGATTCTGTAAATTTTCCGATTCATAGGTGGGACTCTTCTGAGTCCCAAAAGCCTTACCGAATCAGTATTTTACCATCAAATCCAATTTGATGGTAAAATACCGATTCCGGTGTGCATGCACATGTGTGCATGCACACCTATGCCATATGACAGGCAAACCTGCCCTTAGGGCATGTATGCCTGCCACATGGCACCCGAGCCTGTTTTGGGGGGGCCAGAGGGTGTCAAAGTGACACCCCCTGCACCCTTGTGTAAATCGGTATTTACCGATTCGGTAAATACCAAATCGGTAATGCCCATTCATTCCTATGGGCTTCAAAGTCCATAGGAATGAATGGGCATTACCGATTCGGTATTTACCGAATCGGTAAATACCGAATTGTTCCGATTCGGTATTCCAGCACATCTGGAATACCTACATATCCACCCCTCAGATTTACCGATTCTTAATTACCGAATCGGTAAAATTCGGTAATTTTCGGTAATTAAGAATCGGTAAATCTATTCTACCTACATCTGGCCCTAGATTAAGGATGTGGTTCGGAGGAGAGATGAAAAGGAATTCAGTTTTGGAGGTGTTGAGCAGTAGATGGTTCTCAGTTAACCGTTTTTGCGTAGCGTTTAGGGTAGAGTTGAGTGAGATGATGTTGTCCGGGGAACAGATTTTCAAATAAAATTGTGTCATCTGCGTACATATGGAAGAGATTGTTTGTGGAGTTTATAGAATTAATTAGTGTCTCCAAGAAAAGGTTGAAAAGGATAGGAGATAGGGTGGACCCTTGGGGGACACCCATGAGTACAGGAGAGGGCTGGGAGAGGGAGTGGTTAGCCTTGATTCTTTGTGATCTCTGGTGAAGGAAGGACAAGAACCATTGTAACGCCCGACCTGAGAAACCCATCCTGTTCTTCAGGATGGATAGGAGGTTGTCATGGTTCACTGTGTCGAAAGCGGAAAAAAGGTCCAGGAGGATTAGGAGGCATTAGTAGGTTTGATCAAGCATTTTTAAGATGTCATCCATCACGTGTGTGAGAGCCGATTCGGTAATGTGCCCCTTCCGGAAGCCGGATTGATGCTGGTCTAGGAGTTGGAAATTCTCTATGTGAGCACAGAGTTGGTATTTTACACATTTTTCAAGTAGTTTGGCTAATGTGGGGATGTTGGAGATAGGGCAGAAATTATTGAGGTTAGAATTATCTGCGTTAGTTTTTTTTAGAATAGGTGACACCTGCGCTGCTTTTAGGCAGTCTGGGATTGTGCTTTGTGAAAGAGAAGCGCTTATAATCCTTGTCCAGGTGGGGGTGAGTGCATTCTTGATTGCTTTGAAGATGGCCGGATGTAGCGGGTCACTAAAATGGTTAGATGGATTGATGTTCTGAAGAATCTTGTTGATGTCTTTTTCACTGAAAGGGGTAAGGGTGTCCCATGTCGCATTATTTTAGGTGTTCAGGCTGATAGATTTGCCCTTTTCTGAGAAGTCAAGGGGTGGAATGGACCCAGGGGATGGAAAGAGCGCCTTCTTGGTAGCAAGATCAACAGAGATGAGCCTTGATTTCTCAGTGAAGAAAGCAGCAAGATCATCGCAAGAAGGTGGGCTGCCTCGAATAGTTTCTTAGGCCGGTTTGCAGCTTAATCCAGTTGATGTCTGAAGTAGTCTGACTTGGCGCTCTTGATTTGTTTGCTGTAAAAACTTCTAACCTCTCTAAGGAGTTTTAGTTGTTCCAAGGAGGGATTGGATCTCTAGGAACATTCAGCTGCCCTAAGGTTGCAGCATTCCGTGTTTAAATTGTTATTGTAACAAGGTTTTGATATTTTTGTTGAGGCATTTTTTTTGTTGGAGCGGTCGAATGTCGTCCAGGATGTTGGAGATGGTCAAGTTGTAGGAGTCAGTGAGTAACTGAACATTGATCAAGTCTGCTTGGGAGGAGAGGGCAGATTTACAGTGGGCTGCTACATCAACTGAGTTTAGTATTCTGAGATCCCTTTTACAGACCTTTGATTTAGTTGGTTAAGCCTTCCTCAACGCCACCGCTCTGTTTATATAAAACAAGATGCAGTGGTGATCGGACCAGTCGCAAGAGGTAGTGGTGTCCAATGTGATAGTCTGCTCTTTCGAGATAATGAGGTCTAGAGTTTCACCTTTGTTGTGAGTTGGTTGGTCACAGTGATGAGTCAGTTCTTGATCATTCAAAAATGTTTTAAGGCAAGTAACCCCTTGGTCATCGGAGTTAGACCAGTGAAGGTGGAAATCACCAAGGAAAATTTGGGACACAGCTGAGTCGATATTGCCAGAGATTACTTCCATTAATTGCTCGATGAAGGGGAGATTGTCTCTCAGGGGGTGATAAAAAGTGTGAAGTTTGCAAACCGGCAGGTTATTACTAGAGACGCTGAGACAAAGGTATTCATAGGAGGAGGGCAAAGAGGACTCTAAGTGAGAGATGAAGAGTGTGTTCCTATGAATACATGCTAGGCCACCCCCCCAGCTTCTGGGCTCTGTCTAGCCTAATTATGTCATGAGTAGGAGGTACTAGTAGGACCAGGAAAGGGGTGGAGGCGGGATTTAGCCATGTTTCAGTGAGGATGATAATTTCTAAATCTTTGTGTTGGATGAGGTCAAAGATGTGAGAGGCGTATTGAATGGCTGACCTGCAATTGAGTAGTACACATTTAAGTCGTGGAGGATGAGTGTGTGACGGAGACTGATTGACATTCACTCTCTTGAGGTTGTCTTTATTGATGACTCTAGGATTGTAAGGAGGTTTTCTGTACGAGTTGGAATGGATGGATTATAATTTGTTTGGCGGGATCAAGTTGGAATGGGACCTGGTAGAGTAAGAGTTGTGCAAGTCATTGAGTTCACTGGGTGCCAAGTAATTCTCACATCTTCTGGGGTGGGATGGCGCATAAGCTAAGGGAATGGTTTACAAGACAGGGGACTAAGGATTGGCCCAAGTGATCACTCCCACTAGGGGGGGCTCTAGGCAGATTTGTAGAGGTGAGAAGGGATCTGATCACAGGGAACAGATCATGTGAGAGAGCTTGAAGGTCATGTAGTTCAGTAGCGAGGAGGTGCAGTTGGAGAGATATATTGTCCAGGTGCGTAACCCAGTCAGAAAGAGGCAAGGAGTGTGTTTGGACAGCCAGCAGAGAAAGAGGGCCTTGGTGTAGACTCTTGGAGTCCATGGTGATGGAGAGTGGCTCCTGAGGACGGAGATGATCCAGTGGGACTAGCGGAGATCCTTGACCTTTAGATAACAAGATAGGGGCATTAGAGCGGGCGATATGCCCATTGAGTTGAGTGTCAGATACGGTCCGGACAGGAAAGAGTGGGTTTCAACGATCATGGTTGATGGGGTGAGCCAACGTAGTGAGAGGTGTGGGGAGAGGGATGAGGGAACAGGGATCAGTCGGTGAAGACAATGATAGTCAGTCACATTGGGCTCTCTCCGAGCGAAGCACAGATAAAGTCGGATTGGCATACACTATTGCAATCTGTGACTGACTATTTGCAGACTAATTGGGGAACCACGGCGGGTGACTGTGCATTTGAATAGGATGTCATGAAGGCAGTGATCCATGGACAGTGCATGGGCTTGACGTTTGCGGTGTGTAGGCAGCTATTGCACCAACATAGCTGCATGTCCACTTTTGCGCCAAGACACCTTGTTCCTGGATAACCACCTACTATATAAAAAGAAATTATTCAAACAGCCCATTTTGTAAAGTGCTTCCTCACACCTAAGCATGGATAACAGATGTTTATTTTTCCCTCTATAGCTCCTGTAGTGCCAATGGTGCATAAAGAAGGATACCGATACCGGAGTTAAAAATAAATTTGTATGTGTAGGTTCAATTTAAATAAGCAAATGGCTTGACTTATGGGTGCAAATTCACTTTTGAAATTCACAAAGTATACATTTGCACATATAAAAGGATTTACTCAACCCAGTCTGTGTAATATCACGTAAGATTGAATATTTTCTCTGGGTAGGGATTGGGATAGCCTTTAAAGTTTGGAAAGTCTCATAGACTAAAGAGTTATGGGGAGTTCGTCGACTTCTCCACTACCTACATCTACTGTGAAAACAGTTGGAGATGTATTCCAGTCGACAGGAGGAGTAAATATAATTACAAATGTGGGAATGAGAAGAGAATGCCCCCAAACCTTTGTGGAAGAAAGAGGAAGGTGTGTAGCAAATAGGTACCCCCTATAAGTACTTTTTGCTCCATGAGTGAGGGGGGGAAAGAAAGCCAAATCACACGAGAAGATACTCCTGTCAGACCTATATCATTTTACTGGTGGCCTACAAAAGGCTCAACAACAGGGCTGTTCCACAATAATTAGTCTTTCTGTACAAAGTTGTACAAAAGTCATTACATTTTATTAAAAGATTTTTTTCATTTTGTACATATTCATCATTATCTCTCTTTTTTTCTTAAATACATACGTACATGTTTTTATTGATTGAGATCCTGAATAAAGAAAAAAATGTTTTAAAGGAGAAAATTATGAATATATACAAAATGAAAAAAAATCTTTTAATAAAATGTAATGACTTTTGTACAACTTTGTACGGAAAGTCTAATTATTGTGGAACAGCCCTGTTGTTGAGCCTTTTGTAGCCCACCAGTAAAATTATATAGGTCTGACAGGAGTATCTACTCGTGTCATCAGAGGAAGATGTATCTCCAGTGTAAAAAATTAAAAATCTCAGGGGAAAAAAATAAATTATACAATTAAAAGAGCAATTGCACTAATGTTTAGGCTTTTTCGAATGTGCAGTAGTACACTGTGTACACTTAAGCATGCTGGCATGCCCTTGTAAGCACGTAATACCGAATTTTCTGATTTTTTAAACTTTTTCTGGCATAATCTTGAAAATCTCAAAAAGTTGATGTTTGGAAGCCTAAGGTGTAGATTTACAAATGTTTGGGTGCCCAGGGCCCTTACTGAATATAGAGCCCGGGCATATATTCGAAGGTCACTGAATGAGTACCATGGGCCCGATTCACAAAGGTAAAGTGAGACGAAAGTCGAACTTTATAACTTTCCGTACTCACAAAGGGCATTTACTACTTGTAATGCCTTTTGTGAATATTGAAGTCGTAAAGTTAGATTTTCGGTATTTACAAAGGGCATTTACTACTCCTAAATGCTTTTTGTGAATACTGAAAGTCGTAAAGTTAGACTTTCGTCTCACTTAACCTTTGTGAATCGACCCTAAGTGTTGGCAGTGGAGCACTTTAGTCTAGAATTAAGAGAAATGTCAGGGCCATTCACCATATTTTGCAGCATGGGTGCTATTAGACCTGAACTTCCGGGTCCGCTAACACTTCCAGCAATGACGCAGGATAAGCATTTCCAGAAATGGGGTCAGAGCTATCCCCATAGCCAATATGAGAATAGAAGTGACAAACTTTGCAATTTAAACTATTGGACAAACCTGATAATATTATAATAAGCATGTTTTTGTAGATTTGACACTTCCTAGGCTACTCACAGTTATCTTTGAAAATCAGATTGAGTTAATTGACAACTAAAAAATCAGCTTTGACTGATTATAATATAAAACACATAAGACACATTTTCGTAGTTATTTCAAGACAAAACAGTTCTTGCCAATACCCTGATTCCTTCAGTGGTAGCACAATTTGCTTGTGCTTTTTTTATCATTGCAAGCCCAAAAATTGCTCCTGGCCTATTTTTGACAGAAGGTACAAATTTAGTTTACCTAGTGGGCTGTTGCAAAATATTCATGGTTGAGGCTGCCCTTATGTACAAAGCTAAAAATATTAGGTTTAGTGGCTTAATTTGAGCAGGTGGTTGCGGGTGGAGCCCACATTTTTGGGGTCCCACACTTATTTTTCCTCATCAGCCTTTGTTCCAGAACAGAGAGAGAAAAGCACAAGAGAATCAAAGGAGGAAGAGAAAAATAGAATACTGGCAAAGACAGTAAGCAAAGACGAAAAAACCTGCAGGACTGAGATAAAGGGGCATGGAGTGCCTGGTGGTAGTTGAAAGTGGTAGATGGTATTATCACATCTAGGCGAACTTGGTATTCAGCTCTACAGACATTTGAAATTTCCGGGCTTGGGCACCTGAGTAAAACTTTGGGCTTCAGCATTTATTATTTTAAAAATAAAACACTATTTAGTGGGTTACCGCATGTTATTTTGGGGTCTGCGACTGGAAAGTCACACGTTGAATCCCAAAATACTATTTCTTCCTCCTGAGATTAAGTGTGCGCCAATGAGTTGATAATATTGCTCCTTGTAAATGCACTGCCACACAATTGTGCTACACTAAATATAAATCCAATAGTTATTAATATCATGCCACATTGAGCAGTTCCCGAATATGTTGCACATTGAGCCACGTCCATGCAGGAATGCACCAGACTATTATTGACAAGCAGGAAAAAAATGTTACCTCTTCAGGAGTATTAGCTAGCTAGACTTCAGATACAAAGTTATGTTTTTTAGGAAGATTGGTCTAATTCCAAGACCCTACTGAAGAGATCAACAAAATGAAAGGCAATGGAGAGGTCAAGTAATAGGCCTGCCAGTACTCCACTTGAATTCATTGTAGTATTTAAATAATGCAGTGTGGAAGCCAGTGCTGCTTTTGTGCCACAGTCAGACCAGAAACTATTTTGGTAATATAAGAGAAGATTACTTTCTTCGATGAATGTAGACATTTGTCTGAAGCCAATCTTTCAATCTTTTTGTCTAAAAACTGTTAGTTGTTGGCTGGATGTTGGAATGAGTCCTTATTTGAAGGCCTATTTGTTTTATGGAGCTATTTTGTGAAGAGACCTTTATCCAATGAGCTATTGATAGTTCTGGCTGGATTTGCTGCCGAGCTATTCATTAGGATATTCTTCCATATATGAGCAGGACATGGGTCTGCTGGTGATCCTGCTGGCCTACAAGCTTTTGCAGCCTTGATGAAGTCCTGGGTGGTCGGGAGGCTAAAGGTGAGTAACTGGGGTTGTTTTCATGACTTGTTTTCTGATGAACTGTGTAGTACTGCTAGAATTGTGACTGAGCAATGAAGAGGGAAGCAGGGGGTCTAAAATTATTTGGAGAGTGATAAGTAATACAGGTACGCCAGGCACACAGCAAGTGCAATTGGTGATGCCTTTGACTGTGCTGCCAAGGCATCAGATTGCACTATGGCACTGACACTTCAGGTACTGTGGTTGGAGGATTCTTTTTTTCTGTGAAATTTTCTAGTGGGTCTGCTTTTGTTATCTTGAGGCCCATGGTCAGCTCTCCCTGTTTAGATCTCCTGTCTGATGTTAAGGTCTCTTGGCCACTGTCTACTTTTCAGACTGCAGGTCTGCTCTCCAGGACAGAGGGTAGTTTTCTCATGGATGTATGACGTTACAACGCATACTTTTACCACGCCTACCATTACCACGCATTTTTTACAATGCAGGATCCATGACAACGCATACCATTACCACGCATGTATTTACAACGCATATACCTTTACAACGCATACAATTACAACGTAAGTATTGGTAAGTATATAATATTTTTTATTATTTAATTTAATTTAATTTAATTTAATGTAATTTAATTTAATTAATTTAATTTAATGTAATCAATTTAATTTAATGTAATTTAAATTTAAACCCAAAACTGACCTTGAACCCCAAAAAATACCCCTTTACCCAAAAACCCAAAACTGACCCTGAACCCTAAAAATACCCCTTTACCCAAAAACCCAAAACTGACCCTGAACCCTAAAAATACCCATTTACCCAAAAACCCAAAACTGACCCTGAACCCTAAAAATACCCCTTTACCCAAAAACTAAAAACTGACCCTGAACCCTAAAAATAACCCTTTACCCAAAAACTGAAAACTGACCCTGAACCCTAAAAATACCCCTTTACCCAAAAACTGAAAACTGACCCTGAACCCTAAAAATACCCCTTTACCCAAAAACTGAAAACTGACCCTGAACCCTAAAAATACCCCTTTACCCAAAAACTGAAAACTGACCCTGAACCCTAAAAATACCCCTTTACCCAAAAACTGAAAACTGACCCTAAACCCTAAAAATACTGAAAACTGACCCTGAACCCTAAAAATACCCCTTTACCCAAAAACCCAAAACTGGCCCTGAACCCAAAAAATACCCCTTTACAAAAAAAACCAAATAATATTTTTAATAAAATAATATACTTACCAATACTTACGTTGTAATGGTATGCGTTGTAAAAGTACCTGCGTTGTAAATACATGCGTGGTAATGGTATGCGTTGTCATGGATCCTGCGTTGTAAAAAATGCGTGGTAATGGTAGGTCGTGGTAAAAGTTGCGTTGTAAAGGTTGTATACCTTTTCTCATAAGCAAGGCAGGCATTAGGTCACATGGCTTTCATGGCTCCAGTTAGCTTTTAATGCTAACCATTTCCGGTTCTTTCTTCTGATGAAAAGAAAATGAAACACCCATGCTGCAAACCATTTACAGGTTGAGCAGTGGATATTCCTACATGTGTGCACTGCATAGACATGGGCAATCTTTGGGGAGCATATATCTTAATTCAGTGTTTAGACATTGAGATGCAAAAAATCATCAGTTTAGTATCCATGCAATAAAACATTTAATTGAGTCCACTAAACATGTACAGAGTGAACTAACCATAACGGAGCCCATATTAATTTAGGAAAATAAATAAATAAAAGGAATACGCTCTCTTAATAAGGATACACATTCCAACAGGACAACTATGCGCTGTGCTCCATGTAGTTGCTGTCATTGACTAACTAAGATTTCTATTGAAGTCAAAAGCACAGTGAGTGCAAATAGGAACTGTGCAACATTATTAGCAAAAAGTGCATGAAAGGAAAAAAATGAAAACAAACTGATTTTCAATAAAACGAGCATTATAAAACCACTGCACTACTTCTGGCTAATGACCGTACTCTGCAACCCACGGCATTACTCCATGCGTTAATCTGTAAAAGATAAGCTACTTTTATAGTACTCTGGTGCATTTTTTTAAGTACCACAGATAATGGCTGTGTTTTGGAACTTCATATATTCAGAAATGTACTTTTTAAGTCTGGCTTTACATCACAGCAGCCTACTGATGTTATGCAATGAACAGAAAAGGAGCTTTAAGAAGCACACCTGAGATAGGGACTAGTTCTCCATCCACATATTGCTTACTTTGAGTATACTGTTTGATTGGGCAGAAGATGTGTGCTGCTATTCATAAAAAGTGCTTGACGCACTTCCATTGGCTCTTGAGGGAAGTTTAGTTAGCTAAAAAATGTAATGAAATGATAGCTTGCTATGGGAAGACTCTTTTACCTCGCTGTATTAGCATTGCATAGTATTATTGTTAAACATCATGACATGTTCACTGTGTGCATTAACTACAGAATGGAACATGTTTTTAAAGATTTGCTAATTCTATTGGTGAACTGAACTTCTCAATAAGGATAATCCCTCATTCAAAATGGACTTGCCATCCACAGTTATGTTGCAAAGGTGTCTTGCCATGTTTCTTTCTTCTCCATTTGCATTTGTGCCTTGCGGGTCAAGCCGTTTTTTTCTGCCCTCTGATCCCAGCTCTCCTTTGGACACACCAGTTGCTGCATCCACAACAGTCGCATGTTGACCCTTCCAGGGCCGGCCTGAGGCATGTGCAAGCTGTGCACCTGCACAGGGCCTCCAAACCCCAGGGGCCGCCACGCCAATATATATCCTATATATAATAATCCTCTGAGGATGGATACATATTTGCAAGGCGGCCCCAGTGGCAGGGATTTGGCGGCTTCCGGCTCTGTTCCACTTCGAAACACCCTGACCCACCGCCCCCCTCTTCGCTGGCCTCCGCGCCTCTTCCGGGGCCCCCAACCTACGCTCCCTGCTCAGGGCCGCCATGAGCCTAGAGCCGGCCCTGACCCTTCCATCCGCAACATCCCACTGTATCCGTTTGTTCTTGCCAATAGCAGAAGCCCTCACACAGACAGCCCCCCCTTAGCCATGAAGCCAGATAAGGAGAGTTTTTTGGCATAGCTGGCTCACATGGCCCAATTTTGACTATAAATTGTGACGATTTACAGGTAGGAGAAGAGAGCAACAAGTGTAGCCTCTTTTGAAATGTAAGCAATTACCTCTATTTTGCAATTACACAATTGTGTTATTTCACTGTCAAATCTGCAGACACAATGCGCACTCTACTCTTACACTGCCCTCTCTGCACATTGCTAATTCTGGTCCCCAATGCTGGCTTAAAATCTTTGTAAGTGGTGAGGAATGCTACTTCCCCCGAATTCCAGCGAGCAAAATGAGTAAACAGAATTCCAGAGAGTAAAACAAGTAAACAGACTTCTTGTAGGTGGTCCAAGAAAAGTTGCCTTCTCCTCTGAGTATTTTTTTAAGATTTTGGGATCAAATTTGTTAAAACGCCAGGCCCTCAAATGGTATTCAGAAAATATCCCAGTACTTTCATTTAATGCCAAGAAAGCCTGGCCTTTCCTAGGAGTGTTTGCTATTTTTTCAGATATCATAAGTCAAAAATTACTTCCACTATGTCATGGTCATCATTTTTTCTTGAGTGAACCCTTTATGCAAAGGATTACGTGCAATAGGCCAGTGCCAGAATTTTCCCATGGATACTCCCTCATAAGTATAGGTGCCCCAAAAAATTCACCCCGTGTACAAGGGTCAGCATTATGCCATTGGCACACCTCTATAAAACACCTCTATAAAACGAATAGAAGGTATCTTATGGCAAAAATGACTTCAAATGTCAGTTCCAGCATTTCGCTGTGGATGCATCCCATTTGCTAAGACTCACATGCAGCATATCAGGCCTGCATTTTGCCATGGGTAACACCTCACATTCTTCTGCCATTAGAGCCCTCCTATTCCATAAGGCAAGAATAACATCCGGTATGCCAGACAAGCAGCATGCTTGCAAGCATAACACTCATTCAAACACTCTCACATATACAAATTCTCTTAAGGGCACTCATTCTCTCACACACTCAGTTGTACACACTCTTAACACTCACTCTCACTATGTCTTACACTCTTTGGTATAGTTGTACTCTGTCATAGTCCCTCACCTAGACTGCCACTGACACTTCATTTTTTAGTCAAATCTGCCTCTATTGTGTTAGAAAAGCTTACACGGCTGCTGTCGCCGATATATGACTTGTCTCTTAGAGAAGCTTAGTAAAACATCTTCGCTATACACTGTTAAAAAACCATCACAGACAGTTGCAAGCGTTATCCAGAATATGGCACAACGTGCATACTGGGTCCTGCAATTTAACCTTGACATGTCTACCCTCCAGTCCCGACCTATATTGCTTGGCACACCGCAGCCCCTTCCGGAACATACCCACCCCAGAGAACACTCTTCATCGGAGCGGCCTGTCCCGCCACGGACTCTCATGGACTTCTTTACTTTTTCTTTTGTCCTGGCCGCCATTTTGCTGCTGTTCTCGGCCGCTTTTCTCTGGACTCCGACCCGCCATCTTTCCATTCCCTCCTCCTTTACCCTTTTCCCTCGTTTCTCCCTTGACAATCCTCAAATGTTTCTTCCCTTTTCTGTTTTGCCTTTCCTTGTTGCTGTGACTGCGTCCCCCCTCCGACCCCACTTAATGGAACTCTGCTCTCCTGGTTTGTTTTTTGTGGGTCTTGACCTGAGAAAATCTACTATGTGTATATATATGTATATAGAAATAACTTTAATCACTAGTATATGCAGTAGACCTTTGTATTCTCTACTATTCCTATGTGACTCTTTGAGTATATCCATTGTATATCTTCCTTGAGTGACTTTACTACTTGTACATTTGCAATTTTTCTTTCTGTTTGTTTCTCTTTCTTGTGTGACTTTACAACGTGTACATTTGCAATTTTTTTCTGTTTGTATCTCCTCCTTGTGTGACTTTAGATCTTGTACATTTGCAATTTTTTTCTGTTTTCCGTTTGCCCTGTATGGAACGCAAGTAATCCTAAGTCCTTATGTTCTGCAACTGGTTCTTACGTAAAGCGCTCTGACACCTTCGGGTAAAGTTCGCGCTATAGAAAATCGCATTAAATAAATAAATAAAATAAACTTTTAGCTCGCTTTAGAAGTCAAACAACCAGGATGAATTTGTGACCAACGAAACAATTATGCGTAACAATATTCGTATCCTTCCTCTCTTTCCCTCCCCTTGGCCACCCTGTCTGTTTTGCTCTCTCTCCTCCCCAGAGGCCGCCGCCCCCAGTGGGGATGTCAGACGGGTGCGTGGAGATGCCAGCACAGGCAGAACAGTTTCCGAGGCAGAAGGGGAGCAGTGGCTATCATGTTAATGGGCGTGCTGGCCATCTGTCCTCTCGGGGCGCGCTGTAGCCTGGACGTCTAGCGCCCCGTTTCACGACAGAAGACGCGGAGCTTGCGACGGGGACCCCCAGTGAAGAACTGCCAAAGATCATCCCGGCATGCCCCGGGACGAAGAACAAAAGGCGAGAGAGTTATTTTGGCAAAAGGGAAAACGACCGCGAACTCGTGCGCACTCCTGCGTACAACTGCGTGCTTGGTAGAGAATCTTGAACGGGCGTCGTTTGAAAGATTACGTAAAAGTAAAATAAATCTACATTGCAAAGGAGAAGCCTGTGAATAGAGAGAGAGTTTGAGAGGTGGCATGTGGTGACTCTTCGTTTGCACGCTAGTGGAGTTTAGAGATTAGGAACAAAGGAATATTTGGAGGAAAAGGGAAATTCCACCTGACAATTCACAAATGGTTCACGCACGTGGGAGATCGGACGTCTAATGAACTGCTGTGGGGGCAGCTGAGGCCAGTTGCTTGCACCTTACAGGTGAATGAACTTAGGGCCATATGTATCAAGCCAAATTGCATTCGAAACCAATTTCGGCGTTTGCGAATGCAATTTGCCCAAATGGTGTGTATTAAGCAAATCTGCGTGCAAAATAAGGAATCGCAAAATTTGCGATTCCTTATTTTGCGATTGCATTTATGGAATCGCAAATTTTGCGATTCCTTAAATGCAATGTAAGAAGCATTAAAAAAAAGCAAATTGGCCTTAAGGAATCGCAAATTACCACCAACTTCAAGTTGGTGGTAATTTGCGAATTCCTTGAAAAATGCACTTTTTGTATTTTTCAAAGTGCACTGTGAAGCACATACATGCCCTTAGGGCATGTATGTACACCACATGTGCACCCATGCTAATTTCAGGGGTGCAACAGGGTGTCCTTTGGACACTCCTGCACCCTTGAAATTATTCTCAATTTGCGATTCTCAAATTGCAAATCGCAAATAGAGAATAACTTCCCATTCATTCCAATGGGCCTCCTGGCCCATAGAAATGAATGGGAAAGTATTCCTTAATTGTGATTCGCAATTTGCTAATCGCAATTAAGGAATTTTAAGAAATTGCAAAAAAATGCGATTTTCTACATTATACCAATTTGCGAATCTAAAATAGCGATTTCTTAAAAATCGCTATTTGAGATTCGCAAATAGGTACCTTCATACATATGGCCCTAACTCTTTTGCTTTCAGCTAGCATTTGAAGTAAATGAGAAGAAATTCCTCGATTTCTTCTCCTGCGTTTATGTTTTAGCCCAATGACCAGGAACCCTTATGGCACAGCGTGATACAACAGAAAGCATTCAAAACCGGTCAGCTGGAACAGCCACGCAGGCCGGATCAAAATATGTATGCCTCAATGCCATCCTCGAATCGTAGTTTACGTGTAGCCCAGTACGCTAACGTGTTCACTGCACGAGGTCACAGGCTTAGTCTCAGTGTGCCCACTCAGATGTTGTGAGGTTAGAATAAAAGAGCCTAAGTCTTCAGGGTAGCAATAAACGTCTGTCATCAGAGCAAATAAAGCCACCTGGAAAGTAATTTGTGCGTGTCAAAACAGTGCTGTTCTACATCTGTGTCACAGCCCTTCATTAACATTAATAAAAAGCACACCAGAACAAGACTTTTAAACAAACAGTATCAGTTATTTCCAGGGCTTTAAGTGGGATGAAAAAACTGGGGCGTGGCCAAGGTAATTAACGGCGTTGTTTAAAACACGTAACCTAAAATCTGTGCTCAGCGTAGTGGTCCACCCGACTTGTATTTTGATGTTTCTGTCTTTGCATCCAGATATATGATACAGCAAGTAACATCATATGTACAAGTAAGGACTATTGGCTTTGTCAATGGCTGTTAGTTTCATAAGATAAATAAGCAACAACTATGGCCTGTATATCATATTGAAAAAGCTTCCACTTGAAACCCTGGTGACACCACAACAATGTTGTTGCACCTGAGTCAAAAAGAGAAGGGAAATCCAGAGAGAAAATTACTCTCTTTAAAGGATTTCCCGTCACCTACAAAGCTCCCCTGGCATGAGGTCATGCCATAACTTCTCCACTAGTGAGAAGTGAGCAGAGTGAGCAGCACACAGCAGACACTGCTGTCACTGCAGTCCGAGGAAAACGGACCGCCTGTGCCAGGGCACAAAACAGAGCTCGATAGACACCCTTTCGAGGCCCCCTTTAAAGAAGCATTTAAAATGCAATGGTCTCTCTTTTGCAAAAGTTAGAGCTGTTGGCATTGTTTATGAAAACAGATCAATATATGGCATTGCCATTTACAATGACAATAGC
The DNA here is from genome assembly GCF_964261635.1 of Lissotriton helveticus. Taxonomy (NCBI): domain Eukaryota; kingdom Metazoa; phylum Chordata; class Amphibia; order Caudata; family Salamandridae; genus Lissotriton; species Lissotriton helveticus. The sequence continues at coordinate 1,352,701,609 of NC_136067.1, forward strand.
TTAATCTCTCGCAAATTTGAGTAGTGAATAGTTGTCATAGAGTTAGTAGTAGATAGAGCGAGTAGTATAGTGATTTGAGTAGTAGAGAGTAAGTAGTAGAGAATGAGTAGTAGAGTAGTTGAGAGTAGTGGTGAGTAGAGTAGTAGAGCGAGTAGTATAGAGTTAGTAGAGTCGTAGATAGTGAGTAGTAGATAGTAGAGAGTGATTAGTAGAGTGTGAGTAGAGTAGTAGAAAGTGAGTAATAGAGTAAGTAGTAGAGAGTGAATAGTAGAGTGAGTTATAGTGAGTAGCAGAGTGATTAGTAGAGAGCACGTAGTAGAAGAGTAGAGAGTGTGTTGTAGAACATTATAGTTAGTACTAGAGAGTAATAGAGTTATTAATAGAGTAGTAGTGAGTAGTAGAGTTGTAGAGTACTGTAGTGAGTATAGTGAATATTAGAGTGTGAGTAGAGAGTAGTAGAGTGAGTAGGGAGTATTAGAGAGTTGTAGAGTAAGAAGTAGAGTACCAGAGGGAGTACTAGAGAGAGTAGTAGAGAGAGTATTAGAGAGTTAGTAAAGAGTGAGTAGTAAAGTGCGAGTAGTAATGTGTGAGTAGTAAAGCCCGAGTAGTAAAGAGTGAGTAGTGGAGTGAGTAGTAGAGTAGTAGTGAGTAGTCGAGTAGTAGAGAGTAGTAGTGAGTATAGTAGTAGAGAGTAGTAGAGCGAGTAGTATAGAGTTAGCAGAGTTGTAGATAGTGAGTAGTAGATAGTAGAGTGATTAGTAGAGTGTGAGTAGAGTAGAGTAGTAGAAAGTGATTAGTAGAGTAAGTAGTAGAGAGTGAGCAGTAGAGTGAGTAATAGTGAGTTGTAGTAGAGTTAGTAGTAGATAGAGAGCGAGTAGTCTAGTGATTTGAGAGTAGTAGAGAGTGAGTAGTAGAGAATGAGTAGTAGAGAGTAGTGGTGAGTAGAGTAGTAGAGAGTAGTAGAGCGAGTAGTATAGAGTTAGTAGAGTTGTAGATTGTGAGTAGTAGATAGTAGAGAGTGATTAGTGGAGTGTGAGTAGAGTAGAGAGTAGTAGAAAGTGAGTAGTAGAGTAAGTAGTAGAGAGAGCGTAGTAGAGGAGTAGAGAGTGTGTTGTAGACTATTAGAGTTAGTACTAGAGAGTAATAGAGTTATTAATAGAGAGTGAGTAGTAGCGAGTAGTAGAGAGTTGCAGAGTACTATAGTGAGTAGTGCGTATGGTGATTAGTAGATTGTGAGTAGATGGTAAAGTGAGTAGTAGAGTAGTAGAGAGTGAGTAGTAGAGTGAGTAGGGAGTATTAGAGAGTTTTAGAGTAAGTAGTAGAGTACTAGAGGGAGTAGTAGAAAGAGTACTAGAGAGAGTAGTAGAGAGTGAGTAGTAAAGAGTGAGTAGTAAAGAGCAAGTAGTAAAGTGCGAGTAGTAAAGTGTGAGTAGTAAAGTGTGAGTAGTAATGTTCGAGTAGTAAAGAGTGAGTAGTAAAGAGCGAGTAGCAAAGAGTGAGTAGTGGAGTGAGTAATAGTGAATAGTATAGAGTGTGCAGTAGAGAGTGCGTAGTAGAGAGTGCATAGTAGAGAGTGCGTAGTAGAGAGTGTGTAGTAGAGTATTAGAGTGAGTACTAGAGAGTAGTCGAGATTGAGTAGTAGAGTAAGTAGGGAGTATTAGAGTTGTAGAGTAAGTAGTAGAGTAGTAAAGTGAGTAAGAGTGAGTAGTAGAGAGTGAGTAGTAGAGAGTGCGCAGTAGAGTATTAGAGTGAGTACTAAAGAGTAATAGAGTTATTAATAGAGTGAGTAGTAGAGAGTTGTAGAAAGCACTACAGTGAGTAGTACTGAGTATTGTGAGTAGTAGAGAGTGAGTAGAGAGTAGTAGAGTGAGTACTAGAGAGTAGTTGAGATTGAGTAGTAAAGTGAGTACTAGAGAGTAGTTGAGATTGAGTAGTAAAGTGAGTAGGGAGTATTAGAGAGTTGTAGAGTAAGTAGTAGAGTAGTAGAGTGAGTAGTGAGAGTATTAGAGAGTAGTAAAGAGTGATTAGTAGTGAGTGAGTAGTAGAGAGTAGTAGAGTTGAGTAGTAGAGAGTGAGTAGTAGAGGGTAGAGAGTAGTAGAGAGAGTAGTAGAGAGTGAGTAGTAGAGAGTGAGTAGTAGATAGTTGAGAGCGAGTAGTAGAGTGTAGTAGAGAGTAGTAGAGAGTAGTAGAGAGAGTAGTGGAGAGTAGTAGAGTAGAGTAGTGGAGGTTGGAGGGTAGGGTGAGAGTGGAGTTTTATGGTGAGGGTGGAGTTGGAGGGCGGAGTTAGAGGGTGCAGTTGGAGGTTGGAGTTGGAGGGTGGAGTTAGAGGGTGGAGTTGGAGGGATGAGTTGGAGGCTGGAGTTGGAGGGGGGAGTTGGAGTTGGAGGGGGGTGTTGGAGAGGAAGGGTGGAGTTGGGTTGTGGAGAGTGGAGTTGGAGGGTGCAGTTGGAGGGCGCAGTTGGAGGGTGGAGGGTGGAGTTGGAGGGTCGAGTTGGAGGGTGGAGTTGGAGGGATGAGTTGGAGGCTGGAGTTGGAGTTGGAGTTGGAGAGGGGAGTTGGAGTTGGAGGGTGGTGTTGGAGTTGGAGGGTGGAGTTGGGTTGTGGAGGGTGGAGTTGGAGGGTGCAGTTGGAGGGTGGAGTTGGAGGGTGGAGGGTGGAGTTGAAGGGTGGAGTTGGAGGGTGGAGTTGGAGGGTTGAGTTAGAGGGTGGAGTTGGAGGGTGGAGTTGGAGGGTGGAGTTTGAGTTGGAGGGTGGAGTTTGAGTTGGAGGGTGGAGTTTGAGTTTGAGGGTAGAGTTTGAGGGTGGAATTGGACGGTGGAGTGTAGGGTGGAGTTGGAGGGTGGAGTTGGAGGGTGGAGTTTGAGTTGGAGGGTGGAGTTGGAGTTGGAGGGTGGAGTTGGAGGGTGGGGTTGGAGGGTGGAGTTGGAGGGTGGAGGGTGGAGTTGGAGGGTGGAGTTTGAGTTGGAGGGTGGAGTTTGAGCTGGAGGGTGGAGTTGGAGGGTGGAGGGTGGAGTTGGAGGGTGGAGTTGGAGGATGGAGTTGGAGGTTGGAGTTGGAGGGTGGAGTTGGAGTTTGAGTTGGAGGGTGGAGTTGGAGTTTGAGTTGGAGGGTGGAGTTGGAGTTTGAGTTGGAGTTTGAGTTGGAGTTTGAGTTGGAGGGTGGAGTTGGAGGGTGGCGTTGGAGGGTGGAGTTGGAGGGTGGAGATTGAGTTGGAGGGTGGAGTTTGAGTTGGAGGGAAGAACTGTGTAAAATTCAACCTTTGGGACGCTCACCTGGAAGTTCCTTGCCATCAGGAGGACCCTTGTTTTGCCGAAGTTTCCCGCGCTGTAAGTGCGCCATCGCCAGCCTCTCCCTCCCGCCGCCACGACCTACCAACTCAGCGGCCGCAGTGCGGGGGGACTACACGGACCAGAATACCGAGCGGGACTGCCCCGCCCTCCAGCCGCACTTCCGCTCCCGGAGGTGCTTAAAGATCCTGCGCTTCCCCAGGGGAGCGGGAGAACTGTGTAAATTTCAACCTTTGGGACGCTCACCTGGAAGTTCCTTGCCATCAGAAGGACCCTTGTTTTGCCGAAGTTTCCCGCGCTGTAAGCGCGCCATCGCCTGCCTGTCCCCCCCCGCCGCCGCGACCTACCAACTCAGCGGCCGCAGTGCGGGGGGACTACACGGACCAGAATACCGAGCAGGACTGCCTCGCCCACCAGCTGCACTTCCGCTCCCGGAGGCGCTTAAAGATCCTGCACTTCCCCAGGGTAGCGGGAGAACTGTGTAAATTTCAACCTTTGGGACGCTCACCTGGAAGTTCCTTGCCATCAGGAGGACCCTTGTTTTGCCGAAGTTTCCCGCGCTGTAAGCGCGCCATCGCCCGCCTGTCCCCCCCGCCGCTGCGACCTACCAACTCAGAGGCCGCAGTGTGGGGGGACTACACAGACCAGAATACCGAGCGGGACTGCCCCGCCCACCAGCTGCACTTCCGCTCCCGGAGGTGCTTAAAGATCCTGCGCTTCCCCAGGGGAGCGGGAGAACTGTGTAAATTTCAACCTTTGGGACGCTCACCTGGAAGTTCCTTGCCATCAGGAGGACCCTTGCTTTGCCGAAGTTTCCCGCACTGTAAGCGCACCATCGCCCGCCTGTCCCCCCCCGCCGCCGCGACCTACCAACTCAGCGGCCGCAGTGTGGGGGGACTACACGGACCAGAATACCAAGTGGGACTGCCCCGCCCACCAGCCGCACTTCCACTCCCGGAGGCGCTTAAAGATCCTGCGCTTCCCCAGGGGAGCGGGAGAACTGTGTAAATTTCAACCTTTGGGACGCTCACCTGGAAGTTCTTTGCCATCAGGAGGACCCTTGTTTTGCTGAAGGTTCCCGCGCTGTAAGCGCGCCATCACCCGCCTGTCCCCCCAGCCGCCGCAACCTACCAACTCAGCGGCCGCAGTGCGGGGGGACTACACGGACCAGAATACCGAGCGGGACTGCCCCGCCCACCAGCCGCACTTCCGCTCCCGGAGGCGCTTAAAGATCCTGCGCTTCCCCAGGGGAGCGGGAGAACTGTGTAAATTTCAACCTTTGGGACGCTCACCTGGAAGTTCCCTGCCATCAGGAGGACCCTTGTTTTGCCGAAGTTTCCCGCGCTGTAAGCGCGCCATCGCCCGCCTGTCCCCCCCGCCGCCACGACCTACCAACTCAGCGGCCGCAGTGCGGGAGGACTACACGGAGTAGAATACCGAGCGGGACTGCCCCGCCCACTAGCCGCACTTCCGCTCCCGGAGGCGCTTAAAGATCCGGCGCTGCCGTCGCGGGACGCGCAGGCAATCGCCGGGCTGAGCCCGGGCAGAGGGCGGGCCGTCTGTGGCCGTCAGGGGCTGGCCAGGGCTGGGCTGGGCCTACTCCCTGTCTCATACATCTTCAGACATATGATCGGGACTCCACAGTAAGATAAGACATCTATAACTCAGTGCTATTGTGTACTTATTATTATTGTGTCTATAAGCACAGTTTGCCAGTTAGTCTGGTAGCCTTTGGAGTGTTCACTTGTGCTTACCGACTTGATAATCAACATGCCCTCTCGCCATTCTAGGGGTAGACCCTCCCTAGTGGGAGGGTCAGTTAGAGGGACTCTGGATAGTTTTATCACCAGAGCAACCTCAGTTCTAGAAAGGGAGATAGTTCTAGCGGAACGACGCTTGTCTGCAGAACATCTCAGCAACAAGCGTTCGTCCCTGGGCCCTATACAGCAGGCAACTACACCAGTTACTATCAGGCAAGCAGTTTGCTCAGCTCCTAACTCATCAAGTGACAGTAGAATTCCCCGACTTTTGCAAGAGAGGTCACCCTCAACTAACTCACACATTAACCAAAGTATGGACCCGTCTAACCCCCCCACCAACTTTACCCCAGCTGTGGTTGTTTTATCAGGAGATTCCACACAAAAGGCAAAAACCCCACAACTTGAGGTCCAGGGGACCAAAAATAAAAGATCAGAGCAAGGACCTCCGTCAAAAAAAAGGAAGATGGGGGGGGGGGGAGTCTCCACAGCAACCGTGGTAAAACACCACAAAACCAGAAGGGCACTTTAAAAGACTCACGTGTAACACCCAGACTTGTCCAGTCTGACCAATATTTGGAAGCAGACACGCTAACTAAGAACTTACTGGGAAATATAGAGAAATTGATGAGATCATTAATAATGCCGCTAATAGAGAGAATGAAGAGGGTAGCGGAACATCTAGGGACAATAGAAAAAGCGATTGGAAATAATACCTCTCTAATTAAGAATTTTTCAATACCTAGCAAAACACCCTTACCAAGATCGACTCCTACTGAACCGAACAGAAACATGGCAGCCCCCCAAACTAAGAAAGTCCATGAAAGAGATCCTTCCCCAGTTAACACCAAGTCACAGAGGCAGAAAGAGACAACAGGGACAAAGAATAAAGAGATGGAAGCTGGAGTACAATTCTGTGCTCCAAAGCCCTGTCATATTAATACGTCTATAACTCCTTCCTTAGGTTTGATCACTGGGGGAAAAAGGTACGCATAGATCTACCACCAGAAGCAGCTCCATTAGTCGTGATACTAGCAGGGGTACCAGTTTTAGAGAATGGGGTGAAAGAAGGATTCCACCAACTAAAAAACAAAGTCGTATTTTGGTTACGACAAAACAGACCACTACCCCTAAAGATTAATGGAGAAATACTTAATGTACGACGGGTAGATTGAGTGGGACGTAGACCTAAAAACACCCAAGGAGATCTAATTATCATTAATTTTAGGGACCACAGGGCAGTCTCTCACATCACTGACTGGTTTCAAGAAAAAGGGACCAATGGTATAATACCGTATGATTTAACATACTTTTACCCCAGGGCTCAACTGAGTAATCCCCAGACCCCTCGAGTTCCACCTCTATTTAACATACAAGGGCACACATACAACATCCCCACCTATAATCGTTGTGTCCCCCTTTCGGGGTAGGAGGGAGTAGACTGACTCTCTTCAATGAAGGGCATGAAGAGAGCCATAGATACTAATCCTAGGGAAACACACATTAGCAACTTTCCTAAAGTCCCCTTTGAAAAAAGCACAGAATACCCTAACCCCGTACAACCATCAGAGTATGACTTAGACTTATCTGATGGGGTTCGTTCAGCGAGGCAAGATGGCGGCCGCCTTGGACGGCTGAACGGCAGCACGACTGAAGAGATGCCGGCAGACGATTTGACCCGCTTCGTTGCTTAAACCTGCATTCAGCATCCAGTTTCTGCACAAACATACGAGCGTGTATCCCTGCGGTTTGTAAAGGCCTTGCTCCGGAAAGAAAAAACGGTGATTGTGAACTTGCCGTATGCCCCGTATGCCCCTTACCTGTAATCGACCGCTAAGGCGGCTCCTACGGGAGCTGACACAAACTGCGAGGAGGGTTGCGTCAGGAGGCGCAGCAGGGGGAGGTTTGATCGCGGAGCTCACGGAGTTTGCCGATTGGAAGCGGAGCTTGCGAGGAGGACGGCGCTTGCTTCACAGATCTCGGCAACAGCTCCTGAGAGCAAAGAAGAAAACGAGCCCTCAGGGGGAAGGAGAGCCTAAAGGATTACGGAGCAAGCTGGAAGCTCCTAAAGAAGAGGAGGGAAGCGATCAGGACTCTGAAGCTGCGGGTAAGGGGGATTTTGGTGTTAAAGAGAGGAGAAAATTGATAATGGCTCCTAAAATGAATGCTGCAGCCAAAGCGGCTGCAAAAAGGAAAGCTGCTGCGGAGCAGGCAGGGCTGACATTGGAAAAAGGGGGAGATGGAATGAAAAGGAAAATTCAAAGTCCAATATCCCCGGTTAAAAAAGCAGCACAGCAAGGAGTGGTGAAAGCTAGTCACGGTACTACCCCAATTACGAACATCTTTCAAAAGATAAGGAAAGACAAGGAGATTATTGGCGATGCGCTGGAGGACTCTGAATTAGGGTCCAAAGAGAAAGATAATTTGAAGGACGAAATGACGGGTGTACAGGTCTTAGGTCTTCAGAGTCAGGTGATGGGCTCCATAAACAAAGAGGAGGGCGGTAATGTGCTGCCATACGGAGTGGAGAATACTGAAAATCTGGAAAACTCTATTCAATCTGTATCCCAACCCGAGCCTAATATATGTACTATGCCGGTGCTAGAACAAGCCACTAAAATCCCAAATCAGGAGCTGGAGGGGGGAATGGAGCAGGAGCAGGAGCAGGAGCTCAAGGAGAGTGCAGAAACTGCAGAGAATACAGAAACTTTTGAAGATAAAAAAGAGGCTCCTAGCGAGGCCTTCTTCTCACTCTCTGAGGGAGGGGAATGGTCGGATGAAGATGAAGGGAGCTTGGATCAAGAGGAAAGTGGCTCTGCCTCAGAAAGTGACCCTGATCGGGAAGAGGCTTTACCCTCAACATCAGCTGGAAAATCTAGTATAGGACCTGGAATACGCGGTCAGAGACATGATCAGCCTCAGCGTAATCCACTAATAGAGAGCCCTGGTGGAGATCTAGCACAGATGTCACTGCTGGAGGTAATACATCAAGAAATATTGGCGCACAGAGAAGAGGCTCGACAAGAGAGCCGTAAGTCACAAGCAACAGCTAGGAAAATACAAGGAGCGGTAAGGAAATTGGCAAGAGTATGTACGAACTTGGGAGAACGGGTGACTAATCTTGAGGAAAGAATTGTGACGACAGAATCAGAAACGACTACTACCTTGCACAAAGTGGCTCAGCAAGGTGAGCAGCTGATTGACGTGCAGTGGAAGCTCGAGGCGTTGGAAAATAGAGCGAGACAAAATAATCTACGTATTCTTGGAATACCGGAGGGATCAGAAAATACGGACACAAGAGCCTTCGTGATAAAACTTTTTGAGCATGCCTTCACTGAATTGAAGGGGTGGGATTGGCCGAAGGAGATACAGAGAGCACATCGTACCCCCGCTAGAGTTCATAAAAATGCTAAAGAGGGAGATAAACCTAGAGCGATTTTAATCTTTCTGGGTAATTTTAATCTGAAACAGGCAATTTCAGAAAAAGCAAGACCGGATTCGAAAAAGAATATTGATGGCTTTTCTTTCTTTGTCCGACCGGATTTTTGTCATGTCACGGTGGAGAGACGCTGGCGGCTCAGGCAGATGATAAAACCATTTCAGGACAAGGGCATGCAAGTTTATCTAATTAATCCGGCACAACTCAAAGTAATTAATGGGGGCAGAACCCTGTATTTTTCCTCGGAGGTCAAAGCAAAAGAGTATCTTGATTCTCAAAGCTCTTAGACGGTATTTTGCACTGTGGTTGTACGATGGCTGTATTATGGATGTGACTAGATAGAATTGTACAGGGTGTTGGTGTAGGTGCTGGTGCTGGTGTAGGTGGCACATAGGTTTAGGGAGGTAAACGGGTCTACGGGTTCATGATGGTTAATATTGAATCTCTTCAGTTAGTACTGCAACCATCACATGCACAGACCACTGGGTCTGAGCGCCTCTGTAAGGGGGAGGAAGGGGAGGAGGGGGGGAAGGGGTGGGAGGGGCAAGAGTGTTGAAGGGGAGGAAGGGTGGAGCGGGGGGTTCAAGGGGAGGGCAGGGGGGGTGGGGGTGGGGAAAAAGGGAGAAAAAAATATTGAGATGAAAAAGGGCCAAATACCAGTTCGGGATGGTTTTGATAGATGTGTGTATACAATCAGGTTGGAATTGAAAAAAGATAATAATGTCAGACATTAGGATATGCACTATTAATGTAGGGGGCTTAAATGATTGGAAGAAGAGACAGAGACTGAATCAATTTGTGAAGTTTAACAATATTGATGTAGCTTGTATCCAAGAAACACACTTACCCTGGGCTAAAAGGAATTTATTGAGTATCCCTGGCTATAATCTATTAGGCTGCTCGTCCCAAACATCAACTACAAGGGGAGTTGCTATTGTAGGGAAACGTAATCTGGGGGGAGCGAGACGCACCAAAACAGATGGCTCAGGTAGATGGGCCTTGGTTGAGCTGGAGCTGGGCATTACTTTAGGGGTAATTTATGGTGCAAATGAGGATGACCCAGAAGTGTTCAATTTGATGGAGGAGGAAATGGCTAACTGGGGTACCCCTGTAGTGTTATGTGGCGATTTAAACATTTCGGTAAATTGGAGTCAAAAAGACAATTACAAAGGACGTAAACAGAAGGTGTATAGAGCATTAAGCTCTCTTATAGTGTCGCATGGTTTGTCTGATGTATGGTCGGAAAAAGTTATTGGAGACCCAGGATACACATACTTTTCATTTCCAGCTCAGAAATTCTCTAAGTTAGATTATTTTTTTATCTCTACGGGTGAATTAGGGAAGGTTAAAATTGCCAAAATGCCAAGATTGATCTCAGATCATAACCCCTTGATATTGACATACAGAGTATGTAATGTAGCTAAAAAGACAACCAAATGGACTTTTGAAAAGAAACTTCTAAACGATGAAAGATTTGTTACACATATAAAACAGTGGGCAAAGGAGTTTTTCGAAATAAATAGATATAGTTCGTCCAGGAATGGGGTTTGGGAAACTTTTAAAGCAGCTTTAAGGGGGGAAATCATTAGTTGCTCCGCAAGATTAAGAAAGGAGGACAGAAAGAAACTTGAAACGCTCCTCTTAGAGCTAACAGAATCAGAAAATCGGCATTTAGAAGAAATAAGATTAGGTAATGATGGGAGGGAAACAGCTAAAAGTATTGCGCTGATTAAAGGGGATGCTCTAAGAATATTTACGCAAAAAGAGACCAGAGAATACCAGACATCGCGAGCTAAAAGATATGAGACAGGAGAGCAAGCTGGCAGGGTGTTGGCATTGCGCATAAGGCAAGATCTCAATAAGAATAACATAAAGAAGCTGGAAGAGAATGGAATAGGTTACACTGAGCCTAGTGAGATAATGGGGGTCTTTCAAAGATTTTACCAAAATTTATATGATCAAGAGGCCAGCCAGATACCATCTAGACTAGATTTCGGAATTCCTTATCCAGTTTTAGAGGAAAGGGATATAGAGCAGCTGGAGAAAGATATATCCCCTGAAGAGATCAGAGTTGCGTTACAAGAACTTGCGGCAGGTAAAGCGGCAGGCCCAGACGGGATACCTATTGAGTTATATAAAACTCTAGAAGAGGAATTACTGCTTATAATTCTAGATCTCTTTAATGGAATAGTTTGTTCAGGGAAGATTCCAGATTCATGGAAACTGACTAATATCGTGGTCTTCCATAAAAAAGGTAAACCAGAAGATAATCCAGGGTCTTATAGGCCTATTTCTTTAATAAATGCAGACACTAAACTGTATTCAAAGGTGTGGGCGAAGAGGATGGGAGGAGTCATTGGTCAACTTGTCTCTCCTTGGCAGCATGGGTTTGTCCCGGGAAGAGGTACGACGGATCACATCTCGCGGGCAATTTCCATGTTCGATGCGTCAGCTGCCACGGGGAAGGAGATGGCCATGATTCTCCTGGACGCTGAAAAAGCCTTCGATCGAGTAGTTTGGAAATTCTTATGGGAGGTTTTGCTCAGTAGAGGGTTCGGAGGAAAATGTTTGAAAGCTATAAAAGCCATGTATGAAGATCCGGTAGCCCGAATTACAACTATGGGGTTACAGTCAGAAGAAGTGGTTATTAGGAGAGGGACGCGCCAGGGGTGTCCCTGTTCCCCTATACTTTTCGCGCTGTACATAGATCCACTAATTAGAAAAATTCTGGCTTCAGATCAAATCTCTCCGGTTAAACTCAATGGTCATGCCACTAAAATATTGGCCTATGCAGATGACTTGGCGATAACAACTACCAACCCACAGATGGCCATGACAGAATTGATTCAATTAGCTAAAACTTTTGGGTCTCATTCGGGGTACAAGCTAAATGAAGGAAAAACTATAATAATCAGCACTAAGAATATATATAAGGTTGATCGAAGCTATGTGGATTCTGCAGTTTATTTGGGGGTGAGGATTAACGCGAATGTGGAGAAAATTGTACAAGAGAACTATGTACCCTTGATAACATCAATAGATAAAGAGCTGAGAAGAGTAGACGTCCTACATCTATCATTAATCGGTAGAGTGAACGTTTTGAAGATGTCTATGTTTCCTAAAATTTTGTATCTTTTCCGGGCCATACCTTTACTGATAGATGAAAGTGTATTTAGGAAATTGGAAGCAGTTTTCTCACAATTTCTATGGCAATATGGGAAAATTCGAAGATCTTTAGCTAGACTATCAGCTCCATTGGAAGGTGGGGGTTTGACGGCACCAAACTTGAGATTATATCATTGGGTTTGTCTTATATTACAAATGAATGTTCTGTTCAAATATGATGATAATGAGGTCTTAAAAATACTAGATAGAACTCCAACAATATATGAATTATTAGTTGGCAGAAAAGCAGTGGGTTTGCTTACTCGAGAAATAAACTATAGGTATTTTAAAAGGAGTGGGAGTAGGTTGATGATGAGTGCTTGGGGTTTATGGAAAGCAGTAAAGAGATATTTGAAGATTCCGAAAATTAATTGTATTACAGACATTTGGCATGCAAAACCTTTTGAGCATCTAGGGCAGAATAGAAATAGTAAGCGATGGAAGGAAGCGGGGATTAAGTGTCTTGGCGATGTTATGGTAGAGGATGGAATTTTGGGCTTTGATGTGCTTCAACAAAAATTTGGTATACCAACTGACCAATGGTTTCTATATAGACAGCTAGAAGGAACAGTTAAGGCTGTTAGACCTAGGATTCGGATTCAGGAGCTTAACCCAATTCTGAAATATGTGAGGAATGGTGGTAAGAAGATAAAAATTGGCTACAGCTATCTTCTCCAAGGTTTGGGGGATGATATCGGGCGAGTGGAATCTGACTGGGCGGAAAGAATTAGTGATCCAGATGTGGATATTGATTATGTTCTTGCAATGAATAAAAAGGTGCTAAGAGCTTCAAATTTAAAAGCACAGCATTATAAAACTATTTTTAATTTATATTATACACCTGCCAAATTGTATAAATGGGGTAAGAGGGATAATGATAGATGCCCCAGGTGTGATCAAGGACCAGCAGACCTACCCCATATGTTTTATAAATGCCAGAATATGAATCCGGTCATTATGGAAATTGAAAGATTTATAACAGGGTTGTTAGAGGAACAGATTACCTTATCCCCTACGATGGTTTTGATCGGTAGGGATGCTAGTCTAAGATTAGAATATGAAGCGGAAGCCTTTATCTTTATCTCCATGGCTGTGCTGAGGATTCTAATCTCGGCTGGATGGAAAGATCCGGTAGCCCCCACTTTCCAGCTGTGGATTACTAAACTGCTGGGAATACACAATAGTGAGGAATGTTTATACGAGTTTAAAGGAAGAAGAATGAGGGAATTGGGTTTGAAGATATGGGCCCCGTTAAAGAAATGGAGAGAAAATAGATGAGTAAGAATGTAAGGATCATAATGATGAGATTTAAGTTAGTATTATTAATAGTATATGTTAGTTGCATGTCTTATTGTCAGATTAGGTTGAACTTATATTTTGCTGTGTTGTGTACTTCTTTTTTTTTTTTTTTTTTGTATATCTGATTTGTACTTTGGTAAGTTATGTATGTATGTGGTTTTCTTTTGTTGCCCTGAATTTTCTCAATAAAAAAAAAAAAAAAAAAAGACTTATCTGATGGGGCAACGGGACACAGTACTAATAAAGCCAACCCCCCTTTAAAATCGAATATGGGTGACCTAAAGCCTATATATGTACTAGAACAGGATGGAGATTCCCCGGTTAGGGATACAGGCTATCACCAGCTGCCCCCTCCTTCGGGGTTACCAAATCCCTTTAATACAGAACTAGCTCAAATATTACCTACAGCTTCCGAGGGGTGTAACAGCAAAGGAAATAATTCTCAATTGGATTTTTTAATTTGGAATATTGCAGGACAGCGTTCTAAAATAACAAACGCTGTTTGGCTTGACTTTACCTCTAGGTTTAAAATATTATGCTTCCAGGAGACCTGGGCCGTAGAAGAGCTCCATATGGAAGGCTACAAAACCTACTTCTCGCCAGCTCAAAAAAGTCCATCAGGGAGAGCAAGGGGAGGCTTAACAACCTATATATCAAATTTACTACAAGCACTTGAAATAAAACCCATTAAATTGGAACTTAACTTCCAGGTCCTTGAGATATATCTAAATAAAACAGATACCTTCCTCTTGGTAAATTTCTATAACAATCTTTCGGAGGGAGAATCAGCTAGTTTAATAACTCTTATCGGCTCAATATTATTATCGAAAATAAGGAGGATACCAACAAAAGTTATAATTATCTGGGGTGGAGATTTTAACTTGGGCCCTTGCCAGGACAGTAACAGAAACATCTGTGGCATCCACGATGAGAGTAACAACCCAATTTTACATTTTAAACATACAGCTTTGGGCAGTTGCATAAATGAAACCATGTTTGAATTAGACCTGGCAATAGCAAATAAACCCACCACCACAGACACAGTGATGGCTGCCACTTTTCATGGGCGGGGTTTTCAAAGTTCCATTGACCACATTCTTATTTCCAATGGACCTAGGACCACAGACACACTACTAACCATACATACAACTGCGCTGAGCGACCATTACCCCCTTAGCATTGGTTTACCGATGGCACAAAACTTTAACTTTAGCCTTGCTAGAACCCTAACACAAAACAATTTCTCATTGGCAAGGCTTAACGGATACTCGCTAAAATGGGAAAAGATTCATCCTGTAGAAATAACAAAAACAGTGATAGCAAATACTATCCTTCCCATTCAGAAATGCTTGGATCTGGACACACCAGATGTCAAGGTTAGCTGATTTCAATGAGGTGATAAAAGCAATAAATAAAGCACTATGGGTAAAAGGTAAACTATCGGCAGGGAAGAGGAAGGGTTGGTTCGACCACAGTTGCACGGTAGCCTATTCAAATTTGAAACAGGCTTTGCGGAAGTCACACAGGGTCCCTTATGAGATCACTAGTTTAAAGAACAAATACAATTCTGCAATAAAGACCAGAAAAACCGAGTTAAAACAGCAACTCTGGGACCAACTCCATGAGAGCTGCACACATAAGAACAGTGCTGCCTTTTGGTTAGTAGTTAAGTCCCCTTTTCTGAATAACGAGGCAGATTTACCAAGATTAGAGGTAGCAATTGATGAAAAAGAATGGATAGAGCACTTTTCCAAGATCTTTTCTAGGGTGACTGAGGTGGTAAATATCCATGAAGTAAAACCCAACGATCAGGTTTCCACCCCCTATCCCATCAATTTGGTAGTCACAGTAGACCAGGTGGCTCAAGCTTTGGGCTCCTCTCTTGACTAGGGTCTTGAATGCATCATGTGTGGTTTGTCTTATGGAGTCATGGTCTAAGTCAATCTTGGTCCCTATTTTTAAAAAAGGGGATCGGGGGTCGGTAACCTGTTACCGTCCCATCTCCCTTTTAGACTCCCTCGGCAAGGTGGCGGGCCGCGTAATCCTTGAGAACTTACAAGATTGAGCGGAGGAAGATAGGGTCATATCAGATCTCCAATATAGGTTTCGTGAGGGAATGGGGACCATTGATCAAGCCCTTAATCTATCACTTTTGATAGATAAATATGTGAGTATTAAAGGAGGAGCTCTTTATATGATTTACGTGGACTTATCAGCAGCGTTTGACTGCGTTTGCCACGCTAAACTGTGGTCCGTCCTTGCTGAGATGGGGGGCCAACCAAACTTGGTAACCTTTATAAGGGAATTGTATTCAGATGCAACTGCAAGGGTGAGGTATGGCCTTCGGGGAGAGCTAACCGCAGCGTTCAAAGTGGAGAGGGGTGTCAGGCAAGGTTGTGTCCTGGCCCCCTTCCTCTTCACACTTTATACCAACGGTTTGGAGAAGGAAATGATTAAGGGGTGCCAGGACCTTCCGACAGTAAACAACCGCCCGATCCCCGCTCTGCTCTACGCGGACGACGCTGTGATACTAGCCCGTACTCCCCTTGAACTTCAAAGGGCACTGAATAGATATTCCGCCTTCATGACAAGTCTGGGCCTAAATATTAACATCGGAAAAACATTTGTCATGAAGGCAGGGATAAGAAATAAACGCAAAACTAGGAGTATATATCTAAACCAGGAAAAATTAGCCACCACACAAAAATACCCCTATTTAGGAGTAATGATTGACGACAAACTTACTTGGAAACCCGCAATCGAAACAAGGAAACTCCTTTTTATTAGAACTACAGCAGCCCTTGTTAACTTCACACGGAAACTGGGAAAGAGACCTCCCTTGGAATTGGCCAAGATTTATAAAGCCAAATGTCTCTCGGTGGCACTGTATGGAGCAGGTGTTTGGGGTCACGTAACAACAGACGCCCTACAGAGGGTAGAAAACACCTTCCTAGGGTACCTCCTATCGGTCTCAAAGAGTACGTCCACCTTCTCTTGCCACATAGAGTTGGGACTTTCCCACTTGTCTGATATAGTGAGAATTCAACCACTCTTATTGTGGCGTCGTATTTGGACATCAGACAAAGCCACACTCTCACAAATGATAATCTCAGACTGTATGGCTATGGAGAATGCTCATAAATCTAGGTGGCTATTATACGTAAAGAAGTTTATGGCTGACATAGGATGGGAAAAATTCTATCACAAACCTCTCCTAGTCTGTGAGGTATCAAGAAAAGATTTCCAGGCAAAATGCCTTAACCACCTTGAAGAACTTCGTACTACGAATGAAGTCATGAAACCAGCGGGTAGACATATTTTGGACATTCAAACCACATTTGAAATTCAGCCTTATCTTACCTATAACACTACCAGCTATGAACGCTTTCTTTTGGTAAGGTTTAGGCTGAATTTTTTTCATCGATTAGTTGCCTTCCCAACAAAAAATAACTGGGCAAGAGATCTCCCCCCCCCCCCCCGCCCGTGTGACGATACATCTAACCAAACCATAATTCACACTATTCTTTTTTGTAAATTTTATAGTGAGTTTAGGAAAAAAGGGCTTCTATCATTGTTGAAGTCAATGGGGTACAGAAGATGTCGCCCTGCATTCCTCTTTTTACAATTTCTGGAGGGCGAAAGACTTGTTATTATGATTGCCAGTCTTCTGAAATGCATTGTCAGTCACAGAAATAATCTAGAATGAGCAAGAAGGACTAAGAACTCTAAGGCATCTATATATCTGTGGATTACTATGCCTTTTCCTTGTTAAAGGAGTTTTGCCCCCCACATTCCTGAGTTATTTGTCATACCTAATTCTTAACTTATTGGTTATAAAGTGTTTCAATTAAGTACAATAAGTTGCAACAAACCTAATGGAAGGAATACCCTAATGAGCTCGTATCTACTTCCAAATGCGCTGTAACCTCATTAATGATTACAAAGAGGTATATAATGAAATTATAAATATTTTAAACGGTTGAATAGTGCGGAGTGACACCTTTGATAACTACTTGTGTCTTCCCCACTTTTTTACATTGTAATACTGTAATTTTAATTTTATTTTAATTGTATAGATCAATTTTATTGTATAAGCTTGAAAGGATGTATGATTTTATGATTTTGCAACTTAAAGATGAATAAAGCTTAATTGATGATGATGATGAGTTGGAGGGTGGAGTTTGAGTTGGTGGGTGGAGTTTGAGTTGGAGGGTGGAGTTTGAGTTGGGGGTGGAGTTGGAGGGTGGAGTTGGAGGGTGGAGTTGAAGGGTGGAGTTGGAGTAGGAGGGTGGAGTTTGAGTTGGAGGGTGGCGTTTCAGTTGGAAGGTGGAGTTTGAGTGGGAGGGTGGAGTTGGAGGGTGGAGTTGGAGTTTGAGTTGGAGGATGGAGATGGAGGGTGGAGTTGGAGGATGGAGGTGGAGTTGGAGTTGGAGGGTGGAGTTGTAGAGTGGAGTTGGAGTTGGAGGGTGGAGTTGGAGGGTGGAGTTTGAGTTGGAGGGTGGAGTTTGAGGGTGGAGTAGGAGGGTGGAGTGTGAGTTTGAGTTGGAGGGTGGAGTTGGAGGGTGGAGTTGGAGTTGGAGGGTGGAGTTGGAGTTGGAGGGTGGAGTTGGAGTTGGAGGGTGGAGTTGGAGTTGGAGGGTGGAGTTGGAGGGTGGAGTTGGAGTTGGAATTTGAGGGTGGAGTTGGAGGGTGGAGTTGGAGGGTGGAGTCGGAGGGTTGAGTAGGAGGGTGGAGTTGGAGGTTGGAGTTGGAGGGTGGAGTTGGAGGGTGGAGTTGGAGTTTGAGGGGGGAGTTGGAGGGGGAGTTTGAGTTGGAGGGTGGAGCTTGAGTTGGAGGGTGGAGTTGGAGGGTGGAGTTGGAGTTGATGGGTGGAGTTGATGGGTGGAGTTGGAGTTGGAGGGTGGAGTTGGAGTTGGAGGGTGGAGTTGGAGTTGGAGGGTGGAGTTGGAGTTGGAGGGTGGAGTTGGAGGGTGGAGTTTAAGTTGGAGGGTGGAGTTGGAGTTGGAGGGTGGAGTTGGAGTTGGAGGGTAGAGTTGGAGGGTGGAGTTGGAGGGTGGAGGTGGAGGGTGGAGTTGGAGGGTGGAGTTGGAGGGTGGAGTTGGAGGGTGGAGTTGGAGGTCAGAGTTGAAGGGTGGTGTTGGAGGTGGAGTTGGAGGGTGGAGTCGGAGGGTGGAGTTGGAGAGTGGAGTCGTAGGGTGGAGTTGGAGGGTGGAGTTGGAGGATGGAGTTGGAGGATGGAGTTGGAGGGTGGAGTTTTAGTTGGAGGGTGGAGTTTGAGTTGGAGGGTGGAGTTGGAGTTGGAGGGTGGAGTTGGAGTTGGAGGGTAGAGTTGGAGGGTGGAGTTGGAGGGTGGAGGTGGAGGGTGGAGTTGGAGGGTGGAGTTGGAGGGTGGAGTTGGAGGTCAGAGTTGAAGGGTGGTGTTGGAGGTGGAGTGGGAGGTTGGAGGGTGGAGTTGGAGGGTGGAGTTGGAGTTTGAGGGGGGAGTTGGAGGGGGAGTTTGAGTTGGAGGGTGGAGCTTGAGTTGGAGGGTGGAGTTGGAGGGTGGAGTTGGAGTTGATGGGTGGAGTTGATGGGTGGAGTTGGAGTTGGAGGGTGGAGTTGGAGTTGGAGGGTGGAGTTGGAGTTGGAGGGTGGAGTTGGAGTTGGAGGGTGGAGTTGGAGGGTGGAGTTTAAGTTGGAGGGTGGAGTTGGAGTTGGAGGGTGGAGTTGGAGTTGGAGGGTAGAGTTGGAGGGTGGAGTTGGAGGGTGGAGGTGGAGGGTGGAGTTGGAGGGTGGAGTTGGAGGGTGGAGTTGGAGGGTGGAGTTGGAGGTCAGAGTTGAAGGGTGGTGTTGGAGGTGGAGTTGGAGGGTGGAGTCGGAGGGTGGAGTTGGAGAGTGGAGTCGTAGGGTGGAGTTGGAGGGTGGAGTTGGAGGATGGAGTTGGAGGATGGAGTTGGAGGGTGGAGTTTTAGTTGGAGGGTGGAGTTTGAGTTGGAGGGTGGAGTTGGAGTTGGAGGGTGGAGTTGGAGTTGGAGGGTAGAGTTGGAGGGTGGAGTTGGAGGGTGGAGGTGGAGGGTGGAGTTGGAGGGTGGAGTTGGAGGGTGGAGTTGGAGGTCAGAGTTGAAGGGTGGTGTTGGAGGTGGAGTGGGAGGTTGGAGGGTGGAGTTGGAGGTGGAGGGTGGAGTTGGAGGGTGGAGTTGGAGGGTGGAGTTGGAGGGTGGAGTTGGAGTTGGAGGGTAGAGTCTGAGTTGGAGGGTGGAGTTGGAGGGTGGAGTTGGAGGGTGGAGTTTGAGTTGGAGGGTGGAGTTGGAGGGTGGAGTTGGAGTTGGAGGGTGGAGTTGGAGGGTGGAGTTGGAAGGTGGAGTTTGAGTTGGAGGGTGGAGTTGGAGGGTGGAGCTGGAGGGTGGAGTTGGAGGGTGGAGTTGGAGTTGGAGGGTGGAGTTTGAGTTGGAGGGTGGAGTTGGAGGGTGAAGTTAGAGGGTGGAGTTGAAGTATGGAGTTGGATGGTGGAGTTGGAGGGTGGAGTTGGAGGGTGGAGTTAGAGGGTGGCGTTGGAGGGTAGAGTTTGAGTTGGAGGATGGAGTTGGAGGGCGGAGTTAGAGGGTGGAGTTGGAGGGTGGAGTTGGAGGGTGGAAGAATGTAAGTAAAATGCCATCAGGTGGGTGCTTCCAAGTATACACACGCACAGCAGGCAAGCTCCCTCTTTCACTGGAGTGACCAGCCCTTACATGTCTGCGCTATCCAGCCACGCCCCACACTCCTCAGTCTACGCCAGGCGACAATATTAATTTGCTTGTACTACTGTGGATTGGAAACCCTTCGACCTGCTACATCAGAGTACGCCCAGCTTGACCGTTTAAACACCCCCTTCAGAACACACCAACTCCTCAGATCTGCAGTGCGTCCGTCACAGTTGTGCCTCTAGAAGCCTTGTGCTGCATTCAGCCCAAGTCAGTCAGACACTGTGCATCGAGTTCAGAAATGTGATTTTACAAGCCATCGTCCACCGGTGCCAGCGCTCTACTTAGTTCATCTGAAGAGAGATTGCAAGTCCTAGAAAGCACAAGTGTCTTAAAGTGTAACATGGGATAAAACCAGCAGCCACATCTGCGAGGACGTATTTCTTTCTCTTGAAGCCCCGTCCTTTTCAGACTGGGGGTGTGTTTTTCTTTCTCCCCTCTTCTCCATTGGCTGGAATGTAAACAACGGGCGTGTTTTTGACTTATTGTTTACCATTCAAGCCAATGGAGAAGAGGGTAGAACAAACCTAAAAAACACGCCCCCCAATACGAAAAAGACGGGTCTTAGAGCGAGAGAATGACGTAACTGAGACCTCTTCTCCAATGGCTGGCCGGCGTTTAGGAGGCCAGCCAATGGAGAAGAGGGGCGGGGTAAACCCTCGCTACTCAGAGTCATTATATCTCGCAAGCGAGACTGCGCATGTGCGCAGCCTACGCCACGCGAGACCTAAAAACTGCCGGTGCTCAGCACTGATTTGACCCGATCCACCTAAAGCCCTGGTTATTTCCATTGTCTTTTTGAATTTGGAGAAAAACACGTAGCAATGCTTGTGTCATTGTTCAGTTTCTTTCAGAAACACATTGGACAATTGTGGTAACATTGCTGCCACAGATTCATGCCAGCCACCCCAATTACCAACAGTGCGGTGCTAGTGGTAATGACTGAGGGGGGTTTTGTACATTTTTTGTGTGGTATATCCAAGTCTGTGAAATAGTAAACTTGCACCCAACTTGTAACTTTTCCATGTATTGGGCAATCTACACAAATACAATCTGATTAAAGCACATTTTCTCGGTTAACATGGTTATAGTTAACCTCTATGCGAGTACATTTGAGGCATTCAAGACCTCAGGAGAAAATATACATGTTATTGAGTCTTGCTTCACTCACGTAAATATTAAGAAATTGGATTAAAAATGGAAACATGACATACTGGATAATGCTCAGGGCCACTTGCATGATAGGATCACACATCTGTCATGTTTCCGCAACATAATGGATTTGCTGCACAAGTCACTTAAACCAAAACCTGCAGTATAATTTGTAATTATCAACCATAAATCATGTTTTTTTTCAAACTGATCAAAAGTGTCTGAAAATGAAGCTCAGGGGAGTGTAACGCATCACTTGGAGTTTTCAAAAGCTATCGGGTCACCTTCCAGGTTTTGATGGTTGTAATTAGCCCAGTATTAGGTAAGGGCTTTTGTCTGAGGCAGGAAACATCAACCTTACAGACCAGACTGTATAATTCAAGCAAAATGTTAGCAACGAGTCAATATTTGCAATGAAAATGTTTTGTTCCCTTTTAATGCAGATTTCAAAATGTACATCACAGACACTGCCAGTTGTTATTTTAAGAAGGCGACAAGAATTTAGAAAAATCCCAGCTATTTGCATTGTAAATCTGAGTGCTTCAATGAAACACATGGTTATTAAATATGCATTGCACATTACTGTTGTACGGGAATTCTTTGATAATGGCAGAGGACATTACTTAAGCCATCCTGACAGAGTATTGCCAATCAAATTTAGAGATAACTGGCAGCCAATCAGTCATCTCAGCATTTTAAGGGTAATACCATCAGTACGGCAGACAAGGTTTGATGCATAGGCGGTTTTGATGGCTATCCATTTGTCAGAACCCTTTTCTGAGGGCCACGGGGCAAGTAGGAGTTACTGGGCCTAACTGTGGTGGTTGTGGCCTTTTACTACTGATATCCTACAGGCCTGACTACTATGGGCTCTGAGAAACTGTGCCAATTACTCCTTCAGCACCTGACTGTCAGTAGTAGCGTGGGTCAAGCAGTCCAAGGCTTCTCGGGGAGGAGGTAGCTGAAAGGAGAGAACAGACTCACAATTAATAAGTACACCCAGCATTCCCAATAAATCATTGTCCAATCAAATTCTTGCTTCCGTGTAAAAAGGGGCATTTATCTACTAACTCAAAGTATAATGCAACACACTGCAAATAATGTCCATAGTCTTCCTGAGGCAGGCCCACTAGCATTACCCAGGGTAGTTATAGTTTGTAGATTGAAATAGTGCAACTTATCACCTGTGATGTCATCCAAGTGCCGTCCATGGGCACGGGGAGATTAAGTGATTTACACAGAATCACAGGATGTTGCACCAATGCCAAGACTCAAACCCAGGTCCCCAGCTCCCGAGTCGGCAGCTCTGGCTGCTACGTCACATAAGCTTTCCAGTCCCACTTGCCCTTCTAGGAATGATGGTTATTAATAATAATACTCCGATTTGTAGAGCACAGCTAATCACCAATGAGGTTATCCAGGCGCTGTCAATAAGCTCAGGGAGATTAAGTGATTTTGCCCAGAATCACAGGATGTTGAGCCAACGCAGAGACTCGAACCTGGATCCCCCAGCTCCAAAGCCGGAAGCTCTGGCCGTTACACCACATTTCTCTTTTTCACTGGTGGTGCTATCCAAGTTATGCCCGCTTGGGAGTTCAAGTTTTACAAGTTCTACAAGAGCTTTTAGCAAAAGCCTACGTGTCTCTGTGCCGGAGCCTTAAGGCCCTGAAATCAGCTTTACCCTCTTTGGGATGACAGTCCGAAGTCTCCGGACGTGTGTTTCTGGCTCGATGGTGAGCAGAACTCTAGAATCTGCAGCTACGATGGCAAACATCCATGGTGCTCCTGGGAAACTGGCAGACATTTAGTTGCTTGTCCAGGTCACATAAGGCAGCACTGGTGTTGAGCTTCTCCATGCTGATGTACAACTTCACTTTTGATAATTTGGGAGTCTCAACCCCTCTTTTTAAATTCCATTTCCTGACACACTTGTGATTTAGAGTACCTGTCTTTGAAGTTTGTGTTCTGCGGGTTATCCACTTCAAAGTGCCCACTACTTTGTTATGGTCTACCTCCAGAGATCATTCTATCACAGCAGGACAGTCTCCAATGTTGATAGCCCCAAACACAGGCCATGGGAGGAACAAGAGATTCACACCTGGATGTCAGCGTTGATGTCAGTCTCAGTGATATGTGCATCAAAGGATTACCAAAGGGCCGCAACCCTACTCATTATGACTACAT
Organism: Lissotriton helveticus; assembly: GCF_964261635.1. Lineage (NCBI taxonomy): Eukaryota > Metazoa > Chordata > Amphibia > Caudata > Salamandridae > Lissotriton > Lissotriton helveticus. Next base: position 1,352,724,612 of record NC_136067.1, read on the forward strand.
TATCAACCCATCTCCTTCCTCAGATGTGTCTAGGACACTTTGACCAGTGACCTTTGCCAGAATCAAAAGATCCCCTTTTGAAGTGCTGAAGAGCCTGGCTCTTCCTTCCTCAAGTGCGTCCCACCCAGTTCTCTGGAATGCAGAAATCCACAAATCTGTCTGGGGACCTGTACTGCCACATACTTCTCCATTCAGCCCTGGGGTTCCCAATATGGGACCCACAGGCCCTGAAACATGGCCACATGACCATAACAGCGCAGTGTCGAAGCACGTGCACAGACCGCCATGTACTGCTATCACAGGCATATGCACATAACAGCATTGTGTAGAAACATACGGACAGACCTCCATGTAGCCCACCATGGGCACATGAACATAAAGGGGCTGTGTAAAAACAAACGCACTTCTTGGCACTCCACCCAACGTGATGGAGGCCTAGTGTGAGAGAAGAACACAGAAGCTAACTTGAAATGGAGAGCATCCGCAGGCCCCCTCCCATGACACAGGCAAAAGACCTAATCATCCTATGTATTACTCTTTACTAAATAATATGCTGCCACCACCATGCTTGTGCTACTTAACTCATGGGAAGGGCAGTAGCCCTTCACCACTAAGAGGGTAGTGCTTTGTGCACCCCTCCTGGTCTAATCAGACAACAATCAAAGAGACAGGCCTACATCATAGCTCAAAGACATGATCCATTGTCGCTCATGGCCAAAAATCATTTCCAGGGATCCAGATATGAACGCAGCAGCGGTAGTCGGGCAGGGGTGCATGACTTTCACAATTCAAGGGACTTTTTATCCCAACTCCACTAAACATTTCACATATTTGTTGTTTTTAGACAACAAACCCCCAAAGTGTAAAGTTGTTCTTGAAACACGAAAAAGTAATGTCCCCCACACCTGGGAGTTTTTTTCATCACACCCTGGGAGTTTTTTCCCAGGGTGCGGGGATCATTATTCTCTTTTTCTCTCCCTCACTGGCAGCTTTTTCCTGGCACCTATGTACTGAGAAAAAGGACATTCATTATACCATTTGCCCGAAATAGGACGTGTGGTGCAATGCCTTTCCTCCAATAGCTCCTTCTCCGTCAGGCCATTGGAGCAAGCTTTTCGTCACTGAAGCAAAGGAAACTCCGTCTATAGAAACCTGACATGTTGGCCCTCCTCTAAATGAGGGATGCTTACTAAGAGTTTGGAGGATAGGGTACTCCAAAACTTCACAAAAAATACTCCAATTGACCATACAATGGTCTGTGGTGCTAGAGAACTAGCAGTGCCTGGACTAGGGGAAAAAAAAGAGGAAAGAGAGAAAGGGGAAAAGGGGACTCTCTTAGTGAAAGGTTGTACCTAACCCAACCATGAATGTGGGGGAAAAAACTAGTTTTGTTTTAATTACTCTCACACACCCTAGTGGTGTCATGCTTCATCATCGGGTCACCCCTACCCCTACAAGTCGGGGTGGGCTCGACCACAATGTTGGGAGCTCTTTGAATTTGTTGTAAGACAAAGGGGATTTAAAGATAAAATACCTAAGGCAGAAGTTTTGACATAGGGGGGGATATACTCCAGTATTTACTCTCTCGAACCCTCCTCAGGTGTTGGAATCCTCTAGCACCTTAGTGTATTTACTGGATAGGGTACTCCAACATGTTTTCAATGTTCTTCAAACTCAACTGCGGGCCCTATAAGCTTTAAATATGGTTGTCTCTTATAGTATTACAATAAATAATGAGTAGTGCCACAGAATGATTCATTTGCCCCCACTCTCAACTATACAAAATAATTAGGCTTTCTTTACCGCAAAATTGCTTTTTCTTTGCTACATAATTTAATCATCTGGTTAATTAATGCGGGCCTCAATTGCTGCATTAGTCGATGGGCCTGATTGTACTGCTGAGTTAAAAATGTAACACAGCAATAGGTAGGTCTGCGTTGATATATACAGCTACCACATCACTAGTGTAGCAGGACAATGAATAATACATTATTCGTCGCACTGAGACTCAACCGCAGACAAAATGGAACAGTGCCCAAGGTGCATTTGTGAACATATTATGCAGATCATTACGCCAACCAGAGTTGTCTGTACCAGTGGAAAACCTGTGACTAATTCATCGGTGCCCTTTTATGCCGTTTTTTTTTACCACTGGCATCACACACTGCCACCCCTCCTTCTGCACACAGCAGATATTGAAACTCATTTGAAATGATGAAATATTGTGTGCCACACATGGGAACAAGCTGTTCATGCTTTCTGTCGTACTCTGGAGAGATGGTTTGGATGCAGAGCAGGCACTGTTGGGAGAAGATGGCAAGCTCTGTCTGTCACAAGTGTTTCAAGACTTGGGTAGCATGAATAGAGATATTAATAGTACAGGGCAGTGCTTGAAGGTGCAGAGTCCCCCTGAGCTGTGGTTTTGCTAAGTATTATTACAAGCAGTGTGGATGTGATTTTCAATGCTGAAATCTCATCTCATGACTCCAAGTGTAATTTTACACACATGCTGTGCTTTTGTCAAATTTAGAGCGTAGATTGATATTTTTGCAACTACCAACAGCATAAAATAACAGTCCAAATACCCTAAAAAATATTGGGACCAATACATTAAAGCAGTGGTTCCCAAACTTTTTTGACCCGTGGCTCCCTTGACCTAATTGGCAGTTGGTCGTGGCTCCCCCCCATTTTTATACCGGAGGACGGGTGGGTGGGGATGTAAGCACGACCTCGGGAGTACTTCCTGTTGCACTCTGACTGCCCCCTCTGTCCATGCCTGCCCCCGCGCCCTCAGACTGCCCTTTCTGTGCATGCCTCCTTTCTTCGTGACCTCCGACTACCCCTTCTGTCCATGCCATCGCCAAACGTGCCTTCTGACTCCCCCTTCTATCCATGCCTGCTCCCTTTGTGCCCTGAGACTGCCCCTTCCCTCCATGCCTTCTCCCTTTGTGCCCTGAGACTGCCCCTTTCCTCCGTGCCTGCTCCCTTCATGCCCTGAGACTGCCCCTTTCCTCCATGCCTTCTCTCTTCGTGCCCTGAGACTGCCTGAGACTGCCCCTTTCCTCCATGCCTTCTCCCTTCGTGCCCTGAGACTGCCTGAGACTGCCCCTTTCCTCCATGCCTGCTCCCTTCGTGCCCTGAGACTGCCCCTTCCCTCCATGCCTTCTCCCTTTGTGCCCTGAGACTGCCCCTTTCCTACATACCTGCTCCCTTCGTGCCCTGAGACTGCCCCTTTCCTCCATGCCTGCCCCCATCGTGCCCGGAGACTGCCCCTTTCCTCCATGGCTGCTCCCTTCGTGCTCTAAGTCTGCCCCTTTCATCCATGTCTGCTCTCTTCGTGCCCTCTTTCCATTATCTCCATGCCTGTTCTCTTTGTGCCCTCAGACTCAGGCGCGCAACACCCATTGGACTCAAAGGGCTTCAGCCCCGACAGCCCCCTCCCCCAGTCGTGTGTCGCAGCCTGTGGATAAGACCTCCTGGGCAAACATGCAGCCGCACCCAAGCACTTCACAGGTCTTTAAAAGACCATTTGCATGTTAATGAGGCCTTGCTGTTGTTTCACCCCTTCCAAGAGCCCCTGCAGCTTCACTCTGGATGTTGCTTAAAGACTACCCTTTCTTTCCATTCCTGTTTCCTTAAAACGGCGGATTTTACACGATTATGCAGGTGGCATTTCTAAATTTCTAGCGCTGCCACTGCAATTTCCCACATCGTGCAGCGGCGGCCCTGGCAACTCATAACGGCGCACTGGGGTGCCGCGGCGCACAGTTTGGGAACCACAGCATTAAAGGGTATCATGTCATTGGGCAACAAACTAAGGAACAAGTGAATACCACCAACACAATGCAGACACCTATAAATGCAGACCACAAAAACACTCACATACACCCACAAGCACTACTAGAGGTGTACCATATATCAATTACTTCATTGAGCTTTAGCAGATGCATCTACAAATCCAGCATGTGATGCTGCTGGTGAAAGACCAACAAGCTGCTCTCCGCTGAAGGCCACTGGCAATCCCCAGACAGAGGCAAAAGACAAGCATGAGTCCCTTGTCTTTGCTGGGATTCCCAGACTTTGACCAGCTATCGACTCTACGTTACCACTAAGTTGCACCTTCTGGCTTTCATCAGGGATGCAACAGATCTGAGTTGTGTATGCATGGTGCCATAAGTCCCCCCAAAACCTATTGGTGGCCAATTTTATTACAACTAGCATCTACCAGAAACCAGTGGGCCTGCTTCATGTCACAGCCCATGTTTTCAAAAGATCTGGGACATGTCATAAGTGGGCTGCCTGCTCAGTTTAGTTGCTCAGCAGACCCGCACATAGTAAATAAAGTCATATTTAAAACTTATTTCGAAGCCATTTGGGTTTTTCAAATGTCCCACACATCACTGGTTTCGCTCAAAGCAAAAGAGAAACTATAGATGGTCCGTGACACAGCCAGGGAGTGCCTACATTGCTGTAAAATGTTTCTAGGAACCAGAGGTTCTCAAAGATCCTGATGAATTCAGCACATCATCGACATACACCACTATCTCAGTCAGGACATGGCCACTCACAAAAAGTGCACTGGGCAGTGGTAGGAATCCCCTGGAAGAAATGAGAATGTTGCAGCACACTCCAAGTGCATAGTAATACATTTCTGCTGGCATCAGAGGCAACATCATTGCTAAAAACCTTTGAACTAACCTAAAATACAATGTAAAAATATAATAGTACTTAGCGCATTGCTCAATATTTGTGTTTTATCACTGACCCTCCCTGTGCCTCCTAGATCCCATTCATCTGATGACTGGCATACCTCAACCCTAACCTCAAAACACTGGTATCCTGGAAGTTCACTCCCCCCGTCCACCCTAACTCCAACACCTGCTATGCGCTGGTAGCATCCTTTTGACACCATCTCTGGGCCCCAGATATCAATCCCCTAGCGGCCATATCAAATAACATACACTAACCCCAACATGGCGGCTTGTGGCCTTTAAAATCAAAAGTTTTTGGCTCCATGCCTGCTTCTTTATTGGAAGCATCACCGAGGCTTTGCTGGCATGTCCCAATTTTCTTCAATTGGTGGATGGGTAGACCTGGAGGAGGCTGATGGAATGGTGCTGCTGTGTAGGCCTGGTGTCAGATAAGCTTTAATCTGTGTTTAGCACATAGAGACATGCAAGAGTAATGCTGTCCACCACACCATATCTCAACTGAACCCATTGCCACAAGTGAACTTGATGATTGGTTTAAACATGCAGAGGGAGATGGGATTGGGAAGGGAAACAAAAACACCTTGGACCTACTTCGATCACCTTGGTCTTCATCCGTCACCAATTGCAGCAGGACCTGATTCACGAGTTCTGTCTTCAGAGCTCAGAATCGTTGATCTGTTATCAGCATAGAGCAGGGAACATCAACAGTCATCCTCATAATAGCACTCATAAAACATCTGTTAAACATGTCATTATCATTGCTTTATAAGGGAGGTCAACATGTGTAATCTCTTCAAAGCTAGTTCTTCTACAATGTCTTGATTAAATGGAGATTCATCACTAGAGTGTCTTTCTATGCTTTTGTTCATCTTAACTAAGATATGTAATGTGGCATGCATTCATAACCCTGAGCAAAGATCCCTGGATTGCTGCATATTGTCTTAGAATGGTAAGCTATACATTGCTGCATCCACCAGTTTGCACTTTCGGTCTCCAGGTTTACTTATGTGTATGCACATTCAGGAGTTGCAGAATACGTAGTTCATACATGTACCAGAAAGTTCCAGACTGTAATCAGTAAGTGAATTTAAAAGATTCAGGAGTGCTATGCACACAATGTTCCTGCATCTCGAGTGGTTGTCAGATTCTTGATATTACGGTTGGCCAAGCTAAGGGGTTTGCCAGCATGATACCTGTCTAGCAAGCTAACTTTGTGTTTGTTCATTACAGAGGCATCCTTGGTTAAGATTCAGGGTGGAGTCCTGAGATGTAGGAGCAGGATATCCTGGAATTTTAGGCTCCAGGTAGAGAAGATTGATGATCAGGATCCCTGTGAGGGCCTGAAGCCTTGCTTTAGGCCCTCCAAACGTTGGAAAATGTTTGATTGCAAGCAATGCTTGCTAGAATAGGTGCTGTTTTTAAATGTAAATGTAAATGCCAGCATTTGTAGAGCGCACAGTTACCTCCAACGGAAGTGTCCCGGTGCTGTCCGTATACTGCTTAGGAACTCTTCCTGGCTTTTCCCTGGGAAATGTCAACTCCTGGGCACCCCCAAGGTGAAGCCAGGCATCCCAGCGCTGTTGGGGTCATTGTGGAGATTAAGCAAGCTATTGCCCAGAGTCGCAGAGTGGGACCCATGATTAGAATAGGCACCGAGGCGAGAATTATCAGGTCCGAGGAAATTGAGCCCAAGACCCGCCGAGGCGGGTATTGAACCCTTGTCCCGGACCAGACCTCTGCATCAGGGTCTGCCGCTCTAACCATTTGAGCCACACTTCTCCACAGGGCTGCACCCATTACGGTCACCAAGTCCAGAGTCCAGAAAGTTCCACTCCGGCAACACTAAACAGACTCATCAGAGAAGGCTAACCCCATAAATCCCCGCCACACTATTCCTTCTCCAGGCGGTCCATTAGATGGTTAGCCAGGGAATCCAATAGGGCCAAGAACATAGATGCAAGCTCTGAAGGGCAAACTAATAAGGCAGAAGTGCAGACTGGAGCTACAGGAGTTCGGTTTAAAAGCAAGAAAGGGGGAATAAGCGATGTATGGTAATAGGGAATAGACAGATTGAGGAGGAGCATGGCATGGTAACTGGCTCATTTGTGAGCAAGGAATCTGCAGACTCCCGAGGAAACTGGTCAGTGTCTGTTCGTAAAGCTGGCCTCGATCATCATCTTTCTTTAAGATGAGTTAATGGATAGGGGCAGCATGTTAGTTCATAGTCTATCCGATGGACCATCCATCCTCTCTTTGGTGTAGTTGATGGGTCTGTGCCAACCTAACATCCCACCTTTGGTGGATTCAATGTCACACCGCCACACTGGTCTCCACCCACATTACAGAGCCCTGCTTTCTTGTGGGTCTCTTTGATGTCTGCAAGTATGAAGCAGTCTACCTGAATGTCAGGAGGAGGGATGCATGTCCTGCCTCCATAGTTGCCCCCAAATCTTCCTCTGCTGTTGCCGTGCTGTCCAAAGGCTGCACAGATGCAGGACTGACGTTAGCTGTGTCCTACTGCTCCAAGACTGAAGGAGGCCTCATGCTCCAAAATCACATGTTCCATCCAGGATAGGAACAAGGACACCCTCCTCATCTCATTGAAGATGGGCAAGAAGTCACCTTTCTGGAGTTGACTCTGGACCTTCTGACTCCTCACCATGACAACTGCAGTGATGGCAGGAGCTGTGGATGAACCAGGGTCTGAAGCTGTGTACAGAAGGGGCAAGAGCGATAGATGCAGCAGGAGTGCACAGCTGGCAGGTGCAGGAGCTGCAGGATGTGTTTCCTTCCCTGCTTCTGACATATCTGGTGGCTGCTGAGGCTAGGCAGGTGGCCGGGTCCTTCTGAAACTGATTAGTCTTTGGCAATGGAAGAAAGATGTCTCACACACAATTTGCATTGGGATCTGAAACTACAAAGGGAATAGTGCACTGACATACCATCATGGCATCATCGTGGGTGGTTTGCACGATCAGCACATAATTCCTCTCACACGAACTTGGCCTCCAGTTAGCCCATATAGTCTTCAAAATTACGGGACTGTGCTTGACTTTGGCTGCCTAGTCTTCAGTGATTTGAAATAATTTGTGTAAAGTTAGCACATCCTGTCCCATAAATTTGACATCACAGGCAGCCCAAGTTGAGCCCAATGTTTCCAAGTTACCTGTACAGTAACAGTTCCACTCTAAATTTACCCTTAACTTCATATTGTATACTGTCTGCATGTTTTCTCAACTGTCAGGGAACACAATTTCCCCTCAGACACATTACTTTTGTCGATACAACCCTTCCTGGCTCTTCCGAAAATCCCATTCTTCCTACTAGTCATAGCCACCTTTTGTAGGCATCCAATGTGTTTGTCTTACACTCAAACTTAGTTAAAGCCTTAGTGCTGCACTAGTGTTTTTTTCCAAGCCGTATAAATAACATGTATTTACAATATCCCTTATTAGATAACCAATTTACTGACCTCAAGAAGATGCAATGTTGAGTTAGTGTGGAAACCTGGACTCAAACACCTAAAGTTTGTTAGATAAGAGTAATCAGTTAAAATCATTGAACTACCTTGCCGACAACTAATGAATTGTTTTCAAAGCAAGTGTTATCTGCAATTGGTTTTTTAAACTGAAGCACTTTCTTGCAACCTATGTGAATTCTTTTGCACTGGAGTGCTGGATTTATTTTCCTAGTAAGCCATTGCATATAAAACCGCAGTAGTCCAATTGTGCATGATGTGTGATCTAGTTTGTTCCATATAGAATTGGGTTTAATCCCTCAACTGCAAAGCCCGGTCCACGCCCCAATGCAGAGCACTATTGCGGGGGCAGTTTTTAATTCAGCCTTCATAACTTTATTGCAGCAAAAGCTATCTAGTGTGTCTTTTTACTTTACATGTTAGAGATTGTAATGGTACCTAGGATTTAGAATTTCACTTGGAGGTGTTTTAGAGTATAGCCAAATGTGATTCTTTTTTAATTAGGGAAAACTGCAGAGCAAGCAAGCGTGGGTACTTTCTATAAATGAACCAATGTGTGTAGTGCTAAGATCGCTCTCTTTTCGGGCGGAGAGTGGAAAAAAAACATTTTTTTCTCACCAATTTGTGCAATGTTTTACTTGCTGTTCTATTTATGCAGTTCCCTCCTACTTCCGAATAGTGGGCCAAAGAGATGTGATGTCCATAGATGAATCCAGAAATCTATGTATTTGTGAAATCTCTGCAAGCGTGAGTTATGGCTGATCTACAAAAGTAATTTACCCTTACAGCCATCAGATGCTTCTGGTGTAGAGTTAAATAGTTTTTGTCGGCTGTCCAAAAACCTGTGATATACAAAGTCTTCAACTGAGCACCAGCCTACAATGTTTTTTTTATTGTGTGCCGACCATGCTTCACTCCATGTGGAACAATCGAATGAATAAATCATGGGTATGAATAAAGTCTTTACGTTTTATTTTTTATTTTTTAAATATTCCTAAGAATTTGTGTTTAGCAATACAGGTTATTCACACTTTCTGGATTACCCAAAATGCCAGGTCATAATCAGAGCATTTGTTTAAAATATGTTTTTGTGTGCACTCACTCACAAGTGGAAGCCTAAAGCATAGAAAAAATCAATAGTTAATAATAAATGGCCTACTATTGCGCATTCCCACACTTCTCCCACTAAAAACAGTACTCCATATGTGTGAGTGGGCCTCTCACATGGGATAGGCATGGCACAAAAACGCAACCTGTGAATAGAGGAAATGGTGTTTGGATAACATAGACTTTTTGTGGTAGTGGTTTCTGCCTGTGTTTTTTTCTACAGGGTTGGACTACAACCAAAGAAACCTACCAACCCTAGATATTTCTGAAAACTATTTCACTCTGCCTGCAAGCCAGTCTTGGGTTTTGTATCCAGCAGATATCCAACTACCTTTACTTAACCAGAATGTCTTGCAAATGTCAGACTTTGAAAGAAATCATAGAATTTTCTCACTAGTCTGGGAGGAGAAAGTTCTGGATCATTGGGAGCAGCAAAACATCCTACCACCCAGCTCAATGTTCCCAAACGTTTGTGAATGTGCCTATTGCCCAGGACAAAAAGGAACAAAAAACACATTGTAAATGTCAAGAATTTAGTTTTGAATAAAAATAAATTTTTGGGATGTGGATAGCTGAGGTATTTGGGGCTGTGGTCGTCTGACACCTATACGCACATACCAACCCTGGTCTTTTCGTACACCTGAAGACACAGGAGAAGCAGAATAGTGAGGTCTGGGGGATCTCAGGAGACCATTGCACCTAGGATGTCCTGCACACCTCAAAACGATGCCTAAACAAACAATTTCCTCCCATCGTCCAAGGGGGATGAATGTGATATTTGGACATGGAGTCAACCGACACCCATAGAACCCTACGGGTCTCAGTCTTTTGGGAAAATTAAAGACCCAGGAGAATCAAGGGTGATGTGGATTGCATTGAGCCAATGTACTTTTCATCCTGATAATGCCACAAAAATGCTATACCTATGTATAGAGCAACAAATTCCTCTTGTTTATGTGACCTAAAAATCCATTACTTGCACCTAAAGTCCTATAAGCATGTATTCCCTCTCTTCTCCCAATGAGAATGGTACTGCTTCAGTATGGCTGGGCCTCTCATACCAGCAGGAATAGACCTTAACTATGATGTAGTGTCAATGTGCTTAATTTCTTTCGCGACAGGCACACCCACACATGTGGTTTTGTTTTTATGGTCAGATGTGTGGGAATGCAGGATGGTCTATTTGAAATAGGACAGGAGGTTCTGGAGGTTTATGTAACATCAATGCACAGAAGTTGCATTTTTCCACCCATTTGCATGGAATTCTGAGTATTTAACCATGGTAGGATCCATGCAAGCCATACCACCCTGGGTCTTTCTGTATTTCTAGTTATTATAAATTGCTAGGGTTGGTAGGGTTCCTGGGTGCCAGCCATCCCTCTTGGAAATGAGAAGGAAATAGGGAGGTTAGGTGAGGTCTTGATACTTATTATCCAGTCTCACCCCCACATTTTGTTTGCAACAGGGTGTCAGAAAGACTAACTATACACTGAAAGTGTCAGTGGCTGTAGCCTACATTTAAGGCGGGTTAGCCCCCATTGGTGCTAAAAAGTGTTAGGTTCATCTAGTGGGGTGAATATTTGCTCATCGCAGGAGGGCCACTAGCACATAAGAATAATTCACTGGAATCCATGGGATCTTTATGGACACTGTTGGATCTGTATAGAGTAAAAGCCCATAATTATCCCCTGTGGAGAGGGTGGCAGAAAGACTGTTGGTTCCTCTGAAGTGAAGGATGCATTATGATGCCAATACAGTCTGGCCTCCCCGACCCCAATGATAGTCCCTAGGGTCTAGTGATGCTCTTGACACCCTGGGATGGCCCATGTAAGAACCCCCTTCAGAGGGTCATGGGGCAGCAGAAGGTACTGGATGCAACCATTAAGATCGAGACCTTTAGCTCCTAATGTCCAGAGGCCGGCCTACTTTGGATGCTGAGCAACTGAGCTAAGTACTACCCCTTAAGTACTTGACTCTCAGTGTAGAGTGGGTCGAGCAATCCAAGGCTTTTCTGGGGGGACGGGGCAGAGATAGGTGGACGTTGTAATTGAGCTCAAGACTCAAAATACATCCAGCAACCCCAATAAATGAATATCCTGCCTGATACTCGTATTTATGACAAAAGTAGTAATTCGATATGATTACAAATTGAAATATGGCACACACAGATAATATGCAAAGACTTCATAAAGCCGGCACTATAGCACTCTCTGGGCAATGTCCTTAGTTCAACTTCCCTGTCGACTTGTGGTGGTAATTCCCAATTTATATTAGGCAGCATTCAGGTTAGGCCATATAGAAAGTACACATTTTAGAAGTCCCACAATACATTTTTAGAAACCAAAGTGCCCCAGTGCCATAGCCTTATTAGTCAGAGCAAGTTCCACGTGGGCTCTGCGACTCAGCGATCAGTCTTACATGCGCCTGCTGGTGCTGTGATACAGAAGACCACGGATCGTTCAGCACTTCAGAGTTGTAGTTAATTAGAGTGGGTGCGGGCGAAGGAGTGTAGTCTATTCACTGCTGGAATGGTGGCTGAGCACCCACATGCTCCTCCTGTGATGTGGTAGTTCCTCTGATCCTTATGGCAAATCTTGGCAAATTACTTGATCTTCAATGCTCAAGCCAGTGCTCTAGAAGTATGGGCCGAACCCAGCGGCACCTCATGGTCACACGCTGCACCTGAGCGACAGCCCTTTACTCTTTGAAGTGGTGCACGAGGGCCAAGGCTGTTGCCCTTCATCCCTGCGACCTCTGGTATCAGGGATCGGCAACTTGAGTGACACATGGACAAATGGCCCAATATGTGTGATGATGATTTGATGTCAAGGCAGTTTCCTGTAGCACATGGGGTCGCCATAGCAGGCAGCAAACGGACGGGTGGCCTAATCGGTGCAACAACATTTATCTTCATCGCAACCTCCAATGGCATAGGAGTTTGCAATCTTAGACAACACATGGGCATACTGCCTGATCAGTGTGTATATACTTATCTTCACAACAGCCCCCTCTAGCATATAGGGTCATAGACCTGGGCAGCACTTGGGGGTAGGGCCTTATCGGTGCGCCAGTCCCTCAGAAGTGTTCCCCATGTGCTTGGACACCACTTATGTGAGTTTGTGTATGTGTAACAAGAACTATAACTTGCAGTTTCTCCTTGCACCATTCATACCCTTGCATACTATATAACTTATAGCATGTGAAATTGTAGCAGTTTTTTTTAAATTTGTTTTTATTGATTTTACAAATCAGTGAACCAGACATCATAAAGCAACATACCGACATATTAGTACATGACACAATTACATACGTTTACAACCACTGCAAGGTAATATACATCAACAGTGTCGGACACCCATAGTAGTCTCTCCATGTCAATACACAGTGGTCTAGTATCATGAAGCTAAATCTTGTGCTGTAGTCCAATACAGAGCAGTCTCAACATTCTTGCCCACATCAGTAGCCTAGTCAAACAGATCATTTTTCGTCAAATCTATCAGGATTCAATACAATTATAACATCCTAACAAAAACTATTACCCAACCTCCCCTCCCTCCCCACATGCTCGGCCGTAACTATCTAACAGTAGGATTTGCATATTGTCTGTATCCGTGATTATGTGAAACTTGGTTTCATAGTCTGTCGCAGATGAGCTACACCTTGATGCGATCCTATCTAGCAAAGCTCATAGATAATGCGGGGGAGTCTATGCATCCCACAACTGCGAATCAAGTCCCCATGCGACTAGCACAATGCATTCTAGTAGGACAAAATATCTATCGCAGCGTATTCTTCTAGCATCGTATACCAGCTTAGCGAGATCGGCATTTTTCTAAGGGCTCTATATTCTTCTCTCATTAGTTCTGTCCCCTCTGCCCTATCCCAACGCATCATCTCTGTGTGCCATTCCTGTAGGGATGGGGCATGAGCGGCCTTCCATCTTGTGGAGATGGCTCTTTTGGCTAGAAGGAGTGCAAGATTAGCCAATCGTGTAGCAGGGCTACCCATTTTTGAAATTGTAGCAGTTATAACAAGACATATGGCATCTAAAATGACATCATTCTTAATCACACAATGCATGGTAGAGGGGCGAGTTCATCAAATGTAAACACTTTTTATTGTTCTAATAAAAATGTGTTTCAAATGACAGTGTTGCATGTCATTTAATTGAATGTTGTTAAGTGCAGTTTTGTAAAGTATAGTAAAGGACAATGTTGTACAGTGTACTGTCACAGAGTCTAATGTTCTGGAGTGAAATACAGTGGAGTGGAGCAGAGTGGAGTGGCGTTATGTATAGTGGAGTAAAGTGATATATAGTGGAGTGGCGTGGTGTGTTGTATAGTGGGGTACTTTAAAGTGGAGTGGTGTGTTATACAGTGGAGTGATGCCATGTACAGTACAGTTGAGTGTCGTACAGTGGAGTATCGTCAACTTTAATGTCATGGAGTCGATTGTTATAGAGTGGAGTGGAGTGCAGTGCTGTCGAGCGGCAGGGCTGAGTGGCATAGAGTGAAGTAGAGTGTTGTACAGTGCAGGGTGTTTGGAGAAAATATTGAGTTGTGAATATCGGGAGACAGAAATATTGTAAAAAAATATTGTGATGCAAAAATATTGTAAAAAAAAACGTTTTTTTCTGTAAGTAATATTTAAGATTATCTCTTGCAATCATATAGTTGTAAGAAATATCATTTTAAAATTATTTTAATGTGTTTTAGTTCATATATTAATTTTCTGTTACTACTGTTTGTGGAATTGTTATAATGTAAAAAAATATATAGTTTGCAATTTTAAGTGATTTCTAATTTAAAATGTTATTGTTAATAGTAATTTATAGTGTTGTAGCGGGATGTTGGGTTTGTAGGGGGATAGGATAGGAAGATAATCAAGCAAAAACACATTATTGAGTATTTAATCATTTTAAACTAATTATGTGATTGGTATTAATTGTGGAAATTATGTAATACTGATTTTTGTTGTTGTTATATTTTAGGTGGGGTTGCTAGGTTTGTTGGGGTATAGGGTGGAAAATGAATTAAGTAATAATTACTTTACAATAAATCATTATTTCATTATGAGCTATTTAATTGGGCTATAATTATGTAAATTGTTTATTAATTATATATTTTTGTTATGGTTTAGGGGTGGGCTGCTGGGTTTGTAGGGTATAGGATGGGAAGGTAACTAAGTAATAATTAATTAACTAATAATTATGAAGTGTTCACAGGGCCGGACTGGCTACCGGGCAGTTGTGTGTGCTGCCGAGCTGGGGGCTCATTTCTCTGTGGTGTGGGCTTATTTCGTTGATGGGGACGTGCGTGCGCTTTGAAATAAAAAAAGCAAAACGAATTTCGTTTTGCACACACAGGTCCCCATCAACGAAATCATCCCCCTGCTCGGCAGGACACACAACTACCCGGTAGCCAGTCCGGCCCTGAGTGTTAATTATTTATTTGATTATCAGTTATGTAAATTGTGCTATACTTATGTATTTGATTTAGATTTTAGTTACAGGATATTGGGTCTGAAGTATTATTAGGTGGGAATTCACTTAAGTAATTAATAACAATTAATTATTAATTGTTCATTAATTATTTACGTGATCATCAATTATATAAATCATGCTATACTTATTTATTTGAGTCAAATTTTAGTTGGAGGATGCTGGGTTTGTAGGGGTCTATGGTAGGAAGTTAATTAAATGATACCTAATTAACAATTCATTATTAATTGTCACTTTTTTATTTATTTTATTGTAAATATGAAAGTTAAGGATTCGTTATTTGTTTGGTTATATTTTAGGCGCGGACTTCTAGGTTTGCAGGTGTACAGGGTGGGAAGTTAATTAATTATCAATAGAATAACAATTATTTATAAATTGATTATTATTTCAAGTAATTGTGTACATTTATTTTTTGGTTTTTAAATATATATATGTATATATATATATATATGTTAATTCATATTTATTATTAAGAGTTTCTTATTATTTCTACATTTGTGGTGTTACTCATAATTGTAATCTGTTTGAAGTGAAGTATTTTACCCTACTCTTGCTTAGCCTGCAGTAGGGATAGTAAAATTAACATATTCACAGTTCAACACTTTCCCTACTGTTATGCTGTTTGGAATAGGAATAGCACATTTCAGACCTCCAAAATCCAATGCTTTCTCTACTGTTCCCAGACTGGAGTAGGAATAGTACATTTTACCCCTCCAAAGTACACTTTCTGTACTATTGCATTGTTTAAAGTTCGAATGGTACATTTCACCCCTCTAAACTCCAACGCTTTCCATACTGTTGCGTTGCTTGGAGTGATAATAGTAAATGTAATTTCTCCAAAGTCCAATAAGTCCTATCATTGTTGTAACTGGAGTAGGAGTAGTAAATCTAATCCTTATGAAGTCCAATACTTTATCAACTATTGCATAAACTAGAGTGGAAATAGTATATTTAATGTTCTTGAATTGTGATAGTTTTCATAATGAAGGTTGGATAGATTTTATAGCATTAATTGTTTGATTGTTTCATAATCTATATCATTTGTATTTGTTTTTAACATTATTTAATGTTTATACTTTTTTCATAAATTTGTTTTTGGTATTTTTCAATTTTTTTAAATTTGTTTATTGTCTACATTAATTCTTATAATTTTTCTTATTAAATTGTTTAGATTTTATGGTATTATTATATAACAATTATATTTATGTTTAAAATGTATTACTGCAAATATATATATATATATATATACACAAATATATATTCATATTAATATATGCAAACAATATAAAATAAAAGTTACATAAATATTTGATTAATGAAATTATATAAATATTCATAATAATACATTTGAAATAAAACATAATGTAAAATAAATATGTCTACTAATTGTGTTACACTATAAATATATATATATATATTACCTACTGGCGGTCGCCAGTAGGTATATATAGTTAGGATTTTTTCTCTATGAGATTTTTGAAAATTCTATGTCTAATAACTTTGGCGTTTGTGGACGGAATTGGCTGAAATTTTCAGGAAAATGGAAGATTTTGTTTCTGAGCAGCCACTGAAAATTTTGGGGGGGGGGGTTCGTCAAGGGGGGGCCGAGAAAAAAGGGGGGTCCCAAAACACGTTTTTCCCATGTTAATTTCCATAGGGCGGTTGGCCTCACTTTTAGCTCGAACGGCTGAATGGATTTGCACGAAACTTGGCAAAATTGTAGGTACTGGTAGCCCGATGTGCCTTTGCTAGGTCTCAATATATGTGCTCCAGTGGATTTTGAGAAATTAACGTTCAAAAAAATATATATATCTGTAAGCGCGCTCCGGGCAGCGCCCCGGTTCGCGTACCTGACGCGTAACGGAACTTCGCGAAGCGAAGCTGATTGGCTCTCCGGTGTCTGTCAACATTCTAAACAGTCCGGAGCGGCCGCCATCTTGTCTCTCGGTAGGATCGAGAGACAAGAGGAGGCCAAAACAAAGGGGGAAATGACCATAAGGGGGCATAGAAGATCCTCCCTGACCCTCTAGGTTTGATGTGGAGGCTTTAAAAGGGCCCCGCGGGGCAAAAAAAAAATTTTGGGGGGAGAGCGCTCGGTACGCGCACCGGGAAGCGGTCTGGGGAGCGTACTATAAGGAAAAAAGAATGATAGACTATGATATTTTAAAATATTGTATGTTTATTGATTGTTCTTTTTGTTGTGTTTTTTTGTTTTTTTTATTTATTTATTTATTTTGGTTGTACTTCATGAATTAGATATAAAAATGAATATTGTCTCAAAATTTTTTAATTATTAAATAAAAATGTATTGGTCAGAATTTTCATAGTTCAATAAAACTTCCAGCATTACATCATCTGGAATCTCCTCAAACATGCATGTTTCTATGTCTTGTAAGCATTCAATAAATTGTTCATCCAAAGACTGATCCATAAAATTTTAATCTAAAAATTCTTCATTTAAAATCTCCTCAGATGTAATGTCGAAGGAAACATTGATATTTTCTTGCTCCCCTTCCATTTTTTTGCTGTAAATTGCATAAAAAATAACTATATCAGAAGAGTTAGGGCACTGTTGGGTTTAAGTTCAGACAGGTAGTTTGGATTTTTTAACAGTGAATTTATCTTTGGGTAGTGTATGGTATCAGACTGGAAGTAGAAATATAAAAAAGTGTATGTGATGAAGCCTAAGTAAATTCATAATTATACAAGAGAAGCCTAAATCCATCCATAACTATAACAGAGAAGTCTATCTAAATCTATAACTATTACAGAGTGATAGTATAAAACTATCAGAAAAAGTTTTCCAAATTAACTTTAAGTGCACAATATACTTCAGTTTTCAAAATAACAACTTACCTTTCAAAAAGCAGTTTAAGTTCTCAGTGAACATTTTCTTGAAATCTACTTCAGGAGGTGGTAGTCAAAATGGCTGTGTTTCTCTCTCTTTCTTTATATATATTCAGGTACATAACCAATCAAATGTCAGGTAAAAAAAGTAGAAAATGAAAGTAACATTTTAATTGGTTGTCAATTCCAACACTTCAGATGTGTTTTGTGAAGTAATTTACCTCAGGGTATTTAGAGAGGTCTACAGGCTAAATGGCTAAATGGAATTCCAATCAAATTTGTGAAAATGGTAGGGATTGGTATGTAGTATGAGCTAATCTATATTTGGTGAAAGTGTCTCCAGTGGTTTTTCTGTGAATTACTTTCCCACCTTTTTTTGAGCGAGCGCTTCCCGGTGCGCGCCCCGGTACGCGAACCGGCAGCGTTACGGGAATCCTTCATTTTGTATTTCGGTAGAATTGAGATACAAGATGGAGGGCAAATAATGTTCAGAATGGGTAGAAGGGGGCACGGTAGACGTATCCTGACCCCCAAGGTTTTCTGAGGGTGGCTGAGGAGGACCATATGTGCAAAAAAAAACAATTTTCGCGCAGTTAGCGTCCGGTGCGCGTACCGGGTAGCGTACTTTGGTGAAAATTAGTGAAAAAAGTTAGAGTAAAATAATAATTGTGAGTCATAAGATGTAGGGTAGCTCTGAAAAGAGCTTTTGGGTCCTGTGGCTGATGTAGGTACCTACAAGTAGGTACCAATGCACAGTCTTAAATTGAGGATGAAAATTCTGTTCCCCTCATCTGAGAAGTGAACTCCATCTGCTCTGTAGATATCTTGCATGTAGTAACGCAAGTTATTGTTGTAGATGGAGCCCATTCCATGGTCTCTCATGTAAGCTGAAACAGACTTATTTACATGCTGCCTCGATTTCTCAATTTGTGGACAAAATTGGTTGGACCACTTCCATTTCTGTCTTTGGCATATATTTGAATATACCAAGGCAGTTTGAGGAAATAGTGCCATCAATTGCTCAAAGGTGTCCTTTAAAAGCATTTCCAGACCTACCCCAGTCAAAGTGCCCAAGTCATTTCCTCCACAGTGCACAATTAACAGGTCAGGTTTTGGCAAATGCAAAAAGGTTTTCACCAATGGTATCAATTGGTGACATTTTAATCCTCTGTGGCCAATTCACTTGATTTCCACATTTTGTAAATTGAGGTTGTGTAAATTTCTGTTATCAGCAAACCTTTGAGCCCAGTGGATATAACTATGTCCAACAATCCAGACAGAAAACATGGTGAGAGAAGGTTCTGCTGCAGTCAGATGAAGTGTGGCAATGAAATGGCAGTTGAAAAAATAAGAGTGTATAATGAAAAAAACTGTGGAGTTTCTTTGGTAATTAATCAGTAGCAGTGATTGGTGGATTTTGATTGCTGAAAACAGAAAGTTAGGGTGCATGGATGAGTTCTTTGAAAGATGTAATTTGAATGGTCAAGAAAAAATCATTTTATGAAAGATTGCACTGGATACGCAGGTGTACTGAGAGTTCAGAGTTCAATTGAAACATTGTTGTGTGAACTTGCAAACATGAGAGGTCTTTCAGGAGGTGGTTGCTATGCAAAATAGGCAGAAAGGGCAGAGGGGGGAAGGGTGTTGATTTGAAAAAAGTGAGGGAAGAGTTTTGATTGGGTGACATTAGAGATATGTGTGATGAATTACAGCATTTCTGTGCCATTGATGGTTGCAGGCTCTGGAGTGCATACCTTTTGCTCTGCTGAAGACAAATTGGTGTGTGTCTGAGACTGTTTCGAAACTCAAAAAGTATTTGCTAAGGTGAGAAAAGATTCATTTAATTTAAATAGAGAATAGTATGCTTTAAGGAGAAAATTATGAAGAAAGTTGTGTATTTAAAATGTTGCTTTGTGTCAAGTGTTTTAGAAATAGATTTTGTTTCTTTGAGTTACATAGCCATGTTAAAAGTGACGCAAAAATAGTGCAAGGGTCTTACAAAAATGCTTTCATGTGTCTTAGGGCATTTTAACTCACTTCCCCATGAATGTAGGAATATAATTGCTTTACAAGATGTGTTTAAAAACGTTTTTTGAAATCAATTAGGTTTCTTGATATGTACTGGTAGAGTTTCATAGGTTGATTGGGGCATATTTACAAGGCTTTTGAGTTCATTTGATGTAATTTTTCCCATTTTATTTTAAGACATTTCCTTGTGGTGCAAGGTCCTTGTAAATACGCCCCCATGTGTGCTTGGAAATTTAGATTTTGATTCTTTGAGTCACATAGCCATGTTAAAAGTGACCCAAAAATGGTGCAAGGGCCTTAAAAAAACGCTTTCATGTGTCTTAGGGCATTTTAAGTCATTTCCCCTTGAATGTAGGTATATAATTGATTTAGATGATGTGTTTAAAAACGATTTTTGAAATCAATTAGGTTTCTTGATATGTAGTGCTAGAGTTTCATAGGTTGCTTGGGGCATATTTATTAGGCCTTTGAGTCTCTCTGATGTTATTTTTCCCATTTTAATTTAAGACCTTTCCCTGTGGTGCAAGGTCCTTGTAAATACGCCCCCATTTGTGCTTGGCAAATTTAGATTTTGATTCTTTGAGTCACATAGCCATGTTAAAAATGACCCAAAAATGGTGCAAGGGCCTTAAAAAAACGCTTTCATGTGTCTTAGGGCATTTTAAGTCATTTCCCCTTGAATGTAGGTATATAATTGATTTAGATGATGTGTTTAAAAACGATTTTTGAAATCAATTAGGTTTCTTGATATGTAGTGCTAGAGTTTCATAGGTTGCTTGGGGCATATTTATAAGGCCTTTGAGTCTCTCTGATGTTATTTTTCCCATTTTAATTTAAGACCTTTCCCCGTGGTGCAAGGTCCTTGTAAATATGCCCCCATCTGTGCTTGGCAAATTTAGATTTTGATTCTTTGAGTTACATAGCCATGTTAAAAGTGACCCAAAAATGGTGCAAGGGCCTTAAAAAAACGCTTTCATGTGTCTTAGGGCATTTTAAGTCATTTCCCCTTGAATGTAGGTATATAATTGATTTAAATGATGTGTTTAAAAACGATTTTTGAAATCAATTAGGTTTCTTGATATGTAGTGCTAGAGTTTCATAGGTTGCTTGGGGTATATTTAAAAGGCATTTGAGTCCCTTTGATGTTATTTTTCCCATTTTAATTAAAGACATTTCCCCGTGGTGGAAGGTCCTTGTAAATACACCCCCATGTGTGCTTGGCAAATTTAGATTTTGATTCTTTGAGTTACATAGCCATGTTCCATACAGTGCTCACCTTCTGCGTAGTCTTTGATATGCTAGACTCCATCTGCACAATGAGATACCTAAGCAAAGGAAACACAGGTGATGTGATTGTGAAATGAGGAAAAGAAATTCCACATTTTTCAATTACATCACCTGTGTTTCCTAACTTTACGAATGACATTGTGCAAATGATGTTTAGGCCTGTCCACGGACACAGAAGAGGTCTGGCCTTTGTTCAAGAGTGAAGTGGACATGACTCACTTCATTGGTAGGCCTGCACATGTATTATCTCCTCTGTACTCTTCAACAAGCGTAAATTTCATCTGCAACCCTGAGTAGGCCTCACCTCAAACAAACCTCTGGATAGGGCACACCTTATCGTCATCCTGAATCAATCATTTAAAATGTTAGGGACATATTTATGATAGGTCTATGCCTCTTTTGCGCCACTGTGCGTCACTTTTGTGACGCAGCGGCGGTGCAAAAGATTTGCTATGTGGCAACATATTTACAACTTGATGCATTTAGGCAGATGTGTCATGCTGTAAAGTCCCGTGCCACATGAAACCGATGCAGCAGTGATGCAAAAGATGCACCATGTTGCAAGACAGGACTCACTTCATCTCCAACAAGATAAGAAGCTGAATCTTCTGTAAATGTCAAAATTGTTGTATACAGTGCTCAACTTCTGTGTACTCTTTGATATGCTAGACTCCATCTGCACTATGAGATACCTAAGCAAAGGAAACACGGGTGATGTGATTGTGAAATGAGGAAAAGAAATTCCACATTTTTCAATTACATCACCTGTGTTTCCTAACTTTACGAATCACATTGTGCAGATGAGGTTTAGGCCTGTTCACGGACACAGAAGAGGTCTGACCTTTGTTCAAGAGTGCAGTGGACATGACTCACTTCATTGGTAGGTCTGCACATGTATTATCTCCTCTGTACTCTTCAACAAGCGTAAATTTCATCTGCAACCCTGAGTAGGCCTCACCTCAAACAAACCTCTGGATAGGGCACACCTTATTGTCATCCTGAATCAATCATTTAAAATGTTAGGGACAGATTTATGATAGGTGTGTGCTTCTTTTGCGCCGCTGTGCGTCACTTTTGTGACGCAGCGGCGGTGCAAAAGATTTGCTATGTTGCGACATATTTACAACTTGATGCATCTAGGCAGATGTGTCATGCTGTAAAGTCCTGTGCCACATGAAACCAATGCAGCAGTGATGCAAAAGATGCACCATGTTGCAAGACAGGCCTCACTTCATCTCCAACAACATACCGTCTGTTTAAACTGTAAACATTTAGGAATGTGTAGGGGGAAAGGAGAAGCTGAATCTTCTGTAAATGTCAAAATTTGTGTATGCAGTGCTGAACTTCTGTGTACTCTTTGATATGCTAGACTCCATCTGCACAATGAGATACCTAAGCAAAGGAAACACAGGTGATGTGATTGTGAAATGAGGAAAAGAAATTCCACATTTTTCAATTACATCACCTGTGTTTCCTAACTTTACGAATCACATTGTGCAGATGAGGTTTAGGCATGTTCACGGACACAGAAGAGGTCTGACCTTTGTTCAAGAGTGCAGTGGACATGACTCACTTCATTGGTAGGTCTGCACATGTATTATCTCCTCTGTATTCTTCAACAAGCCTAAATTTCATCTGCAACCCTGAGTAGGCCTCACCTCAAACAAACCTCTGGATAGGCCACACCTTATCGTCATCCTGAATCAATCATTTAAAATGTTAGGGACAGATTTATGATAGCTGTGTGCCTCTTTTGCGCCGCTGTGCGTCACTTTTGTGACGTAGCGGCGGCGCAAAAGATGCGCTATGTTGCGACATATTTACAACTTGATGCATCTAGGCAGATGTGTCATGCTGTAAAGTCCTGTGCCACATGAAACCTGCGTCAGGTTTCATATAGGCATTTTGTTGCAGGGTGGGCATTCATTTGCATGAAAGCCCTGTAAAACTAACACAGTGAAATTTAGAAGATTTCACTGAGTCAGCTTTATAGCATTGCTGAATCAAATCCTTACGCCTGTTTGAAACAGGCATAAGGAGTGATGCACCATGCAATGTGTGGCTTGCTCCTGTGCATTGCAGTAGACATGTCGCGTTTACGACGTGATTCCTGCAATGTGCTGCTTTTGCGGCACAGATGCGTGACGCATCTGTGCTGTTTTTGCTCAATGGTGCTCCACATTGTAAATGCGGCACATCATGGGTGGCATAGCAGCGCTGCACGTTAACTGGTGCATCCCTGGGGATGCGCCAGTTAACATAAATCTGCCCCTTTACATTTAAGTATGAGCAGGGTACACAGAGTCGGTGAGGCTTATCCAAGGTTAAGAACAGATGAGTCATGTTCACTGAAAACTTGGACATAGGCCTCACCTCCTCAGCATCGCTGGACATGGCTAAATAATAATTGCAAAATGTTACTCTTGTTAAACAATTTTAATATTATAGTCTCTGAGATTTGTCTCTTACTCTGCAACATCTCATTGTTGTTCTCTTTCTTTAAAGATAACGACAACATCAACCATGAGTGATAATGAGCAATCAGTTGATCTCGATCTTATCATTGAACTTGTCATTGAAACGTCAGTGGAAGTAGATCCCTTGGATGATTTAAATCCTGAGGATGATGAAGAACATGATGAGGATGCCGATTTGTCAGAATTGTATGACATAGGGTGGGAAGCTGACCTGCTTGAGCCTATGGAACTATTAACATTTATTTTTAAAAGTTACTGGAAATGAAAAGTAAAAATGTAAACCGTTTCATTTAAAATTAAACAAAAGTTCAAAAACAGGTTGTGTGTAGTGTCTTTAATAAAATAGTCAAATATGCTCATAAAATTAGTTCAGATTCACATATAAAACAGCACAGGTCAAATGTAGAAGCATTCCATTTCTTTGCTACTATTTGTGAATACTAAATTTGCCAATGCACTAAAAATTATTCTATGTAAAAATGACAAGTAGTGTGTTAAATTTTTGACGACTGTTATTGATTTACTGTTTGCTAATAGTGGTTAATAACATTTTTAATTATATTTTACCACAGATTCAACTGCAGATCATTTCAAAAGGAGAGAATGCCATCTAAACAACAAAACCGAAAGGCTACAAAACGTCAAAGACAGCAGCTTAATAAATTCTTGCAGCAGTCCTCTACAATAAAAACTTGTCAAGTCACCAAGAAAGCTCCCGGTAAGACAACAAAATCATTCATAAGAAACATTTGTAGAAAAAAAAGTAGTACTACAGAAAATGTTTTAGTCCAGAAAAAGAGAAGCAATTTAAACGGAAAGGGAAGGCCAATCAAAAATGTTACTGCTAGAGCAGGAGATAACTCTGTGCATGGTAGTAGAAGGAAAAATCAGTTTAGGGACATTCGCAGACGAATGTTCCGCAACAGGATAATTGGCAATTTGTTAAAAAATATTGAGAAAGGTCAGCAGAAAGTGGTTTTTTATAAGAGAAAAAAAAATTGAGAAAGTTATTGATCAGGCAATTGAAATTAAGCGAAAGTTATTTATTTTGATAATCAATAGAATTAGGAAGCTAAACAAGGCAATTTATGATTTCAAAAGAAATAGTAGATGGAAGAGAACAGTTAAATGTAGTAATTTTTGTGAAGTTTTTTCAGGAGAATGGATGCATAGTTCAAGTTGTGAGGCATTTTTTAATGAGGAGAGTTATTTCCAGGATAATGATTTGGTGCATGCAGTTGACACCAGTGGTCGAGCTTATGAGGTAAAAGATGGTTGTCCAGTTGAAAAAGAAAAAATTGTGACAACAGAGGCAGAAGAGGTGTTAGGTAATGAGGTTTTAAGAAGACGTCCTAAGGGACCTGTGTACACCTGGAAGTGTAGTAGTATTTGCAGTGTGCGACAGGATTCCATCAATTTGCTTTATGATTTTGTACGGACATTTAATAAGAAAAGTTTGAAGCAGAAAATTATGTTGTTGCAAGAATTAGATCCTTGCAGAGTGAGAGAAGTGACAGGTTTGCATGGTCATTCACTGGCTTGTCTTTCCAGGAGAGTATGCCAGAGTGTTTTTCATCATTTCAGGATGCTAGCAGTGCATCATAATAAAGTGAGGAAATTAGTTAGAATGTTGTATTATGCTAAGAGTCCAGCAGTTATGCTTAAACAATTATGCACTGCTCTTTTGCATGGTTCTGAAATAGATGTGAAGAATATTTGTGAAGAAATTGAGTTTTGTTACTTTGGAAGTAAAGAGGAGAATGTTGAAATTGACCCAGAAGAAGAGGGTAATGTGGAAGATTGTGTACAGGTTTCCAGTACAGATAATTTTCAGAAGGAAATTGCCACGTTTCAGGTGAAATCAAGTGAGAGGCCTAATTTTACTTGTGTGTGTTGTCGACGTACTTATTATAAGAATCAGACTAAGTTAGTGAATTTATATGCGAAAAGTGAAAGGGAAAATAATACTGAATGGAAGGATTTCGCAACATACTTGATGGTAGAAAATTGTTTTGATTTGGGATTGGATCAACGTGTGTGTACTTATTGTTGTAACAAAATAAATCAAAACCGGATGCCTGCTAGAGCGGTTCATAATAATCTGGAATTGGTTGAGATTCCTTCTGAATTGAAGGATTTAAATACTTATGAATCTATTTTGATTCAAAGTATCCATCCCTTTCAGGCTATTGTAAGAATGGAGCCAAAGACAGGGAAATTGCCTCCATCAGATTTACAGAGAGTATTAAAGGGAAGAGTTGTTTATTTGCCTCTAGATTTGAAGAAAAACATTAATACAATTGGAGTAGAAAAAGTGGAAGAGGAACCTCTGGTTATCTTAGTTAATGGGGTTCCGACAAAGAGTAAGAAAATATGGCAAGATTTAGTGGATGTTAGGAAAGTCAAAAAGGCAACATTGTATTTGAAAAAAAGCAATAAGTACTATAAGAATGTATATGTTGCAGAAGAGGAAGTAAGTGAAGAAGAGGATAGTGATTTGTGTGGTGGTCAAATTGAGAAAGTAGAACCCTTTAAAAGTGAAGAAATATATGAACATTATAGTGTTCATCCTTTGCATTCCAAGGAAGTCATGGGGAATGCTATTGAGTTGTTTCAAATGAAACAAGCCAAAGGGAGTCCCATTAGTGTTTGGGAGGAAAGTTTGGAAGCTCTGTGTTTCCCACAGCTATTTCCAACAGGTCAAGGAGGAAGATCTGATGAGCGACCTCATCAAATTCCTGCTTCTGAATACCGGACTTTACGATTGTATGCAGAAGATCCTAGGTTTCGACAATGCATTCCGTATTTGTTTCATCTCCTGTTTGAAAGCGATCTGTCTGGACTGTCATATGCAGTGAACCACATCTTGAAAAGTGGTATACAGATGCAAAACATCTCGGCAAGTGACTTTATGGATAAAGTCAATGTGCAAGACAGTATTTTGGATTCTCACCTGATTAATCTCATGGCGTGTCAGCGTGGTACTAATGAGTACTGGTACCGTCGTCATGGTGATTTAAAATGTATGCTGAGGAACTTAGGAACTCCCACATGGTTCCTCACTCTCAGCTGTGCCGAGTATGGCTGGGAAGACTTACTTGAATTTCTACGAGAGGCAAATGGAAACATTGAAAATATCGAATTCAAGACACCCGGAGAACTGTGCTCTTTGGATCCAGTGAATGTATGCAGGTACTTCAATCAAAGATTTGAAGCTATGATGTCTTTCATCATGAACAAGAAAAATCCACCTCTTGGAGAGGTGTTGGATTTCTTCTGGAGAAAGGAGTACCAAGCAAGAGGTGCTCCTCATATACATATGCTGCTGTGGATCAAGGATGCACCTAAATTTGGAACAGATCCAGAAGACTTAGTGATGAGTTTCATAGAACAGTATTCTACATGTGCTGTTCCAAACGCAAAGGAAGACAAAAGCCTAAGAGAACAAGTTTTACGCTTCCAAAGCCATCGTTGTGGAAAGTACTGTCGTCGTAAATTCAGAAACAAGGACAAGTTCTACACCAAATGTCGTTTCGCCTTTCCACGACCGGTGATTTCTAAAGGAAGAGTGAACAGTTTGATGTCTTCGCTGCGACATAATGTGATGAAGAAATCACCTAAAAACACATACAATTTGAAAAGGAACGAAGAGTCCAAGTACATCAACGACTACAACCCAGTGATTTTGTCCATGTGGAATGCTAACATGGATATACAGTTTGTGGCTGATAACTGTATGGCTGTGGCTCGGTATGTGACATCTTACATCACCAAAAAAGAAAAGACAGAATTGAAGGATATGTGGGAGGACATTTCCCATGAAAAGAGCCTCAGTAAGAAGTTGTACAATTTCAGTCTGAAGATGTTGTCAGATCGAGAAATCGGAGCTTACGAATGTTCTGACCGGTTGTCTTCAGCAAGTCTCTATGCCAAATCCAGGAGTATCATTTGGGCGAGTCTTGGTCTTGCTGCAACGCGTAATCGAGTTCTGAAACCTGTGCGGGAAATTGAGTATTTGGCAGAAAAGGAGCCAAACAGTACCGATATTTTGAAGACCAACATGTTGGATACATATTATCCAAATAGAAGCAGTCACCTCGAGAATGTTTGTCTGTATGAGGTTCTACAAAATTACATATTCAAGAGGAACATCAAAGAAGATATTGATAATGGAGTGTATGCTGTAATTGGAAGTGAGGGATGTCTGGTCAAGCAAAAAAAATGCCACTTGGTAAACCATCGAAAATTGAGTGGCGAATCTCCTGAAAAAAAAGAGTTTTTCTATTTAGCACTTTTGCAACTTTTCAAGCCTTGGCGTGCAGAAGAGGAACTGCTTGGAGATTTCCTCTGTTACGAAGACTCTTTCAATGCCGCCAAGGAGACCATAGAATGTCCTGTTTTTCCCAAATATCTAGAAATGTTGAATGCGGAAATCGAGCAGGAAGCAACGATTGCAGCCGAGATTGCTAGAGACAGTTCTCAGGACAGTCAGAGTTCTGTTTCAATGAGTCAGGATCCACTAGGAGGACCAGTTATCGAAAATGAAGCTGCCACTGCCATGATTGAAGTGGAAAGAGCCATGGCACATGCTCAGGAGGATGCGGTTAACTTAGAAGACTTGGAAAGACAACTCAACGTTGAGCAGAGGAAAATATATGACGAAGTTACCAACCAAATTGATCATGGATTAAGTCATGAGAAGAAAGAGTGCTCATGTACGTCGTTGAAGCCTGTCCGACTGTACGTGAGTGGAGAAGCGGGAACTGGAAAAAGTTTCCTCATTAAAGCAATTTCATGTTATTTGCAGAAAAGGACTGAGTCATCGCTGTCTTGTGTTGTCACCGCTCCAACTGGACTGGCAGCACATAACATTAAAGGTATTACTTTGCATCGTCTACTGATGCTGCCAGTGGAGCATGATAACAAATTACAATACCACAAGTTATCTGGAGATGCTTGTTGTGAAGTTTCAAGAGTCTTGAAGAAAATGAAACTTCTTATCATTGACGAAGTAAGCATGGTTTCCAATGTCATGCTTGCCTTTGTGCATTTGAGAATGCAAGAAGTTCTCAAAACAGAGTATGATGTGTTATTTGGTGGCAAACACATCATTGTTTTCGGTGATCTTCTGCAGCTGACACCAGTGAAAGGACAACCTGTGTTCAAAATGCTCACGCATGAAGATACCAGTAAGTGCCTAGGGAGCATTTGCAACGTTAATATATGGTTAAACTTCAATTATGCTGAACTGCGTAAAAATATGCGTCAGGCGAAGGATGAAGATTACAAGAATATTCTACAAGATGTTAGAATCGGAAAAGTGACCGAGCATGGGAAAGAAGCTTTACATGCACGATTACTGTCAAATTTGTATCCAGAACAAGACGTTGTGCCTGAGAATATTTTTCAGAAAATTACTGAGAAGAAATTTGGAATATGTTTGATGCCAACTCTTGCAGAATGTGCCATCTTCAACAACAAAATGTTGCATTTAGAAAACCAAGAGATTGTGAAACTGGAAGCTATTGACTGAGTAGAGCATATGGGATCAACAATTATTTTGTCTGAGAATTTGAAATCAAAATTGGATTCATTAGAGAAGACTATATCTAAAACTGCAGGTTTTGAAAAGACTCTGAATGTGTGCTTAAATTGCCGTATAATTTTAAGAAGGAATTTACATGTTGAAAGAGGTCTGGTAAATGGATCAATGGGTAATGTTGTTGATTTTGTGAAATACAGAAATAGAGATGGAATTGAATTTTTAAAAATTAAATTTGATGGCATTGAGGAAGTACAGCTAATTGGTCGTTGCTCTGCTAGGTTTTTGCTTGTGAAAGACTTATATGTTCACCGTAAGCAGTTTCCTGTTTGCTTGGCATAAGCGGTGACAATCCATAAATCGCAAGGTTTAAGTGTAGACAATGCATTGGTGAATATTGGCAGTTCTGTGTTCAAGGAGGGTATGACATATGTGGCATTGTCACGAGTTAGAACTTTATCGGGATTGTACTTGATTGAGTGTGATGTCACAAACATTTGTGCGGATCTAGATTGTGTTAAGGAATACAATAGGTTAAGAAGAGAGTATGCGCCACATTTGCCTCAATATCCTTTGTTTGAGAAACGTGTGGTAGGCCGGAAACGAAGAAATGTGACCAATAGTAGGGAGGTTGTAGCAAAAAGACGAAAAGTCTATGAACCAGAAATTATAAGCAGAAAGAAAAAGGATTTTGTTGAAGATGTTGTTGGTTTTCAATTTGAAAACAGTTCTGGTGTCAACTGCTATGCTAATGTAGTGGTTAATGTTTTGTTTTCTCTAGAAAATGTAAAAGAAGAGATTGTGGTCAATTCGGATCAAAGATTTTGCAGTTTGTTGAATTCTGTGTTAGAGAAATGTAGCACTGATAGAACAAAAATAGAAAGTGTGTCTGAAATTCGAAATCTGTTAGACAGATGTTCAGGTCAAACACAATTCTCTCAAAATATTCAGCAAGATTGTCAGGAGTTTTTAATATATATGCTTGATGTATTGCATGATGAAGGTGTAGATGTAGATCACCTGTTTGGGCTTTCTTATCAATGGCAGCATGACTGCGAGAACTGTAGGGTATCAAGTACTACTAGTGTAGACTCAGAAAAATGTATATATTTAACGTTGCCAGACAGTAAATCAGTGTCCTTTAATAAGCTAGTAAAAGCAGCTGATCACAACATGGAGTGTAGCCAATGTAAGTCTGAAATGTTGTCAACATTATTTATACGAACATATGGCCAGTATGTCATTTTAATGTTCCAACGATGTAGGCCTGATGGAACAAAATTGACAACTTTAATTTAAAATTTTGTGGCTTCGCAGTTGTCAATATCAGGAAGGACTTTTGTAACTGCAGCAATTATATATCATGACGGTCCTTCAACAACATCAGGACATTACACAGCTTATTTAAAGTCTAGAAACGGCTGGTCATTCTGCAATGATTCTGTTTTAACTTTAAAAAAAAAATTGCCTTTTGACCTTAAAAATTCTTACCTGGTGTTTTTAAAACCAAAATTTTAGGGAAGGAATCTCGGGATTTGCTCTGAGGAATTTCAAGAGGTTCTAATGGCTCCTACACTATTTGGCCTTGAGGATAAGTGTAGTACAGAGTCAAAAGTTATTTTTGAGTTTTAAATAGTTCCTGGAAAAAAAGAAGGTTTTCTTACAGAAAGTGGTGGGCACGGATTAGTTAAAGGACAACAGAGTATTTCCCAAAGCAAACGGTGTTCTTACCATAACACTTAAAGTCATGGAAAAATAACTGCACTTTGAATGAGTTCAGAAAAACTGTTTCTTTTTATAAGCTAATTCAAGCAGCCAATCAAAACATGGAGTAGAGGTAATGTAAGTCTGCAATGCTGTCTAGATTATTTGACCAAACTTTTCGTTATAATGTCATTTTAAAATTCCAACTATATAAACCTGATGAAAGTAAGTCTTCAACTTTAATTACAAATGTTGTAGCTACACAGTCGTTGATTTTAGGAAGAACATTTGTAACTGCAGCTATTATATGACATGATGGTCCTTTGACAAGATCCGCTTATTACACAGCTTATTGAAAATGTAAAAAAAGCTGCTGTTTCGTAAATGATTCCTATTTGACTACGATACAATGTTGCCTTTTTACTTAAAAATATTCTTACTTTCTGTTTTCAGAAAAGAGAATTTAGGGTAGGTAACTGGCCTATAATGATTCTAGGGGTTGATATAATTTTATCTACTGTTTTAAATTGCTTTGTGATTAAAAGTGATGTAGAGAATTAAATAATTGTAGTAGTCATAGAGGTAGTGTAAGTCTGCTTCATAGTAAGCAGTATCAGTGTCATAGGAAATGTGGAACATGAGTGAGCAAGAAGGGTGAGATATTACTAGTACAGGATTGTGAAAGTGATCTTGAACGTTTTCTTTCTGAAAGTTGCGGAAATACAAAATGACGGGATTTGCTTAGAAGAATTCCAAGAGTTATAAATGGCTCTTACACGATTTGGCCTTGTGGAAAAGTGCGGTAGAGAGCGAGAAGTCATTTATTGTATGTAACATATTTGTCAAAATGATGGAGCTTTTCTTTCAGAAAGTGGCGGGCTGAAAATAATAACAGCACAACAGAGTGTAAGCTGTTCATAGGATATCCTTCGACGTCATGGAAAGTAAGTTA
Organism: Lissotriton helveticus; assembly: GCF_964261635.1. Classification (NCBI taxonomy): domain Eukaryota; kingdom Metazoa; phylum Chordata; class Amphibia; order Caudata; family Salamandridae; genus Lissotriton; species Lissotriton helveticus. The sequence goes on from NC_136067.1 coordinate 1,352,756,246, forward strand.
CTTTTCAGGAGTTCTGATTTCTGATTGGTTATGTTATATGGGTTTTTTAAACACAATCATTTTGATTGTGTTTTTTTTTCCCTGCTGTTATATGATGAATACCTTCAAGTCACTGTTTTTAGTGAAATTTGATAAATTCTGAGAACAGCAAAAATAAACCATTTAACATGCATAATTAATTCTGTACTTTTTGTATTTATGATATACATTTAGAACTGTGTAGTAGGCATGGAGAAGCTGAGGCTTCTGTAAGTGTCAAAGTTGTTGCATACAGTGCTCACATTCTACGTAGTCTTTCATATGATAGACTACATCTGCACAATGAGATACCTAAGCAAAGGAAACACAGGTGATGTGATTGTGGAATGAGCAAAAAAAATTGCACGTTTTTCAATTAAATTACCTGTGTTTCCTAACATTACACATCACATTGTGTAGATGAGGTTTAGGCCTGTTCCAGGAGACAGAGGAGGTCTGACATTTGTTCAAGAGTGCAGTGGACATGACTCACTTCGTTGGTAGGCCTGCACATGTATTATCTCCTCTGTACTCTTCAACAAGCCTAAATTTCATCTGCAACCCTGAGTAAGACTTACCTGAAACAAATCTGTGGATAGGCCACACCTTATCAGCATCTAGAAACAATCATTTAAAATGTTAAGGGCAGATTTATGATGGCCGTGCGCCTCTTTTGCGCCGCTGTTCCGTCACTTTTGTGACGCAGCAGCAGTGTAAAAGATGCACCATGTTGCAAGATAGGCCTCAGTTCATCTCCAGCAAGATACCGTCAGTTTAAAATATATATAATTAGGACTGTGTAGGGGGCATGCAGAAGCTGAGGCTTCAGTAAGTGTCAAAGTTGTTGCATGCAGTGCTGCACTTCTGCGTACTCTTTCATATGCTGGACTACATCTGCACAATGAGATTCCTAAGCAAAGGAAACACAAGTGATGTGATTGTGAAATGAGCAAAGGAAATTGCACGTTTTTCAATTACATCACCTGTGTTTCCTAATATTATGAATCACATTCTGCAGATCAAGTTTAGGCCTGTCAAGGGAAACAGAGGAGGTCTGGCTTTTGTTCAAGAGTAAAGTGGACATGACTCACTTCATTGGTAGGCATGGACATGTATTATCTCCTCTGTACTCTTCAACAACTCTAAAGTTCATCTGCAACCCTGAGTAGGCCTCACCTCAAACAAACCTCTTGATAGGACACACCTTATTGGCATCCTGAAACAATCATTTAAAATGTTAGGAACAGTTTTATTATGGCTGTGCACCTCTTTTGCGCTACCGTTGCGTCACTTTTGTGAGACAGCAGCAGTGCAAAAGATGCACCATGTTGCAAGATAGGCCTCACTTCATCTGCATCAAGATACTGTTAGTTTAAAATGTATATTTTTAGGACTGTGTAGGGGCATGGAGAAGCAGAGGCTTCTGTAAGTGTCAAAGTTGTTGAAAAACTGTTTGTCCTTCAATCTTTTCCCTTGTCTTTTCTAATTTTTAAATACATATTTTAATATTTTTCAAATGTTTGTTCTCTCTTTCACAGATTGAAAGTATAAAAATAACAAGTGACTAAGTTAACGACAATTATAAGGTAAATGTTTTGTACTCTTTTCGTTACATTTCTATCACATTTAACTTCTATTAGTTTCACTACTTAATTTCTTTAACCCTCATTTTCCTGCCTTTGCTACTTCCCTCATTCCTTTCTCTATTACTTACTTACTCTACTCCTTCCACTCTTTTTCTCAGTCCCTCTCTTCTCATACTTCCTCACTCTTGTTCACTCACACCGTCTCTATTACTCTCACTGTCTCTGACTGATCACTCTTTCACTACTTGTTCATTATGCTTTCTCTCTGTAGTTCAAGCACACTAAGGGGCATATTATCAACACAGGCAATAAAATTATCGCTGCTTTTATCGGCAGAAAACTGCCGCAAAAGTGGCTTTAGCGGCAGTTTTCTTCTGCAAAAGCGGCTTTAGCGGCAGTTTTCTGCCGATAAAAGCAGCAATAATTTTATCACCTATGTTGGTAATATGCCCCTATGTTATTTACATTTCTTTGCTGTTTCAATCATTCCTTTTCTGTTACTTCTTCTTTTCTGCTTTCTGTTTTTTCTCTCTGTTATTCCACATGTTTTAATCTTATTTTGAACATTCACTCACCTTCTCTAAGAAACTCTTGTTTATTATTCTTCTACTCCCCTTTTTTTCTTCCACTTCCTTATCTATTTTGTTTTTCACAATTATACCCTCTTCCATCTTTTCTTCGGTAAATAGATCTATTAAACAGTATCTCTGTGTTACTCCCTATAGCTGTCTTTCTTTTAACATTACTCTCTGTTTCCTTCCCTTATACTTACTCTTCTTTTTTTTAGTAAATTTTTTTTTTGGTTCGCTCCCGGTTCGCGTACCGGCGAGCGAACCGGGAAGCGAACCAAAAGAAATAGAGGTTGCCAGAGTGCTAAACATTCTAGCAATTTTTTTATAAAGGGGAGGTAGTTCTGAAAAGAACTTTTTTTTTAATTATTTTTGTTGTTTTATATTTTTTTATTATTTTTCTGAGCAATTTTTTACTTTTTTTGTATTTTTTGAACAGTTTTATATTTTTTTTGTTTTTCTTGGGGTGGGGAAACGATAACGATTCATTGTAAAGGGCTCAACAGGAGCAACAAAAAAAAAAGAATTTATTCTCTGGGGCGTTTCGGACAATCATGATTGTCGATAGTTCTGTTGATTAGAGTGATGCTACTTTCTCTGTAGCAAATCAACTGATTGCAATGCACGCACACTTGTTTGACTTCCCCGAACCTCATCTGTATATTTGGGACCGTCTCCCTCGCCTCTGGTCCCGTCACTTCCTGTACAACTGATCTTCTGGCCACAGAAGGGGGATTATCTTGCTGGTCACGTAACTGCGCAGCACTGTAGTTGATAGGGTGCCACCTCTCCATATGGCGATGCATTGTATAATTGCCGTAACTATATTTTTTATCTGTCCCTCTGGACAGATTATCTTTACATATAAGGCAAGTTACGTACCGGGCATTGACTTTTTTTTGGCCCCCGGGATATTTAAAAAATTGCCAAATATAATTTTCTTTGACATGAGACCTCCTGGGCTCCTCAGGCAAAAAATGCCTCTCTTCCTGCTGTTCCTCTTCTTCCTCTTCTTCCTCCTCTTGCTGAATGATAACTTCAGCAGGTGGTCCTCTCTTCCTTGGAGGTGGTGGAGGTGGTGGGGAAGCACCAGCTGAAGCTACTAATGAAGCCATTGCTCAGTGATGACAAAAGGTCTTCCTCTCACAAAGATGAAAGTCAGAGTGAGGAAACAAGGAGGGGTTTTCATCATTTGGGAAAAACAATAGTTCTAAACCAACGAAAAGTGTTACTTTTAGGTCACATGACCTAGTCTTACATCATTAGGAAACCAAAAGTGAAATGAACCAATGAAAAGTGTTATTAACAAGTCACATGACCTGTTGTGTTTACGTTACGCGCTTTGCGCCGCGTCCCGGATCGCTTCCGGGAAGCTGTGCTTTCCGCCTCGCTTCGCGTACCGGTTCACTTCCGGGTACGCTAACGCGGCGCGTCATATGACGTATCACGCGACAACGCGATACGTCACGCTGACGCGACGCGTCACAATGTTGTTTTCTAACGCGGCAGTTGCGCAAACGGAACGTTTACCGGTTCGCGGACCGGGTCGCGGCACCAAATTGAGCTAACGGGAAGCTACCCGGTGCGCGGACCGGTAGCGAAACAAAAAAAATTTTAAAAAAATATATATACATAAAAAAATGGTATTAAAAACATATAAAATATATTTTTTGATTTAAAGAAGAATACATTTTAAAGCTTTTGATATTTGCTATTAAAAAACCATTGAAATTCACTGAAAAAACCATAGGTTATAGACCATATATAGTTAGGAATTAGCATTTACAAAACCTTGAAAATTCACTGAAAAAACCATAGGTTATAGACCAGTGGTTCCCAAACTTTTGACTCCTGAGGACCCCCACTGAATCACTACTGGAAGTCGGGGACCCCCAAGCAATTTTCAATAAAAAAAAATTAAAAAAGTAATTCGCAAAAAATACACAAACAAGTACGCACCAAACAAATACTTGCATTACTAAAGCTTTTATTATTTTATATTGAAAAATATGCAAAAATCAAAACATTTTAATGGGAAGGATGGTGCTGCATCTCAGCTACTAACTTTTTAAAGTCCCAAACCTTCCGAAGATCCATGCATCCCCTGCCCCCCTGCTCAATGCCAGGAACAGCAGCCAAGCATCACGCATCAGACGTATCTCGCAAGTGAGAGATGCAGCTAGCCAAGTGTGTACAGTGTGTGTTAATTTGGTAATGCGAAGATCTGACCATCGCCACATTGGTTTTGCACTCTCTTCAGTGCTCTTTGGGCAAGATAATCCCCAACTTCATGCATATAAACTGACTGCCAATGTATTTGTTTTTAAAAAATGGGTGGCAGTGATTTCATATTGGGCACCCGAATGCGAGTGTAAATGCCAGTAGTTCTGAAGCGCCTTTGCGTCTTTTAAATGATTGTTATGCTGTGTTTGTCAGACTGGCCTGTAGGGAAACCCGCAGATAGAGAGACAGAACTGTGCTCATAGTTGTTGAATGTCACTCCAAATTACAGCGAAATTATGAAAATGTCACACATAAGCAATTTGAAACCTTGGCAGCTATGGCCAGTTCATATCTGGGCATCACACGGGAGACTCCTCTGCTCCTATCACATTCCGCTCAGTGCAGTACAGGGGCATTGTTTTGCATTACGACGCTGCTGTGCTGTTTACCATTTTCTGAACAGCACCAACGTTTTGCAGATTGTTGATATGGGGTGCTCTGCTGTTATGACTTGGATTCATCTGGCCAGTTTGGGTTCGGTGAGTAAGAGGTATTACTCCTCCCGCCATCATGGGTCGCATACACGCTCCCGGGTAAGTGGGGTGTGAGGGCTGTGAATATACCGTGAAGGGGCCACGGAACAGCGGCTGGAGAAACGCCTCATGAGTGCGGTATCGGACAGCGAGCAGCGTGGAAAGGGGTTTTGGTTTGCGGGTGGGGGGGTGTGGGACTGAGGCAGCTGGCAGAGCAGAAAATAAAAAAGTAATAAAGCCACTTTATTAACATTTTATATTTCACTTTTTTTTTTTTTTTATTCTTTATTATCAGGAGATCAAAAAGAGACATTAACATTTTCAGTCGTTAAGCACAATTGTATATCATTATCAAGTGTCATCGTGAGAAAAGAACTTAACAGATCGTGTGTCAGCAACTATCAGTGTCTGAAATCGCCATGCACTGGAACATGTAAGAGAGACAAGCATACAGAAAGCATGGCCCAAGTTTGCTTCTTATCCATAAGTAACTCCCTGATAATGCATTTCTGACATATCCTTTTGAATTCAACAATACGTAATTGTAGATAAACCATAAAACAGTAAAATCCAACTAAGGTCATCATTGAGCACATTAGTGCGATTAGCCACATACAGTTGTCCACAGGGTCAGTTACTCAGCATTTCGCCTAAGGTAGCGCTGCGTTCTCGCATCCACCCGGCCCCCCACAGTATCGTGTTGGCACACCCTTTGCTACTAGTCCTCGTCCTCCTCAGATTCCGAGTCCTCACCCTCTGGCAGGGCCTCGCATGGTTCCCCCCTGTATTTGTTCCATGGCGTCCACACCCTATTCCATTTGCGGGGGCATGCCCTCAATACATATACTGCTCTTTCCTTCACCATTAGGAGGTCCATGTTCCGTATCCACCCTGCTACGGTCGGTAACTCCGGGGCCCCCCATCTCTGCGCAATGTCTCGCTTGGCCACTGTCACCGCCAGTGTGACCCACAGTTGTCCATACCTATTTAGGTCTGTAGGGTCCCAGACATTCAGCAAGCACTTACGGGGTTCCGGCAGGACAGATACATTGATGGCCTGTGAGACTGTGCGCATAATCTGTCTCCAAAGTTCCCTTATTTGTGTGCATTCCCATATCGTGTGGAGGAGAGTTCCCTCATCCCCGCATCCCCTGAGGCAGTATGGGTGTGGTGCCCTTTGTATTCTATGTAGTAGTGTTCGGGTATAGTAGGTGCGATGTAAAATTTTTAGTTGCACTAGGCGGAATCTGGCCGAAATGCCTACCTCTCGCGGCGAGGCAAGCGCCTCGTTCCACTCCGAGTCATCCAATTCACCCAGTTCATCCACCCATCTGTCTTTAAGTCTCTGTGTGGGATCTGGCAGGTTATTAATCAGTTTTTTGTACGTGAGTGAGGTCGCTTTCTGTTCCATAAATTCGGTCAGTAGCCTGTCCTCCAGTGGTGATGATTCTGGGAGTGTGGTGTCTGGTGGGATTGCTTGCAATAGAGCATGCCTGATTTGCACATAGCGATATGTCTCAGAGGGACCCATGCCGTACATCTGTTGAAGCTGTGGGAAAGGAACCACCGTGCCTTTGTCCCAGAGGTCCCCCACCACCGAGATCCCTATGGCATCCCATCTCGCGAACCCCTTACATGTCCGCAGGGCACCCAGTGTTTTAGTGTCCCATAACGGAGTTAACCTGGTGATTTTACCCTTCCACCCCAGACGTGATTGCGCCGCATGCCATATTGTCGCCGTGTGAAGCGTTGGGCCAAGTAGGGCCTTCACTTGCGGGTAGTTGTACAGCACTGAAAGCATGCCTTCAGTCCCCAGTTGCGACCAGTCCGCCTTATACGCGGGGTCTTCCCGTGAGACGTGTATCCAATGATTAATAACCTTAAGCTGGGACGCCCAGTAATATAGTTGGAGATCAGGCAGCGCGATCCCTTCCTCGTACAAGCTCCTTACCAATTTACTCTGTGCTATCCGTGCTGGGCCACCACCCCACAGCAAATTGGAAACCAATGCCGCGACCTGCCGGAAGTAACGTGGGTTTACCACATAAGGGGAATTTTCGAGCACATACAGAAACCTTGGGAGAGCCATCATTTTATACAGTGCCGCTCGTCCTATGAGGGTCAACGGTAATGCAGCCCAGTATCGGACATCAGCACGCAGGCGTTGCAAAGGCGGCTGCAAATTTTCGGTGTAGAACTGCGTAGCATCGGCAGACACAAAAATACCCAGGTACTTAAATGAGGTGGTGGTTATCCTAAGGGGACAGGTGGCCGGCAGCACTGGATCCGGGCCCTTGAGTACATAGAGCACGGACTTGGACCAGTTCAGGGTATAGCCCGAGGCCCTACCGTGGTCATCGCAGAGAGCCAACAGGGCAGGGACCCCTTCATTCGGTCCGGTCATGTAGATCAGCATGTCGTCCGCATATAGGGAGACTTTGTCCTCCCACCCCTCCTCCCAAGCGATGCCCCGGAACAGCGGCGTTGCTCTAAGCATGACTGCCAACGGTTCCAGTACCAACGCAAACAGAAGGGGCGATAGCGGGCACCCTTGTCTGGTTCCCCGCCTCAGTGGAAAGGTCGATGATATGTGACCGTTTGCAACCACCTGCGCCACCGGCAAGGCGTAGAGTAATCGGACCCATGCAAGATACTTGGGGCCGAATCCCATTCGGGTCAGAACAGCAAATAGGTACTCCCACTCCACCAGATCAAACGCCATTTTCGCGTCTAGGGAGAGTATCACAGCCTGGTCCGTGAGAAGGTGTGCCCGCGCCAGCACCCCATGCACCCTTCGTAGGTTCAGCGCTGTGCTCCTGTGAGGCATGAAGCCCGATTGGTCGGGGTGTATTAGGGTACTCAAATGCTTGGTCAGACGAACGGCCAGAAGTTTCGCCAGGATCTTTGCTTCCGTATTGAGCAAGGAAATGGGACGGTACGAGGCGCAATCCGTCGGTGGTTTGGTTGGTTTGGGAATGGCCACAATAGTGGCCGTGCGTTGGTCGAGCGGAAGCAGTGCCGTCTCCACGCTTTCTGTGTACATGTCCAAGAGAGGCTTGGCCAGTATCGAGTCCACCGCCTTATACCACTCCACAGGAATTCCGTTGGGGCCCAAAGCCTTACCGGATTGTAATGCCTGTATTGCTAACTGGATCTCCCCCTCCGTCAAATCTGTATCAAGCTCTTGCCGCGCTTCAGGAGCAAGTACAGGGACAGAAATGTGGTTGAGTGACGCCAGGGCCTCTTGTTCTGTGACCGTTCGTGTCGGTGTGTATATCTCCTGGAAGTGGTGCGCTAGGGTTTGTACTATCCGTTCCGGGTGGGTCTGCAGCTGGCCCCCAGCATCATATAGTCGTTGTATCCCCCTGTTGCTGCCGCCCCGTTTGTCCAGCCATGCTAACATTTTCCCTGCCTTATCTCCCACATCATATATGCGGTGTGCGGTGTTCGCGAGGTGCCCTTTAGTGATTGTAGTGAGATGTGCCTGGTGCTGCTGCTGTCGGAGTTGCAACTCATGTGCGGTGGTAGGGGTGGGGTCGGCCATTATATTTCACTTTTGCTGTGCCCGCACCAGGGAGGTGGCGACGCTCCTCTGCCCAGATGGAGTAGCCACCTTTGCTTCCTGCACAACACAATCCTTAGAAGCATTTGAGAAATAACGAGGAGAAATATAGATGTCCCTCCTTGTTGCAGCATTTTGGCCCATCCCCAGGTTTACAAACCTTTGTAAATCTGGAAACACTCAAATCTCTTGGTGGATGCACAGAAAATGCCATGTATGGAAATGTAACATAACGCAGAGCAAGCAACTGTCTTGCATCACATTTCTTTACAAAGCCACGCATTTCCACCCAAATCAGACCTTGTGTGGCTTTGCAAATTTTAATGAAACCTTTGCATTGCCCTTGCGTGACCCAAGGACCACTCAGATACTTCATAAATATGGGCCTTATTGTGCAGGCTAAGCATTAAGGGGCAGATTTACAATAAGTGTCTGCTGGCTTTAGAGCGCTTGCTATAATGAGCTCTCAATGTAGACTTGATGCTTCTCACCGCGCTCGTGTATTTTCTTCATGATAAACCCACGTGTAAATGTTCAATAATGATCATTAACACCGGGGACACTTGGGAGATGTCACGTTTTCCCACGTGTGGTGTGAGCATCTTGTTCCACAGGCTTGCTCTCAGTCCTATTACTGACTGTTGCACTTTTTAAAGGGAGAGAAAAGGTATGCAAAGCGCTCTGATACCTAGGGGTAAAGCTAGCGCTATATAACACTTTTAAAATTAAAATAAAATTAGGGCACAGGGAAGTCCCCACCACAACGTTTACAAAAGTGCTATTCTTAACCTCTGACTCTCAGCTGGATCAAACTGAGGAAGGCCTGAATGTGAAGAAAGTGGTTGTCTGTGGAAACTGCTACAGTGCATCAATCCTCAAGCCATGAAATCCTAGGCCTTCGTTATATTAATTTATAGTCAAGTGTGCAGCAGATGAAGAGACAAGAAGTAAAGGGGAAGGGTCATCAGTAAATAAGATTGTACCTGGAAATATACAGTCACTACTGGGTATGGTTTAAGAAGCTTTTGCAGTCAGCGAAAGAAAAAGATTAAAATCAGTGAATCATTTTAACTTCAGTGCAGTTGTGACAAGCGCACTTATTTACACATATAATTACTCATCTGGTATGCTGTAGTCCTGAGTGGATGCCTCACAGATTTTGGACTGCTTTCAAATATACACATGCAAACACGCACACACAAATCAAACACTTACATTCAGTCAGTTCCAGCCTTCAATGCTCTTCAATCTCGCCATGCAGCAGTTAGCAAAATGCCCTGGGCCTGATAACAAACAGAACAGGAAACGCACGCACTGCTGTGCGAGCTCGACGTTGGGTGATGGGCAGAGGTAAAGAACACAATTTAAGGGCAATCACCCTTCAGCTTGCACCTTTAGCTGAAAGGTGATTGTCCAGATTTCACTGCAGTCTTGCCGCCCAGGCCCCAGGCGCCAGCAACATTAACACCTCTCCTGTACTGTGCGCCTGGGGGCCAGATTGTATTGCAGTCTTGCCGCCCAGGCGCCAAGTACATTCACACCTCATGAGCGTTTCGTTTTTATATGACCTTAGGCACTCAAGTCCTGCGGACCCCCTGGGAATGTGTCACGGACCCCTGGGGGTCCGCGGACCACACTTTGGGAAACGCTGTTATAGACCATATATAGTTAGGAATTAGCATTTACAAAACCTTATTTTACTCACACAAAACCATTGAAATTCCATATATAGTTAGTTGCACTAACTATATATCGCGCACCCGCAATCCACTGCTGATGATGTCACATATTACATCATTCATGACATGGTCAGTGACATCACTGATGACATCACTGATGACATCTCAAATGACATCACTGATGACATCACTGATGACAACATCCAGTGACTGTATGTTTCTGTAAAGTTAAAATATGTCTTACATATTGAAGAATGAGTGGATGTATAAGTGTCTGGATGAAGGATTTAGTAGGTGCATGACTGACTGTATGAGTGAGTGATTAAATGTGTCTCACTGAGTGCATGGGTTAGTGACTAAACTGTTTTAATTTGTGCATCATTGTGTCTGTTGTTCTGTAATCTGCTGCATGTGTTGATCATTAGCTATATGACTAACTATATGGGTTATTGATTGGTTGCCCAAGTATTTGTATAGGAGACTGAGTGTGTGTGTGGGTGGCTGGGAGGTGTATGACTCTGTGCATACATGTGTGAGCAGTTGATTCACTAGATGTATGGGTTCAAAAGTGCACGTGGAAACAGCTGTATGGGTGGTTGACTGTGTGCATGAGTGTATTGGTGAGTGAATGGATATCTCAGTGCTACATGTCAAAGTAAGTACATATGTAAAACACAGTACATGTGAGAGTTGACATATATAAATAACTGTGCATAAGAGCCAGTGAATGTGTGAGTGGCTGTATGGATCATTGTGAACTTGTATCAGGGATTGTATAAGAGAGTAAATATGTGTTAGTATATGTTTCAATAAGTAAGGTGTGTATAACTATATAGTTGAGGAAATGGAGGTGTGATTGATTCTTTGCAAGACTGACTAGGTGTGTGAGTAACTCCATGGATGAGTGACAGTCTGTGAGTGTCTGTTTACACTGAGTGTATCTAAGGTTATATTAGAGTCTGAAGAGGTTCATCGTATCATCACATGAATGATGTAATCAGTGATGTGATCAGTAATGTCAAATGAGATGTCATCAGTGATGTCATCAGTGATGTCATTTGAGATGTCATCAGTGATGTCATCAGTGATGTCATCAGTGATGTCACTGACCATGTCATGAATGATGTAATATGTGACATCATCAGCAGTGGATTGCGGGTGCGCGATATATAGTTAGTGCAACTAACTATATATGGAATTTCAATGGTTTTGTGTGAGTAAAATAAGGTTTTGTAAATGCTAATTCCTAACTATATATGGTCTATAACCTATGGTTTTTTCAGTGAATATTCAAGGTTTTGTAAATGCTAATTCCTAACTATATATGGTCTATAACCTATGGTTTTTTCAGTGAATATATATATATATATCAATGTATATGTGTGTGTGTATATATTTATATAAATACAAACACATATATATATGTGTGTGTTCATGTGTTTCTTTAAAAATATAATTAATTATAATTTACATTATATTACATTTCTGTAGTAAAATATTTAACATTTACTACTATAAACTCTATTTATATTAAATCAATATTTTTGTCTATTTTTTTTACATATTAGTGTCAGCGATATTTATACCCGATATTTTTGTACTTACCATTATAAGTATAGGGACAATATATTTTGTAGGTTGTATGACAGAGGCACGCATGGCTAAACCATGCATGACTCTACTATGTGGCCCCAACAACGAATGTGCCTGAACAGTACATTCATTTACCATGCATGCCTTCACCATGCAATTTTGTGGTAAAGGCATGATTGGTAAAGGGATGTGTGGTTAAGATAACACCCCAACCCTCCGCTGTGAGCCTTAAAAACTGCCCGACCCCCCCGAGCACTAAAAACGACCCCACCGAGCCCTAACCACTACCCTGATCCTCAGCCCTAAACACTTTCATGACCCCATGAGTCCTAAACACTACCCATTCCTGAGCCCTAATCACTACCTGACCCCAAACCCTAAACACTACCCCACCACCCCTGAGCCCTAAACGCTACCCGCCTCTCCGTGCCCTAAAAACTACACCAACCCCCTGACCCTAAACACTATCCGATCCCCCGAGCCCTAAACACTACTGACCCCCCCGAGCCTTAAAAACTACCCGACCACCCTGAGCCCTAAAAACTACCGTGACCCCCAGGAACCGTAAAAACTATGACCAATCATTAAAAACTACACCCCAAAACCCAGCTCCACTTACCACACCATGTCCTCTCCCGATACTTCCTGTTCCTGGGCCCACCCATCTCAGCATCTAGACCATGCACTGCCTTAATCACGCATATGTGTGATTAAGGAATATGTGTGGTTAAGGCATGCATGTTTGAGCTTGTGGTTAAACTGCACGCATGGCTCTGCCCTCATTGCAAAGGCTATTTCCTTATATTGCAAACAATATTTTTGACACACTATTTGTGTCAAACTATATTGTTTACGTCAATATTGTGTCAGTGATCCCAGTGCAGTATAGGGGATTACAGTGTAGTACAGTATCCTACACTGTCATTGAGTGTAGTAGAGTGTTTTAGATTGCAGTTTTATAGAGCATAGTACAGCAGGGACCGGCTCCGGAAGGCAAGATGGCGGCCGTGAGTGCGGTTGTGTGAGCTCACAGCTCCCGGAGTCCCCCCCCCTGTTAGGCTTACCGCGCCGATGGTGCCAAGGACGTCAAAGCCTGCGCTCTGTCGGAGCTAGTCATCAGGCAGAGTTGTGAGGGGTCTGTAGACTCAGCTACTGGTTTAGTGCGTGACAGCAGCAATGCTGTTGAGCCTCTGCTGGGTTCCCCGAGTGAAGGTCTGGAGGCTGCTGACTCCAGCAGGGTGGTCTTCCGTGTGTCCATGCAGTGGTGCGTGCGGAAGGCTGACGGGGTCGGAAGGCGCCCGGGAAGCAAGACCGCGCAACACTGCAATGCCCCGGAAAGTAGCACGGGGAAAGGCGAGGAGCACTATGGAGGCAGCGGACAACGGGCCAGTACAAGAGCCCCAGAAGAAGAAGTTGGAGTCTACCATGGAGAAAACTCACATGGAGAGCGGTAAGAAGTCCGTTCCCGCGTTGTTTTTGGCTGGAAAGATAAAGAAAGTTATGCCCCCTACATCTAAAATAAATATGAAAACACAAAATACTGAAATTGATACACTGGGGAGAAGCTCTCTCAGGACTTAACACCGGACTTGATATTGGATAATAACAACATAGTGGGTGACAAACACCGAGAAATGGGGAAAAAGGGGGAAGGTAGTGGAAAAGGAGCCAAAACACACGAGGAAAGCGCAGGGCTGGGGGCAAGTGGAAGTAAGACTGACAACCAGGACAATGTAAGGGAAAGCGACTCAGGATATTATCCTTTCTTCTCAATGTTTGAACCGTCTGATAGCTCGGGGGACGAGACAGACATGAGTACTCCATCCAAACAGGGGGGGGGACCTCCATAATGCAGTCCATAAAAAGGTTGATAAAGGGGAGAATGCAGGCCCTATGATGGCGGAAAGTACAGATTCCTTTGTGTGGGATTATTAATTTATGGGCGACACCGGGGTAAATGGGGCAGCCTCTGGGACACAATTTAATCTGAATGAGACAGAGAACCTCAAAGATATCTCCTTGGCTCTCATTTACCAGAGCATCATGGCCCATAGGGAGGAGACCCGCACAGAAAGCTTGTGCACTCAGTGAGCGTGTCGCAAGCTCCAGAATTCAGTGCGGAGGGTGGCAAAATCTTGCTCCGAGTTTGCCGAGAGGTTTAATGCGGCAGAGACACGCATTTCGAACCTAGAGTACGAGCTTGCTGCGCAGTAAGCAACAACTGAGGCACTCCGCACTGCAAAGGACGATACACTTTGGAAGATTACGGACTTGAAGAATCGCCTACGGCGTAATAATCTTCGAATATTGGACATTCCAGAGGGGGCGGAGGGGCAAGATGTGCGAAAGTTTGTTTGAGAATTGTTTTCTGAGGATTTTCCTGGGCTGACCCAATGGGATTGGGATCGGGAAATCCTCCAAGCACATAGGTTCCCCTTTACAGTGCGCAACAGAGCGGGCAGAATGCAAGCAGACCAAGGGCAATCTTAATATCAGTCAACAATTTTCTGGCAAGATAGGCTGTATATGACCTGGCGCGACCAGATCGGAAGAAAAAGGGAAGGGGATAGAGTTTTTTGTGCGCCCTGATTACTGTCACCTTACAGTAGAGAAAAGATGGCAATTGGGTCAACTCATTACTCCATTTAGGGATAAAAAGGTGCAGGCCTTTTTATTGAACCCTGCCAAGCTTAAGATTATATATAATGAGCAAGTGCGGTTTTTTACCACAGAAGCAGCAGCTAAGGAGTATTTGCATTCATTGAAGAATTGGTATTGGGATAAACCTAGGTAAAGTGATATGGGGTACTAGATGTGTCACTTTTATTTAATAACAGTGATATGTATGGATTAGATTAGCTAGTCTTTTCATTCTTCTTGTATTTTTTAGGGGCTCTTTGGGAATTTGTTTTTGATTTTGGCAAAGCAGGTGCTAAAGGAAAAAAGCTTGGTTTTTGCAGACAGTGGAACAGGGGAGGTCCAGGGGGGTAAAAGCTCGTTCCATCACGGAGGCCCTTGGTCTTCTAGCCTTTTTTGGGGGGAAAGGTGGGGAAGGTCACGGCTTCGGCTGAAACCGTGCAGGGGAAGGGAGAGGGGGGGGGGGGACGGAAAAAAAGAATCCATGAAGCTACAATGAGATTAATCAAGAAATTCAATGGTTTTGGCCATATGGTCCTAATGCTTAAGATTGTGATGAATATGAATAGGGGATAGGCGTAAAGATGCTGGCATTCGTCTTGGCTACCTGAATGTTTGTGGACTGAATAGCTATAACAAGAGACAACGGATCTTGGCAGAGTTGAGATTGCTTCAATTAGATCTGGCATGCATTCAAGAAACGCTCATCCCATGGAGTAAACGAAAACTGCTGGCATAATTGTGGTTTAATGTGTTGGCATGCACAGAGCAATCCACTACCATAAGGGGGGTAGCTATTTTAGCTAAAAATCATATACAGGGGACTGGAAGAGTATTAGCAGATAAAGCCGGGAGAAGGGTCATTGTGGAATGTATGATGGGTAAACAAAAGTGCACTGTTTGTTCAATATATGGGTCGAATTATGACGAGGCTGCAGTACTAGAAGGTCTAAATGTGGAACTTGCATTATGGCCCACTCCACTGATTATATGCGTAGATTTAAATATACATCTGGAGGTAGGGCTGTTACATGATAATAACAAGTCTTATAAGGGAAGAAAACTGAAAGTCTTTAAGGCACTGCAGTCTTTATTATTATTATTATTATTATTATTATTAAACCATTTTATAGCGCGCTCTGCTACTGAGGAGTATCCTGGCGCGGGGGAAAGAACAGCGAAACCACGTGCTTTAAGAAAAGGAATCTCAAGTAGCGCTGTTAAACAGATGAGTTTTTAGGTGTTTTTTGAAGACGGCTACATTGGGTGTGGAGCGCAATTGAAGAGGAAGGGCATTCCAAGCGCGCGCCACGACCACCGCAATCGACTGGCCGCCAAGCCTGGCACGCTTGAAACGGGGAAGGGATAATCGAAACAGAGTGGAAGATCTCAGAGTACGTGTGGGAATGTAGCTAACAAACCTTTTCCTCAGGTACTGGGGGCCTTGTTGGTGGATAGCACGAAACGCCAAAACTAGCGACTTAAACCGGATGCGCTGTGCAACCGGAAGCCAGTGTAGTAAGCGCAACTCCGCGCGGACACTCATCCATCTAGGAATGTTGAATAAAAGGCGGACTGTCGCGTTCTGGATGACTTGCAGGCGTTTTACCAGATAAGAAGGGATTCCGCTGAACAGAGCATTGGCATAGTCCAGCCTGGACAGTATAAGCGCACGCGCAACAGACTCCCTTGCCTCTCTAGGAAGCAGGGGAAAGAATTTGCGAAGCATTTTTAAGGTCGCAAAACAGGTGCCGGTAAGTGTTTTGATATGGTGTTCAAATCTCAAGTCCTCTCCGAACCAGATGCCCAAATTCTTGGCAGGTCTCCCCATCTCTTTAGGGCCTGGAATGTCAGGCGGCCATAGTGTTCTCATGAACGAGGGGGGAAAAGAGCCATAAAAGAGAACCTCAGATTTGTCCTCGTTGCACTTCAGCTGGGCCCTCGTCAGCCAACGAAATACAGCGGACAAACAAAGATGAACTGTAGAGGTATCGAGGTTGTCATCTGGCCAGGTAAACAGCAATTGGGTATCGTCTGCATACCCTATGATCTTAGCCCCGAACTGCTCAGCTAGATAAACCAAAGGTGTAATATAGGCGTTGAACAGTAAGGGGCTAAGGGTGGAACCTTGCGGGACACCTGTAAGCAGAGGCTCGGACTTGGAAGCGTAAGGGGGCAGCCAGACCTGCTGGGTCCTGTCAGACAAGAAGGAGGACAGCCAGTCTAACACAACCCCACCAATGCCTATATCCGCCAGCCGGCCGAGAAGAAGCTCATGGGGGACGGTATCGAACGCGGCAGAGAGGTCCAAAAGGATAAGGACCGCTCTGCCGCCTCCGTCTAGGCAGTCCCGGATGGCCTCACTCATCTCCAGGAGGGCTGTCTCGGTGCTGTAAGCAGCCCTGAAGCCCGACTGGGCCGGGTGGAGGGCATTGGAAGTTTCGACGAATCTCTCTAGTTGTCGAAATGCCACCTTCTCACAAATCTTTGTGAGAGCCGGTAAGAGGGAGATTGGTCGGTAATTCCCGGGGACCGACCAGTCTAGACTAGGTTTCTTTAGGAGAGGCAGAAGCTTAGCCTGCTTCCACACAGTAGGGACCACGCCCGTCCTCAGGGAGAGGTTCACCATCTGCGTGATCTCAAAACAGACCAGATCCGCCACCTCCGAAAGTACCCGGGCAGGGCACGGGTCAGCAGGGGAACCAGATTTCAGGGACTGGATTAACGGGAGAGTAGTATCCTCCGAAATTTGCTCAAAGACCGTGAACTGCTGTTCCGGGCTAGGGCAAAAAGAGGGATAGGGTCCCTCTGTTGAGTGATCGGTGGAGAGGGCAGCTGCAAGGTCTTGCTGAATCCTCTTTATTTTATTGGTAAAAAAGGAAGACAGATCCTCACACCATTGCAACGAAGATGGATGAGAAACGGCCTCAGCGACAGGTGCCACAAAGCTTTTTACAATGGCAAAGATCTCTTTGCTACTGTTGTCTGCCTTGGCAATGCGCCCAGCATAATATTTTCCCTTCGCACCCTTAATGGCAATATAGTATTCTTTTTGAGCCAGCCGTAGAGTGGATTTAGCCTCAGGGCTATAGTCCCGTCTCCACGCTCGTTCAAGCTTTTTACATCCCAATTTTAGTTCCCTTAGTTCTGGGGAAAACCAAGGTTGGGAGGGGGTGCGTCTAGATCTCGTAAGCGTAGTCTGCCTAGTGGAGGCGGTAGCCGCCTGCTGTAGCCACTCATTAAATTCGCAAACCGCCTCGTCCAGAGGCAGTTCTGATTTAAGGCGAGTGTTATCCAGAGCCAATCTGAATGCGGGTATATTAATCTTTTGGGAGTGGCGAATAAAAGGTGGGGAACAGGGTTCCACAGTCTCCCAGTTGAATCTGACCAAATCATGGTCTGACCAGGTTGTTTTCTCAACAGCCACAGCCTGAATTGGGAAGTTGGAACATACCAGGTCAAGCAGATGGCCCCCCCTGTGCGTCGGGGCAGACACCCATTGCTTGAGTTGGGCAAGCTCCAAGATTTCACCGAGCCTATGGGCATCAGGTGAATCAGGGACATCCATATGAATATTCAGGTCCCCGACCAGTAGGAATCTAGGAAAACCCAGGGCCCGTGGGACCAGATACTCTTCCAGGGAGTCCAAAAAACGAGTAGCCAGACCCGGAGGTCTGTATATAAGAGAGCCTCCTAGGGTGAAGTGGGGAGAAGTTGTGATTGAAAAGTGGAGAACCTCACTCCCTATGTCCGAAACCGGCGGCTCAGAAGCGAAGCTCCACTCCTCCTTAAACACAACCGCTAGTCCACCGCCTCTACCCAGGGGACGGTCCGCTCTAGCGATCTTAAACCCTCTAGGGATCGCGAGCTC
Organism: Lissotriton helveticus; assembly: GCF_964261635.1. Lineage (NCBI taxonomy): Eukaryota > Metazoa > Chordata > Amphibia > Caudata > Salamandridae > Lissotriton > Lissotriton helveticus. The sequence continues at coordinate 1,352,774,517 of NC_136067.1, forward strand.
TACACTAGGTGCAGAGGTGCTGGTCAGCCATGTCTCCGTAAGGAACAGCACCTCCAGTTTATCATCCACCAATAGATCAAAGATTTCGGCGGCATGCCTAACTGCAGATCTGGCATTAATCAATCCCGCCCGAATGTTCGTGGCAGGAGCGTCACTGGCTAAGCGTGGAGGGGGGGAGGGTTGGAAGAAAAAACCACAAGAGGGGCATATAGGCATAAGACAATTCATGTCAGCACGTGTGCAGTGCCCGCTGTTGGCTGGGGGGGCAAGCCTCCACAGATCGTGGTGGGAATACCTGAGAATTGTAGATTTGCCCAAGCCCAAGGGTCGCCGAGTAGAATGGCTGGCCCTGGGCCCGTCCGAGGCACGGACGGGCACAGACGGGCCCTCCTTTGGCGCTCCTTCGGCGCGCAGACGGCGCGCCCGCTGCGCGCGACCGCTGCGCGCTCTATGGTGTACCATTATTTATCGCCCAAGCCCCTCCCCGAGCTGGACCGCTAACTTCCGACCAGCCGGGTACCGGGCCTCACCAAAGATGGCGCCGCCCGACCTGACCCTCCACAACAAACGGCACAGATGAGCCGCGGTGGACCGGGGTTCAGGGGAACCGGGAAACAGTGCACAAGGTATTTAATCACACAACAAAGTTAAAATGAGCAAACAACACAATTCGTGATCAATTGAGTGTAGAGTAAAAATATTGGTTTTTAAAAATGCGCTAGTGAATCAGTGCTGCGGAGAGTAAGTAGGCAGAAGAGGAACCCTCGCAGTCTGCCCGTCTTTCCCCAGCGAGGTCTCTGAGTGCTGCCACCACCTAGATCAGTCGCGAGGAGGCCGAGCAATCAGGGTCTATTTAGCGCCCAAGCCCCTCCCCGAGCTGGACCGCTAACTTCCGACCAGCCGGGTACCGGGCCTCACCAAAGATGGCGCCGCCCGACCTGACCCTCCACAACAAACGGCACAGATGAGCCGCGGTGGACCGGGGTTCAGGGGAACCGGGAAACAGTGCACAAGGTATTTAATCACACAACAAAGTTAAAATGAGCAAACAACACAATTCGTGATCAATTGAGTGTAGAGTAAAAATATTGGTTTTTAAAAATGCGCTAGTGAATCAGTGCTGCGGAGAGTAAGTAGGCAGAAGAGGAACCCTCGCAGTCTGCCCGTCTTTCCCCAGCGAGGTCTCTGAGTGCTGCCACCACCTAGATCAGTCGCGAGGAGGCCGAGCAATCAGGGTCTATTTAGCGCCCAAGCCCCTCCCCGAGCTGGACCGCTAACTTCCGACCAGCCGGGTACCGGGCCTCACCAAAGATGGCGCCGCCCGACCTGACCCTCCACAACAAACGGCACAGATGAGCCGCGGTGGACCGGGGTTCAGGGGAACCGGGAAACAGTGCACAAGGTATTTAATCACACAACAAAGTTAAAATGAGCAAACAACACAATTCGTGATCAATTGAGTGTAGAGTAAAAATATTGGTTTTTAAAAATGCGCTAGTGAATCAGTGCTGCGGAGAGTAAGTAGGCAGAAGAGGAACCCTCGCAGTCTGCCCGTCTTTCCCCAGCGAGGTCTCTGAGTGCTGCCACCACCTAGATCAGTCGCGAGGAGGCCGAGCAATCAGGGTCTATTTAGCGCCCAAGCCCCTCCCCGAGCTGGACCGCTAACTTCCGACCAGCCGGGTACCGGGCCTCACCAAAGATGGCGCCGCCCGACCTGACCCTCCACAACAAACGGCACAGATGAGCCGCGGTGGACCGGGGTTCAGGGGAACCGGGAAACAGTGCACAAGGTATTTAATCACACAACAAAGTTAAAATGAGCAAACAACACAATTCGTGATCAATTGAGTGTAGAGTAAAAATATTGGTTTTTAAAAATGCGCTAGTGAATCAGTGCTGCGGAGAGTAAGTAGGCAGAAGAGGAACCCTCGCAGTCTGCCCGTCTTTCCCCAGCGAGGTCTCTGAGTGCTGCCACCACCTAGATCAGTCGCGAGGAGGCCGAGCAATCAGGGTCTATTTAGCGCCCAAGCCCCTCCCCGAGCTGGACCGCTAACTTCCGACCAGCCGGGTACCGGGCCTCACCAAAGATGGCGCCGCCCGACCTGACCCTCCACAACAAACGGCACAGATGAGCCGCGGTGGACCGGGGTTCAGGGGAACCGGGAAACAGTGCACAAGGTATTTAATCACACAACAAAGTTAAAATGAGCAAACAACACAATTCGTGATCAATTGAGTGTAGAGTAAAAATATTGGTTTTTAAAAATGCGCTAGTGAATCAGTGCTGCGGAGAGTAAGTAGGCAGAAGAGGAACCCTCGCAGTCTGCCCGTCTTTCCCCAGCGAGGTCTCTGAGTGCTGCCACCACCTAGATCAGTCGCGAGGAGGCCGAGCAATCAGGGTCTATTTAGCGCCCAAGACCCTCCCCGAGCTGGACCGCTAACTTCCGACCAGCCGGGTACCGGGCCTCACCAAAGATGGCGCCGCCCGACCTGACCCTCCACAACAAACGGCACAGATGAGCCGCGGTGGACCGGGGTTCAGGGGAACCGGGAAACAGTGCACAAGGTATTTAATCACACAACAAAGTTAAAATGAGCAAACAACACAATTCGTGATCAATTGAGTGTAGAGTAAAAATATTGGTTTTTAAAAATGCGCTAGTGAATCAGTGCTGCGGAGAGTAAGTAGGCAGAAGAGGAACCCTCGCAGTCTGCCCGTCTTTCCCCAGCGAGGTCTTTGAGTGCTGCCACCACCTAGATCAGTCGCGAGGAGGCCGAGCAATCAGGGTCTATTTAGCGCCCAAGCCCCTCCCCGAGCTGGACCGCTAACTTCCGACCAGCCGGGTACCGGGCCTCACCAAAGATGGCGCCGCCCGACCTGACCCTCCACAACAAACGGCACAGATGAGCCGCGGTGGACCGGGGTTCAGGGGAACCGGGAAACAGTGCACAAGGTATTTAATCACACAACAAAGTTAAAATGAGCAAACAACACAATTCGTGATCAATTGAGTGTAGAGTAAAAATATTGGTTTTTAAAAATGCGCTAGTGAATCAGTGCTGCGGAGAGTAAGTAGGCAGAAGAGGAACCCTCGCAGTCTGCCCGTCTTTCCCCAGCGAGGTCTCTGAGTGCTGCCACCACCTAGATCAGTCGCGAGGAGGCCGAGCAATCAGGGTCTATTTAGCGCCCAAGCCCCTCCCCGAGCTGGACCGCTAACTTCCGACCAGCCGGGTACCGGGCCTCACCAAAGATGGCGCCTCCCGACCTGACCCTCCACAACAAACGGCACAGATGAGCCGCGGTGGACCGGGGTTCAGGGGAACCGGGAAACAGTGCACAAGGTATTTAATCACACAACAAAGTTAAAATGAGCAAACAACACAATTCGTGATCAATTGAGTGTAGAGTAAAAATATTGGTTTTTAAAAATGCGCTAGTGAATCAGTGCTGCGGAGAGTAAGTAGGCAGAAGAGGAACCCTCGCAGTCTGCCCGTCTTTCCCCAGCGAGGTCTCTGAGTGCTGCCACCACCTAGATCAGTCGCGAGGAGGCCGAGCAATCAGGGTCTATTTAGCGCCCAAGCCCCTCCCCGAGCTGGACCGCTAACTTCCGACCAGCCGGGTACCGGGCCTCACCAAAGATGGCGCCGCCCGACCTGACCCTCCACAACAAACGGCACAGATGAGCCGCGGTGGACCGGGGTTCAGGGGAACCGGGAAACAGTGCACAAGGTATTTAATCACACAACAAAGTTAAAATGAGCAAACAACACAATTCGTGATCAATTGAGTGTAGAGTAAAAATATTGGTTTTTAAAAATGCGCTAGTGAATCAGTGCTGCGGAGAGTAAGTAGGCAGAAGAGGAACCCTCGCAGTCTGCCCGTCTTTCCCCAGCGAGGTCTCTGAGTGCTGCCACCACCTAGATCAGTCTTTAGAAGTAGATCATGGCCTGGTGGATGCATGGGTAACACTGCGGGGGTCGGAGTCCATGTACACCTTTTTTTCACATCCGCACCAGAAATTGGTAAGGCTGGATTCTTTTTTTTAATCCGGGCTGCTACTGTCAGGAGTTATCATTAAGGTTCACCCCGCGGATCTCCTCAGACCAAGGCCCTCTTGTATTGAATCTTAAAATGGTTAAAACTAGAACTAGACCTCGAACATTTTCATTTGATAAGAAGCTGCTTCTGGATAGCGAGTATGTGGCACATATGAAAGTGTGGCTTGAGCAATTCTTGGCTATAAATCGAAGCACGGCTCGGAATGGGTTAGTGTGGGATGCCCTAGAAGCGGGTTACTGGGGTGAAACCCTGAGCCTTGGGCTACATAAGCAGAAGCAGCCACAAACATATGTGCAGGAATTATGTGGCAATTTGTCTGCAGCGGAAGAAAGACTTCTGCAGGTGATTCAGGCTGGACTTGAGATCTCTGATATGCAGGTGCATGTAGCTAGGTGCAAGGCTAAAATAAACCTACACTGGAGCGAAGAAATAGCCAAGAAGCACGTTATCAATAGGGGTCAAAGCTATGAATACGGGGAGGCAACTGGCCGCTGCTTGGCACAAAGGGTGCAATCAAGGGAAGCAGCCCAAAGAATTGGACCAGTATTAGATGCTGGAGGGAACTTGTCTGATACGGATGAAGGGATATTAAAGGTATTCCAGGGATATTATGAGGCACTTTATACAGGCGAACCTTCTGATATACAGGCCGCAAAAAAGCTGTTACAGGGCCTTGACTGCAAAAAATGGATATATTGGATGCAGAAAAACTTGAAGAACCCATTACTATGGAAGAGTTAGAAAGAGCTATTAATAGTCTAGCCTTGGGCAAAGCAGCAGGGCCCGATAAGCTACCGTTAGAAGTATATACAACTTTTTTTAAGGAACTTAAAAAGGATTTGCATACCACCTTTCTTCAGGCACAGATAGGAGCCCCCCGCTGTCCTGGGATGAAGCTAGAATAATAGTTTTTAAAAAAAAGATAAGCCCGCTGAACAGCCAGGCTCGAATCGGCCAATATCATTATTGAATGTAGAAGGCAAAATCTATGCCAAAATCCTTGCGAGCCGGTTGGCTGACGTTATTACTCCGCTAGTCTCAGCACTGCAACATGGATTCATACCGATGAGGGGGACTACTAATCATATTAGCTGTGTTGTTACCTTGTTAGATATAGCCAATACTATGGGGAATTTTTATGGACGGTACTACGGCAGGCGGGTTTTCAGCAACATTTCCTTAAAGCTATTCAAGTTTTATATAGATGCCCTACGGCTAAGATATGTACTATGGGTCTTGAGCCAGGTTCAGTAAACATAACACGGGGACACGGTAGGGGTGTCCCTGTTCTCCCTTGTTGTTCTCCTTATATATTAACCCCTTTTTAATGATGCTGGAGCAAAGTGCAGGAATAGAACCAGTAACCTGGAAACAAGAGCATTATCGGGTTCTTACATATGCTGATGACGTGGCGGTGGTCACCCCTAATCCTAGGGGGGCTAGTTCCAAGATAGAACAATTAGCAGCAGAGTTCGGAGCCACATCAGGATATAAATTAAATGTGTCTAAAACACAAATATTATGTTTAAACCAAGAGATATAGGAAGGGTGACTTTTTGATTTGTATAAGGATTTGTCAATTGGGTGAATATTAACTACGTAAACTTGTAGAAACCCATAAATATGAGCTTTGTGTTGATTTATTTTTATTGTTTTATTTCAGCCCTGATGATGTCCTTCTAGGACAAAACGCGTCGGCTGATGTATTGTTTGGAATTTGCTTGGAATACGAATTATAATAAAGAAGATTGTGACTGCTTTCGTTCTAAGGATTTTGAACTGTGATCATTGAAAAAAAGAAAAAAAGAATAAACAAAGAATCTTCTTGAATTCAGCATACTGCCTAAGGACGCCTAAGGACTTATTATTGGAAGACTCCCCAAAAATTCGGACGGTTGAAAATCTTTTTGAAATTGTTTGGCGCTTCTCTGATTCGCATTTATATCTTCATGGACCCTTATTTGTGATGTAATAATTGGTATCTATTGTTTTTTTTTATGATAACTATTTTTAAGACCATCCCTATCTGAAATATATGTTTATCTTTTTTTAATGGTTGCATGTGATATGAATTGTTTCTCTATCCTTGGTTTTTTCTTTGATTATTTTTTGATTTTCTTGTGTTGTGTACTTCTATGACACCATGGTCAAAATAAAGGATGATGATGATGATAGAGTGGTGTTATAATTTGTTTAATCCTACGACGTTTCAAATTTGTTCTCATCCCTGATAGTCAGTCTGTGTTACCTGTAGTAATAAAGCTTCACGTCTCATCCTGGCTTTAATTTCCTGTGTTTTGCTTTCTAAAACCCAAAAAATTGAGATAAGCACTCATCCTGCAGTTATGAAAGGAACAAAAAGAATCCCTTAAAGGGAATTCAGGTGTTACAGGTCCCTATTTTAATAACTTAAGGGTTAACATCATGGTTGAAAACCTAGTGGGTAACCAAGTCACTTGATCATAAAGATTGCAATGAATCCTACAGTTTCTGGATCTGACAACACTTTGAAGAGAATGCTCAATCACAAGCAAGTAAGGCAATTATTACAAGTTAGAATATTGGAATGTTAGGAGCTTCATTAAAGGCAATGAAGTGACTCAGGGCTAATAATGGGTTGTATAGGCCTTGGGCTCCAAATTTCCAATGTTTGTTTTTCTGTTTTTATCTTTTTACTTTAAAACATTCTACACCCTGTAAGTGGAATGTTCTAATACCCTTATAACAATTTCAGCATTGGAATATAAGGCTATAGCAGCTGCACAGTTCAAGTGCCCACTAAATAGCTAATGTATTACCGCTACTACAACATGGCTCTTGCTGTTAAAGAGCTAAACAAAAAGCTACGGTTTTAAACTTTCAATAAAACAGCAATTGATGTTAAGCTTCAACAAACTTGTTCCTGAGTGACAGTAAACAGTTACTGTGTCAGAAAAGTTACAAAATAGCTTCTTAGGGGCCGATGCCGATCTCGGTCTGAAGGGCACCGAATCGGGTTTGGCATTAGCGGATCCGATTCAGAGACTGGGTTTCGGTCTGAGTTGTACACGGGTCCGGACGTCGAAGTACGATGCGAACAAGTGCAAAATCTCTGTCTGAATCGTTTCCGGTTCCGAACCGCTCCATACGACTCCTTCACAAGCAAACCGTGATGAGCAATGGAGATGTTTCACGGCCGAGCTAGTACGATGCTCGATTCAGGTAGCTGGATCGAGTCGGAGCGTCCGGCTCGCAATAGCTCTCAGAGATGGACTTCCGGGGTCCACGTCAGACCCCCTGTTACCAGCAGCCTTACGACTCGGACACAGGGGAAGACCCATGTGTCTCCCCAACACAGGCATGTACGGTGCAGATGTCACCGATGCATACCCACTGTAGGGGGCGCACTTGTCCGTGATATACCCATTCAGTCAATGGGAGCCCATGTACGCGTCGTACGACCGGCTCCCATTGACTTCTATGGGAGTCCGACCAAACCAAGTCCGACAGCATACGGCCGCATTGTACTCGCCCGGTCGGACTGCAGGAGTCCGGATCGGTCGAAAAACACCCCGGATCCGGCTCGGTCAGAGTGCTTTCTGACCCAGATAGTAATCGGCCCCAAAAGTGTTAAAGGTGTAACAAAGTAACTTCTGTATGAAATCTTAAGCAAAAAAAGCCAATGCATGGGAAAGCTACTATGTAGGAGTGCTAACACCTCTAAGGTATTCATTTTTAATTAGTGGGGAATGATCCTGTAAACCAGCTCCTGTCTTCCTCCCCAAGCTCCTTCTCCTCTCAAAATAATCTATTCCTAATAAAAACTGCTAAAGTCGCTACTTTTCAGAATAACACACTCTTTACATTGCCACCATCATTAAGTGAGTTAGAGACTCTTTTGTCCTCTTTACACCTTTTCCTACTTATGACCCTCCAACCTCACACACCTATACCAACATTCTATGTGTTGTTGTTAAAAAAGCAACATGTAAAAACCAAAATTGCATGTAATTTTCAGAAAATAACTAAATTGTCACACAGTTAACACAGATATCATATAAGGACCAATGTTTGTTGTTGCATAAATCCCATCATTAAGCCAGCAGTAGCTCTCAGCAAGACAAAATTGCAACATAAGCTCCATTTTATGCAGGTTGTATTATTTACATAAGCTGTTTTGTGAATCGCTATATTGTGGATCACTATTTTGTGAAATACATTTATTGTAAAATTCCAAATGATCCGAATCTTAAACGTAACACAGTATTAGTGATGTATGTTGACATAGAATAGAGACTAAATAGTTTATGGCAGATGGAATGGCAATTTAATGAACAGCATTACGTTTATGGTTGGTTGTGTGTTTATCCATCTTTCCTCCTTTTTCTACTCCTAAAACAAAAACACCTCTACACTTTCAATCCTTTACACCACACAATACATTTGCATCTCATTCAATATTAATGTGTTTGTGTGTCTGTGTATATATGTGTGTGTTGCACCCCTTAGTATGTCATTTAATTATTTTATTATATATAATTAGATGATGTTCAGATGTGCTGATGAAATGACTGGTTTTTACTGCGTGCAGCATTAGTGCTGGACAATGAGATAGAACTGGTGAACTGACGCCTTTCCAGCTCCCCTGTTATTTCTCTCCCTTCTCCGCCAACATGCACAGTTACTCAGGTGGATAGCATTGACGATCCTCTAAATATCTTAGGATCACAAGATCTAGCTGGACTGAATGGCTCGATTAATCATTGTTGTGGCTGACAGGGACCTCTTAGCCCTACCTTTTTGATGAATTCCACCGGGGGGGGCTATCGAGATCCTGAGAGTGGGCAAGTGGGGAATGCAGCCACCAATAATTCTGCAAATGCATCTACCAACAGACCAATTACAAGAGGTAGGCCGGGAGGTGTGGAGCAGGCCAATCAAGGTTCAGGGATCATGGACAGAATATCGATTAGCAAAATATCGACTTGCCAAAATATCGAGGAAAAAATATAGAATGCCAAAATATCGAATTCCTTTCTACAAACAGGTTAATACAAAAATATCGAATCCAAAATATCGTTGTAAAAAATATAGTTAGTCAAAATATCGAATTTATTGAAATGTCTTAAAAGTAATGTAAAATTAATGAAATAATAAATATAATTAACTAAAACATACTTAGATATACTTAAATAACCTTAAAATGAATAAATAATTAATGTAAGTGAAAAACATAAATGTTTATTTATTAATACATATATATAGTAGCGTAATATTATTTTAAAATATTCAATATTTTTACTGTAGGATAGCGGGAGGGTAACATTTATTATTACCACTCCAGTGAGTGCAACAGTAGGGAAAGCGTTGGATTGCGGGAGTGTAAAAATTACTATTCCCACTACACTGACTGCAACAGTAGGGAAAGCGTTGGATAGCGGGAGGGTAAAAATTACTATTCCCACTCCAATGAGTGCAACAGTAGGGAAAGCGTTGGATAGCGTAGGGGTAACACTTACTATTCCCACTCCAGAGGGTGCAACAGTAGGGAAAGGGTTGGATAGTGGGAGGGTAAAAATGACTATTCCCACTCCATTGAGTGCAACAATTGGGAAAGCGTTGGATAGCGTAGGGGTAAAAATTACTATTGCCACTCCAGAGAGTGCAACGCTAGGGAAAGCGTTGGATAGTGGGAGGTTAAAAATTACTATTCCCACTCCAGTGAGTGCAACAGTAGGGAAAGTGTTGGATAGTGTAGGGGTAAAAATTACTATTCCTACTCCAGTGAGTGCACCAGCAGGGAAAGCGTTGGATAGCGTAGGGGTAAAAATTACTATTCCCACTCCAGCGAGTGCAACAGTAGGGAAAGTGTTGTATAGCGGAAGGGTAAAAATTACTATTCCCACTCCAGTGAGTGCAACAGTAGGGAAAGCATTGGATAGCGTAGGGTAAAAATTACTATTCCCACTCCAGTGAGTGCAACAGTAGGAAAAGTAATGATTTAATATTTTAATAAAAATAAATTAATTATCAATACCAATAAAAAAGATCATTCAAATTAATTACCAATGACATAATATTTAATAATAATTTACAAATACAAATAAATATTATGTATTAAAAATGAATTCCCTATAATAATTAATTACCAGCCAATTCAGTTTCAATCCCAAAAATTAATAAATAATAAAAAAACAATTAATCATTCATTAACTGTAAATGAATTATCAATACACAAAAATAATTTCAATAATTAATTAAACATTACAAAAATAATATACACTTTTAACACATATACTAACATAGAAAACACGTCTAAAAATTCGATATTATTAAAAATGTGATATATTTTAATGCCTATATTATGTAATTCGATATTTTGACAATCGATATTACTTACCTGCATTTCAATATTATTAACAACTATATTATGTACGTTCAATAATATGCCCATTCTATATTTAGGATTGGATATTATGTCCATTCGATATTTTGGATTCGATATTACGTCCGTTCGATATTTATTTTTGATATTGTGTCTAGTTACCAAGGTTCGGATGTGAAAAGAAAAGGACAGACACCTGGGGGAAGGCAAAATGGCCAAGAGCCAAATCAATACCCAAGAATACATCTACTAGGCAAAAGCTGATTAACGCAGACATGGCGCCTTTTTTAGAAGCCATGCAGAATTCTTTCAAAGCCATCATGGTATTAAGCTTGGTCCAATTATTCAACGGCTGTCTCTGATTGAAGGCAGTATCTCCAGGTTTAACTGTAGCCCACTGCTGGGGGGGGGGGGGGGTGACACGGATAAAGCTAATCTGTCGATGGTCCCTTTAACAGTGGATGGCTCAAAACCTGAAGCCCCAAACATTGTATCTCAGTCCTCTTTACTCCTTTCTTCAAAGCCCTCAAGTAACAAAGTTCAGCCCTAATTGACCCTGCCCCATCCACATTTCACCCTGTTAGTGCCTCAGGTACGACTTTGGACTCTAGAGGAAGCTTGATCGTCTGCTCCCAATCATCTCAGGAGAGCAATGTACAAGTGGAGCAACAATCGGAAAGACGCAAGGTCAATGGCCCTTTAAAAAATCTTATAAATAACCTGCCTGATATTCATTTGCCAGCAGAGTCAACTCCATATGTTGTGGTACTGGGGAACATACCGATTCTCCCCCAAGGTTCGAGGGAGGATTATACTCAACTAAAGAATAAGGTACAACATTGGTTATCCTGTAACAGTGCACTAGGATCAAGGGCAGCGAACTATATAAACATGTTGCGTAGGGTTAATTGGATGGGGCGTTTACATAAATCATTCAATGGCGATTGTACCATCATCAATTTCAACAAACCTCATCTTGCCGAAAGGATTCCTTTTTCTGCTATCAACACCTCCTCTCCAGGCCCTAAGACGTCAATTGTTGCCTTACCTCTTGCCTTTTTTTATAAACCCAAACCTTCTGGTCATATCTGTTTTGGCGACCACCTTTAATGGCCCAAATAACAGCTATATGTCTTTGCATCGATCAACAATGAACATGACTCCTAACTGGGCACCAGAGTCAAATCACTGGAACACTACTGGACATGGCTGGTGGAAGTTGCCACCCCTTCCTACCCTTGAGTTGGCTAATCGTTTTAAGCCCTTGACAACTCTAGATGCTTGTGACTGACTTAATGGGCCTGATTCCTTGCATCAAGTAAAACCGGCCAACTTGCAGGAAACCTCACGACCAAGTAGTAGGACTGCAGATACCAGTAAAAGAAATGTTATATCCTGGAATATTGCCGGACTCGCTAGCAAGTTCTCTGACCCTTCATGGATTGTATATGTTAAGCAATTTAGCGTAATTTGTTTACAGGAGGCTTGACTAACGGGAGATATTCCACCATTGGAGGGTCACAAGTCATTTTCAGTTCTGACTATCTCATCATATGAGGGAAGATCAAGGGATAATACATAATAATGCTCCGAACAGCATACCCAATCAATATTGTTAGTGTGTCCATTGTCGCCACATACACAGTGCTGAAGACAGATAGAGGCGAACCAGCCAGTTGTGTACGAAGAAAAGTGTGTACTAAAAGCAGCACCCTTATACTTCTCTGTTCCTGGCCAACGTCACATATCTGTATGTTAGTAATATGTCAAAAGACGGCCAAGGAATTTACAGGGCCCAGCATGTATTTCTCAATAAATATAGGAAACTTGAAGGATTTGCCTTAGCACTGTTTTTAACCCTGACACTAGGAGATATACAATGAAAGTTTTTTTCTCTCAGTTTTAAAATCACTTTTTTCATTCATTTTTTGCACTGCGCCTATCACGGAATAATACACCAGAGCTCATCCTACTCTGGATTTTAGTACATCCTAGGAGAGCCTAAAAAAAACATCCCTGTGCTCCTCCCTCATAGTGAGGGGGTTGTAGCCCTCTTCTGTACTGGGGGTTACAGCAGGGAGGAGATCCCAGATGATGAAGCATGTCACCTGTGGTGAGTGATGGGACTCCTTTTCCCTCTATGGGTTTCCCCCATGAGCGCTCCACTTAGGCATGTTTAGATAATGGTGAGCAGCAGAGGATGCCGTTGGGCACCAAGCAATATTTCAGACCTCTAGACAAGTTAGTGTTTTTTATAGAAAGAATTGATTTTAATGGGCATTTTATTTATGAATTACCTTCTTCTATGTAATGAATTGGATAAATGGTTTTATGAATTTGTATTACTGTTTTTATGTATATATGAACTTTTATGGTTTTACAACTGTAAACCGAATAAAGTTCTTTGACTTTGACTTAATGCCAGCTATGGAACTGTGCAAAATATTTAAACACATTGTGCAAATTTATGAAGCCTCTAACAAAAAAGAAAAAAATCCCACTGCCTTTTAAAAGCCACTGGTCAATCAAAACTTTTCGAAAATAATTGATGAATTCCAGAATGCACTACCTCCAGAGTTAAACACTGTCAATAACTATGTGATTTAGAGGGGCATTATCAATGGTTAGTGGGTGGCTTACTGATAGTGCCAAGCCACAGAGTTAGCTAGTGACCTGTGGGGGTGAGGAGAGTGTACAGCACCTAATGTTTGACTCAGCAAGGCTTGCGGCAAGCACTGTACTAAATGCAACAAGTGATAATGTCTTCATTTGTATTCTGGACCAGAGTGCCTAATACCCATGAGGTTGGGGGCTGGTGCCCCCTTAAGAGGTAGTGCAATTTGAGTGCCCGAGGGTGAACAGGAAAACACACAATATCTTTTGGTAGGCAAGTAGTGGACATTTACTTCCCCCACCCACTCTCTTCCACACTTCCAGGATATATAGAGGACAGAGAATGAGTGGTCTATGTTCTCCCTCACATCATTCATTGCAGTGATGAGTGACTCACAACACCACTGAATCAAGAAATGATTGTAATTGCCTTACTGGAATGGCTTTGAGTGTCTTCTTTTCAATCCATAATTCACACCAGGAGCCACAGATCCCAGTTGTGAATTTACTGTGGGAAGACAACCATGTTCAAAGACAAATGTTCCAAGCTTCTTGAAGGAGTAAGGTGTCTGGAGGAGGGAGTAGAAAAAGCCAAGGGAATATCCCTGAGAAACAACATCAGAATACTAGGTATCCCAGAAGGGTCAAAGGATGCATGTGCAAAACATTTTATCACAGTTTGGGTAAAATCCTGGATCGTCTCAGGAGACTTATCACACTGTTTTTATCAGGCAGAGAGCACATCATTGTCTGAAAACAAAACCCTTGCCATAGGTGCCTCAACAATACCTTTGGGTGCAGAGGATTTGCTTGGAGGTTTGGGGTGGAGCAAGAACAACCAAGCCACTATGCATACCCCATGAGTTAGGTTAACATATGAAAGTGATAAATGTACAGAAAACTGCGACAGATGTTTCTATGGAGGAAGTATAGAATGGGAGTAGTTAGTGGGATTGGGGATACTGGGGTTACAATGTAGCTATGTTTGATGTTTGTTACTGCTCTTAGTTTGTTGTATCACAAGTGTGAGGTGCCACAGTTTGGACAGGTAGCCACTTTTATAATATCAGTGTCCAGGGGTTGTTCAAGCAAGGTAATGATCGAGAGGCATATTTAGAGGATTGACCTCACTTCCTGGGAAACTACGGTTCCAATTGATGCATCTAGACCAATTTACTTGAGGACCTGGAGACATCATTGGCTCTCCCTTGTAATGCATTTGCAGTGCACACTGCCACACACAGTGTGATCAAAGGTCATTTTTGTATTATCTGCTGGAATGTAAATGGGTTGAATAGCAAAATGCTATGGATGGCAGGCATGCTCTATGGCAAAAGGCAGGCCCCAAATGCTCTTCTGCTCAAGGAGACATATTTGTTAGGCCTCAAGTGTAACTTCCTTAGCAGGTATAGGTGCACAAGTGTGTTCTACTCACATTTACCCCAGGGTTCCAGGGTGTTGCTATATTTAAAAAAAAAGACATTTCCATTTACTCTGTCAGACACTTAAACAGGCCCACTTGGCAAGTTCATTATCGTGAGAGAGTGGGTGGTGTGAAGCCCATGGATCCTTGCTAGTATATACCTAACTCCTGGCTTGCAAGAGAACACACTTACACATATATCCAACTCACTACTGAACACACAGGGCCTGATTCTGATGCGGTTAGGAAAGCATTCCTACCTAGGGCCTGATTCTGATGCGGTTAGAAAGGCCTCCTAATGGCATTTGCTCCTTCCAGATCGGATCAGGAACGTGTCTTCCCGACCCAGGGCCCAATTATGATGCGATTAGGAACATATGCTCCCATTGAAGTCAATGGCAGTCCAACCAAATTGTATCTGGAAGCATCCGAATGCATCGTACTCCGTCAGTCGGACTCTCCCGATCCGAGTGGGTCAGAAACCATTTCCAAACCGATTCAGTCGGGAAGCTTTCCAACCCGCATCAGAATCAGACCCAAAGTCGGGAATGAAAATCATAGGTGGATGTTTCAAACCCGTAAAGAGCACCATGCTAGATGTTTATAGCACTGTCTCCAAGGGTAGGTCTCTGGCTCTTGGAAGGTGAGCCGCCTCCTTGGGTCTCACAGACACATAGTGGCGTGGTACAGGACAAAGTGACAATTCACTGATTACTAAAAACACAAAACTCCAACAACCACATCAACTATAACTTTGCCCCAGCTGTAGAATACGCTGCTATGTCTCAAGAATGGATCAGCCCATTAGGATTCTTGGGCCATTCTACATCTGAGTTATTCCTCAGAGGAGCAGATAGAGGCCCAGTGGGAACATAGAGGCTGTACTTGTGGGAGCTGCAGGATGAGCAACTGACTGACTTGCTCAGAGATGTGATTGTTGAATATTGTGAGTGTAAAGAGGGCTCGGGCACTTCACAAGCACTCTTTGGGGATATGTTTAAAACTGTTGCAAGAGGATGTGCCATGTTCTACTGTAGAGGCACGTATAGGGAGAGGTAGCGGGAAGGAGGAGAAGATTAGAGAGCTAGAGATGCACCCTACCAGCACACAATAAGAGGAACAGCTCATGCAGCTTGAGACATTTACATATACCCTGAGGGATGCTAGACTCTGCTCCCTATCCTTGGCTACATCTGCAGCATAGAATATGCAAATGGGATGATAAAGCAGGCACATTTCTCTATGGGCTACCTAAGAGAGAGGTGCAGGCAAGACTGATCTTTCTGGTGAGGAAACACTCAGGACAACTGGTCATAGATGCTGTCAAAATTGTGATTGTCTTTATGCAGTACTATACAGCTTCATATGCTGCACATAGAACAAGAAAAAGACACACAAATGATGGATGGAATGCAGAAAAAACTGAACACACAGCCCCAGTAAATATATCAGGGCTAAATCCATTGTTCTTTTGCTCACCATGCCACCCCTGTTTAGACCCAGCTATAAGCAAATCAGTCTTGACACTGCTTCTCATTGGAACAGTCCAGCCCGAACTGCCAGGGCAGGCCCTCTCTGGACCACAAACAAGCATCCAGGGACCGGTTTCAGGGTATCAGCCAGGCTAGCTTGACACCAGTAGCACCATGAGCGGGGACCAATGTCTGATGGGATGGTGCAGGGGAATGGCATTTGTTCATATGCAGAGAAAAATGTTTTGAAGCATGCAGATGCAATCGGAAATGCCAGAGGTTCTGTGGTCCATGCCATCAAGGAATGTGCTGCAACAGACATGGTTCCAAGATCTAAATTCAAACACATAACATTTATTGGACCTCAATTAAGAGACATAGGTGGATAGGGAGTGGAGAAGGAAGGAACTTGGTGTAGTGAGATCGATATATACCTGTAGCATCTTAAATCATGAAAGTTGACAGAGTAGAGCTGCAATAAACATAAGTATTTTATTTCAAAGAGGAAGATCCCATCCAAGCATCTTCCAGCTTTCCTCGCATCTTCTGTCACCACCATTTCATATGACCTCATGACATTCTTGATGACATGTATAACATTCCATCAGATACCACACACCTCCTTTCCTTACCAAAAATACAATAACATAAAAATAATCAATTATATACAGGTGATCTGGTACATTTTTCATGGCTTAAATACTTATGCATACAAACAAATACTAAACTAAAAGATGGAGAGAAGCAATATAATTTTACATGACTAAAATTCTCAGGTTGTAACTGCCAAATGATGAAGAGGAACAATATTACTTAACATGTAATATTACTAACGTAATCCTTCAAATACTCTAGCCTATGTATCGTTCTGTGCGATTTCCTCATTATAACATGATTTCCAACCTCTCTCTTTCCCTTAACAGGCTAACTATCATTTAAAATATTTAATTTCCCTTTATATAAAACAACTCTGTTGAGGTTCCATATATAATGGTCCTGAGTCCTACCAGTATTTTCAAATGTTTTAATAAGCTGAATGGCTTTGGAAAATCTACTACTCCCATCTTTTCTTACTGGACTTTTGATCATGACCCAGTCACCCACAGATACTTTTTTATTCTTTACTGCCTTTTTCTTATCAAAATATTCTTTTCTTTTTTACCTTTTTGCAACACTTCTCTCACACACCAGTCCTTCCTAATTGCATACCTCCCCAAGTCAGACTAATAGTCACTAACCCATGATGGGTCCCCAGTAGTGTTGAGATACCTACTCCGAAATATTTCAAATGGGATTTTTACCGTTGTGCTCTCCATTTGCCCTCATTTTTCCAATTCAAGGAATTTATCTTGGCCAACGTTATGGTCTCCTTAAGAACCCTATTCAGTCTTTCCATCATTCCTTTTGTCTCAGGCTCATGAAGAGCAAATTTGTTGTGTTTTATTCCCCTTTCCTTAAGAAATTTTTTCAATGCCTTAGGCACGAGCTGAATGCTGTTATCAGTAAGTAATGTCTCTGGAAATTCTTCACTCCCCAAGAGTTCTAGAAACTTTTGTTCAGTTTCCATACCTTTTGTGAAACACACCTCTGGCCATCTAGAAAAAATATTGATTACATATATTACGTAAGTCTCCTGGCCATTCCCATTAGCTTGACCCAAAATATCCAGAACCACCTCTTTCCATAGACCTGTCGGACTTTCTCTGATTACCATGGGTTGGACCCTAGGTTTCCTAGATTTCTCACTAACTGTACATGGTAGACAGTCTTGTACTATTCTTTCTATCTGTAGATCCATTCCCGGCCACCAATATGAGGTGCATAATCCTTCCTTTGTTTTCAAAATACCTTGATGCCATTCATGAGCTAAGCTTAACATCTCTTTTCTGTGTTTTGTAGGTGGAATCAGCCTTTTCCCCCTGAACAGTAGATCATTATGGGCCTGATTACAAGTTTGAGGACAGGGTTACTTTGTCACAAACTAGGTCACAAGTAGGTTTGAGAGCAGGCCACATTTTATCATTTGCAAGGTGACCTTTTTAATCACACCTATAGTAATTCCTCACAGCAACGTTTCTCCTCTGAAATCCATAGTCATTCTTTGTATTTATCTTTTTACATTTGATCTTTGCATTCATCTCTGACAGCATGTACACTTTGTTCCATCCTGTTATTTTTTTTAAATACCTCAAAACATTTAATAGAATGC
Organism: Lissotriton helveticus; assembly: GCF_964261635.1. Lineage (NCBI taxonomy): Eukaryota > Metazoa > Chordata > Amphibia > Caudata > Salamandridae > Lissotriton > Lissotriton helveticus. The sequence goes on from NC_136067.1 coordinate 1,352,792,658, forward strand.
TCTATTTTCTTAGCTACCAGTAAGACTTCTTCACGTCTTGGCTCATCTCTTAACTACAATTCTTCTCTCACTTTCTCAATATTGCATCCTAACATAAACTGATCACGGATCCTTCTATCCAATAATGCTGCAAATTTACAGGAGGAAGAAAGTTTCCTTAAATCTGTCACATAAGATTCTAAAGGCGTCCCTTCCTTCTGACCCCTTCTTCAAAAGTGGTACCTCTCTTAGATAGTGCTCACCTTTGGCAAGTAATGAATATCAGGTTTTTAAATACTATTTTGTTTTCATTCATGTCTTCAGAATCAGTGTCAGACATTTCTGGGATATGATCAAATGCTTTTTATCCTTCTGAACCCAGGCAATGAAGAAGAAGTGCTATTTTTCTCATAGATGTCCCACACACTTTAGCATACCTTTCAAATACCTTTTTCCACACAAACCCAATAGCTAGCAGCAAATGACCACCTTACCTTCCTTGTTAGTTTCCTTTACTTTAGAGCTTTGGGCCTCAAAAAGGGACATGGAAAGCCCTATATCCATAAGCCAAGAAACATTATAGGTTCAGTTTTTGTAATGCTTAACACTGTCTACCTCCATTTCTAAATGCTTCAGATTTTGCCTGATATGAAATAGCCTCACGGCAACTACATGATTGGCCCAGGATCACACAAACAGTTCAGGGAGATAAAACAGGATAAGAGTTTGTGTTTTGAGGTTCCACTATCATTCATGCATAGGTGAGGGACCCATCTCTTTCCGGTGGGGGAGAACGAAGGACAAAAGAAGCTAGCCAGCATATTCACCTCAGCCTATCATATCCCCTCACCCTCCCCAAGAACTCCCCCAAGATTCACAACATTGGATTTGGAGAACATAGGATCTGAACCTATTAATTGTACAAAACAAACCCACATTTTTTGCAGCCTTATTACAGCATAATAATATACACTTTATATATACAGATCGAATTATTTTCCCATTTGATCACCTCAACACAGCACTGTTCTGAGTCATGATTGGCAACGCTAGTGGCCCTCTAGCATCCTCAGCTTTGCTTAGGGGGATCCTGCTGTCAATCGAAGGCCCCCAACTCTTTTCGCAAAAAGGCTAACTCACCTGCCCCCTCGTCCAATGGGAACCCTGGCCAACTCATAAGCTGAACCGCTAGTTAAACTATGCTAGAGCAATCCAAAAGGAATCGTCTGCATCCTTGGAGAGTTAAGCCTGGGGAACCGAGCCATGACTTGCCCCCCTGGCACAGGTCTCATCTCCCCCACATCACATGGAGTGTGATGAAGTACCCATGAAGGGGCTAAGGTCAGTCGAGGTACTGCCCACCCTTAGATCTCCCCTAAACACTGCAGTACCACGGCCATTTCTTGGGGTAGAGTTGTGCCAAATACACAGTTCGTCTCACTTTGACTTTCTGATGCCAAAGTGTATACCAGCTTTGTGGCCAACCACAAGTCTACCCCACCACAGGCCTGGATGTTTAACTTAACATCCAGGCCCCACACCACAACAAGGGAGTTTTCAGGTCAAGCTGTTAAAATCTGTTGTACTGCAAAAGCCAACAAAGAGTCAACAAACATCTTCTTGCCTTGATTGACAGGTAGATACCATGTCTGTGGAAGTTGACATCACCTCGCGAGTAACCGTTCAGCACTGTCATGAATATGGATGTGTTAAGCTACTTTTTTAAATAACTTTTTTGTTACTTAACTGAATCCTGGAGACACTTGGTAGAGGAGTCAAGCTTTCAAACCTGGTGGGTAATAATATGTGATCATGCTATAATTTCCCCAGTGAAGGTTTTGGACAGCCATTACATTTCAATCATGAGGAGGTCAAAAAACCCCAGCTGACCTACACTTGTAATGTCATTACCACCAATGTGCAATATGATGAGGACAGGCAGCTACAGTCCTACCTCAATGCCCTCTCCACCAACTAGTACAGTCCATCAATATAGAGCCTACAAACACCAAACCAGTACATACAAAGTCTACCTTCCTGAACCAGCCCCGATAGGTCTCTTGATTAAATGCAATTACTGCTCATCGTACGAACTACGAAGGAGTGACCATACACTAAGACACTGGTGGTAGTCATGTGACCTAGTTGCAGAGAGTATTGAGGGAGGAAATTGCTAGTATGAGTTTGTGTGAGACAAATTATTGCCCACCCCTCCTGAGCAAACCAGCTGTCAAGCAACGTAGATGGCACAAAAAACTTGTAGCAGTCTGATCGGCCGTATTATTCGCTACACTACATATATTTTTTGCTTTAAATAGAACATAGTTCTTCAAACATATTAATACAATCTCCATGAGCAACTATTCATCCATTTTCTTTCTATATCTTATTGTTTTTTTTTATTAAACAAAATAGATGGCAAAATAAGGGACATGTGTGGGCACGGCTCTACATAGGTGTCTGTTCCAAGTATATGTAATTTCACACCTATCTTGTTAATGGGGTGCACCCGACAGGGCGCAAATTATTTACATAGAGGCAAAAAGGTAATTTTACTGCACCGTATATCTACTGGTTTTGACGCTATAAAAGTGTTATGGTTTAGGCCATAAACAAGGAAGAGACACTGCAATGTGACAAAGAAGCAAACTTAGGGCCAGATGTAGGTAATCCCAGATTACCGATTCTTAAATACCGAATAATACCGATTCGGTATTTAAGAACTGGCAATCGGGATGTAGGTAATTTTACCGATTTGATTACAGAATCGGTATGATTCGATAATTACCGAATCGGTATTTATCGATTTGGTAATTGCCATTCATTCCTATGGGCCTGGAGGCCCATAGGAATGTATGTCAATTACCGAAACGGTAAATACCGATTCGGTAATTGGGGGAAACATTGAAGGGTGGCAGGGTGTCACTTTGACACCCTGTTGCACCCCTCAATTGTGCATGGGTGCGCATGTTGCAGACATACTTGCCCTTAGGGCATGTATGTCTGCAACATGGCACTGTTTCGAAAACAAAAGAAATGCTTTTTAAAGGGTTTTCATAATTTACCACCAACTTCTAGTTAATTAAGAATTCTTAAACCCCTGTAGCACTGATTACAGTGCTACCTACATGTCAAAATACAGATTCGGTAATTATACCGATTCGGTATTTTACCGATTCGGTAAAATTACCGAATCTGTATTTTAACATGCCCCTACATCCCAAACTCCAAATACCGGTCGGTAACGGCCAAAATCGGCCGTTACCGACCGGTATTTGCCTTCCTACATCTGGCCCTTTGTTTCTCTCCCAGGTGGTAGCTCTTGCCCCCAAACAATCCTTATTTTTCTTTCATATGCACTGGGTAATGTAGACCAGGTTTTGCCAATGTGAATTGTAAGATGTTTAAGATTATGTGTTTGGAATATCCCCCATTCTTGATTGACTAGGCAATGCCTAAAAAACATTCAGATGTGTTTTCCACCTGAACAAAATACATGCAATCTGCACACCAGAAGTAGAGGGCTTAACAGAAGCCCCTTTTGGTATTAGTAGTACCGAATAAATAATGCTTCTGACAGCCTGTTTAAAAAGTCATAAAGTTAGCCTCCACTCATTAGGTCACAAGTTGAACTTAAGTGTGTTCAGCATCACCATAAGAGCACCAACAGTTTCATGCATCAGAACCTGTTTAAAGTGGTCCTTCTTTTCAAACGTCCTTTCCATGCTGCTCTTAAGATATTGCCTTAGTGTAATGATCCACTCTATAGTTGGGTAGTCTCCAGCACTAACAATCACCAGCTTCCTTTTTCAATGTGACCAAGGAATACAAACGGCTGGGCCTCACCTGAAGGGCCTTTTCACCTTGCACAACAGAATCTACAAGTCCACACCTCACAACTATTTACCAAAAGGGAGTCCTTCAGGAAGTTTAATCAGAGCCTCCTTGCTAACAAAGCCTTCATTGGATTTCTAAAGGGAGCCCAGTCACCATCCGCCATACCTCAGTGTCTGGATCTTCACCCAACAGCCACACAAATTAAGGCAATGCACTGTTTGAGGAAGCTGTACTTGCCCTCCCCCATTTGCGTGTGCCATGCTAAAATAGACACATCCAAACGGATCTCCCTTTGCTTTTATAATTAATTCTGTGAGCTAAACTTGAGGATAAACATCACCAGACAGCTGCTCCAGGATTTTCAATATTTGCATTCATTACTCATGTATTGTCTTGCATTGCTATGATATTAAGTTTCCTGCTTCCTTTGAGCATTGCCTAAGGATCTTGATGTTTCCATACATACACATCCATTCATTACTTTTTGCTTCCAACCAATGATCTTATCCGCTTACGTCACTGTAGAAGTGGCTTAGCAGCAGCCTAGCATTGGACAGACTGCCTGGTTCTAGTGTCTGTCAAAATAACTAATATAGCATTAACTTACCATACGTATAGTAGTATTTCTTTCTACAGTCTTGCATCCCCAAACTGAATGGTATTTCGGAAAAGAACTTCGGTATGCCTAAAATATTGCATGAAAACTGAAGCTTACCTAAAACTTCTGAGTGTTGCCTCTCCTTATATCTTTCAAATAGCCCCCTTCCTCCCTTCCAGTTTCTGCATGCCCCCTCGCCCTTAATACAACTACTCCCACATGCAGGTTCACCCACATTTCTATTATTTTATTTCTGCAAACAAACTCTTTTACAAGATCACAACCTCTCCTCCTTTGTAAGTCTTACACCTGCAACCTAACAATATCTAACCTCCTCTAGCTCATCTATTAATCCGACCAAACATGTATGTGTCACATACCGCCCAACTAATCATCCCACATAACTTTTATTCATTTAATACACTATGAGAAGCTGGAGTGAATGCATGAAATGGTTTGGTTGAGCACACAAGGCCAATCCCAATAGTCAACAATAACCAATAATACTGGACTAACCACTAATCTTGGATTCCAGAGCAGTGTGCTCACCAGTATGAGCTTCAGCGCCTCAACGGGGGTAGTAAACACTATAAATGCAAGTGCAAGTATTGCATCTTGTCTGATTGTTTGCACAATACCTGTATTGATTATAGACAATAATAAAAATGACTTCTTAAAAAGGGAAACACTTGACTCTGACAGATCACTTTATGACAGAAGCCAAACAAATAGTAAAACAGAGGGACTGTACCTAAAAGGAACAGGTACAGAGAAGCTAAAGGAGCAATATAGGCAACGGGTAAACAAGTAATAAAGAAAGCCCAAAGAAATTACGAGCAAGCATTAAAGCAAAGCAGCAAGACAACACTGATTCCCACAGTCAGCAGTATAGATAGTTGCAAGAAACCTAAGAACTGAGCTCACAGGGTAGAAATAGATGGAAGAATGGGGGAGGAACACAGTTGAGGGAGAGAGCAATTAATATGCCAGGGCAACATTTAAATTACGATCGCGTAATTGGCGTAATTTTGGGAATTTTGAGTAATGACTGTCATGCAAAATTTCCAATATTATTGCCACTATGCCATGTCATGTCATGTAATTATGTTGCTTTACACAGCACAATTATAGCAAAGAAGTGTAGGAACAATGCAAACAACAAGAGAGTGAACTGCTCTCTTAGGCGGCATTGGTTTTTATTGTGCTTTTTTTTAGAGTGGAATACGTTCTCGCATTAAAAATGGACACATTTTGAGCTAAAATATAGCTCCATATTGCTTATTTGCATTTCATATTAAGCGATAATTTTGAACATTTTCCCCAAAATTTCATATATATACGTGAACACAAATTGCACTAATTTTGCACAACCTTAGTAATCGACCAGGTAGAGGAAATGTTGCATTTGGATTTAGAGAGGGGAAGACTAGGAAAAACAAGGAAAGACAGAAGATAGACGAAGGCTACCAGGAAAACCAGGAATGGAGTGCAGATTGGAGCTGAGAAAGCGAAAAGTACAGATTTTTATGTATGTTTGAACCAGGAACCATGATACTAAACAGAGCTCTAGTTCCAGGATGTGAGCTAGGCAAAGTTTTGTGACAGAAACTTTGACCATAGAGCATTAGAATGGCAGTTTGGAAACCACGTTGGAGTGTGATGTGCATCCGCAGTCCGTGCGGGTAACAGCAGTGGGGCGATGTGGCCGGGTAAGGAGGGATTTCGAAGGACGATGTAGAGGGAAAATTAAGTAAATAATTAATTTTCCCTCAGCATCATCCCTCGAAATCCCCCCTTACCCAGCCCCACCGCCCCACCACTGTTACCTGCACGGACGCGGCTGATGATGTGGAACAAGATGTGCAATGTCCTGGAGAGTGATTTGACCAGCCGGTAGTGGGAGTACCGGCCGGGCGGTGACGTGGGGAGGGGCAGGGTGGAGGGTAGTAAACATAAAAATAAATAAAACAAATTTCGTTACACACACTGCATCGCATTTGGTGTTGCAGTGTGTGCAACGAAATTCTTTTTATTTATTTTTAGGTTTACTTACCTTTTAAAGACCGTAATCCATACATTACTACCCCCACCCTGCCCCTCCCCCTCCCCACGTCACTGCCCGGCTGGTACTCCCACTACCGCCTGTGGCTGGATTTGACATAAACTGGTGCAAAGGGAAAACCCCACAGTGCATTCGTGAGCATCACTTGATCGCGGAACACTGACACATCCACTGTACATACTAACACTTCTTACAGGATAAAGCTCACAGCTTCTTCCAAACTAAACAGCACTGTACTAGCTTGGTCCCATTCTTGAACATCCCTTCCTTCAAAAAGACCTGTGCTGGCAGAAGCTTGTTGTCAATCCAGATGACCAAGCTCTGGTACTCAATTTCTACAAGAACATGAAGAAGCATTGGCATAGCCAATAGGGCTCGCCTTTGGGACCTTATTAGTGGTTAGCCAGAGGTTTTGGCTTTGCCTTTGTTTTTAAGCTATGTTGTGGAGCAGTGTGGCTGCTGTGTAGCATGTTTAAAAATTATAATAAAGAAGACTGGCCACATTATTTTTTTAGGCATGTGCATGCACTTAAGTATGTTTAATAGTCCCCACATTGAAATGTTGTTATTTGGCGGGTGCAACCTTAAAAGGAATCCTACTTATTGAAGTGTTTCCGAATTTTTTTCGATCCAATACAACATGGCTTTCTCCTTGGTGTGTTCTTGAACGTACCATATGGGTTTATAATTAGAGTATAGCGATGCTCGTAACATATGACTGCAAGAGAATTTTCAGGAAGGGGAAACAACACAAGACAAAAAGAGCTCTAGAAAAGCACGGTTGAGAAAACAGAACAGAAAATTAGAGCTTTCGAATGTTTCTAGGTGGCAACATGAGGTAACAACTTCCTACGAGACCAATTGGGGCAAAGGGGCATTCCATAGTACCACACCCTGTGAAGGTAGTTTTTTTAATGACTGTTCAGACTGTTTCGTGTGAATTTACTACCAAAAGCAGGGAACCTTAAAAATGACTGTTTGACTGGCAGTTTTCACTTAAAACAACAATGCACTCCTTATTCAGTTCACTTTGATTGAATGTAAACTGAAGATCGTTTAACTCTGTATATACTTGCCTTCTTTTGAATAGCCCGGGAGAGGCTCTGGGTCAGAGAATTTGCTAAATGTATATTGTGCTTTATAATGTGAATGTGGAGTGTGTAAAGTGAACTGTGCGAAACCCAATTACGCTGACATAATCCCATGCATAAGTAATGAACGTTTGACGTAATCTTCATGCTGGTAGCTGGTTTTGAATTAAGAAACAGTAACTGTATGGAACCCTAGATCATATTTATTGCATCCAACAAGCTCACACACCGATTCGTTGTCAATAAGAGAGAGACTGGTAGGTTAATGTTCGTTCTCCACTAATGTGGACGCCTACTTAGGTTCATGCACCTGCTGTACAAATGTTTATTTGCGCGAAATGTCATGGTTACTTTTACTGTAGGTTTCTTGGACAGTGTGAATTGTGAGCTGTTTAAGCACGTCGAACTTAAGTGCTGTACATTGAATACAAACTAACTGAATTACTCAAGCCTTAAAATCAGGGGGGGTTGGCGTAGCAGTCAAATAGCGTGGAAATTATGAGGAGAAACAGGGGGGTGAATGAAAAGAAGACACTTTTGACCACAATTAGAATATCAATAACGACGGCCTTATCTATTCTTCAAACAAGCTCAATCTAATTAATTACAACTTTTACATAGATTCCCCGCCGACATGTTTAGGCAGTCTGGCTCAGTTTTACACACCTTAGATCATATTACTCTAGCGCAGAGCTAGGCGAGACCTAAAAATGAGGAGGAATAGCACACAAAAAAATGCATCTGCCCTTGGGCTCCAAAATACCTTGACACAACCCAGGGCAACCTGCAGTTACACTCACCCCCTTCCCGCAATTGTATAGACATTTTTTTCTCAGTTGTATATAGCGCAAACGCTATGTGAAGGTATCAGAGCGCATTACATGAGCACCAGTTACATTACACACGGACAGATTCATTTTAGGTACCAAAAGATTCGGTGACGATGCTTGAGCCTCCCACCAGACTCGAACCTGGTTCCTCGGCTTCATGGTCGTTGCTCTAGCCTTAAAGTTACATCATCATTGTCTAGATCAGCGGGCACACATAATATGCTACCCCTCCAGCAACTGTCAGTCTCAGCATTCAGCTGTCCAACCACCCCGCCCAACACTGCAACAATAAATGCATTATTGTTCCCGCGGTTATGGATAATTTCTTCTTGCTTCCGTGGTTTAGAGTAGTAAGCCTCTCATGGGGGGAGGGGGAGGAGGGGATTTCAGCAGAGGCAAGGGAGAGTTGGAGAGCCTGAGGTGCTGTCTTTTGTACATTTGTAATGGGGAGTTTACATCTAGCAGTGGAGAGGGAAGAGTCCCTCTCATGGAGGATGAAGGCGGGTGCACTTTATGTAGAGGAGAAAGACACACGCTGCTGACAGAAAAGTTCCCTTCTTGTAATAGAATGAAATACTTTGCTTATTGAGGAGAGGGGAGGGTGCAGCTTATGGAGGGAAGGGGGAGAGTTGCTTATGCGTGGAGAAGAGAGAAGTGTGCTTCTGTGGGACGAGAGGGGTCAAGTCTGGGAAGGAGCAGGTATTTGTAGTGGCCGCGTGGGGAGTGTACATTCTAGTGTAGTGAAGGGAGCATGCATCTCTCTTACCAGAGGGTGCTGCTAGTGGAGGAGGAAAGGTTGTACATCTAACGGAGGGAGGGGGCTCCTGCCAGCGGTTGAGAGAGGGGTGTGTACGTCGCTCCTGCATGTTGGAAGTTGTGGCGAGTTTCTTGTCAGCACTGCGGGTCAATGAGGCTGACAGTTGTGCACCCAGTCGGGCATGTCACAAATAAACTCTGGAGCCTGGGTGGAGGAATGCAGTGCTTGTGAAGAGGCCAGTACTGCCTTAAAGTGTCGCTTCTGTCCCATTGATGTATAGCAGCCCTGCTGACGAGCGCTGTTAAAGGGAGATTTAAAATCCGGTACCTCTGCTGAGAACCGCCACTGCCGCCCACCATAGTGTAGCGGCTCTTCTGAAGAGTGCTGCTATTGTCTAATTAGAAAGTGCGGTCACCCTCATGAGAAATGAAAGGGTGTTCCAGCCGGAACACAGAGAAAACAAGGGCCTTAGTAAAACAAGCATTGGCCACGAAAGTCATCACGATCGCTGTGAAAGCGAAAGTGATCGCGATGCCGCTAAAACACGGAATGCGCGTGCAAGCGCGCATGCTTGTGCGCTTTCTAGGAAGCTGGTCGCCGCTTTGGGAGCACTTCCCAAAGCGCCTTCTAAATGTCTCGGCCGAGTCAGCGCATGCGCTGGATCAGGCCGAGACCTAAAAACGAACAACTGGCATTCCAGAGAACCTTAAACATGGCAGTTACTAGTCACATGATTCGCTGAAACAGACCATTCTTAAAGAAGATGGCAAGGTCCTACACGCACATCTACGTATAGCCACAATGTCACCACACCTTCATTGTAGCATGCCCCAATCCTCACACACCATGCCCACTGCTTGCAACATAAGTCAGGCTAGAACCCCTCACCTTTCAACTACACCCTACCAACGTGGGGCTTACGACCACAACGATATTCTGATTACATTTCACCTTGTCACGAGTAAAAAGTGCAACATACAATATATCATATTAAACCACGGTGCTTAAAGTTATTAAAATATCCCAAAAGCTGAACCTTTCTAAAAGACTGAATAGGAAAATAATTGAATGAAAAATACATGCTGCTGGATATTTTTTTATGGAGTGGTATTGCACATGTGTAACAGTAAATAGCAGCAGAAGGCAGCAGCAATCTAATCAGGAGATATTTTGAGGTAATAGGCTTGGGCAATAGGAATAATCTTAAAGAACCTGTGCATAGATGTCACATATCCACCTATTTTATGGAAGTTCAAGTAGGAGACTTCTAGCAGTAGTGTTATGCAACCCTGCTGCCCATTATTCAAATGGTAGTGAAGGTAAAAATGTGGAACCTCAATGGGCCAGATTAAATATTGGGTAGGACTGGCTGAGGTACGGCGTGGCAGGGACCCTCAACAGATGGATATCACAGGTAGCTGCATCCATGTGCACAAGGGTTCCCTAGGAGTTATGTTATGTTAAAAGATTTATAAAGAGCATAGCTGCCCAGAGTCGTACCAGCACAGAGTGAGTGAGATACTGAACAGAAAGAGTATAGGTAATTTTAATGCTACTGTTGAAAGATTCATGTTTTCAGCTTTTTTCTGAATCTAGATTCAACGTCCACGAATCTTAGTTCGCGTGGTAGTGCGTTCCATAATTTAGGTTCCAGATGTGAGAAAGATCTGCCTCCCAATCTTGCTCTTTTGATTCTTGTGGTTCTTAGGAGGCATTGACTTTGGTATCTGTTAAGAACATTTGGCACAGTCTTGTCTCTGATTTCCACAGACCCCTGTTGTTAATAGCTTTATGTGTTAGGCAAAGTGCCTTAAATTTGATTCTGGCCTAAATCGTTAACCAGTGGGGCGATTTGAAATGCTCCCTCACTGGTTCATGGATTGGAACCTTACAAAGGAGCCTACTGTGGCATTTTGCACAACTTGAATTTGTTTGATAACATATTTTGGGGCCCCTAAATAAAGAGAGTTTCCGTAATCAAGACGTGAAGTTACCAATGCATATATTACTGTTTTCCTTAAATTTCCTGGAATCAGCTCCCGTACCTTTTGGCACATTCTAAGTAGTCCGAAGCATGATCCTGCTAGTTTTTTTTGCTTGTACCTCCATAGTAAGATCACTATCCATCCTGAGTTCGAGATTCTTAATAAATATATATATATATATATATATATATATATATATATATATATATATATATATATATATATATACATATATATATATATATATATGTAGAAAAAATTCCTCTCACAAGAAATTAGAGGCCAGAGGGGGGTTCAGGAAACACACGCTTTATTGAGGCGATGTCAGTGGCGGCGAATGCATTTCGGCGAATGAGCCTTCTTCAGCGCCCACACTGCTATGAGTCTTTCACCTATGAGTCCCACCTGCTTAAAATAGGCGCTTGCAACCAAGATCTCCTCCCCCTGATGCGGTCGGCACACCTGTGGCAGTTCACCTTCAGTCCTTGGAACTTCACTACCCAGCATGCACTGTCTCGGCAAATCTGGGCTGGTGGTGTGAGGGAGTAAGTATGTCAAACAGTCCGTTCGTGCAGGCTGCAAGTGGGGTGTGAAAGCGGCCTCCCATCATCACAACGTCCGCAGTGGCTCCCCTTGTCCCCCTCGTGCCGCCACAGCCGTTCTCCTCAGGTAAGGAAATGGGTGGGGGCTGCCAAATGCGAGACAACAATGCCCCATTCAGGTTAAATACCTTTGTCTGCCCATGTTCACCTTCGGATCCTGGCGGCCTTCCGTTATATTGATACCTCGATGAAATGTCACTACAAGTAGCGGAGTGCCAGAAGTAACGGAGGCTCTTGATGTGACAGGGCCGTCTGTACTGCGTTTCCGGCAAGCGCAGGTCAAATGTAGAAAAAATTCCTCTCACAAGAAATTAGAGGCCAGAGGGGGGTTCAGGAAACACACGCTTTATTGAGGCGATGTCAGTGGCGGCGAATGCATTTCGGCGAATGAGCCTTCTTCAGCGCCCACACTGCTATGAGTCTTTCACCTATGAGTCCCACCTGCTTAAAATAGGCGCTTGCAACCAAGATCTCCTCCCCCTGATGCGGTCGGCACACCTGTGGCAGTTCACCTTCAGTCCTTGGAACTTCACTACCCAGCATGCACTGTCTCGGCAAATCTGGGCTGGTGGTGTGAGGGAGTAAGTATGTCAAACAGTCCGTTCGTGCAGGCTGCAAGTGGGGTGTGAAAGCGGCCTCCCATCATCACAACGTCCGCAGTGGCTCCCCTTGTCCCCCTCGTGCCGCCACAGCCGTTCTCCTCAGGTAAGGAAATGGGTGGGGGCTGCCAAATGCGAGACAACAATGCCCCATTCAGGTTAAATACCTTTGTCTGCCCATGTTCACCTTCGGATCCTGGCGGCCTTCCGTTATATCGATACCTCGATGAAATGTCACTACAAGTAGCGGAGTGCCAGAAGTAACGGAGGCTCTTGATGTGACAGGGCCGTCTGTACTGCGTTTCCGGCAAGCGCAGGTCAAATGTAGAAAAAATTCCTCTCACAAGAAATTAGAGGCCAGAGGGGGGTTCAGGAAACACACGCTTTATTGAGGCGATGTCAGTGGCGGCGAATGCATTTCGGCGAATGAGCCTTCTTCAGCGCCCACACTGCTATGAGTCTTTCACCTATGAGTCCCACCTGCTTAAAATAGGCGCTTGCAACCAAGATCTCCTCCCCCTGATGCGGTCGGCACACCTGTGGCAGTTCACCTTCAGTCCTTGGAACTTCACTACCCAGCATGCACTGTCTCGGCAAATCTGGGCTGGTGGTGTGAGGGAGTAAGTATGTCAAACAGTCCGTTCGTGCAGGCTGCAAGTGGGGTGTGAAAGCGGCCTCCCATCATCACAACGTCCGCAGTGGCTCCCCTTGTCCCCCTCGTGCCGCCACAGCCGTTCTCCTCAGGTAAGGAAATGGGTGGGGGCTGCCAAATGCGAGACAACAATGCCCCATTCAGGTTAAATACCTTTGTCTGCCCATGTTCACCTTCGGATCCTGGCGGCCTTCCGTTATATCGATACCTCGATGAAATGTCACTACAAGTAGCGGAGTGCCAGAAGTAACGGAGGCTCTTGATGTGACAGGGCCGTCTGTACTGCGTTTCCGGCAAGCGCAGGTCAAATGTAGAAAAAATTCCTCTCACAAGAAATTAGAGGCCAGAGGGGGGTTCAGGAAACACACGCTTTATTGAGGCGATGTCAGTGGCGGCGAATGCATTTCGGCGAATGAGCCTTCTTCAGCGCCCACACTGCTATGAGTCTTTCACCTATGAGTCCCACCTGCTTAAAATAGGCGCTTGCAACCAAGATCTCCTCCCCCTGATGCGGTCGGCACACCTGTGGCAGTTCACCTTCAGTCCTTGGAACTTCACTACCCAGCATGCACTGTCTCGGCAAATCTGGGCTGGTGGTGTGAGGGAGTAAGTATGTCAAACAGTCCGTTCGTGCAGGCTGCAAGTGGGGTGTGAAAGCGGCCTCCCATCATCACAACGTCCGCAGTGGCTCCCCTTGTCTCCCTCGTGCCGCCACAGCCGTTCTCCTCAGGTAAGGAAATGGGTGGGGGCTGCCAAATGCGAGACAACAATGCCCCATTCAGGTTAAATACCTTTGTCTGCCCATGTTCACCTTCGGATCCTGGCGGCCTTCCGTTATATCGATACCTCGATGAAATGTCACTACAAGTAGCGGAGTGCCAGAAGTAACGGAGGCTCTTGATGTGACAGGGCCGTCTGTACTGCGTTTCCGGCAAGCGCAGGTCAAATGTAGAAAAAATTCCTCTCACAAGAAATTAGAGGCCAGAGGGGGGTTCAGGAAACACACGCTTTATTGAGGCGATGTCAGTGGCGGCGAATGCATTTCGGCGAATGAGCCTTCTTCAGCGCCCACACTGCTATGAGTCTTTCACCTATGAGTCCCACCTGCTTAAAATAGGCGCTTGCAACCAAGATCTCCTCCCCCTGATGCGGTCGGCACACCTGTGGCAGTTCACCTTCAGTCCTTGGAACTTCACTACCCAGCATGCACTGTCTCGGCAAATCTGGGCTGGTGGTGTGAGGGAGTAAGTATGTCAAACAGTCCGTTCGTGCAGGCTGCAAGTGGGGTGTGAAAGCGGCCTCCCATCATCACAACGTCCGCAGTGGCTCCCCTTGTCCCCCTCGTGCCGCCACAGCCGTTCTCCTCAGGTAAGGAAATGGGTGGGGGCTGCCAAATGCGAGACAACAATGCCCCATTCAGGTTAAATACCTTTGTCTGCCCATGTTCACCTTCGGATCCTGGCGGCCTTCCGTTATATTGATACCTCGATGAAATGTCACTACAAGTAGCGGAGTGCCAGAAGTAACGGAGGCTCTTGATGTGACAGGGCCGTCTGTACTGCGTTTCCGGCAAGCGCAGGTCAAATGTAGAAAAAATTCCTCTCACAAGAAATTAGAGGCCAGAGGGGGGTTCAGGAAACACACGCTTTATTGAGGCGATGTCAGTGGCGGCAAATGCATTTCGGCGAATGAGCCTTCTTCAGCGCCCACACTGCTATGAGTCTTTCACCTATGAGTCCCACCTGCTTAAAATAGGCACTTGCAACCAAGATCTCCTCCCCCTGATGCGGTCGGCACACCTGTGGCAGTTCACCTTCAGTCCTTGGAACTTCACTACCCAGCATGCACTGTCTCGGCAAATCTGGGCTGGTGGTGTGAGGGAGTAAGTATGTCAAACAGTCCGTTCGTGCAGGCTGCAAGTGGGGTGTGAAAGCGGCCTCCCATCATCACAACGTCCGCAGTGGCTCCCCTTGTCCCCCTCGTGCCGCCACAGCCGTTCTCCTCAGGTAAGGAAATGGGTGGGGGCTGCCAAATGCGAGACAACAATGCCCCATTCAGGTTAAATACCTTTGTCTGCCCATGTTCACCTTCGGATCCTGGCGGCCTTCCGTTATATCGATACCTCGATGAAATGTCACTACAAGTAGCGGAGTGCCAGAAGTAACGGAGGCTCTTGATGTGACAGGGCCGTCTGTACTGCGTTTCCGGCAAGCGCAGGTCAAATGTAGAAAAAATTCCTCTCACAAGAAATTAGAGGCCAGAGGGGGGTTCAGGAAACACACGCTTTATTGAGGCGATGTCAGTGGCGGCGAATGCATTTCGGCGAATGAGCCTTCTTCAGCGCCCACACTGCTATGAGTCTTTCACCTATGAATCCCACCTGCTTAAAATAGGCGCTTGCAACCAAGATCTCCTCCCCCTGATGCGGTCGGCACACCTGTGGCAGTTCACCTTCAGTCCTTGGAACTTCACTACCCAGCATGCACTGTCTCGGCAAATCTGGGCTGGTGGTGTGAGGGAGTAAGTATGTCAAACAGTCCGTTTGTGCAGGCTGCAAGTGGGGTGTGAAAGCGGCCTCCCATCATCACAACGTCCGCAGTGGCTCCCCTTGTCCCCCTCGTGCCGCCACAGCCGTTCTCCTCAGGTAAGGAAATGGGTGGGGGCTGCCAAATGCGAGACAACAATGCCCCATTCAGGTTAAATACCTTTGTCTGCCCATGTTCACCTTCGGATCCTGGCGGCCTTCCGTTATATCGATACCTCGATGAAATGTCACTACAAGTAGCGGAGTGCCAGAAGTAACGGAGGCTCTTGATGTGACAGGGCCGTCTGTACTGCGTTTCCGGCAAGCGCAGGTCAAATGTAGAAAAAATTCCTCTCACAAGAAATTAGAGGCCAGAGGGGGGTTCAGGAAACACACGCTTTATTGAGGCGATGTCAGTGGTGGTGAATGCATTTCGGCGAATGAGCCTTCTTCAGCGCCCACACTGCTATGAGTCTTTCACCTATGAGTCCCACCTGCTTAAAATAGGCGCTTGCAACCAAGATCTCCTCCCCCTGATGCGGTCGGCACACCTGTGGCAGTTCACCTTCAGTCCTTGGAACTTCACTACCCAGCATGCACTGTCTCGGCAAATCTGGGCTGGTGGTGTGAGGGAGTAAGTATGTCAAACAGTCCGTTCGTGCAGGCTGCAAGTGGGGTGTGAAAGCGGCCTCCCATCATCACAACGTCCGCAGTGGCTCCCCTTGTCCCCCTCGTGCCGCCACAGCCGTTCTCCTCAGGTAAGGAAATGGGTGGGGGCTGCCAAATGCGAGACAACAATGCCCCATTCAGGTTAAATACCTTTGTCTGCCCATGTTCACCTTCGGATATATATATATACATACATATATATATATATATATATATATATATATATATATATATATATATATATATATAGCTTTGCCAGCAAGACAAAGGCCTGGGGACCGACTTGTTTCCAAGAATCATCAGCTTGTCATCTACTCCGCCACATTTTCCAAACATGGCAACAGCTGTTCAGACTCAAGGTCTGTTCCAGTGTCAAATGAGACCATCAGCTGTGTTTCATCTGTGTACAAGATCATGAATATGCCAAACTCCTGGACAATGTCTGCTAGCGGTCACATATAGATAATAATCAATGTTGGACTGAGCGAGGAGCCCTACGGCACCCCGCATATCAGTAGATTCTTATTAGAGAAGTAGCTAGATTGCATACCTTGGAAAGATCTGTCCTTCAGGAAGGATAACTGCCAATCCAAGGCTTTGTCCTGTATTCCAATCTCCCTGAGTCTTTTTTGCAAAATGGCATGATCCACGGAATCAAATGCCGTGCTCAGATCAAGGAGCATTATGGCAGCTGAGCTATCTTCGTCTAAAGTGCTTTGTAAATCTTCTGAGACTGCCATTAAGGCATATTCCGTGCTATGCCGTGCACCACAACCCGTCAGCGTGGGGTGGAGACTATGGTTGTTTTACAAGAAATCAGACAGGGCCACATTTACATGTTTCTTCACAAGCTTTCCTACAAATGGTAGGAGTGAGATGGGTCAAACATTGATTGATTGTGAAGGATCTAGATGCATTTTGTTTGTAGTTTTTTAAATGATTGCATGTTTCCATATTTTTGGGACTTCTCCTGCCAGTAATGAGGGATTGAGGATTTCTACTATCGACGGGAGCACCTCATCCATAACTTTATATAGTACGTGAGATGGTGCCGTATCTAGGGGAGATCCTGATTTTATCTTGCTCTTCAGAGTTCAAATTATGTTTTCATTAATGGGAGGGAAATGGGTGAGCACCAGAAGGGTAGGGGGCCACAGAAAGGTCTATATCATAGCTTGTTGTTATCCCAGCCCCTCCAAAAAGTGATCTGTATTCGGCTATGACCTTTTTGTGGAAGAAAATGGCCAACACGTTACATTTTTCCTCATAGAAAAGAGAGGTGGGATTATGTTGGTTTAAGGTAATTAAGGATATCACCACTCTAAATAATTCTTTGGAGGAGTTTTTCGTTCAATTATTCTGATCTTTAAAAAATTTCACCTAGGTTTCTTTAATGTTTTGTGGTAGAGCCTAATCGCTACCTTGTAACTGGCTTTTGAACAAGGATCATAGTCCATCCCCCATTTCCTCTCCAACTTCTTACAATTCTTTCTTGAAGAAACTAGGTGGGCATTAAACCAGGGTGCTTTTTTTAAGGTAATTTTTGACTTAGGTACCATTTTCGGGATAACCTAGTCTAAAGAAATGGTACTCCAGTTTTCCTAGTTAGTCTATGGATCTTCTACACTTCCCTTTAGGGTTGGATCGGAGGTTTCCAAAATGTCCCCCCAAGCTTCCGGATTAAGTTTCACCCAGTTCCTCACCTTATTGCTTGTGAGAGTTTGGTTTATTGTTTTAACTCCATTGTTAGACCAGTGAGAAAGGAATACAATGATGATCTGGCCAAGGCACAGGTACTGAGGAAGATACTAAAATTTTAGGGTAATTGGAAATTAAAAGATCCAGTATATGTCCTCTGACATGAGTAGCGGTGTTTGTAAATTGGGTTAATTGCATCCCCTCTAATTCCTGCAACAATCTCTTGTCATCATGGTGAATGTTAACATCCCCTGGAATAGTGATGTGTGTTTCTATCACTACTATGCTAGCCATGGTATCTATCAGAGTGTCCAGAAAATCTGCACTAGGCCATGGGGGTCTATACATTAATAGTCCTGAGAGAGTATATGTGGGGGTAAAAGTGATAGCAAATTGAAAACTTTTACAATCTAAAATGAGAAGGGGGGTTAGTGATGCTTTTGTATTCATCTCATAAGATGTCTATGTCGCTCCTGCCTTTCCTTTGCCATTATGTCTAAATATCTGGAACCCGGGGGGAAGTCCCATTAGAATATCCAGGGTGGAGCTGGTATTGAGCCAGCTTACCGTAATAAACAGAACATCTAGGTCTTTCATTTCAAGCAGTAGCCGGATTTCTATCTTGTGTTTAGAGAGGGTACTGCTATTGATCAGGCATAGTTTCCACATATTGGAATTTGGTTGTGAGGGTTGGTTCAGTGTATTAAACTTATCAGGCACTTTTAGCTTGAATTTACAATGAGTGCAGTAAATGCATAGCTGTTGTCTCTCAGCACATCGTTCATATCGTGGCTCAAGGGGTGGTCTTAAGAGTAGCAGTTGATCTTCAATGTAATGCACCTGTTTATGAGGCATTTGCGCAGGATTCCTGGCCCCTGATCCCGTTCGGGTGCAGACGGGCACTGACGAGCTTGTCTTTGGCGTACCTTCGGCGTGCCAGCAGGAGTCCCTCTGCACGCATCTGCTGCAAGCCCGCTGCCCAGTCGCCATTTAAAGAGGGAGGCGTCTCACAACTAGCACGCCAACCACAGACTGCAATGGCCTCACTGTATGGTACAGAGGGGTAACACTATCTCTCTATGGTCTAAGACCCTGTCCCTGTGGCATCTGCGGCCCATCCCAAAGGACTCCTCAGTGGGTCCACTAAGACAGTTAGTGCACCCTCCAAGAATTTACTTTTCCCTGAGCCCATGTTAGTGATGCAGTGATAGGACAGGGTTGAAGCCCTTCCTTCATTTTGTAGAAGAAGAGAAGAATATTGCCAACACCTGTATAAAATCAGCACGAGGGCAGACGGATGATGGCAGAAACAACCCTAAGAAACATGCCTGGCTGTGGATGTCAAACTTCAAAAATAAGTTCAAGCCAATATGAATAACACCCCTTTCAAAGGGGAGTACCTTTTTGGGAGCACAGTAGACGATACCCTGCAGCAGCTGAAGAAATATAATGGTGTGGCAAAATCGACGGGAGCCTTGTAGTTCAAAGCGCAACAAAAACGAGGAAGTACCCCTGCTAGAGGACCGGTGGGCAGAGGGGGCTGTCAAAGTGCTACTGCACACCAGAACTTCCAAAGTACAAGTAAGGTGCAGGGACCAACAGTGATAGTACCAAGCACCACAGAGACAACCCTTTCACGGGTGGGTGAGAGGCAGAGCACAGCCGCCGAGAGGGGCGGCTGCACCACTGTGAAAGTGACTTGAGCCAAGTCCCCTAGTGCTGCTTACTGACCCTATACCAAGGTTGTGATACTCCAGAAAAAGGGCTGGCCTAGGCTTTGCAAACAGCAGGCTAAAGCTCTTAGTGGCTAGATGTCCGACCATTGGAATTTGCAACTCGCAAATTGCGACAAAATGCGTGTCACAATTTGCAAGTCGCAAAATCCAATGTACAACAGTGTCTCAAACACTGTTTGCGATTCTCAATGGGGTTGCAAATTGCATGCCTCATAAATATCAATGAGGCTGCTGCAATTTGCGACCCCATTCGGAATGGCTGGCACTCCCAGGAATGGTGGCCTACTGAGGTCAGCAGACCACAATGTCTGGGACTGCTTTGTCAATAAAGCAGTTTGTGTTTTTTAAATACAGCCCATTTTCCTTAAAGGAAAGCAGGATGCATTTAAAAAATAAAAATTAAACATTTCAGTGTAATTTTTTAGGAGCAGGCAGTGGTCCCTGGGACCACTCCCTGCCCTTAAAAAATGTTTGCCCATCCATTGCCGTTGGTGAGTGTTTACCATCCTTCTGAGAAGAGTGGTAAACTGCAAGTGTTATGCAACCACAATTGCGGTCGTAAAACATACATACATAGACTTTGGAGTCGCTATTAGGAAGCGATGCTCTTGCCACGCCCCTTCCTAATAGTAAGTCGCTAACACTATTTTGCGAGTCGCTAATTGATTAGAGACTCGCTAAAAAGGGTTGGAACATTGGGCTGACCTATTTTGCGGTCGCAAAGGGCTGAAATCCCCTTTGCGACTGCAAAAAAACAGTCGTACCTCTAGCACTTGATGTTTAAATGATGTGAACACTTGGATTCACATGTTTAAGCTGTCTGCCCCACGCATGGAGCACTATATATATAATGTTGTTTCTTTCTATAGCTTACTTTATTAGAATGCTTATCATGTCCTAAAGCCTTCTCACTGTAATTCTAAAACCCTGCATGAAAAATTGAACTTGCTTTACTACAAATAATTCCTCTCCTTTCTTTACCTTTTCTCCTTACCTTCCATCCTCTGCATGCCTTATATTTCTGAATATAGCCTCCTCCCATACTCATGGCTGCCTGCCTTAATATCCATCATTGTAATTCTGTAAAGGGCTCACACCTCATTCCATAGACCACAATCTATCCTACTTTAAAACCCTGTCTCTGCATAGTAACAATATCTGACTCATTCAGCCTATCTATCTATTATCTCACCAACCATTTGCCTGGAACCATATAGCCACCACTAATAATGATACCTAACTTGGGCTGTATTACATAAGTGCCCTGGAGGCGCAACAGACGTTTGCACATGCTTTACGAGCCCCCGGGGCACTTTGGTTTTACAGAAAGGACAGCAAATGCTTGCAAGGCCCCTTTTGTAACACAGATAGCTCTGGTGCACATATAGCAACAGCGCTATTATTAGAGGGTGTTCACTCATTTGCATGGGGGAATCTCTTAGCCTTTGACCATTTAGAAGGCACATTGACAGTGATCCACAAAAAAGGGTGGCTACCACACGATGCATGGATGTTTAGGGGGGCACCAGAGGAGCCTCCCAGGGCCGATAGCGGAGGGCTACAAAGGACAGGGGCCCTGATAGGGACCCCAAAAGACCCCTTCCACCAGCCTTTTCATGTCGGAAGAATCGACATGAAAAGGCTGGCTGAAAAGTGGATCGTAATCCCAACGGCAGTGCCTGTAAAGGCACCAGCTCCATTGTGGGGACTGTGATTCAACAAATTGCCTGACGGCTCCTTGAGCCTGTCGGAAGCTGTTGGTCGGTCCCTCCACCAATGAGGTAATGCGGCAGCCTGACCACGGCCTCAGATGTCGGTGGGACCGACACTGATGTGCCGTTGGTGTCGGTCCTACCGACATCGTAACGAGGCCCTTAGTTTCCTATTTAGAGTTTATCATAGAGGATACTCTTCAAAAACATGGCAGATCATGTCCCATCCTCTATGTTACAAGTGCATTATAGCCTATTTCAATTGTGATACGATGGACAGGTTATCCGTCACGAGTCCCTTCCGCCAAACTCCAAGTAAGCCCCTAGGTTTTGCATACATGAATGGGAGTTTTTATTTCATACAGTGGAGTTTGATATTTTTGAGTGTGATGTGCACAGTGTGCTGTTTTAGTGAAGGATTACTAGAAGACAGATGGTAGTTTACCTCTTTGCTTAATGTGTTTATCTCTCAGAAAGCTGCAATCACTGTTATGAATGGCTCACAAAATGAGAGCAATTCCATGTCTTTCTGAAATACATGCTTGTTTTTATTCTTTTGCCTTGTATGTGAGATAACGTCCTTGCCTCTGATGATACTGGGTACGTTTTAAAACATGTACACCTCAGAGTAATACAGCCTCCATGCTCTCTAGTGTTCCAGGTAGCTGTTCCTCAAATGTCCATCTTAGAGATGTGTATGCCTTTATGAGTAACTTGGTTTACTTTCCTCCTGTATCAATGTGAATTGCTCTCCTCTTGGGCATGCCGACAGCGTCTCCTTGTGCCCTGTTACAGTCTTGTCTAATTTCACTGGCTCTTGGGCATACACCAGAGCCAAGGGCGGCATTTTATTTTACATTGTAGGGCTGTGGACCGGTCTGTGAGCAGTGCTCGTGAACGCTCTAGCACACAGCAACAGCGGCTGACTCTACCCTGGCTGCTATAAAGCCAGGTTCATTTCCACGCATCTACCTTATCCCAAAGATTGGTACTTGAAGCAAGATTGAAGGCCGATTTAAATTCAAAGAAAAATGTGAACATCTGTTGCCATCAGAGATCTTGGAAACAGTAAGATGTATGTTGTTAGTTTTGGTTGAGATGAAAGAGGGTGAACAGGCAACACTAAACACAGTCAAAGTTGATATCTCTTACCAGGTAGCAGGTTACCTTAGATGGCCAAATGTTAACAGTCTTGCACGAGTTTCTTATTCAACTCTTAATGCTTGTTGATGTGTACAATTTCCTTACAACAAGCAGATAACACTCCACAACGAGTTGGGTTCTTCTTTTCCTTAGTTCAGGATAATCTATCTTCCTCCATGAAATACCTTCATCCACCTGTCTGGCCAAGATGTAATTGTCGCCAAATTTGTTAAGATATGAAGGCAAAATACACCAGAGAATATTTTCAAGTAGATTTATTCTTCAGAGAAAGAACCTGAACAACTTCTTGCCAGACCCGGCTGGACCAACTGCTATTGATGCCACAGAGGTGACATTGATGCCACAGAGGTGACATCAGACATCAGAATCTCTAGAGCATCATAGAGATGTACCATTCTAGACAGTAAAACATGTGTACAATTCTATACAGTATAACATGGAAATATAACAACATCGGAATCAGGTGGAAGCAGAGGATGAGCTTCACATATGATTGCCACCTTCCCAGATAAAAATACCGGCCATCGGTCCAGTTTTTAGACTCTGCAAAGGCCTGCACGGGACTCTTTAGTAGAAGTTTATATGAATGTGTCTGTATTCGTTTTTAACATGCCCATTCTGTCTTTGTTTACTTTAATTATCTGTCAGAGACTATTAAGGCAGCTGTGGAACAGTTTTTAAAGTGTTTTCTTCTTATATTTACTGTTTAAAAAATGTACTGATAGGGAGAAAAAATACAGTCTTAGGTGATTTTACTAATTTTTATGCCACATAAAACTGGCCTGGTGGCAACCCTAGCCTCACATGTCCACTTGTCTGTTCAGATTGTGCTGTCTCAATTGGGGTGACTTATTTATGTATCTAGTTATCTGATTTGGAAAGCGCCCAGCTACAGTGTGCTTCACAGCTCTAAAAGCTTAAAGCATGGTAATGCAGTACCTCTATGTTACATTTAGCTGTCATCATCACTAGGCCGTAGTCCACCATGTTTTTACAAATATTTTCTAATGCTCCTTAACGTTTGGTCCTTATTCTATATATTTTATGTTTTCCAATGGCATTCTAAAGTTGCCCATATGGGTGTGAAGTTATCAGTCATTTGTCAGCAGTTCATCACCTGTTGGAATTCACTACTAGCCCACATGAATCCTCATTTGGGATAAGAGATGCAACTGATGAATCGCAAAATACAAGATATTATGAACGAGGGCTCTTGACAACTCTAAAGTTGCTTTTGTGGACTCCTATAATAAAGAACACTGATATTGTTTGTGCTTTTCTGTGTAAAAACTAGGGCCCCATAAAGCACTATACTACGACTTCAAACAGGCCCGGACTGGCCGTTGCGGGCACCGGGCAATCCCCCGGTGCGTCGCTAGGGTGGGACCCGGTTTTGGGCCCCTGGGGGCCGTTTTTGTTACAGGGCCGTTTTGCTGCAAAAATGGCCCTGTAACAAAATCGGCCGAAAACCAGCCCTGACATAAAGCGCGGTCGCACTCCCAATCCCCCCGGGGCCGGGGGGGGCCGGCCGAGCACTTTGCCAGGGCCGGTTTTGGTTCCCAGTCCGGCCCTGAATCCAAATCGACAATTGACGCTAATCATAAGATCAATACATTTAAATAACGGCAAGCACATTGGGCTCCACAAGGAAGACAGATATTAGTTAAGGTTTCAACCATAAAGAGTATTGAAGGTTAAAAAGGTGTACAAACTCAAAATCATCAAATTAGTGTCAATCAATAATCAATACTTGAATGCATTTATCAATTATGAAGTTGAAATCAATCAAAGTCATATATGTAAGACAACACATTAATATAAAGTTGTCTTGAAGGAAAAAGATTAAGTAAATCAGTTCTTCTATAAAGAGAGTACCATACTCTGCTTTGAATTGTCTAGAAAAATGTTCTGCCCTCTTGTCTGCTTAAATCACACGATTCTAACGACACCTACACATGGTTCCCATACAACAGATCCAATCAGGTTAAAGCTTACAGATACTATCTTTGCTCATTAGTTTCTCAGTATATTGAGCATAATGATTTCTCTAAATGTCCTTCAAACTTACAGTTCTCTGCAAAAAACGAGATGCATTGGACCAGCCTGTACTCTGCAGGTGTACATAACTAATTAAGACATTCTGCTGTTATCTCGTAAAAGAAAATTCACATAAGAAAGAAAGTAAAGCCACATCACATATGTTAATTGGGAATTCAGCTTCTTCTACAAATTAAAAAACCCATGTGATATGAAACAAGATGGTCCCAGTGGCGGCTCCTCCGCTAAGGTGGAGGAGCATCGCCCCACTTCTTTTAAACAGTGTAAATAAGGAAACATACAATGATAATAACTCAATGTTATTATCATTTTAGTGTTTCCAGCTGCTTTGCTGGTGGGTTGGCAGGTGGGGCTGCTCTGCTCTCAGAGCAGGGGAGGAGTGGTTTTCCTACTCCAAGTGCGTCTGAATGCTTGGCTGGCCCTTTGTGGCAGGTCAAACAGTCATGCACACTTTGCATGTTCTCCATGCAGGCTGCATTACAGCCTGCGTGGAGAACATGCCCAGGCCCCAGTCCCTGTCTGAGTGACAAACTATGGCGCCTAGACCAATTAAAATACTGCCTTACAGCATTGTGATTGGTCAGGAGTGCCTGGGAGTGCTTCCTCGGTCCTGACCCTGTTTCCATCCCGAGTACGACGGAGAAGAGATGGAGCAGACACGCGGACCACGGCGATAAGGTAAGTGTGTTTTTTTTTTTACATTCCTCTTCCTCTACACCCTCCCTCCTCCACCCCGCCAATCGTGATCCGTGCCAACTGCCACTGGTCAGCACAGGTTTGTTGTGCGACCATGGTGAGTAGCGTCTTGGTGTTGTGTGTTAAGTAAAATGTAAATGTAAATGTAAATGTAGACGTACTTGTAAAGCGCACTGATACTACTGAGTGTCCTGGCGCTGTACTCATACCGCTAGGGAACCCTTCCTGGTTTTTCCCCGTGAAATGTCCACTCCAGGGCATCCCCAGGGTGCAACCAGGCATCCCTAGCGCTGTAGGGGGCCGTTGTGGAGACTAAGCAAGCTATTGCCCAGAGTTGCAGCGTGGGACCCATGCTTAGAGTAGGCACCGATGCGAGAAATCAGGTCAGAGGAATTATGAGCCCAAGATCCGCCGAGACCAGCCAAGGCGGGAATTGAACCCTGGTCCCGGGCCAGACCTCAGGGTCTGCCGCTCTAACCATTGAGCCACACTTCTCCAGTAGAGAGTGGTGTTGTCATTGGGTCACACATAGCTGTGCTTAAGTGTGGATCTGACCAAAGATGAGTAACAGATAAGGTCCCTTACTAATATACGTACCATAATATTGTCTTGTTACTAGTTTTTATAGTCTGGTGATTTTAGGTAATGTTTTGGTGTTATGTGTAAAGGCTAGTGGGGTGTTCTTATTTTGCTGTGGCAAGTTTTTAGCTGCACGTTGGCATGGTGGCAAGCAAAGAGGAGCGAGAAGTGCATTTGCGAATGCTCATACTAGCTGCATGTATTTATTTTGGAGCTTTATATAATTGTAATGTCAGTGACTGATACCACTTTTTGGAATGGAAAGGGTCTGGTACTGCTTTATGGTAGGGGTGCCACTTGTTGGGGAATAACCAGGTGTGTATTGTATTCCTAATTCCAGGCGATCTCCGATGTTTCTTATATGTGCCGGAAACGAGATCCAGAATTTCACCGCCTGAACTGAGACAGTAGTTCCCCCAATGAGCACCTTCTTGAAGTGGCTTATACTTGATATGGTCAATCTAATGTTAATTCATTTGCATGTTCACATGTTAATGATAACATTTAATACTTTTCATATTAAAAAAACGCCAACAATTTCCATGCTAATTGAAAGAAATTTACAGCATGGGCGTAACTACATCTGCGGATTTAAAGCTAGGGATTTTTTCTCTTTAACCTCCTTCTCTAATATCTCTTGTTTTTCTTTAGCATTTCCATTACTTCTTTATTTTTTCACTATGAAGACAGCAAGTCTTGCTATCATTTGAATACTTACTATATTACCAACTGAATGTCCAGTTCCGCAATGCACCCAGAGAGCTCAGCCATTCTCTCTGCTGGTACTTAAGTGACTTCTGCATTTGTTGGATTGGTATGCGTGACTGATTGTACAGTTATCTGGAGACTGTGCTTGTATCTTGCATACAAGCGTTGTATGTGTGTTTTTAGCTGAAAGGCTCTTCAAAGGGTTTTTCACAAACGTGTTGTACTCAAGTGTTTAAATAAAATTATCTACATGTGCAAACTGTCAGTGTCAGACTCACAGAACCATGATCTGCGATAATTGATGGCTATGGAAGAAGCTTTGGGCCGCATGTATAGAACACTCTTGATGTTGCATTTTGCACACAAAGGGCAATGGCAGAAGTGTGTCTCCAAGAAAAGGGGACTCGGACAACATTATAGAAATACTAGGTAAGGACATTTCCACCGTGAACAATTGAAGGAAAAAACCTTTGTGAGTAAATATAAAAATGGATTGAAAATAAGCGGTTCATTCGAATGGTGAACTATCTGCATGATTATGTGCAGGGGAGGTAAACTAAGCATACAAATCTACGGTTTGCATGTCTTTCAATCTTGGTAAATTCTCAGACGTTTGAAGTCAATGCAAATCTACAATTCATAAATTTGCACCTTTCTACAAAATGTAAGCGAGTAGGGCTGTTGGAAGTGGGTGTCCTTATCGCTTACCGCCGCCACCAAATGCTGGAGGGGGATGTCCCTGACCCCTCGCTTCAACGTTAGTCTAAGTAAGGACACCGTCTGAGATAGCCCTGCTCACCCCCTTAGTAGCTTGGCATGAGCAGCCAGGCTTATCTCCAAGGCACGAGTGTTCAATATGTGCAACCACGCTCACAGTAACCCCATGATGTCACCACAAATAGACTCCACACGAGTAGTGATAAAATGAGTATAATCTTTATATAAGCAATTATAGGCTACGACCACACGATACAAAATCAACATAAAAGAATGGGTAGTATTCTTTCCGGTAAGTTGGTAGGTTCTAATCCCAACCACCGCTCCTAACCAACAGTTAAGCTCACTTCTAACGGTTTCCAAAAGGTTAGGCCAGTCGTATTGCTAGAATCACACACGTTGCAAAAGGAAACAAATACAACAATGCATAACGATATTCTCTTATACTGTGCAACAGAGAAACAATGCCATACGTAGTGCCACAGTCATGTACTTTGCAATTGAAGGAATAATGCACTGCGAATCACCATCAGCATGCCTTGTACCAGGAAGAAACAAAGCAATGCATCATGCTACAATCCTGTATAGTGCAATGTAGAAATAATACACTGCGCCACGTTATACTCAGTTACTGTGCACTGAAGAAATAATGCAATGCTCCACATTACCGCTGACCCGTCTGACCTAAACAATTACCGTCCCATCACAAACATCCCCACCTTGGCCAAACTGCTGGAAAAATGTGTACAGCTTCAACTAACAGAACACATTGACAAGTTTGATCTACTCAACACCCACCAATCAGGCTTCCGAGCGAAACACAGCACGGAAACGGCCATGACTCACATAATTGATGACGCCCACCAAATCCTTGATCGCAATGATTCATGCCTCCTCATCCTCCTTGACCTTTCCTCAGCTTTTGACACGGTCAAACATGAGAACCTCCTTGAGCTGCTAAACACTAGAATGGGTTTATCCGGGACTGTTCTCAAATGGTTCACGTCCTTCCTACATAACCGGACTCAGAAGTTCAAGATTAACAATGTGTTGTCCTCGCCTGTGCCAGTCGACTTAAGCGTTCCACAAGGATCCTCCCTTTCACCCACACTGTTCAACCTCATCATGGAACCGCTTGCCTCCTTGCTCCAAGCATCCAATGTACACTTCCATATGTATGCCGATGACACTCAACTCTACCTAAAGGTACAATCCGCGGATGATATCAAACTCCTGAATTACACTCTCACAAAGACCCAATCGTGGTTGGCCGACAACCACCTCAAACTAAATGCTCTGAAAACTGAGTTCCTTCTGATAGCACCCCCTGCGAAATCTACCACCATCCAACTTTGGCTCAACAACTTAACTGCACTCAATGTCCGGCCCACCATCGTGGACTCCGCGAAATCCTTAGGTGTCACACTGGACGCAAAGCTCAACATGCAACAGCACATTAGCAGAGCAATGAAAGGAGCTAATTTCCAAATCAACACATTGAGAAAGTTGAAACCCTTCCTCCCAGCCAAAGACTTCCAAAATGCAGTTCAAGCCCTAGTCATCCCCTGCATTGACTATGGAATTGTGACCCTTAGTGGTCTCCCTTTAGCAACAACTGCACCCCTAAGAGCTTCCTTGAACGCTGCCGCGAGACTCATCACGGGCTCAAGAAAACACTCTCATATAACTCCTGACTTGAAATCTCTGAAATGGCTGCCCTTTGAAGCCAGAATACAACTGAAAATCGCTTTGATGACACACGCGGCTGTATACCACAATGCACCTAACTACCTCACTCAAAAGCTAACTATATCAGGAGGGTCGAGATCCAATAGAAGTTCAAAAAACTTACTCTTGAAACCTCGCAGATCATGGAAGGAAAAAACATACAAACGCTCCTTCTCAGGAATGGCGCCGAGGATCTGGAACGCACTCCCTCCCGAAACCAGGCTTATCTCCTCCACGGCCTTCTTTAAGAAAGAGGTGAAAGCCATCCTCATGGCTAAGTTCACCTGAACTTTAATGTCTGTTCCTCATTGACTTTCATGCCGCTTGGGTATTACTGGTTTCATGATTGTCTAATGTCAAATAATGTCATATTTTGCATGACCTAGATTTGTTTATTCCTCTTGTTTGCCACAAGTACATGATGGTCAGTCGATCCTTCTATGCTACTCACTAAATATCTATTATTAGACTATTCATGTTAGCCTACTGTATATCGAGGCCCCTTCCCCTTGCTCCCTGTAACTTTTAGATACTTATAGTATAAGTTCTCCTGATTTTTATCGTAATTGTATGTAAGACTCAGTATCGTCTTTTATTTTTCGCTTATCTGATTGTTTACTGACATTCTATTAGAACATGACTGCTATCCGATCATGCTACTGAAGTTTATATTGCACCCAATATTATGTCGCGTCACCCTCATGCTATCGTCACCCCCTGTTTCTGTGAAGCGCTCTGATATCTGAAAAGATCTTGTTCGCGCTATATAAAACTCTGAATAAATAAATAAATAAATTACAATCTGGTACTATGCAAGGGAAAAATAACGTAGTATGTAGCGCACTAAGCTTGTAGTTCGTGAGGCCCAAATGAGGTCAGGCGTCAATCGACCGTTCGATAGTTCGTTAGCAGCAATGATGCAAAGTGTAAAACAACAGTTTTACGTGCTCCGTTACCAGTGCCCCCATTATGGATTAAATGATAACACAAAAGTACTGCTTCCCTCTCTGGCCCCAGCATTGCCCCTCCTTGGGTCAGCAAGGGCCGGGATCCGAGCCGAAGCAACAGCTCGCGCAGCTGACGGAAACGGGAGGCCAAGAGAGTGTCCCTCCAGGCCCGCACCCCACCCCAGGTGTTGATCCATGTTACCTGGGGGGCGCAACCCCACTCTCCTCCAGATGTGAGCGACTTGGGCCTTGATCCAGAACTCCGTTACGGGGTGTGGTAGACTCGGGCCAGCGGCTCAGCTCTTCCATGGCTGCCAGTCCGGGCCGTTGCGAGTGACTCCGAGGTCCCAATGACTTGGTCCTCCTTCCGGCAGTCTCAGTCAACACCGAGATCCGCCCTCAGCACTATGGAGACTTTACTTCCAATTCAGTGCACCCCCCATTCCAGCACTCCTCACCAGCGCCTCAGGTTGCGCTTCGACACTCACACCGCATGTCCGAGACTCGCCTCTTCTCTGGTGCTCACAACCATCCGGCGCTCTTCACCAATGCTCTGCTTGCACCTCAACATGCACCCTGCTCGTTCGAGTCTCTCCTTTCCTCCTGGTGCACACAATGTCCAGGCGCTCTTCACCAATGCCCTGGCTGCACCACGACATGCACCCAGCGCGTCCGAGACTCAATTCTTCTGTTGGTGCCTACGAGGCCCAGGCGCTCTTCACCAACACCCAGGCTGCACCACGGCCCGCACCCAGTGCGTCCGAGACTCACTTCCTCCGTTGGTGCACACAATGCCCTGACGCTCTTCATCAGCGCCCTGGCTGCACAACGACACGCACCCAGCACGTCCGAGTCTTGCTTCTTCCTGTGGTATACACGAGGCCCAGGCGCTCCTTACCAACACCCGGGCTGCACCACGACACGAACACTGCACGTCCGAGCCTCACCTCGTCCCCCCGTGCACACCACAACCAGATGCTCCTCACCAACACCTTGGCCTGCACTGCGACACGCACCCAGCGCGTCCAAGACTTAGCTTACTCCTGCGTGCCTACGATCACAAGGCACAACTTCTGAGTTCTTAAGCTGCAAAAGCATGCGCACAGTGTGTTGCACTTTATGATCCTGTATTTCCAAACAGGGAGTCAGCTCACCTCGGGCCCTTGGGGGTTACATGACACAGGACAAAGCACAGTCTTCTTCAAGCATGGGGACCCAGCACCTCCAAGCACAGTCCCAACAGCCTCTCCCTTAGTTAGAACAGCAAACTGCGGACCAGCCCCAGATCATAAAGCACAGATTGGTCTTTCCACCGTAGTCTCTTCAGTTGCTCCTTCTTTAGCAGAGGTTCCTCTTGACCACAGAATGGGTCCAGCCTTTACAGTCTCAGTCCATATCTGTTTCATTCCCACTTTCAGGGATTTCAACTCTCCTAGTTGTACCCCTTAATGTCTTTGAAGTTTGAATGACTATTGTACTCCGTATCGGATATTCTGGAAGGCTTACCCGTGCCTGCAGGATACTGTCTCGGGTGCATTGGCAAATGGTGAACTAGAGGACCGAGCCTAGGATGGGGTACCCACACCGGGGCCCAGGTTGGAGCTCCTGAACCCAGCCTAGCAGGGGAAGCCTTCCGTGCCCGCTGAACCCTGTCCTGGGTGCTCTGGCATGCAAGGTGTCCGGGGACAGAGTCCATGACGGAGGTGGGCCGGTCCTGGGACAGCTGGTCACTGGCTAAGAATCACCAGAACCCAAGGGGGTCAAAAGTACCCTGTCCCTCATAATCTGGAGGAAGGCTACCCATCTTTCTCATAATCTGTGCACACGAAGGGACAGAAGGGACCACTGGCACAAGCTTCCAGGGCAGCTGGGATGGCAGCTTCATGTCCATGCCTGCTCTCAGGGAAGGCAGGCTCAGTGGAATGGCATCAACCCGGACCTCTGGGGGCCCCAGAGGGACAGGCCCTGGTAGCATCCGGCTGAAAACTGCTGGACCACAAGAGGGTCTGGAGTACCCTGTCCCTAATAATCCAGAGGGAGGCTACGACCCTTACTTGAATTCCATGCGCACAGAGGGGCAGAGGGAACCATCAACACAAATGCACTCAAACTCCTATAGCCCTGGCTGGGCATATGGAAGCAACTGAGCCCTCATCAGGACTTACTTCCAGGGCAGCTGGGATGTCCACTTCATGTCCCTGCCTGATCCCGGGGAAGGCAGGCTCGGAGGAAAGGCCCATCAGGCACTGTTGGGAGGCAGGAGCAGATGCAGTCACTTGGGGGCACCAGCAGGGGGGCCTGGACCCTGGCTTCGCCCAGCCCAGAATTGGTGGAACTCAAGAGGGTCTGAGGTACCCTCTCCCTAGTAATCCAGAGGACAAATACCCCCTTTCTTGTAAACCGTATGCACCAAGTGACAGAGGGGACCAAAGGAGAAAATGCACATTGCCTCCTGGAGCCCTGGCTGGGATCGTGGAAGCAAATGAGCACCCATTTTGATTTCCAGGACAGCCCGACCATCTGCTAGTGCCAATAAAAAACATTGTCTGCAACCAGATGGCCAAGGGGCTCATCACAACCAGATGGCCGGGCTCGAAGAATAGCCATCTGGTCGCACTGGACCTCAACAAAGGGATTCCACATGTTCCTGGAGGGGACAGGGACTCTGTGGCCTGGGGGCTCAGACCCCCACTTGGGCCTCAGGCACAGGCTGTGAGGAGGGCCCATGACGGAGCTCCGACCTGGGCCCACAGGCATCTTAACATGCAGGCAAAGCCAGGGAACGTCTCCCCGGACCCAATGGACCCCTATCCCAGGCCCTTTTCAGTGCGGCAGGCGGGAGCTCAGGGCGGGAGCGCCCGTCCAAGGGACAGATGAGGCCCCGGGCCCGGTCAGAGCACCTGAACCCAGCGGAGCAGGGTAGGCCTCCCTGTGCCCACAGGGCCCCATCCCAGGCACTTTGCCACGTGCCCGGCCTGAGGATGGAGCCCAGGATGGGGAGCCCCGATCGGAGCTTCTAAACCCAGCCAAGCAGAGGAAGACTCCCTAGGCCCGATGGACCCACGTACCGGGCCCTTGGCAGGGCACCAGCCTAGAAGACGGATCCCAGGAAAAATCTGGGGGACAAGCCCCTCGAGAGAACAGAGGTCTTTAGTTATTTTCGTGTCACATTGTATTTGAATATGTCATGCAAACCCCAAGTGGAAATAATGGCCCTTAAAATCGACAGATCACTGGTGCCTCAGTTAAAGAGCACAGTAACTCCTTCTCTAAACCAGTCAGTCCAGGTTTGCAGATTTATGATGCCACGGCCTTGGTCTCAGTCTTATATGACTCAGAACTCTAGGGGGTTCTCGAATATATCCACCCTCTCTATATCAGAGAACAAGTTCCTGAGAACTGTGGCACGCACAGCGAACACCTCTGGAACCTCTGATGCTTGACTAAGGCAGGAAGGCATTAGCCACTAAATCAAGACTGTGCCCAGTACTATATTGGTAAAGGTTATGGTCTATACCTGAATGGGCTCATTATACCAAAGCCCTAAGGGATGTCATGGATGGCAAAAGATCCTACAAAATGGAGTGGCTACAGCATGTCAAAAGGTTACTAATTGACATAGAAATTAGTGACCTATGGGATAACCCAACCTGCGCACCTATACACTCAGGGGTACAACTGAAAACTCATTTTTGGTCATAGATCTCACAATGTGAGTCACGAGTGGTGGAGAGTAAAACTCTCACGAGGTGGTTTCTAGACTTCAAATCCTACAGTTCCTTGGAAGTCTATTGGGATATTATATCAGTGCCACTTGACAGAAAAGTCTGCTTCCAATTTAGGGTTGGCTTTCTCTGTCATTAAAATCTTTTACAACTAAATGGCCCCCTGGAGTGGATGTGATCTGCCCTGTCACTACTTATTTCGTGGAAACTGATGCCTATGTTTTATTTGCCTGCCCAGTTATGTTTGCCCACGCATGAAATGGATCAACCCCCTTTGTAAGTCTCTGTGGACTAGAAGTAGCATCACAGCAGTGAAGATCCCAAGGTTTGATTCCCGGCCATTGTTTGCATGTTCCGTTTCAAAGTTCCTGGGCTGGATGTGGGCATTAAGATCAAGGAAGCTACGTGTGCCCAACAACAGAAAGTGTTGAAACATAACCCTTTTCTAGGTAATTTACTGTTGGTCAAAATTAGTTTTTATCTCTTTTTACTATCAAAAAGCTTTTATAAATATCAATTTTATCATGTAAGCTGTATATACCGATTTTTTGTATCAGTAAATCTTTTGATGAAAATAAATGATGGATTAAGTTGAATTAACTTGCTAATCAGTTATGTATGCTGCGATGCCTATGCTCTCCTACAAATAAGAATGCCATGTTTGCTGTATATTTTTAACAATCTATATTTTTGTCAAATGTATTTATTGTAAACACTTTTATGACGAGATTGTCGAAATAAAGTTTAGCGAAATGGAATATATTGATTTGGTACCCACCATCACTAAATCAACCAAGAGTATCATGCGAAAGAGCGCTTTGTAGGGAGGAAGGAGAAGAAAAAAAAGAGAATTTTAAAATAGGGAGAAATATAGTCTAAAAGTTGGCACTGAGAAAATTGGAGTGCAGCCAGTGTGATAAAACATCAAAGCTATAGGAAAGTCTGCCACTGCTTGCGCTGCGAAAGGCGAAATATTTATTCATGAGGTATTCTTTCATCTGTATTCTTTCTGACCAAGTCATAGAAACAGGATGCTCTTTCATTTACCATGCATCAAAAAACAGAGATCCTCTGGGTGCTAGAAATGCAGAAAACGTATTTCCTGGCAAGAAAGAGAAAAATAAACCGAATTGGGAAAACAATAAAAGAGTTCTGGTGGATTTTGGGGAGCACCCAGCATCTTCTTATCATGCCAACTGGAAGATTGAAATATAGGATATTTTAGAAAGATACTTATTTTCATCCAAGAACTTTTATTTTGTTCTCCATGGCTAAACGTCTGCCACGATTTCTGCATGTACAGGCTGAAATCCTTGCATGTTAGACTTATGTAAAAATAGATATTATCACTGCTTTTATTATAAATATTGCTTTTAATAATAATATTTCATTATCATCATCTTCCCCTCACGTATTGCATTTTTTAAAGGCAAACTGATTTGAAAAATACTGCCTGCACGAAGTGGAATATTCTGAGATCACATCTGAAATACATCTCTTTTATAATATAGTAATAAATCTTGTCACTGACCAGAGCCAAAGTTTCTGGTGTGGGTTTGTGTTTGAGATGTAACACCCCCCAAATAAATGCTTTCTTTGGGGCACATGCATCAAAGGAAATTGCATTCGCAAATGGTGCGAATCGCAAAATTCGGCCGTTTGCGAATGCAATTCCCTTTTTTGGGATGCATTAACATTTTTGTAATTTTCGCAATTTAAGAAATTGCAAAATTGCGATTTCTTAAATTGCGATTGCCTTTAAGGAATCTCAAATTGAGATTCCTTAAATGCAATGCATCAAACTCTAAAAATTTGCGAATTCGCAAATAAGGGGAGCAAATTACCATGAAGTTGACCTTCATTGTAATTTGCGAAAACTTTGAAAAATGCACTAAAGTGCATTTTTCAAAGTTCCATTTTACACACACACATGCCCTTGGGGCATGTGAGTGTGCAAAATGTACTTCTAAACAGATTTCAGGGGTGCAACAGGGTGTCCTTTGGACACCCCTGCACCCTTGAAATTGCATTCTTAATTTGCGAATTTATAATGGTGAATTGCAAATTAAGAATGTCTTTCCATTCATTCCTATGGGCCTCTAGGCCCATAGGAATGGATGGGGAGGTATTCCTTAATTGCGATTCTCAATTAGAGAACCGCAATTAAGGAATTTTAAGAAATCGCTATTTTTATAGCGATTTCTTGATGCATTGCAGTTTGCAATTCCTTAATTGCGATTCCTTATTTTTCGCAATTAAGGAATCGCAAAATGCAATATTGATGCATGTGCCCCTTAGCCCGGTAGTTGGGTCTGGGGTCCCTGAACGGAGTCTTCTCTACTCTGTTGGTTTTTCTCATTATCCTAATTTCACCAAGAGGTTTTAATGTTTTTATTTTTGTATCGTGAACTTAAATATATATAGCCACTGCTTAGCACATAAAGTAGCAAACCTGTACAAAAACAAATACTCCTTGATTGGTTGCAAGTTTACTACTTTTTAGAATTCACAAACACTGGCAGTAGTATTCTTGGAAAGGTGCACCAGTCTCAGATTTCCCAGCTTTTACTGGCATTCAAACACCCAACAGGTGATAGAACGAATGCACGGAAACAACTGGCAATCCCTGGGGTAGCATTCCAAGCCATTGTTTTTGCCCACTGTACCACTCTAGGCAGAGAGCCTGTTTAGGGTTTGGCAGACGGAGTTACGGCAGACAGATGGTGGAGGACGTTACGTCTACCACCCTGCCTTTGCTCCACCCACCAAAAGTAGAGATGCTTGCCAGCCCTGCGGACATCTCTATACATTTGAAGTAACTGCTGTCATGATGGCTCTTTTCAATAGAGGAAACGTTTGATGGTTGGCTGCCTCAAACATGATGGCGGGCCATTAAACTTTTCCAAAGTATTTTATTTTTCAAAAACAAATACCCAAAGTGGGAGTTTGTTTTTGAAAAATAAAAAACAAAGTAACACCCAAAGCATGAGAGGCTACTCTCAGAGTGCGGGGGTCATTTTTCTTGTTTTACTGTCCCTCGCTAACTGGTTATACCTCGCAGTAAGGGAATGTAAAATTTAGGCCATCTGACCACCCGCCATAGTTTCAGTGGACGGTAAGATGGTTTACCGCCAACAGTGCCTACGCCATTAGGCCATCAGAGGATATTTTCCACCAGTGGAGTACATTTTACTCAATCTGCGTAAAACCTGGGGTCCACCAAACTCTAAATTGGGTGGGTATCCCTTCAATGATTCAATCAATCAATCAGGGATTTGTAAATCACACAACTACTCCAAGAGTGTCCCAGCACTTGACAGAACAGTTGACCACAAGTACAAAAACCAGCCTACTGATAAGCAGATTGAAAACAACCAGGTTTTAAGATGCATTTGAAACAGTGTTCATCCTTCATTGCCCATAAATACAAGGGTTGGGTATTCCAAGCTGTGGCAGCAAAACAGGAGAAAGAAGTGCATCCCATCTTTTTCTCTTGAAACGTGAGACCCTGCCAACACAGCACCAGAGGAGTGGAGCATTCTAAGAGGATGATATGGAGTAAGCCTATTGGCCAAATAGAGAGGACCAGCCTGATAGAAAGCTCTATGAGCCAATGTTAGACCATTAAACCGTATCCTCTCTTTGATTGGCAGCCAACAAAGCTTTTTAAGGTGTTGGCAGATGTGAGCCCCTCTGGGGACTTTTAATAAAAGTCATGCAGCAGCATTCTACACCAACTCAAGTCTCTTCAGCTGGTATGCCGTAAGACCCAAGTACAGAGTATTGGCATAATCAAGCCGCCAAGCAATCAGGGTATGAATACCCATCTTCTGACACTGCATCGGAAGTAGAAACAGAAATTTCTTTATTTGCTTTATAAGTCCAAAGCAGGAACCCAGTACTCCCACAACCTGGGGGCCAAAGGAAGTTTGATTATCAAACTTAAACCCTAAATTTTGCACTACAGTAGCCTGAACCAATGGGGGCGGAACATATCGGGGCAGCATTCACCATCCCATGTAGGGGCAGGAGAGCCAAGTTAAAGGATCCCTGTTTTGCTAGCATTACACTTTAAACTACTTTACCACAACCAATTGAAAATGGCAGTCAAACAGGTCTTAAACCTGCTGAGAGCATTGGGCGATTTCCTATTGAGAGTAAGAAGGATCTGAGTATCATCAGCATAAGACACAAACTGGATGCTGAAAGACTCCACAAATGAGGCCAAGGGAGTGATATGTATATTAAACAGCATCAGGGTCAGGGTGGATCTTTGAGGGACACCGAACTTCAGTGGTTTAGGATCAGAGGCAAACAATGCCACTCAAACCAATGGGCTTTTATAAGACAGAAAATAATTAATACAAGCCAATGCAGACCCACTTACACCTATATTTTCCATACATTGCAAGTGAATGAGGTGAGCCACTGTGTTAAAAGCTGCAGATAAGTCAAGGAGTAACAATGCAACCTGTTTCCCCTGGTCTACAGCCAGGTTGATGGTGTCGGTAACCTCCACTAGGGTGGACTGCATACTGAAACTAGGTGGAAACCTGACTGAGACTGGTGCAATAGGTGGCCTTATTATAGGTGATTAGACAATTGGCAATTGATAAGTGTCTCCAATATCTTAGAGATGGCAGGCAGTATAAAGATAGGCCTAAGGTTGGTCAAAATGGATCTTTCTGCATTTGGATTTTTAGTAAAGGTATCAGTTTGGCTTGTTTCCAGCAGCTTGGTACAGTAGTCAACTGAATAGAACTAGTTAGGAGAAGGTATAAGAAAGGATTGATGGCCATCAGACAGGCAGTGAGAAAACGGGGTGGACAAGGATCATCTGGGAAGCCCGACTTACATGCTATCAAGGTTTGTTTAGACTCCTCCATCAAAGTCGTAGCATAGCAATCTCAAGAAGAGAAAAAAACGATGATGGCCATTCAGAACTTTTTTATAGTGATGTTTGTCTAGAAACAGACAATTCTTTCTCCAGACTCTTTCAAGTGTTTTACACTGCTTACACAAAGCCCTAAGTTCCTCATTTAACCAAGGAGCATAAAAGAGTATTCTAGGGAAATTTGCAGACTTGTACTCCTTGATAGGAGCTACGGTGTTCGAATTGTGCCACAGGCAAGATTTGCCAGCCTTAGAGTAGTCCTCTGTACCCCACTCATGTTCGGGGTAGTGTTATCCAAGATATAAACGAAATCAAAGCTAGAGGCTTTAGAGCAGTCCCTATAAGGTAAAGAAGGTGTAAGCCTTTTACCTAAAGAAACCAGGGCAACCAGCTAGGTAATCGGAATCAAAATGTGGTCAGACAACTCATTCTTTTTCATATCAGTAACTATAACCTGACAATATGAAAAAATGGGTGCCTTGTTGGTCAGAACCATTATCCAGGTGTACATTCAAGTCCCCTAAGTCTTCAAAATTGGAGAATTTCAGAAGGTATTTAGATAAACACTAATCCAGTGAGGAGAAAAACTCTCCAGCATAGCCTGGGGGATGATAAATGAAAGCTCCTGGCAAGGATGTATCGGCAGATAAAGAAAAACAGAAGCCAAGAGATTCTGCCCCATGTAGATCCGTCAACTCAACTGCAACACAAGTGAAAATCTGTTTAAAAGCAATGGCTACACCCCCACCTCTTTTTCCTACTCTGTCGCGATGAAGCATAGTGTATCTACTTAGTACCGCAAATGCGACATCTGGGGCCGAGCTATCTGACATCCATGTCTCAGTAAGGAAGAGAATGTCAATCTCTTACTCCCTAAGTAGGTCAAAAATATTCAGAGCATTTTTGTGAAGAGCGTGCACATTGACCAGGACTGCTTGAATTTCCAAAGACCCCCTTATTGCCTAATATGAGGAGAAGAAATATAAAAGGTACCGTCAGCTATATCCGGTCTCTGCAGGGAACAAGCATAATAAGCACACACAGAAGACATAACTTTGCAAGGTGTTGAGCACATACCTCTACAGTGATATTCTGAGTGTAAAAAAATAAGTTCAGAGGAAGAGTAAGAAGCATACGAAACGCTAGCTGAAATTAAACGGGCAGCATGGCGGACGCTTGAGATGGGCCGAGCGCAGACGGGTGCAGATTGGCCTGTCAACCTGGGCATCCGCGCATTGGATCGCCTTATATGAGGTAGGGACATCCCCTAGCCAACAACCAGACCACTGGCTGTCTCCAAAAGTGGTGGCTAGATTGTCACCTTGGAAAGTCTCCGACTAGCTCACAGGGAGGAGCCAAACAGAGCAGAACTGGTGTTCGTACACCACCCACCCCCTGAAATGAAATAAAGTGTCAATTGCAAAGCTTAAAAAGATACCCCCACCTCATCAAACTAATAAAAAAAAATAGAATCAAACTAATAACAACAAAAAAAGAAAACGAAAAAAGTGCATATTCGGAACAACAAAACGCTCAGAAATTCATAACTGGTCATTCAAAAAATACAATATGGCATACACAACTTTAAAACAGGTCAAGTTACAGTAATCAAAAATTTTAGTACAAAGTCAGATTCACGTATACAGCCTAGTCGCAAACAGAGTTAGCATAAGTAGGCAGCAAATCTAGGCCTTGAGTATAGCGGACAGGGTACTTTGGGGCATATTATCAAGGAATTTATCTCCGCTTTTTTGGCTTTAAAAGCCAAGAAAGCGGAGATAAAATGATCTCTCTATCAGCAACAGGGTGCTAAAACGTAAATTCGCATGTTAGCACCCTTTTCCTCTACGCTTCCCCTTGCATCTCTAATGAGATGCAAAGGGGGCGTTCCAGAGAAAAATAATAGGAGAAATGTTGTTAAGCGACATTGCTCCTATTATCAAGGATTTCGCTAACCCTGTTATTGATAAAAAAAGCAGCGCTAACCGCGGTTAGCACTGCTTTTTTTACACCTGGTATTTTCCTGACTTAGCCATGATATCCTATGGAAGGTGGATATCATGGCTAAGTTTGTGAGCCCCTATCATCAAGCTAACACCAAACTTCGAGAGATTATCGTTGGTTTTCCAGCGATAATCTCTCATTTGGCAGTTAGCGCGAGGATTGTTATCACTTCTGAGATAAACCTTGCTAATAGCAAGTTATCTCTGCGATAATTTCCAGCGATGCTTAGCGTTAAAAAATTCGTTGCTAAGCCTCGTTAGCGATAAATATCGCTAACCGTTGGTAATATGCCCCTTTGTTCCATTGCTAGGGAGTAGCTGTCAGCCCCAGTGGTCCACCTAATGCCACTCGGTATTAACCCTGCTCCTCATGGGAACAGTCCATCCCAAACCTTGGTCGATCGAACGCATTCACCCTGCGGCACACTGCTTTTTTAGCTGCAAACTTTTAGAGTCAGATACCCCAAATGTCAATGACTAAGCTACGCCTGTCACTGATGCTGGAAGTATTTAAGGCCTAATCAATTCATTTTAAATGGTCTACGGACTAATAATATAAAAAGTAGTACAACCGAAGCCTCTTCTATGCTAAAATAGATGATATCCAAGACACATGTTGAGCTTATTTTTCAGTGTTCAGTGCAAACCATGAGAGAAGTTGGACCTCCCGTCCATACTTTCTGGCAGTTGCGGGCGCCATTTTGGTGGGAACCAAAATGGCCTTCTGAGCTTTGTTAAGACCTTTGAAGGAAAGCCATCTGGTAATAGGTAGACACTGTGATTCTTGTAAAGCTGGTAGGATGTGTGCTCAAGAGGGTCAAAAGCAGGAGCAACCTTGTGGCTTCATTACATTCATTGTGGTTCATTTAAGTAACATGAAGGTGTCCGATGTTAGAATCCATTGCCATAGTTCAATGTAGAAGGAGTGAAGGTCACATGTGCACATCCTAGAAATCAAGGAAATTGAATATAAACTTAATAATCTCAACATGTGGCAAGAGGAATTGGCAACTGCTATTAAATGTGCTAAGGAAAGGTATTGTCAAATAAAATTCCAGATTTCTGACAGGGCTGCCTGGTCCTTGTGCATTGAAATTTCCTGAGGCCTATAGAAATATTATAGTATTGAGGTCCATTCTCACTTAGCACAAGTTATGCTTTGCAATGGTTAACTTTCAGGTGATTTTAACTCATGCAGTTTTCAGTTATCAATAGGCAAGGCCCGAGCATGTTGCTGGTAGCGTGTGCCTGTTTATCCAGTTTCAGTACGACTTGGAAGTCAATCAACGTATTTGTAGCAATTAACATTGAAAGAGTTGAAAATGGCCTCAGTTGATATGAAGTTGTATTATGTGGTTTCCCAAGCTCAAACCTTTGCATGGCTGTTCCTGAGATCCCACAATGAGTCCCTTAAAATAGTGATGGATAAGTAGAAACTTATAGATAAACTACGCAAAAAAAATGATTTTAAAAGTCCCTCCTGTTTAAATCTGGTTGGAAAAACATTAATTAGCAGCAATATAATTACAACAACATAGGGCCCTGTTTAATGAAAATGTATTAAAGATTTATTTGGCAACAACTATAGGAGCACAGGAAACTACCAAACATGCTACATTAGGAGAGTATTTTTCAGTGATTACCTCTCTTGGGGCATAATCTAGAAGCCAAATTATATAAAAGGCCCACCTAGTATTAATTTCCACCAAGGTGCTATTGAGCACCAAGGACCGATGTACAAAGCCTTTTGCACTTGCGCACCCTGTGATTCACACAATCATGGCGTTTGGGGCCTCAGAAGGACTTCTTGCAATCTACAAAAGCCATTTACGAATTGGATAAGTCTTTTAAACTCATTAACAGGTTTTTGAGTCCCTTTCCAATTTGCATATTATGAGTGTGAGGGAAAAGGTCATAACTCCTCCTTTTTAGGTCGAGCCTAGCAGTGCTCGTGCGCTGCTCTGTGAGGCATGCTGCATCCAGTCTGGGGGCATAGAACACACCCACCGCTTTCCATGTGTTCCTTCCTGTGCCTGTCAAAATTGCTGTTTTTTCATTTGTGAAACACTGTTCATTGTCCTGCCTTTGGGTGTGTTTTGATTTTCGGGGAGAATGCCCCCGCTACAGGTCCCCTTACTCCTGGCTTTATTTATCATGTGTTTGATGCACTCTTTTTTTCCATTGAATGATCCCGGGCCTTTTCTTTCTTGCCCATTGACGCTCTTGGCTACAGCTTAGCCTGTCACTTTTTTCTTTCTGTGCTTGATCTTTAAAAATGTAAAAATAAGGGGGTTACGTCCCATATTGATGGTCAGAAAGGATGCTGTAAATATTTGTAAAAAATAGAGAATCCGACCACCTTATTTGTTTCCTGCTTTTTATTTTAGCAGAATGAGGGCCAATTTCGACCTATTTTCATTGGTCCTGGCTATTATTCGCCAAACCTTTTTCTGTCAATAAATTATTTACCTTATTTCATACTATTTGGCTGGAAAGTGATGCACGGAAATCAAATTGCATGAAAACAGTCATAAACACAATGAAACTTATGACAATTAATAGGAAAAATGAAATAACAAATGAAAAAGTCAGAGACTGATAATAATGTTACACCAACGGTTTGTCAAACCAACAATTAATTGGAACTCTATCCAACAACAAAAATATTCCCTGAGGGTGATGAATACAGCCAAAATAGCATCATAGGGATAACAGTTGATCCATAAATCCCAAAATGCTTTGAGCTCAACCCCATGGCTATAGGAACTCTATGAAAGGATGAAAAATAGTTGTTAAGTATGAAACATTTTTTTAATATTAATTGCAGTTGTTATTCACACTTCGTCACGCAGTGTGTACTAATTGTATAGCTATTCAATCCCTGGCAGCACAACACCCAGGAGAATATGCTGCATACCTAAGTACTTTTAAGGTCCCAAAGGCAAGACCGATTGCATTACAAATGCTTGTTTAAAGTTGCAAAAGTATATATCAATGGTTTGCGACCACAACTATGATCAGTTACCGTCATTCAAGTTGGGGTTATAACTGGTTCATAAAGAAAGAGGAAGCTGGCAGCAGGGGACATCTTCACCTTTGGGAATCATGTCAGGATGGAATTCCATTGGCTCCCCTTGTTGGCCCACATGACCTTCAAAACCAATTGTATCATTTATAAAGCAAGTCACAACCAGCACCCACACATTTCTTGCAGGCAAGCTCACTATTTCTGGTGGTTCTTGGAACACCTGCATCCAGGAAACTATCAAACTGTAGAATAAGATGTGTAAAAAAGTAA
Organism: Lissotriton helveticus; assembly: GCF_964261635.1. Classification (NCBI taxonomy): domain Eukaryota; kingdom Metazoa; phylum Chordata; class Amphibia; order Caudata; family Salamandridae; genus Lissotriton; species Lissotriton helveticus. The sequence goes on from NC_136067.1 coordinate 1,352,836,506, forward strand.
AAACAAGGCAGCAGTCCTTTTCCATTTATGCATCCAGGATCTGGAACAACATAAGTATCCATAAGTGTCACGTCAATGCTGCTCCAGTTGAGGGAAGAGTTCCAGAGTAATCTCTTTAAAGGCCACTACCTCACTATGCATTAACCATCCCCAACTAAGCTACCTCATCTAACACTTATTGGGCCCGATTCACAAAAGTAATCGGAGAGAAAATCTTAACTATACGACTTTCGGTATTCAGAGAAGGCATTTAGGAGTACTAAAGTTAGGATTTTTTCTCAGTCAATCTTAAGTTTTGGTCTTAAGTTAAACTTAAGACAAATTTAAGTTTAACTGAGACAAAATCCTAACTTTACGACTAGGATTTTGTCTCAGTTAAACTTAAGTTTGTCTTAAGTTTAACTTAAGACCAATACTTAAGATTGACTAAGACAAAATCCTAACTTTAGTACTCCTAAATGTCTTCTGTGAATACCAAGTCGTAAAGTTAAGATTTCGTCTCAGATTACTTTTGTGAATCGGGCCCATTGACTTTATGCTTGTCTTTGACTTTGGGCAGTGCTCTGCTCACGTTTAGCTAGCTTCACGCTATAAATACTATTTACATGTATACATATATTAATATATCATCTGGCCTCATAGAGAACAGGGTAACAATAGGGAACATTGCATGCTCCCACATATATGCTATTTTTTTAAAACAAAACGGGTCCCGTTTGGGAATGCAAATGCAGTAATGGAGGTTTGATGTCCCTTGATCTGTAGCCAATTAATGTGGGCCACAAAAACATCCCCCTAATTAATATAAATTAGGTAATTCTGCGACTAATTGTAAATGGGCATTATGTTATGCAACCTTCAAGTGTACCAACTCAGGAAATGCCCCAAACCTGTACCTAGAGCTACATTGCAAATGCGTAAATGTCACCAATCTGTCAAAGTTATGCACTTGCAAATGCAGATCGCGCATGGAAGATTCCACCAATACTAATACTGGGATACAGGATTGGAAAATGCTGCTCGCAAATTTAGGATTTTGTACACTTACCTAAATTTGGGTGCCCACGATTGTTATTGAATAAGCCCAAATGTTTTAACAATACAACTTTTGATTAGCAGGGGTCTCTACTTTGAACAAGACATACAAAGAAATGCACTAAAAAGATATTATGAGAACCAACACTATACCCCTTGTGGAGGCATAAGAAAAACATGCCACTATAAAATCTTTCATTCTCTCATTTGGACCAAATATAGACTCCAAACCCCTCGGCTAATGGACAAAGGTAGGTTTAGAAAATGCATGTAGAGTACAGGGAATACAAATTATAGAAATTCTCATTCTATATTGTGTACAAGACTACAGTAAAACCTTCCCGGTTAATAATTATAAACATTGTACCATGGATTGATAATACTGCGCCCTTCCAATTTGAAGAGGTCAAAATAAGGGAAAATGTGACGAATTAAAATGACAGTGCTCGTGCTCCACAATTTTCCCTCGTTCTGACCTCTGGTTCATGTGAATATTTCACCAGAAGTTATCTGTTGGAAAGCGCACAATGAAACTCTACAAAGTTTGAAGTTACTGCACATTTCTCAGTACTGGGATGAGGCACAGAATGAGTATCATATTACGGTACTAGTGAAAAGGCAGTAATTTCTGGTACTAAGCACAGTGATTACTCAAAAGATTGCTAAGATACTTCACACAAAATATTTAACGTAGTGCTTTAAACCATGCTTCTGACCATTATTACTGTTCTTCAAACCAGATGTTACTATGCTCTGCTTTATGGTAATCATGTAGTGACCACAGAAGGATGGAAGCTGGGTTGGCATTACCAGGATTCAAACTTGCGAAATGCAGGTCATAGCCTTTTGTTTTTAACTCACCGAGGCATCTCACTGAGATAAGTCAAGATTTTGCGAAAATGACTAAAATTAATGGATGGTACACTAGTTGACAGATGTATCATTCTGTATGTGGTGGGACAAGAGTGTACACGCGGAAAGTGGAAATCTGATTCAGTGAACTTTAAAAAGCCCCCAGCTCATGTCAATGTCTTCCCTGGATTTTGGAGGTGTTATTCAAGAGTTCGGCTAACTTTTCGAATCAGGGTTGATCAGTGCTTATACGACTTCGGCCAGAAAAAAAACACAAGAAAGCTGTGCTTGTCTAGAACTTTCAAAACATTTTTCCTTTCTTTATCTGCAGAAACAACATACACATTGCATTTAAAGGAAGAACATTGCAGAATGTGTACTGTAACACATTGGCACATTCTTTCAGTGTTTTTCATTAATCTACCTACTTCACTCACTCATACTCTGTTGTTCTTCCTCATGGCTCCTGCCTGTCATTCTTTATTGCATCCTATCTCTCACACTGTCTATCAGGTTTAAATAGCTTTCAGTGGTTCAAGGTTTTGCTGCATTCTAATATTGTGTTTTTAACCAATGCCTGTGCACAGTAGGGCCTTATTGCACCCAGATCTGTGCCTCCAAACCAACAGCCATTAACAATACAACATTGCTGTTCACTACAAGTTTGTTAGTTCTTCTCCTCCACTTACTTCTAACAGTAGCCTGTTCCAGTGTATTGTTAATCATAGGCATAGTAAAAAGACTTGTGAGTCAACCACAACAGGCATACTAGTATTTCTATTATGTCGAATGTTAACAGAGCACCAATGCAAATGAGAGCTGTCCAGCTTCTCCCTATCTCACCAAATGAAATTGGAAAATGAGTGTCAGTGCATTTGGCCTCTTCGGCTGTGTTCAGTTTCACCAGAGCAGCTCACAACGTTTGCATTCTCAAGAGACTGGAGTTGCTACCATGGTCCAGTCTCCAGAGACTGGGGCAGCCGATAGCTTGTCTGGTTTCTCAAGGCCAGGGCTGTCATGCTCTGGAGTTGAGGGTCCTGTGGGTGGGGGTTTGGAAGAGAGGTACTTTTTGCTACCTAGCCAAAGAGCAAAGCAGGGTGTGTGGAGTTTCCTCGCCCTCGTCACCTCTTTGAACAAGGCTGCAGAGAGGAAGTTTTGGCTGATCATACAACCCTCTTTGACCCATGAGCAAGACTAGAAATGATGTCTGAATGTTTCTCTGCGGCCAAATGGATTAGGGTTGTTGTGAGATGTCCACCCCATCCCTGAGATAGGCATGGTTGTGTTTTTTTTTATCTCATCTTTCCCACCTCTACCCCTTAGTTACCAGGCAAGCTACAAGGTTTAGGAGTAAATCTCTTTCCTGTCATACTCTACAACTGCCATTCAAAGTCTGGGAGAGTTGCTGTAAAAGTGGGCATGCTTTTCCCTGACACCGTTTTTGCAATGCAACATTGGTGCACAGGGCTCGAGTCAGGGTACCACGCGGGTGGACGGCCTCCCGCCACTTATTTTACCGGGTTTTTACCGGGTGGACGCCGTCCCCCCTGCCCAAAAGCAGGACTTCACTCTTTGGCCTCTATAGATCGAGATCGGAGCTCATTCAGAACATCTGTCTACCTGTATTCCCTGTGGGGGGATTAAACGCAGGCACCGGCAGCCCCCGCGAGGCAGGGTGCAGACCACCTTTCATCTAAAGGCATATGAATACCCATGAGATTCCTGTTGTGACGTCACTTCCGGTGACAGCGTCCCCCCACTTCTTTTTTTTAGGACTTGTGCCCTGGTGGTGCATTATATGCTGCGCACGTTTACCCCCCCCCCCCCACCCCCCATGTCTGCACTCAAAGCAATGTTTTTTAATACAAGGTGTCCTTTCAATAAAAAACACAAACGTTTGCCTATGTGCAGCATTTTTGAATGTGTGTCTTATTGTGTTAGATCAAATGCAAGGGAAAGAAAACAGCGATCCCAAAATGGTTTTCTGAGGCACCCAGACAGTCATTTTGCTTTGCTCAAATTCAGCCCAAGTGCTTTTTGAATTTTCAGGATCTTGATGCGTTCCAGTTATCCATATATATGTAACTGCTCGTGTGCATTGGACAGATAAATGTTGCGTTTCTCTAAAAAAAAAATGCCTGGACCACAATCACTACAACTGAAAAAGGAAACGAATAAGACCAAGAAAATCGGTTGCATTTCCATTCAGCAATTTTCATGGAGAAAGTTTCCTATGGTGAATTTCTATGCACAGTGGTCCTTTTGGGACCTAAATAAAAATCCCCTCTTCTGACTTTTCTGCACCAAATTTGACTAAATCAGAGTGAGTGTATTGTATGATTTTTTTCACAGCTTGGTGTTGATTAGCCATAGAGGCAACATTATTAGAAAGGTGTAATTAGTTTTCCTATCTAGTGTTGTGTTAACCTTATTAACTACACACATATCAATACAGAAGATGAAGAGTCACATAAAATGAAATAGATAACTTCTTAAAAGGCAGACTTGGTCAACATTTGAGTAGTAGTAAAAACATGTTTATGTAGCATATTGTACAGCATATTCAATTCGATACGAAGTCATAACAAATATGGTCTAACTTTTTCAAAAGTAGTAGAACAGTGAAGGTTAAAGAAAGTAACCTTCGAAAAAATAGAGACAGCAAACATACTTTGACTTAAGAGGGTTCATATATGTCCATGGGATTTTGCCACTTTACCGAAGCTATGTTCAGAATTAAGTCTTTGTTGATTTCATACATGTTGAGATCAGAGGGATAATAAATATTTGTATTGTTGATGTCGCGCAAGATGTTACTAGCAAAAGGAAAACGTTAAGGTATCGTTCTTTTTAAGCTTAATTTATTAAGTGTGGTCCGATATCAGAGAACAATATACAACCAAATACTTTTGTCCTTCCCCGGTTGCCTTCATTGGGCACAGAGGTCCACGCAGCATTGCTTTTTGGTTCCTTCTCCCCTGGCCCAGCCGTGGTTGCTCCAGTGTCCCCAATGTACTGGGTGTTCTGCCCTTCAACTCCTTGACCCACTCTGATACTACTTCCACATACCTGCAGGGGCTCCATTTCGACGTGTCTTCTACCAAATATTTTTTTTCTAGCTGGTTTTGGCTTTCTTGATCGAGAAACTCCACTGAAAAAAAAGGAAATTAAATGAAATAAAGAAAGTTGATAAATGACTTTATATGACTTATGTTTCAATTTTCAAAATGGAGAAGTTGGAGATGTTATATTCGAGCAATTACATTTACAGTAATCATTTTTGAGAGCCTTGCCACCGACTTTTAGGGAGAGTGGGTGGAACATCTTGTTGCAAATATAAAAAAAATCTCCCCGCCTGTTTATTAATTCTTCTACCTCGCATTGTTAGCTGTATTATACCATATGAAGATATTTTCAAACGTCGAAACTTTTGAGTCAAATCTCAGCACTACTCAGTATTAGATATTTTTGCTTTGTGTTCAGTGTCGCTGTGTTGTGGTTGTAGTTTAAAGAAAAAAGTACACATATTGGCTGGAATGTTCTAAACACATTTGTAAGGTGCATGTGTTAGGAAAAGCCTCGTGGCACATAGAATGGCCACAAAGCAGATTGGGGAGAATGAACCAAAGCTTTCTATCCCTGAGATAGAAACGCCTCCAACTGTTATAGGGGTGGAAGTCGTTTTTTTCCCCTCCAATATCTGAAAGAGCCTCATTTAGAGGTAGGTGGATGTGGGAAGCCTGCCAAAAAATGGTAGTTACCGGTCCCCCAACCTTGCATTAACGCATCGAATTTAAAGGTGGTGGAAATACAGGGCGGCTGGTGGTGGACCCTCAGGGTGGATCCGCCATCGGAACTCTTGACCTGACAGCCTGTCCAGGACAGGGCCATCGAGTCAAAGTGCCAGTCAAAGGTTTCCCCTGTTCAGGCTCTGCCACATAGGCAGTGAAAAACACTAATGCCCCGCCCACTGGGAGAAAACACTCTGCATAGCAGGACCTTTGATAGTTCTCTTCCCATAAATAAATCCCCATCATTTGGGTTTGTTTTTGGAAGTAAAAATAAATGTAGAGCATTCCAAAAAAAAAGTTAACGGCATCAGCTCGGTATTTAACAGTGATGAAAGGTTATTTGCAGCACCAGCGAATGTATCTTCATCACAGGTAGGCAGAAATTTCTAAATATGATTGGAAGTTTTCTGCCATGGGGGTGGCGGCTTCACCTTCTGCTGACCCGGCGGTCGCCTACCGGGGTCTGACATAGTTTCCATGAATTACAATGTTAAATTGCCACAGCTAAATTCAATCGGTGTAGGCCATCGTCATATCAGCGTTTTACGTCACCAAAAATGCCTTAGATAAAACATCATCACACTGCAGTACTTTAGGGTTCTGAACAGTTTAGCTGGGCCTATTTTTTTGACAAAACGTCCCATTTTTGCAGCAAGAAGCATCACGAGTTTGAATGCAACCTCAAGCAATACTTCTGAAGAGTAGGATATTGTTAAATACCGGGATCACGTGAAGCAGTTATGTTATGTTGTATTGTCTTGCTTTATGTCTTTGCTGTCATTTTTTTTGTCGTGTTATTCATTTGTGCTGCTCTGTTATACCGTCATATGACATATTACGATATGTTATGCCATGTTAAGCTATTTTATGTTCACGTCATGTTACACGTAGTTATATATAATGTGTGTCCTGCCAATGCTATGGCCTCGATTTACACGTGTAATTTAAAAATAAATGCACAAACCCAATCTCCTGTTAGGAGTACCACTTCAACGATGAGCATATTAACATTACATTCAGCCTCTTTACATGTTACGGTCTGTCATGCAGATGTGTGAGATAACCGTTGCAGGCCTTTCCCTTGTCTTTCTGTTTTCAACACCGTTAGCGCTGTGAATAGACTTACATTTTAAACATGGACGCCATTTTCTTGGAAAGTAATGCCTGGCATAAAGCAGGGCGACCATTGGCAGCCCGGGGCCCAGTGTGTCTGAGATTACTCTTGCTTCCGAAGAAGAGCCGGATTTTAAACTGAAAGCCTCCCCTGCTGGGCAGAAAGTATTTATAGATCAGGATTGCGGAGAGCAAAGCATAGCGCACAAATAATAGATTGCTTCTGGGTGAGGGAACAGAGCTGGGGCGCTGGGGTAAATGTTTAAAACAAGACGCAGCTCGGTAATCTGGCCATTGTGCGTCACACGGCCTGTTCACTCTTGAGGGAAGAACAATGTTAATTGATGAATTCCTCTAAAAGGTAAAGGCGCTAAGTTTGACATAAGAGGTATGAAACCACAATCAGAGAAAGGGCCATGACTCCAGAGGGAGTGGAAGACTGCCCGGCTAATGACACCGCGTCATTCACCAATGGCACCTATTAATTGGAAATTTGTCAATGAAGAAGAAAAGCTTCAGGACAATGGGGCCTGGAGAGCAATGGCCAGCTAGAGTTAATTGGCTCCTGGACACTGAAAGGTGGAACAAAAGCACTTCCTATCTGCTGAGGGGAAAAGGGTTAATCAGACATGAAGAGAGGCTGACAGTCAAACGTCCAAATCTTTATCTACTACTACTAACTCTTTTCGGCAGAATTTCAGGGTGCCTGGAAACGTATTAGCTTTCATTTCCACTCCCTTAGTGTAGTACATCCAAATCAGCATCCCGTATTTTGCTTTTAGAAAATGATACTTGTAAGATTATATTTTAGTTTATCTGACGGAGTTGCATGATCCCAGCAATTGATTCTGTCAAATCCACAAACATCACTTCAATATTTGGATTGTCCTACTTGGGTCTAAACTCTTTCCTCTATCATTAATTAAAATATTAGCACACAATGAACTGTGATTTTATTGTGTAGGTCATTTTTGGTAGAAATGATCCTGAAATACACAAACACTGATAGGGGGAATGATTGTAAATAGTTTAACCACTGGAAATCGCTTGGAATAGCTCTCAAGACCAATTGTTTTCACCTACTAAGACACTATAGACAGAGGTGCGCCTTATTCAATGCTCCTCCTAAATCAGTTAATAAAGTGCACTATTTCAAATTACAATATTCACATTGTATAGCACTGTTGTGAGGACATCATAACACATTCTCTATTTGGATACAATTGTTTGTGGATCTAGCGAGGCCATCAATCAATTCTCTTTGTTATGTGAAGGTGCTTGGTTGTGAGGGGGGTAGTAAAAGGTTTGTTCATTCTTTAGAACTGTGTGGAAGTAATTCCTATTCACGTTTGGGAGACCTTGTTATGTCTGCTGTGTATGAGTGGGTGAGCAGATGGACATTTCGCCCCGGATTAGGTGGTTAGTTGTCAAGTGTGAATGCGCATTCTAGGTAGATACGTGTATGTGATTTTGTGTACACAGGAAGTGATTAATTTGCACCAAAGGTGATCGGAACATGCACTCGTTTTTTAGGGAACTGGGACACATTGTTCATCACTAGACTTTGATCTAGAGTAAAAGAGTGAAATCCATGGAAGCAGGATGCATGTGCTGTAGCTTCCACTGGGGTAATCCTTCAGCGTATGTATCAATTAGGAGATAGGAAACCAGGTGAGCCTTATGCAGACCCTCAGAATAGTTCAGTAAAGTTCCAAGTACCCAGTTCCAGTTCGTTAAGAGAGCAAGCTGTCCCACTATGTAGCTGTAACAGCAAAGTTACAGCAGCATGCCGAGAACCCCTTATCTCTGATGAAATTAAGCACATAATGTATCTCAAACTATTTCCCATTTGCATGCTTTTACGATACAATGTCTGAATCGAAATTCACAAGTTGGGGTTATCAGTGTGGGAGTGGTCTGGAAAGGGAAGTCAAGCACAGCATTATGTACTTCTTGTTCAAAAGACCAGATCACTGCCTGTTCACAGCGTAGAATGTCGCCGTTGTAAAAAAACAAAAGCGGGTCCAGGATCTACAGGTTACTAGATGGCGGCAGACCCCAAGGTGCAGGTTAAACTTCATTGCCTATCCTGGACTGACCATGGATTAAATAACCCACGCAAAAGACGACACATTCTGGGATATTTAGACAGACCCCAAGTTCAGATTGCTCTAATACAGGACACCCACTTGGACCCTACCACCACCCCTAACTTCACTGCCCATGGTCATCATACCGCTATTTCTCATCCTACTCCACATATGTCAGAGGTGTAGCAAACCTTACTAAAAAGACCATACCATTCGTAATGGGAGGCACCCTCCTTAATAACCAAGGCCGTTACTGCATAATGTGTGGCAGATTATGGTCGCAAGAGGTTACCATTGGTAATTGATATGCCCTCAATATAGATGACCCCCAATTTAATACCACTCTATGGGGTACAATTCTTTCAGTAGGGTCGACGTTTGTCCTCTGAGGGGAGGGTTAATACAGTAGTATCACTAGCATTAGATAGGTCCCATCCAACGCCGCAACATCACACCGCAGCACAAGGGCACTTGGCAGGGATTATTGCACATAACTATTTTTCGATGCATGGATGTACTTACTTCTCTCAGCTAAAGAAGGTAGGCATTACTCAGCTGTACATTTGACCTGGTCCAGGCTTGACTATTGGATAATCTCACGGGGCATGGGGCGTTGGGTAGACTCAACAGAACAACTAGCAAGGACATAGCCTGACCACTCCCCAGTAAAAATAGTACTGTCTGACCCTGATTGCGAGGCACCCCTATATTAAAAGGTGACTAAATTCCACAGCTCTATCAGATACTGTTTTTAAAACTGAAATTGTACAGGAAATCTAAGACTTCTTTGAGCACAATACTGATTCCGTGCCTAAAGCCACTACGGTTGGGAAGCATTTAAAGTCACCATAAGAGGATCGTGCATTGCTAAGGATGGGGGCATACTGAGAGATATCCGTAAACAGCTTAGCAAACTCGATTTGGACATAAAAGCGCTGGAGTAAGAGCTCTGTAGATCTACTGTAGAGAGCACCATAAAAATCACGCTGCACTACAAATTAACTGAATACAATGACTCAGTGGAACGTGAATCCAAATTCAGACGCAAGTATCATAAAGCACGTAAGTATGGAGAGAGCGACAGACCATAGAAAACCATCACAGATTATTTTCGACAGCCCAGGTTCTCCAACTACGCCACTGAAATTCACGGCTCTGAGTGGGTGGTACATAGAAATACCACAGGTCTATAACACACCTTCACTACATATTATGCAGCCCTACATACCACACATAGGAGACAATCTCTAAATTTCCCACTATATTTCGAAGACACTGCTTTGGCCTGGCTGGGAGATTCTCAGAGGGAGTTCCAAACTGCTCTCCTCTCACTGATAATGCCACACCGTACCCACTGGACTATCCCCTAGAATGGTGTTAGGAAGAGATAAAATATTTAGGGATTAAAGTCACTAGAGACAAAAACGGATGCGCAACAATGACAGCAAGACTCTTGACACCGTCACGGACTGCATCACATGTGGATAGCAATGTTGTTGTCCATATTGGAAAAAGAACAATTGATGGATAGAATGCAAAACAATGTCATGTATTCACCCCAGTACAGAGATCTGGGCCGGAATCCATCGTTTTTTTTTGCTCACCATGCCATTCCAGTTTGGACCCAGTCATATGCAAATCAGTCTTGACCCTGTGACCAATGGGAACAGTCCAGCCCAAACTGCCAGGGCAGTTCCTCCCTGGACTGGAAACAAGCATCCTAGGACCGGTTTCTGGCTTTCAGTCTTCATCAGCCAGGATAGCTTGACTCCAGTGGCAAGGAGAGCACCGGACCCACGTCTGGGCATACCCGCCCCACTCGGGGTTACGAATGCAAACAGAACAATTTCTGGACATAATGCAGAACAATGTCATTCATTCACCCCAGTACAGATATCTGGGCCTAAATCCATAGTTTTTTTACTCACCATGCCTTTCCAATTTGAACCCATCCATATGCAAATTAGTCTTGACCCTGCGCCCAATGGGAACAGTCCAGCCGGAAATGCCAGGCCAGGTCCTCCCTGGACTGAAAACAAGCATCCTAGGACCGGTCGGGCTTTCAGCCCTCATCAGCCAGGATAGTTTGGCTCCAGTGGCATGGAGAGCACGGGACCCACGTCTGGGCATACCCGTCCCACTCGGGGTGACAAATGCAAAAAGAACAATTGATGGACAGAATGCAGAACGATGTCATACATTCACCCCAGTACAGAGATCTGGGCTAAATCCATCGTTTTTTTGCTCACCATGCCATTCCAGTTTGGACCCAGCCACATGCAAATCAGTCTTGACTTTGCACCCATTAGGTACAGTCCAGCCCAAACTGCCAGCGCAGGTCCTCCCTGGACTGGAATCAAGCATCCAAGTACCGGTTTCGGGCTTTCAGCCTTCATCAGCCAGGATAGGTTGACTCCAGTGGCATGGAGAGCACGGGATTCACATCTGGGCATTCCCGTCCCTCTCAGGGTGACAAATGCAAAAAGAACAATTGATGGACAGAATGCAGAACAATGTCATACATTCACCACAGTGGCAGTTCGGGCTGGACTGTTCCCATGAAGCACAGGGTCAAGACTGATTTGCATTTGGCCAGGTATAAACTGGGGTGGCATGGTGAGCAAAAGAATGTTGGATTTAACCCAGATCTCTTGACCGGGGGAGAATGTTTTGATTTGTTCTGCATTCCGCCTATCAATCATGTGTTTTTTGCTTTCTCGCCCAGACATGCCCAGACATGGGTCCCGGGCTCACTGTGCCCCTAGATTCAAGCTATCCTGGCTGAAGAGGGGTGAAACACCGAAACCAGTCCTAGGATGCTTGTTTCTGGTCCAGGGAGGACCTGGCTTGGCAATTCGGGCTGGACTGTTCCCATGAGGCACAGGATCAAGACTGATTGACAGAATGCAGAACAATGTCATACATTCACCACAGTGGCAGTTCGGGCTGGACTGTTCCCATGAAGCACAGGGTCAAGACTGATTTGCATATGGCCAGGTATAAACTGGGGTTGCATGGTGAGCAAAAGAATGTTGGATTTAACCCAGATCTCTTGACCGGGGAAGAATGTATTGATTTGTTCTGCATTCCGTCCATCAATCGTGTGTTTTTTGCTTTCTCGCCCTAAGTGCTCCGGGTATGCCCAGACATGGGTCCCGGGCTCACTGTGCCCCTAGATTCAAGCTATCCTGGCTGAAGAGGGGTGAAACTCCGAAAACAGTCCTAGGATGCTTGTTTCTGGTCCAGGGAGGACCTGGCTTGGCAATTCGGGCTGGACTGTTCCCATGAGGCACAGGATCAAGACTGATTTGCATATGGCCAGGTCTAAACTGGGGTGGCATGGTGAGCAAAAGAATGATGGATTTAACCGAGATATCTTGATTGGGTGAGAATGTTTTGATTCGTTCTGTATTCTGTCCATCAATTGTGTGTCTTTTGTTGTCCATGGTGGGGCGGATTTTGCCAGTAAAAGGGTTATATTGCCTAAGCTCCTCTATCTCTTTACAAATATCCATCACAACCCGGGGAAAGCTTTTTTTCCAGGCTCTGAGAACACAAACAATCCGGCTAGTTTGGGGAGGAAGACAAGCTCAAATCAAGTGGGAAACACTGGAACTTCCATTTTCACAGGGTGGGTCCGAGGTACCAGATTTCAAACTCTACTGTTACTGTGCATAAGCACGTACTGGTTCCAGCCTACCCCCTTTTATGCCACACCTAGCTGTAGAAACGGGTTACACAGACCCAACCCCCTTGTGGGGCCTTATTTCCATGCACCTTAAAAGTTGCGATGCAGATCTCACCACAGTCGCATCACAAACTCGGCCTGGAGGTAAGTAGCTACAAGACTGGACAGGCAAAGGCTATACTCTCCCCGATTACCCCTGGTACGCCACCTGAACTTATAGGTTACATGTGAATGGCACTGCTGTCAAATGCTAGAAAAACTCTAAATAGAGGTATGGGGGGATCTATATATCAACGGGAAATTTTTGAAGAGAGAACAATTCTTTCGTGACAGAGAATCCACAACTATGGAACTATTTCTGTTTGTCAGACTCAGGCAAAGCGTTAGTGCCGCTACGCCGGAATTACCTCACAAACCAACAGTTCTTCCATCACTGCATGAGCACTTACAAACTGAACCACCTCAACACGTAACTTCACTAACTTACCATAATACACAAAAAGCAACTACATCTCATCACATGCAGAATGGGAGGTGGAACGCGGTACACCAATATCAGAGAAGCAGTGGGAATTCTGCTGCAAGCAGATAGAGGCCATCACAGCCAACAGCCGGCTACGTCTGATTCATTATAAGTTCCTATGTTATACTATACCCCTGTCAAGCTGTATAAATTCATACTTAGGTATAACAACAAATGTGTCAGGCGCGGCAGAGACAGGGCTGGATTTATACATCTAGCATGGGAGTGTCCAGCTATACATGAATACTGGCAACACATATTTGAAGCTATGTCACAGATGGTGGGAACGCCGCTCCCGATGCCCCAGATGTCGCATTACTAGAGTACGGAGATGGAGTAGTCACTGTCACAAGAAATATCTAGCACTGGGGTTCCTGATAGCAAAACGCAAAGTAGCCTGCAGAACGAGGCAGCAAGGGACCTGCTCAAGCTCCCTAGCCATGTCTCTGCTAGAGAATCTCTTAAACTACTCCACTGGCTGCCAAATGCTGCAGGAGTCAGGTTCAAATCCCTATGCTTCACTCACAGGGCAATAAATGATAAAGGCTCTGAAAAACTCAGAAACTTGCTATCCACCTACGTGCCCTCTAGATTACTAAGATCCTCCCAGCTACACCTCCTCTTAACAACCAGAATCAGAAGAACTTGATGGGGAGGAAGATCCTTTGCACACTTGATTCCAAAACTGTGGAACGAGCTCCCGCGCGATATAAGAACACTGCAAAATGAATTGCATTCAGAAAAAACTCAAACCTGGATGTTTTCTTTCAGCCACTGATGTGCACTGTCCTCAATACAGCACTCCATACTAGCCCTGGGAAGCCCTCGGGCAGTCATGCGCTCTATAAATCCTGAAACTAGAAGCTAGAAACTAGATGGGGAAGCGGATGGACCCCCAAATTCAAAGAATGGCTGCAAGATCTCATAACATGGCAGGAACAGTCATTTACATACGCTGAACTGCTCCCCCCTACCTCCAGGCCAACAGACATATGGGATCCCCTGACAACGTACTTCTTGTCTTCATCTGACGATACTGAGGATACTACAAGCAGACAGGTCGAAACAGGGTCTTAAGGACACAAAAGATAACAGTTGAGCCTCCCTCCTATCACATATAAAAAGTATACATGAACCCCTACCACAGAACTTACAGTGGCATAGGACGAGGTTGGTGGTGTACTCACCATACGTGTATAATATACATTTATCTCACAACTCTGAAAAGATTTAGTATCATCACTGATAGCACACTGGACGAAAAACAAAAACAACAAAAACAGAAAAAGTGTAACATACAATGTTTATAAATGTAATAATGCAATACTGTGAATATGTGCCGAAAGTACTATCCAATGCTGTTTAAGACTGAGGAGGGTTTGTTGTTTCTCTGTGTTTGTTTGACAAGAAAAGCATAATACAATAACTGTTAAATGATTCTCAGAACACCTGCCTAGGGAATGAGGAGAGACTTTCAGGAAGCTCTTATTGTGAGATACTTGCTGGACATGAAATTATCAGCATAACAGTTCATTCGGTACGGTAGTTGTTTTCAGTATGGTACTTAACCTTTAGTCTGATATGCATCAGAAAGTCGTGCATCTGACATTGTCTAGACAGTTTCTGTAGATGCTCCAAATGCACAAAAATAGACAGGATCTAGTCAGAGGCGGAGACTGTCAAATCAATGGATCTAGACAAGGAATAGAAATGCTTCAAACTTTACATGTATCATAGCAAAGGACTTTATATCAACAAAAAGCTGTCCTCCTAAGTTTTCTGTATCTGTTACAACATTTTCAGGATCTCTGGGAAGGATAGCTCTCGCATCATAGTGCTCCTCCACCCTTCCACATACTCATCATGAACAAACTGTTGTCCTCTACTGCTGCAGCTAGGTGAGGGTGGCTTAAGCAAATGGAGGTGTAGAGGGATGAAACGAGAGATTCATTATAGGATGTATGGTTTTGGTACAGGTGGAAACCCTTGGAGATATTTCTTATGGGACTCCGTGCAAGACTAACAGGTTATGATTTCAAATGAGCTGATCTAGCAAATCCACTCCATTGGAAGATCTATTTGTATGCATGTATCCATAGTTCAGAAGCTTTAAGTTGACCACTGTACAGTGTCCCAAGCGGGGTATACTATTCTGCAACTTGCAGTCAGTTAAACCAGCCAGCTTTTGCCACTACAAGTAGGTGGTATGTAATGTCTGCATACAGTGAGAATTCTTCCTGTTGTCCACAATTTCCTGCGGATACTATGGGTGTCAGTCACCCCATGAGAATGTATCTTTCAGTGAGGTGAGGCAGTTTAGTCACGCTAAAACGGTATATTTTATATATACCTGTGAATCAATATAATTTATTTAAAGAGCTTTTATAATATATTACAAGAATACAAAGTTCTAAATATTGTGCTACAAAAATGTTGTAGAAAGAATATCAGAAACAAAAATATCGTGAATGTAAGTATAAGTAGGCATTTATAGATTACTATTCTTAAATTGTTTGTTTTCTTGTCCACATTTACTCCCCGACAAGCAATGAGCGAGACATTATTAGCTGTGCCAATATATATAGCCTTGTTTTTTCTACCTTTACCCTCTACACACCCACACATTTTCTCTATTTCTCTTATTTTTTTCATTCTCTCTCTGCATGTTATATGCTTATTTTCCTCCCACTTCCACTGTCACCTGTCACAATTATATGCAGTCCAGTGGTGACTCCTGAACAGTGTCTTCATGGCATAGCCCTGTCCCCTGTGAGCTGCCACACACTGCCCCTCCAATGTGCCCACACTGCTATTTATTTTAATTAGCAGTGTTCATGAAAACACAACTTTCATGTTTTCAGAAACACTGCCTGTTTTCATGAACAGTGCCAGTGCATATGTCAGCCCTTTCAGCCGCTCCAGGCTCTATAGATACAGGGTTGAGGAGGAGGGGTAGATGGGATGATGTACGACCCAGCTACAGAGTGCTGCTTACAAACTCATCCCTCTGTAGGTGGATGTATGGATTGCCCATGTCTGAAGAGCGTACTTTAACTACATCCAGTGAGTGAGTGAATGAATGAGTGAGTGATGTTTGAGAGTATCCATGAGAGTGAAAGTGAGGATCTGTGAATGTGTGAAAGTGAACATGAATGAGTGAAACATGAATACGTGTGCAGGTGTCAGTAAAGGAAGGAGTGTAAGTAAGTTAGAATGAATGAGGGGGAGATTGTGAGTAGGGGAGAGTCAGGGGTGGACATTAATGGTAATTCAGGTGCCAGTGCACCAAGTTCCAGAGGCCTGACGTAGCTACTGAATTCAAATGTTTACAGCAGAGTGCCTATACATCAAGGGCCAGATGTAGGTAGGCTTTTACCGGGTGGTAACGGCCGAATTCGGCCGTTACCACCCGGTAAAAGCAATTTGACATGTAGGTCCCTGTAATTTACAGACTCGGTAAATTTACCGGTAGGTAAATTTACCGAGTATGTAAAATACCGAGTCGGTATCATTACTGATTCCGGACAATTGGTATGTAGGTGGGACTCTTCTGAGTCCCACAAGCAGTACCACATCGGTATTTTACCATCAAATACTACTTGATGGTAAAATACCGTTTCTGGTGTGCATGCACATGTGTGCATGCACACCTATGCCATATGACAGGCAGACCTGCCCTTAGGGCAGGTATGCCTGCCACATGGCACCCGAGCCTCTTTTGGGGGTGCCAGAGGGTGTCAAAGTGACACCCCCTGCACCCTTGTGACAGTCGGTATTTTCCGATGTGGTAAATACCGACCGGTATATGCCCAATCAATCCTATGGGCTTCAAAGCCCATAGGAATGCATGGGCATTAACTGGTCGGTATTTACCACATCGGAAATTACCGACTGTTTCCGATTCGGTAATTGCACATCTGCAATTACCTACATCTCGGTATTTTTATTTTCCGACCTCTTAAATACCGAGTCGGTGTGACTCGGTATTTAAGAGGTCGCTAAATAAAAATTACCTACATCTGGCCCCAAGTGTTCAAAGCAGAGTACACTAGCACTTGTGAATGATAGTTAATAAGAGAGTTTGTTAGCATGTTTTATGCTTCAGAGTCTAATGCTGGCCATAGCATACTAAAGATGATTCTTGACTTATTGATAAATTCAAGGTAACAGGCTGTCGCAGACAGAGGTAAGGCATAAGGGAGGGCACCCGTGGCAATATACAGGCCCTGATGTACTGGAAATAATTATTATCCTAAGGGGAAACCTTCGGCAAAGTGCTGGTTACGGAATATTTGAGGTAATTCTTGGCCTCAGAGATTGCAACCATGGCATATTGGTAGTAGGGGATTAGGGTGGAGGAATCAAACCAAGATAAACTGCTGATTCTCACATACTGGTGGAAATTTCTGTCACATGGGTCACCGGTGGTATAAGGGCAGTATAAATGGCCAATTTCTTGTACTGGCATTCTGTACTTAATTCTTGGTTTATTGGGGTAACCATATCAAAGTGCTGGATTTGGTATAATGGAGGTCATTCTTAATATATTCTTAAAATATAGGTGCAGGCATCGAATTGGGTTATTTGTTGATGGAGGGAGAAAACCCCACCCAAATAATAAACACAATCATTGTCAAGTAAAACCACAAAAGTCACTAAAACAACCTGTGCTTAACCTTCTGGTAGCTTAGCACAAAAGCAGTCAGGATTAATTTAGAGGCAATGTGTAAAGTATTTATGCAGTACTCAAACAATAATAAAATGAAACACAACAGAAGAAAAATCCCACAACAATTTCGAAAAAAGATGAAATTCTAATGAATAAAATCACACCAAAAAGTCAAAAATCCAATCAGAGGCCGCTTAAATAAGTGAAAATAGACCACAAAGCACCACTCGTGGTTATCTGGTCATCCTGGACCAGGCTAAAGTCACAGGTTCAGGCCAAGCATGATGGTGCAATGGTCAGATATAGGAACTAGGTTCATCCCACTGAAGAGATATCTACTCAAGTCTGTGTGAGGTGCTGCTGTTCGCGTTGGTGGGGCCATGGGAAGGTCATTGTCCATGTGAGGGGCAGATTGGGTGTCGCAGACAGTCACTGTCTTGCCGTGAAGAGACAGTTGTGATTGGAGCTTTGCATTGGCGCTTGACATGGACTGCTACTGTTGGTGCAAAATGCAAGTCTCACAGGAGTTTGAGTTGGTGGTGGTAGCAGATGGTTGCTGTCAGGGCGAAGTGCCGGTTCCACTGGAGCTTCGCGTGGCGGCCGCCACAGGCGGGCCTTTCTCTGTGCCAAGAGCCACTTCATGGTAGCAAGGGGCCTAAAAATTTGGTATTTTGCCCTTTGATTTCAGGAGGAGTACACTCTGATGCAAGCCAAATGTCCAAAACCTAGGAGCACCTCTTGGGGACCAAGACTCACTCCAGCAGTAGGGCTCAGACAGGTCCAGTTGCATGGAGGCCTCCGGAAGCTTGTTGTGTCCCTGTAGCTCAAACAGGAGGCCACTCAACGGACCCGTTCTGTCACTTTTGGTGAGCCTGGCTTTAAGGAAGGCATGTTCAGTTTACCTTCTTCACACAGTAGAGAAGTCCTTCTTCTGAATCTTCCCCATGGCTAGGAGTGTTCTGATGAGTAGTGAAGGTGCCACTTTTATCTCCAGTGCCAGCTGTTGGTGGAGGAATCCCCCTTTGTCTAACCTTCCCCCTTTCGTTTGGCTCCACACTGTCTAGGGCAGCGGTCTTCAAACTGGATGCCAGCCCCCCTAGGGGGCATCAGGTGATCACAGGGACAGCTTCAGGCTCTGGCCAAAAGGAGCATTATGCTTTGTGATGGGCCATCACTAACATCTTTTGTCATTTATATCCTAGCTGGGAGTATGTGTCAAAAGGGAAGGGACTCCAAATATTCATTAAAACCCCCAGCCACACACTGTGAATACTTTTAATAGATACAATTTAATAAAATAACTGTGAACATTTCTGAAAGGGGGCCAAATGATTTTTTTTCCGGGATGGGGAGCTCTGCATTTAAAAGTTGGAGGACCACTGGTCTAGGGCACCAAAAGGCAGGTATGCCTAGGTGCGAGCTGTATTTGTAAGTGGCAGGGCAGGCCGCCATTAGAGGTCAGGAAGGGGTGGGCTAGCCCTTACGTTCGAGAAATACCCTGCCATACACCCAAGGTCCTTTTGTACCGATATCTAGAAGGAATACACAAAACACCACAGGAGAGCCATTTACAATCATGCGACCTTGGACACTGACAGAAAGGCCCTTTTCGTTTTGGCAGAAAAAAGCCAACTTTCTAAAAATTACATTTTCAAAATAGTAACTTAAAATCTTATTTTGCCATTAAAGAAAAGTGTAAATAACACTTTAACTTTTTTAACTTTTAAAACTTTATTCGGTTTCATAATTCATAAAACCATAAAAGTACATTGTTACATGTGCATAATGCTACATTCATCAAGTTAATTAGACATAAGTTTAAGACTGTGGGCAACGATATTTCCCTAAAAAAATCTATCCATAAAAGAAGCATTATTATAAATTCTTCCTATGTCTGATACTGCGTCATTAATGCATGCTGTGTGGAAGGTTTGTGGATTTCAGCACTCACACACAGCTCCATCAAATGAGATAAACATTTGGTTGTAAGCGCTTTCCTTGTAATTGTGCTCTGTTCTAGTGGGAATAGGTAGAACCGGTCTAAGCCCATATGGTAGAGTGTCCTTTTGACGTAATCAAGCCATCTTATTTTTGTGGCAGTATCTAACAGAAGACAGTCCCTTACGATAGATTGGGTGAGGGGTAACTTGTCTGAGGTCCATATATGAAGCCATAGCAGAATAGGTTCTGCCTTAATGAGGTCAGTGATGTACGGCAGGCCCAACTCCGAATGGCAACTAAACGTGGATGTTCCCGGGGGGACCCCTAGGAGGTACCTTAGGAAGTTGTTCTCTACTTTTTGGATGCAGGCTACTTGAACGTAGCCCCATGCCCCCGCCCCATAGGTTGCCGTGGATATACATTTAGCTTTGTAGATATGGAGAAGTTCTTCAGGTGCTCTTTGTCCCAATCTTTGTGAGAATTTAATCAGAGCCATGGATGATTTAAAAAACTGTAACTTTCTTGCTTCAATCGCTTGTTTCCAGGTACCCTGTTCATCAATCAGTACCCCTATGTAAGGATAGGTTGGGGTGTTCCCTAAATTGGAATTGGCGATCTGTATCCATTTTACTGCCCCTCTTTTGGGACCACAGTTCATGACATATGTTTTATTGATATTTATTTTTAGGTCAAGGTTGGACATTAAGTTGTTATAGCGGGACAGTGAGAGCTGAAGTTCATTTGAGGTACGAGCTAATATCACAGCGTCCTCCGCATAAAGCAGAGCGGGATAGGACGTCGGTGTATCATGGGGATGTCCTTTGCCCCCTCTAACATTGCCAATTTTAGGCCGTTGGTGTATAAGATAAAAAGAAAGGGGGCCAGGACACAACCCTGTCTTACCCCTCGCTCTACTTTAAATGAATTAGTCAGCTCCCTCCGTCCCAAATCGCACCCTCGCTGTAGCGGTCGAATACATTTCCCGAAGGAATAGGACTAAAGGTTCCTCTACACCCAGGTTGGTTAGAACAGACCATAACTTCGAGTGGCCCACGCAGTCGAACGCAGCTGTTAGATCTACGTAAGCGAGCCGAAGGTGGCCACCTTTTACGTCCACATATTTCCCCCTTATTAGCGATAGATTCAGAACCTGTTCCACAGTACCCATCCCTTCCCTAAAGCCGTACTGGATATCCGTAATAATGTTTTTATCTATGGCCCAAGTCTGGAGCCGGTCCAGGATAATACGGCCGACCATTTTTCCAAAGGAGTCTAAGAGGGAGATGGGACGGTAACAGGAAGGATTTGCACGATCGCCTTTTTTAAAAACTGGAATTAAGATAGATTTGGACCAAGACTCTAATAGACCAACTTGTCACGTTGTATTTAGGACCCTCAGTAAAATAGGAGCCCACAGGTCTGGGTTATATTTAAAAAAATCTACGGGAACTCTGTCTGGGCCTGGAGCTTTCCCACCTTTACTAGCAGCCAGTGCGTTTTCCACTTCTTTCAGAGAAAATGTTAAATCAAATGGAGTCAATGTGATGGGATTTAGGTTTTCATCAGAATTTTGGAAGGAGACATTTAGTGTATGGCTATTTTCTAATCCGAATATTTTTGAAAAGTGGGCAATCCATAATTGTTCATCTATTACAAAGTCTATCTTATTGGTATCTTTCGCTCCCACCAAGAAGGGAGAGTTTACTACTTGCCAGAATGCAGAGCTGTCTTTTAAATGACAGCTTTTTTGCAATTCCGCCCGTAGTTCTTTTTTGAGGTTGGCTTTTCGTGTCTTTATTGCTTTATTATAGGTTTTTCTAAGTCTTTCTATTCCTCACTGAGGCATTAAGTGCGTTTTTTAAGTTTTTATAAGCTTTTGTGCAGGTAGAGTCAAACCACCCTCCCTGATCATTTTTTGATAATTTAAGTTTGGAATTTAGAGCTTTTTGAATTGAATGGATTACCATAAGATAGTTATCAATAATCTCCTTGGAAGAGGAGGTGTCAGCTAGACAAACGTTTATTTCCAAGAATGAATTTCTAACTATTGGTTCTGTGATATGGGCTGGATCAATTTTTGCCTATTTCAGGGCATAACCATTTGGCCGCACCAATCTAATATATTCTTCTCGGAGAAGGATCTGTTGTTTGCGCCTTTCTTCCAATACTGGAAAAGTTAGACTAACCGTTATTGGAAAGTGGTCACTGAATGGGGAATCGTGGGTATGAAAATTGTGTACCAAAGCAGAGGCGCTAGAAGACATAAGGATAAAATCAATGCATGTAAATGCGCCCTTTCCGTGAAAGGTTGGTTTTAAAGGGACCATAGGAGACACCAGGTCGTTTGCCAAGGTTAACTGTAGGCTCATGATCGACTCATTCAAGCAACCCCCACTTTCTGAATGAGAAAAATGGGTGATATTAATACCATTATCGTCCGCAAGGCCACATATATTCTTCTCGTTGTGAGGACATAGAGTTAAATTGAAATCGCCCCCCCAGATGATTATCGGATTTATTCCTTCATGGCTATTTTGATACTCCATTAAATAAGTGGTTATTTCTTTAAAAGTGGCTGTCAGTAGTGTTTGAGAAAGATTGTTATAAAAATTTAATATTAATATCGGCTCCATCTTACTTATATTTATTTGGACGACCTGATAGTTAGGCTTGTTTTTTAATAGTCCAATTTTTGAAAGTTAAATTGATTGGTGACATATACCACTAGATCCCCCTTTGCACGGCCCGCTGAGGAAGGAATAGCGGGGGCGGAGTAGGTTTTGTACCCATTTATATGAATCGGGGTTACTGCCCAAGTTTCCTGGAGACATATAAGATCGTACTCCCGCATAAGAGTCTGCCACCCATCCAGCATCGCCTTTGCCGCTAATCCCGCAATGTTCCAAAAGATTATATTAAACAGTGTTAATGGCAAAGGTTCAATCCTACCAGTGGTTCCTATTCCTGAAGTGAGGATTGATCCAGAATGAACTAACCTCGAGGAGGGGGAATCATCATGACTTCTTTTTACTGTGGAAGCTTTTATAGGAGTGGGGTTGCAGAGAGAGCCACTATGTACTACGTTATTAGGGAATGCCAAGTTAGAAGGAGGGATCAGTGTGGTAGCTGAGTCCGCCATTTGGTTTAAGGGTATAGGTACGGTTGTATTAAAACTAAGATTTTTATGGGTAAACATTTTTCCTCCCAACATCGGATCTTGGTTGTAAATTAGTGGTCAGTCCAATTCTTCTAGAGAGGACACCTGGGAGAACCTATTTGAGGTTTCGATTTGTCTATCTCTTCCTTGTCTGTGAATTAAACGCGGTTTGTAAAAAAAGCCTAACGGGACAGCCATAATTGATATTGCAATAGGTGAGGCAAGCTCTTTGTTATGTAGAAGAGAATAAACCATGCAAGGGGACCTGAAATTCACGACAATACAGTCGCCCTCAATTGTTTTGGGAGATGAACCTATCCACCCCACCCTTCGAGCCATGAGAATTTCTTTTGAGTTTCGATGTTCAAAGAGTTTATATTTGTTCAGCCAGTCAGTTACTTTGTTCCTGAGAGACGGCCATGGTTCTATTTGGTCTTGGTTCAAGGGTGGTACCCCCGTCAATATTAAAACGTAGGGACATGACGCCGGCGGGAGATCCAGGTGATCTGCGTTTGAAATTAATGAATTTGAAAAATGGGCCGACCTACTGGATGTGTCCTCCCTAGTGTTATAAATGGCCTTCGGGGTAGATATTGGTAAGTTAGTTACTAAATCTGTGTTTTTATATGATCTAAATTATAGTTACTAGAGATTCCCCTCAGGACCTGCTGAATATCCCTCCCCTGAGCTAAATTTGGAACAATTTGTTAAACCCTCCCGTGATCACTTTTTTGGGTATATATATCTTCTCTATCTTCTTGTGGGAGTGATTGCGATGTTACCAAGGATTTATATGTCTCAATATCTACTTTAAGTTCTTCTAGTTTCCATTCTATAATGCTAAATCGTTCAGAGATAGCAGTGTTAACCATTAGGGACATAGCCTTAGTGTGTTCTTCTAGGAGTCCCTTAATGAGGGTTTCAATATTTAAATTTAAGTTAATTGTGCTCCTCGTTTTAACCAAATTCAGGTTAGGAGACTCCTCTATTTGTATGAGGTCAGTGTCCTGAATAGATGAGGCAGACTCCTGTACAGATGGATTATGTGGAGCCTTAGATACTTCTTCATGATTCCCCCCTCTGCCCCTCTTTTTTGTGGATGCTATCAATTTTTGTCGTCTTTTTACTTTTTGTTGGTTCCAAGTTAGAGGACCAGAGTGTACTGGAGTTGAAATGGCCGCCCCTCTAAGATTATTTTCAGGAGCTTTAGCTACAGTAGTGGAGTTTGGAGTAGCTACTCTATCCTGTATGATAACGGTTGGTGAGAGAGGAATACAGTTTTCTAACCCCCTAGTTAGTGGAAACAGGGTGGGGTCAAGCGAGAGCCTCCGTTCTGTGAGCTGAATTTCATGGTTAAGCAGGGATTCAGCTCTAACCAGGAATGCATCGAGGGTACCCGCTGCCCCTTTACGTTTCTCCATACTGTGCTTATCAATGATGTCAGAATTAGCCCCTAACAAGCTTGTCCCTAAGTGTATTTCAATTCAAAAGGGAAAGCTAAATAGGACGAAGAACTGTTGAACCCTCAGAACAAAAGGACTAGGATAAAGAAAAGAAAAATAAAAAAACCAAAGAGGGCGGTCCTGTCCTGTCCCCTCCTGGCCCTGACGGGCACAGACGGGCCCGCCCTTGGCCCGGGCTTAGCCCGGCTACGCCCGCGTGCGTCCCGCGACGCGGGAACTCCCTCCTCCTTTAATGCGCCGCCTGGCGTGAATTCAGCGTGTGGGCGGCATCAGCCGCGGTGGACGCTGGGGGATGTGGACTCCCCCCTCGGCGGCCGTGCACAGGTGTGAAAGTGCAGCGGCAGCGGGGGAGACCGACGGGAAACAGCCACACGTGTCCACACAGTTTGGATAAGGACCTGGGCAAAAGCAGAGCATCCCGGTAAGGCAGAGTCAGTTTCCAAAGATAGAAAAGCTCACGGCAAATGTAAATAACACTTAATTTGAATGGAAACAGCCTAGTCAACCTGGTCTTATACTGAAGTTATCACTAATTAGATGCAATAACATAACCATGCATTATTCTACGGGAGAGATACCATTATAGCAGTGTAAAAGAATTTAGGAGTTGCCAGGACATGTAAACTTAAATACACACGTCCTACTTTTTAAATATGATGCATCCTGTCCTATGAGCCTTGAAGGCAGACTTATCAAACGACTAGCTCGTATGCTGCTGGTAGCTTTCCAGTTACCTCTTACTAGCTCTTCTGCATACAGCCGAACCTAGTAAATCGGAAGCGTTTGATTGTTTGAATTTATGTATGTATGCTAAAATGTAAAGTGTGTATTCAAGACAAAAATGTGTGTCTTTCCAGAACTCATAACCTGATGTATGGGGGAAAAATGGTTGAATTTCTAAAATATATTTCATGTTGATATTCGAGTGATAAATCATGCATCGTGGGAAGGACTTATTACTAATACGAATATCTTGGTGCCAGTGGCATTGCAGCTATGCTAGTATTACCCATGCAGTGACACTTAAAATTGATAAAGCCTTTTTTAGATTTCTGCTGGCAATTCTTTCTGATGTACCGAGGTGATCACTGTTGGCAATCTTGCATGAGGTGGTCTCTATTGGAATTGTGTGTGATGTCAGCACTATTACAATACTAATAATATTTATTAGTAACTCAAGATGATTTTCCTTGAACATAAGTGCTTGTGGTAAAGAAAAGTTCAGAAACCCCCACTTTAGAACCTACCTTAGTGGTGACTTACCAGTATTAAAAAGAAAGGTTTAGATCTGGTTTTATTTGCCATGTCGAAATGGCAGTGTAAAACTGCACTACAGATTGATGTAGCAGGCCTTGAGAACACATAGTACCATTCAATAGGGACTTACCAGTAAATTAAATAGGCCCAATTGTGTGAATGTCAATGTTACCATGTTTAAGGGAGCGAGCACAAGCTCTTTACCACTGGTTAGCAGGGGTAAAGTGCACAGAGTCCTAATACCTACAAAAACGAGTTCAGCAAAGGAAGGGAGAGAAGGCAAACAAAATGTGGTGGAATACCACACCAGGGATGTCAGGTCTAACAGAGAACCCAAGGCAAATGTTGTAAAAAAAACAACAAGGTAAACTCATGACAAGTGTTCCGCATTACCACTATCAGAGGTCACCCCCCATCACTGACAGGGTCCTTAGTACATTGTAGTCCACGACTTCCCTTTTTCCTTATGGCCTCTGCTCCACTCATTCCTCTATTTAATCCTCTCTTACCAGGGGGTGCTGCCAGGGCATCCAGGCAAGGGCAGAAGGCTAAGGGCATCTTCCTGTTGCCTTCTTCAGGCAAATTAAAGTTTAAGGCTTAAACCCTGTCTCTTCCTCCCACCTATTCATCCTTTAAGCACTCCCCACTCAGCCGTGGGTGATTACCATACATTTTTCCTTTGGTGTTTAATAATGTATTATATCTGGGAGCATCAGAAAAAAATCTGGGACGGCTACAGGTACTGCAAAATGCGACTGCACGGTTGGTTCTTAGGCTGCCCAGAAGGGCAGCGTCGAAGCCCGCCCTTGAGGCCCTTCACTGGTTAGCGGTCAAAAAAGAGTGCTGTTCAAGTCACTGCTTATTTGTCATCGAATCCTCCAGAATAAGGCTCCGTCTTATCTGGGGAATCTGGTCACCAGGTATTCTCCAGGAAGATCCCTGAGATCCTGTGGGACTGGGAGGCTGGAAATCCCTAAGATAAAGAAAGCGAGAATGGGCGGCCGCTCATTTCGTTTTTTAATAGCACAAAATTGGAATAAACTTCCATTATGCCTTAGGTTAGAAAGATCGGAAACAAATTTTAGGAGATTATTTAAAACACATTTGTTCACTATTTAGTTTCTGTTAAGCTTTGATCTGTTTTCTGACAGTCCTCTCTCCACAGCGCGGGGACACGCCGAGATGGCGTAGCCAGGCGCTTTTACAAATGTCTTTATTATTATTATTATTATTATTATAATTGCTCCCAATGAGTTGCTCCTGTTGCTCTACTGTAGCTTCTCTGTCGTTCCTCAGTATACTTCACATAATAGTTCTTGGTGGTTGAAGTGTTCCTCCAATAACTTGCTCTGCAGCTTCTGGGTTGACTCATTACATTATTCCTTACTTGTTTTACAGTGCCTTCACTGGGTTGCTCTGCTGTAGATTCTCTGTCGCTCCTTGTATTCTCTGTATAGTTCTTCCTGGTGGTTTAACAGTGCCTCCAATGGGTTGGTCCTCTGAAGGCCATGGATAGAATCCATGAATGAATCCCTGATAATTTAACAGTGCCTCCAATGGTTTGACCCTCTAAGCAAAGGCGCTTTCTACATATGATAGTGTCCACTCTAAAAGATGATAATTATCTTCATCCACGGCTTCATTTAATCTCACACTATCTGCAATACTTGTTCAGCTCACTGTGCACCAAGCGGTTTGAAAAATGCTGTATAAATACCAATACAATACAATATGCTTGCGCTACAAAATATGCATGACTTTTTCTCTCTAAATCATATATTTGCTGTGTATTCAGGTAAAATTCTGTACTGCATCTTTAAATATTCATATTTCTCAGACTAAATGCCATATTTTAATTACTCTTATTAACAAATTCCGATTCCACAATAACACATGAAAAGTGACCATGAATGTCTTGAAAGTGCATTATTCATATGTATGTTTACAAGCAGCATGACAATCCATTATCCATACGCACAAAAAATGTTAGTAATGGTATGAAGCATCCTACTAACACAAGTACATGGTAGTGACCTGCCTCAGTGAAATCCGTTCTCGTACCTTCCCTGCTATATGCTGACGATGTAGTATTACTATCTCGCATGGCTAATGGTCTTAAGGTACTTGTCGACCTTTTTGTCAAGCTTATGTATGAATTAGAACTGGACACTGTCAGTCAAAAGTCTTTATTCAGCTGAATACCAGTCATAAAAGAGAGCATCATAAAAAAAACATTTCATCAGACAATTCATAATAGAGAAAAATACCAGCAAATAATCATAAATCTATGATAATAATGAATAATGCAAATTACATGTGAGATAATATCATACTATCTTTCCACGCAAAAATTCATGAATGGACATGCAGATCTGCTCAATATAATCCAAATACAAAGTAATCATTTTCCAACAATGTTCCATTGCCGGACAGCCGTAGAGATATACTTATACACTATTAAACAAATAAATTCATTATTTAGCAGTTGAAGATGGTTTAACGGGGTCCGACACTTGCAAACGTTTAAAAATCGTAAAAGCGGTTTTAAAAAAGCTTGTCTTGGTTCTATATAAAGATTACAAAAAAACATAAAATGCAAGGTACACTGGACTGACTTTGAATCGCATGGGCACAATTCCAAGTTGGCATCACAATGTGTGTCACGTGGGTATGACACCAATAAATAGGAAGTACCCATCCTAAATCTTATCAAGTAAAACATTTTAGTGTGACTAAAATAAAAGGAGAGGTACGGTGCAATGCCAGGTTAACAAATCAGTAATGGGTGGTCGACAACCTTTTTTTTACCCCTCTCCAGGTTATCTCCAGGTTATCTCTAGCTGAGTACAGGTGGGTTAAAATTATTTTTTTCAACCTGGCCCTTGGTATTTTGGCTATATTACTAGGGCTTTCGAGGCAATCTGGAAGTCTCAGTTTCTCCAAAAAGTCACTAATATAAGAAATCCAATGGATTTTCCTGAAATGATCCAATTTTAAACGATCTAGAACCAGGGCATGGTTCAGGGCTGCTTCTTCCGTCGCCCAAATACTATGCCATAACATTAAAGGGGCCCATTTTATACAAAATGACAATGGGATCACGCCCAATTCACTATGGCAAATGGTGGCAGCAGTTCTTGTGGGAACTGTCAGAAGTTGTTTCATGAATGTGTGCTCTGCCCTCTGTAGACCCTGTAGACCATGTTACATGGGCCCCAAATTCTAGCGCCATACAAAATAACGGCACACGTGCAGGCTTTATAAATGTCGATGATTGCTTTGATTGGTCTGGAGCCTAGTTTTTTGGTTAATCTAAAAATGGCCTCCACATTTTTGTTAAAGCCCCTGATCTTGGCCTCAACTAGATGTCCCCAGGAACTTCTCTGATCGAACAAGATCCCTAAATAGGAAAGGGTCATCATATAGGGCAATTTTTCATTTGTTATGTAGCATGTCTTTAAAATCTTGGGCAATTTTCCCACCACCATAATCTGTGACTTTGCTACATTTGTTTTTAATCCAAAATCATTCATAAAGCTGTTAAAACTATTTGAAAGCCGCTGCAGCGCCACCCCAGTTCTGGACCACAATACGCAGTCATCCGCGTACAATAGCGCTGGTAATGACTTGTGACCCACCAGCGGCACGTCCACATTCCCCTTCTTGATTTGACTCTCTAAATCGTTTATACATTAAAAAAATAGAAAGAGAGCCAGGACGCAGCCCTGATGTACCCCACGATCCATCCTTAGTGGACCAGTGAGTTCGCCACCTGCCCCATATCGTACTCTCCCCACCACTTTCTTGTTCATGGCCGCCAGGAAGTGCAATGATGGGCGGGTCAATGCCCATGGTCAGCATTTTTTTCCATAGCCTGCCTCTCTGCACCCAGTCAAAGGCAGACGTCAGGTCCATGATTCCAAGTTATAAGGATCCAGGCCTAGCTAATGTGTATTTGCCTATCACCAAGTGCAGATTGAGGCACTGTTCAACTCTACCTAGTCCACTCCTGAAACCGTATTGAATGTCAGAGAAACTGGCACTTTCTGACACCCAATCCTTCAGTCTCTAGAGTATTACACAGCCCATGATCTTGCAGGTACAGTCGATCAGAGATATTGGCCTGTAACATTTGGGGTCCGACCTGTCACCCTTTTTGAAGATGGGGACTATAGTCACTATTCTCCATGATTCAGGTGGCCCCTGGGCTGCATAGCATTAAAAGATGTTTGTTAACAAGCGGAGCCACAATGACGTATTGGCCATAAACAAATCCGTGGGGACACCGTCAGGGCCCAACGCTTTATTCTTTACAGTGTGAAATAGAGTCTGAACTACTATTGACGGTGGTGCAAGGGTTGATGCCCATACTGTAAATCAGTAGTGAAATGTGGGTCACTACCGATTTTATAGAGGCCTGAAAATGTTTTACCCAGGTGTCGGCATGATTGTGGCATCTATGCTTCCATTGCTGGTGCTGTTAAAATAGTCCTGGTTTACAATGAGCCAGAGTTTAGAGTTCTTGCTCCTGCATGCTACATGAAGTTGCTCCCAGGCATCTTGCCTGATTTCTTTTTTTACGTTTTTCTATTGCCTGCATGTAGTCGAATCATGCCTTTTTTTACCTTTAAATTATTATGTGAGCATGTACATTGACTGTCAAACCATCTTGTATTTCTCCTAGGACCTTCTCTTTGTTCCTTGGTCAATGCCACCTTTATTGTTTCTGATATGGCTTTGAATGATTTTATCATGACTTGGGGATTTAGGCTATCTTCCAGGTAAGTTAAGACCTGTGTTAAGTTGGTTTTTATAATCTGGTTTAAAACCAGGTCAGGATCTAGAGTGCATCACTTCCTCAACAACCCATTATTTTTATCATGGATCAACGGAGACAACCTTTTGGGGGTAGATGGATCATCCAATTGTCTCTCAAACTTCAGAATTAAAGGGTTGTGATCACTAAAGCAATTTTTATATATGAAAAAGTCACAACTGTGTGTTAAAATAATCAGACAATGCAATAAAATCAATTAAAGTGCCATTGCCTTTCCCAACATGTGATACTAAATTGTGGCCTCCCCCTTCAGTAAGATCAATGGCTAAAAAAAGAGAATATTTTGACAATAATGAATTAAAAATATCCCTGCAAGGGTTATGATAAAAATGGCAACCCTCATCAGAATCCCGCCAACTAAACAGCATGCTGAATGTTTGAGAGGGAACATAGTTTACAGTTAAAATCACCACTCCAAAATACCACGAAGTCCGTATTTATCTCCTCAAAGTGCTTAGAGAGTGCCACTTCCAATTCTTGGCAATTCTAGTATTTGTGTGATTGAAATTATCATGATAAAAATTCACGACAACCATAGTCATATTTTTCCTCGGCAAGATGTTAATTATCTGAAAATGGGGTGAGTCAAGCAATGCTATTTCTAGTCTGCCATTCAATGTTGTGGAAACCAGAATTAGTAGGCCCCATTTATCATGACCACCCAACTATATTTTCGAACAAAATCAAGCCATTCTTTAGACTCGAGTTTGGTACGTAGACCAGCAACATTTCAGAAAAGGCTACCATGCTTAAGCATATTATTTAAACTGCCATGCCTTCTCTTTGTATAGATGTCAGCCATGTCTGCTAATGTTGCAGTGAGACCCAGCCCGCGGGACTATGATGCGTTACATTGCACTAAAGAAGTGTGTGGAAAGTCAGACTGATTCGGGCTGGGTATCTCTTGCATATTAGGAAAGATTAAATTATCCTGGTGACACACTTGAGCAGAAAGTGTCACACCTTGAATTTCTTTATTCGCAGATGAAGTACAAATCACTTAACCCATTCATGGGAAAAGATGATATAATATCCACCCCACATTTCTCAGGATGAGAGAATATATATTTAAAATTTGATTCATTTACATCAGACGCATCTAGTGCATGAGGTTTAAGTCAGTCCACCTGGTCTAAAGGAGAAAAGTAGTTAAAAGGTGGGATTGCAAATGTAGGCGGCAATTTAACAGATTGGGGCCCAAACCATTTGTTTGTCTGCGGTTTATAAAAGTACCCTAGTGGTACTGCTTCAATTGGGTCCGTTGCGGTACTGATCAAGGGGAGCCTGTTCATGAGGCAGCTTACTAACGATTTGTCGCTAAAGTTAACAACAATACAGTCCCTTGAATCAGTTTTTGCTTGTGAGCCCACCCATGAAACACGTTCAACATTAATTATGCTGTGGTACAAGCCGTCGCTACATCTCCAATCGACTGGTTTTGCCAGCCGATGTCCTGTTTTGTTTTTGAGATGCCTCAAGTCCTCCTCTTTATTAGTTGGTAATGGGGGGACATTTTTAAGAACAATGACAAATAGAGTTGCTTCTGGAGGGAGGTGGAGTGTTCTCTGGGCATTTTTGCGACTGCCAACAGTATTTATATCATAGTTGTTGTTAATGGGCTCCCTTTGTATGGTTGTTACACGTGTCCTAACAATGCCTGTCGTGGTGATGTCTCCTGTTATCGGTACAGATTGTTGTGTGGCAGACTGTGAGACCTGAGAGATATTGCTGGGGGGATTATGTGATGGGGGCACCCGAGGGAGAGATGCTACCTACGATGTGTCAGAAGTGAAATTTGTAGAAGTGTTTGAGTTAGTTGTTTGACCAGAGATTTTCTTCAAAACGCTGGAGCCAGTTAATATTTTTAAAGACACATCGATACTATTTAATACCCTAACAAGTGGTTCGATGATTGACTTAATGATGGCTTCCAGTGCGGAATGTGTGATAAGCGCAGGGTTACAAGTATGATCAGTGTCATTTAAACCCATAGTAGTGACGGTAGCAGTAGCAGTTTCCGTGTTTGGTCCCTTGGAACTCTTCTTTGAAGAGGAACCATGGATTTACTACGAGTTGACAAGGGCTGCGCATCTCTCTTGGCCTTATTGCATGCTTTCGATTTTTGGGTGGAGGGGGGAGCATAAGGTATCCAATAACTCCCCCTGTCGATGGTTACTAATGTTAGTAGTGTTAGTAGAGTTGGCTTCATTCTTGAGTTTATTTGGACCATTAGATGCTGTGGTCCCTGCTCCCGCTTCTTTCCCCTTATTTTCGTCATTGCCATCATCATCAACTAGCTCGGTGACTAGATTAATCTGGGGGCTGTTCACTCTTGGGGTGGTATTTTCTAAGGCTCTCTGAGTCGCCCCCAATCTCTCCTCCACAGACTCAATTTCATTTGATATTGCCCCCATTGCTGTGGTCAGGAAGCTGGTGATAGATGTGGTCAAAGGACGACCCCCTGCAGTAGTCATGGCATTCTTTCGCTTTCCCATCACCTTACCTTTTTCAAATGTGAGCGGGGAAGATTACCAAGCTGGATGAGCAGAAGATGCCTCTAAATAGTAGTAGTGGCTGTGTAGGCATGAGGGGCGAGGCTACTACCCCACTAAGCGGTGGTTCCAGAACCTGTAGAAAATATATGCGCGAGAGAAGGCAAATGGCCTGTTGCTTCTCAGGGCCTAATCCACTTTTAGCAGCCCCAGAACATCACTGACCTCAATCCGCAAGAACAAGGGGCCAAATTAATTCATGGAGCAAGACCCCTCATGGGGGCCACATCCGAGTAGCGGTCCAAGCTGTGTGCTCTAGGCGATGAAGAAGATCGAGGAGGGGGGTAACAAGTCCTGCCCTCCTTCACACCCCCACAAGAGACTGCACCAGAGTCCTGCGTCCCAGGTGTGCACAGTGCAGAGTGCAGAGGGCAGTGCAGCCACTCCACAAATGTAACAAAGGCCCAAAGCAGCAGGTCAGGACCTCACTCACCAGGCAGCCAGAGGAACTGCAGCCTCGGGGCCTTCAATGTCGCCATGTCACAAGCAGGGATCCTAGCTTCGGAACATCATCCATGGACAAAGGATGCCCTTGGGGGCCCACAGCATCATGCAGGGAGGCCCCTCAGGGTCCCAGCAGCATGTAGAGCCGGCGGCGGAGAACTGCAAGAGAGTGTTGCGGCCGCACAGGCCTCGCGGTGGTAGCCTTTGGCGCCGCTAGTGCCAATCACAAGATGGTGCCTCATTCTTCGCCCTGACTAACGGGCGGGTGCTGCAAACACAATTCCGTAAATTGCCAGCCACAGGTCGCTGGCCACTCACCACAAGAGCCCTCCACCACAGGCAGTACAGGGGTCTCCAGACCAGAGCGGGATGACCCAGGGGAGGCACAGGCTCACCCGTCACCCAGAATCCGTGCGGCAAGATGGCGGCTGCTAAGAACTGGACACTAACATTTCAAATACACACTACATAGCATGTGGTATGTAGTCCTTGAAAACCAGACCCATTACCATCAAAGGGAAGGTGATCTCTAGGGTGGCTACCTACCCATATTCGGGGGTTCCTTTTGACCCACAGAATAAATGGACGCCTTGTCAGATAATCGCTATAAGCGATTCCACCAAGCATGTGGAACCACGCATGTCAGGTAGCATTGCAGGTAACACACCCACAATTGGAGCATTGGCTGAGTGGCAGTCCACTCCAACCACTGATTCTGTATATTTATTTTTCCCTCTCTATGATTGAGTATTTTTGTGATATGAGCAATACTACTCATATTTCACCCTGGCCCTGAAAAAAGCTGCCACACCTCTGTGGAGGGTATGAGGCTGAAACATGTCGACCACCACTGCTCTATGACAGATTGAATACCCTCTTATCATAGTACTGCTTTTAACCCTGACTTTCGGACAACCCAATAAAGCTATACTGTGGAGTTAGTTTAACTCACACACAATTCTTTTCATTTTCTGTTACTCACCACACCCTGCTCATCTACAGATTTTAGGATACCTCTCTCTAACATTAAACACCTCCCTGAGCTCCTCCCTCTCAGAGAGGGGCATGTAGCCAACATTACGACTAGGTTTGCAATGCAAGGACGTTACCCTATGATGAAGCATGCCACCTATGGGGGTGAGGGAAACCATCTTGTAAAAAGGATACTCCAGTACTCCTCCACAAGCATCCAGACCCAGGGGCCTATTTGCAGTTTTTGGTTTTGATAAAGGGGATTCATCCCCTGTTGGTCTTTAAATCTCCTCAGGCCCTCTTTTTGTGTTTGACTATTAATGTACTGCCACTGCTGTTATCTCAGGCTAGTCTGATGTCATCAAAGGCACAAAAAAGTCAATCTCTGTGCCATGAGCCAGAAGAAACTTGTAATAGGCTGGATCAAGAACTTCTGTCTCTCCAGGAAATGATACCGTTGATTGTTACCTTGTTTTTTCAAGGCTTTAGGCTTGTAGGGTGAGAAGAAAAATGTGACAGTAGGTTTTAATTCCACCAGAATTGTCTTTTTCTACAAGGGTATGAGGTAGCTTTATGAGACAAATGGGAATCAGTTGTGGCTGGCATGGCTCACGGGTGGGTGGTGCGGGGGTCCCGTAGGGAGGTCGTGGAGGGGGGATTATAAAAAATTAACGTTACCTTTCCGCCAGCTGGGTCCTGCGTCTTCACTGCTCCTGCTCTCCTGCTATCCAGCCTCTGGCAGGAAAAGGAAGCAGGCACCAGGCTCCCTTCCCTAGGTCAATCTCAACGCTGCAAACAGCATTGCAATTGCTCGGGGCGCCCCTCAGATATGGGCTTATGGAGAGGCCATCTTCTCCATACAGGCTGCAATGCAGCCTATATGGAGAAGAGCAGAGTGCGCATGACTGGTTTGGGCGGGCCCAGGGGGGCGACCAAACAGTCTTTGCGCACTCTGGAGTGGGCAGGCACACTATTCCTCACCTGCCCTTGTTGCAGCGCAGAAAGCCCACCTTCCTGCCCAGAACCAAACTTACAATGGTAATAACTGGAAGAAATGGTAATAACTGTGCGATATCAGTGGGGAGAACCTCCTCTGCCCTAGTGGAGGAGCCGCCCCTGATGGGAATGCATGCAGTCGAAAATGAAGCAATTGAGGTTGAGGGAGAAGTTCAGTATCAAAATATATGAGACTTTATTAAATGAGCCAGGAGCAAGGATCGTGGGGAAACCAAATTTAATGGAGGTAAATTCTTGATCATATCCACTAAAGAGAGTGGCTAGGAGGAAACTTTGGAGTCAAGGAAGAGATTAGGGTGAGAGAAGATCAAGTATGAAGCAAGGGGAGAAGGGATTGCGTATATATTTTCAGGTTTGAAATAAAAAGAAGAGGGAAAGCCCTTTGCAGCGAAGGGGAAGTAGTTCATTTTTTACAGATATGGCCACTATAATTATGTGTGATATAAAAGATGAATTTGAGAGTATTAGGAGATTAGCACTGTTTGTAACAAAGGCTATGTAGCACAAAATATGGCTTTTTATAGACTGACTCTTCACTCAGGCAGATATATTGCTTTAGCTGTCAAATCACATTTTACATCCAGACACATTCGTGCCCTTAACAGTCTGATTTCATACTGCCTAGACTGGGGCAGAAGTGCATGATCTTTAAAAATTGATACGTTCGTGTGAAGAATGACATCCATGGCCATTTGTCAGAAGCGGAAAGGTAGGGGATTACTTTATGGAATGGGTACCAATAATCTGGACCATCACTAAAAGGTAGTGGCATTGGTTGAAGGAGAGCTGGTGTCAGAGTTGTATCAATAGCTAGGAGAATGGTACAGTGAACATATGTGATGCACTGGCAAACTAACAGTTACAATAACAATATTTGCTGTATAGTGGTTGACAACAAGCACATGACAGAAGTTTTTGTATGCACAGATGGGGAATTTGTCTGAGCATACATCGGCTATTCCTGCAATGCACCATGACTACACAACGTACATTTATATCTCCAGGTATTCCAAAGGCAGCATGAGGGAGTATAATAGCCGGCCATATAGTGGGTGATTGCACATATGGGTCAGATATTGCCAATATATGCCCAGGGAATAAGGCTACAAATTGTGAAGTCTTTCCCAACTCTTAAACTCTACCTGTAATGCCTTCAATGTTCATTTTAATTTTAGAAGGTTTGAAGAGATCGGGCTAAATATACAGAGGGAACCTAAAAAGCAGCAATATGCATGCGCCTCATGGGTGTTTTTTCACTTTATTTCAATAACTAGCAGCCCGTCCCGACGTTGTCCGGGTATGAAATAGAATGTGTGTAATGTGTGTATTCAGATATGGTCATTCGCATGTTCCCCCGCTTGAGGCCCAGCTGCAGCCCTGGTTGATGTTAGCAGGCGCGTGTCCCCGTGCTTGAGGCCCAGCTGCAGCCCTGGTTCATGTTAGCAGGTGCATGTAATTAGTGTAGTGATCCGCCGCCTGAGCCCGGCTACAGCCCTGGCTGTTTGCAGGCGCGTGTAATTTGGTTTAATGTGATAGTTCAGTAACAGCGCGCATGAGAGGCTGCAGTAATTGTCCCCGCAGACACGCTCAGTCGCGTGTGCCCCCGCTTGAGGGACAGCGGCGACCGTCTAACAATTAGAATTGTGTAAGTCTTGAATGATTGTTTCCCGCTGTTCTTATTTTTTTATGACCCACTCCAACGCTCTTCGGCCCGAGTGCTTTTTAGACGCACCCAGGCCAAGCCACACACTGCGTTCGGCCCTTTCAGACGCACCCAGGCCAAGGCACACACTGCATTCGGCACCCCCAGTATGTGTGAGACAACGGGCAGTCCCCCAAGGGAGTCTTGCGAATGGTTACTTACCACGCTTTGAGGTGAACGCCTTTGTGACGCCCCCAGCACACGGCCACAGCAGACGATCTGATTAATGTACGACCCAGATGGCATGAAGGGCGAAACGTACCACACGCCCCCAGCGTTTTTCACGCCCCCCAGCACACGCCCACAGCAGAACGCAGACACGCCCACAAGGGACTACTTTGCTGGCACGGTTCTTTTACCTTTTAAATGTACATGTGGCCGTCTGCATAGCCTATGTCCTTCTGCTGAAACTGCCCTTTCCAACGCTGTATTAGGTGTTGTGATTGGGTCTGTGGTTACTGAGATTACCCGCCTCAAACCATACCCTCCTCAAACCATACATTTTGTCAATTTAAAGAGATGATACAGTTGTGATACTGTTGGTTTATATGATACCTGAATGTGCCTGTGCTTTCACTTCAAAGGTTATGGTAGGTGGATGTGCTGCATTTGCTGGCCTGGTAGTTAAATGCACCGAGGAAAATTGATCATTATTCCAGATCACTTTGTCACAGGGATATGGTCGGAAACTAAAAATATATACATTAACATGGATACCTATCTTTGAACCTGCATCTTTGATACACCATAAGCCAAGGGCTGGAATCTCACGTGTATTAAGAACTTGAAATTACACCGTTTTACGTTTGTTACAATAATAAAAATTGTTCCACCCAAAATAAGGTTAGTTGCCTTGGTGTTTTACAAGTGGTTGGCATCTCTTTATAATTGTCTTATACAAGAGTGGGTGCTGGCCAATTCGGGGGAGGGGGGTGTTGGGGGTGCCTAATCCTGTGCAGTGAATCAATACATTGTACTCCAGGACATGAACCACTTACCATTATAAATGACATAGGCCGAGATGCATCAAACAAAAATCCGCTTGCAAAGGGGCAGATTCTCAGAATCTGCCCCTTTGCGACCGGTATTTTTGCATTTGGGATGCATCATCCAAATGCAAAAATCGCAAATTGAGAATTCGCTAAATTGCGATTAATTGCATTTAGGGAATCTCAAATTGAGATTCCTTAAATGCAATGCATGAAAGTTTTAAAAATAGTGAATTCGCTAATAGGGCACACAAATTACCATGAAGTACAACTTCATGGTAATTTGCAAAAACCTGGAAAAATGCACTAAAGTGCATTTTTCAAACTTTCATGTTGCACACACACATGCCCTTAGGGCATTGTGTGCGCAACATATGTGCACAGATCAATTTCAGGGATGCAACAGGGTGTCCTTTGGACACCACTGCACCCTTGATATCGCAATCTCAATTTGCGATTCGCTAATTGCGATTTGCAAATTGAGATTGTCTTCCCATTCATTCCTATGGGCCTCTAGGCCCATAGGAATGAATGGGGAGGTATTCCTTAATTGAGACTCGAAATTTGCGAGTCGCAATTAAGGAATTCTACGAAATAGCTATTTTTTTAGTGATTTCTTGATGCATTCCATTTTGCTATTCCTTAATAGCTAATCTGTATTTTTCGCTATTAAGGAATTGCACAATGGGTTGTTGATGCATCTGGGGGATAGAGCTTAAAGGGTTGAAATATTGTGGCCTGAATTCCTCGCTTCAAACCCGGTACAAGCTAGACAGGCAGGCAGGCAGGCAGGCAGGCAGACAGACAGACAGACAGACAGACAGACAGACAGACAGACAGACAGACAGACAGACAGACAGACAGACAGACAGACAGACAGACAGACAGACAGACAGACAGACAGACAGATAGACAGATAGATAGATAGATAGATAGATAGATAGATAGATAGATAGATAGATAGATAGATAGATAGATAGATAGATAGATAGATAGATAGATAGATAGATAGATAGATAGATAGATAGATAGATAGATAGATAGATAGATAGATAGATAGATAGATATGCAAGCTATAGTGAAATTGGTTTTGTTGGCAGTCTGGTGCATTGGAATAAGTTTTGACAATATAAAGGGCACTTATGGAAAAAAGTGAAGCCTAATTCTAGGGATGTATGCTGAGTGCCGTCACATGTACCATATGGTGGACAAATATGCATGTTTTCAGTTTTCTATCTTTTTGCTGATTTGCAAACCATGTAAATGTAGGTTGCACAGAGGCAGCTCCGGCTGCAAGAGTGTGTTGTTAAAAAACATGTAATCATGCTACTTGGATAGCTTATTGCACTCGTGTTAGCCAAAGGCCTTTATTATCTAAACAAAAACTCTGTAAGACAATCAGAGATGGAGGAAGGAAGAAAGGGTTCTGACGGGGCGAGGTGGGAGGAAGGGCGGCGAATATAAATATATTTGTAAACAGACATGGGAGTGTGAATGGGGTCGAGCCTGGAAGTAAAACACAGCCCAAAACTGGTCAACGTGATGCTGCCGTGGCGTCCTGAACTCCCAGTCCCCAAAGGGAACGGGTGATTAATGCTGAAACCAAATGCATACCCCCCGTACCTGACCCTAATCTCATCAAATCCTGCTGCCACCATCTGCTGTTTTTAATTCCTCAGCAATATTTGTGCTCGCCGCCCCCCTCCGCCCCCACCGCCGCCACCTCTACAAAGAGAGGGAGAAAAATGCCCCCTCTTTATGAATGGTGTGATCTGGTTGTGCGAGCTGAACACTGGCCAGGAGGCATCTGTTGCTTATAGTCCTCGGAGCATCTGCTGCTATTTCTCACTTTTCCCAGCATGCTGTGAGATATGGTTTCTCCCAAAGGTGGCCTTTGTGCGCGCATTGTCAATTCCATCATTGTCTCTGACAGCCCGTTCCCACGATGCGGGGGCAGTTACTTGCCACACTGCCGAACCTGCCTGCTGCCTGTCGGTAATCTAAGAAATAATGCGATTGCGTTATGTGCTTAATGCTTTCCTAAGCATCGGGCTAGAGGGCTTCCAGTGTAAGAGATACACTCAAAATCTATTTATGTGTTCTCTCTCTCACACACGCACACACTTTCGCTCATATTTATTTGCTTTAGACCCTCTCCTACGGCTCATTTAAGAATCTCCGGGTCTCACGCCCGTGCGCTTTCACTATCGTCCTTTCTTTCTTCAGTTGTCCCTCTCTCTCTTCCACTCTAACCACTCCCCTCCTATTTTTCTTTCCCCCCTTCCCTCTGTGGCTCTTTTCACCTCCTGCCTGAATCTGCCACCTCCCTATTTTTCCTTCTCTTAGTCTATCATCTTTCTTTGTTTCTTTGTTTATTTATTCGTTTACTTTTTTTCCCTTTTTTCGTTTTCTTTCTTTCTTTTTCTTTCTTTCTTTCTCTTTCTTTCTTTCTTTCTTTCTTTCTTTTTCTTTCTTTCTTTCTTTCTTCATTTCTTTCTTTCCTTTTCCCCACCCAGGGGTTTATTTAATACTCTACGCCGTTTATTCTCCTACTGCCCCCTCTCCTCGTCATCTCTGTACCACCTATTACATTCACTGGAGTTATTAATTACTGAAAAAATAAGTGCCGAGATGCATTTCTCCTCTCAAACATCCCACCCAGTGCCAATGGGAGGACGCAGAATTGATTCGTTGTTTATCAACTGGTTCCTGTCACGACTGTCGAGCGCCGTCCCGGTAGTTTATGTGTGTGTGTGTGAATGTGTGAGTGATGTTCACACCCTCTGCTAGTGGCGTACAGGGGAAGGCGGCTCCTGGGCACCCTGTAGGCGTCCCAAGCTGTCATCAGTCCTTGTCCCTGTGTCAGCCGGTTCAGTACTCTTCGTTGACGCCCCAGGGCTGAGTGAGAGAGGCTTGAAGGCGGCAGAGGCCCAAGTCCCCAGAGAGCAAGGATGGGCCCCAGCCGCTACAGCTTCCCCATCACGGATCTCAGAGAAGAGCAACATATGAAGCAAACAAAACACAAGTATTGACCTTGCAGCCAGTAGGGTCTTGTGGGTGCAATGGGCACTAACGCTAGCAAGGACAATGCAGCCCCCTCTAGCCATAGATGGGTTAGGTGTTAAAAAGCAGTCATAGCGGCCTGGGGTGCAGTGGGCCACATACTCCCTTGAGCCTGGTGTCACTGCACCTCCTGCACTGATGATTGAAGCGTTCCTGTCTGCAGCTCAGCGCACCCGCACCCTGGAAATGTTAGTGAGGCCTGGGGCCCAATTAGCTCAAAAAGGATAAAATTAACCCTGATTGAATTCTTTTTGAACTGGCAGGAAAGTGCAGAAATAAGATTTTCTCAAAATGTACATATTTAATATTAGCCTCAGCCAGCAAGCTTTGTTTCGTTCATGCCAATGTAAATGTTCGTGGCTAGAGCCTCATACTCTCATTAGAGTTGAGGCTTAGCATGAACGTCAATTCGCCAAATTGCCAGGGGTAATGGAATCCCTCCTGAACCAATGACATCATAGGAAGTGACATCATATGATCTCCCAGGAAATCATTTCACATGACCTTAATCCTGAAGACAACACAATAATAGACTTGCCTGACATTAAGAACTCTCTTATGCAAACAGTTATTAACATATCGTATTCCTTATCATAATTAATGCTTTTTCGCTATGATCACTTGTAATGCATTACCACCCATTCTAAGCACAGAGGTGGAGATTTTATTCAAACATATTTTACATGTTTTACAGTAATGAAAAATTTGAAACATGTTGTTTATATTTTACGTCATATTTAAATGTAATCAAGAGAGTGCATTCCACTGTCGAATGCATTTGTTTATTGAATTCAAGTTTAAAGTTCCAGGTCCCAGTGGGAGCTGCAGAATGTGAATTATGCTCACCAAGGCACCTTTTACTTTCTGTACTTGCCATTGCCTTTGCAAACATTGAAGCCAAAGGCAGTACCAAGGGTCACAAAGGGCAAGCCAGGAGTCTCAGATGTTTTCCAGATTTTGTGATTTCTCCACATCAGGTCTTGGGGCGTTTTGTGTCATGTGTGCTAGGCCGAGCCACCACAAGTGGGATACCATTTTTATCGGGAGATGGGTGGAAGTGCTGGGTGGCAGGATATTTGTGAATGTCCCCCACATTCTGGACTTTTCTGTCACTGAAATGTAGGGGAAATGTGTGTGTTTTTGCCTATGTTTCAGATTTGAAGGGCACGGTGGGTAACATCATGTTGTGAGATCCATGCAACCCAGACCACCCCGTACTCCAGTGAGTATCTCATTTTCAGAACTGCATGTGTTTGGTTGGTTTCACTAGGTGCTAGACAAGTTTGGGCACAAATTCTGCAGTTTCCCATTGTAAAAAAGAAGGATCAATTTTGATTGGTGAAATGGGATGTCTCCATGTCTCATTTTGGGGTGTTTTGGATCACAGGTGCTAGTCCCAGCCACACACATGTGGTACAATTGTTATCAGGACAAGTTTATATATACTAGCTTGTATGAGGTTCGTGGATCCCAATAGGTTCAGGAACTATGTCTGACAGAAATGTGAAGAGAATGTGCGTATTTTAGTCAAAGGTTGCAATTTGCAAGCCCTTATGGGTAAGAAAACTTCAAGGGAACCACACAAGTCAGACCACCCTGGACTC
Source organism: Lissotriton helveticus (assembly GCF_964261635.1). Lineage (NCBI taxonomy): Eukaryota > Metazoa > Chordata > Amphibia > Caudata > Salamandridae > Lissotriton > Lissotriton helveticus. The sequence continues at coordinate 1,352,879,265 of NC_136067.1, forward strand.
CCCTGTGTGTCTAGTTTACAGAAATGTCTAGGGTTGTAGTTTTTCCTGGGTGGCAACAGAGCTCAGGTCCAAGTTCCACAACTACCTGCATTTCCAAACCAGGTCATTTTTCTCTCATATTTTTTAATTTCTCCACATCACCACTTGGAACATTTTGTGCTGCATGGCCTAGGCCCCACTGCACAAGCTGGGTACCATTTCTACCAGGAGGGATGTGGAAACATTTGGGGATCGCCACAGAATCTGAAACATTCTCTCACAGAAATTTGAGGAAAAGGTATTTTTTTGCCTAAGTTTGTGATTTGAACGACTTATGGTATGAAACGTTCAAGGGAGCGATACAAGTCATATCACCCTGGATTCACCTGGGTGTCTAGTTTTCAGTAATGTTTGGGTTTGGTAGGTTTCTCTGTGTGGCCCAAAATCCACACCTACTCACTTCACTAAAAAATGGTTGGTTTTGAGTGGAAAAATGTGATTTGCTCATGTTGAGTTTTGGGGCTTTTCTTGTTGTTGGTTGTGGGAGGGATGAGCGGAAGAAGAAGCAGGGAGGCTGAATGTGTTTAATCTTGCCAGATTAATATTGAGTATAGTCAATGATGTTCTTAACAAGGCTAGTGATTTTCTGCTTGGAACCTTCAGTTTATCCTTCTTTCCTTTAGGTTGTTGTCTTCTTCTTCCAGGAGGGGGGTTACTCCGGAGCTTCGAGAAAAAGAAGAGGTGGTGGTAAGTATGAAGGTTATGTAGGGTATTTTCAGGATAGAATCCTTCACCACACCCAAGTGGGATTTGAGAGATGATAAAGAAAAACGGGGTGTCAGGCTAGGTATTCTCACAAGTTCTGACTTTATAAATATAACCCATTGGCTTCAAGACCAAGAGGAGGTGTGAGGGAAATTATAGAGTTTCAAAAAGAAGGAACAAAAAACTGTGATTCTACCACTTGCCCCTATCTCACTCTCGCTCTTGGTGTTCTAACCCAGGTGATATGCATTTGATTCCTTTCAACAGGCCAGATTGTACTGGGTTAAGAGGATCTTAGGGTACACCTATATGGCCTATGTTTTAACCGACTGACGTACATCTGGATTCCTGATTTCCCTTATAACCCAGCTGTTCTCTTTCTTTTGGGCGTTCCACCCCACCCCCTCAGGGCACGTACTGTAACTACTGTGTTCTTTTACTCACACAAACAAAAAAAAGCCAAAACCAACAACAGAAAAAAGAGGACCCCTACCTCTAGGTAACCCAACCCTTCCCTTCAATGCACTTCCCTGTTTTGGGTACGTACCGCGGATGCTGCAACTCTCCCGAGTTGCGGCGGCATATAGGCGTTCTCCGCGGGTGTCCACCACTCTTCACTCCAGCTCTTGCGGTCTTCTTCGTCTTCATTCCTTTTTGGTAGCTCCCTCAGTCTGTCCCTCTCCAGCGTCTGACCGCATCTTCCTGAGCTCGGTGTTTCTAGCGTCTTCCGAGTTCCTCGGGCTCCAACCTTCATCTTCTTCTCTCTCGCCTTGTGGTAGGGTGGTGGCCTTTTCACCCAGGTCTGGGCTTTCTAATTGGTTCCCCATCCGGGAAGGTCCTTTAAAGTTCTGGGTAGAGCAAGGAAAGTCTGTTTTAAATTTTTTAGCCCTTTCTTTGTTTTCTTTCCACGTGCGGCGTTGCAGGCTATCACAGGAGGGGCATGGTAACTGCGGAAAAGAAGGTGAGTCTGTCAGTTTTTTCTCTAGGGTAGTCTTCTCTTCATCACATCCCCCTTCCCTAACTTTCTTGCTGGCAAGAAATGATGCTAGAGGATATCTGACAGATAGTCACCAATACCCAGATCGTTTCCTTTCCTATTGTAGGTTGTAAATCAGAAGGGTTGCAAGGCTAGAAAGCATCGTAATATTTTGTCATTGTGCCCCTTATTATGTGAGAGTCATTCCAGAGGATCATGATTGGTATACTGGGTAAATTCCCTACCTTCAAGGTAAAATACCTTAGTGTTTCAATGGCCCACTTGATGGCTAAGGCTTCCTTTTCCACCACTGCATTTCCTTTTGCCAGTGGATATAACTTTTGGCTGATGTAAATAATGGGTCTCTCCTGTCCCTGGAGTCCAACTGGGATAATATGGCCCCTAAACCATTCCTAGAAGCATCAGTTTGTAGGATAAATGGTTTGGTATAATCAGGACTTAGCAGGATGGGTTTTGAAGAACGGGCCCGCTTTCGGTGTTGGAAAGAATGGAGGGGCATGGAAGAAGGATGCCAAAGATTTTTTTCTGACTGTACATTCTTTTTTAACAGGTCTGGTAAGGGGGCAGCCACTTGGGAAACGTTTGGGATAAATCTTCTATATTATCTTAAGATACCCCAAAAGGCTCTAAGATCTTTTCTGGTTTTTTTGGAAAGGTAGTCCTGGGGGAACAAGATGGCTGGTTGAAGACGCCACAGAGATGCAGCTTGGTTGGAGGCTCCCTGCTCCTATGAGAAACTTAAAGGTCTACCCTATTGTACAATTACAGTCATAGTTTAAAGATTGCAGATTGAAAGGAGAGGAAAAGGAAAAAAGAACGAAGGAGAACGAAGAATACAAGAAGAACAATCCACCTTGTATTGCTGCAGCGGATGTGGTGTTTCTCCCGAGGACGGCTCGGTGGTTGTTGTTGACCGCTCGATTTCCAATCCAGCATCTGCTCGGCGGTTTAGGGCTCGGCTGGTCGGGTCTCACATTGCTGGCTGCTCCGACTGCTCCTGCGGAGACACTGCTGCTGCCCGACTCGGCAACTACGGGGGCAGCGACTCGAGCTGGTATGGCGCCTAAGAATGTCCCCAGGGTGACTCGTGCTGGAAAAAATGCAGTAATTGAATCAGCTTCTGTCATCGAGGGAGCGGATATCACGGTTGTAACGGCTGCAATGGTGGCAGCGGCTGCAACCACACCGGCATCATCTTCTTCTGAGAAAGCCGAGAAACAACCGGGTAAGCAGCTAATACGTGCCCAACAATTTGTTGTCTCAGATACCTCTTCAGCTGCTAATGGGAGGAAGCTGAATGTTGGAAACAATGTTGCTGCTAATAAGAACCTTAGCAACTGTGTGAGGGCAGTCACCATCCCAGACATCGACCTGGCGAAAACTTGCAATGTTGCTAACCCGATTCAGCCTATTAGTAGCTAACCTAATTTTGACTCCCCATCAATTAGGTTGCTTGGTACTACGAAGCAGCCTGCAGCAGATAAAACAATCGCGGACCACAATGTAAGCCTGAGGGGGCAGAAGGATTTAGAGAACCCCGGGAAAGTGAATATCAATGACTCTGGAACTATTGAATGAGTAGAAACATCAGATAAGACAGCTAAATTAGTGCCTAGTTCAAGTTCAAGTTCAAGGATTTGTATAGCGCACTACTCACCCAGAGGGTCTCAAGGCGCTTGGGGAGGGGGATATTATTTATCGAATAGCCAGGTTTTGAGTTCTTTTCTGAAGGGGATGTGGTTCTGTGTAAGGCGGAGGTGAGTGGGGAGTGAGTTCCAGGTCTTGGCTGCCAAATAGGAGAAGGATCTACCTCCCATGGTGGATCTTTGGATACGCGGAACTGCGGCGAGGCCTTGATTGGAGGATCTTAGTTGGCGGGTGGGTGTGTAGAAGGAAAGTCGAGTGTTGAGGCATTCGGGTCCTAGTTTGTAGAGGGCCTTGTGAGCGTGGGTGAGGAGACGGAATGTTATTCTCTTGTTGACGGGAAGCCAGTGGAGGTCTTTCAGGTGGCCGGTGATGTGATCTTGGCGAGGGATGTCCAGAATGAGTCTCGCTGATGCGTTTTGGATGCGTTGGAATTTTTTCTGTAATTTGGCTGTAATTCCGGCGTAGAGGGTGTTTCCGTAGTCTAGTCGACTCGTAACCAGTGCGTGGGTGACAGTCTTTCTTGTTTCGGTGGGGATCCACTGGAAGATGTTTTTGAGCCTACGAAGTACGTTGAAGCAGGAAGATGAGACGGCGTTGACTTGTTTGGTCATCAAGAGTGAGGAGTCTAGGATGAAGCCAAGGTTACGTGCGTGGTCTGTGGGTATGGGTGCTGAGCCCAGATCCGCAGGCCACCATGAGTCATCCCAGGCAGAGGGGGAGGATCCTAGGATTAGCACTTCCGTTTTGTCTGAGTTGAGTTTTAGGCGGCTGTTTTTCATCCAGATGGCTACTTCTTTCATGCCATCGTGAAGATTGGTTTTGGCGGTGTTGGGGTCTTTGGTGAGGGAAAGGATCAGTTGGGTGTCGTCGGCGTAGGAGATGATGTTAAGGTTGTGTTGACGCGTGATGGAAGCGAGTGGACTCATGTAAACGTTGAAGAGGGTGGGACTGAGTGATGATCCTTGCGGTACACCGCAGATGACTTCTGTTGCCTCTGATCTGAACGGGGGAAGTCGGACTTTCTGAGTTCTCCCAGCTAGGAACGAGGTGATCCAGTCTAGGGCTTTTCCTTGTATGCCGATGTTGTTGAGACGTTGTATGAGGGTGCTGTGGCATACCGTGTCGAAGGCGGCGGAGAGGTCGAGTAGGATGAGGGCCACTGTTTCTCCGTTGTCCAGAAGTGTTCGGATGTCGTCTGTTGCGGCGATGAGGGCTGTTTAGGTGCTGTGTTTGGCTCGAAAGCCGGACTGTGAGGTATCGAGGGAGTTATTAGATTCGAGGAAGGCGGCGAGTTGGCTATTGACAGCTTTCTCAATGACTTTGGCCGGGAATGGGAGGAGGGATATGGGGCGGTAGTTTTTAAGTTCGGAGGGGTCTGCAGTTGGTTTCTTCAGGAGGGCGCTGACTTCGGCATGTTTCCAGCTTTCTGGGAAGGTAGCAGAGTTGAAGGAGCAGTTGATGACATCACGGAGATGGGGTGCGATGATGGAGTCAGCTTTGTTGAAGATATGGTGGGGGCATGGGTCGGTTGGCGAGCCAGAATGGATGGAGTTTATCAGGCGGATGGTATCTTCAGTGGAAATTGGGTTCCAGGTACTGATGTTGTTGGAGGGTGGTTTATGTTCTGAGAGGGGTGGAGAGTAATGTTCGTTGGAGCTGTTTCCGAAACTTTTATGAATGTCTGCAATTTTGTTGTAGAAGAAGGAGGATAGTGAATCGCAGAGGTCTTGGGAGGGAGTGATGTCATTTGAGGCTGCGGTGGGGTTGGTGAATTCTTTGACGATGTTGAATAGTTCCTTGCTGTTTTGGGCGTTGTTGTCGAGTCGCTTCTTGAAAGCAGATTTCTTGGTGGATCGAATCAGCTGGTGGTGCTTGCGGGTGGCTGCCTTGAGGGTGGACATGTTGTTGGTGGTTGGGTTTTTTCTCCATGTTTTCTCGAGAGTGTGGCATAGTTTCTTGGATTTCTTAAGGTCATCGTTGAACCAGGGGGCCTTTTTGCTGTTTTGTTTGGTGCGATGGTTTTTCAAGGGTGCTAATTCGTCAGCGCTGTGAGTGATCCATAGATTGAGTTTGATGGCTGCTTCGTTTGGGTCCGATGAGAGGGTGGGTGGATTTTGGTTGAGCGATGTGAGGAGTTGGTCGGTGGTGATTTTGTTCCATTTTCTTCGGGGAATAGGTTGTGGGGGGTTGTGGGTCGAGGTGGTTTTGTAGCTGAAGTGAACACAACTGTGGTCCGTCCAATGGAGGGCTGTGGTGTGATCAAAGGAGATATGTTTGCTGGAGGTGAAGATTGGGTCGAGCGTATGTCCGGCTACATGGGTGGGGGTGTCCACAAGTTGTTTGAGTCCGAGATTGGCCAGGTTGTCAAGAAGGGTGGTGGTGTAGCTGTCGTTATTCTTTTCCAGGTGGAAGTTGAGGTCTCCTAGTAGAATGTAGTTCTCGGATGCGAGGGCATGTGGACTGATGAAGTCAGTGATGTCTTCGCTGAATTGTTTACGGGTTCCTGGAGGTCTGTAGATGAGGGTGCCTCTAAGTGTGGTCCTGGGGTCGGTATGGATCTGGAAGTGGAGGTGTTCGGCGGTTGTGAGGTTATCGTCGGAGTTGGTCGCGATTTTGATGGTGTTCTTATGGACGATGGCGATGCCTCCTCCTGTTTGGATGGGGCGGTCTTTTCGGATGATTTTGTAGTTGTCCGGGATTGCTATGGCGATGTCGGGTGTTGATGACGCGTTCATCCATGTTTCAGTAAGGAAGGCGATGTCCGGTGATGTAGTGTCCAGTAGATCCCAGAGTTCAGTGGCGTGTCTGTGGATCGAGCGGGTGTTCAGCAGGATGCACTTCAGGTGATGGGAGTCGGAGCTGTTTTTGGTGTTAGTGGAAGTGGTATGGGTCTTGATGCTGGTATATTTGCAGGAGTGGCAGGCGAAGGGACCGTGGGTGCGTCCTGGGCCAGCTTCGTAGCATAGCGGTGTGCGTCCGGGGTTAAGAGCTAGAATGGTGGCGGCGGCATATGTAATGCGGGTGGAGTGGGGTTCGCGTGGACCAGGGGGTCTGGCGCTGGGCGCGGTCCAGGCGCGGACGGGCGTAGACGGGCTTACCTTTGGCGCACCTTCGGCGCGGCCGCAGCGCGTGGACGCTGCGCGTAGGTCCATCTGTCTTAAATGGATAGTGGAGGGGGGCGGGGCGTGGGAGGGGCAGCTGGGAGGCGGGGAGCGGGGAGGAGACACGGTCCACGAGTGACCAAACAATCAAAATGGACGGGAGGTAAATGAAAACGAAACACCACCACAATGAAGATCGAAATAAACAAAGCAATGCAGCCCAGAATACAATCAATAAAAATACAAGCAAACGATACCAGGCGCTATTGAAGCTTCGAGGCGCTTCTGAAATGCAGGCGATGATTGTAGCGCGATATCAGAGGCAGGTAATGGGAGTCAGGAGCAATCACTGGGGCAGGCAGTGTGCAATGCAAGCACGTTCAGCAGGAGGAGTGCAGCAGTCAGCCAGAGGGTCGAGGTGGGGAGCGTGGAGGAGCGACCGCTATGGAACTAGTCCAGCTGGTCACAGAGGCGTGTAGGGAGGATTGAGCAACTCTACCAGTGGGTGGGAGGGGCAGCTGGGAGGCGGGGAGCGGGGAGGAGACACGGTCCACGAGTGACCAAACAATCAAAATGGACGGGAGGTAAATGAAAACGAAACACCACCACAATGAAGATCGAAATAAACAAAGCAATGCAACCCAGAATACAATCAATAAAAATACAAGCAAATGATACCAGGCGCTATTGAAGCTTCGAGGCGCTTCTGAAATGCAGGCGATGATTGTAGCGCGATATCAGAGGCAGGTAATGGGAGTCAGGAGCAATCACTGGGGCAGGCAGTGTGCAATGCAAGCACGTTCAGCAGGAGGAGTGCAGCAGTCAGCCAGGGGGTCGAGGTGGGGAGCGTGGAGGAGCGACCGCTATGGAACTAGTCCAGCTGGTCACAGAGGCGTGTAGGGAGGATTGAGCAACTCTACCAGTGGGTGGGAGGGGCAGCTGGGAGGCGGGGAGCGGGGAGGAGACACGGTCCACGAGTGACCAAACAATCAAAATGGACGGGAGGTAAATGAAAACGAAACACCACCACAATGAAGATCGAAATAAACAAAGCAATGCAGCCCAGAATACAATCAATCAAAATACAAGCAAACGATACCAGGCGCTATTGAAGCTTCGAGGCGCTTCTGAAATGCAGGCGATGATTGTAGCGCGATATCAGAGGCAGGTAATGGGAGTCAGGAGCAATCGCTGGGGCAGGCAGTGTGCAATGCAAGCACGTTCAGCAGGAGGAGTGCAGCAGTCAGCCAGGGGGTCGAGGTGGGGAGCGTGGAGAAGCGACCGCTATGGAACTAGTCCAGCTGGTCACAGAGGCGTGTAGGGAGGATTGAGCAACTCTACCAGTGGGTGGGAGGGGCAGCTGGGAGGCGGGGAGCGGGGAGGAGACACGGTCCACGAGTGACCAAACAATCAAAATGGACGGGAGGTAAATGAAAACGAAACACCACCACAATGAAGATCGAAATAAACAAAGCAATGCAGCCCAGAATACAATCAATAAAAATACAAGCAAACGATACCAGGCGCTATTGAAGCTTCGAGGCGCTTCTGAAATGCAGGCGATGATTGTAGCGCGATATCAGAGGCAGGTAATGGGAGTCAGGAGCAATCACTGGGGCAGGCAGTGTGCAATGCAAGCACGTTCAGCAGGAGGAGTGCAGCAGTCAGCCAGGGGGTCGAGGTGGGGAGCGTGGAGGAGCGACCGCTATGGAACTAGTCCAGCTGGTCACAGAGGCGTGTAGGGAGGATTGAGCAACTCTACCAGTGGGTGGGAGGGGCAGCTGGGAGGCGGGGAGCGGGGAGGAGACACGGTCCACGAGTGACCAAACAATCAAAATGGACGGGAGGTAAATGAAAACGAAACACCACCACAATGAAGATCGAAATAAACAAAGCAATGCAGCCCAGAATACAATCAATAAAAATACAAGCAAACGATACCAGGCGCTATTGAAGCTTCGAGGCGCTTCTGAAATGCAGGCGATGATTGTAGCGCGATATCAGAGGCAGGTAATGGGAGTCAGGAGCAATCACTGGGGCAGGCAGTGTGCAATGCAAGCACGTTCAGCAGGAGGAGTGCAGCAGTCAGCCAGGGGGTCGAGGTGGGGAGCGTGGAGGAGCGACCGCTATGGAACTAGTCCAGCTGGTCACAGAGGCGTGTAGGGAGGATTGAACAACTCTACCAGTGGGTGGGAGGGGCAGCTGGGAGGCGGGGAGCGGGGAGGAGACCCGGTCCACGAGTGACCAAACAATCAAAATGGACGGGAGGTAAATGAAAACGAAACACCACCACAATGAAGATCGAAATAAACAAAGCAATGCAGCCCAGAATACAATCAATCAAAATACAAGCAAACGATACCAGGCGCTATTGAAGCTTCGAGGCGCTTCTGAAATGCAGGCGATGATTGTAGCGCGATATCAGAGGCAGGTAATGGGAGTCAGGAGCAATCACTGGGGCAGGCAGTGTGCAATGCAAGCACGTTCAGCAGGAGGAGTGCAGCAGTCAGCCAGGGGGTCGAGGTGGGGAGCGTGGAGGAGCGACCGCTATGGAACTAGTCCAGCTGGTCACAGAGGCGTGTAGGGAGGATTGAGCAACTCTACCAGTGGGTGGGAGGGGCAGCTGGGAGGCGGGGAGCGGGGAGGAGACACGGTCCACGAGTGACCAAACAATCAAAATGGACGGGAGGTAAATGAAAACGAAACACCACCACAAAATAAACAAAGCAATGCAGCCCAGAATACAATCAATAAAAATACAAGCAAACGATACCAGGCGCTATTGAAGCTTCGAGGCACTTCTGAAATGCAGGCGATGATTGTAGCGCGATATCAGAGGCAGGTAATGGGAGTCAGGAGCAATCACTGGGGCAGGCAGTGTGCAATGCAAGCACGTTCAGCAGGAGGAGTGCAGCAGTCAGCCAGGGGGTCGAGGTGGGGAGCGTGGAGGAGCGACCGCTATGGAACTAGTCCAGCTGCCTGAGTTCTCTCAGGGGACAGATCGAAATGAGATCTCTAAAACACCAGACCTAGGGTGCCATTCTATAGTTTCTCTTGCTGATTTAGACGTGAACAAACTGGCGGCAGGGTCAGCGGCTGAAAAGGTACCCCCAGGTGCAGATGATATGATCGTTGTTATTGGCGAAGAGGGCGAGGAATGTTCCAACAATGATTATGAGGAGCTTGTTGAAGAAGACTCAGTCAGATCCCCTGCAGATGCAGCTAAACTCTCGGGCTGTAGAAGGGGGAAGACTAAAGCCAAAAACAAATTAAAGAAAGGGAAGAATCCCAACATCATTAACATCTCTACCTCAACTTTGGTCTCACGAGGGAAACCCATTATCGATAAAAGTCCTCTTCGGAAATGGATCCAGGCAAGGGGGGGGGGTTAAGAGTATGGCAATGCGCTTATCTGGCACTAGTCCAACGGAGGACGACTATTCGAAAGACCGCTCTCTATCTGCCGGCCGTACTACATCTCCATCTTCTTTACCTATAGCACCTATAGTGCATGCGGGCTCAAAATCAATCTTATCAGAAGAGACTCAACCCCTATCTGAGCCTAGTAGCACCACAGTAGTAACTGTACTGAGTTCTGCCTTAGTGGCTGCCTCAGGGGGAACGACCATCTTTTACTTCTCAAATTGTCACCCTGCCTACAACTTCGCCTACAATTAATATAACTAACGCATTAGCTCCAACAGCGCCAGAAGATTCAGAGGTCACTCTTTCCCCCCTTAATTTGATAATACAGACTCTAACTGATCACCGACAGGAAGCACAACAACACTTCCTGCAGTTGAGGGAAGGCAATAGTAAAATGCAGAATTCCCTACAGAGTATGACCAGCAAACTCAGTGGAATCACACAGGAGATCGAAGAACTACAGCAAAGGGTGGTGGGTGTAGAAGAAGCGTCTGCTCGTACAGCGATCCTGGCCAACCAACATGACGCACAGATCGTGAGTTTACAGATCAAGTTGGAAGACATGGAGAATCGTCAAAGGAGACAAAATCTCAGACTGTTTGGTATACCAGAAGGATCAGAAGGGTCAGACCGGAGGGCGTCTGTAGTCAAATTATTCCAAAAGGCTTTTCCGGATTTGTCGGATTGGGATTGGGACTCACAACTTCAGAGTCCATAGACTACCCCTAACCCAAAGAAATAAAGGGAGCAAATTCCCTCGTCCCTTCCAGAAAGGTAGTCCTGAGATAGCCACCACTTTCTCTTCTTGGGGTTTAATGTATCCTTCCCTCAAAAGGTATCCTAGGTACTTGACTGATCGGGCAGCAAAGAGGCATTTGGCTGGATTTATGGTTAGGCCACATTCCTTTAAAACTTGGAGAACCTTTGATACAAGAGACAAATATTGTTCCCAAGAGGAACTGTGTAGCATATTCTCAAGAACGTGTGATAATGATCGCAAAAGTAACTTAACACAACTTCCAACATCGCAGTCTATCGCGGGAAAATAGCGCCATGTTAACGAAGCATTTTCAACAGAGCGGCACCATGCGATATTCCCTAGATAACGTGTCAACTGACCGCGTCAAAATCAACACCACGCCGCAAAAATGTGCAACGCAAACGCAAAAAAAGCTGCAAGAAGGCCAATCACGATACTAAAATCAGTAAAAACCAGCTACAGGCCTGCAATTCACACGAGTGAAGCAGGAAAAATCACCATAAAAGTAGAAAAAAACCTGACAAACAAATGCCAAACAACAGCGAAGCACAATGGATGTTGCCGGAGCAAGTACAGAGACCCAGAACCCCACAAGCCCCCCGGAGGACCTGCCTGGGATCTCGGGGTCAGGGAAGGTCAAGGAGAAGAAGAGTAGGAAGAATCACTGCAGTCCGCAAGAAAAGCGGATACTGATAACGGAGGTGGTCGAACACCATCAACAACTGTTCGTCACCTCCACTGTGTCATTGGCAACAATACATGGACTATGGCAGTCCATCGTGGACAAGGTGAATGCAGTCGGAGTGCTGAAGAGGACAATAGAAGAGGTCAAGAGGTGCTGGAATGACATCAAGCGCACAACCAAGCTGAAACTCACCAACAACCGGAAGGCAGCAATGCAGACTGGAGGTGGGAGTCCTGAGCCACAGGAGGAGCTGGACGACATGGAGGAAATGGTGTCCACAGTCATCAGTGGGGAGACAGTGACTGGAGTAGGTGGACCGGACACTGCTCAACATGACCGGACACAACAGCAACAGGGTGAGTAACAACCAGGGACTGGGGGGATGGGGGGAGATGACCACAATGGCACACATGCCCAATTGAGCTGAGCACATCTGTGGACAAACCCTGCCCCAGGCCCGAACTCCCACCAAGGGACCAATGTACCCAAGTATGCAACATCTCAGCACTGTATAAGCATAGAAGGCAAAGGCACATCGAAGAAAAGGGATAGGGGCAGCAAAACAGAGCAGCAGGGCCACACCCCCAAAATGCAGCAGGCACACATAACAAGCAGAGCACATCAACACTGACAACAATGTGGCACAAACCGCAACACGTCCACAACAGAACACAGGAAACAACTGGTGCCGACTGGGTGTAGACACTGGCCAATCACAAGTGGCATTGCAGGAAAATGGGAGATGACAATGTACAAGTACTAAACACACACACGTCTGTTGTCAAAATGTCCACTGCCCCCATCAAATTTTCAGCTCCTCCCAAACAGCCACAATGTACACAGTCTTGCAGTCTGTATGTAAACATGTACAATGTGACAGCAAACATGTGAACACATTGTTGAACTGCATCTCCCCTTCACATTGCAGAGGGACAATCAACACCTCCTGTAGAGCAGCCCGAACCTCTCTTTCCTGATGACGAAGAGGACCACCACAGCTTCGACTCCGACGCCCTCCAAGAGTTCATTGACAGCCTCCGCAGCCCTCCTCCAGGAGAAGGGCAGCCCAGCGGCAACAAGGAGACCCCACCCCCTGCACAGACCACACAGCAGGTAGCACCCACTACCACGGCTGCCTCCCAGGCCCCCATGAAGAACACATGGCCTTCCAACGCCGTGTGTTGGGATGCCAGGAGCAGCTGGCTGAACAGGTGCGGGTAGGCTTCAACCACATGGCAGACAAACTAGATGCCATACGTGGGTGTCTAAGTCCCATCAGGGACCACTCACAGTCCCTAACGAACACCCACAGTCTGCTCCATGCTCTCCAACGAACCACGGCTGACATCACCAGAGTCCTGACTCAAGGACAAGAATGACTGACTAGTCAGAGTGGCTCCAGCAAGCTCTCCCGGGAGGTGGGAAACATGCAGAGGCTCATGGAGACCACGGAGCGGACCCATGCGGAAAGAGTGGCTACCACGGCTGCACACCAGCAAGTGGTAGCTATGTTCCTCAATGACCTCAAAACTATCCGCATGGCATTGCTGCCACAAGGCCTGGCACTGATGCATGCTGCTGCTACCACTACATCCACATCTCTGCCCCCTGAAGTGTCAGTGCCACACAGTGTGGCAGACATTCCACCTCCGGCCCCTGAGGTGTCACTGCCACACAGTGCTGGAGAAAGGCCAGCACCACCCACACGTGAGGCATATTGAACAGCAGAGGATGAAGAGGCAGATGAAAGCGCCATCATGGTAAGAAGGACGGAGTAGCATTCGTCTCCGCCATCTGGCCGGTTTCTGCTTGGTTCTGCCCTCTGCATCATCACCTTCAACTGTCCCCGATACACTCTGCGACACTGACCTTGGATCTCGCAATGGACTGCCATATTCTGTTTGATCGCCAATGACACAGCAAATAGACTGCAGACTGAACTCTTCCTCTTCCTTCAGACTTGTCATTTCCAGAAGGACTCTGGCCGGCCCTACACGGGCCAACATTGTAAAGTGGGGTTTGCATGGCCCTGTACTCCAGATGCAACACTCCGCTGAATGTGCATTAAACATTCCGAGTCACACAGATGTGTCCTGTCTATGGTCTTTCATGTGTGGGAGCATTGATGAATGTAGGGTCAGTGAATTCCCCCTACGTCCATGTGGCTCATGTTGTTGGAGTTGGGGTCACAGGGTGACACATTGCCGAATGTTGTCCGGGTGGCGCCGACGTAACAACAGCGACACATACATTTGTAACTTCCTTGTTCAGCCCCGTACAAAACAACGCCCAGAGCCCCGGGGTCATTGTTCAAACCCTTACGCTGGACTGGCATATGCCGGGCCAGCCCACTACGCTTACGCTCCAGGGAGGGACAACAACGCTACATGTGCCAGGACTTCTCTGTAGTGATCTGCTGTTCACAGGTCTAGTTGTCAGCATGCTCAGCTTCTGACCACTACTCCTAAGGTCTTGATGTCTTGGAAAGGGGGTAGATCCTTTCAAGGGGTGGCCTCTCACTTATGGAACAGTCTCCCTCTTTCTCTTAGACATGTACAGGACCTCCTCACCTTTAGGAGGAAATTAAAGACCTGGCTTTTCCAACTGTAGGTTCCGGACAGCTTTCTACATTGGGGTGTCTTTCTCAATTAGCTGTTATGTGGTCTTTCTCTTTCAGCGCCAGGACACTCCTGGGAGTAGCTGTGCGCTTTATAAATACCATATAACATAACATAACTCCCTCACGGCTGGTTTATACCCACACCACACCCATCCAGCTCACGCGCCACAGCACATGTGACCCTGCCAATGAAAAGGGCTGGGCGCACGTGCACAATGCTATTTCCAACCTCTCTCGTGGTGTATCCGTGTGGTGTGCATGTAGGCATCGGGGCCCAGGCCCCTGCAACATCACATTCCACAGGCCTGGAGGTGACATGATGGCATCCACACCATGATACACAATCATAGAGGGTCCATGACTAGCGGGGCACAGACTTGGTGGCACCAGTTACACTGCGGCTGGCACAGACACACCGCCATGGGACGGTGACTTTCAGTGCACTGAGGTAGGGGCACAGTAAGTGCTGAGCTGGTGTTCAGCCTGCGATGATGCCCCGTCCCGGCGGTCTGGGCTGCTCAGGTTTTGTGTGCCCTGCTGGACCGCAGTGTAGGCCTGAGCCTGCGGACAGCAGGGGCCTACCGTCATGTGGCGTCGCCTCGTGGATCACAGAGTTAGTGGCACCTCAGAGGCTGAACGGGTGTGCAGCCGGCAATGATGCCGGGTGCAGTATGTCCTCTGCCATGGCGAAATCAAGACCCAGCACCAAATTTGAGACCTGGTGGCCTGCAGAGCAGGGCTGCATGATGTGAAGGGTGCCATGTCCGAGGGCCCTGGGCTTGTGGCTTGCAGCGGCACTTGGTGGGCCCTCTTTTCTACACGCCGGTGTCCGAAGGTGAGCAGTGAGGCCTGGGTGTGCAGGGGCAGGCATGCACCGCTGAGCGGCGGAGGGGCTGGGGTCCAGCTGCCGGGTGCGCAGGGGCGGGCATGCACCACTGGGTGGTGGGAGGGACTGGGGTGCAGCTGCCTGGGTGTGCAGAAGCGGACAGGCGATGATGTCGTGTGCAATTGTATGTACTTTGCCATTCATGTATCTGGATTCTGTTTCAGATGACGGGTCTGTCTCAGATGTGGGACCTGGTGAACTGCACTACATACCGGCACGTGGTTGGAGACACACCGGTGGCAGCAGGTGAGCAGTGTGGCCTGGGTGCGCAGTGTCGGCACTCTCTCTCCCTGTCCCTCTCTTCTTTTCTCTATCTCTCTCTTCTCCACTCTGTCCGGCTATCTCTCTCTCTCCCCCACTCTGTCTGTCTATCTCTCTCTCCCTCTCTTTCTCTCTCTCTCCTTCGCTGTCTCTCTGTCCCTTGATGTGCGCAGGACAAACCTCATCATGATTTTTGTCTTGCAGGCTGTGACCTACAGATTGTCCCGAGGGGTGCCGCCATGTGTCTTCATTTATGTTCTGTGTTTGTTTTATAGCTTTTCATTTGTTGCTTCAAAGGTGAATGTGTGATGCTCATTTTTGTGTTGACACATGCATGTAACCAGATGTGATTGTGCGACATCAGGTGGATTATTTAGTACATGATTCTGTGTAGTTGGTGTGGCATGTCTTTGTCCGGAGGGGGGGGGGGGGGCGGGGAGGGGGGGTCCTGGGGGTGGTGGCGGTGGGTGTTGTGGCTCCATGGCATCTGTTGTTCTTCAGGTGTTGCTCTGGACTGGGCTTCCGTTTGTGGTGCAGGCTGTGGTCCAACTTTACACCAATTCAGAGCACGTGTTAGTTTCCTGCTGCTAACGTGCCTTATCGCACATTTTGTGATGTTATTGCAGATCTGGCTGGTCGTTGAGAATGTTGCGGTGTGGTGTTGTTGCAGATTATTTCTCAGGAACGCCTGCTCTGCATCTTATTAGCGATAGTTGCGGGATCATCTGTGGCGATGTTTTTCGCGGCTGCTATCGCAGGTAAACTGGTGCTATGGGTTGTTAGCACCAGGTTGTGAAAGGGGAGATACATTTATCGCGACTTTGGCTGCGATAAAGTGCTGTTAACTCGGTGATAGCTCCTTGAGAAAGTGCCCCTATGTATAATTAAATCATCGATATAAGCTATTGCGAAGGCTTCAAAGGGTTTTAGAACTATATTAATTAGCCTCTCAAAAGTGGCAGGCGCTTCATGCAGTCTGAAAGGAAGCATGGTCAAATTATACAATCCCCCGGAAGTGGAAAAGGCCACTTTTTCTCTGTCCTGTTTTCGTAAGGGTACCTGCCAATCACCCTTGCACAAGTTTAATGTGCTGATGTATTGGGCTTCTCCTAGCCTTTCAATCATCTCGTCCACACGAGGGAGGGTGTATGAGTCGAACCAGGATACTTTATTGATTTCTCTATAGTCAATGCAAAATCTAATGGATCCAACAGGTTGGGGAACAGTCCCGATGGGGGAATTCCACTCACTCTTAGATGATTCTGTTATCCCCATTTTTAGCATTTGTTGTATTTCATTTTCAACAAATTCCCTGCAGGATTCAGGGATATGATAGGGGTGGAGACATACTCTTTTTCCAAGTGGGGTGGGGGGGGGGTGAATCTCATGTTCTAGTACCAATGTTTTCCCAGGGGTCAAAGGAAACACATTCTGAAAATTGTCTCTCCAATTCTATCCTTTGATGGACAGATAACTCTGGGTACATGGTTTGCTGGTACAATTGGGCGGGTTTTTCTACTTTTCCTACTAGAACAGATCTAGCACCTTCCAAATTTCTTCAACAGATGATTATGTAAAATTTGGATGTTCGTTTTTTTTTCTCAGGGTCCATTTCAAGGCGGTAAGTAACAAAACTCACTTTTTCTACGACCCGAAAAGGACCATGTCCTAACAATTTATGGTCATGGATCATTAGTAGAGCTAAGTCGCCTATCTCTAGGGATTGCACTTTAGCTCTTTTGTCATATTGGATCTTTTGAGAAGCTTGCACCTGTTCTAGATGGGTTTTTATGATGTTTCGGATCTGATTTGAGTGGGACTTTAAGCTAACCACAAATTTAGGAAAGGATTTGGACCGACTTGGTTTCTCTTCCTATTCTTCCCTTGCCCTTTCCAATAGAGTACAGGGCTGCTTACCAGATAACAGTTCACAGAGGGAATATCCAGTACTCTTTTGTTGTTCACTACGGATGGCAAATAGAGCCAGGGAACCATATCCTCTCATTTTCATGGTTCTAAATCCAACTTCTTTTCAGGGTAGTTTTAAAGGTGGCGTTATTAAGCTCCACTAATTCCCCTGATTGAGGATGGTACACACCAGTGTGTATTTGTTTAATTTTGAGCTGCTGACATACCTGCATCATTAGTTTAGAAATAAAGGGTGTCCCTTGGTCAGTTATGATTTCCTGAGAAAACCCCACCTGGGAGAAGATGCAAATCTTAGCTTTAGCTAACTGTATGGTATTTGGTTGTTTTAAGGTGATGGCCTCGGAAAAACAGGTTGCATAATATACCAAAACCAATCGGTAATGGCATCCACTATGGGAGGGAAGACGAGGTCCAAGTATATCCATTCCCACACTGGAGAAGGGCACTTCAATTACAGGTACGGGTCTCAAGTGAACTTGCATGGGCATGGTTCTGCTGGTTTTTTTGGCATATAGGGCATTCCTTACAATTCCTATGAACATGCTGATAAACCTCAGGCTAGTAAAACCTTACAAGTATTATTTTTTCAGTTCCCCCCCCCCCCCAAGTGTCTCCTAGCAGATAACTATGGGCAAGAAATAAGACTTTCTCTCTAAACATTTGGGGTACTAACAACTGTGGGTTAGGCCCCCCCATTGATATAGTAAGCCTTGTTAATAAAGAATTGGGGATCTACTTCATTGGGATTTTCTGTAAGGTTGGCTTGGTTCCATGCTTCCTGTAGGGCAGGATCTTCCTTTAGGGCATTGCAAAAACATGCTCCCAAATATTGCCTTCATCATTCTTGATTAAAGTTACTCATTTCCAGTTCCTCTTTTCTGATTTTTACTCTTTCGAGTTTTTCTTTGAGGCCATTCATAATCTGCCGTGTGAAAAAAAGGAACTGTTTCCCTCCATTCTTCTCCTTCTCTCCATGTTTCGTGAAGTAAACTATCCATATGAGGATAGTCATTGCCTATAACTAAGGGTTCAGGCAGCTTGGGAATCAGACCCACTAGGAATTGGTGGGACCAAAGGTTTGTGTTGTACACTAACTTCGGTGGTAGGATACTGTTTACTGTCCCCATTAACCACTGGATGTTGACAAACCCAGAAGTGTTTTTTTTACTCTGTAAGCACCCAGTATCTACTAGTGCTTTTCTGGACTCTTCATTGATTGACACTTGACTATGATAAGGAGGGGTATCCCCTGCTTGGGCACAATAAAGGGACCTAGTGAATTCCACTTCCATGGGCTCTTCCTTCTGGGGGCACACTTGTGCGAAATGCCCGAACATTCCTCATTGAAAATACTGGGGTCTGGGATTAAGAAGGAGGAAGTCTGGGGGGTACAGGCAAGGGCCTGGTCATTAGTGTTACTGTTTCTGTCTTCCTTGAGGGAGGGACCTTCTGAGATCTCAGTGGGACTGCTCCCGGTTGTTTCCATTGGTGTTCTTCTCACCTTGTTTGAATCTCTTGGGCCTGATGAAAGGAACTTGTTATTTCTACAGCTCAGTCTAAATTGAGCTGAGCATGTTGGCAAACCCATCCCTGTATGAGTGGGTGCAATTATGAGAATATTGTTCCAAATAGACCTTTTCTAATGTCTCTTCTTTGGTGGAGGTTAAGGGTTTTAGCCATCTGCCAACCATGTCCTTTACACGATAATATGGGGCTCTTGGAGTTTCTTGGGACCATTCTTTAAGTTGCCGTAGTCAAATTCTATGTTTCTTCATCCACCCCCATTCTTTCTAGAATATGTTTCTTGATGTCCTCAAAGGGGGTTGTACCAAGGGGACTGGCTGCCTGGTAGGCAGCCTGGAGGTCACCAGCGAGAAGCGGTCCTTGATATTGTCCTCATTTATCCATAGGCCACTCCGCCACCTGGGCCATCCTTTCAAAGTTGGAGGAAAAAAAAAATCAGGGTCTTCCCCATAAAATATTTTTACATGACCATGGAGGGTGGGGGGTGTGACTTCTCTGCTGACCGAGGGCTTCCGCCAATTTCCCAGTGACGGTTTCTTGAGTTTGGCTCTGCTCGGTTAAACTTTAGTGTAGTTTTTCTCTATTTTCCACCGCCACAGCTAGGAATTTCTCCATAATTTTTCCCAATTTGCCTTGACTTTCCACCATTCTATTCACAGACACCAACTGTGGGAGTGATGGGCAGAAAAAGAAGCGAGGAGGCGAATGTGTTTAATCTTGCCAGATTTTTATTGAGTATGGTTAATTATGGTCTTACCAAGGCTATTGATTTTCTCCTTAGAACCTTCAGTTTTTCCTTCTTCTTTCCTTTATGTTGTTGTCTTCTTCTTCCAGGAAGGGGTTACCCCTGAGGCTCAGGAAAAAGAAGAGGTGGTGGTAAGTGTGGGAGTTATGTAGGGTATTTTCATGATAGAATCCTTCACTACACCCAAGTGGGGTTTGAGAGATGATAAGAAAAATGGGGTCTCAGGGTAGGTATTCTCACCAGTTCTGACTTTATAAATATAGTCCCTTGGCTTCAGGACCAAGAAGAGGTGTGAGGGAATTTACCGAGGTTCAAAAAGAAGGGACAAAAACATTTGATTCTACCACTTGCCCCTTTCTCACTCTCCCTTTTGCTGTTCGAACGCAGGCGATATGGATTTGATTCATTTTAATAGACTGGCTTGTACCGGGTTAAGAGGATCTTAGCGTACACTTATTTTGCCTATGGTTTGACCGACTGATGTACATCCGGATTCTTGATTTACCTTATAACCCAGCTGTTCTCTTTCTTTTGGTGGTCCTACCCCACCCCATCATGGTACGCACTGTTACTACTGCATTCTTTTAGTCACACAAACAAAATAAAGACAAAACCCACAACAACAAAAAAAGAGGACCTGACCTCTAGGTAACCCAACCCTTCCCTTCAATGCGCTTCCTGATTTTGGGTACATACTGCGGATGCAGCAGCTCTCCTGAGTTGCAGTGGCATATAGGCGTCCTCCTTGGGTGTCCATCACTCCTCAGTCCAGCTCTTGAGGTCTTCTTCATCTTTGTTTCTTTCGGGTATGCTTCCTCAGTCTGTCCTCCTACGGCATCCGACCGCATGTTCCTCGGCTCCGCGTTCCTGGCATTTTCCGCGTTCCTTGGGCTCCACCCTTCCCCTTCTTTTTTGCCTTGTAGTTGGGTGGCGTCCTTTTCACCACAATCAGGCCTTCTGATTGGTTCCCCATCCTGGGAGGTCCTTTCACGTCCTGAGTAGGGCAAGGGAAGTCAGTTTTTTATTTATTTTTAACCCTTTCTTTATTTTCTTTCCAGGTGCGGTGTTGGTGGCGATCACAGGAGGGGCACAGTGACCACGGAAAAGAAGGTAAGTCTGGAGTTATTTTCTCTGCTGTATTCTTCTCTTCCTTGCACAGGTGCTCAAAGCACCCACGCAAGGGGGTACTGTTTTTATAAGGACAATTTTGGAACACTCATTGGAGGAATTTGTTAATCCCTGTGTGTTCCAGCTCTTTCCCCAGCAGTAATGTGAAGAAACTGCACGTTTTTGCTAAAGTTTGAGATTTGCAAGGCCTTATGTGTAAGAAAAAGTCACACGATTCACCCAAGTCACATCACCACAGACTCTCCTGGGTGTCTAGTTTACAGAAATGTTTGTATTTGGTTGGTTTACCTCTGCGGCAGCTACCCAGAGCTACCTGCATTAAAAAAAGGTTGGTTTCAAGTGGAAAATGTTGATCTTTCCATTTTGGGTTCTGGCACTGTTCGGTGCGGGCCCGAGGCCCACCCACACAAGTACGCTACAGTTTTTATTGGAACAAGTGTGGGAATGCTGAAAGGCTAGGAAATGTGTTGTGCCCATATATTCTAGAACCTTCTGTCACAGGAATGTGAAGATAATGCATGTTTTTTGCCAAAGTTTGAGGTTTGTATGGCATCATGGTTAAGAAAACATTTTGAGATCCATGCAAGGCACACCACCCTGGAATTTTCTAAGTGTCTAGTTTTCAGAAATGTTTGGATTTGGTCGCTTTTCCTAGGTGGCAGAGGAGTCCCGACCCAAAATCCACAGCTACCCACATTGCAATAAAAGGATCAGTTTTGAGTGGAAGAATTTGGCCTGTCCATGTTGTGTTTAGAGGCCTTTCCTATCGCAGGTGCTGAGCTCACCCACACCAGTACGGTACTGTTTTTAAGAAGACAAGTGTGGGAACACTGGGTGGTAGGACGTTTACAGAAGATCTGTAGATTCTGGAACTTACTCTGACCGAGATGTGAAGGAAATGCATGTTTTTACTCAAAGTTTGAGGTTTGTAAGGCCTTCTAAGTAAGAAAACATCACAAGATCCCCAAGTCACACCACCCTAGACTCCCCTTGGTGTCTAGTGTTCTGGAATTCAACCCAAGAAAGGACCTGTTCTATCAACTGTTTGGACTGCTGTAAGTGTCCACCATATACTTTCACAATCACACAACTTTGTGTGATACAACAGTGGGTCAATATCTCCCATCTGCTATTGAGTGACCTCAATCACTAATTTGTTTAAAACCTAGTGTTTAATGCTGTGTCTGCTTGTGTAACCCTCCTACAAGTGTGGAGAGAAACTAGAGTTAAAAAAAAATGTGATCCACTGTTTTATCACACAAAGGTGTGTGATTGTGAAAATATATGGCGGATGCTCACAGCAGTCCAGACAGTTGATAGAACAGGTCCTTTCTTGTGTTGAATTCCGTGAGTGGGGGCGACCTGTTCTTTTTTCACCCCTTGGCTCCTAGTTGTGGATAGTAGTGTTCTGGAATTTCTGGGATTGGTCGGTCTCCATGAGTGGCGGTGGAGCCTGGGCCCAAAATCTTTAGCTACCCACATTGCAATAAAAGGATCAGTTTTGAGTTGGAAAATTTGACCTGTCAATGTTGTGTTCTGAGGCCTTTCCTATCGCAGGCGCTGAGCTCACCCACACAAGTGCGGTACTGTTTTTAAGCAGACAAGTGTTGGACACTGGGTGGTAGGACGTTTATGGAAGTTCTGTAGATTCTGGAACTTACTCTGGCCGAGATGTGAAGGAAATGCATGTTTTTACTCAAAGTTTGAGGTTTGCAAGGCCTTATAAGTAAGAAAACATCACAAGCTCCCCCCAAATCACACCACCCTGAAATCCCCTTGGTGTCTAGTGTTCTGCAATGTCTGAGATTGGTCGGTTTCCATGAGTGGCAGTGGAGCCTGGGCCCAAAATCCTCAGTTACCCACATAGCAAATAAAGGGCCTGTTTAGAGTGGACAAATACATTTGATCTGTCTATATTGAATTTTTGGGTCTTCCCTGTAGCAGTCGCTGGGCCAACCCACACAAGTGTGTCTCCATTTTTATTGGGACAACTGTAGGACAGTGGGTGGCCAGAAATTTGTGAATCCCTGTAAATTACATAACTTTCTCTTGAAGAAATGTGAAGAAAATGCTTGTTTTTATCCACCATATGAAGTTTTTTGTAGGCAAATTTGGGAAAGAAAACATGATGTTATTCGTGCATGTCATGTCTCCCAGGACTTTCATGGGTGTATGGTTGTCAGAAATGCTTGGGTCTGGTAGGTTTCCCTGGGTTGCAGTTGACCCGGATGTCAGAACCCCATTCAGAGGGTCACTCGGCAAGTAGGAGTCATTCAGCCCAACCATAAGGGTTGAGACCTTTTGCTCCTGAAGTTCTGGGGGCCCGACCTACTATGGATCCTGAGCAGCTGGGCCAAGTACCCACTCAGCAATTGACTCTCAGTGTTAGAACGGGTTGAGCAGTCCAAGGCTTCTTGGGAGAGAGGAGGAGAGGTAGACAGAGGGGTTTGAACACAGTCTCACAACTGAAAATATGTGAAGTGACAGCAATAAGTTAGTGTCCAGTCAAATACTTGCTCTGTGAGTAAAGGAGTATTTATATACCAACACAAAGTAAAATTCGGCATTTACAAACAATACACACAGTCCCTTGAGGTCAGAGCTTTAGTGTTTTTAACAGGCTGGTTCATGAGTCCTACTCCCATCTAACTAGTGTAGTGGTTATTCCACATTCAGAATAAGCCCCACCATCTGTCCGAGTCTCAGGAATCCCACTCCAACTCTTATTAAAGTCAAAAGTGTTCCAGCACCAAAGAGCTATAGCTGTCTGGCCCTTAAATCAGTCTGACCCATACCAGCAGAACTTGTAGAAACAGTGGGGTTTCTTTGGGTTTCCCACATTCATGATCCATGTTCACCCATAACAACAAAAATCAGCATCAGGCTTTCAGAAATCCTTACAGTTGGTGAACTCAGGGAAGGGTTGCATGTCCATCACCATGCGAGGGACTTTTCTGTCCGAACACCAGACCCAAAATTCACACCTAGCTACCCACATTGCAAAAAAGGAGCTGTTTGGGTTTGAAACATTTGATATCTCCATTTTGCGATTTTGGGGCCTCCCCATTGCAGGTGCAAGGCTCACCCGCACAGGTGGGGTACTGTTTTTATCAGGACAAGTATGTAAACACTAGGTGGTAAGAAATTTGTGGAAATTCCAGAACTTTCTCTAACAGAAATATGAATAAAATGCATGTGTTTAGCCAAAGTTTGAGGTTTGCAAGACCTTATGTGTACAAAAAATCATGGGATCAATACAAGTCACACCACCCTTGACCCCCTTGGGTAATCAATTTTCAGAAATTTTCTGGGTTTTGTAGGTTTATCTGGGTTATGGCTGAACTGGGCCCAAATTCAGCAGCTAATCCCATTACAAAGAAAAACCTTGATTTTGATGGGTGAAATGGGATGTCATTAGGCCGCATTTTGGGGAGTTTGTGTCACAGGTGTTAGGCCCAGACACTCAATTGTGGTACAATTTTTTGGGGACTTGTGTAGAAGAGGAGAATAGTAGAACATGTGTTACTGCCAAATAGATCTCTTTCTACGTTTGGCTTCTAAATGTTAACCAGTTTGAAAGACAGAACACATTTTACAAAATGTCCTCTGAATCAAATGATAGTAACCCTAGGCTCAGAAGTGTACAAATAACCAGTGTTCCTCAACTCAGTATCTTGTACACACTGCAGAAATCCTTTATACACATTTTTCATTCATTAGATTTTATCATATGAATTGCTGCATGGTCAGTCCACATGAAAAGTCATTATATGGTACAGCTCAGTTGTTGGCTCTGGGTACAGCAAATTTTTTTTTGCAAAACCTTCAAATCATATATATCTTTGTGGCCAGTAGGTCTTGATGGACATAAAGATAAAATTGCATTGTAAATCGGCCACTGTGACAAAAAAATTACAGAAGAAAATATTGTCACCAATTGCTATTTTTTCTACTTAATTTCATTATTTTCTATTTCAACAATTAGTTTCTCGGCCAAATTTCAGGTATTCACACAAATAACCCGTTGCTGAGTACAGAAATGTCTCTACTTTTCAGAAATGTATATCTTTCTGGGATCACCCATAGGTTTCACACCTGTTTCTACCAGAAACTGCAAGTAGGTTGAAATTAGGAAAAAGGGACTACTCCTTAGAACATTTCAAAAACTGTAATAATATTTTTATACAACTTTGTTTTTACTGAAAGCTTGAAAGATGCTGATCCTAGCACAGTAAATCTTTTAGTGATGCCATTTACAGAAAAAAACATAGTCTTTCTCGTACAGCACATTTTACATATTTTCTCTCCAAAAACGAAAATTTAGCTATATTTTGGCTATTTTCTCACTGCCCTCCAATGGAATCCTCAAACTTAGGGTACCTTTAGAAACCCCAGATTATTGTTTACAAAAGAAAGCAAATTTGACATGGATACAATATATGGGAAAAGGTATGAAGGAGTAAGTGAGAATTACCCTAAATATAAAAAAGGATTCAGCTGGAGTTGGAAAAGCAGTTAACAGGGTTCAGCTATACAGAATACATATTCAAGTGTGAATGGATAATTGTAAACTTCCAATAGCATCTATATGTTATTTTCTTACAAGTTGCAACTCTCTAACATGGTCAGAAAGCATGCATTGTTTCAAAGGGGGTTCAAAGAAAAAAAACGTTGCCCAATATCCACAACTGAAAATTGAGATTTGTGCATCAGCTAAATGGAAAGAGCTAGTTTTTTGCAGAAAATAGTAGCTGGCCAGAACGCAATATTTGCATTGGCTGTGACTGGCTTCTCGCTTTGTAGAGTGAGGGAAGCTCAATTGTCTCACACTGCAAAGGAACCTTTTGCATAAAGCCACATACCATCTGCATCAGCAGTATTAATAAAGTAGCAACTTGTCTGTTACTCCATGCGAAACGTAGCGAACAATGGCTGAAGCCGACATACAGCAAGCAGACCTCCATTCCATCAAACACATTTGCAATACACCTCCATTGCGACCTCTGTTCCTAAAAAGACTGGGTTCACAATAGCATACCATAACTTGTGTATTTGTAAATCGCACATTCACCCAAGGGTATCTTGGCTCTGAGCAATAAATGTTTATTGTTACCCAACTCATTGGAACTCAATGCTACAAATAAGATCAAATTGTGAATTCACAATCAGGGAGTGCAAAATGTGGCCTGTGGGACCTCTGTCTGTACTTCCGTTTGTCTCCAGCCTTCTGAAGTAAAGTGAAAGCTTCTAATTTAGGCTGCCTACACTTTGCAAATGGTCAAAATAGGACACGAGATGGCAGTGGTAATAACAGGAAGTCAGCACCTTCATTGAGTTTATAGGTACAATATGGAAGCGGAAATAGCATGCTTAGATGAATAAACACCATACCATCATAGTAGTGTTTGTCAATATATGGAAACTCGATTTCACATATAAATCAAAAATGTGTATACAATTCAGAGCACAGCAATATAGTAGTTTTGATCCAACACTGTGGCAGATCTAAATGTAATTAGAATAACCCTCCAAAACAGCAAAAGTTGAACAGCACAAAAAATTCCATATATTCACAGTATTTATATATAGCTGGTTGATCCGTTGACACATAGATAGATGGAAGGTGCAGACAGCCGACATCTGTTTCATCATGTTGATGACTTTTCAAGGCTAAAAATGTTGTAACCCTGTTTGGTCCTTTCAAAACGAGGGACGAAACCGTGAGCCCCCTTCTTATAATGGGGTAGTATATAATAAAGATACTTCTAAGTCATGGAAGATTGGGTAGATACAATGTCAAATTCAGATACGGCCTCCAATAAAAGAAGATTATAACTCACAAATATATTGTAATTTGCCACTTCATTTGGTATGAAGAGAAAATATCACAAGTCAGCATCGGGCATTCGTTAGCCCATTGTCCAAGGAGGGAGGCCCGTAGTAGCAATGCTCCCAATTCTTTGGGTCAGTCTTAGCAAATGGTTACCACATCCTCTGGACAGGAGCTAACCATTAAATGCTCCTCAAGTGATGGTTGGGTGGGGAGCATAGACGTAAAGGCCTTTAACTATAGCCTTTTCTCCTCATGTAAGAAAGAGATAGGCATATGTCTGAGCCTTAACACACCGGGTGAGGAAAGTCAAAGTTTGTTTTCCTCCATCGCTCAGAGAGTATCAGGTCGATTAACCACACAGGCAGCGGGCGGGTTCGAGTTTCCCCCTCATAGTTTGAACATAAGTGTTCGCAGGCCTTAAGGAGGTTAAAAGCAGCCTTGAAACAGGTGCCACGGGAGAGTGTCCTCGTGCCATCGCCTTTATAAAGAGTCGCTGAGTGAGCATAGGCTCCAACTCCAAAAGCAGGCTTGGGAGGACTTAATCAAAGCGGGCAAACTGAGGGACTCAACTTTATTTTGGAAAATCATCAATAGCCCTTGCTTTGATGAACCAGTCAATGCGACAGTTTGTCATCACATCACACCAGACCAGTGGGTGTCTTATTTTGAAAATGTTTATAATGTAGCCTGCCTTGGCGAGAGCAGTGTAGATATACCTCCCTGTGTGGCGGTATCCCCCATTAGTTTTTCTTTGAAGGAGGTAGCCTTAAGCATTGAGTTCTTGGCATCAAATAAGGCCCCAGGCCCTGATGGTATACCCCTGGAACTTTTCCATGATAACACTGAGGTTTGAGCTCACTTGTTGACACAAGTCCTAAATGTGGCGGCCTCGAAAGGGATGTTGCCACCGCTATCATAGTCTCAATCTTTAAAAAAGGAGACAATCATAATCCGCAATCTTGTCATCTAATCTTCATTGATGCTGTCGTTAAGGTCCTGGGTCGGGTACTTCTATCTAGTTTGTCTTTGTGGGCCACAGATAACCACATCTTATCGGAAGCCCAATATGTCTTCCAGGAAGGCGTGTCGACCACGGACCAATGTCTTAATCTTTACCTCCTGATATCTAAATATACAGTGGCCAAAAAGGGTGCTTTAGTATTTAGCTTTCATGGAACCCACGTCTGCTTTTGACCGGGTAAACCGGTCTAAGCTGTGGGACATACTAACCTCGTTGGGAGTGGATCCTCTCATCATTCATTTACTGATGTCACCCTATGCCCACTCGACAGTAGCAGTGAGATTTTCTCATGAGGGAGATCTTTCCAATCATTTTAACTGTACACTTGGGGTTCGTCAAGGCTGTATCCTAGTCCCTTTTCTACTCTCTGTCTATATTAATGGCCTCGAGGCTTCCCCTATGGCCCTCCAATGAGACTCCCCTAGAGTAGGAAGGAGAGCATTGCCAGGCCTACTCTATGCTGACGATGTAGTGCTCATGGCTCTTACAGGCTGGGGCCTGCAGGTCTTAATAGACAGTTTTGTGGCATTTATGGACAGGCTGGACTTGTCTGTGAACTATACCAAGTCTTATGTCCTAGTGTTGGGTCCCCGGGGGCTCTGGACAGCTTTAAAGCTAGCATCTATACCCTTGGCTTTTAACCTATGTGAGAGTGCTATTTGATGATAAACTACAGTGGGAAGTCCTCTTAGAAGGGAAGCTGAGCAAGCTGAATAAATCCTTAGGAGCCATCACTAGTTTTGCAAGTAAACTGAGTTCATGGGCCCCGGAGGTCATTTTAAAACTATATAAGTCTAAAGGTTTAGCAAGAGTGGTATATGGAAGCGAAATCTAGGGGTATGTGCCCACATATAGGTTACAAGTGGTGGAGAACAAATTCTTGCACCGGATTTTGCGAGACCCCCAAGGAACGCCAGCCTGGTCTGTCCATGAAGAGTTAGGGATTGTTTACCTGGCGGACCAAGTGGCAATCAAACCTTTAGTGTGCTGGATAAAGACATGGACTTCTGAACATAAGAATTTAAATCGCATGATTGCATCGGATTGCCTAGCTCTGGAAAATGGCAACAAAATTCCTGGTATACGATATGTAAAGGAGTCCCTCCAGGCGATAGGCAGGCCAGATATTTTCTTTGCACATGACCCTTTAAGTTTGGTAAATGTTAGAATTATAAAAGATTTACACAACAAATTTTCAACTGTAAACCGCAAAAACTCCGTCCTCAGTAAGGGCCTATGTAATGTTAAAATAGATACCAGGCATTGAACAATACCTCTCTGGCCTTTCCAGTGCACATGATCGATTCCTAATCACACACTTCAGAATCAATCAGCTTCATCACTTTTTAGCATCCCCGGCGGGTTTTTTACTCCCGCCTAACCAACGTGGTTCCTGTGGCTGCGATCTTCGATCTGCTCAGGACACTTTATATTTCATATTACTGTGTAAATTGTTCTCATTGCCCAGACAACGCTTCCTTTGGCCCCTGTTAAAAAGTTAGAAGTTTAGGCAAGCTAAGGTGGCTCTCCTGCACTTACAGTTGTTACCTAATCCCCTCACACTCTGCACAGTGATAAGTTTCTTGCGGGCCGCCAACAGATCTAGGTTATCCAGAATTGACTGAACCTGTGCGGTCTGCTCTGCTTAAGTCTTTTTAGCACGTGGGTGTGCACACCCCTGTCCACTAGAGTCTTATCAATTTATATTGTTTTACACGTCTTATGATGTTTTAGCTGTTTGAACTGTGGGTGCCTCCCTTGCGCTGTTCGGAAACCCACGCAGTTGCAGACGCTGACCTGGGGGAGTAAACAATGCCGCCTGGGGACCCCAGAAGGAGACGAATCAGGTACACATCATAGGCGGGAGCTGAGGGAAAGGCGGCAGCTAGCAATCCCCAACTGGCGGGCCTGCAGCCTTTGTCTACAGTAGGCCCTAGATTCCACAAAAGCAGGGAAGTGACACAGAGGGAGGCATTAGGCTGTGGAAGAAGATCCAAAGAGCAGAGCCCCATCCCGAACATTTGTGCAGCCTCCGCAGCGAAGCCTCAGGCAATTCTACATAGTAGAACAAAGATGGCTGCTGGGTAGGAGCTCTGTCCGGGAGCTTCCCAGCTAGGGAATTCCTTTAGATCTAATTCCTAGGAATTTACCCATCTTTCCAACCCCTACTCCTCATGGGACCCGTGGACAGCTGGCCAGGGATTGCTCCACACCCAAGAGGATTTTCTTCGACCGGTCACTGCACTCACCGCGTTTCCTGGACTGACTGGTGCTATGGACATCGCCTTGTCTCATTTGCGAATCTCCTGGTGGGCACAGGGTTCTCTTCCCGGTCCCCTGCCCTTCCGACACATGGCTGCTGCGCCCTTCCTGGTGATTCCCAGTACGGTGCCCGTGGAGCAAATTACGGAATGGCTGTGGCCTTGATTGGGCTGCCTTTGCAGTTGTGGGGGGATGGGCGGATAGTTCTCCTTTTTTCTCACCCTCTCCTTGTGGTCCTCCCACATTGCCGAGATGGCGTAACACAGTGATTGAATTTGGCACTGGACTTAGTGACTATGTGACCCCATCTGGGTTATGGGCCTACTTACTCCAACTTTTTGGGCCCCCACAAGGTACTTTTATCCCACTGCCGGTCTGCCAGAACTGATCTGCTTCCCACCCCCCTGTTTCCACTCCCCTCCCCCATTCCCTCTATTCCCCTTTTGGGGACTTGTTCTTCTGTGTTTGACTATGCAACTGTAACTAATGTAACCATGAAAAATCTGCTATTCTTGTTAACCCTGACTGCTGAGATCTGAGCAACATGGCTGATGCCCGGTGGAGCTGCTAGACAGCTGTAGAGGAGATCGGCACGGGTTCACCCCCTCGGCCGACACCTACCCAGCTGCAAATTGGGCACAGTTCCCTGCGTCTCCCCGCTATGTCTCCTTTTTTTTTTTCCTTCCTCCCCCTCCCTCCGACGAATTCCATAACTTTGTTTTTTTTGCCTGTGTTTTACTATGTTCTGGTAACGGACGTAATTTGTAACTCAACGATCTTCATGTAAAGCGCACTGATACCTACGGGTGTAGCCAGCGCTATATAAAACTCTTCAAATAAATAAGTGGATGCGTTACACCCATATAAAGAAATAGAAAATGTTTTTCAAAAAGTGATGAAACTGTTGCAAACTATTTGTGCATGCAATTGTGTGTTTTAGGGGTGATGACATCTCTTGGCCGCCCCTCCACTGGAGACTCTCAAGGGCTTCAGAGTTGTGATCTCTACTCAAATTTGTATTGCACATTTGTGCACTGCAAATTGTGGCTGTATTTGCAAGTCAGTTGCAAATGCGCAGTCTTTTGTGTTTCAGGACCAAAAAGTCACATCCATCTCTTCAAAATTACAGGTCCAACAAGAGGAAGAAGAGGTTTTCCATTCCTTTGTTCTCCATATTTTTTAAACACAATAGTTGATCTGGCTCCACTCACTCTGTGAACATGTAAAGCCGGGGTCTCCAACCGGTCGACCGCGAGCTACCGGTAGCTCGCAGAGACCCCGGGAGTAGCTCATGTAGCCCTTCAGTATTTGTTGGTAGTTTGGGCTATTAGCCTTTCCGGCTCCATTTGCCCACCCTAACCCAAACCAGCCGCTCGGATTGGAGGTAAGCTGGGGTGGGGGCGGGTGAAGAGGATGACGCTCCTCTCCTGGAGCTGCAGACTCCTCTCGTGAGAGTCTGACTCTTGTGACATCATTGTGTACTGAAAACACGCTGGCATCGCACTGTCTGCCATTGTGCGACGGTTGCCAGCCCGAAGCAGTATGAGACGTGACTTCCACCGCCAGAAGCAGCCAGGAGACGTGCCTTCCACCGCAGGTATGCTCAATGGAAGAATTAGGGATCCCGTGGGAGGGATGGCTGACAAGGCATCAGAGAGCGCTGGTGGAACAGAGGGCAGAAAGGCACAAAAAAAAGAGTGGAGCAGAGGGCAGAAGGGCCCAAAAAACGAAGCAAAAACAAGTGGAACAGAGGGCAGAAAGGCACAAAAAACGAGTGGAGCAGAGGGCAGAAGGGCACAAAAAACAAGGGGAAAACGAGTGGAACAGAGGGCAGAAGGGCACAAAAAACGAGTGGAACAGAGGGCAGAAAGGCACAAAAAACGAGTGGTACAGAGGGCAGAAGGGCGCAAAAAACTAAGCAAAAACGAGTGGAACAGAGGGCAGAAAGGCACAAAAAACGAGTGGAACAGAGGGCAGAAAGGCAAAAAAACGAGTGGAACAGAGGGCAGAAGGGCACAAAAACGAAGCAAAAACGAGTGGAACAGAGGGCAGAAAGGCACAAAAAACGAGTGGAACAGAGAGCAGAAAGGCATAGAAAATAAGGGGAAAACAAGTGGAACAGAGGTCTGAAGGGCACAAAAAATGAAGCAAAAATGAGTGGAACAGAGGGCAGAAAGGCACATAAAACGAGGGAAAAACGAGTGGAACAGAGGGCAGAAAGGCACAAAAAACAAGTGGAACAGAGGGCAGAAGGGCACAAAAAACGAGGTCCTCATTTTGGACCTTAATTTTGAAATGTCTTGAAGCGTCACAAAACCAAAGTCATTCCTTTTGGTGTTCTAGGGAACTCTTAAGCCAGGCCTGTCTTGGGTATTTTGTTCAAACCACAGTATGGGCTCTGATGAAATTAGGCTTAAAGTCAATGAAACTGGGCGTGGGGGGTCTCTCGGAAAAATGCGCAAGTTGCTTCGGGTTCAGTAGCTCACGACGATTTTCACTGGCCAGAAGTAGCTCTGACTACACAAAAGGTTGGAGACCCCTAATGTAAAGTATCTCTCAAGCCACGAAAAATGGAAACATGTGTTGTTCCGGCGATGAAAAGAATTTGTACATCCAAATTAGAGAAATCTTTGCATCTGACAGTTTTTTATTGCAAAAAAAATGATTGGAATACCAGGAAGAATTCTATTGAATTTACTTGTATATTGATAGTCCTGCTCCCTGTTAACGCTCAATACTTCTGAAGATAACTGCTGTTTCTAAAGTTGATGTTTGGGATGCTGCTTATTTCTTGTACCAAGCCCCACCTCGTCCTCTCTCCGTTTCACATAAGTTCCTCTTCTTTGAAAGTATTCTCTCACAATGTCATCATGTTGTTTTTTGAAGATGTTCTGCCAGCAAAAATGTTTCACCGGAATATTTTCCCTATTTTATGCATCAAGGAGATCTTCAGCATACTTTATACTTCGCATATTTTCCCTATTGCCTCAGCATCTGCTTTTTAGGGCCACCGGAAGAATTTTCAACCCCTTAATTTGCACTGCTTCCTTGCTGGATATTTTTCTGCACTTTCGATGTCTTTTTCAAATTTAGCATCTTCAAAAGGGACTTGAACGTAACATCATGCACCACTGTGAAGATCCATCAATGAAAGCGACACAAGTTCTAACTACAGAAAGCTGTAAAACCCCTTCTACGAACAACCAATTACTAAAGAAAAAAATCCATAAGTATTTTCCATTACTTTGTGACTAGGTCTTTTTGTGAACTTCTTCCACTTTAATGTAAAGAACTGCCCATTTGTTCATATTGTTTCATACATTGTTTCATACACTGACAGTGGTGGCTGGCATGTACCGAGGGTGGTGAGGCTTGGACACAAACAAATAATACACTTACCTTCCTGCGCGACACGACGTCCTCCTCCTTCGGTCTACTCTAAGGCAGGCTTCAACACGGGACCCAGCCAACTCCCCTAACCAATCCTGGCACTGCTCTCAGCAGCATGAGTGCAGTGCCAGGGTTGAAGGGTGCAGCCTCACTCTGCACTCTCAAGTGCACTGGAGGCATGCGCTTTCTCCAACCCAGCCGTCTAAGGCAACTAGGTTAGAGAAGTTTAAAATGCGCATGTCTGGCTGGCCATCATAAGACGACTATTCAAAGAGACATGCATATTTTAAAGCACTGGCCCGCCTCGTTCTGTCACTCAGTTCGGGACAGGTCGGTTGCTGAAAAATCAAGTGGCAATAAAAAAACTTTATTACCATTTTATTTTTCAGCCCTGGACTGGGACTTTCCCTTGTAGGGCGATGCTCCTACGCCCAAACGGAGGAGCCACCTGTGTACTGATAGTACACATTGCAGACAAAGTGAATATACAAAGAAAACAGTGCACCACAGGAAAATCACAGTTCACCTTCAAACCCCCCCACCCCCCTTTCTTGGAATAGGCGGTTTCCAGGGTTTTAAGGGTGCAAGTTCCTGGGGTTGTCAGACCCGATAATAGTTAAAATCAGACATTGAAACAGGTCCCTATTTGACATCATCTCTTACGCCGACGACACCCAGCTGATCCTCTCCCTCACCAGAGACCCGACACCACCAGAACCTGCCTACACAAAGGGATGAAAGACGTCGCCGAGTGGATGAAGGACAGCCGCCTGAAACTGAACTCGGACAAGATGGAAGTCCTCATCCTGGGATCTTCGCCCTCCGCCTGGGACGACTCCTGGTGGCCCCCAGCCCTGGGCACCGCACCCAAGCCAACCGACCACGCACGCAACCTGGGCTTCATCCTGGACCCCTCCCTCTCGATGACCAGACAAGTCAACGCCGTCTCCTCATCGTGCTTCAACATCCTGCGTATGCTTCGCAAGATCTTCCGCTGGATCCCGACCGAGACCAGGAAGACTGTCACCCAGGCACTCGTCACCAGCCGACTGGACTACGGAAACGCCCTCTACGCCGGAACCACAGCCAAGCTACAGAAAAGACTCCAGCGCATCCAGAACGCCTCCGCCCGACTCATCCTGGATGTCCCCTGACGCAGCCACATCTCCAGCCACCTGAGGAACCTGCACTGGCTCCCCGTCGACAAGAGGATCACGTTCCTGCTCCTCACTCACGCACACAAGTCTCTCCGTGACCTGGGCCCCAAGTACCTCAACGACCGCCTGACCTTCTACACGCCCACCCGCCAGCTACGGTCCACCAGCCTCGCCCTCGCAGCCGTACCACGCATCCGAAGAGCCACCGCCGGAGGAAGATCCTTCTCTTACCTGGCTGCCAAGACTTGGAACTGCCTCCCCATCCACCTTCGGCTGACCCAGGACCATCTCGCCTTCAGGAAACGACTCAAGACCTGGCTGTTCGAGCAGTAGCATACCCCTCCCCCCAAGCACCTTGAGACCCTCCCGGGTGAGTAGTGCGCTATACAAATGGCATGATTGATTGATTGATTGATTACAGTCATGTCCTTAACTTTACTGGCAAAAACGCTGATCCAATATCAGACTAATGAATGAAAAACAGTTTAAGGTAATCCATGCCAGTAATTTAGATTGGGTTATATTTCACATGTTTAACTTAATTTTGCATTGTTAGCTGTTTCAAAGATATTGCTTTTCTGTATTTTTTTCTTTGAAGCATATTACTCTTGAATAGTACATACTTTGAACTCAGTTGCCTACATGTGTTTTTAGCCACTCTAGGGAGCTGTGGAGCTGAGGCTGAAGGAAGTGCGAGTTTCTCACAGTGCCAGTCATTGGGTCAAAAAGGTGATTAGAATACATGGTCATCAGTCCTTGATATCTCTGAGAAGTGGTCATTTATTTGAGGTCCAATTGTGATTCTGTCAAATGTGTCTGATGGAGGTACACAGTTGTCAGAATATTGACAAAGGGAAAGTTATATAAATTCAGTGGTTACTGGTGACAAAGAGTACATTGTGTATTTGCAAGGGTTGGTGAAGTGAAGGTTATGCGAGGAAGTGCATTCAGGACAGTGTGCTGAAGAAGAAAGAGATGTGGTGTAAGATATGCAGATGGCGAAGATGTGGAAAGTAAAAGGGAGTGAATGTCTGACACAGAGTAAACATAAGCGGAGTGATTAAGACACTCAGAAGACCACCAACCCATCACCATTAACTACATTACAAGCCTCAGTAATGTTCAATTCACAGCCACACAATTTCAGAATTGAAATATTTTCACTATTTAATATTTATAACACATTTGCTGCTGTTATTCATTTATCATAAACAGCTAACAGATACTGACAAAGCCAATAGTCCTTGCATGTCTGTTGTTGTGTTTAATCTATAGATGGAATAACAGAATTCTTAGAGAGGAACCAAGAGTAGCTCGCACTGGCTTCAGACTCAACTTGAACACCAAATGGGTGTTTGGTCTGCGACTGCGTAACGCAGGTGCATTGTTGTAATGTTGTCTTCGCCTGTCCATGTTGTGCACTGCGAGAAGAAGGGGGTGCTACGAGCTGCAGGCCGCGGACTGTGGTTTTCGGCCGCTGGTGGTGGTTGGTGGCGCAGTGCCATCGTTGGTTGCAGCAAAAGAGCACCAGATAATTGAGGAGTGGGCTGGACTGAGGCATTACTGGCATTATCGGGTGGCCTGCGGTCCCCCACTGATTACCTGTTTGCTCAGCGAGTAATTGGGAGGCGCTGAGGAGTCTATGAGTGGGTAAGGGAGATGCGGGTGCTCGCTCTTTCGCTCTTCCGCTCTTTCATGCTCCTGTCTTCTCAGGATCCCCTGCCTAACCCCTTTGCTGGCTCTCTCCCCAGGTGCATTGTGAAACACCCGTGGGCCAGTGGAGCAGGTCTGTAAAGTTGGTAGAATTATGTGGATGAGAGCCACGAGGTAAGGAATCTCTTGACTAAGCAGCTGGATTAAGTCCTGTTGCCCAAGTCTCTGAAAGTATTCTATTAATATTCCATTGTGTGTGCATTCATATGTATTCATGTTTATGTTATGTTATGTTATGTTATGTTACGTTAATCTGAGTTGTAGAGCACGTATATACTCAGCAGAGTGTCCCAGCACTCAGGCAGAGGGCAACAGACCAAGACACCTAGATTGACTGTTTGAAGAGTAAGTCTTTAGTTTCCTCTTGAAAATGTCAAGGTTATTTACTAAGCGAAGGTCTTATTGAAGTTTGTTCCAGTTGAGTGGCCCCAAGTAGAAAAAGGATCTCTCGCCTATTCTAAGGTGATTGACGTGGGGCACTCTTGCAAAGCGCGCAAAGGAAGAGCGCAGGGTGCTTTCTGGAATGTATTCACTGATCCTCTCTCTGAGATAGACAGCACCTGTATCATGCGTGGCCTTACGCATTAGGATCATAGCCTTAAAGACAACCCTCTTTTTATAGGGTGCCAGTGGAGGGCCCTCAACTCCTAGGAGAGGTGAGACCTAGGTGAAAGTCTGAGTAGCAGTCTAGCTGCCGAGTTCTGCAACACCTGAAGTCTATTGAAAGCGAAGAGTAGCTTCATGTCATCAGCTTAAGAGATTACTTTTGCACCCAGAGACTCACCTCGTGTAGCCAAGTGTGCAAGATAAATATTAAACAGGGTGCGGCTGAGAGCCGAGCCCTGCATTATGCCCAGAGTCAGTATTCTGACTTTTGAGGTGTAAGGAGGTATCCATACTTGCTGAGTACACTTATCCAGAAATGTTGATAGCCAGTTTAAGGCAGAGTGTCTGATCCCTATCTCTAGAAGGCGCTCAAGCAGCTTAGAGTAGGACACAGTATCAAAAGCTGTAGTAAGATACAGGAGTATCAGATGGCTTTGCCTCCCTTGTCTAGGGTGTTCCGTAGCTTGTTCAACCACTTCCAGAAGCGCAGTCTCCATGCTGAAATGAGGTGGGAAACCAGATTGGCTGGTGTGTTATATTTTATTGTCTTCCAAGTAGTGGGAAATTTGGCAGTTGACTTCCATTTCCAGAACCTTCAAGAGAGCAGGGAGAAGGGAGATGGGCCTATAATTTGCCACTGGCTTGGGATCAGCTGCCATTTTTTTCAGCAACAGGAGCACTGTCACCTTTTTCCAGACCAGAAGAACCACACCAATTGGCAACAAGGTATTAAATATGTTGTTCACTGTGGGTGCACTAGAGGATGCACGGCAAGATGGCTGTACTGTAGATCAGCTCTGCCGGCTGATCTAATAATCCTCACAAGATCCTGTCTATCCCGACAGCATCCACTGCCGGCAGTCATAAGGAGATGTAGTAAATATATGATAAAAGACCTGGGTGCGAAAATATAGAAACACGCTGACCTATGTGGTGAGGAATCATCTGGAGACACTGCAGGCCCAAGACGGCAACATGGTGGCCTGCCGGACCCGCTGGGTGTCGGATCGCCGAGGAGGTAAGGTAGAGATATCTATGTCCGGTGGCCGCGGACGGGGGCCCGTGCTGCTGGTATCACAGTCCCGGTTCATTGGGACAGCAGGTGAGTGTGTGGAGTGCAGAGTGACGGATGGTGAAGCACCGCCAGGATGACATACCTTCTCCCCCATTGCATGCCTCAGGTAACTGTCCAACAGGCTGAATAAATGCGAAGCTTCTATTGATATTCTGCACAGGCGGGATCAAGGTGTAGAACTGCTACAGGAGTTCCATTATCCTGTATTCCTGGACGTGCAGAGTCTAAAGCTTGCTGATGTTTACTGGGCAGGGACCACCACAGCGCGCTCTCCTGAAAGGGCTGAGGCTCCGGGTGGAGTGCAGAAAGTCCTGCTACGGATAATTCGACGTGCTTCTGCCAGGAAGCGGGACCCTTGGGCACAACAGACAGACTCAGCGGTGCAAGCATGGGGAAGACGGAACGCAGTCAATCGCACCGGAAGTTAGAGCCGCAAAAAAATTATAAATCGCAACAGAGAGCCACATCTGACTCGGAGCTGGAGACCCCCAGTGAAAGTTTAACAGCCATTAAAAAAATGCTCCTCGCAATGCAGACCAGCCTACAATCCATTGACGGGAAAATAGACAACCTGAACCTAAGGATGGATCATATGTCCTTGAAGCCAGAGAAGCATGCAGTGAAACTGAGCGAAGCGGAGACACGGATATCATATGCGGAAGACAGTCTGCAGCAAATGTCTTCGAAGACACTTGACATGGAAAAAGTGCTTGCCATTATACAAGCCAAAAATGAAGACCTGGAGGCCAGATCTAGGCACAATAATCTAAGGATAACGGGCCTGCCGGAATCCACAAACACCAGTCACCTGGAGACCTACATCGAAGAACTACTAAAGGAGATCTTCGGGTTGGAACACTTATCACCAGTACTGATCGTGGAAAGGGCACACCACTCTCTGGCTGCTCCCCCCCCCATTGCTCCTCCGTGCCCCATATTCTGCCGTCTGTTGAATTACAGAGATTGGGACACCATTCTTCACATGGCGAGAGAAAAAGGAGCTATAAATCATAAAGGAAATAACTTGATCTTCTATCCAGATTTCACTGTAACAGTCCAAGAGGAAAGGAAAGAATACCAGGCGGTTCCCTATGCCATGCGCTATCCAGCGAGGCTGTGCATCGAAGTGGAGGGAAAATCAAGAATTTTCAATACTCCAAAATCCGCAATGGACTATGCTAAGTCTCTCAAGCGAAGGAACCATGACCCCACCAGCACGGAAACAGACGATCATGGAGACTCTCAAAACACTGCGGAAAATGGATAAACTGACTTTATGGGAGGCTGACCCTGGCACTTGTGTAACTGTTTCCTGCCTTCTGAAGAAAAGAATGGAGAAAACGGACTTTAACTATTCAGATAAGATATCAACTTATTGTTTAACCCAATGTTATCAACTGCACCTATATAATTTGCATTTTTATAAGGTTGGGTAAGCTTATTACAGATGATTGGCTGCCTCCCTTTGCATCGGGGAGGTTAGTTGTGCTCCAGCGTTCCCTCAATGGGTGTTCCCTGCCGTTATTTATGGATCTTTTTTGCATCTGGGAGTTACGTTGAGAGGAATGGGATGGCTTTAGCAAGTTGCTGAAGTGCGTGGGGGCTGGCATTGGGGTTGTGGGGAATGTTTTTATGTAGCTACATACAATTCTGAGATCACCAGGGATAATGTTCCTGTGCCTCAAACCTTAGCTATAACACGTATTGTGTACAATGTGAATACATGTCACAGCTAGATATTGAAACAATAAACTGCCTGACATGGAACGTTCGTCGATTGAACTCACCAAAGAAAATAAGACAAGTGCTAGCATATTTAAATCGTCATATCAAAATAGCCCTGATTCAGGAAACACACTTAACAAAACACTCCAAGACCAGAATTGGCACATAATGGACTGGCATCTTCATATTCCTCATATGCCAGAGGTGTGCTTACAGTATTAAAAAAAATCTCCCTTTTACTATGATCAAAAGCTGCACAGATGCAGACGGCCGCTATGCAATCACACACAGTAAACTAGCCAGTAACCTGCTGACTGTTGTTAAAGTGACAGGCCCCAATACAGATGAACCAGGTCTATTTGAGAACATAATAGCTATACTGTGAGACTGTCCAGATGCTGAAATACTATGAGGTGGAGACCTCAACACACATTTGTGGGGGGGGGGCACTCACATAAAGCAGTTTGGGTTATCACAAGGAAGCACCAGGCCTGGACGGCCTCACCTGTGAATTCTATAAAGAGTTTGCAGAATAATTAATACCCTATCTATTAGAGATGTATGATGACGTTTATGAATCAGGCAAACTGCCACCAACGCTTATGGAAGCACTGATTAGTACCCTATTGAAAAAAGAGAAGCTGCCTACCTGCTGCGACTCCTATCGACCACTGTCACTTATCAAGATAGACGCGAAAATCCTAGCAAAAATTCTGGCCACCAGAATCCAACTCCTGATGGCGAATTTAGTCCTTCCGGACCAATGTGGTTTAATTCCAGACAGATCAACATCATATAATCTGAGAATGCTATTTGCAATGTTTCATATACTGGATCCCGACCTACAAGCTGCGGCCGTGATGCTTGATGCGGCTAAAGCTTTCAATTCTATAGAATTGAGTTACTTATTCAATATACTACAGAGGATGGGGTTCCCTCTCATATTTATTAACTGGGTGTGACAGTTATTCAGGGACCCCACAGCACGAATACGGGTGGAGTGACTCACATCGGACTCCATTAAGATAGGTAGAGGAACCAGGCAGGGATATCTCGTCTCACCGCTCCTTTTTGCTTTGACGCTGGAACCTCTTGCCTGCATTGAAAGGCAGCGACATAGAGCAGCGGCATTAAGATTTGTCCATCGTCCTGTAACCATTTCACTCTATGCGGTTGATATGCCACATTTTATTAGGGAACCACAGACTATCATTGCTCGGATACTACGGGAATACATCCAATTCGAATTGTTTTCGGGATTGAACATTAATTTGACTAAATCTGTTGTAGTGCTGCTAACTGAGAAGACCTCTCCACACACTATGGTCCACACACTATGGAGTTCCCTCTTGTATGGTCAATGGAACCTGTAAAATATCTAGGGGTATGGTTCCATTGAGACCCCGACAAAGTCATACAAGAGAACTGTGGAACTGCATGCGCGGTGCTGGAGCAGCAGGTGGCCAGGTGGTCATTGATGCCTTTATCATTGGCAGACTGCATTGCCCTCATCAAAATGGTTGTCTTACTATGCTTTTTATACCTGTTCAACAATATACCTGTAAAACTATCCACATTCTTCTTCAAAATAGTGCGGTCCCTGTTGATACGGCTAGTATGGGGGTGGAAGCAAGCCCTAGTGCGCTGGGACACCCTTGGCATAGACTACAGGAGAGGGGGTTTCAGCATACCTGACATGTATCTATATTACCTCTGTGCCCAAGCACAGTATGCACATTATTTGTACAACACTCACGACTTCATCCTACTTGTTGCGGTCAAAGACGGTGACGCACACCCCATCCCACTGTGATCAATACTGACACATTTCAACAGGGGCACACCCAAAAATGAAGTAAACTATATTGACACAACGATAGCGGCATGGAAGGCGTTAGGCAGATGACGGCAAAACTACCATTATATGATCCCCTGTTACCAATTGCGCATCATGCGGAACTGTCAGTGGCACAGGAAACGGGAGCTATGCGCACACTAACGCTGGCAGGGAATGACGAAATGCAAGACATATACCCCAATGCCTATTTTTTCACTGAAGATGACATAAGTTATGTACAGAACAAAACACCACTATTTATTTTCATCTTTCATCGGCTGAAAAAGGCACTGCAGGCACACTATAACACATTTCCTGCCGAACCACGGTCTCACAGACCCTCCAGACCCTACTGGTCAGCCCAACAAGGCATAAACTGGTCACCACACTATATCAAGCAGCTAGAGAGGAGAGAAACACAATCTGTAATTGAGCTTGGACCAGTAAAACATGAGACTGAATCCGCAGATCACGCAGGAACAGTGGGAACACTGTTGTCAGCTCACAAACGCATTCACGTCAGATGGAAATCTGTGAATAATCCACTTCAAATACCTTCACCATGCTTATCATACACCGCGCAAACTGTTCAAGTATGGTCTCCGAGACAATGATGCCTGTAAAATGAGTTGGATGTTGGGTGCAGATTTCTGGCACCTGGCCTGGGAGTGCAGACGGGTGGCGGAGTTCTGGACCGAGGTGACATGCAAGCTGAGCACTATGTCCAACATTGTAATAGAATGTATGTCTCATAGCTGTTTGCTGGGCCTTACGTCGTTCCTTAAGGGAGGCATGGGTAAATTTGTGTGAATCGCCTTATTGGCAGCCAAGAGGAGGGTGCCGATGAAATGGGAAAGTACAGCTGCCCCAATCCCTGACCACTGGTTGAAGGATTTAATATATTGCATTGATTTCTCCACAGCGTTCGATAGGGTAGATCGGGGGACGCTGTGGAGGAAATTGATTACTATGGGGATTCCAGGAAATCTGCTAAGAATGATAATTGCTCTTCACTCCTCTACATGGACTCAAGTTTTGTTAGGGGGGACTCAAGGCCTTTCAAAGAAAATTTCTACTAACAACGGGTTAAAGCAGGGGTGCCTATTGGCCCCTTTACTCTTCTCAATCTACATAAATGACCTGCCGATGTCGGATAGGGGAGAGTAAAGGGGATCCCCCACAAGTGAGTAACCCAAAAATAAGTTGTTTGCTGTACGCCGATGACGCTATAATAATGGACTTGACCCCAATTGGGCTGCAGAGACGACTGTCGGAATTGGTTAGGTACACTAAGGAATACTTTTTAAAAATAAATGTCTCAAAGAGTAAATTGATGATTTTTAGTTATAAGGGCTGTAAGGTTAGATCAAACCTAAAATGGTTTTTAGGAGATGAAATGATGGAAATAGTAAAATGTTACCCTTATCTAGGAAAAATTTTCACAAATAGGTGTTCTGTTAAAAAACATATGGACCATTGCAAAAGTAAAGCTATCTCACAAGCCTCTGCAATTAATCGTTTGTACTTATAATGTGGGAAAAGACATTTTTCTCATACCATTGCCGTATATAAAATAAAGATTCCCCCGACCTTGAATTACGCAAATGAAACGATAGATGAATGTGAATGGGCAAAGTACGAGAAAGTGGAAGGTAACATCTGGCGAAAATTATGCAATCTGAGTTATGCTGTATCAATT
Source organism: Lissotriton helveticus (assembly GCF_964261635.1). Taxonomy (NCBI): domain Eukaryota; kingdom Metazoa; phylum Chordata; class Amphibia; order Caudata; family Salamandridae; genus Lissotriton; species Lissotriton helveticus. The sequence goes on from NC_136067.1 coordinate 1,352,922,036, forward strand.
GCGGCCCTTAGGCTCGAATTTGGCCTTCTTTCAACATATGTCTTGACAACGGCAGCTTGTTTAAGATGGGGTAACGCATTGATAAATTGTCAGGAGAACCTATTAAGGTTGGCATTGCATAAGGACATTTTCGGTAATATGCTATCAAAAAGTGTAATTTTTAGGAATTATTTGAAGGCTTTAAGCAGTTTTGGTTTAGATTTTGAAGGGGCAGCAGGTTTGGATAAAATAACACTAAAACATATAATTAAAAGAACTATATATGTGATTTCACGGGAAAGAGATTTGAACATATGCCGTGTGAATGGAAGGTTGGACTGTATTGCGGAGAGCTCTATAGTTAAAAATCCTCAGCCGTACGTTCTTTGGAACCTGAATCATGGAGTTCGAAGAGTGATTTTATTATTAACAATGAACCTGCTGCCTTTGAGGATTGTAACAGGTGCCTGGGAGGGTATCCCCAAAAACGAAAGACACTGTGATTTATGCAATGGCGGTATACAAGATCTTAACCATGTTTTGATTGTGTGCCCAGCACTTCTTTCAATACGCCGCAAATATCTAAGGCATGTTTCTTTACAGTATAAAATCTCAACAGCAGAACAGGCCCGTAACTTTCTTCTGCTCCCACCATCTGAACTGATTTGTTTTAAAAAATTTCGCTTTTTTTAAGAATTTTTGAATGTATATTAAAATTTAGCAGATGAGGGTGACCGTTATGCCGTTATGCCTTTATAGTACTGTGTGATGTGTTCTTATGCATTAGCACTTTGTTATGCACTTTAAGCACTTTAATTAGTTACAAAATATGAAAAACAATGCTTAATTTTACTGTGTACTAGCATTCCTGTAAGATAGTTAATTAACAAAGCGCATTTCCTTAGAAACATAGCTCCTGGGCAATTATATGTGAGAAATGTCCTAGAATAGGGTATTAATGCACTAGCTCTTTTGTATTGCATTAGCACTTTATTTAGCACTTTATAAATATACTTGCTGCTATTCCCATTCTATGATCACCTCCCTAAAAAAGTTTTTAATTATTTAAGTAAATTGTTATGTGTATATTGGATGGTAATGGTATTTTTATTTTAACCAAGTGCCATCCAAAGGTAGATTATTTTAAAAAATCAGGGTGAGAGCTAAAAGTTTTACCCACCTGATAATGATCGACATTGGCCGTAAATATATTTTTTTAGAACGTTGTTGCCCACCGTAGTGATGAACTTAATGAAGAAAGGAGATTTCCACCACTTGAGAATTATTCAATTAAGGAAAATCGAACATGTAACTCTTTGTGGTTTAGAGACTGTCCTCTGTTGTCCTCCATAGTGCAGAGTCTATTGAAGATAAGTGATTATGTACTCTTGGGTGTAACCATTAAAAATATAAGTTGTCTTTTTTCCTGTTTTTTATTATTGTGATTTGAATGAAATGTTGTTTTATCTGTATTTTATGTGGAATTCCTCGGAATTCCAAATCATAATAAATAATTGAATTGAATATATTGCAGGGAAAACCTTGCACTATATGCAGAAGAGCTACCTGCCCCCTCAAGGCCCAAAGATAACTGGGAACCGTTACTACAATATTTACAATCCACTACACAGAACACTTCATCTGACAATGGAGAACAGTAATGCTGTATATGTAAGCTAGATGTGTGACATTTTATACAGTGATTTTGTGAGGACAAACAATCCCATGTAACATGTAGCCACGTGTTGTTTTTCTCCCGTTTTATTTTCTTTTACTGTCCTGTTATGTACTGCAATATATGCGAAGTTTGTCTCTGTAACATCAATATGCCTAAAACCAAATAAAAATCTTTATAAATAAAAAACTGTCACGGCTTACTCTAAAAGGGAGGAAGAGTTAGGTGCAGCATCACCACAGTAAACAATAATTAATAAATTATATCTTCAAAGAAGTACTTTATTGGGAGTTAAAACAATTACAAAAATGAAAGATAAAAATTAAGTGAGCCAAGCCATGACCTCAAAGGTTTTATAATGTATAGGTGCTAGCTTTTCTGTAATATTGGCAATATGGACAATTGTATCCATTGGGGTTGTGCCGGTGTGCACTCTGACAACTTTGACAGTCTTCAAATTTACCTCAGTGTTTACTAAAATAATCTTGGTAAATGAGCCAAAGATGCCAGACAGTAAAAATGTAAAATTGCAACCTGGCTTCAAATCTGAAAAATACAATGGGAATAAGTACCGGCTGTTAATATTCCTTCACTTAAAAATTAACTTGCAAACCACTAGGGTCTCTCCCCAGTAGAGTTAATGGTTTTTGGGTGCCGAGAGTCTGTGTCCAATTCAGTGGCTACCAGGCATCAATAGCCAGTGTCCTGTTGGGGTACAATTCATTTTTAAGTGCAGACTGTAGACTCAACTCATATTTGGGTTCTTAATGGATTCAGAAATCATAGGTGGTGAGAATCCCATTGGGTAGTGTCTTGAAATATGGGGGTGTACACTTCTGCTGGTTGAGGTTCACATTTTCTGTCAAGGAGGACCAGAAAGGCTTCACCACTCCCACCGAGAACTGGATTTATAACGGTTAGGAGCCAACCAAAGCTTAAAACCATGATTATATGGAACCGAAAGTCCTAGTAAGATAGTCAAACTGTTCCAGAATCAGAAGGCTCAGTAACAAACAATGAGACAAGATCCAAAACATGAAATGTGATGGTGCATATCCTCTGCAGATCCTCTGGATCTGGAGCAGGTAATGTTCGTCTCTACCTCGCTTCTAGGCCAGGTCGCTAGAGGGACTTGTGGTTCCTGGGCCATTATCTTGAGAAGTCCTACACAGAAAGCCTCAATTAGAAAGGCCTTGTGCTAGTCTTCCAATTATCAAGACCGCTCCTCTTCTCACTGGCAATGTAGCTACTTATCACCCATGTTTCGCAGCAGTAAGGTGCTACAGAAATTCACGTGTGACCCAACACGGAGGGAACGCCACCAACAGCAAAGTTTCAGCTTATACTAGAGTGTCTACCCCACACTGAAGTAATCTCCTTGAAGCCCAGAAGGTAAGATTCTTCAGTACTGCATCTCTGATATGCATGTATGCTTAAATCAATCCACTTCATCGGGCTGAGAGTCCCTGGTATTTAATAGAGGCGTAAACCGTAGAAACATGCCTCTAATCTAAGTGCCAACAAAATCAAGGAAACGGCTTCCTCTTCTAAGAAGAACCAAAAGTTACTAAAAGTTACTGAAAAAGCCAATAAAGCATGTTGCTCCCAAAAAAAGAATCTTGTTCACTGTAGAATTGATAGATTGAGTCGCCATCATTAGCACAGTAGTCGGGCAGGGGTCGAAGGGGGAGCTGGACTTCAGGCCGTGTAGCTGAGAGTGACCGATCGAGAGAAATGGGAGTGAATTTGTCTAGAGAGAGGGACGTGGAGAGGGAAGCAGATTCCTTTGAAGTAGGGGCCTGTGCTTGGAAAATGTGAGCACTATTCTGTAAGTTGTTCTGAATCGTCTTGATTTTTTCATAGAAAAAAGTGTCTAGTTCATCACACCACTCGGCTGTAGGTGTGCATACTCTAGATGTGTCGACGGGGCGTAACAAAGAAGTTGACAATTTAAAATATGTCCTTTGCTTTTTTATCAGCTTCCTTGATCCAAATATGAAAGAAGGTCTGTTTAGCTATGGGCAGCTTCCTGAGGTATTTCTTCAGTGGGATCTTATATTTAGCTTTATCTTCTGAATGGAGCATGTGTCTCCGTACCCTTTCGAGCTGTTTACAAAGTTTTTTGCATGCTCTAAGTTCATCATTGAACCGGGGGGAGATGGGATCAACCTTAATTGAGATTTCTTTTTAATGGGGGCAAATGCATTAACAGTCCCCCAGATCCAACTGTCCAGGCGTGTGATGTCCTCTTCAACACAGCTGGTCATGGTTGGAATATACATCGTAAGAGCATGATTCAGGTCGTCTGGCTGTATCTTCTGACAGGCACGATTGGAAGACTGAGAGTTGTCCTTTTCAAGGTGGCCTGTTGCTCACCTGAGGCCAAGTAAATGGAATGAGGTAGTGGTCAGATCATGGAAGGGGAGTGGGTTGAGACACAGCCAGGTCCAAGTTGGAAACAACCTGGTCAAGAGTTGGCTTGGTGCGTAGGGCCGAAGACCTGCTGTTTCATGGATAGGGAGTGCATGATTTTCTGAGAGTGCAGAGGCAGTGTGCCCAGAGGCATCGTCCAAGTGGACATTAAAATCACCTAGCACTAGGAAATAGTCATACCTAATTGCCCATCGGCTAACGCACTTTCCAATGAATGCAGGCAAATGCTGCCTGGGCCCAGGGGATGGTGGAGAAGAACCCTCACAAGAGACTGGTTGGAGGTGAGGGACAGACAAAAGCCAAGTGCCTCTGCCGTCTCTAGGTCCTCATGAATGAAGGATAAGCATTCATACTCCTACTTGTACACTAATGCCGTCCCGCCCCTCTACTTATTTCACAATCCTTTCTCAAAATTCTATAATTAGGAGGAATGGCCGTAGCCAGTGTGGGGTTGGAAAATGCCAAGAGCCAGGTTTCAGTGAGGAATAGAACATTCAGTTATTCGTTGCTTAATACGTTGAAAATCTGAGCTCATGTTTCTGGAGTGATATAGTGTTGAGCAAGGAAACCTGGAACCGTTTTTGAGGTTTTTCTGCAATCTCTGGAATGTTTGGGGCCATGGAAGGAATTAAACCTTGTAGGAATCCAGGCCCAGCTAGGACATATAAATTCTTCACATGACTCACCCGGGGGCCAATGGAAAGAGCATTTCCTAGAGGGGGCCATGTAGAGTAAAGAGGCACTGTCAAAAGTGATTAAATGATTGTCTGCTGATAGGGAACCGGCATGTAGGCTGGCGGTGGGTGCTTCCTGGATGCTGACGTGTGCAGACCGGCTGGCCTTTGGCAGCATAAGGGCTGGACGACTAGAGAGTGCACTAACTAACACGACACCTACAGAACGTCCCAGCCTGGTTGAGGAGGAAGTTACAGCCCCCACATCCATGGCGAGAACTGCACCCCCCGTCACTAAGTATGACCAAGAAAGATTTAAACCATAATTTAAAGGACCTCTGTGGCCCGTGAGTAAAGTGCGGGGTGCAGCAAATTTAAAATTGGTCACAGTCACATGCAGTTCAAATTGAAATTGAAATTTAGTTTTGCCAAGTTGCATCCAAAGATATACCTCTCATTTCTCAGTATTAAATCCATAACATATTTTGTAAAACATTGACCAGCATCAACATTTGATGAACCTTGGGGTAAGATGGGATAAGCCTCAGCCACAACCTCAAAACTATTCAGACGGACTGAGTATTCCCCCCTGAAGCAACAGAAACGGCTTGGTTTGATCCAGGTGCGGCTTGCACTCATTGGGGGGGCTGATGTCAGTTACCTTACCTAAACAGCATGTCTCGCCAAACGCCATGTTGCTTCTTGACTCTAAAGCACCGCAGTAGGCATAAGAAAGGGTGTTTTCCTGCTGAAGCGGTCAGCCTAGGGGTGCGTGTGGCTGGCAGTGCACCTACCCCACTCGCCTTATGATCTTGTTCCTAACCCCTCCTGACAAGATTTGAAGTGGCATATTGGTGGTTATATCCTAGGCTGATTTGTGGCAAGTGATTTAGTGAAAAGGAGCCCGAGTGGAAAGAATGTCCTGTATTAATTCACATAACTCATGATGTCATCTACCTGTTGAAGAAGCCCATGAGTAAAAAGATGTTATTTGTGTAGCCTGGTTACTTCCTTCCTATACGTACCTACTCTATATTTGATCGCATACAGCCTGACAGCAAAAAGGTTAAGATCGGGGAGATTTATCTCCTCAACAAGTTCCCAAAAAACCAAAGCAAATCCATTAAGGAACAAGGCACTTCACCTGAGTATTTTTAAGGAGAAATCGATTCAGAATTATTTGTTTGAGGTCTGGCAAAGAGCACTGTAAGTCAGAAGCTAACCCATTACCTATAGAAGATGGTTTGGAAATAAAATCACAAAGTAAACCCCTACTGGGTGTTCTAGCGGTGAACCTGAACGATAATCCTCATGCCTCCTCAGGTAGTAGTAAAATCCCTTTTGATACTTCTTTGCTCCTCATCAGTAACAACTCAGGGCCAATTGTTAAACAGCACCGAATCCAAAGCTCTTTGATCTTAGTTGAATCAGAGTCTCTACTTGGGAGAAGCAAGTTATTTCAACAGGTGGACTATCACTGAGATTTCTCTTTAATAGTAGAGTATAGTCATCCATAGATATTGACTTTTAAGGAGGTGCTAAGTAAAAGCAGCTCAGAACTAGTTCTGTTAACACAGAGAAAGAGACAGCCACTGGAATTTTTCTGTTGTACTCATAGCATTACCATCACAACAGGTTTAAACCCCCGCTGCATCCATCAGCGAATCCCCCTGGCAACTGTCATCTATCTTGCAATAGTTGGAAAAAACACTAATAGCTCGGCTTTATATGTTGGACATTTTATCAGTAATCCTGAAAGAGCTCCAAATGAAATATGAGGGAGGTGACGTATTAGCTGGTAAGCAGTCTACACAACTTAATTCCACAAAAACACACTGACATTGTTCTTCAAGTAGGTTGCCCCATATCAAACCTTCTGACAATTCTACTAAAAACAAATCTGGAATTAAATCTATCTTCATTGGATCTTCTCTGTACTGAGAAGGATCCCTCTTCCCAAGCCTCTCCTAAGTCTTCTTCAAGCAATTATAATCCCTCTGTAGTACAATGTATGTGACCCAAAATGTTTCCAGTTTTAAAATCGAAGGAAAAAAGGATAGGGGCTGATGTAAGGCCACCATTCCCAGCTGAAATTCTGAAAAAAAGAAAGACCGGAAAAAATCTAAAAGAAAGCTAAGAAGACTAAGTAAAAGAGGGGTTAGAAAAATCGAATTACCTGAAGAAAGTCTTCCCACTCTGTCTCCAACGGGCTACTAGTGGAAAATGTGAGTCCCACTCTAGGGTCTGAGAATACACAGCGGCTGTTCCTGGGAATTCATATGGTTATCATCAATGGAACCAGAGCTAGTAACTAAAAAAGATATTAGCTTAGATAATAAAGTGGAAAAGATGGCAATTAATTCCAAGTTTTTGGTTTCATCTACTTATTCACACTGGGATTTGAAAGACTCAAAAAATGAATTAGCAGCCCCATCAATTTCTCCAAACTCTTGTTTAATGTCATCTGTGCTTCGTATATTTTCTGGAGAAGTGGAAAATGACCCTCAAAATATCCACATTTTCCAGCCTAAATAGCAAAAGAGGATGGAAGCAATAACTAAATTGTATTATTTGAGAATGATTTTCCTTTTCTGAACCGCTCCTTTTGTTGATACTCTTAGCTCAGGCTGAACAACTTAAGGTGGTAAGGAGCAGTGATTTGTATCTGGTGGAATTGTTAGACACTCGATGGGAGAAGAAAATGAAAGTCAAATTTAAATCACCAAATATTGTCAACTAGATCTTGAATAGGAGTGATTTTTTTTATGTCTCAAGGAATCAACATCAGTCCTTCTTCTCATAATAATAATAAGGTTTTACCAGTGAGTGGTACAACATTATCTGCCTTTGTTATGTCCCATTCTTCTTGCTACCCTCAATGTTAAACCTGAAGATGTGAATTCATGGCAGATTCCATCCTGAGAACAATAAGGTGTTACTTACCATAGCAAATGGGAAGTTCTTATGGACCAAGAAAAATAAGCAATCACTGTCAATAGAATTAAAGAAAATTCCTCGAAATTTGAGTCCAGATGGTTGGATACCGGCTGATGTATTTGAGGAAGATATGGGAAAACTAGTGAAACTAACTAAGAATACGGGAGGTAGTCCTTGTAAAAAACCTACACGGTAACTTAATAATTTCAATAAACTGTTTTTGTTTTAGCAAGCTCATTAATCACCTGCAAATAAGGAAATTCACATTTTATTTAAAGGAATAAAATAGTTGCATTTCTCATTGAAAAAGAAGAAGAGCTAGGTGGGTAAGAATTCAAAAGAGATATAGTGCTGATAACATCTGGATAAAAATAACAGAAGCACCCTCTCCAAACCTAAGATAAATAATATCACTTGCAAGGTTTGGCAAGAATATATAATTTCCATCTATGCTTTGAACACACAGACCCCTAATAACCTTGTCATAGAGTCCTTAAATGAGAGACTAGCTGGTAGCTGTAGCCACCTTCCCCCCTACTTGACAGGAATTGCTGCATTACCTTAAAGCTGCTAGGAATACAGGGGCGAGAGGTCCAGACCAACTACCTATTTCTAGTATGAAATTAGTTCTGGACTTATAGGTCACTTACTTAGCGGCACTCTTTCATTATTGTTACTCTAACTGGGGTGGTTCTGAGCTCAGGGAAAGGCAGTATTATCTTGCCATTACATAAAAAGGCCATCCTAATTTCCCTTGCAATTATAGGCAGATTACCCTGTTGGATGCACATCAAAAAAAAATTCCAAATGTGTTTTAGTTAATTTACTGGAATGGGTGGAGGAAAATAATATTACTTCATTGGAGCACGCAGGACTTAAAGCTGATGCCTTGTCATAGGATAATATAACGGTGATCCATCTCATATTGGAAAAATAAGTGAAACAAAGATGGATGCCGGCAGCCGCGGTCAGTAGTGGGAGTAACTGCCAGGCGGTGACGAGGGGAGGGGGAGGGGCAGGGTAGGGGGTAGTAAACTATGGATTACGGAGGTTTACAGGTAAGTAAACAGATAAATAAATAAAACAAATTTTGTTGCATGCACTGCATCCCCAAATGCGATGCAGTGTGTGCAACGAAATTCGTTTTATTTATTTATATGTTTACTTACCTGTAAACCTCCGTAATCCATAATTTACATCCCCCCACCCTGCCCCTCCCCCTCCCCACGTCACCACCCGGCTGGTACTCCCACTACCGACCGTGGCTGGATGCCGGTCTACGCTGCCTATATAGATTTTTCAACTGCTTTTACCCGCATGGACAGGACGATTTTGTGGGAAAAGTTGACTGCTTTGGGAATTCCAGAGTATCTCCTAAAACTCATAACTGCTCTCCACAGAGCTACTTCAAGTAATGTCATGCAATGAGGCAGGCAGGGTATGAATCCCAAAATTCCGACCAGGAATGGTTTGAAGCATGAATGCGTATTGGCACTTTTGCGTTTTAGGTCTCGACTACATCATTGCTTTAGCAATGCTTGTTTGTCGAGATTATAGTAAGGCTTTCAAAAGTCTACCCAAAACTGCGGATCGGGTACAGTTCATGTGAGCCAGGCGCGTGCACATTGCCAGCCACATCACACACCACCATTTGTCTTAGCCTCGGCATCAGACTTTAAAGGAATCCGCTCCCAAGGTGCTCCCCCGCCCCTGCCACCCAATGCCACTCCCCGCCCCCACCACGCAATGCCGAGAGCTTGTTTTTTAACTTCAGCGCGAGGCGCGCGCTGGTTCTTTTTTGGATCCTTTATCTGCATTATAGAAAGAAATGAAACACCAGCGCCCTCTTGTGGCAACATGCGCGAGCACACTTGTTTGTACTAAAGGATGCACGTGTCATCTGTCCTGACCAATTTGATTTCGAATCCTGCTAATCCACGTTTTCGCTCGTGTGCAATGCAGGGTCTGCACCGATCTGTTTGCAGCTGCTCGTTTCCTGCTATTTTCAATCCACTTTGTCTCCATTGCCTGTGTTCGCCTCTAATGTGTGAACCGAGGGTGAAGGCCTTAGGCTGTAGGGCGGACTGTGGAGCATGAAAGGCGGGCGAAAAACCAGCAAAGAAACAACTTTGTTTTTACAAATAGACAAAAAAGGACAGTTTCTCTTATAAAAGATGCAGTCTAGAATTAATTAAACGGCAGTCATGCGAAAAGTAAGATTTTAACCAAACAATATCTTGTGAAATGGAGCATTAGAGTCTTTCAGTGCCAAAGACCGAGACGTTCTTCGCTAACGTCTGGGAGCCTCGGCTCCCTTTCATGGCGCATTTGTGGCTGCTCTGTTGAACTGCCGCTTGTGACCTGTGTGGTCATCTCTACGCAGATTGACGTATAAAAAAAAAACCTCTGTTTGGTCACTTGTGAAATCTAGACACTGCGTGCCTTTTTGAACTTTAACAGTGATAGCAAAGGACCCTGTGTGACATTTGTGTGCCCCCCCCCCCCCCGGATAAAACGTGATATTTCGCAGTTTGCTTTTGATTGACCCTAATGCACAGATCCGGGGGCCACTGTACAGAGATGAGAACACTGCTCCACCGTTCACATTAAGAGACCCTTTTAGTGCTCCTTTTGCTTAATAGAGTACTCTGCCCTTTCCTGGAACCCTTCCTAATGGTGATGGATGCATGACATTTGCACTGGTTCATATTTTCATTCACACACACACCCCACACACACAGCCCACACACACACCCACACACACCCAACCCCCCACACACAAGACCCCCCACACACACAACCCCACACACAATCAATCAATCAATCAATGAACTTGTAGAGTGGGCTACTTACCCGTGAGGGTCTCAAGGCGCTGAGGGGGTGAGGGGGTGCTGCTACTGCTCGAAGAGCCAGGTCTTGAGGAGCGTTCTGAAGGGGAGCAGGTCTCGGGTCTGTCGTAGATGGGTGGGGAAGGTGTTCCAGGTCTTGGCGGCGAGTAAGGAGAAGGATCTGCCACCGTACGTTGTTCGTTGGATGCGTGGGACGGTGGTGAGGGCGAGGCTGGCGGAGCGGAGTTGGGGGGCGGGGGTGTAGAAGTTGATTCTGTTGTTCAGGTAGGCTGGTTCGGTATTGTGGAGTACTTTGTGTGCATGGGTGAGGAATTTGAAGGTGATCCTCTTGTTGACGGGGAGCCAGTGCAGGTCTCTTAGGTGGGAGGTGATGTGGCTGCGGCAGGGGACGTTGAGGATCAGTCAGGCGGAGCCGTTTTGGATGCGTTGTAGTCGTTGTAGGTGTTTGGCCGGGATTCCTGCGTAGAGTGTGTTGCCATAGTCCAGCCTGCTGCTGACTAGGGCTTGGGTCACTGTTCTTCTGGTTTTGTTCGGGATCCATTTGTAGATCCTGTGAAGCATGCAGAGGGTGTTCAAGCAGGAGGAGGAGATGGCGTTGACCTGCTTAGACACGGAGAGGGAGGATTCGAGGATGAATCCTAGGTTGCGTGCGTGGTCCGTCGGTGTTGGAGCTGTTCCCAGTGTGGTCGGCCACCAGGAGTTGTCCCACGCAGAAGGGGTGGGGCCGAGGATGAGGACCTCTGTCTTGTCCGAGTTCAGCTTCAGGCGGCTGTTCCTCATCCACCCGGCGACGGCCTTCAATCCCTCGTGGAGGTTGGTTTTGGCGGTGTGTGGGTCCTTGGTGAGGGAGAGGATGAGCTGGGTGTCGTCGGCATAGGAGATGATGTTCAGATTGTGCTGGCGGGCCACTTGTGCAAGGGGGGTATGTAGACGTTGAACAGGGTCAGGGTGAGGTATGAGCCGCAGATGATGTCTGTGGCTTCGGATCGGAAGGGTGGGAGGCGTACTCGTTGGGTTCTGCCGGAGAGGAAGGACGAGGTCCAGTCCAGGGCCTTCTTCTGGATTCCGGCTTCTTGGAGGCGTGTTCTTAGTGTGCGAAGGCAGACTGTGTCGAAGGAGGCTGACAGGTCGAGAAGGATGAGGGCTGAGGTTTCGCCGTTGTCTAGTTGGTGTCTGATGTCTGTGGCGGCGATGAGGGCTGTCTCAGTGCTGTGGTTTTGTCTGAATCTGGACTGGGATGGGTCTAGGATGTTGTTGTCCTTGAGGTGATGGGTCAGCTGTATGTTGGCGATTTTCTCGATGACCTTCACCGAGAAGGGGAGCAGGGAGATGGGCCGGAAGTTCTTGAGGTCTTTGGGGTCTGCATAGGGCTTCTTGAGAAGGGCATTGATTTCGGCGTGCTTCCAGCTTTCCGGGAATGTGGCTGAGTCGAAGGAGATGTTGATGACCTTCTGTAGTTGGGGTGCGGTGGTTGAGTCAGCTCTGTTGAAAACGTGGTGTAGGCAGGGGTCTGACGGAGATCCTGAGTGGATGGAGTTCATGACTTTGCGTGTCTCGTCGTCATTGACGTGGGGCCAGGAGGTCAGCTGGTTGGTGCAGGTGGTGTTAGGGGTGGGGTCTGTTGCAGTCGGGGCGGATGAGTTGTTGAAGCTGTCATGGAGGTGATCTTTCGATGGAGGAAGGTGGCCAGTGAGTCGCACAGATCTTGCGAGGGTGGGATGTCGTTGGTGTTTGTGCTGGGGTTGGAGATTTCCTGCACTATATTGAAAAGCTCTTTGCTGTCATGTGCGTTGTTGTCCAGGTGGGTTTTGAAGGATGATCACACACACAAGCCCCCCCCGCACACACAACCCCATACACACACACACACACACAACCCCCCACACACACAACCCCACACACACACAACCCCACACACACAACCACCCCACACACAACACCCTCCCTCACACACAGCCCCACACACACACAACCCCCCACACCCCCCACAGAAACAGCCCCACACACACACAACCCCCCCACACACACAACCCCCCCACACACACAACCCCCCCCACACACACACAACCCCCCCCACACACACAACCCCCCACACACACACAACCCCCCACACACACAACCCCCCACACACAACCCCACAACCACACACACAACCACACACACAAAACCACAACCACACACACAACCACAACCACACAACCACACACACAACCACACACACAACCACACACACAACCACACACACAACCACACACACAACCAACCACAACCACACACACAACCAACCACTACCACACACAACTACACACACACACACAACCATCTATCTATCTATCTATCTATCTATCTATCTATCTATCTATCTATCTATCTGTCTATCTGTCTATCTATCTATCTATCTATCTATCTATCTATCTATCGCACTCACTGTATCTATTGCCCTCACTCTATCTGTCTAGCGCCCTCACTCTATCTGTCTATCTATCGCACTCACTATCTATCGCCATCACTTTATCTATCTGTCTATCGCCCTCACTCTATCTATCTATCTATCGATCGCCCTCACTCTATCTGTCTATCTATCGCACTCACTTTATCTATCTATCGCCCTCACTCTATCTATCGCCCTCCCTCTATCTATCGCCCTCCCTCTATCTATTTATCGCCCTCCCTCTATCTATTTATCGCCCTCCCTCTATCTATCTATCGCCCTCACTCTATCGCAATCACTCTATCTATCTATCGCACTCACTCTATCTATCGCATCACCACAGCATCACTCAGCACCACCACAGCATCACTCAGGGGCACCACAACATCACTATGCGCTACCACAGCATCACTGAACGCCACAGCATCACTCGTCACCACCACAACATCACTCAGCGCCACCACAGCATCAATCTGTGCAACCATTCAACAACAACTGGTTCAAATATGTTCTCTCAATGTTTCAAGCTTTATTACAAATGTCACAAAAAGATGTTAATATTTCACTTCTGTTCTTGGATTTTCGTCACAATAAAATACACTGAACATATTCTTCACAAATGATATTTACAACAGTTTAAGCTATTGCCATAATAAATTATAATAACTTTTATTTAAGTATTAATTATTAAAAAAATTAAAAGCCATTTTTATGTACAATAGCAATACATCTATGTCACGTAAATACAACACATATTGCATTACAAATGCTATAGGTGTCACATTTGCAAAAGTTATAACTATTGGCATTGTAAATGACAAAGCTATTAATTTCGCTATTTTCAAAACCAACACAAAAATAAAAAATGTGTCATTTACAATACCAATAGCTCAAACTTTCCTAATGCGAGACCTATTGCATTGCAAATGCTTGTTTCTCTTTGTTTGGTGGATGTACCTGATGTGCTGAGCAATGCTGCCGGTGAGGCCCCAAAACTTGACTGTTATCCTGTAGGGGCTCTCCTTTATAAGAACAGTATCGTCCTGCAAGACCTAACTCCTAAAGGTCTCCAGAAACGTCTCAATATCTTGTCCTCATATTCAGATGCTCGGTTCTTGAAGTTTAATACAAATAAAACCAAGATCAAGAGGTTCCACTCAAAAGGGTGTCTGGCCATCACAAAATATAAGTGGTTTTATAACAATTTGATTATAGAAGTAGCAAAATCTTACCCATATCTTGGAAGAATTATGTCTGATGCTCAACATTTAGTACACCTATGAAATACGGATTAGACCCATGGAAATATACTTTATGGTTCAAAAGGTCACAGACATTTTAATAATCTCTTAACAGTATACAACATGAAGATCCCATTTACTCTTTTATATGCTGAAGAGACAATAAATATTAGGCAAGGTTCCTTTATGCATAAGGCGGAGGGGAACATTCTTCACACTATTTGTACCTTATATTACAATGTCTCCATAGGAGTATTAAAGCTAGAATAAGGATTGGTGAGCACTTACATCAGAAGACTTGCTGCCATGCTACTATGGTATCATTGTATTCTATATGCAAAGGAAAAGTCCTTAAGGAATTTTATTTCCATTAAATGATTCGACCCCACTATAAAGGCTGCTCCGTTAAATAATGTTTTACCTGTACATCAGCACTTTTTACTGACTAGTTCTGATGTTCACAGTATGAGCTATGTCCATCTAAAAAAAATGTGAAGCCCGTCATGCAAAATTTTCATTTGAGAATGATATGGTTGTATGTAGTACGAAACCTTTCTTTCAGTGTGTTATTCAATCATGTCGAGTGTATTTGAATTTGAACCTGGAGCACAGGGTGCGAAGGTGTATAATGCTCTGCACGTTGAAATGTTTACTGCAAAAACCTGTGACGGATGCATGGCAGAATGTAATTTGTGAGGAAAGAATGTGCACTTTATATTATAACAGTGTCCAGACTATCAAACGTTATATTTGCCCTGTTTTAAGGGTCTATCAAATGAGATTTTTAAAGCCATTTTTTTAAAACATTGAATTACAACTGCTAAAGCTGCTATGAAGCTGATACATTGTCCTGTCAATTAATTAATGTGGTGTAACATGTATATTACATGTGTTATCTCTTTTTTACAGCTGTACTAATTGATGTATTTGATATATTTTATATATGGTATATCTCATTGTTAGATCTAAATCTCTAATAAAAAAAACTTGAAACCTTGAACCCCTGAGGAAAACCATAAAACTGATCTGGTGGCATGCTATGGGGATCGCACAAATGTACTTTACATGTTTCATCCAAGCCTTTCATCATTACATAGGCCACGCCCCTTAAGTAGACCACTCACTTTTTTCATTCTGCTTAAAGCCGTGCTACCAGAATCCCGTTTTCGTAACTCCAGGAAAAGGAGCTACCTTGAGGATTGATGGGGCACTCATAAAAAGACTTTAAAGATGGCTGTTGTTGCATAAATAGTGGATTAGCATTATAATCCAACCTGGATGCAATGGTATCAGAGACTACAGGCCTGGTTAGGAGGAATGAGTAAGGAATGGAATGCTCTTTCTGGGCGATGGGTGAAGTAAGAAAGCAAACACATTGTTTCTGTTGCCATCGGATCTCACACTGCCTCCAGTATTTATGACACTGAAACACTATTAGTTTGAACATTAACAGCACTATTCATGCAAAACATTCTCATTAACACTAGTTAAAAAGATGCCCATTCCTCAAATATGGACGCATAAAACATATGCATCACATATCATTAACTACTATTGTATCAAACAGAGTTTAATGTAAGGCTGTTTCAGCAAACAAAGAATACCACATTAAACCTTCGTATCATGCATTTGAAAAGGCATGCGTCATTCACGCAGATCGCACCCCCAGGCTGCTATCCTTGTGGAGTGCATATGTAGTATCTACAGGCCATGACTGGCCTGCAGCTGTAGCCAGAGCAGCAGGACCCACGTAATGAAATCATATCAAGGTATGGGGCAAATATCCATGTTTGTAACATGTCAGATGAACAGATAGCACATCTAGAAATCATGATTGATTTGATTTGATTTTATAATTTATACAGTGCACGAATGCCCGCAGGCGTCTTGGCGCTAGGGATAGTAGGACCAAATTGTTATAATGCCCATTACGCATCGTCTATTTGTGAAGAGCCAGGTCTTCAAAGCTTTCTGAATGACATGAGCGATGTGCTACTCTTAATAGGACTTGCGAGGAGGTTCCAGATTGTGATTGTACCCACTAGGAAACGTCTTCCTCCCCAACGAATCTGCTTGGATTTAGGTGTTTGCAGCAACTTGGAATGAGAAGATCTAAGGCTCCTGCCTGGTGTATACCATTTCAGATGCGTCTTCAAAAACTGTGGGCCAATGTCTTTTAATGCTTTAAAGGCCAGGCATTGCGATTTAAAAATGATCCTTTTGGCCACTGGAAGCCAATGTAACCCTTCCAATCTATGGGCAAAGGGCTCATGTCTGGGGATATCAAGTAACAATCGTGCTGCTGCATTCTGTAGTCTCTGTAGTTTCAGCAACAGTTGTGCTTGCAACCCAACATAAAGAGCATTGCCATAGTCCAATCTGGACAAAGCGAGCGCTGTGACTAATGTCTTTAGTGCCTCACGAGGGATGGAAGGACGGATTTTCCTAATCATTCTTAAAATAAGCCAAAAGTTAGAAGTTAGCTTATTAATCTGAGCACTGAATGTCAGCTTGTCATCAAAGACAAACCCCAAGTTCTTAACCTTAGAGTCTGGGACGGGACAGTTGCCCAGACTATCAGGCCACCATCTTAACGACCAAAAGGAAGGATTGGGGCCTAACAGCATAACTTCTCTCTTTTCCCCATTTAGCTTAAAACAGTTGGCCTGCATCCATTCACTTACCTGCCTTATGCAGTGATTGAAAAGTTCAGCTGTCGCTTCCAGGTCATTTGAGACCGGCACCACCACCTATGTGTCGTCAGCGTAAGAGATAGCGGAGAGCCCACATTGTCTAATAATAGAAGACAATGGCCCCACATATATGTAAAAAAGGGTGGGGCTAAGTAAAGACCCCTGCGGTACCCCACATGGCAGTTTGAATAGTTTAGAGGCAGCATCTCCCAGTTCCCCCGAAAAGGTTCTGTCAGCTAAATATGATGACAGAAGCTTCAGTGAGGGCTTATTAAGCCCCATCTCTGCCAATCTACTAGCCAAAATCTCATTATTTACGGTGCCGAAGGCCGCCGAAAGATCTAACAAGATCAAGGCGGCCTTCCCCCCTGCATCAAGGATTATCCTAAGTTCCTCAGCTGCCATGACTAACGCCGTCTCAGTCCCATGGCCTTCCCTGAAGCCATATTGGGTGTGGTCCAGCAGATTTTCTTTATTGATAAATTCTGTAAGCTGTATATTTAACAGCTTCTCTAGCACCTTAGATGGACAGGGAATCCTTGAAATTGGACGATAGCTGCTAGGCTCCTTTGGGTCTAAATTAAGCTTCTTCAACAATGGCAGTACTGAGGCTGTTTTCCAGGCCTCCGGCAAAATGCCCGATTGAATTATCTAATAATTTAATTGTTCACTGACGAGATCCTGACACATATGATAGACTTTAGGGGGACAAGGATATGAAGGGGCTCCTGACTTCGTGTTTCCCACCACCTGGACAATCTGATCTTACGGAGGGGGGGAGGGGGGGGGGGGAATAAATCCTGCCTTAGTTGTGTTTTACCCACCCCTATTTTTGCCTGTGTCTGGGGGGTGTTATAATTGTCTTTAAGGGTTTTATAGACTCAGGCAACTTTATCAGTGAAGAATTTTCCCAGAGTATCACAAAATTCGGGGCTGCTCGTCACAGGGCCTTTTTCTGAAATGTTGGCTAGTTTTTTCACTGTGGCGAAAAGTACCTTTGCGGAGTTTTTAGCTTCTCGAATTTTTGTTGTGAAATAGGAACTTTTCTCCTCCATGATCATCTTCTTATAAACTGATAATGACTAAGCATGGGCGTAAAATCCGTTCCGCTCGCGGATTTTGCGGATTTTCGGTAAATTCGCAATCCGCGAACTCTCGCGAACTTACCGAAAATTCGTAAATCCGTGCGAAGCGGATTTTTTTGCTCGGTCGCACTTGCCAACTAGAATACTATACAATTTCGCGGGAGTAAACACTTGCGAAAACGTAGATGCGGCGGGCAGCGACAATCTCGCAATTGCGAGATTGCAAAATTTGCAATTTCGCACAAGAAATCCACCAGCAGGCAGCATAAACCTTGAAAATTATGATTTTTATCAGAATAACTCCTCAGGTTGACATTTGCCTGCACTTTTTTTTGCAAGGAGTCCATTTTGGGGGGGGAGGAAGGAAGTGCCCCACAGTCTCCAACTTCCTGTTCCTGTCCAGCAGGCTCCTCTCAGTGCTTTCTTCATGTGCTGGTCACTTTGATTTGGATCTTGACCTGGAAGCACTCAGCAAGTGCAAAAGTTCAATCTTATCATTAGTAACCATTCCCTGTACTGCCTGGAAGGATTACTTTTTGTGGATGCTGCTGGATATTTGGATTTTTGCAAAACTGAAAGCACTCAGCAGGTGCAAAAGTTCAATCTTATCATTAGTAACCATTCCCTGTAGTGCTTCCTGAGGGGCCCCTTCAGAGTTCAGTTGCCTACTTGCAACTATTCTATGACCCTGCTCTGACCCTCACAGCAGGCTCAGAGAAAGCAATTACAGATAAGGAAGCAGGTTGCAGCCAGGAAGTTCAAATTCAGTAACACATTAATCAGCCCCTAATTCATTTATGTCAGTTGAGGCAGGGCAGGTGTGCTTTTCCACCCATAATCTACAGTGATGAACTAGAGGGTGGCATGGGTGAGCCAGAGGGTGGCATGGGTGAGCCAGAGGGTGGCAGTGGTGAAACAAAGGGTGCTGTGATGAACCAGATGTAGAAACAACATGTTCGCGACCGTTGCTACCCGAAAAGTAAGTTCGCGTTTGCGAACTGGTACAAAATCCTCGCGAACTGGCAGAAATCCTTGCGAACACAAAAAAAAATAAAAAATCCGCAAATTCGCGAGAGTTCGCGGATTTTGCGGATTGCGAATCCGTAAATACGCAATTTCGCGGATTGCCAATTCGCAAAATCCGCCCATGCTTAATAATGACTGAGCACACTCAGCTTTCCTGTCTTGCTCATAGCTAGCTATCTCCTTCCTGGAAAGCTGTGTACTCAACGAAGGCCATGGCTTGCGGCCACAGTACTTGATCAAAGTGTTAGCTGGATATTATACATTAATAACGGAATAAATACATCGATATACAGTTATCCAGCATATAGATTGTAAATTGTGGCTGCTGCCAACATTTCAAGGTTCAGTGCGGTGAACATACGTTGTGCAGTTATTTGCGTTTTAGTAAAAGAGTTGTGGGTGTATGTTATATGGCATTCTGATGGTGAGCTTGTGGGGTCATTTGTTGATAGGTGGTTGGATGTCGTGTGGTGGGCGTTTCATTCTGTGGGTGTTTGGCAGTACGATTGCTGAATGATGTCTGTGACTGGGGTGTTTGAGAGCGCTTCTTGTGTTTAGGAGTCTGCCTCTGCACAGTTGTCTGACAATGCGCATGGTTTGTTTTATGGCATGCTTGGGTGTCTGATTGTGTTCTGTGTTTAACAGTGCATGTGGGCATCAGATGTTTGTGCGGGATGTCTGATTAGTGTCTCTGATCCATTGATGATGGGTATGTGCCAGTGTCTGATGGTGGGTGGAGAGTTGTCTGGTGGTGTGCATGAGTGTCTGATGTCTGGGTGTGTGATGGTATGAATGGTTGTTTTTCATTTTTTGGGTATCTGATAGCTTGTATAGGTGTGTGATGGTTTGTGAGTGTCAGACGGTGTGTGTCTGACTGTGAGCCTATGGGCCTCTGAGAGTATGTGTCTCATGAGTGTGTGGGTGTCAGATATTGTATAGGGATTAGATGGTGTTTTTATTTTGGTGTCTCATAATGTGCATATGGACATTTGATGATGAGCATGTGTAAATGCCTTATGGTGGGGACATCTGCCAGTAGGTGTGTGGCCATTTGTGGGAATGCACAAAGGTGTGTGATGGTAGGAGAATGGTCGTCATATGATGTGTATGCGGGTGTCTGATGGTTTGTGAACATCTTAGTGTTTGTGGTTTTTTGATAGTTCATGTGGGCATCTGAAGGTGTATGGATACGTTGGGCTGCAACACTGTATGTTGGTCTCTGATGGTGTGTGTGCTTGAATGCCTAAGCGCTGATAATACCCATAGGTGTTAATACTGTTAATGCGAGTCTAAATCTGTTTCTGAGAGTATGTCAGTGTGATGGCATGACTCTGTGTCTGATGACATAAACTATTGCACAAGGCCATGCACATTTGTTGGACAGTGTGGTGGGGTGTGTGATGCATTGCATGGGGGTCTGATGGTTGGCGTGGTTGTATGATGATGAGTGTGAGCATATGCTGATGTGTCATCAGTGGTGTTTTTAGATGTATTTGTACGTTGTTGGCTGATGGTGTGCATGGGTGTTTAACACTATTCATGGTGTCTGATCACTTAAATGGGTGTCTGAGCATGTGAGGGTGTTTCACAATCTCCATGGGTGCGGATTGTGTGCATGACTGGTAGGTGTGTGGGTGTGAGGGGCAACATTCGAAGGAACATCGCCAAAGCATTTGATGACTAAAAACTCTCGTCTAGCACAAGGGTGGGTGCTGTTTCCTTCCCCCTACATCTTGTCTGGGGAAGGAAATAAAATAGAGACCTTAAACTTCTTCACCTTGTTCAGAGCTAGGAACCGGATCCTAACACTGCATTTCATGAGGGTAGGAGAATATGTATTACTTTTTTTATCTCACCCAAAGCTCGTAAACAATGGGAGAGATTTTTTTAAACTGTAATGGGTGGGGATTTTTATACATCTGCCGATTTGCTCAATGTTGAGCGGGCATTAGGTGCTTTAATCCCCACAGGACGAAAGATGTCATATTTCTACTCCACCTTCCCCAAGGGAAGTGCACGTGGAGTAGTGTGAGCATTTCCCCCCAGGCTTATGCATTACTACCCAATGGCAGAGAGGGCGGTATAACATTTTAGAACACAAAAGCCTTAACATAGGGTCGGTGGGGATTTACTCCCTTGTCTTGTTCAAGGCTGTTGGGGGATATTCCTCCGCTTTGCCCAAGGGCAGGGTTTGTTGTACACATCCTGCCTTGCCCAAGAATAGTGGTTGGCAAATTTTACATTCATGCCTGGCACAATATTTTGTTTTAATTATTTTGTTGGGGACAGCAATGACCTACCAAACTCCATCCATGTGTTTTATAGCATTTGTCAAAACACAGAGGAGTGGGGACAGTTCACAGCTGTCCTGTTTTTGGGAAGATTGGATCAACTCACAGCTGGTCCTGGTCAATGTTCCAATTGCAGAAGGGCTGCAGGGGTATTTCAGAGCTTCTGTACTCGGCCATGCTTACATAGTATTTGACGGAATATGGAAATTAACCCTCTGTTTTTTAATGCCTCTTGTTGTCCCAGGGGGTGGATGGGTGCAAATGCCCCCTCGCTTGGCAATGTGGAGGAAAGTTGGATAACAACCTCTTCTTGCACATGGACAAGGCAGGGAAAGGAGGGCAAATGCTAAACCCCGCCTGCCAATTAAAGGGCAGCTTGTAAACCCACTCTCCCTTAGACAAGTAATGGCCCCTTGTATGTGGCAATGTGGAGGTAGTTTGCACCCTGCCCTTAGAAGACATAGGCTGTATTTAGACAATTCGGAGAAAGGGACACTGACACATTAGGGCAGTTGGCAGATTGCCCTAATGCAACAAAAATACTGCCATCCCAATCAAGGGCAAGGCATAGGGTGGGGACACCATTAACCCTTAACAGTCACTCAGCAAGGGCTTGGAATGTTTTAAGTCCCTGCTTACTTGTAACTCCCTAGTCATAGGCCTGACGATTTTGGGTGGGGGAGTGACAGCTGTTTTCATCCGTCTGGCTGGGGAGACCGCACATATATTTGCGAACATTGTGTAAGATTAAAAATGCCTTGTGGGAAGGTATCTTGCAAGCCCCATCCTTGTACAATGGTGGTTGGTCGGTGATTTAAGCTCCGACTTGCCCAAAGGTGAGTGTTAAAACATTTTTCTACCATATGGGCAGGTGTAGTGTGTACATTTTCCCACATGCCTTGTCCAACGCCATGGGGTCTATTTCTCTTCCCCTCCACCTAGTCCAGGGTAATGGGGCACGCATTTTAATAATGTTCGACCACCTTGCCCAAGCGTTGGGAGGTGAACATTCCCCCCTCATCATGTTTTATCTTGCCTTGCCTGGCCAAAGTCAGGGGGATAATTTTCCCACACCTGCCGTGCTTGAAGGCATGTAGAGGAGTAAGACAGCTCATGTTCATGCAACGCCGAAAAGGGTGCAGAACCATCTGTGAGCTGCCCAGATCTTTGGTGTACTCCAAAATCTTATGGGAATAATGAAGCAGGACAGTTCACATCTTCCACGGTGCCATATTTACAACTATCAGAAGAGTGCCGGGGTATATATGAGGCCTAAGTGTGCTTCCAAGTCCCAGCAAATGCTGCAGGGCAGGAAGAAGCTTGACACAACACAGCTCCTCCTGTAATCTGTTCACATTTGAGAAGAGGGTGAAGGGTCAGCTGTCCCACTTTTTTATGCCCTGCATCATTTACCATGAAGCTAAGAGTGGAACAACTGTCCTGTCCTTTGTTTTCAAATCCTCTCTCGCCTTTAGGCCACGTGGGGGAAGGGGTACAAATGCCTCCTGGCACTTGGTAAGGCAGGGAAGAATTGCCCTACCTCACTCTCGATCAAATTGTGGGAGGGTATCCACTTTAGAAACACCCCCACTATAACTGTAGGGCTGGGCGGGGGTTCAGAAATACCCCCATACACGGTACAAAGTGGGGAAGAGGATTATATTGGCACACTGGGGTTGATGGCAATGTGTGCAACTAAAATGTGTTCTCCTGCCCTTGGGCAAGGGAAAATTATACTATGACAAAAAAAACTGCCAGCCACTCACAAATGCCGGGAAACATTTTCTTAATTTTCCCTACCCTGCCAATGCCGGGCATACACACACAGGACATGGACAAGCAACAGTGGGTTGGACAAAAATACCATTTTATAATTTTCTGTCTCACTCCGGCCTCAAAGACCCGCATGGTGGAAGATGTTAAAAAGTGGGTGCCCCCTTCTGCAAGCTACTTCTTCTGTTCTCCCACTTTGCTGAATTTGATTCCAAGCTTTCCCTTACCACTCCCAATGTTTGTGGATATAAGGAGTTCAATGGAAGGGAGTGTCTACTGCAATTGTATCTAAGCACTGTGTTCACAAGTGTTTTTTTTATACAATGTGTTGTTGGTGCTGATACATTCCATATTTTTTATCCAGAGATCATGTCGAAACACAACACGCAGTGGTGCTTGAACCTTAGACATGGACATTTACATTTTGCTTTATATCTAAAACAGACCAGGACAAACATTCGCCAAACCAAAAAATGCACGAAATGACTGAAAGACCACCATGACATTACAACCAGATGAACATTTGTTCAGTGATTTCTGAGTTTTGGGCAACCAAGTTTTCTATTTGAAAACCGATGTTATGTTGGAAAGACAGCTTCTGTGTCCAGTTTATGATTTTTCAATAATGTCACCAATCAGCACCCAATTTGGCCTACTCCTATCTTAAATTTTAAATGCTGTTTCACCAAGTGTGGTCTAAGTTGTGCAGGACAGGATTCCCTAGGGGGCGAGTTGTTAAAGTGTATGTATGTGTGGGGAGTCTCCAAGCAGGAGCAACATGGTCACAATTAAGTGTGAGTTTTCTGCATTTGGTGTTATCAGCCTTCATGTGCAGTAATCAGGGACAGACAACAATTCAGGCCTCCTCTCTGTAGTGTCTGACCTTCCATCCTCCAGCAACAGGAATTCAAGCAATTTCTGGAGAAGCTTCAGACAGTGCCAGACCATGCATCTTGTGCCATACTAAGCAAGGTACATTCAAAATGGACCCAGCTGGTCACAGGCCAGGTCGCTCCCCCACCGCGTCAGCACCACCCTTGATGCCCCCTTGCTGCCTCTACTTTCCCGCTGTTTTTTCTCCCGCCGCTGCCTCCCCTGCGGCCCCACCCTCCGCGCCTGATTGGACTCCCGCTCCCCCTCCCTCGCCCCTTCTTAAGGGAGGGCGCTGCGCACTAAGGGAGCGACCCTCGACCCTGGTCACAGGCCAGGTCGCTACCCCACCGCGTCAGCACCACCCTTGCTGCCCCCTTGCTGCCTCTACTTTCCCAACATTTTTTATCTCGCCTCCCGCTCCCTCCGCTGCCTCCCCTGCGGCCCCGCCCCCTGCGCCTGATTGGGCCCCCGCTCCCCCTCCCACCTGCTCCTCCCTCACTCGCCCCTTCTTAATGGAGGCCACTGCACGGCTGCGCAGCGGACGCACGCCGCTGGCGCGCCAAAGGCGAGCCGTCTGTGCCCGTCCGCGCCTGGACCGCGCCCAGCGCCAGAACCCCTGGCCCCCGCCGAAGCCAAGCTGCCCGACTGAGATACGACTCCGCCGCCCTCAACGCACTCAACACCGGACGACCACCCGCCTGCTACCAACCCACCCCGAAGCGCACCCATGGACCCTTCACCTGCCAAGCCTGCAAATTCACCTGCCTCTGTACCTGCACCTCACCCACTAAACACAGCAACGACAACAACAACCACCTCAAGTGCATCCTGCTCAACACCCGCTCCGTCCACAGGCACGCCGTCGAACTCTGGGAACTCCTCGACACAACAGCTCCAGACGTCGCCTTCCTCACGGAAACCTGGATGAACGCCTTCTCAGCCCCCGACATCGCCATAGCCATCCCGGACAGCTACAAAATCACCCGGAAGGACCGCGCCAACAAAACTGGAGGAGGAGTCGCCATCATCTGGAGGAACACCATCAGCGCCACGACCAATGCCGAAGACACACTCACCGCTGCCGAACACCTACACTTCCAGATCTACACCGACCCCCGGACCACCCTCAGAGGAACCCTCATCTACCGACCCCCGGGCCCATGAACACAATTCAGCGAGACCATCGCTGACTTCATCAGCCCGCACGCCCTAGCCTCTCCAGAGTACATCCTCGTAGGGGACCTGAACTTCCACCTGGAGAAAAACAATGACAGCAACACCACCACCCTGCTCGACAACCTCGCCAACCTCGGACTCAAGCAACTGGTGGACACGCCCACCCACCTCGCCGGCCATATACTCAACCCCATCTTTTCCGCCAGCAACCACGTCTCCTTCAGCCACTCCTCTGGACTACACTGGACCTACCACAGCTGCATCCACTTCATCTTCAAAAAGACCACCTCCCACCACCAGACACCACAGATCCCCCGCAGATGCTGGAGCAAAGTCACCACAGACCAACTGACCGCATCGCTGAGCCAGACCCACCTGCCGACACCCCCGACACCAACGACGCAGCTCTCAACCTTGCACAGTGGATCACCAACTGCGCCGACGACCTCGCCCCTCTGAAGAAACCCCCCCCAGGCAAGACTAGCAACAGAAAAACCGCATGGTTCACAGACGCCCTCAAAATCGCAAAGAAATCGTGCAGAACCCTCGAAAAAGCCTGGTGCCACAAGCGGACAAAAGAAAACATGACAGCCCTCAAGAGCGCCACCCGCGAATACCACCAGATGATCCGCACCACCAAAAGGACATCATTCAAAGAGCGGCTGGACAACAACGCCCACAACAGCAAGGAACTCTTCAGCATCATCAAAGAGCTCTCCAATCCCAGCGCCAGCAACAACGACATCTCACCGTCACAAGACCTCTGCATTTTTCCACCGCAAGATCACAGACATACACGACAGCTTCGGACCCCAGACCCCGCCCCCAACCACCAAACCAACGACCCTCACCTCCAGCCTCAATGCATGGACCCCCATCAGCACCGAAGACACCACCTGCGTCATGAACAGCATCCACTCTGGCTCACCCTCCGACCCATGCCCTCATCATATCTTCAACAAAGCCGACACCATCATCGCATCCCACCTCCGGAACGTCATTAACAACTCCCTCACGTCAGCCACATTCCCTGAAAGCTGGAAACACGCAGAAATCAACGCCCTACTGAAGAAACCAACAGCGGACCCCAAAGACCTCAAGAACTTCCGCCCCATCTCTCTCCTCCCCTTCCCGGCTAAAGTCATCGAGAAGACCGTCAACAAACAGCTGACAGCATTCCTTGAAGAAAACAACTCGCTAGACCCATCCCAGTCCGGATTCCCAGCCTACCACAGCACCGAGACCGCCCTCATCGCAGCCACCGATGACATCAGGACCCTGATGGACAACGGAGAGACAGCCGCCCTCATCCTCCTCGACCTCTCGGCAGCCTTTGACACCGTCTGCCACCGCACCCTAATAACCCGCCTCTACAACACTGGGATCCAAGGAAAGGCCCTAGACTGGATCACATCGTTCCTCTCCGACAGAACCCAGAGAGTCCGCCTCCCACCCTTCCGCTCCGAGGCCTCCAAGATCATCTTCGGCGTACCCCAGGGCTCCTCACTTAGCCCTACCCTCTTCAACATCTACATGAGCCCCCTCGCCGCCATCGCACGCAAACACAACATCAACATCATCTCTTACGCCGACGACACCCACCTGTTACTCTCCCTCACCAAAGACCCCCTCACCGCCAAAGCCAACTTCCAGGACGGAATGAAAGATGTCGCAGAATGGATGCAGCTCAGCCGTCTGAAGCTCAACTCGGACAAGACGGAAGTCCTCATCCTCGGACAATCCCCATCTGCCTGGGACGACTCCTGGTGGCCCACGACGCTGGGCACCGCACCAATACCGACGGACCACGCACGCAACCTGGGATTCATCCTGGACTCCTCCCTCACGATGACCAAGCAAGTCAACGCAGTCTCGTCCTCATGTTTCAACACCCTGCGCATGCTCCGAAAGATCTTCCGGTGGATCCCCACCAAAACCAGAAAGACGGTCACCCAGGCCCTCGTCACCAGCCGACTGGACTACGGAAACGCCCTGTACGCAGGAACCACAGCCAAACTTCAGAAACGCCTTCAACGCATACAGAACGCCTCCGCACGACTCATCCTCGACATCCCTCGCCACAGCCACATATCTGCCCAGGACCATCTCACCTTCAGGAAACACCTCAAGACCTGGCTATTCGAGCAGTAGCAGCACCCCCCCCCCCCTCCCTTCAGCACCTTGAGAACCTCACGGGTGAGTAGCACGCTTTACAAATTGATTGATTGATTGATTGATTGAGCTGTCTTTAGTACTCAGGCTCACACACACACACACACACACACACACGCACACACACGCACACACACACATACACAAAGAGTCCTGCTACCAAACATGTAACACAGGCTCTATGTACACACTCACTCGATATTCAGACACCATGTCAGCTCGAGGTACCAGATCTCACATAATAGCGAACTCTATAAGAGAGAAGTCAGTAGGCTGCACTCTCCTTAACACAAATTAAATGTCTCGTCAATCTATTCAGTGCTCTGCCTCGCTGATTATCGGATGCACCCAGAACAGGGATAGTAGTCCACAATACTCAAATGTTCATTATGGGAGAACAATTCATACATCCCTCAAGGTCACAGGAATGATCTTAACCTCTCATTGTCAGGAATAAGTCTAGACCTCTGCTCACATATTAGATTAGCATGACGATGCCCCAAAATAAAAATCAAGATACCAAATACAGAGGAATTCAGGCATTTAGGGTGGGGGACGATGCCCATACAGGGTTGTATCATGAACTATCGACCACAAAAACATTGTGATACAAAAATACTGTTGTCAAAATGTCGACACCCAACTTAACATACATATGTCAATTACAAAAAAAAGGCTTGGACCAAAATATATACACTGCATTGGTAAACGTAATTAACATTAATTGTAATTTTTTAAAACATTATATTTTCTTATGTAATACATTCAGAAAAACACATAACATAAAATAGATAGTGGTAAACAACCTCAAAACTCCCCATTAAGTAAAAAATAGTAACCTAACATCAATCAAAGTACATTAAGAAAACAAATAAAAACAATTCAAGCACACTACTCTAACTACAATACTACAAACATTTGAAAAAAGCTACATATTTTTTTGGGGGGCAGATTTACTATTCTTACTCTATTTTAAAAAATTATAGACAAAGTGCATACATTGGCGGGATCAGATTTACAATTGTAACTCTATTCTAAGAAACATACGGAAAAGTTCATACATGAGATGGAGAATCAGATTTACTATTCAAACTACGCTTTAACAAACAACGGGGAATGTGCAGACATAATGGCTTCAGATTACTATTCTAACTTCAGATTATCAAACATTAGGGAAAGTGCATTGGTGGGGTGTCAAATGTACTATTCTAACTCCATTCCAAAAAACGTTGGGAATAATGCATACATTATAGGAGTCTGATTTACTATTCTAACTCCAGTGTAACTAATATTGGGAAATGTGCATACATTGAGGATGGAGGTGGGACAGATTAACCCTTTTTTGACTCCATTTAACAAACATTGGTGAAAGTCCATATATTAGGTGGGGAGGTATCAGGTTTATTATTTAAATGCCCTTTCAATAAATGATGAAGAAAGTGTGTACAGAGGCCTAATTTTACAAGCTCCTTAAGCTGCAGTGGCGTAACTTTCTTTTTGACGCAGCGGTGGCACAATTAGTGTGCCACACTGCGTCATAGCTACAAACTGACGCATTGGGTCCAATGCATCAGTTTGTAGAGCCAAGTGTCCCATTATGCCAGGTGTAATGTATGCAGGGTAGGCGTTCCTATGCAAAAAAGCCATGTACAACTGTCACTGTGAAATGTACATGACACTGCATCACTCTACGATTTCACTGTGTCAAAATCCTTATGCCTGCTCAGACCATGCATACGGAATGACATAGGGCTTTTACAATGAGCCTCGCCTATGTATTCTGACTCATTGCTGGAGATGCGACAGTTTTACGACCAACTCCAGCAATGCATCACTTTTGCGCCAACAGATGTGGCAGAATTTCTGCCGCATCTTTTAATCCTTCTGCCATGGAGGCCTGTAATGCAAATACAGTGCATCAATGGTGTTGCAAGGACATTTGGAGCAGGCACAAGGAAACTGATGCATCAGTTTCTTGTAAATGAGGCCCACAGTGTGTATGTGGTGGGGTCAGATTTACAACTTTAACTCCAGTTTAGGAAGCACTGAGCAAAGTGCATACATATATGGGCATCAATTGTGCTATTCTAACTTCAGTCCAATCAACATTGTGAAAAGAGCAGAATTGTGGGAAAAAATTAAAAAAACATTTTTCAATTAAAAAAACACTCAAATTCTCACATAACACACACAAACCAAAACTAAATTACATAATTTATATTTTAATTACTGATAGATTATTCTCTTCTCTTTCTCAAATATACTCCATATCTTGTTAAACATTACTACAAATGATTTAAAAATATTTATTAAAAATAACATATTATGACTAATTAAACAGACAATTAATTAATTAACAATTTATAATGTGCATGTTTAATATATTAACCAATTATTGCCAAATAATATGTATATATGCACAGTGCCATCCATACCAAGCTAGAAAAGAGACAACGCCTTTCACAATTTTTGCAGAAAGTCTTTAAGCATAGGATTAGCTAGTGCTATTTACACTGAGCTTAAAAATGACAAAAGCCTTTTACCATTCCAGGCACACTATTGCAGCTTTAGATTGGTGAAATACCATTCAGGCCAATCTGGAATGAAGAAATGCAGCTCCTGACACGTCCTTTGCCCTTATTTATTTATTCCAGGTTGACTTGAATAATATTTCTCATCGGAGAAGGTAAGTTTTGTCCAGACACAAAGGAGCACCCAGGATAAATCCAAACAATGTCCTTTAAGGGTTAGAGTGCCACATAAATTGCACAAAAAAGAAGTAGGGATCACTGAGTAGTTTCCAGGTTTTAGGTGGAGAGCCGCTCCTTAATATAAAGAACTCTACAACACCACTGACTCTAAATCTGCTCACCTCGAATATCAGTTTTTCGAGCAGAGTTTTTAATCATTTGATTAGCACAGTGCCATCTATGCTGAACTAGAAAAGTAACAAAGCATTTAGCCATTTCTTCTTAATTGTGGAGCATAGGATTTGCGGGGGCTGAAACATGTTTCATTCTTATTAGAGCTCGTCATAGAAGCATAGTTTTGTCCACGCACAAGAGGGCACCCAGTATAAATCCAAGCATATGGATATATATACTCCAAGATATGTGGACGATATTATATCATTACATTTGATTTGTAAATCTACATAGTAAAGTTTAGCTATCAATTTATAGCATAAATTTGCCTCATGCCTTCTGCTACATAATTCACTCATGATTGGATTAGCACATGTCCCTCTTTATCAAAGGGTCTAATAATGTTGGTATCCATTTGGAGTGATGTCATGAATTGAATTTCCTCATACATAAGATAATGTTTAACAACTTTACTATTGTTTTTCAATTTTGGGAACTTCTTATTGACCAGGTCACAAAATATATCAGTGCTATCACTTGGTAATTTGAGTACAAAGCATGATTTAGGTTACAAATCACGTTAGGTTCCATGTTCGTGGTAATACCATATTCATTTACCTTTGAGATTACATTAAAATCATACATATAGTCAAGAGGATTACTTGATCATCATCAATGTCACAGGTCATATTGCAGTATTTTATAAGTATGTCAATGTTATAGATTACCAAGCTGGACAAATGATCTTACCATAGTGCATCCCGGCATATGACAGTCTCTTTACTCTTTCCATGAGGTATATTGATTAACCACCTTTACTCATTTTTCAATTCAGGTTATATTGGGTTTTGCCATGTTCAATGCTTATTTGTGGTTATGCTGTATGGTAACGTCACTTAATCACATGATCAAGGCACACTTCTTGGTTCAAAACATGTTTGTTGTAAATTCCTCTGAGGTTACAATTTTTTTTTTTATTGTATTTATTTTTATTGATTTTACAGAACAGTGTGCCAGACATCGTAAAGCGATATAAGGACATATAAGCACATGGCATAGTATGACCTGTTTACAACCATTGTAGGTTAATATACATTAACAATGTTGGACATCCTTAAATGTCCTCGCATGGCATCATACAGTGGTCTTGGATCGTTAACATAAGTCTCTAACGGCATGCCAACACAGTTATTCTCAGCATTGTCGTCTACATCAGGAGTTCAGCAAAACAGATGGCAATTTGTCAAAGCTGTCAGGATTCAACACAGTTATAACATTCTAACAAAAACTGTTACCCAACCTCCCCTCCCTCCCTGTGTGCCCTCCCTGTGTGCTCTGCCCTCAATATCCAACAGCAGCATTTGAATATCATACTTTTTATTTATTTATTTTGGTTTTTTTTACAGCGTTTTATATAGCACGAACTTGACCCGAATCGGGTATCAGAGCGCTTTACATAGCACCAGTTGCATTACACGAGGACACATTCATTATTTGTTAGGCACGCGGAGATTAAGTGATTGGCCCAGAATCACAGGATGTTCAGCGTCATTGCGGAGACTCAAACCCGGTACCCCAGGTGTGTGTAACTCGGTTTCAAAGTGTGCCGTAGTTGAACTGCACAGTCCTGCTAACTTACCCAGCATGACACACAGATAATGTGAGGAGCCCAAGTGTCCCGTAACCGCGGATCAAGCCCCCATGTGACAGACCGAACACCCCCTAGTAGGACAAAATATCTATCATAGTGTATTCCTCTAGCATTGCATACCAGCTCAGCGAAATCTGTTCTTCTTAGGCCTCTATATTCCTCCCTTTTTAGTTCAGCCCCCTCTGCCTTACCCCATCTCAACATTTCCGTGTGCCATTCCTATAAGGACGGAGCTCTAGTGGCCTTCCATCGTGTGGTTATGGCTCTCTTGGCTAGAAGGAGCGCAAGGTTAGCAAATTGTGAGGCAGGGTTACCCTTCTTTTCATGGGGTCCCAGACCAAGTATGCAGTATTCCAAGGTGTCATTCTGGCGCACCGGGGCCACCGCTGTCAATATTTTGCATACCGTTTCCCAGTAATGTCCCAATCTAGGGCAAGCCCATACCATATGTACCAACCCCGTGTTGGGTGCGTGGCAGCGCGGGCAGTCATCATTCGCCCCCAGAAACATAGCGCTCAGCCTGTGTGGGGTTAAGTACGCCCTGTGTAATAACATCAATTGAATACATTTAAATTTGGGATTACGAGAAACCTTCTTGGGTAACCCCAATATAGTGTCCCATTCCTTGACTGTAAATTGTCGTCCCACGTCTCCTTCCTACTTGTCGCGGAGCGGCTGCAATGAGATCGCTCTATCAGCTCGAATCCTGTGAGTTAGCCATTTTGTCAGTCGAACCCCATTACCCATTAGGTATTGCATGGTAAGCAG
Organism: Lissotriton helveticus; assembly: GCF_964261635.1. NCBI lineage: Eukaryota > Metazoa > Chordata > Amphibia > Caudata > Salamandridae > Lissotriton > Lissotriton helveticus. The sequence goes on from NC_136067.1 coordinate 1,352,954,627, forward strand.
TGTGTTCGTGGGTGGTTCAGTAGCTTCGGCGACCATGTGATGCGTATATACCTGGAAATATGTGCGTGTAATAGGAACAATGTATGGGGGGCACCATGTACGCGTATAACTTTGGGGTGACAAATAACTGAAGTTTACTACACTTTGGAATTGTTTGAGTGCTTCTTGAATTCATGCGAGCACATACATTGGATTAGGTAGCAGGGTTCTGGGAGAGGTGCAAGTCTGCCACAAGCAGGAAATCCCATTATCCATAGTTTCTTCAATATATATATAAATACATTTGACGAATCTCCAAAAACTTTCCAAAAAAAGTCCATCCACCTCAGCTCCATCCTGGAAAGTTTTGGTGTGTTCCATCAGGCAGGGGTCGAGAAAAAGAGGGCATGCTTCTGCCATGCACATTCCCATTGTGAGAAGCAAAACAGAAAAAGCAGCTGAAAAAAAGAATGACACCAAATATGGCAGAAAGCTAGATCTTCAACCAGAATGCGTTTTGGTGATTTGCGGTAAATCTGCTCTGGAATTAAGCTAAAAAACATAGTAATATTTTGATTTTTGTTTTGGAGTTATATTGCGCATACTAGACTTGAAAGTATCAGAGTGCTTTTACACGAGCACCAGTTGTATTACAGACAGACACATTTATTATTGTTAGGCACAGGGAGATTAAGTGATTTTACCAAAATCACAGGATGTTCAGCGTTCCAGCCTAGACTCGAACCTGGTTCACCAGCTTGAAGGTTGACTGCTCTAGCCATTAGGCCTCATCCATGTGTAGATGATTAGTCTTGTGGTTCTCCAGGTGTACTGTAAATTAAAACTATAGCGTAATCTGATTGGGCAAGAGGAGTTTTTTCCTGTCCACGCTTGGGTACCAAGCAATCTGGTTGGCTGGCCAAAACATCAACAGCAGTCTTGCAGCTGCTGTTACAGGACACAGAGACTATCCCCGTGTCTTGAAGTTAAAGAAAAATGAATGCTTAAGCAAGCATGGCAGGGGTAAAATAAAGTTTGCAAGTCCTGCAATACTCCTGTGGGACCCAGCGAAGACCGCGTGTGGTACCTCGGGACTCATGCAAGACCCATGTAAGACCCATGTGTGGTCCAACAGCAGTGCAGGAGGACCATGCAAGCATTAAAAGTGATGCTTCCATTATCCTTTGGTACCATAGAGTTCTGCGTGAGCAGTGGTACCACAGGAGTAGCACAGTATAGCAAAAGAAAGTAAAAATCATTAAAAATGTTTGTGAGTTTCTGTGGGGGTTGAATAACTGTGGGGGGTTGTCCAGCGACAGGACGTCTCGGATTACATTAATGTCGTCATTTAAAATGTAATTAGCGATGTCATCAATGTAATTTAATGTTACAAAATATGTAAGAAGCACATGACTAAAACACAATACATTTTTCTATAACATATGTATTAAAATATAATTATAATACAATACACGAAAACACCATAATAAAAACTTTTTTTATAGTAAACTACATTTTAAACAATGTAATAGTAAAACAGTTTTTTTTAAAAGCAATCTACTAATTTTCAACATTTTGCTCTGCAATATCTTTGTAGTTCAAATATTTTGACACAATATTATTGGCAGACAATATTTGTGAGTCAATATTTAAGTGGAATACCCCAGTATACCATGCATCAGACATGGCTGTTCCAAAACTACTTTTACATTCTGTGAATAAATTTAGCTTTGAGCCTGGACTCGGATGTAGCAATTCTTTTATGTGCGCTAGCACTTGTTTCCTCCTTTAGGAGCAAAGGGTTTACTGTTTTCAAGATCCTTGATTTCAGTTGTTGGGTCAGAGAGGTGGAGTTGTGTGGAAAAAAAATTGGAATCAGCATCTTTTTAGTATTTCTGTCAGGCTTTGATCTTACAGCGATTGCAAGGTCTGGAAAATGATCATGTCCACTGAGCAATAAACAGATCTGTCCCAGGCAGACATGAGAAAACTGATCTACAGACCTACCAACCCGCACACTGCCATTGTGTTCGCATGATATCAGCTTCTTTCACATTATCACCCAGTAAAGAGCCGAAATCACATGGTGGAGCACAAGATGAGCTGCAAAACTCTGTAGAAAGTGAGAGTCAGACAAGTGGCGTGGTAAATGGTACCATGGACCCTTATGCAAGCAGGGGAAATGGGCTACCATTCACTGGTTTGGCAGTAAACAAAACAGATGCCATTGATGTGTAGTGGATCCCTTAGACCTCTGGGTCCTGGTACCACTGCACCTGCTCCCCTAGTGATAGCTTTAGCCCTGTTCCAGCTCCTGTTTGGAGACTGTACAGCTGATGTCCATTAAGGGTTTGAAACTTCTGTAAGATATCAGTTGTAGCCTCAATAGTTATTTTTGCAGCATCATGTCGAAGGATAGATGTGTCTCTTATGCAGCACCGAGCACAAAACCTCATCCTCTCCAAGGTCTTGCCTCTCCCCTCACATAGTGAAACGTTTTTAGGCGTTGGTGGGTCTGGTACTGCCAGGGGGTTTCTTTGGTGCAGAGATACCAGTGGTCTGTTTATTTGCTGCATTGCATTAGAAGTGCTGCATGACTGCTGCTCACAGCCAGTGCCACTCCTTTGGGCAGCAAATTCCTTTTTGCTCAGTATACTGCAATCAAGGTAAGCTCACAGCATTGCCCAACAACAGAAAACACTGGGCAGTATGTGCTGTTCTTTTTTTTTGTCCTCATCCCACCATCTCTTTCTTGCTAGTGTGAGTTTCCCCCTCCAAGCGGGCGGGGGAAGATGGACCGCCCACCCAAGATTATTGCCTTTCCAATAATAGCCTGCCCAGGCTCAAAAGTACAGCAAGCATGGCTTAATCATCGGGCCCCATTGTTATTTGCCAACCGGTGTATTGTTTCCAGACCCTCTTGCAGCTCCACAGATCACACATTATGTCCGTCTGACTTATTAACTTGATGTTTTTAGAGAGATCCTAAAAGAACAGTGCATTTGATGATTTCCATGGCTTACATATCCCTCGTCTTGCCAACATTATCATAAAAACAGCAAACTTTGTTTTGACAGAGTTCAGGCTAACATATCCATCAGGACGGATCCCAAAAAATACAAGTTAAGGGCTTAGCTCTATATGATCCTCTATTATATAGCTGATTAAATTGCATAAGGCGTCCCAGAAGGAGGCTAGTGCTAGACATTGCATGAACATGTGTATATCATTTGCCTTTACTGCCTTATATGTTGGACATCCGATATTCTGCCCAGCCATTCTTGACATCTTACTTCGAGTCCAAGAGGCCCTATGAGTCGTAAACAGATGATTTCTCTGAAGTGAGACAGGTTTCACAGCTGCATATAAAAATAGTATAGGATACTTACCAGATCTGGCTCATATCTCCCTCTTTAGTTCCCTCTTCCAATATTGAGCACCAATTAGGGTATTTCTTATCATCAGCCTTCAAGAGGTCCCAATACCATACCAATACCTTATTCTTTAATGGCCTGTCTTCATTTCCTGTTCCGACCATGCCTCCTCCTCTTCCTGTACCCACTCTTGAGTTACCCTCCATGATTGTAGCTGATAATATTTGAATCTTGTTAGCTGGCCATCAGTACATGCACTTAAAACTTGCCAATCCGCCAACCCCGATCCTGCTCTCAAATCTGCCCAATAATTCAGGCCAGCTCATTTAAAGGGGCAACTTAACTGATCCGCCAAACATTCTGGTGTACCCAGGAATCCCAGATTGAGGCAGAAGATTTATATTATGGGCTACTAAAGCTCTTTCTTAAGTATTCTTAAGTTCTTAGTGTGTTTAACATAACTTTTAGCCTAACCTTTTTAAAGTATTTCTTATCCACTAAGCATTGCCTCGTATAGTTTACCCATTGAAGATCGATCTGGTTTATTGGCCAACATCCAAAGTTCTTGAAATGGAACGCATGACAATAGATCTGGAGATTGGGAAAAGCCAGCCCTCCAACCACCAGCTTCCTCCTACATTTTTTTCAAGCAATCCTGATCCCCCTAGAGGCCCAGATAAAAAGTCCTCTTTTTCCCTGCAGTTTAGCAATGGACTCCTTGGGAAATTTAAGAGGTATAGAGTTAAACAGAAAAGTAATTTTTGGGAGAACAATAATCTTAACCAGGTTGACCCTACCTTTAATGTTTAGTGGCAAATTGGACAATCTCTCTAAAAGCATCTTTTTCTCTTGACAAACTTTTTTCCAGTTTACCCTTGGTATGTCCTCAAGTTTCTGAGTTATTAAAACACCCAAGTATCGTATCTGCGTTTCACCCCCTGATAATTGTATCCAAGTTCCAAGCCATCACCTCGGTTTTATCTGCATTGTCCAGGTACCCTGATATTTTTCCAAATTCTGTTGCTCCCTCAACCAATCTGGGTATTGCAAATTGCAGGTTTGTTGTATACAATAGCATATCATCTCCATATAGAGCTAATTTAAACTCCAACTCAGCCGACTTGAATGGAACAATAGAAAAATCTGCTCTGATCTGACATACACAAATGTTTAAATAGAGATTAAAGAGGAACAGGGATAGAGGACAACCATGCCTTGTACCTCTAGTGATATGAATAGAATCTGACATGCCCAGGAATAAACCCCCTCTGATCCGAGTGGACGATACTCTTTACCACTCCGGACAACCTAGAGGCCAATATCCCTGAAAAGATCTTATAATCAATATTTAATAGGAATACTGGTATATAAGATTCTATTTTAGCTGGAGCTTTTTCTGGTTTTAGCACTAGAACTATTGTGGCCTCTAACCATGAAGCTGGGACATCTTCCCCTTTTATATGTATTGCATTAAAGAGCACCTTTAATATGGGAATTTATTTCTTGCAAATTCTCTTATATAATTCAGATGGAAAATCATCTGGGACCGCTGCCTTGCCACTTTTTATTCTTGTGCCCTGGTTCTTTATCTCTTCTTCTGTAATCTCTGACCTCAGTATATCCCCTTGTGCCCTTGTTAATCAAGGTAGATCATTATCCATTAACCAAGACTATTATCTCCCTTTCCGGCTGTTGTCCTCTTTATAGAACCTACTCACACACTTCAGAGCTTCTCCTGATTCTGAATCCATCAAATATGTATCATATTCCTGGTTTTATCCGCTCTAACTTTCCATGCTAAGAGTGATCTACATCTCTCACCATAAGATAAGTTTTGCAACTTACTAGCTTTCCCTCTATCCTGGATTTTCTTTGCCAGCTGATACTTATACTTTGCCTGCATTTCCTCCAATTCTCCTCACAGTATAGATGTCATAGCAGAACCCTCCAATGCAACATCCTGAAGCTCCGTCTCTTTCATCTTTATTTTAACTTGAACTGTCTCTTCTTTGTTTAAAATTTCTCACCCCCTTCTAACCATTATAGCGCTGATTTCGGCTCATAAGTATGTCTTTTAGTTGTCCCATACTATTGATAGGCTAGCAGAATCTTTATTAATTAGGAAAAACTCAGCTGTCTTATTTCCCAGGTCTGCAACGACCATTACATACAACAATATGGTTCTATCTAAAGTCTATCTTCTCTGTTCATGAGGTCTTAGAGACAGGGTTACAGGAGAATGATCTGAAAGTAGGGCAGGGCCATGGACCACCGACTCTACTTCATCACATAGGGCATAGTCAACCAAAAAATAATTTATCCTTGCACCGTGCCCATATTTTTTGCTTTTTAAAAGTGATGCCCTTACTGGGACCCATTTTCCTACGCCAAACATCTACCAAGTTTAGTTCTACCATCATATCTTTTAACTTGTGCGAAGTCTTAGGTATACTTATATATTTGGCTCACAATGTTCTATCTCGGTCCTTATTAAATACAATGTTAAAATCTCCCCCTATAACAATGGGGACATGCACCTCCAAAAGATAGCATTGCAACCTATCTAGTGCTTCTGGATAGTCACTAATTGGACCATAATACGTTGAACAAACTATTTGCATATCCCTGACCAAAAGGTTTGTCACCAACCATCTACCCAAGCTGTCCGTATCGTACTTTAGTACTTTTATTCCAGAGTTTTTTCTAATAACTAAAACCACTCCTCTGGTGCTACCCCATTGGTCTGAGCAGACTACTTCCTGAACCCACAGTAACTTACAAAAAGAAGTTCTACTCTCTTTCCTCCCTTGATGGGTCTCTTGAAGCATTATGATATTTGCTCCGCTGTCCTTTAGAAATTCTGCCACCATCGCCGACTTTTTCCTGGCCCTAAAACCATTGACATTCCAAGTTGTTATTTTTACCTTCCTATCCATACTCTATTTCCTGGTACCCTAGTGCCCCTCCCTGTACACTCTCCTACTTGACAATTATACAATGAAATTTACCCCAGGACTTGCTGTGTTCCATATTAATACTAAATTATGAGATGAGGACTTTTTATTTTATATTTTCCCTCTATTGTCCCAACTCCCTGTGCACCCCAACCCCCAAGGAATCCCCCCTCCTATCCTTAGGCTATTCGTCTGCCCTTCGTGAGCTCGATCCCGAAAAGAAAGGTGCGTATTTCCCTTACACGTGCTTTACATACTCATTTTTATTTCTCCCCCCACTATCTCAGAGTGACATCAACGTTTTTGAGGTAACATCAGAAGCCACTTGCATTAGCGCTATCAGTATATTGACCTCCTCCGGGTCCAGGAGGTTCTGCATCAAACATCGCAGGAAATTTCATCTGTACCTTGGCCCCCATCTTCTGAAGATCATTTATCCCAGAACACATCTCCCATTTTCTCTGCACTGTCCTTTTCCCAATGTTATTAGAAACAAGGTAACCCAATTACTTTGGTCCGGAATTTTGGGTAACAGTACATTTTAAATACAGTGGTTCTGGACAAGGACAATAAGAGCAGGGAAAATGAATATAGACTAGGAATCAGTACTATATTTCTGCTGTCCAGCTGGACAGGATCAATTTAATATTTCAAATTATTAGCAACAGATAAAGTGGGGACACAATCCTGCATCCAATGAGTTGGTACATAAAACAAAACAAAACAAAACAAAGGCTCTGACAGAACTAAATGCTTGTACGTTTAACATTAACAATGACAAATCAAATTGTGTAGCTAATAATTTGAAATATTAAATTGATCCTGTCCAGCTGAACAGCAGAAATATAGTACTGATTCCTAGTTTATATTAATTTTCCCTGCTTTTATTGTCCTTGTCCAGGACCACTGTGTTTCTAACATCCTTTTTCCAATATTAGCCCTCACTTGATAGGTGAAGCCCTCATACTTCAGGGTTTCCTCCTTCAATAAGTGGCATAGGATCAACTCCTTGACCGCAAAGGTAAGGCAATTTACAATAATTTTTCTGGGGGATCTCCTTTTAGCAGTTAATTTAAATGGATCTCTATGAACCCTTTTGATCACTTTATCCAGGTTCATATCTGGTCTATAGAGCAAGATCTCCTCTCTTAGTATTCTGCAGGCAAACTCTTTTACATCCCTTTTCTCTGACCTTTCTCCAATGTTCAATAATCTAAGATTATTGCACACCTTGAATGGTTTTCCAACGTTTCGAAGTCTTCGCACAGGATTTATTCTGTTGCTTCTAGGCCTCAATGTCCCGAGAATTAGTATTCACCGTCACAGTTATTTCTTTCAGATTCTTCTCTAAAGTAGATGTACGTTTCAGAAGGTCATCTGTTTTCTTTTCATGAACCACACATTTTTTTCTTTTATACCTTTCTGATTTACTTCTGATAGCTTGAATTTCTTGATCATATAAATTCTCAAATTCAACAATATATTCTCTAAAGGATCTTGTACTCTAGCTCCAGCTTTTTAGTTTCCTTTTCAGAGCTTGTCGGCTAGTTTCTTCAGATACTTCTAAAGTATATGTCGCCTCCGTTCTTTCCGTTATGCCCTGCTGCGCCTTTCCGTTTAGGTCAGCGAGAGGGTCAAAACGATTACTAGTGGCAATGCGATCCATTTGATCCCTTTTACAATACCCTGATCCCCCACCTCCTTATTCACACATGCCTGACTTCCCAGCGTCAGCAGGGTTGTCTTAGCCTGCTCTATGATTCTAAAAAAAGAATTAAGCGAAGGTGAAGGTGAAGGTTTCAACAATGCAGCACCTTCTTTGAATTTGCAGCGCTTTGCCTTACCCTGCCTATTAATGTTTTTTTGATTGGAACAACAGTTATGGCTTCTTTTGCTCCTTGGGCTCCTTATCTTTTTTTCTGGCACTGACCTCAACTGATATCTATTTTTTACTTGCAGTTGAGGGCATTCTCGTGGAGGTGAGATACTTTCTTAAGTAATTTCTGTATTTTGCAAAGTAGCACCCTTGCACTTGCCGTCTTTCCCCACCCCAATCCCAACCATTCGACCCCAAAAAGTTAAAGGTACCTGGATAAAAGATCTTTGTTCCAACAACATTTGCTGCATTCCCTCTCACTCTTCTTTTCTTGCTTGTGGGAACCAGGTTCTACTTCCAGTCCCCTAAGCTCCTTCTCTTCTGTTCGGCCCTCTCCACCTCTCAATCCTCCACAGAGCTGTCTTCATCTGTCTATGCCCGCGGCTGTGCTGACTCTACCGGAGCCAATTCAGAAGCCTGCCCAAGCCACAGCACCATGATTGCGTCATAAGGAGGCCGACACGGTGCTCCACCAAAACTCTCTGCTACACCAGATGTCTCGACCCATCCGCCAACCCAGATGTCTCCACGAAATAAAAACTGCAATTTTAAGGTATAGTCTCAGTGCATATTCTAAGCAGAAAGAAAAACCTCTTCATAAGTGGAAAAACGCAAGCACCCCTCCCCTTGGGACAGAGCTCCCGTGACCAGCACCGGCCTGCCGCCATGTTCCTCTCCTGTAACAGCAACAGTAATGCTGTCTATCCCAAGTTCAAATGCTAGGATCTAAGAATGGAGGGTGGTAAAGAAATTTTTCATTTAAATTAAAAATAGTGGATTGAAATAGAAGTGAGGAAGGGGAGAGAGTACACCCTTACCTAGTGCCCTGTTCTAGTTTGAAAGAGGAGAGGCATCCCCCTGCTCTAACTCTGGCAGAAGAGTTAAAACACAGTGCCATAACCATGCGGATAAAATTGTCCTCTAAATTGAACTTTTCGGTGATGCTTTAAAGTAGGACAAATCGATTTCGTTGAAAGCCTTTTCAGCATCCAACCTGATTGCCACTGTTAGGGAGTCTGTTATTTTGGCTATCTCCAGGATGTGACATGAAATACAAGTATTATGGCTAGAGAGTCTGGGGCATATTCTCAAGGCGGTATCGCTGAGTTAACAACACTTTACTGCAGCCAAAGTCACAATAAAGTTATCACCCCATTCACAAGCTGGTGCCAACAGCCCATAGCACCAGTTTACCTGCAATAGCAGCCACAAAAAACATTGCCACAGACGACCCTAGCAACTATCGCTAATGAGATGCAGAGTAGACGTTCCCGTGCATAAAGCTGCGACACACCACTCCCCAACATTCTCAACGACCAGCCAGTTTGGTGAAAAGATCCCAAAACAGGCTATAAGGCGCGTTTGCAGCAGGAAACTAACTCCTGCTCTGACCTGGTGCAAAGTCGGACGACAGCCTGCATCCCAAAAGGAAGGCCAGCCCAAGGCCACACCTGAAGAACAACAGATGCCATGGAGCCACTGAACATGCAGGCCGGACACCCAAGAGGGCCACAACACCCACTGCCACCACCCCAGGACCCTCTCCCCCGGACCCCCACTGCTCCCCCAGACCAACGCTGAGGCAGTGCAGACAAAGACATCGACCCTCAGAAAATGCACCAACCTCACAGACCCAACACTAGAGAATGTCATTGCCCACTACATGCTCAAAGGGACAACCATCCTCTGCATTCTGACCATCATTGGCCACAGGCTGATGGTACCCACACAATGGACAACCCACATCCCACCTCAGACTAGCTGCTGGCTGTGATGCACCTGTTGGCCTCTGGTACCCTCCAACCAACATCTACACAAGTTGAAGGAGTCACACAGCTACCCCAATCCAAGTACCTCACAGCGGTCATGGATGACACCATCAGCTTGGTACCCCACTATCTATACTTCCACCACATTTCGCACGGACAGCTGGAGACCAAGTAAGCTATCTACGTCATAGCTGGCGCCCCGCACGTGTTGGGGGCAATAGACTGCACACATGCCCTACTTGTGCCCCCTGCCGACACTGCACACAAAAAAGCAGAACAGAAAGCGTACTTATCCCCCCAATGTGCAGGCACTAGTGGACCACCGGGGAATCTCCACCAATGTCGCCGCCAATCACCGAGGCAGTGTGCATGATTCATACACCTCTGACAGTCCATCATCAACCAGCGCTTCCAGGATGGCATCCACGGCAATGCACTGCCCGTTGGCCAATACCAAATGCACCCAGTACACACCTCAACTCCACAATCATGCAACTCACAACACAGGAAATGCACATGTCACAAGCTCACATACAACATAAACACCCACCAGACACGACAGCACAACTCACTGTGTGAACTTGGCCCAGCCATGTACATTAGCCATCAACAGCAGGGCACCTCAACCACACATTAGCAGAATGTCAGAGGAGGTGGGGACCAGGCATGTGCGAAGGAGGGAAGTGACTGATGAATGAGAATGTACACAATGCCAAGTGTGGCGTGGATGTGATGGCCAGACTGCGGTATGCAGACCACACACACATATCCATGTCGACATACACCACTGGTGTTTGGAGTGTAATGGACAGTGGACGCAACCATGTCACCTCAGCCAGTGGGGAAGATCGCGGGACTGTAGCTTGTTATGTCCTGTATATAACAAGGGAGAGAGTAAGGGAGGTTACACTAGTTATGTGTGGTAGGAACTCCTGGTCCCCGGAATAAATGTTATCAACAATGGAGGAGTACCCCCTAGGGAGAAGAAACTGAAAAAAATATTTTCTGTGTCTAGAGCGTGAAGCTCAGGTTAGCACAATGTGCCCCAACCCCTAACAGGACAAGGCGTGTCCTTGAAGAAGACCCCTCACTCACCAACCTAGTTGGTGACATGCTTCATCATCGGGGTCCCACCCCATAGGCCGAATGCCCATAGGGTGTGCTGCGAAATTATGCTTGTTATGTCCTCCCCGTTAGGTTGAGCAGAGTGGGCTGTCCCAGCGTTCGCCAAGCCAGCGTACGGGTGTGAATACAAGGCACGTATCTCTGGGCGTGGTCCTGTTCTGGTATGCCCAGTGTCTCTCCCAGGGTGGGGCCTCTTGCCCCTCCATGAGGCCGACCCATCGCGTGAGCGGTTTTGCCCATGATCCTGTGCACCTGCTGCACCCCGGGCCGCTGGTCCCCGAACCTGTCTCACCCGCCCCTGTGCACCCAGGCCTCAATGCCCACCTGCCGACACTGGTGGGTGTCAAGAGGGCCCACCACGTGCCGGTGCAAGCTCCAAGGCCGCGACCCTGGCAACCTGCTACGACCGTCACGGCCTCTGCGCGCAAGGCGGCTGACACAGCTGACTAGCAGGTCACACATTTGGAACTGAGTCTTGATTACGCCGTGGCTGAGCACATTAATTATGGCTGAGTGTATGTCACTATACACCCTGCGACGTGGTGCCACCAGGTCTTAGTCGTACATCACAGCTGCAAGATTCTGTGGGCTGCACTCGAGTAATTCACACAATTGGAACTGAGCATCGATTTTTCTAAGGCAGAGTACATAATTGCAAGAAAGGATAGGCGTAAGAGGATGACGTGTTGCATTTGCGAGGTGAAAAGGATAATTGTTACGGAGGTGATCCAACACTACCGACAACTGCCCTGGTGTCACTAACTTTGTGCATCACGAGCCTACGACACATGGCTGTGGGCCACTGCTGACCGCTGCCTCCGGCCTACACTGCGGTCAAGTGGGTCACACATTTGGGACTGAGTCTTGATTTAGCAATGGCGGAGTACATATCAGTGTACTGGTATCATCACAGTCTGCATCACCTCTCAGCTCCGGTTCCACTGAGTCTGTTTTCCGACATTCATGGACACTCTATGGTCGTACATTGGTGGTGTCTGAGTCTATGGACTAGGGCAGAGCTTTCCAAAGTGTGTGGCGGGACACAGTACTGTGTCGCCTCCCATCTGTGGGTGTGTCGCGCAGCGATGACCTCTGCAGCCAGATTAGGGCGAATGCTCTTGCATTCAGCAATGCAGTACGGCGTAGGCGGAGGAAGAAGAAGCAGAAAGCATTAGGCGAGCGTGAGCCCTTGTTCCCTTTGCGATGGTGACCTCTGCTCACAGGTAAATGTTCGAAATTTTCAAACTCTGTTTAGGCTCCTCAGATGAAATAGAACCCGTTTCAGATGCACAAGCCGATCGCGAGGCCTTATTTCCTTTGCTACAGTGACCTCTGCTCCTCGGGTTAATTTTGTAAAAGTTGAAACTCTGTTTAGGCCCCTCAAGTGTGCTGGTTTCAGAGCTGGGCTCCAGTTTCCTGCAAATGTTCACACGAGGGCGGCAAAGGTCATGTAAAGCGCTCCAATACCTTCCTACTGGATAATGCTTGCCTTTTGGTACAGAACAATTAAAAAATGTGTGTCCTTTTATACAATAGGCAGCATTACGATCAATTCAGACTTACTTATTACTTTCTGCTCCTCTTCAAACCCCATTTCCAGACATCTGTGTTCATATCTGGGATGCTACAAAATGTTGCTCATAACATGGCTCTACAAGTCAGACATAGAAAAGCAAGCAGACGTGCTTACTAAAACTTAATGGTCCCCATATTTGGCAAGCACAAATGAGTTGTGATGGAAGGGATCTATGTTAACCTCATTTGCAGGCGTCTTTTTAGAAAGTGAAATGCAGAGATGGATTTGCGTAAACTTTTAATAGTCATTATTATGTTTATGTGAGCAAGCTCACTTCCACTCACAAGATAATTTTTTAGTTTCATCTCCAACATATACTTTGAACTTTTATGAATTTTAAACAGATGTAACACACTCCATATATAATGAAAGTTCATCTAAAGTTATGAAAATCATTGCTAGATTAAATTTTGTACTGCTGTAAGTCATACTTGTCAATAGACTGGATACGCAGATATATTCATAGACAAGGCACTGGTATATTTGAGGAGTTTCCTTTAATTCCTTGAATATTCTGTTTGATTTTTTTCTCTATGTAAGCTATGGCGCAGAAAGCTCAACATCTTTCTTTTTTTTTTTTTTTTTTTTTTTTCTTTTTTTTTTTTTTTGGTAATCCTCATATATCACATATGGAACTCTTGATGGGACACTGGCTCCTCCATGCACTGCTGGCCGTTCTGCACCGACCCTCATTCATTTTGGCCTAATGCAAGTTGGATTGCCCGTACCCTCAAGCGGCCACTTCCTTCCCCTCCAAACTCCTTTATTTCGCCGATCTTTGTGCGCCCTTTGCTACTTAGGAGTACGGGGAACCAGCAGGGCTCCAGACAAATCATAGGAAAACCAATCATCGAGATTGCCATGCCACCAAGGCTGCCCAAACATTCGTCTCACTTCTGGGATCACATGCCACATCTGATTTGCAAGTTAACATAATCTGCCTCAGGCAATTAGCAAAGGTAGGGGGAGTTGGATCTTTCCATGCCCTACAGATCTCACGCCTCGCTAAGAGGATGATAAAGAATACGAATTTAGTGGTGAGGTCATTCACCTGATAGTTCGTTACTAGCCCAAACATAACTGTAAGCCTTGGAAGTGCTATAGACATTAACAGTACTTCTTCCAAAAATTCCTTTATCTTCCCCCAGTAGTCGGCCAATTCGGAACAGTCTATAAACATATGAATATCGTCTGCTCTCAAGAGGCCGCACCTTGGACAGTTATAGTCGATATTTGAGAATTTTGACAATTTCTTCGGTGTTATGTAAACCCTGTACATGGTGTATATGTGATTCCTTTTCAGCGCCGCCGGCTTGATTACAGCATTTAACACCCTGAAAGAATCGTGCCAGAAATCTAAAAAGGACCCGTCAGCCGGGGTGAGAACGTTACTCCACAATTTACAGATTTCAGTCTCTGTAACATCTTCCCCCTCCAACATTGCCGAATACCAAAATGATATTTGGGATTTCCACTTACCCCTTCTAGCTACCTCTTCAAATTTGGGGTTGGGGGGGTTGTTATCATTGGGTATATCAGGTCTCGTTGTCCACCAGCCTGACAATTGATAATATTTAAACCGTGTCAGGGATCCCCTAGTTAGATTAAACAGAGTGTCCCAACTTAAAAGTTGGCCATCTCCCTGCAGGTCTCCCCACCTCTCCAACCCTGCTTGCTTCAAAGGTAGTGATAGTTGGTCATTAAGGCAGGCAGGGAGGCCTGGTGAGTCCCATATAGGAGCCTGCGGCGCATAATACAAGATGTTTAGTTTAGTCCTTACAAATACCCAATTTTTCAGGGCTGACCTTAAAATCTTCAACCTTACTTTCTTGAAAAATTTTGGGTCCCCAAACTTGTAAAGAAAGAAACTAGATCCCTGAGGGACGTCCTTTAATAAGATAGAAAATAGCAACCCCATTGATGATTGGTCCATATGGCCCGCCATAATTCTGAAATGCTTAAAATGGAAGGCATGGCAATACAACATTAAGTCTGGAAATGCTAGCCCTCCTGTCTTGAGACCCCTTCTTAGTTTCTTCCATGCTATACGGGGGCCTTTAGCATTCCAAATGAATGAGCCCAATTTTCCTTGTAGCTTTCTAATTAAGGGTGCTGGAAAAGATAATGGAATTGCATTAAATAAAAATGTAACCTTAGGAAGCACTATCATTTTCAGGAGATTCACTCTCCCATATATATTTAAAGGCAGTGAGGACCAACGTTGCAATAAAACAATTGTGTCTCTAATAACCCTTTCCAAATTAATTTTGGGGATTTCCTCTATCTCATTGACCAAATGGATTCCCAGATACCTCATTTTATTCTTCTTCCCCGTCGAACTAGACTGCTGGTTCCATTCCATTATTTCCGTCTTTTCTGCATTGATTGAGTACCCCGAAATATTACCAAACCCCTTTGCAACCTCTAATAGTCTGGGGATCGCTACATCCGGATTTGTAGTGTACATTAACAGGTCATCCGCATACAATGCCAACTTAAGCTCCATATCCGCTATCTTGAAGGGTTTAATTATTGGATCAGCTCTTAATAAACAAACAAAAGGCTCTATATACAAATCAAACAATAGGGGGGATAAGGGACATCCCTGTCGAGTACCTCTGGAAATATGAACCTGCTCAGTCAATGAACCATTTATTAAGACCTTTGCTGTCGGAGATAAATATAAGTGCTTGATGGCTGTTATGTAGTTCATCGGAAAGCCAAATTTTTCCATCGCCAACCACATGTAGTTCCAGTCGACCTGGTCAAATGCCTTGGCGGCATCCACTGCTACTATAGTCAGAGGCAGCTTCTTTTCTTGAGCCAGATCAATCGCTGCTACCACTTGAAAAGTCAACTCATTGAGCTGCCTATCCGGAATGAAGCCCCTTTGGTCACTGTGTACTACTGATTTTACTACCTTTGCTAGTCTCGTGGCCAGTACCCCCGCAAATATTTTATAGTCCACATTTAAGAGTGAAATGGACCTGTAGGACTCTATCCTACTTGGATCTTTGTTTGGCTTCAACAATAATGTGACCGTTGCCTCCGCCCATGACCTGGGGACTTGTCCTCCCCTGAGTAAAACTTCGTTGAATAGTGGGGTCAGGACCCCTATGATCTGCTCTATAACAATTTTAAACATCTCCACTGGAAGCCCGTCTGGGCCTGCGGCTTTGCCCTTAGCCATTTTCGCCAGCTGAGCCCTAACTTCCCCTTCTTGGATTTCTGAACTAAGGTGAGAGCAGTCTGACTCAGATAACTTGGGGAGCAAGACATTTGCAAACCAGGATTCCAATTGATGCTTGCCCACCGAAGAACTAGGTCCATAAAGGGCTTGCATATATCTCTTTGCTTCTTCTCTTATGCAGTCATCTTCGTTGGTTTTTTCCCCTGTACTTGATAAAACCAAACTATCTATCTGATTCCTTGTTCTGTCTGCTCGAGCCTTCCAGGCCAGGAGACGCCCACACTTCTCACCGTAAGCAAACTGCTGTAGATTACTAATGTCCCACTTTTCCTTCAGTTCCTTGTCCAACCCTGCTTGGAATTCAGCACGCAAACAGTCGAGTTCTCTCTGAAAGATTAGCCTGTTATCCGACTCCTCTGCTGATGCTCTCTGTAACTCCTGCTCCTTAAGCTTGATTCTTGAAATCTGTGCTTCCCTTCTTTCTTTTCTCAGTCTATTCCTCCTGATCATCAGGGTTGTTAAAAAACCACGGGAAAAAGCTTTATATGATTCCCAGACAATTTGTTTATTTGCTGACCCTATGTTGACTGTAAAGAATTCTTCAGACTGGGTCGCTAACTCCTGTCTGACCCCTTCATCCAGCAGCAGCGTCCGATCTAATGTCCATCTCCTGAAATATTTTTTCTGTTTCATATTGACTACCATTTCCACCACTGAGTGATCTGAAAGAATTGCAGGGACATATGATATAGAGTTGACTGCCGAAGTGAGGTTTTTATCTACCAGGAAGAAATCTATTCTGGAATGATGCCCATATCTTCTACTATAAAAAGAAAAATCTCTTCCCCCTGGATTTTTGAATCTCCAAATGTCCATCAAGTTGAAATCCCTCATTATATTCTTAAGTTCTAAACGGGTTTTTTTTGGTGGAGAGAACCTCACTCTTGATGTTCTATCCAGATCACTATCAAAAATAAGATTAAAGTCTCCCCCAATAATTATTGGGCCTGTTGTCTCTATTAAATTGGTTTTAAGTTTCGTCAGGGCACTCGGGGCGTCTAGATTCGGGCCATAGTAGACTGCGCATACAAGAGGTGCGCTTCCTACCATCAAAGAAGCTATCAACCATCTGCCTGAAATGTCTGTTTCGTATTTTAACAACCTAATCCCTATGCCTGCTCTAATAATCACGGCCACCCCCCTTGAACTACCACTTTGTTCCGAGGATATAGTTTCCTGGATCCATCTGCATCTCCTGAATATTTGACTGCATTCTTCCCTCTCCACATGTGTCTCCTCTAATAGACAGATATGCGCCCCTGATCTGAACAAAAAATCTATAATCCTTTTTGCTTTGGTCCTATCTCTTAACCCATTAACATTCCAGCTTATAAGTTTTATGCTATATGTTGTGTCGGCCATAATTCTCTAACATCACCTTAAGCATTTTGAGCCAGCTCCCTACTTGAGCAAGAATTATTTTCAAGCTAATATGAGGATTTGTTTTACTTTTTCCCCCTGCTCCCCTCCCTCCTCCCCCCCTCCCCTGAGGAACCCCCCCCTCTACTCCTATGGCGATCATGTCGCCCGTCGGGAACTCTCCAGACCCCCCGGGAGGCAACCCTCGTGGTTCATTATGCTATATGTGTACGACAAAAGCTAGTTGAATCTATTCTTCCCCTTTCCCTACTTTTCCAAATGAACACCCTATATATAGTTGAAAGAATTTTTTTTTTTTATTTTTTTTTTTATTCCCAAATAAAAAATTTTTTTTTTTTTTTTTTAACTTATCCCCCTTTTTTTTTTTTTTTTTCCCCTCCTAATTTTCTTTGCCGTTTCTTACTGTACCCTGGAAAAAACTACAGGCACCCCGAGACCCCACACACACACCGTTCATTGCCATAATACACGTGTTACTTAGATTCTAAACTAATTATCTAACTAAATTTTGGTCTCGACCCCCCCCCGGGGCTTTCCAGAGTCCTATTTATCTTACTCAGGCGTTTTCTCACGCATCAAAATAAGAAAGGAGTCAACATCCTGAACTGAATTAAAGTTATGCGTTTTGTTCTTCCAGACCACTCTCAAAAAGGCAGGGAACTTCATCTGGACCTGAGCCCCTAAGCTCCTCAACTCAGGCATACGAGTCCCTAACTCCCACTGTCTTTGTGCTGTTATTTTCCCTACATCAGAACGGATCATATAATTTGCTGCACCTAATTGTAGGGATTTTTCCTTCAGAGCATTGCTCAAGATCAATTCTTTTACTGAAAAGGATAGAAAATTCACCAGGATCTTTCGTGGCTCAGATCTTCCGGAGCGCTGCCTGAAGGGATCTCTGTGGGCTCTTTGAATCTCCCTCTCAAGATCTATTTCTGGACTGTTTTTTAGGACGCCCTCTCGAAGGATTTTGCATATAAAGGCCTTAACATCCCCATTTTCCAGCCCCTCAGGTATTTTCAAGAACTTCAGATTGTTCCTTCTTGAGTGGATCTCTAATCTTTCCACGTCCATCTGAAGGTCCCTGTTTTGCGCTCTTAGCGTCTCGATATCTCTTTCATGTCTTTGTGAGGCTCCCTTTAGGAGACTAACATCTTCCTCGAGCTCTTCCGTGCGCTTACTGACATCCACCAATTTTTGCTCCAAACTGGCGCACTGATCATGAATGATTTTTTGGTTGGCCTCGGATGTATCAAACTTCTGATCGAGTTTCGTCAGCAGGTCCTCTCTAAGACTTAAAAGAAGAGCACCCACCTGTGACAGACCTGCGTCCGGAACTGTCGCCACTGATCTTACAGGGGGTGAGGGGCTAGCCAAAACGGTCTGTGCCGGCCGCTGACCTAAAGGTCTTCCCTCTATTCTAGTTCCGGTTTCATCATCTTGCACTAGCTCTTCCTCTGCCCTCTCTTGACTCTCTTGAATTGTTGCATCCTCCAACTGTCCCAATACAGAGTAGCTATTTTTTAGAGTCACAGCGAAGGATATGCCTGGTATATCAGCAGAAGTATGGTCAGATAAGCTTCTGATACGTTGTGGGTCCTTTGACATCTTTCTGAAGAATTATTTATGCATCACAATGACAAAATGTAACCATATTCTGCTTACTTGAACCTGTGATGTTATGATTCACCTTGACTATTGTTTACGTTGTGTGGCTTGCTGAATCAGGGCAGTCTGTTCCAAGAAGTTACAGATCTTCACTCCAGAGGTGGCTGATGAAAAATTATGTGGAAATGGTTGTAAGCATATGATATGGTGGCTTTTAATTTTACACCAGTAGCCATATTGTTAATTATTCCCGCAAACTGCCTGCATAAGAGACAGCAGTTTCTCTCAGGTCTTTGTTTAGTAACACTGAATAGGCTTCTCTCACTCCCTCAAGATTGTTCCAGCCATTTCATTCCAAATGTGACTTTCCGTAAGTTTTATCACTTCCTGTTCAGTACCTATGATTATTTTGTGACACATATTACAGAGCTACTAAGCTGCCTGACTGCATTCTGCTCCTTCCATATCTTTGAAAGCAGTTTGTGATGTATCCAATCTACTTTTCTAGCCTGTTCGCTCCATGGCTAATAGTCCAGCCAATCACTCATACTACTGCATTGTGTTGACTGTAATTCTGTTGGTGACTGGTCTAGTCTAGCTTTCATGGGGTCCACTTACTTTACTGTGACCCGTTCCACTGATTCCAATGTTTCCCTTACCTTTCCTCCTTTGGTTAGAGATTAATATGCCTTGGGATGCTAAACCTGACACAGGGACGCCAGGCTGTTGTGTATCTTCTCGTCATTTTTTGCACAGACATATGCCATGGTGACACAACTGACAGAATATCCAGAATGTTGTTGTATAAATACATTGCTTAACATTTGAAAATGCCTTTAAAATAGAATGTTACAAAGCTTTGGGGATTTGTCAAATTAATATAGTTGTTTTTTTGTTTGTTCTGCAATTTAAAATGACGAGAGGGGGCAAGATTTTAATTTATAAGCGACTTACTTCTGATGGAGAGTTCTAAACATGCATTTCTTAGCTTGATAATATTCCTCAGGGGCCAGACAGGATCCGGATACTTTTCATAACAAGGCTCCTGTGTGCCTCTATGTTGCGTGGTGCGGCTTATAGTAGACTTTGTGCCACCCCAGAACAGAAGTGACAGAGCTTGCTGCCGCCAATTTGCAGCCCTGTACTCTTGTTTCAGGTACAAACCTAACCTTGCTTACACCCAGTTTTGACAGTCACTGTCTTTGTTAGAACAGATTCACAATTTCTTTTATTAACCTTCCTGCTTTCTCAAATTTTCTTGAAAATGCACCATTTGCCCACTATCTTTTCAAAATGTTCGGGGGGGTGTAAAGTGGTGCGGGCCGGCTCGCTCGCATGACCGTGTCACTAGGTGGAGATTGTCTAAAAGGTGTGTCATCAACATGAAAAGTTTGGAAAGCTGTGGACTAGGGGGTCGTTTTCATCCTCATGTACCTGATACCGAATTGGTGGTGGCAACAAGGCTGTTGCTTTCCACTCCCCCATTTGCTGCTTCCGGATAACATCAGGCCTCTGCATCATGCCCTGGAGGACACCTTCCACCGTCCCCTGCAACCCTCTGCCACATTCAATTTTGACATTGACGAGGACCCGCTCAGTCTGTGTGCCCTACTTGAGTGGACCGCAAGTCACAGTCCCATCAGGTGCCAGCCACTGTGCATCCGGAGCCACTAACTCTGTGCTGGTCAACTTCAGGACCATTTCTTCTGTTATATTGGATGACCTCTGAGACGATGGTCTTTGGGTCTTTTACGCCATGTGTATGTGGCCCTGTGCTGGCCCTGTGCTGTCCACTGCCTCCGGCCTCAACTGCGGTCCACCAGGGATCCCACATCCAATCGAGTCCTGACCGGCCTGGACGTGGCATCACCACAGGAGACACAAGCCACCATCGACAGGACAACCTCCAACCGCCATCTGCCAAAGTCGAAACAGTGTTCCTGGCAGACTGACAGAGTTGCTCACACCTGTGTGGATGCCATGATCTGCCTGTTACCTTGCTCAGCACTCCAGGTGACACTGACTCAGTGCACAGCAACCCATGGACCGTTGCTGATTGAGTTTTGTGCTGTGGAGAGGTTGCGCAGCAATGTCACGTCAGGCAGTGTGGGAGACCTGGGACCTTGATGAGGAAGATGATGCAGGTCTAACACACCCCACTGCATCTGCATCATGAATATCCTGAATTGACACATGCCTAGTCATAACTGGCTACTCCCCCACTCCGACTTCATTCCAG
Organism: Lissotriton helveticus; assembly: GCF_964261635.1. Taxonomy (NCBI): domain Eukaryota; kingdom Metazoa; phylum Chordata; class Amphibia; order Caudata; family Salamandridae; genus Lissotriton; species Lissotriton helveticus. The sequence goes on from NC_136067.1 coordinate 1,352,975,757, forward strand.
TATGGGTGGAAATATAAAGATCAATCATTAATGAAGTCCCACTACCTGCTCTCTTAACCATGGATATCTCTTCCATCCCCCATTCTAAGTATATTATTTAAATATGCCTGCTGCAAATTTACACTCTTGAATTATGTGCATAATTCATTGCAAAAGGGTACTAAATCATCAACCAAACTCATTTACCTTTAGCTGGGACCGATCTTATAACCCAAAAGAGCTCTACTATGCCTGGATCAACTGTCTGCGGTAAAAATTAACAAATCCAACTTAACCTCTCTTTGGAACAACCCTTATCTGAGGATAGATGGAGGGATGTTTTTTCTGGAAAAAATGGTCAAAAAATGGCATAAACCTAGTCAAAGACCCTTTTACAGGGAAAGTGCCATTGCCTTTCTCCGAGCTTCAAGCACAATTTGATCTAGACTCCTTAGATTTTTATAAATTTCTAGAGCTGTAGTCACAACTCATGCTACGTTCTATAAAACCTACTGGCCCGTCGATCCTCACAAGGATGCTACAGCTACTAAAGTCAGGACACGCTGTTTCTAAAATCTACAAAGTCCTATCTCCTAAACCTCGTAAATCACACTTAAAGAGTGAAGCAAAATGGGAAGCCAAAACTAACACTAGAGAAATCCTCTTCGTCTGGTACAAATAAAATTTCACTTAGGGGTCTAGCCAAGAGGGTAAAGAAAGAACCTCAATCTGTCATCGACCAAGTCTGAAAAGTACAGCGATGATTAACATTGAGTTAGTGAAGTGGGATAAACAGTGTGTAAACAGAAGCTATGTTAGTGGTTGTGAAGTTTTCGGGGTTTAGAGGGTCCAAGTTTGTTTTCTTCAGTAAAGGGCGTATGTATGACTTTTTGAGTTCTTCTGGAAATATTCCAGTAGTTAAGGAATCGTTGATGATTCTTCTTACTGGAATGGCAGCAGAGGTTGATAAAAGAATTGTCTTGAAAGTGTGTGGCGGACAGGGGTCAGAAGGGCTGCCGGCAGGCCTGCTTGCTTTGACCAGGTCCATAAATTTATCGTGTGAGATGTGCTGGAAGGAACGGAGAGGCTTGATTAGAGCATTCTTGGATAGTTGTTTTGTACAAGAGTTAGTGCTGGTGCTTTGTTTCTGTTGTAAGTACGAGTCCAACGTGTCTGCTTTTTCCTTGTAATGATTTGCCAGTTTGTCTGTGAAATCTTGAGTAACAGGATGAGTTCCTTCTGGGCAATTTGGTTTTCGAAATTCATTGAGTATTTTATAGAATTCTGTATTTGCACATTTAGCGTTTTGAATTCTGTCTGAATAGTACCTTTTTTAGCTTTTTTGATAGCCGACTTATATAATCTGTTAATTTTTTGTAGGTGAAGTTTGTCTTGTTTGGCGTTTGTTTTGAGCCAGGTACGTTGCAGCTTTCTAATTTGTTGTTTTATGTTTTTTATTTCTATGTTTCTCCAAGGCGCTTTTTTCCTTTTGTTCTGTTGTGCGGTTTTGAGTATATCTTAAGCCGTTATAAGAACTGAGGTTTTAAACATGAGGATACGAGTTAAGAGTAACCTGGCAAGGTCTTGAGCCCCTAGTGATTTGGGACGCCTGAATGAAAGAGAGACTAGGAGTAAGGATAACAGGAACGTGAGTTCGATGAATGCTTGGAGGAGTGATTAAGGTTTGTTCTCCCGTGGCATTTAAGCTTGTGTATCCTTGTTTATTCCTAGAGCGTGGCCTCATTAACCCTGAGTCTGATTCCAGGTGAGGTGAGGTTTATTCCCCGGTAATGTTGGGTGAGTGTGATTTTCATTCTATTTATAAGGAATTGAGTGTCATATTTTTTCGCAGTAAACATTAGTTTTATGTTTTGGCTTGTATTTTTTAGATCCATAAAAGGACCACTTACATGGAGGATCAGTAACTAATCTATTGTATCCTTTTGGATTCTTTCACGGATTTATATGCTTTATTTATTCCTTAATTTGATTTAACAATTTTGCACATTTGCAGTAGCAACTTTATGAACAGAGGCCCTGAAGAAAGCCTTGGGTCTTCCCCATTAAGGCTGAAACATGTTGGCCCTCACGCAGTCATTTGTTTTATACTGCTCTTTTGCGCTGTTCCTGTTTTTACCTAGGAAGAGGTTATATTTCCAATAAAATAGTTTTCCTTTATTTCCTCTATCCTATCTTAATTCACCACGTTTATGATTTTTTTGCACTGCACCTCTACCCATTAGCTCAATATCACTTGGTCATAAGTGCTTGTGGACAGTGACCCCGCTCTGCTACAGGGTAAGAATATGGTCTCAATGATCAAGAGACTCATTACCTCTGTTGGATGACCAGATGATAAAATTGATCATACAATACTTTGATGGGTATCCTATGAACACTGATTGGGTTCTATTCACAACCACTAACATAGCTTCTGTTTACACACTGTTTATCCCACTTCACTAACTCAATGTTAATCATCGCTGTACTTTTCAGACTTGGTCGATGACAGATTGAGGTTCTTTCTTTATCCTCTTGGCTAGACCCCTAGGTTTCCTTGTTCGTAATATTGATAATGGGGGGTACAACCTAGGCTTGGTCTTTAAACACCCCTTAGACCCTTAGACCCTTTCTCCACCTGTTTTCGTAACAACAAATAAAATTTCGCCAGGAGTATCTCAAAAAAAGCTTATGCTAATAAACAGGACATACTGAGCCCCTGAAAGGATTTTTAAACTGAAACTTAGACAGAGCCCTACATGCTGGCATTGTAATGCACATGTTGGCAACCTTGCCCATATGCTCTTCAATTGCCCCACCCTACAATCTTATTGGCACAAAATATATGAGTGTATAAACAAAACATTTAATATCAACCCTTCAAGGGAATTTTCCTATATCCTACTAGGCTGTCTGGATCCAATCCTCCAGATATGAATGACTGCTATTTGCTAGACTTCATGCTTACACTGGCCTGCAAAATAGTACTCAATAAGTGGAAGAGCTCCAAAGAAGTCTCCTTCAGAATGTTGCAGGTTGACCTTCTTCAGAGGGGCAGACAACATTTCTCTACATTCCTCTCCCTGGCGCACTCCACATAGGAAACTATGGAGGTCCCTCGATGCCTTCTCCTTTACATTTCACCCACTGTGAGACCCACCTCACTGAATTCCATAACACAAACACCGTATCTAAAGTCTTCGTACTCTAAAGGGAGACCCCCCACCTGCCTCCTCACTGCAACAGAACGTTTCTTATAGGATTGTTTACGATTGCATGTAACGTAATGTAGTGAATCTGCTATGTCTTCTACTGAATGCCTGTTTTGTACCAGAGACTGTGTGCAGAATGTGATATTCATAGTAACCCTCTAACATAACTGCATTTCCTATTGCACCGCACATGGATAACTGTCTTTTTTCTTCTTTTGTAATTTTCCTTGGTTTCATCATATATTCAGTATTATTGTTTCTTATGTTATTATTACTGTATTTTCATTTCGTATTATTCCTTCTTGAAAAATCAATAAAATCAATTTGAAATAAAAAAGAAAATAGAAGTGAGGAAATGTTCATGATTTTAAAGTAAATGCACAACGCATGTAGCATGTTAATGGGGAGATTCAGGCTGGGCTTTAAGTGGACCGGGTCCTGCCGCTCAGCACCGGCAGCTCTGAAAAGCAGGTGCTGAGATGGGTCAATTTTTTCCCTCACCCTCAGGGTGAAAAAAAATACTTAACTCTGCAGCAGTACCACTCTTCAATGCCTTTGAGGTAACTTCAAAGAGACTCGTTATAGTTCTTTCAGTCTCATAATTTCAGAATGGAAGCATTTTCAAATATTATAAGCTATAGTAGTTGCCTATTTATCTTGTGCAACTAACAACGATTGGCAAAGCCAATAGTCCTGACTTGTTGTAGGTGTAATGTTACTTGTTGTATAATATAAATGGATTGACAGAAGCAGCAAAATACCAGAGGGGCGGCACACTATGCTAAGCGTGGATTTCTAGCCACACCCTTAATTACATCGGCCACGGCCCTTTGAGAGACCCCTCACTTTTTTAATCCCACTTAAAGCCCTGGATTCAGGAAACGCAATTGTCAATCATGGCAATATTGAAATAGAAGAAGGTCCTCGAGACAGATGTAATCATTTCCCATCAGTGTCTCAGCCCTTCTAATTTAGGGCAGACTTATGAGCAACTTCACAACATGCAGGGATCATTGACCGGGCTGTAAACAGTGAGCTGACTTTGTTGCATTTTTGCGCATGGACATCCTGACGTGCCTTAGGTCCTTTTATGCGTGAGATAATAGATAATAATTAAACTTCAGTAGTCCCATGCAAATATCTACATATTCAAACGAGATTGTCACTTTAAACGTGGCCGTGTAAGCGAGTACATTACAATGAGAGAAAAGTGCGAACATCTGTTAAACGACAAAAAAAGTCCAGGCGGGAGACAGGACCCATGAAGAACATTATAAAAGAAATGGCCATTGCAGAATAGCTGGAAAGTGTCAGTCTATTTAAATCACAAATACGATTGTTCGACCTGTTTCTTAGAGGCGGGCGGGTTGGGGGGCTCACTGGAGCCAGTTAGTCATAGCTTTGGAAATTGGTGGGACGGCAGGCTTTGAAGTTCCCACTGGAGGTTTAAGAGAGGTGTTAACTAATCGGAGGTGCATGACAAAGAGTCAGCCAGTCTGGGGAGGATTTTCAGTGATGTGAGCTCTTGCAGCGAATGACATGCTTATCCAATCAGAAGGGTGAACGAATGCTTTCTGGACAAATGAAGCAGGCCTCCGCCATGCTGAGGGCTTCCGATACAAACCTGGAAGATGAAGACTGTACTGGTGCTGGGGGGCGTAGCTTAAGGGGGGGTTTGGGGTGTTACACCCCCGAATAAATATATATATTTAAAATAGTTGGGTACAGGTTCTTTGAGTTCAATATGGTGAGGTATGTGTCGGATTTCACAGGGAATTTTTACATAAACACAGTCTAAAACGCACACACACTGTGCTTAAAAAAATCTTCAAAATTGTTATTTATTTTACAAAATATTGTGTTTTCTCTGACTTAGTACCCCAACCCAATACATTCATCTCCCTTTTCACTTCTTCTTCCCCATCCTCGCCCCCCCACCCCCTCATGTGCCCTGCTTGTCGTATAATGTATATTTGCGTTATACGACAGCGTGATTATTGGAGAATCTGAAACTCGCCCCCAGTCTTGTTGACCACCTATGCCCCCGCAGGTGCTCTTAGGTTATAAGAGCGAACCCGCCATGTGTAATGTGTTTATCTTGACAGAGTAACTCAGGGCCAAATATGAAGGCAGCAAACAACAGTGAATGTTGAAAAATGGTCAGAAAACGCGTTAGGAAATCATCAAAGGAAATTTCTGGAATCCTTAATATTGGTGGCTTCTTCTATGCGTGCATCATAAATTAAAATTCACGCATTGAAATCTGCCTCGTTACTCATTTAAAACATAATAGGATAATTCAGCGATATTATAATTTTAATGGCCATATATCACTAGTTATCATGGCCTTATCTTAGATTTATTATGTAATAATTTTATGTAGGCATCTTAATGTGGTTATCATATTTTAATTTTAACTTGCGTGTGGTAATTGGAAACTAGTTTAATGTGCAACTCTTAACAGAGTAATACAGGTCATTCGTTAAAACAAGTAACTCAAGGCTATTGTAATGGTCGTACCTTCTCGAAATAACTTATGGACCAATTTAATAGACGTGCTGAAAGAGTAACTCAGGGCCAGTATTTATGAACATACCTTGAGAGAGTAACTTGTGGACTATTTTATGGGCACGTTAATAGGGGAACGCAAGGCCGATTTCAAATTGCATACTATAGCAAATGCACGTTGTGACAATTGATATTGCTTTGAGTTAAAAGATTTGTTCAGGCTCAATATTTGTCTGGTGAGGCAGGGAAGCCTTGCATGTGTAATGAAGGGAAGCGAGGGAGAGACGAGGAGGTATTGGGAGTTCTGTAACAGAGTAAGTTGGCCAGTATGAGCTCAGGTCCAGAATTAATGTGCCTACTTTAACAGAGTATCTCAGGGCCATTATTAATGTGTATTTCCTAATAGAGTAACCGCTTCGACGCTCATGACGAGCTCGGCTCGTCATGAGTTGTGCCGCTCGCACGCTGATGACGAGCTGAGCTCGTCATGTAACGCGGCTTTTTAAAAAAAGCCGCGCAGCGCGAAAAAAGCCGCCGCACGCATGCGGTTAAGGGCCTTATTTACAAAAAAATTGTTGCAGCGCAGTGGAAGCTTTTTTGCTGCGCCGTGCTGCGTCATTTTAAAAGCACAAATATACTTTGTATTAACAACAATATGACACACGAATGTGCTTTCCCCTCTGCTGGTGCACAATTGGCTACCATGAGCCAGTGCAGGCACCCTTGCGTCATGTTGCAAGGGTGACTGCATTGCAGGGATGATTGTTTTTGTGCAATAAGGAATACTTTCCTGCACAAAAAACAATCATTGATGACATTTTCCTCTTTCTATGCTCGCTGGAGAAAGCAGCACCCATATAAAGAGGAAAAAACGAGGAGAAATAAAAGTATTTCTCCTTGTTGCGCCACTCGTATGCCTCCCCTGGGGAGGCACATGATTCCAACGCATTCGAAGCTTTACAAAAATGTGTAAACCTGGTAATGTGCCAGGTTCCATGGATGTTGCGTGGGAACACCACAGCAACACCCATTAAACGCCCCTTTCATGCAGAGTAATGTGTAAAAGGGGGCCATATTTACAAGGCCATGAAAAGTCACACAGTGTGACTTTACGTGGCCTTGTAAATATGGGCAGACACACTGCGCCGCCGGTGTGTCAAAAAAAGTGACACACCGGCGGCATAGTGGAATTGTAAATTAGACCCTTTCTCAGGGCAAATATTAATATGCTTTACCTAACTGAGTAAACCCGGGCCAACATCAATGTGCATCTCATGATAGAATATTTGGGCAAAATTAACACAGGGCAAATATTAATCTGTATCATAATAGAGTTGCCCATGGCTATTCCTACTCTGTATTCACTAACACGGAAACTCTGAAACAATGTGCATGTGTGTCTCTTGAAAAGTCACTAAAGGCAACACCCTCAGTGCCAGTTGTAATGAATGTTTCTTACCCGAGCAACTCAGGGCACTTAAGCTGTATACTTTGAGTAAATAAGTAATAAGGAAAAGTTTTTTTTTTTAAATGTATTTAGGTTTTTGTAACACTGTTCTAACCACACTCCAGTGACCTCAGATTCTGTGTGTTGGGGAGAGAGTGCATAAACAGAATAGCAGAAAGCAGTTTAGTAAGTCCAAGGGATAAAGATGAGGTGTACCTTGACGCCCACCTTCCAATATGTCCCGAAAGATGGCAAGTATTTAATTTAGACTATATAATCGAAGTAACTCAGGACTAGTTTTAATTTGCAGAGTAAGTTAGGGAAACGTATTATGTGCTCTCACGGACATATCTGTGTAGTGAAAATGTAAATCTATGGCATGAGAATAACGTCTTAAAGCACTAACTTGCCCCCTTGACCTAATTAGATGCACTGGCTAGTCACAATCCAGTAGTCCGAATAGGATAACGCTACAGCAGAACTCCTGGAAATATATCTAGCTTCCTTAGCACAAGGTTTGGCAACAGAGCATGGTCTGTGGCCTGGCTCTGTGCCCAAACCACTGTGGGCTCCCCATTCCCCGCTGCCTACGTCATTTGTTTGTGCGCAGTGGTGGTAGGTCACAGGCTATGTACTGCAGGGATGTTCTGCAGGCCGTGCGCAGAGGCATGGACAGTGGGGCCTGTCCAGTGGCCATTGCCTGAGCCCAACCCACAACAAGCATGCAATCCCTGCAGGACAAGCTTTCCGCTGCACATCGTCTTTGGCTCTTCCCCTCACTGATATTTTTCTCTATCTGTCTCTTTCTATCTATCTCTCTACCCCATGATCATTCTGTCTTTTGTTTTACACTTTGTGAAGGCCGAGTATTGAATGAGATATGTACATTTTCCCAACATGGCAACAGATTCCACTGTTTAAAATGTTTGCTTGCTTGAGCGTGTCTTAGCTTGCAAATAACGTGCTGCCTTCTGCATTTTTTGCTGTTGTGGTACTCGAGTATTCCATGCCTTAGAATGTTCCCCCAGCATCCACGGGGCCAGACATCTCCCATAGTGCCCACATGAAGTGTAGTATTTCCCAAGCATGAAATGGCGATCTGGAATCAATTTAAAATCTTCAAGATGGCAACAACAACAAAAAAATTCTACAGAGCCCTTTGCCAGGCAAAAAAATTGACAAAAAATTCAAATATGATTGACAGGATTCATTATTCTCTAAATCACGGGTTTAAACCACAAACATATACAAAAGTTGTAACACTTTTAAGCTCGCCCAACATATTTATACCAAAGCGACAAAAGTAGGCTCTATGAGTTAAGTTCTTCATTTACGGCATGCTTGGCGTCAATCTGTTCAGTGTTTTTTTGCTGTCACCCCAAGCAAAATTTCCTATGGAGCCTAAAATAGGAAAACACAACTTTATTAACAATCTCTTTTTCCCCTTTCACTGAAGTGTCTGAATTATGCCATGCCCGGTCCCAGCTGATTACACTTTACGTTTACATGTCCAAATAAGACTGACATGCTCTACTTAGTAAAGAAGAATGATTTACCACTGCATGAGCCCACCTAGCACCAGCTGGTGCTGGAACTTCCCATGATTATGCAGGCCTCCTAGTGTGTCCGAGGGGTTGTGTCCCTTTTTTAATAAATTCTTTCTAAACAGAAATACCATTAATCTTTCTAAGTGAAACATCAGCGGCCTCGGAAAGGTAAATAAATATTGTTCTTCCCGAATAAGTGCCTGACAGTCTTACTTTGTGTTGTAGGGAAGTTGCACTGACACTGGCTCTTAAAAACTGCCCTCTCTCACTCTCTACATCTTATTTAGATAAACATTTCTTTGACACATTTCTTGCATATCCCTCCTTAGAAGGCAAAGTTGTAGACAACTAAAAAAATACCTTTACATTGGAAAGTTCGTTCTGAACCATAACTACCACGCCATGACTGCCACTGCAAAATGGGCTGTCTAAGTGTGTATCATTATCTTGCAGGAGCACTAAAAGGCAACTTTACTATAAGCTCCAAAATAAGACACGAGTTGCCCTCTGTATGACGCAGGTGAGGGCGGGAGCCAATAAAAGGTCTCTTGCTCTCTTTTCCTAGATGCCCAAGGCATTTCTGCCCACCGGGAGCTACCGACTCAAAAAAGTGGATCGGTTTAAATCAATTGCCAGTTCAATAGAGAAAGGACAGAATTCCGTCTAATCTGTATTAGCATAACAACGGGCAGGCAGGGGCAGTTGTTAATAACACCAAAGGGATTGTTTAAGCTGAGCATGTGTTTGAGCTCCACGGGCTGATTCATCTTGTCAACTTTTTAGGGGGGGTGGGGGAGTCTAAAAACCTTCCCACTGGAAGGATGAGCTACAAAGCAGAAGGAACGCGCTAAAAAGGGTAAAGGACAAATGGAATTCGCCCTACCTCCCATCCTGCGCTTTGTGTACCCTTACTTCTGCCTGGGTTAGTCGGCATAAAGCTTCAATGGCAGGTTCTCTGCAGACAGCTTGAGAGGAGTGGAGTACACGGGCCTGAGAGAAAGGCCGCGCTCGAGCCCTGACCCGCGCTTTGTTCTGTAGGAGTGGTCACCTGCCACAGAGCACAATGCCTGAGTGGGCCTGACCCTCGCGCTCCCTCCCCGCTGTCCTGCGACAAGACCGTCGCTCATTGGTGGAAGCCTCGCGCGAGCTGCTGTTGCTTGGTTGAGTGGAAGGGAAGTCAGGAGGGAAACAACACCTTGACAGCACTCTACCCTAACAAAAGAATGCGATAATATACTATTAGTGAATTAAATATCAACACATGCCCTGCAATGAATGGTGTGTCGTGACATAACAGCAATGAATACTGCTTATTTTTATATAGCAGTCATACAGTTCGCAGTTTCTATGTGCTTAATATAACAGGTTTGGTTACACTCAAATGATTTCACTCCAAACTGATCTAACTCGATGCAGCAGCCCCAAAGGCTTATTTCTCACTGCCAGGACTTAACTTGCAACCTGTGGATCGTTGTTTCAACAAGAGGCTTTAATTCAATATGCATCCTATTGGAAAAAAAACGACTTAAGTGGTATAATACCAATGTAAAACAACGTCACTATAATTTATTGTTTGTGCTATTTTTTAAAATAAAAGATAGAGGCCTGCAATGACAGTATAGAAAAACCTATTCCCTTTGATCATGAAATTGCAGTTGTGACATCACTTGTGAATTGTAATATTAAAATAGCATCACTACTCTACTCAAATTAAAGTTTACACTTTGTGACCTTATTAGTGATTTCTACTAAGAAAATGATACTGTTCCTCTGCTCTGTCTACTGTAATATGAAAATGACACTACTACTCCAAAATAATATTATTTTACACTTGAATTGTGACGTCACTAGTCGTCCGCAGTAAGAATATGATACTGCTTCTCTACTTTAATTGGCTTAATGGCAGCTTATTTATTCACTGCTTCAGCTCATTACAAGAAAGCAGAGTTCTTTTTGGCAGGTTAATATATATTCTAACACATAAGACAACTTTATATGCCTTTCATTACATTGCTCAACATATGTGATTGCAAATTATTGCAAACTGCACATTATTGTATTTATTTGACGGTACTGATTTCACATTTATTTCACAGCGCTAAACCTGAAAGATGTAAATTAGGATTAGATGCAGGGCAATGGTATATTTGATTTGTAATTAAAAAAATGAAATTAATAAAATAGCACTTACCATACATAAAAAAGTGCAAGTCAGTTTGAAGTACCATGAACATCTAAAGGAACGCAACCGCAGGACTTGTTATTCTAATTGGTCACATAATCTTTTGGTGACTTGCAATATTCTCAGTGAGAAAAGGGGATTAATTGCCCCATGTATACTTCTCTAGTTGTAACAAGAAGACAGCCTATGATAAATACCGGCTTGTGGTGCCAGTACCGAAGCTAGTGAGGAGATGGCCAAAGCTCTTGCATGCCAATCAACCATATGAAGTAAAGCCATGAAGGTACATTTTCTGACAAACATCTGTATTTTTTCAAAACCAAAAATCTGCCATTCAAAACATTAAAGTTTTTTCAATATAATAGTAATAATTCATTTGAGATATTCTTAGTCTCTTATACAAGTGGCCAAATTACGTTATTGCAGCGTTTTGTGGATACCCTCATATATTCCACCTTCCTCCGGAGGAAGTTACCCTCTTTACTTCTGACTTGTGTTTCCATGAGAATAGTTTAATGTGGAGTGCATGCTACCCTTCAACAGAAAGACACTTAAAAATTTGCTAACATTCGTGCCAAGAATTTTCAATTCTATTAAGGACAGGAGGCGAGGATTATGCTTTCTCTATTTCTTTACTGAAAAATACAGCAGCCAATCAGCACACAGTAAAGTAAAAAGCAACTACAATACCCATGATACCTGGGCAACCATAGAGTACACAACACTATATAAAGGATCATAGAGGTCACAACTTCCTCTTTCTTTGTCCACAACAGTCAATACAGGAAAAAGTCAAATACGGCAAACTCAAATAATCCACGAAGGAAGTCCCGAGGAGAGGTCATCAACAGGTCGAAGTGAAGAGGCAACATCCGAAGTCCGCTGGAACAAACCATAGACCATCCAACAGGAGAAGACGGAACCATACTTCATTTAAGATCGGAGCCTGAAAGGAGTAAAACAGAGCCGTAAAATCTATACCTATAATGGAATAAACTCAGAATCCAAAATAGGGCGGGAGCATTGCATAGAACATTCAAAAACATGGCACAGTATAAATGCATAGAAACAATGCAATCAACAAGTAGAAAAGATAAGGGTGGGATAATCCTCGCCTCCTGTCCGTAATAGAATTGAAAATTCTTGGCACGAATGTTAGCAAATTTTTAATTCTATGGCAGGATGGAGGCTTTGATTATGCTTGTTCAAAGCTTAGCCACCACTACTGAAGCAACATTCACAATTGGTTTAAAATAGAAAGTCTTAAACACAGATTCAGAAGACCAATCAGCGGCCTTCATGATGTCATGAAGACCGACACCCATGGTAAAAGCCTTGGAAGCCATAGCTCCCCGTGCCGAATGGGCACCAAAGAGGGAAACATCAATGCCTGCTTCCAGCATGAGCCATCGTAACCAACGTGCTAGCGTAGCAGGAGTAACGGGCCTGAAAGGTTTCTGCAAAGCAATCAGTAATTGACCTTGTAAATCATGTCGAAAAGGTGCAGTGCTTACCTCGTAATCCTTGAGACATTGGACCACACACAGTTGAGGGTTGTGAGGAAAAGAAGGATAAGTAACGGAAGATGTATTACACTTAGTCCGTCTCGAGATAACAAAAGTGACGCCTTCTGGGGAGAAAGTACGACCTGCGAGGTCCAAGGCCCGAACATCAGAAACCCGTTTGCAGGAAACCAAACACAATAACATAGTCAGCTTAGCTGAGAGTTGCTCACGGGTCAACAAAGAGTTTGAAGGCCAGGAATCTAGGAAGCGCAAAACAACTGACACATCCCACAAGGCTACATATTTAGGGCAAGGAGGTTTTACCATCCGGATGCCTCTCAGTAATTTAGAGATCAAGGGATGTTCCCCAGCGGGTTTGCCATCAATAGATACATGACCCGCAGAAATAGCAGAACGAAAATTCTTAACCGTTCTATAAGCTAGCCCAGACGAGGCCATGGAGGCCAGGAAATTGATAATCAAAGCGAGATCTGCTGTAGCGGGATCCACCGACCTTTGTGAGCACCAATCACACCAACGTTTCCAACTTGATGCATAACGCTTGTGTGTGTTGGGGGCCCAAGCTTCACTGATAAATCGGGAAGCGTCTCCAGATAACCCTGGGACTTTCCAGCGTCCTCCGAAATCCTCCATGCTAACAGATGGAGCTGACCCAACAGAACTAGGGGGTGTGGTTCGTGAAGAGGGTCCAGCAACAGGTTCCATTTGTGAGGAAGAAGGAGTGGCGTCGAGCAGCTCATCTCCAGAAGAACTGGAAACCAAACCTGAGCCCTCCAAAGAGGAGTGATTAGAATGAGCTCCGAGGAGAACTGTCTCGCGCGGGCCAGAACCCGGGGAATCATCACGAATGGTGGAAAAGCATAGCACAGGAGAGGAGGCCAAGACTGGAGAAACGCATCTGTGGCCAGGGCCTCCGGATCCGGACGCCAACTGTAAAACCGGGGAACCTGTGCGTTGAGGCGTGAGGCAAACAAGTCGAGGTGACAACGCCCCCAAGTCCTGGACAACATCCGAAAGATTCGAGGGTGAAGCTTCCAATCGCTGTAATCCCTCAGATGACGAGAGTTCCAATCCGCAATCCGATTGTCGCGGCCCGGCAAGTACTCTGCAATAACTATGATCTGACGTTGCAGACAAAGATGCCAGAAGTCTTTCGCAATCTCCGCCAGAAGTCTGGACCTAGTACCCCCCAGTTTGTTGACATAACGTACTGCCGAGATATTGTCAATTCGGAGAAGAATGCAACAATTCGTCCGCTGAGGAGACAGACACCGAATCACGAAGGAGCTCGCTAGAAGCTCCAAGCAATTGATGTGAAGGGACAACTCCTCCTGGGACCATCGACCTCCCGTGGCAACCGGACCGCACCGGGCTCCTCAACCCCGAAGGCTGGCATTGGATTCGATCACTACATCCGGTGTCTTCCCGAACAGCGCACGGCCGTTCCATGATTCCATGTGGTCCAACCACCACAACATCTCTGTCCGGGCATCCTCCGTCAGAGGAACGTGATCCGAATACCGAAGACCATTCTGCAGGTGTCTGATTTTGAGACGCTGCAGCGCACGGTAATGCAATGGGCCCGGAAAGATCACTTGAATCGAAGAGGACAGAAGACCTACTATTCGAGCCACCGATCTCAAGGAGACCCTCTGGTGAGCCAAGATCAACCGCAAGTCCCTCTTGATGGACCTGATTTTCTGTCTGGGCAAGAGGAGTTGACAGGAGACCGAATCTATCCGAAAGCCAAGGAAGTCCATCGACTGAGACGGAACAAAGTCGGACTTCTGAGGATTCACTAGAAAACCCAGAGATTGTAATAGATCTATGGACCAACGTAAATGAGTCCGTAGAATAAGTGGGCACTGTGCCAGGATGAGAACATCGTCCAGATAAACTATTAAGCGAACCTCGCGCGCTCGCAAAGACTCCATCACTGGACGAAGAAGCTTCGTGAAGCACCACGGAGCTGATGAGAGGCCGAATGGAAGGACCTTGTACTCGTACCAGGTCCCGAGCCACTGACTCTGTAGGTAACGATGATGCGGGGCGTAAATCGGAACCGATAGATAGGCATCCTTCAGATCCAGGCGAACCATCCAGTCGCCCTCCTGAAGCAGGTCTCTCAGAAGATGGATGCCTTCCATCTTGAAATGACGGTACACCACTCCGCCGTTGAACTCCTTTAGGTTGAGGACCAAACAAGCACCTCCTCCCTTTTTCTCTACGAGAAACACATTGCTGACGAATCCCTGCGGATGAGGTGTCGTGGAGACGATGGCACCTTTGGCCAGAAGAGAAGCGACCTCTGCGGAAATGAATTCCTGATCTTGTTGGGAAAAAACAAGTGGAAGAGGCCGATGACGTTGGTGAGGGTGACTGTAAAATTCTATTTTGTAACCTTGCACCATCTCCAACACCCAGGCATCGTTTGAGATTAATCGACAATTTGGGAGAAAAAATTGCAGCCTGCCCCCCAAAATCACATCGGAAGCGAGAATCAAGCTCACCTGAGGTTGAGGAATCTTGACGTCCTCCTTGGTTGTTGTTGTAACCGCCTTTCTTGTATTGTCCTCTGCCTTTCCGAGAGGGATAGAAATTGGATTTTCCGGAGGAGTAATCCTGACCACCCTTTTGAGACTTGAAACCTCATTGAGAGTTTTGTTCTGAACCACGGCCGAACGAGCGTCCCCGTCGTCCGGCCCTGCCAAAAACTGGGCAAAAGGCCCGGCGCAGATTAGTTTCGGCCTTATCCAAACCACTAAAAGTGGCCAAAAATGTGGTGAGTTCTTTAAGGAAAGGGGCGCCAAACAGCAAACCTTGGGCTTGGGGCCCTGACTCGGAAGAAGCCAAGTCCGTGAGCTTGGGATCTAATTTCATCAAAATTGAGCGACGACGCTCAGAAGAAAGTGCACAGTTGGCATTTCCCAAGATGCAAATAGCTCGTCCCCGTCGTCCGGCCCTGCCAAAAACTGGGCGAAAGGCCCGGCGCAGATTAGTTTCGGCCTTATCCAAACCACTAAAAGTGGCCACAAATTTGGTGAGTTCTTTAAGGAAAGGGGAGCCAAACAGCAAACCTTGGGCTTGGGGCCCTGACTCGGAAGAAGCCAAGTCCGTGAGCTTGGGATCTAATTTCATCAAAATTGAGAGACGACGCTCAGAAGAAAGAGCACAGTTGGCATTTCCCAAGATGCAAATTGCAACCAACCTACTAATTCATCTGGATCAATTAGTGCGTCAGATTCTTTGGCCCGAAAGCCCAAGTCAAGAATTTTAGCCAGGGGACCCAGAAGGTCCAGCATCTTGTCCTGGCAGGACCGCCAGGACCGGTCTAAACCCTTCTTGGGGTCTTTAGAATACTTCTTCATATAAGTGACCATGGTGGGGTCCACTTCAGGGGTCTCTTCAAGCTTATCTGCGAGGTCCAGACACGGACACTCAGAGCGCAAACGCGCTCGCACATCCTTTTCAAAGGGTTGACGTATATGGCTTTGGATATAATCCGCCACCTCAGGAGAGGGTAACCAGGACGAAGAATTAGGATGAACAATGTCGGTCGGGTCAAAAGTTAGCAACTGGGGCGTAGAAGGAGCATCGACAAAACGTTCCTTACGTGTCTTCTTGGAAGGAGGAGGCTTTGCTGGTTCAGAGGATGAAGTAGAAGATGAAGCGTCATCATCAGAAGCAGAAATGGGGGTAGAAAGGCCAGACATAGCAGGTTTCCTGGATGGAGGCGCAGAAGACAGAGTCTTTGCCAGTTTTGCGAAATCAGAATGATGTGGATTCTTGGGAGACTTCTTAGCGCGCACAGAAGATTGAGGCAACCAACCCTGTTGCGCAGCGTATTCGGACAAATGACGTTTCAAAGGGGCAATGGCCTGAAACAAAGCCTGACCCATGAAATCATCCACAGAGCCAGAGGGCTCTTCATCTTCATAATAGTAACCTTCCTCATCGTAATAGTCTCCCATGGCGACAAAAGTCCGCCAATGAAATGCCCACTTGAAGGAGAAAGGTAATTTCAATAGCCAAGGCCAATTCAGGGGGAGTGGAACCCCAAAGCAAGCCAACAACAATGCAGGAAAAACCTGTCAAAAATATAAATCAAGTGCGGAAGGAGGGCTTGATTTACAAAAAGTAATAAAGCCACTCTAGGCAGAGCCTATGCAAATTTTACAACCCCCCAACTATACTGTTAGAGGGTGTAGATGGAGACCAGACGACAGGCTTGTGGGCACGCTGAAGAAACAGCCGTCAAAATCGCTTCCTGAGGCAAAGCGCCAACAAGGGAAAACGGGGCCTGTCAGAGCGAATGTAAACAAGGCTGACGCGCATGCGCGAACAGCCGCCTGCCGAAGAGAGAGACGCGCGAGCTTCACGCGCGTCTCCCGGTCCCCTTTCTCCCGCTCCACAGAAAAGAACAGACGCGGACAACGCGCGCCTGCACCGGGGAGGTGTCACACGCTCTCTGAACAAACGCCGACACAAAGAACCGTTAAATCGATTGAGTATCGAGCACTTGCAAAACCGCTACAAAGCGCAACAATAACAAGCTTACAAAGCGGCAAAATCACAAGTAAGAGCAGCGCAAAGGCAATACATTCACAAGTAAGAAGAGAAAATGCACTTAACTGGCTGAGAAGCAGCAAAGAAAGAGGAAGTTGTGACCTCTATGATCCTTTATATAGTGTTTGTACTCTATGGTTGCCCAGGTATCATGGGTATTGTAGTTGCTTTTTACTTTACTTTGTGCTGATTGGCTGCTGTATTTTTCAGTAAAGAAATAGAGAAAGCATAATAGGAGCCTCCGTCCTGCCATAGAATTTCCACATAGCACAATAGTTATAGAATAGTTTCCAACCATTCCCACGAGTTCTTTACATTTTTGTTTGACCAAGGTGCACCCTTTAACATGTCCCTCCTAACAGCAATTAATGGGAGATACTTTCTCCGAATTTGCTTTCAAAGACAGAGGCTTCTAGACGAGGATTTATTTCATAAGTCAAACCTCTGATTCTCTTGATGAGTATCACATATTGTCTGCTTTTGAATCCTTCAGGTAAACCTTGCAGTGGAAAAACGAATCTTCACAGGGGCACTTCAATCATGTGATTTCCAAGCTGTGGTATTGCCCGCATAATTTTGCCTTTGCCATAGTACCACACACCCCACACTTCCCAGCATAAATTACAGATTCCACCCAAAAAAGTTTCTTGTTTATATAGTTCAATATTACCCAAATGGTGTCATACTTGATGCAATGGAGTGGTAATCACTTTGCAAAATGTAACTGGTCACCTTTCTAAAGGGCCGGTCTTTAGCATGTTTGACCTGGGCCCAAACTAGAGTCTTTGCAGCAGTCTCCCTACGACCTAAGACAAGTATGGGAGGAGGTGAGAAATGTAGTTTCACCGAAGGCACTTTCTGTGTAAAAGTGAGCTCTGCATTTCTGATGTTGAATGTTGTATTCATGTTTGAATCAGCTACTGATGTTGGGAAACCACTGCATGGGCCCTGTAATATCCTTGGTTGACGGAATGGGGAAGGATTTTTTTCTGCAACACAAATAACATCCTTAAAAATGCAAATGCAATTCAAATGGTGTGGAAATAAGAATCCTTCTCCTGACATATTTTGTTGGCCTCTTCTTGCACACTCAGCCACGAACAATATTTTCAAACCACTCAACCTCTGATAGTGTTTTAAACGCTCTACCCAAAGGCCACACAAATCTCCCAACATGTTCAAATCTTTTTAGGATCTGATGTCTTGGTTCTTAAAATACATTCTAGAGAGATACTTATACATATGTACTCTGAAACAAAGTTATATTATGCAATTTCTTGATGGTAAGCTGTGTCCCAGAATATCACTTCTAAAACTTAACAGGGATGTACTGAATACAACGTTTTATCATAAGAAGTGATTATGTTTGGGCCTTTTGTCTTGTGAGTTTTACACAACTACTTTACTCTAGGATTAATTAAACGGTGTGCCTGTAGTCTGCCCTTGTTTCTGAACAGTACATGAATGGCGGTGACGACTGTTCTGAAGGCTGCTGTATACACTGTCACCATCACAGAGTACACTGAGGAAATAGTAGTGACTGGTGAGTACCAGCATCTAGTAATAGGAGGCAGCAAGAAAGGGAGTAGTCGCTGTAGGGGGATGGGGTCAATGTACAATGACCATAAAGAGGATCTCAACAGAGGCCTTTTAATAGGATGTTGAATGACAATGTGGCCTGTAGGTATACCTGTAGGTTCAGTGTCTTATATTAATTCCCTGGTATTTATGGTGTAATCCTGCATTTCATGTGGGTATTTGTTGGGTGAATACTCCATAGTCCTTTTTGTGACTTTCCCCTGCTTGCCTGCTTGTGTATTTTGAACCTTGTCTCAACCAGCGCATTTGCCCCCTTCCAGACATCTGCAAATCATCACCTATGTGCTGTGTGCGTGTAACGCCATCCAAGAAAGAAGTTGGTGGTGTGTTTGCTATTGTTGGTGTGCAGAAATTGTCCCAACAGACACACAAGTGGGTTCAATGCCAATTGTTAAGCAGTAAGCTTCTTAAGTATCTGAAGTTTTTTTTTTTTCCAGAGTTTTATATAGCGCGAACTAGACCCGAACTGAATCAGGTATGAGAGCGCTTTACATAGCACCAGTTACGTTACATGAGGACACGCATTCATTTTAGGCACGGGGAGATTAAGTGATTTGCCCAGAGTCACAGGAGGTTTTTGGTGTCGTTACCGAGACTCGAACCCAGATCCCCAGGTCCGAGGTCGAGCGCCCTAGCCGTTAGGCCAACCCCTCTCCCCTGTATATTGCCCCAACATTTAAGGAGTCACGCTTTTTTGTATACTTCACTTTGGTGCCCTAATTGTGATGGGTATTGCCAGATGTGGGTCCTGTGATCACTTTCTCATGGGAACCAAGCTGAATCCAACTGACGAGCCCCAACTAAGGGGAAACTGGCCTTGGGTTGATTGTGTGCCCATTCAGAGAGGACTTGATGTGGCAGGTCAGGATGGACTGACCCTATTGGAGCAGGATCCAGATGGATTTGCTTATAGCTAGGTCTAGTCTCAGGTGACATTGTGGGCAAACAAACAATAGAGTGGGATGCGGCATCAAGTAATTAACAGTGGCTGAGATACCAGTGGTTGAGATTAATTCAAGGAACCCACCCATCCTTTTTGTGTATACTTGTTTGATGTACCCTAAGTGCAATGGGTATGGCCAGATCTGGATCCCATACTTACTTTGTCACTGGAACCAACCTGCACCCAAATTACGAGCCCCAAGGAGGGCAAAATCCGTCTTGGGTTGATTGTGTGCAAGTTCAGAGAGGACCTGGCTTTGCAGTACAGGCTGGACTGTTCCCCTGGGAGCAAGATAAAGACGAATTTGTATATGGCCATGTTTAATCTGAGGTTGTTTTGTGTGGGGAGATAAGGATGGACTTGATTGTGATCCGTAGTAATTATCAGTGGCTGAGATTATTTCAAGCAATTTTTGTATACTTCCCTAAACATATTGGCAGTATAAAGTGTGCTTCTTTCAGTTATATTGACAGGCAATCAGAGAATATCCTTCAAGGATTCAAATGGCGACTAGACTTATTTCCAATAAAGAGGATGCAAATATCTGATAAAAGTAGTTTGATGGCACACAAACACCTTCCAAAAACGAATAATGGATGATTGGTCCAGCAAAAACGTATTCTTTTCAGTGAGGAATCTCCTTTAATTTTTTTTTTTTGGTGGACAATGTTGCTCTTGGCTACCACTGGGTATACTAGACAAATTTTGCAACTTTGCAAATTGAAAAGAGTGTATACTTTGCATGCAAATGTTTAATTTGGTGTAATCTCAACAATTAGCACTTACCTCCTATCCCTTTTTTGAGCAATTTCATCCGCCTGTCATTTCGGACTGTGACACTGCCACAGACTTTAAGGATCACATGGACTGACACAACCATAGAAAATATAACCTTGGGTGAGAAACAAAAACGTGCTATGATTAAGTCACCCCTCTCTCTTACTGCCCCTGTCAATATAATTTCCCTTGAAGAGTTAATTTTTACTAAAAGCATCCAGTATCCACTAAATAACTGATTTTCAGCACCAGAAATCCAGTATCTAATTAAATGGCGACCAGGAATTTTCATTCGGTTTCTTCTAACTTGGCCCACCAATGCTCATTGAAGAAGTATTGAGGTAGGTCTTTGGTGTTTCTGGGTGCTAGTCCTAGGGACACTTTGAGCCCACAAATCCAAGCTAAAACCATTTACCTCCATTTCAGAGAACTCCTGAAAACTATGTTAATCAGTTCAGCATTAGACCAAGCATTTGGATCACCAATGTGTGGGAAATGAGAGAGCAAATATGGAATAATAAATCTTGGTCTTGTCTGCCTATCTAACTAGACTCTGACCACTTCACCTCCTCGCTTTATCCTATGGTGCTTCTCAACATAGCACATTGAAGTGGACAAGGCGAGGTATGGCATTGTATGAAAACTCTGAAATGAATAGAAAAATGAGTAATTACATTAATACATAATTCTTTCCCCTAAATTAGACAAAAGAGTCCACGCTTTTCAGTGGTTTTCACTGACAAAAAGGACTTTAACCATAATGATGTTCCACACAAGCGTTTCATTATGAGTAGGGTATCAAAAAGCTGGTTGGAGCTTTTCTTAGGAGACTGTCATTTCAATTACTCTCACTCAGAGCACTCAGACCACTCAGCAAATCAGGTCCACATACATATGTATTTGCAAGTGTTTCACAGAGGACCACTTTGTCTCTGGTCTTTTATATGTTGACATTAACCCGCCTGTCATGCTTCTTAAAAGAATGGTATATTATTGCATTGGGTGGCTGGCATTGCACAACAGCAGTGTAACACCTGATTGAAAAATGTGCATATGCAAAAAAAGGTTCAGTTTTCTCCTATGTTAACGTTATGTATATCTCAAATGTTGGAACATGGCACACAACAATTTTATCAGAGAAGACCACATTGTAAACCTGCAACAAAATGTACGCTAAAAACAAACAACGAAATAAGAAATTACTACTCTTCTCTCATAATGTAGTAGATCATAATACCGACAGTAACAAGTCAGTAGTCCTTATACTTGCAACTCCGCAATGCATAACACCCTGAGTTGCTGGAGAGACATAAATGATGTACAGGTCATAGACACGCTCTTTGCACTGGGATAAACTCATACTGGAGCCCTAATGTATTCCCAAAGCACACAAAGTGAATACATGGCTACATTTCTAATATGACAGTATCTGCCCATCGAGACCTATTTCTCTCAAAGACATTGACATAAATTCAGTTTTCATTGAATAATTGATAGATATTCATTCCCTGGAGTTGTTGTAATTGACTTGTTTGAAAGTAATGAAAAACATCTTCAGTATCATCTTCTTGTGGAACAGTGCAACTTTGTAGTTAAAATGCGGTTTTGGACTTCTGTGTCTTTTTGTGCTTGTTTTAGTTTTGCAATAATTTTACCGTCACTGACATGCAGATGGAATATGCTGCTGGAAATGTGACTCCTAGCACAAAAGGCACATAAATCATACACAATGCATGTATGGTTGGATATTGATGTTATTTCTATCAAATAATATTTCAATTTTATGATAGATGACTAGAAAATTGTAGAACAATACTGTGTCCTAAATTCTAGTTTTATACATAAATGTCCTTATAAATGCATGCTACACAAATTTTAGGGTTTCAAAATTGACATAAAATAGCATCATTAGGATTGTCATAAAATGCAAGCTAAGATGCCGCTTCTGCTCTTAGTCAGTTTAGTTTGTGTTCGAAACAATATCGTCAGTCTAATCGTACATATAATATTCAAACAAAGATGGATAAAGCGTTGAGTCCGTCCTCTTCATCCATTCGCTTGTTCACCTGTCATTCTAATTTTGCTTCAGCTAACCAGAGCATAAATCAGGGGCATTGAGGAAACCCACTTTAGCTATTGTACCTTTTCCACTGTGAGCGATGACAGTTTAAAGGATCCCATGTGCACATCCATCTAAAAAGAAAAGCAATTAAGTTCCAGTGCTGCAGGACTAAAATGTAATGCTTTACACTATTTACCCTTTTTTATTTTTTAGTCATCTTTTTGTTTGTTAACTATATTTTCTAATGCCAGTAATTCAACACTAATAGCTTCTTTTCTTTGGACCAATATGAATCGCATTTTCCTGTGATGTGTACTAAAGCTGTGAGTGGTTCTGCACCTGTTCCAAATAATCTGCCTTCTAGAAAGCACATGTAGTAGTTCACTATAGGCACTGTATTTTTATTTTTATTTCACATTTTCACTAAAAGTATAAGGTTGCCATGCTTAGGTGGCAGCATGTTTTCTTTTTCTTGTCTCCTTTTTATTTTTGGAGGATATGCTTGCAATACAAAAAAAGAACATTGCATTAGCTTGGAATGGCCAGATCTATTTGTTTTGCCAATTCTTGTCTTAAATGCAGTCTTATTTGATGAGTAAACTGTAGCAGCTTAGAACCTGGAATGTTTGTGATACAATATAACAGTAACAGTATTTTAAGCAGAGAATTTATTTTTATACCGGTTATACCTGACTATGTGGGAGGAGTTGTGCTATATGTCCATGTTTGCCTAAACTGCTGGGATTAAAAATACAAAGCCTTAGCAATGATCTGTTCGTGACGAAGGTGAATAATGGACGTTCTTCACATGCACTTTACATATTAAAAACTAAAAGCTTCTGCTTGTGCCAAGAAATCTAGAGTCACTTCTATTGAAAAAAACAAAACTGGATGCAGTTAATTTACAGATTATCACAGGGTGCAAGTCTTTCCATTGCACTATACAGTACCAGGGATTTCCTCCATGTAATTACACTAAAACTCCCCACTCACAAAACTCTTCTGTTGCATGGCACACATGCTCTTCAAAATTAAAACTCCTGACTTTTGGGCTGCACACAGATGTAAGTGGAGGGCGGTTTGTCAACCTAGTGGAAACTAAAAATAAGAACCAGATGCAGAAGCGATTTAACATCGCCATCAGTGAAAAGGAGGATCGATCTCAGCATGTTTGTGGAAATGAGTTAGACAAAATAAAAGCAGGGGCAAAGCCAATATTATCGCCGATTGGCTTTGTCAATTTATTTGAGCTATGTTGGAAAGTAGGGCAGCATGGCTAACAACTAGAAAATCAAGTGCAAAGACACGACCGGCGCTGACTGCAAGGGGTAGTGATCTGTTTTCCTAGAATGGGATTATTTCTGCTTTCTCAAAAAAAGTTTAATACTCTTATGTCCAAGTTTGCCATGTTAGCCTGCACGAAACCTGCACCAAAAAGGCCATGCAGTGCAGGGAGTGCAATACTATCTGAATCTGTGTAGCATCTTGAACCTGCAGGTGCAACTTTTAAGTGTTTTTTTATTTTTGGACGGGAGGCGACAAGCAATGAAGGGGCGGGGTTGGGCAGTGGACGGGGCGAGGAACAATGGGGGAGAGGAGGAAGAAAGATGGTGCAATTAAAAAGAAACTTCTGACAGCTACAAGCTGTGGAAGGACACTGGGCACAAGAACCAGTACTTGGGCCATGCTCCAGCGCAGGGGCAAACACACGAAGAGGAAGTGAATGTTGTACTCGCTGACCAAAAAGAAGCAAAGAAATGAGAGATTTTGATTTAGCCACCAATGGGTGGGCTATAAGTACTCTGTAAGTAAACAAACAGTCTTGCAAGCGACAACGTATGCACTGTCTCAGGTGAGACTCAAAGAATAGGGTGTGGGCGTGGAGGAGGGGAGGGAGAGGGCAAACAAAGAGGCAAAGATGCCTGCCAAACAAACTGAAGAGAACAAAACAGCCAACAGTGTCATCAAAACATTTAAGCGTGCTATAGTGAAGGTAGGAGGGTTTTTAAGGAAGGGGTGGGGAAGTATCATGCCTGAGGGCATACAGCCTTTACCATGCAGTCTTTCCCACCCAGGACCTTTACCACGCAGTCTTTACCATGCTGGAAAGAATCAAGCAGGTAAGTATTTGTACCTTTATCAAGCAGTACTTTACCACACAGGTAAGTACTTTTTCAACAATGTAATTTTTATGCTAATAAAAAAGTGATTTTAGGGATTAGGGGTGTGTACAGTTAAGGGAGGTAAGGTTTAATTAAAGGTTTCAGGATGGGTAGAGGTAAAGGGTGGTGAAGGTGACAAGAGTTGATGGGTGGGTAAAGATGAATGGGGTGAGGGTGACTTGAGGGTTAAGGGGTACAGGTAGGTAAGAGTGATTTTAGGGTTAAGGGTGGGTAGAGGTAAAAAAGGTAAGAGTGAAAAAGAAACGTTTTGAAAACACAACATGTTTGATGATGAATAACACTTCCTCTTAATCAGTGATTCTTGTCCAGGATGGGCAGAGGTAAAGGGTGGTGAGGGTGACAAGGGTTTATAGGTGTGTAAAGAATAATGGGGTGAGGGTGACTTCAGGGTTAAGGGGTACAGGTAGGTAAGAGTGATTTTAGGGTTAAGGGTGGGTGGAGGTAAAAAAAAGGTAAGAGTGAAACATAAACGTTTTGAAAACACAACATGTTTGATGATGAATACAACTTCCTCTTAATCAGTGATTCTTAACCTTTTGACTTCTGTGTACTTCAGTTTAATCATTACTGACATTGTCAGATCACACAACATCAACATTATCTCCTACACCGACGATACCCAGCTCGTCCTATCACTCTCAGCCAAGCCAACTCTACAAAGACAAACTTCCACAACAGTATTAAGAATGTCTCAGCCTGGATGAAGGACAACTGCCTCAAGCTCAACACAGACAAGATGGAAGTCCTCAGCTTTGGCAAACACACCGCCCTCTGGAACGAGTCCTGTTGGGTGTCAGAACGCTGGAGGGTGCTCCTTCTCTTATCTCACCACCAAAAACTGGAACACCCTACCCCTCCACCCCTGCACCTCGCCCTCGCTGACCCACCACAGGAAGAATGCAAAAACAACAGTTGATGGACAAAAAGCAATGTCGTACATTCACCCCAGTACAGAGATCTGGGCCTAAAAAAATCTTCTTTTTGCTCACCATGCCATTCCAGTTTGAACTCAGCCATATGCAAATCAGTCTTGACCCTGTGCCCCTTGGGAACAGTCCAGCCCGAACTGCCAAGCCAGGTCCTCCCTGGACTGGAACCAAGCATCCTAGGAGCGGTTTCTGGCTTTCAGCGCTCATCAGCCAGGATAGCTTGATTCCAGTGGCATAGAGAGCACAGGGCTCACGTCTGAGCATACCCGTCCCACTCTGGGTGACAAATGCAAAAACAGTTGATGGACAGAATGCAGAACAATGTCATACATTCACCCCAGTACAGAGATCTGGGCCTAAATCCATATTTGTTTTGCTCACCATGCCATTCCAGTTTGAACTCAGACATATGCAAATCAGTCTTGACCCTGTGCCCCATGGGAACAGTCCAGCCCGAACTGCCAAGCTAGGTCCTCCCTGGACTGGAAACAAGCATCCTAGGACTGGTTTCGGGCTTTCAGCCCTCATCAGCCAGGATAGCTTGATTTCAGTGGCATAGAGAGCACAGGGCCCACGTCTGAGCATACCCGTTCCACTCTGGGTGACAAATGCAAAAACAACAGTTGATGGACAGAATGCAGAACAATGTCAGTATAGTCCAGTCCGAACTGCCAAGCCAAGTCCTTCCTGGACTGGAAACAAGCCTCCTAGTACCAGTTTCGGGCTTTCAGCCCGAACTGTCAAGCCAGGTCCTCCCTGGACTGGAAACAAGCATCCTAGGACCATTTTCGGGCTTTCAGCCCTCATGAGCCAGGATAGCTTGATTCCAGTGGCATGGAGAGAACAGGACTCACATCTGAGCATAGCCGTCCCACTAGAGGTGACAAATGCAAAAACAACAGTTGATGGACAGAATGCAGAGAAATGTCATACATTCACCCCAGTACAGAGATATGAGCCTAAATCCATCATTGTGCTGCTCACCATGCCATTCCAGTTTGAAACCAGCCATATGCAAATCAGTCTTGACCCTGGTCCCCATGGGAACAGTCCAGCCCGAGCTGCCAAGCCAGGTCCTCCCTGGACTGGAAACAAGCATCCTAGGACCGTTTTTGGGCTTTCAGCCAGGATAGCTTGATTCCAGTGGCATGGAGAGCACAGGACTCACGTCTGAGCATACCCGTCCCACTCGGGGTGACAAATGCAAAAACAACAGTTGATGGACAGAATGCAGAACAATGTCATACAGTCACCCCAGTACAGAGATCTGGGCCTAAATCCATCATTTTGTTGCTCACCATGCCATTCCAGTTTGAACCCAGCCATATGCAAATCAGTCTTGACCCTGTGCCCCATGGAAACAGTCCAGCCTGAACTGCCAAGCCAGGTCCTCCCTTGACTGGAAACAAGCATCCTAGGACCAGTTTCGGGCTTTCAGCCCTCATCAGCCAGGATAGCTTGATTCCAGTGGTATGGAGAGCACAGGTCTCACTTCTGAGCATACCAGTCCCACTCGGGGTGACAAATGCAAAAACAATAGTTGATGGACAGAATGCAGAACAATGTCAGTATAGTCCAGCCCGAACTGCCAAGCCAGGTCCTTCCTGGACTGGAAACAAGCCTCCTCGGACCGGTTTCGGACTTTCAGCCCTCATCAGCCCGAACTGCCAAGCCAGGTCCTCCCTGGACTGGAAACAAGCATCCTAGGAACGTTTTCGGGCTTTCAGTCCTCATCAGCCAGGATAGCTTGATTCCAGTGGCATGGAGAGCACAGGACTCACATCTGAGCATAGCCGTCCCACTCGGGGTGACAAATGCAAAAACAACAGTTGATGGACAGAATGCAGAGCAATGTCATACATTCACCCCAGTACAGAGATCTGAGCCTAAATCCATCATTGTGCTGCTCACCATGCCATTCCAGTTTGAACCCAGCCATATGCAAATCAGTCTTGACCCTGGTCCCCATGGGAACAGTCCTGCCCGAACTGCCAAGCCAGGTCCTCCCTGGACTGGAAACAAGCATCCTAGGACCGTTTCTGGGCGTTCAGCCCTCATCAGCCAGAATAGCTTGATTCCAGTGGCATGGAGAGCACAGGTCTCACTTCTGAGCATACCAGTTGGTGGACAGAATTCAGAACAATGTCATATATTCACCCCAGTACAGAGATCTGGGCCTAAATCCATCATTTTATTGCTCACCATGCCAATCCAGTTTGAACCCAGCCATATGCAAATCAGTCTTTACCCTGTGCCCCATGGGAACAGTCCAGCCCGTACTGACAAGCCAGGTCCTCCCTGGACTGGAAACAAGCATCCTAGGAACGGTTTCGGACTTTCAACCTTCATAAGCCAGGATTCAAGCTAGCCTGGCTGATGACGGCTGATTAGTCAGAAACCGGTCCCAGGATGCTTGTTTCCGATCCAGGGAAGACATGGCTTGGCAGTTCGGGCTGGACTGTTCCCATGAGGCACAGGGTCAGATCAATTTGTATATGGCCATGTCTGTACTGGGGCAGCAGAGTGAGCTAAAGAATGATGATGGATTAAACCCAGATCAGTTGACTGGGGGTGAGTGCTTGCATTGTTCAACACTCCGTCCATCATCCCCTTTGGTTTTGCTTTGCCCACCACAGGAAGACCTGGCTTTTCGACTGAGACCTTTAGTCAACACCTGAATACCCCCTCTGGTGACAAACTGTGCTTTACAAATACGGTTTGCTTGATTGATTTACTGAAATTCTGGCTCCTACAGAAGGGCAGCATAGCTTATGAATATTGCATAGATGGACCAGCATCGAATTACACCCGGACACGAGGTACATGTTTGGTTTTAAATATTGGCTTTCTTTGCACCATAACACGCAAATGTATATGATGACTCACGCTGCTCGCCAGCCACATCTTTTAAAGCTCATGCTCCCCCGGAAGTGCAGCGGACGAGCGCAGCGGGCGCGCCGATGGCGCGCTGAAGGCGCGCCAAAGGCAAGCCCGTCTGCGCCCGTCCACGCCAAGTCAGCGCTCAGGGCTAGGCGCTTTGCTCAGCACGACAGTGGTAGCGCCGATAATAGCACCATCCATTATACTAGTGAGGGGCTGAAATCCCTGAAACTCCCTTCCTGTCCATCCCACAAAGTTTGGTCCATGGGGCCTTCTAGGGATTTTGCCTGTGTAGATTGTGGCTTTAGATTTGTGTCTGAGCCCTCGGCAACGGCCTTGCTGGTGAATGCACCTAAGGCGAGGAACATTAGAGCCTGCCTTATTAATGCCAGATCAGTGAAAAAGCATTATGTTGATGTTGCCGATTTGATTATGGACAATGGTCTGGACATTCTGTTCGTCACTGAGACGTGGCTTAATGCCTATTCTAACCCCATAGTAGCACTGGCCACACCTGCTGGTTTCCAAGTCCATCGGGTGGATCGCCAGGTGGGCAGAGGCGGTGGCATACCCATCTGGCTTAGGGAGGGCTGGGCCCTTCACAGTGAACCATCCTCCATTTTGGGGGACAGTGAGGTTCTACACTTTAGTATACAATTCTCTGCCCACTTTACGCTTGGGGGGTCCCTGGTCTATCGTCCACCCGGATTGTCCCAAAACTTTTTGGACTCCTGTGGGGACGCACTGGCGGAGCGTGCTCTGCGCTTCTCAAAGTTTGTGTTTCTCGGGGACGTTAATATCCATCTTGACCACGCTGAGGCGCCGGATTCTTCAGTCCTTTTGCATGCGTTCCATTTGGTGAACCTCTCACAAAGAGTCCTGTTTCCCACCCATTTCGGAGGGCACACCCTTGATATCATCGGGGCCAACTTCCCTATATTGGTGAAGAGACCGAGGCCTGTTGCTTGGTCCGATCACTTTCCTATCTTCTTTTCCTGGGCAGTGAAGAATCCCTCTCGACCGGTCCATTGTCATCAACCCCCAGACAGCAGGAGACTGGACTCAGGGATGCTTAGTGCTTCTCTGGTTGCCTACCGCCCCTCCCTGTTAGGGGACTTGGAGGATAACGTAGTCCAGTTTGCTGATTGGATTACTGGCTTGGTTGTTTCTCTGTCTGCTTCTTGTAAGTCTAATCTGAGGAGAGAGTCCCCCTCCAAGCCTTGGTTTTCCTCCGAGCTCAGGACTCTGAAACATGAGTGTAAAATAGAAGAGAGAGCCTGGCGTGCCGGTGGCTACCGCCCAATTGATAAAAACACTCTTAGAGCTAAACAAATACTCTATTACGTAGCCATCTGGGAGGCTAAAGGCCAGCACTATGCTACTCGCATTGAACGAGCAAAAAATAATTCTAAAGAACTCTTTTCCATAGTACAGAGTTTTTGGGCCCCCAGTGCACAGGTGGCTGTTACACCGGTTTCAGATACTTGGTGCAATTCCTTGGCGTCATTCTTTAAGGATAAAATAATTAGCATTCAAGATTCATTATCCATTTCTTCTGTGAATCTTGGCGCGGTGTTATCTTCACCGGTTAGCAAGGTTGAGCAACTCTCTACCCTTTTCGGAGTTTAGGCATGTTGATTCTGCCAGCTCCCTTAAAATTCTGAAGGCTCTTAAGTCTGTCTCACCCAACGATCCCTGTGCTGCCAGGCTTCTGTCAGATCTGGCTGACACCATAAACACAGAAGTGAATATTATGATTAATAAATCACTCTGCATGGCTTGTGTGCTTAAGGCATGGAAACATGCCCTGATTCTTCCTTTACTCAAGAAACCATCTCTAGACCCATTGTTGCCGGTTAACTACCATCCTATCTCGTTGCTACCTAGTTTGGTGAAAGTATGCGAGAAGGCTGTCACCTGTCAACTCACCAATTTCGTGGAGGAGGAAAACAGGCTGCATCCGGCTCAGTCGGGCTTCGGTGCTGCTCACAGCACGGAATCCGCGTTGCTGGAGGTCACTGAGGCAATACGGGAGTGTTTGGATGCTGGCGGGAGAGCAGCATTGGTTATGCTTGATCTCTCGGCGGCATTCAACACTGTCCCTCATGCCCTGCTTCTCAATCGCCTATCTGCTATAGGCATCTCCGGCATGGCTCTTCAATGGATTAGATCCTTCCTAGAGGGCCGGCAGCAGCAGGAATGGCTCCACCGTGTGCCTCTGCGTCCATGTCTATGACTAGAGGGGTACCGCAGGGTTCATCACTTAGCCCCCTCCTGTTTAACATCTATATGACTCCGCTGGTGGTTCTAGCGGAGTCACTGGGGGCTAAGGTCATGGCATACGCAGATGATACACAGTTGTTGTTCACATGGCCCAAGGGGGAGGACTCCGTTGGGATAGCCCAATAATGTTTATCCTCAGTCTTCCACTGGTTGGCCAATGCTCAGCTGAAATGTAATGAAGGGAAGTTGGAGGTGCTGCTGTTTGGCTCCTTTCCATTGGATTTCAGAGAGAGGTTTTGGCCTCCGGGGTTCCCCCGTCCCTCTGAAAGAATAGGAGCCGTAAAAAACCTCGGCATCTGGTTCGATGAAAATCTGAACTTTGTGATGCAAGTGAAGAAATTGTCCGGCACTTGCTTTGGCATGCTTAGGAGTTTGAGGAAGCGTCTCCCCTTTTTGCCCAGCACCTCTAGAGACACAGTGGTTCATGCGTTAATTTTATCCCGCTTGGACTACGCCAATGCCCTCTTGGTCGGCTGCCCGGGGTCCCTAGTAAAAAAATTGCAAGTGGTCCAAAACTCTGCGGTTAGATGTCTTGTGGGCTTGTCTCCCAGGGACAGTGTTCGGTCACATTTGTGTGCCCTGCACTGGCTCCCAGTTGAATCGCGCTTGAAATTCAAAATGTTGACCATTGCTCATCGGGCCCTGTATGGCACCGGTCCTGTCTACCTGCAAAAGAGATTTGCCTTCTATATGCCGGGGAGACAGCTTCGGTCCTCTGCTCAATTGCCGATGCTGACCCCGAAGTTCAAGCGCCAGCGTTTGGGTGGCAATTCCTTCGTGCGCAGGGCGGGTTTGTCCTGGAATCTTTTACCGTTAGCCCTGCGGAGCATTCAAGACTCATTACTGTTTGGGAAGAAACTCAAAACACTGCTTTTTTAATCAGCTGAGCGGGCATTTTTTTTCCTTCGGAAGCTAGCGCCGGGACACTCCCAAGTAGCTGTGCGCTTTACAAATTAAATATAACATAACATAACATAACATAACATTACTTAATTTTCAGTGCTCCTGTTTCTAGATTGAAGGTAATTATGACGAAATGGACAGGCACATGTAAGATTCTCAGGTCCTGGGCTTTTTTATTTTAGCACACTGGTTCTGAAAATCAGGGGCTTTGGGGATATTACCGATTTTCCCAGTAAACCACACTTTTGGGCTGGGAAAAGAATATATGTTGAGAAATCAACCAGTACTTGGTCCATGCTCCAGGGAAGAAAACAAACACATGGAGACAATGTGAAGCCCACGTGAAGCCAAGCAAACATGCCCTCAGCATTGAAAAGGAAGAATGTAAGATCGACAATGAAGCCAATTAATGGGCGGGCTAAAAAAAACACATAAAAAAAGAAACATTAGATCATCACATACAACAACGTAAAAATGACAAATTATTTAATTCGAATTTTTTAAAATGCACCTTACCGGGTCCCGCGCCGCCTCAGCTTCTGGCCGGGTCCAGCGTTTACTTGCTGCGCTGAACAGGAAGCAGACACAGGCAGCCTCCCTCCCCTCCCCTAAGCCAATCATAACGCTTAAATGGCAGCGTTGTGATTGGTGGGGGACGGCGTCCAACCAGGCGCCTATGGGGAGGCGATTTTTTCTATGTAGGCTGCATGCAGCCTACATAGAGAAAAGGCAGAGTGTGCATGACTGGTTTGGTCGGCCCCAGACGGCCGACCAAACAGTCAGGGCCCACAGCATTGGGCAAGCCACTCCTCCCCGATCCGCGCACCCGCCAGCCCCCAACCAGGCATACCCTTCTACTTTGTCGCAGTGCGAGAAGCAGAAAAATAAAATAGTATTTAAAATACCATTTTATGTTTCTGCTCTCGCACTGCGAGAAAGCAGCGCAGGGACGCTCCTCTGCCCTAATGTAGGAGCCGCCCCTGTCTGTCATTAGGTTACCATGAAGGGTGTCCTCATCCCTCCTGCAGCTCAACAAGGACTTGAAGACATTCCTTTTGCAACACATATTTCCTGCCCATCCCTTACTAAAGGTTAGACCTAGCAGAACGTCCCCTAACATGACCACACACTTACAGCAGTCATCAAAACTAAATACTAAGCTTGCAGTTCACAAACTGCCAACCCTTGAACCATAACCATGACAAATTCACAATTGTACCTTGCAATTTAAAACTGGAATGATAATCCGGTATCAGTGGTGAATTTGTGTAAGCTGTACATTTCTCAGAACGTAAACCAAGTATCTGTTTTACTGTTTACTCTTCCTCGCTGCCCCTTGGGGCAGGTTAAGACATGACACATGCCAAAAGTGAAAGCTAGAAAAGAAAAACGGATTCTCAAACTATACAAGAAAATGTATCTACAAAGGCAAATTCTTAGACTGCAAAAGTAAATGCATCTACAAAAACAAAAATTTCACAAGCATTTAATACATGTACCATAAGTATTTACTACTCCTATGTCCTGTCCTTATATCACAAGGAAACATTGTACTAAAATGATTGAGAGTAACCAAGCACATCACAATATAAATTTAGACATACTTAGAAATGTAGACATTTTCCACAAGACAGTCCTTAAAAATCGAAATCTGCTGCTTAATTTGTGCAACACCCGATATGTATTCTTCAGCTCAATCTATTTTGTCTTGTCTGTGTACAGTGAACTACTGTTTCGATTCCCAGGTAAAACTGTTATTTGAACGGTTTTGTTGAGAATTTGATAAATATGGTGGCACGTGGACAGAGAAGTAACTTGTGTGCCTCATTAGTCACTGCCCCCCCATAAACATATTCCCATACTTGTAGAAATTAAACTAGTTAGGAGAAACAGTGGGTGTGTGGGGCAGTGTAACTCAAAAGGAAATTTACATAAATTATTTCCTTACTAAAACGTTTCTCCTCAACTCAGAGATGTCACCAAATATCAAAAGTGCATCTGTTAAATATCGGCATGGTAAGTTAAAAATAACCTTTTATATTCCCCATTTAACATGGTGGCAGATTTGTGGATCTTGTCTCCTCAGCCAAAGCTATCCTTTAACTACCATAATACAGAAAGAACTTGCAAAGTGGTAAACAGGTAATACTATTCTTAGGGAAAATTCACACCTTCAGTAAGAGGAAACTAGGCATATGCCAGTCAATGGTATTTGGACAAAATATTGGATTAGAAATATCGAGTTGCAGAAATTTTGGGAAAAAAATATTGTGATTGAAAAATATCATGATGCGGAACTTTTTTTGTCAATAATATTGATTTTTCAGGTAAGTAATATTGTTTTCAATTATATCGTTGTTGTTATTGATTTATTTTGATTGTATTATATAACACGAACAGGACCCTTGAGGGTTTCAGAGCACTTTAAAGGTAGACAGAAAGTGAAGCAATAATAACAATAATATCATATTTGGGAAAACATACAGGATAAAGTAGTGACTAGAGAGGAATGGTAAGCTTTTCATTGTTCAGAGAGCAGAGGAGATAAACCAATAAGAACAGAATTATCGTAGTCAAGAATACTACATGATCATGTAGTGTTGAGAACAGTGGGGGTAGTGATAGTACTGTGAAGTCGAAAACACCAGGTTGTCTTTATGCCGTAGTATGTACAAAACAAGGACCCCCTGGGTAGTGTTAAAGAAGAACTCCTAGGGCAGGGTAAACCAAATATATGCAAAAAACTCCTAGGCAGACTTGATGTTAGACAAAAATATATAAAGAACCCAATTCGGAAAGGTAAGGGTGAAGAAATTATCAAAAGATTCATAAATTTAAAAAGACAGACATATTTTTAATATATACCATTAAAATAACAAATTTACAAAAATCACTTTATATAACACGACACAATAGAAATTATTAAATGCAAAGGAATACATGTAATAGCACATAAATTAAAAAGACACAGTAATGGATTATCACAGGGTGTCCAACACTAGATGAAGAAGAAATTACTCGACGCGCGTTTCGGCGGAAAACGCCTTCTTCAGGAGTCACAGTAAAAATTCTGTACGTTAAAATCTAAGGAATCTGGTGTAATGGTAGATTCAATTTTTGGCTGTTTACGCAAGGTCTGGCGCATCTGGTGTCGAAATAAATCCAAGTACACCAAGTTAGATAAAGTGACGCTTTTCCACTCACTGATTAAAATACCCTTAGTTAGTCGATATTGTAGGATGTCATATTTTCACGGTCCATATGGTCACACGATAAAAGGTCAATGATATCGTCATGAACTCTGAGTCGTGACAAGTGTGTCTATGATATATTCACGGGTTAAAAGACGAAGATTCGTCGATAAGTGGTTCCAGTCGTGTTGTTTCCACCGTATAAAAGGTACAACTTGTGTCAGTCCAGGATTGTCCGGTACTTTGACGACGAGACGCCATATCCGGGTGCCGTCGTCAGTTTCACCAAACCGCGGCGTGTTTTTTGCTACACAAGTTGTACCTTTTATAAGGTGGAAACAACACGACTGGAACCACTTATCGACGAATCTTCGTCTTTTAACCCGTGAATATATCATAGACACACTTGTCACGACTCAGAGTTCATGACGATATCATTGACCTTTTATCGTGTGACCATATGGACCGTGAAAATATGACATCCTACAATATCGACTAACTAAGTGTATTTTAATCAGTGAATGGAAAAGCGTCACTTTATCTAACTTGGTGTACTTGGATTTATTTCGACACCAGATGCGCCAGACCTTGCGTAAACAGCCGAAAATTGAATCTACCATTACACCAGATTCCTTAGATTTTAACGTACAGAATTTTTACTGTGACTCCTGAAGAAGGCGTTTTCCGCCGAAACGCGCGTCGAGTAATTTCTTCTTCATCTAGTGTTGGACACCCTGTGATAATCCATTACTGTGTCTTTTTAATTTATGTACTATTACATGTATTCCTTTGCATTTAATAATTTTTATTGTGTCGTGTTATATAAAGTGATTTTTGTAAATTTGTTATTTTAATGGTATATATTAAAAATATGTCTGTCTTTTTAAATTTATGAATCTTTTGATAATTTCTTCACCCTTACCTTTCCGAATTGGGTCCTTTATATATTTTTGTCTAACATCAAGTCTGCCTAGGAGTTTTTTGCATATATTTGTCTTTATGCCGTAGTCATGAGCAAATTGAAGAATCGGGATGGGTATCGTAGGCTCAAGGAAGAAATCTGTTCAGAAGGAGTGCTTTGACTTCTTTCTTGAAGGATGCAGTTGAGGGATTCAATCTGATTTCAGGGGGAATGAGTTCCAAATTCTGGGAGCAATCCCAGAGAAAGAACAGTTGAAGGTTTTCTTTTTTCTGGAGTAAGGAGTTGGAGCTTCTGAATGATCTGTAACCACCAGAGAGTTCTAGTTTCTGGGCAAGATATCTAGGGGTATTGAAGTGGAGGGCTTTGTGTGTCATGCAGGCAATTCTTAGCAGGATTCTTGCTTAGTAAGGGAGCCAGTTGAGAGATTTCAGATCAGGGGTAATGTGGTTATTTGAACAGTGAGAGTTTGAGCATGTGCTCCTCCTTGATTGATATAGATATTTTGAATCTCTCAGGTAATTAATTTTTTTAGGTTCTGGTGTTTTAAAAAAACAAGGGAATATCGAAAAAAATGCCAGTACCTAAAAAAGGAAATTACCTGAGAGATTCAAAATATCCGTATCAATCAAGGAGGAGTACATGGTCAAACTCTCACTGTTCAATTAAAGAAATGAGGCTGGAAAGGTCCAGTGCCTCTAGCCAATCCCCTCCACCTACTAAACAACAGATATAGGCAATATAACTCAGGACCCTTGGACCTTCATTGTATCTATGGAGAGTGATGTGGTTATTTATTTTTGAGCCAATGAAGAACCTAGCAGCAGAGTTGAGCGAAGCTCTCAAAGGAGCCAGTATGGTTCTGGACAGTCTAGAAGGGTTACTCTTCCATAGTTCATCCTGGGAATCACTAGAGCTTGCATTGCACGCTTGAAGTCTTTAGGGGGGGAGTTTTAGTTTTCTTAGAATGATCATTTGGTGATTCGCTCCTTTGGTGGTGACACTGATGTGTTTTTGCATGTTGACACTCTTGTCGAGAGTTAATCCCAAAGATCTCACTGAGTCAATGACTTGTGGGATGCAGTTGAGGGCAGTTAGATGTTTCTGCCAGTCTTCAATTGCAAGTGACTGGTTAGGTGGGGGTTAGTAGGAATTCTGTTTTTTGAGTGTTTAGTTTAAGGTGATTGGATGCTAGCCAATTTTGAGTTTTCTGAATGGTTGTGTTGAGGGAACTGATGTCTTCTGGGGTAGAGACTTTTAAGTACAGTTGGGTATCGTCAGCGTACACATGATAGTGGATGTTGGATGAGTGCAAAATATCCATAAGAGATTCCATGAACAGGTTGAAGAGAGTGGGAGAAAGCGAGGAGCCCTGTGGAACCGCTAATGTGATTGACGTGGTCTGTGATAATGAGAGATTAACCATGACTCTTTGGGACCTGTTAGGAAGATAGGAGGTGAACGAGTTAACGCCTGATCCTGGAAGCCCCATACGGTGTTCAGATATCGTTTTCAATAATATAGTTGTAAAAAATATTGTTTTTTGTTGTGTTATGGAATTTTTTAGCAAAACACACAAGATGATGGACGGAATGTTGCACAATGGCAACACATTCACCCCCAGTCACAGATCTGGGTTTAATCCATTGTTATTTTGCTCACCAAGCCACCCCAGTTCAGACATGCCCATATGCAAATCAGTCTTGACCCTGTGCCTCATGGGAACAGTCCAGCCCGAACTGCCAAGCCATGTCTTCCCTGGACCGGAATCAAGCATCCTAGGACCGGTTTCTGGCTATCAGCCTTCTTCAGCCAGGATAGCTTGACTCCAGTGGCGTAGTGAGCACGGGACCCACGTCTGGGCAAAACCCTTCCCACATAGGGTGAACAGCAAAACACACAAGATGACGGACGGAATGTTGCACAATGGCAAAACATTCACCCCCAGTCACAGATCTGGGTTTAATCCATCGGTATTTTGCTCATCAAGCCACACCAGTTTAGACATGGCCATATGCAAATCAGTCTTGACCCTGTGCCTCATGGGAACAGTCCAACCCGAACTGCCAAGCCATGTCTTCCCTGGACCAGAATCAAGCATCCTAGGACCGGTTTCTGGCTATCAGCCTTTCTTCAGCCAGGATAGCTTGACTCCAGTGGCGTAGTGAGCACGGACCCACGTCTGGGCATACCCTTCCCACATAGGGTGAACAACAAAACACACAAGATGATGGATGGAATGTTGCACAATGGCAAAACATTCACCCCCAGTCACAGATCTGGGTTTAATCCATCATTATTTTGCTCACCAAGCTACCCCAGTTCAGACATGGCCATATGCAAATCAGTCTTGACCCTGTGCCTCATGTGAACAGTCCAGCCCCAACTGCCAAGCCATGTCTTCCCTGGACCGGAATCAAGCATTCTAGGACCGGTTTCTGGCTATCAGCCTTCTTCAGCCAGGATAGCTTGACTCCAGTGGCGTAGTGAGCACGGGACCCACATCTGAGCATACCCTTCCCACTCGAGTGACAATCTTGCCCTTATTCCAAATTTCTGTGACCAGGAGCTCACAGGCAGACAGTAGATCATTATGAGTCTGCTTCAATACGAGGCTAGAACGATGGATGCAGGCAAACCCCCCCCCAGATATTATAGATCCCCCACATATGATAGATCTATTGCATCTAATTATGTCATAGTCAGGAGGAATTAGGATATAGAGTATTGGGGAGGAAGAGTCATTGAGCCACGTTTCTGCAAGAATCAGGAGGCCCAATTCCTCTGAGATGATGAGTTCGGAGCGTGTTTCATTGCTGATCTGCGGTCAAGAAGCATCGATTTGATATGAGAGTTTGAAGTTGCTTCCACTAGGTGAGACGTGGCGACCTGAAGTAAGTTATCCTTATTCATGGATCTAAAGTGAACACTAGGTTCTCTATCCGGAGCAGATGAAATAGTGGGTATGTTCCTAGGAGAGACCGCATAGTCATCATATGATAGTGATAGTGTGAGCGTATCATCATCCGACAGCTGAGGCTGGAACCTAAGGGGTCTAGAATGTAGGTTGGGAAGAGGTCGAGAGGGCCAGGGGGGGTTGCTAAGGTAAGTGCCAGAGGACCTTTCCATTCCACCATGTATTATACTTGCTGGAGGAGTAGGAAGATCAGTCCCCGGGGCAGGATAGAGTTTGCACAACTTCTCATTCTTCAATGAGCAGTGTAGGAGGGTCTGGTGGTTATCCTTTACAGTAAGGAGTTCCAGCTGTAGTTTAGCCAGTTTCTCCTCATTCAGGCAAAGAATGTCATAGTCAGGTGCCAGCCCAGGATAATATGAAGGGTGAGGCCCCTTCTCCTAAAAGCGTTTGCAAGGGGAGATAGACCCCTGCTTGATCTCAGTTATGGAATCCATTGGTGGGGTAGGATTGGCATAGATGGTGTCAGAGTTCGAGCAAGAGGTTAAGGAGAAAACCTTTGAGGTTGCAAGGGGGGGGCCTATGGTAGTATCCTGTGCAATGGATGTAGACATAGAAGAGGAGGAAGGACAAGGAGGGTTCACAGGAAAGAGGGGCCCTGAGGTAGTATCCTGTGCAATGGGTGTAGAGGTAGAGGAGGAGGAAGGATGTAGAGGGTTCAAAGGAAAAGTGCTGGGGTTTAAAGTTGTGTGCAGGGTAGGAGAAGCAATCAGATTAGAGGTACGGTACTAGGAGATGGGAAGCATGTAGTGTCAAGGTTGGTATTGGAAATAGTACACTCAATTGTTTGGAGGGTGGCTTCAGAATGGATTAACATGAGAGAGGTGGAGATGGAGGGGGTGTCCACAAACTGTGAGGTAGCAGGCGGTTCCGTAGTAATGGGGAAACTAATATGTTTCGGCCTGGCAGGTTTAGGGTTGATGATCCGGTTGAATGGAGGGGAGACAGGAAGGGAGGACGCGGAAGGTACAGCGACAAAAGGGAGATTAGAATGACCTAAATTGGCAGGATTAGGGTTACTAAATGTATTTTGAATCTTATTAAAAATACTGTCAAATCGATTCAAATACAAGTCAGAAGCTTGCATAAGGATGTTCCCGTTATTGTAGAGAGAGATGGTCAGTTCAGCATTGCGGAAACGGGACAGCATTATGTTAATACGGAACCCGGGTGGGGTTTTACATAGAGCTTTGGAACAAAGCATATCAGTAAAAACTCTTCTTTACTGGGCTCTTTTGGTTGTGTAGAAGATAAGGTCTGTCACCACTATGCCCTTAGATGCACATGGCTAAATATCAGAGATGAGAGTATCAGGGTAGCGTTTGAGTAGATTGTGTTTAAAAGTCTTTGCTGCTTTCTTCAAGAGGTTGGGAGGGTAAACAATCTTGCACGCATTTATGCCTACCCATGTCAGGCAGTTAGAGGAGAAGGATGGGCCATGGTAGCGAGAAAAAGGTATCACTCTTGGGTTACAGGTTCAGCCACGTAAAGTGCAATACACTTCACCTACATTACCGGAACGAGAGAGCTAAGTACTAGGAATCTCTAATACGGTGTTGCGAAGACACCAGTAGCGACACAGTCCTTGTAGCAGCCCACTAAAAGTCAACGTATGGTTTACAGGTACAAGATCGCAAAGTGCATTAGCCCTCTACAAGGCTTCAGTTTAAAAGGGCATTATTCCTCTACTAGGAATCAAGTTCGACCGAGTAAAGTAAGAGGTTGATCTAGCTAGTTGAATAGATGACCCCAAACAGGAGCCTAAAACCTTATTGCGGCCAGGTAGATTCCAAGCAGGCCGAATCCCAAGTGTGCCCGGCGGGACAGACCAACCTTTCTTACCCATCCAAGACTGAAAGGAGACTAGAAGTGCCTTATTGCAGCTTGACTGTTCCAAGATGGCCACCCCACAAAATAGCCAGTGAAGTGTCCTACCTTTATGTTCATAGTCTAGAATAGGTCTTGAAGCAAAGGGCCCTTGCACTACTCAGGAAATCAGCCATTTCAAACCCCCAGACATAGCGGTTTCCCAAGTGAACAAAAAAGACAGACGTGGTGACCCTCCACATAGCCCCAACAGGAGCCCAATGAAAAGACCCACGCTACAGTGACTAAGCTCCTGCCCGATTAACGGTAGCAGCTCCAGACAAATAACAACTAGATTA
The DNA here is from genome assembly GCF_964261635.1 of Lissotriton helveticus. Taxonomy (NCBI): domain Eukaryota; kingdom Metazoa; phylum Chordata; class Amphibia; order Caudata; family Salamandridae; genus Lissotriton; species Lissotriton helveticus. The sequence goes on from NC_136067.1 coordinate 1,353,016,532, forward strand.
GTATTAGCAACTCAAGTGCATCGCGCTGATAGTTTGTGATGTGATTAGCCCCAAAACATCATCTGGGCAGCAAGCCCGGGAACTCTGCGCCTTTGCGTAGTGCCCTCACAGTGGGGGGCTGCCTTCAAAAACAATCCGAGCAGCATCCAAGATCAGTCTCAGGGCCCAAGCATCAAACGCGAGCCAGATCTCCAGGTCTCCCACCGCGTACAAACTGCACATGTATCACAGCCCTCAAGGGACCGGAAAGGCTCTCAGGGTCCAACCCGGCAAGGGCTGCGAGATAACATGAGCGCACTCGACATACTGGTCTGCACCAAACGGCCCACAGTCGGGAGTTGACCTCACAACATCGGTAGAAAGATTGCACCAGGAAGATTGCCACTTGCACCGCGCCCCAGCGAGCTGCTCCGTAACAACGGGGGTAAGGGGGCTAAGACTCACCCGTGAGGCTAGCAAGTCCAGGAATTCCGCTCCTTCGCGTTGCGCCTTCAAGGCGGGAGGCAGACAGAAACAGTGCGGGCAGCTTCCAAGATCCGCCAAAGGGCCCAAGCATCAAGCACGAGCCCGACCTCCGGGGATCCAAACTGCATACAAGCGCGAGAGCAGCACAAGTAACCCAGTCCTCACTGGACCATAAAGACGCTCCGTGCTCAACCCAGCGAGGGCTGCTAGATTGCACCCAACAGCCTGCAGCAGGGAGCTGAACTCACGACTCCACCATTAAGGTTACCATCTTTGTGCAGTATCGGGCCATGATCCCTATCGCAAGATGAGCCGCTACTGAAGACTTCATCGTGCCGATCTGGTGGGAGCCCGTGTACTGTGAGATATGGTGACCCCAAAGGCCAGTGTGGTCACCAGGAGCATCGAGAACTGCGACCTGATTTGCCACCAGTCCACCAGAGAAGTGAAGATGCCTTGGAAGCTCCTACTCACCATCATCCAGGCGAGGGACCCACAACAGGATCATTGCAAGCACCTCCAACTGGGAGACGAACTGGGCACTAACCCCACAGGAGGAGCCGCTAAGAACCTCTGGTCGCTTCAGGAGCACGACCGCTAGTGAGGGACTTTGCACCTGCCTTGTGCAGGCGCCTGGGCCACATGCAGCAGACTCACTTGAACTCAGCGGCAGCTGCTTCGAGCATCCGTGGACGGAGATCATTCAGGAACTTCAGACTCTCTCCAGGCCTCCTGATGCGGGTAAGACTGATTTTGGGCCTGTCTGCCCGAGGGGAACATATTGCTAGTTAGCACTGTAGTGCTGGAACGCTACCAACTTTAAATTAGAGTCAAAGTGGGTTCTCGAGACCCAGACAGCTAATGTTGAATACCCTGGATGTTATAAATAGTGGATGGGGAATAACTACAATTGGTAAAGTGAGGAGGGAGTATGACTGGGAATCATTAGAGCCTCAATCTCAGGAGTAAATGGCATGCTTGCTTGTGAATGTTGTATTTTTTACTTTGTTCTGGTAGGGGGTAGAAAAGAAAATACTTCAGTTTTTTCCATTAAAAGTATGTATTTGGCTGGACAGTGATTTATTGCTGCTGCATGCACTTTGAGTTGTGAGCATGTTCAAGTCCGGCTTTAATGTTGGTGGCATCTGCTACTTCACAGATTCCCTGACTACCACACTGTAGGAAGGTGGAGTATTATGGGTTGATGATGGTTAGGCTTCACCATGCAATACTGTTGTATACCCCAGAGATGGCCCTTGGATTCACACTAATCAGTCCTTCGCTCAGTCCTGGTAGTGTGGCAAATAGCAGTAAGTTTTTACTAGAAGAAAATGTGTTTAGCATTTCAGAATACCAGCATGGACGATAGGTAAGTGACACGACTCGAGAGAAAGCCATCATCAATTTATAAAACTAGAGTGTATTTTTATCTTAATTTAGACACCAAAACAAATGGAATAGCATACATATAACTGAAGTTATAGGTTTTAGAAGTAATATAAAACAAGTGTGAAATAATACAGTGAAAATGTAACATTGCAGTGAATGGGAAAAACCACTAGTGACAATAGGTCACTTGCAGGTCAAGATGCGTGGTACCCTTGCAAACCTGTGTACCCTTTTACCTTGGAAACAGTGATGTGAGTCCCAGGACCAGGCCACAACAGTCGGTTAAATTTTACCTGGCCTGTGAAGTTCGGGTTCAGAGCTGTCTTGGCTGTCCCTGGTGCTGAACAGGAGACGTGGGAGAGCTGTTTTTACCGCTTGCACAGTTCTGAAGGGAGCAAGATGCAAAAACACAACAACAGGGTGATTGCTGAAGTCAGTCGAAGGTCAGATGGAGTTCTCTCTAGGTGCAATGTCAATTTAAGGGGCCATGTACCAGACTGGCGACAACAAGTCTTGGCAGTGGTAATCCATGGGAAAAGGTACTTTGACGTCCTGTGGTCCCTGAGAATGTGGTAGGCACCTGTACCTTTGTGGAATACAGGACTACAGCTCCCACAATGCACTAGACCATCTGGATTTGGGCAATCCCACGGAGGACCCAATGGCCAGCGATTCCTTGGATTAAGAGTGATTTTTTACCTGCGGTTTGCAGGGGACTAATGCAATTAGTCCAGGGGAGTCTGAGCATGCTTCAGGCTTCCACAGGAGTCCTCTGTCTAAATTACTCAAGCTGGTGTAATTGCGTAATTTAGGTGATTTTGCACATAAGAGTAATGCCTAATTATGGAATTACTCTAATTACTCCTGCATAATAACAATTTGCACAGGCTTAATTGACCCTTTAATTTAGTTCGCAAAAAATTGATTAATTGTATGGGAAATTTATGGGGAGGGTAACAAAATCATGAGTAGAATCCATAAAAAAAACACATTTGTAAATAGCACTCAGCATTCGAGTTCAGCTCATCCACTACATCAAAAGAATAATATTCCCTACAGAAAGTTGGTAAGAGCAGGGAGGATTTGTAGCATGGACACAGAGGAGCTGATTACGATCTCGGTCGGAAGGGCACCGAATCGGGTTCAGCATTAGCGGATCCGATTCGGAGGCTGGATTTCCGTCCGAGTCGAATACGGGTCCGGACGTCGAAGTACGATGCGAACAAGCGCGAAATCTCCGTCCGAATCGTTTCCGGGTCTGAACCGCCCCGTACGACTTGGTCACAAGCAAACCGTGGCGCGTAATGGAGACATATCACGACCGAGCTAGTACGATGCTCGATTCGGACAGCCGGATCAAGTCTGGCTCACAATAGCTCCCGGAGTCGAACTTCGGGGGTCCCGTCGGACCCCCTGTTACCCGCAGCCTTACGACTTGGACAGTCTCCCCAACACAGGCATGTACGGTGCGGATGTCACTGATGCATACCCACTGCAGGGGGCGCACTTGTCCGCGACATACCCATTCAGTCAATGGGAGACCATGTACGCGTCGTACGACCGGCTCCCATTGACTTCTATGGGAGTCTGACCGAACCGAGTCCTACAGCATACGGCCGCATCGTACTCGCTCGGTCACACTGCAGGAGTCTGGATCGGTCAGAAAACACCCCGGAGTCGGCTTGGTTGGAGTGCTTTCCGACCCAGATCGGAATTGGCCCCAGAGTATTAAAAAGAAGTGGTGAACATATAAAAAATGACTTGCACAGTGCAATCATAAAAGACACAATACATACATAAAAGTGTCATAAAATAATAAAAAGACCTTAAGAGCATACATTTAAATACTGAATTAAACCCACAAGTTATGCTATATCTGATTAATTTTACCTATTTATTTATTATTGATTAGTTAGGATTTGATACTGTGGGTTTAATTTAGTATTTAAATTAATGCTCTTAAGGTCTTTTTTTATTATTTTATGACACTTTTATGTATGTATTGTGTCTTTTATGTTTGCAAACTATCGAATAAAGACTAACTATGATGATGATGATGATGACTTGCACAGTGGGGCTATATGGGCCACATTATTAATAAAGCAGTAGAGGCAGCAAATAGATATTTAAGAAATGAACTGCTTCATATAAAAACTGAGTGTAAGACTAATTAAACTGTAACAGTTAAAATAACCATGAGTTGATTTTTAGATATAATCATGAAAGCTCAATTATCTATCATATTTTAAATAGATATTGGCATATCAGAGATAAGCCTGAGATAACTTTCAAGCGAGGAAAGTTTCCTAATGATATTTTGTGAGATAGTGACACCATTGTGTACTCAAAGATAAAGAAGAGAGATAAGACTAACTCTAAACTAGTAGGCGTCTCAAGTGTGCCAATTGCATGTTGTAATTTCACTAATGGCAAGAAGATGACATTCTTTGATTGTGAAAGAAAATAGAGCTAATCTATGCTGGAATTTTTGAACTGCAATACCAAGTCTTGTGTACATGTGATTACCTGTGTATGGCTCAACGATCTGAGTTGTCAAGAAAGATCGAAAGAACATTTAAGTGCCTTCAGAAATCCTACTAAAAAATATCCTATGTCATTATATCCTAGGAGAACCTGATTGTATACATAGACTTGGTGAAATATGTCTTGTTGCAATTGAAACTGTGAATATACACAGAAGAGATGGTGATCGTGTACATAGGTTACGAGAGAGTGGATAGGGTCAAAAAGTGATGTGAAAGACAGTGATTTTGTGGACTGTCGAATAGGCTCATTGGAACATAGTATCCTAAGTGGGATGAATCGAATAGAGCTGAAGGAGGGACCTGTGGTGTTCTGTATCTGGTAATGATATAGTACTCTAGAATGTATGGATGGTTGCTAGCATGGAATGTAGTAGGCACACTGGGACCAGGTCCTCGGCTTCAAGGTGATAACATGGAAATACGTCACCTTGAAGCGCGACCATCTATTTGTTGCTTTCATCAATCTGAGAGCGGCATTCTACCTGGTGCCAAAAAAAACCCTGTGGGAAGTATTGGCAGGATATAGTATCACCCCATAGCTACTAAGAATACTGATAGAGCTTCACGCTACCACCTACGCAAGGGTTAGATGGAACAACGTAGGCAATCTAACGGAAAGTATAAAGATTAAGCAAGGAGTCAGACAAGGGTGTATTCTCGCTCCATCATTTTTTTGTTTATATTTTAATGGTGCAGCGAGGATGTTGAAGGAATGCATGAATGATGCCCCTAAACTAGCTGGTGTGCCTACCCCTATTGTAATGTTTGCAGATGACACCTTGTTGATTTCTCAACAAGGTTAGAGGACTTGAACTAAATCCTTCCGAATCTAAGGTTATGATTATAAACCCACACAAAAACATAGAGGCAACATGCTTATTGAGAGACTTCCTCTATAAAAAGTGACCCATTTCGATTATCTTCGGGTGAGACTAAGCTTTAGCCAAACATGGAGTTCCCAGCTGGAAAAAGTCATACTCCAACAAAAAACCTCTGCAATAGTGAGAAAAAACTGGGCTTCATCTGTAAGTGCGATGTCCCCTGTTCTTATGGTATGTAGAGCAGCAGTGGTACAATCGGCAATATATGGAGCAGAGATATGGGGCCATGCTACTTCGATGTCCCTAACTAAGATTGAAAATAAGTTTATTAACGGCCTATTTAAACTTCCTTCAAGCTTGCCCACCACCCCATTATGACTTGACCTAGCACTTAGTCCTATACACCTAACAGTCCTAATAAAACCATTGTTATATTGGATTAGATTGTGGTCTACGCAAGAATTAGGAACCTATAGAGACTGCGTTAGAGACCTAATAGGTGTTGATAGGCCACTCTGTACTCCATGGCTGAAGAATATTAAAGAAATATCACACAGAATAGGCATGAATGAACTATGGACATCCCCTGAGTCGATTGTTATGGGTGATGCACAAAAAGTGAAACACCTATATTGGGAGGCAGCCTTGATCGAAACATGGGAAATATACCAAGATAGTAGTCTGCCAGGCCAGTTTTTAAATCATAAGTGTCTCCCAAGCCATGAACCCTACATGGATTGAATGACCCTTTCCAGTCCAAACACTTATATGTCCAGTTAAGATATGGGCTTCTACCCCTGAGAATTCATACTTCGCCATGGACTAATGTGCTTTCCCGTTCAAAATGCTGTCCTAACTGCCCTAACATCGAAGAATCTGAGGTCCATTTTATGTTTTTCTGCCCTTCATATAAGTTCGCTCGAAAGAAATGGCTCATAGCAGTATACAAACTTGTGTAGGAGACATTATTGAGAAGCCATGAGACTTTTCAAGAATAACACTAGTGAACAACTAGCCTTTGCAGTATCTCGGTATCTGCATTGCGTGTGGAAATTAAGAGAGAAGGCCATATATAACTCCTAACTATGATAGCTAAATTGCAGAGTAAAACTTCAGTAGGTTGTCTAGTGTCTGCCTTCTCCCTTTTTACACCCAGGATATTGATTGATGCTATATTTCTTTTTATGAACTGTTCATAGATTGATATATGAATGTGTTGTATATCTATAAACCAATATCTTTTCTTTTTAGACTGTTTGTTGTACAAGAGAATACATTCTCATTTTTATTAGGAAATAGAATAATCATATATCAATGATATGGCCATGATCGATTGCATCAGAAATGCTGCTATGTTTCTTTTTTAAGATGGTTTTATCTGTATCTTCCTATGTGCAATAAATCTGTATGAATGACGATTTTTGTTATTGTTCTTATTGATGCAAACTTTTTATGGCTTGGTGGCAAAATAAAAGATATCTATCTATCTAGTGACAATACGATTCTTGGGAGTTTTTTGTGGATCTTGTTGCGGCTGGAGTATCTGAAGAAGGCATCTTAATTAAAGAAGAATTATCATCAATCATTCGAAGCCTTGTGGATCTTTGTTTTGGTGAACCCTACATTTTGGTGACAAGTGTCGAGCTGATCATCGAGCTACACATGTGAAGTTTCCATTTTAAATTTCATCTCAATTTGGATGCTACCTAAGAGACCTCAACACTAAGATCTACTTTCTCAAATAATTTCCCGTAAGCGTTCAATTGACACTCTGTGGAGCTATTTTACCTTGAATTTTCAGCCACTGTTAATTTTCGGGCGACCTTGGCCTTAATAACGATTGCACAGAAGCTTGAGCGTTGTAGAACTCATGAGGGCACAAAGGACAGGCCTCATGAGGGCACTGAGACTCAATGGTTGTAAGGCCTCAAGGGAGCACAAAGGGCCTGCTTCACTCACTTGAAGAATCAATGAAGCCAGGTGACCACACTTGCTCCCAAACCATGTGAGCAGCCTTTGTGTCACATCACAACGTCACAAGCATCATCAGGAAGAAAGAAGATAGACGACTGATTGCTCTCCTGTTGCTGAGCAACACATGTGTGGCAGAGAGTGAAACCTAATGCTTACCTGTTGCTTTGCAATGTGCCACATCCACAGGAATAAGAAAGATGTTCTCTGTTGCTAAGCGATAGGTGGTGGGCAGCATCTCAACTTCCCTGGTACAGGGAGGAGGGACGACATTCCAAGGCTGCTTGTCAGCTTCCTTGGTGCAGGGGAAGCAAGTCGATGCTCCTCGGTTGAAAGAGGAAAGGAAGAAAGGAAGAGAATACATTTTTTTTCAGCAGTGCTACATCTATCTTCGCACTGCTGTCATCAAAGAAGAAGACATCATTGAATTGTAAGCCAAGAGTGGTGCCTCATGACCAGTGCCGCAACGCTTTGCACTGTTCTAATTTTATGCTGTTCTCAAAATCTGAAATTTAAAGAAAGACATTTATTGGTAGAAATGCAGTTTTTAATTCAAATTTGTGAATTAATTTAGGTTGTGTTTATGTTTTAACAGTGTGTTTGATTGTGATTTAACCTTAATTGTGTCACGTGCCAAATTGTTATACAAATCTTCGGATTGCAATATAAACTTCATTGTGTCACGTGCCAAATAGTCATAGAGATTATCTGTACATTTTTATAATTCATGTACAGAACTTTGGGGTGGCCATCATGCAGAATGTTACTGCTCCTCCCCAAATTTTTATGTTTTCAGTCATTATGCCAGAGTCTGTGGCATCCCACTTGGTGCAGAAAGTCCTCTTTATTGATGCATTGTCTAGGGCCTGAGGATGAAGAGGTTTTTGAACATCTTCCTGATCTTTCAAATAGTGATTCCATGAATTTGAATGAGTATGAAATCTGCATTTAAAACATGATTTGCATTACTTTCCCAATGTAAGCATTGTACTTGAACAATATCACTTTGAGATGAGAATGCAGCATCAAGGGGAATCTGTAGAACAATATGTCAAAGAATTGTGGAAGTTAGCCTTTACGTGTGGTTTTGGGGCTTCTCTTCAAGAACGATTACAAGACCAATTCATGCTACGATGTGTGTTAGATAATGCCAGAGAAAACATGAGGCAGAAGGCTAATCCACCCTTGCAAGATGTACTCATGATAGCTAAGACATATGAGCAATCTAAAGCCTGTGTGGACATAATTCACTAAGATGCTGTGATAGACAAAAGTGAAAGCACAACCATAAAAGTTGTACAAGATAAAGTGGTAAACAATAAGACTATATCTAAGTCTAAAATCACTACAAAGCCTTTTCAGGGTAAGTGGTTTCATTGTGGTAAGCCAGGTCACATAGCAAACAATAAAGATTGTCCAGGTTGGCAGGTGACATGTCAAAATTGTGGACGCAAAGGACACTTTGCGAAATGTTGCATGTCATCAAAGGATGTGAAGAAAATGAGAGAAACTTAGTATGATGATAGTGATATAATTAAGTCCCATAGAAGTTGTTTTGGTTAATGATCATCCAGTCAAAAGGTTGTTTGATTGTGGTGCTAAAGTAACTCTTATCCCAAAAAGCTTTTCTGCTCAATATTTATGAGGGAAAGTAAATCTGTTGAGACCAGACATAAACTGGAAATGATATGGTGGAGAACCCATTGAATTACTTGTGTTTTTCTGGGGCACAATCGAATTCTGAGGTAGGATTTTACCAGGTAAAATATATGAAAGGAGATTCATTAATTAGCTGGTTTCACCAACATGGTCTGTATGTATAACTAGATCCCAATGAAAATCCCTCTGTTTATGTCAAAGGTTTGCCACCTGTCAGAAATATTTCAAGTGGTTGTGATGAATAGATAAAGGAGTTTCTTGATGTTTTTGCAAATAAGTTGGGGTGACTTAAAAATTCTTTTCATCCAATAAGATGCAAATAAATCAAATGCACTACCCAGAGTAGCTAATGTCAGGAATGTAAAAAACTGTATGAAGGATGAATTAGATAAACAAATTCATAATGGCATAATACAAGAAGTAGAAGCTACAGAATGGCTATCTACAGTTGTAATGTCAAGGAAGGTCATTGGGTAGGCCAGGCTTTGTTGGGTCTAAGAGAATTTAAAAAATCAGTAGTGGTTGACCACTACCTACTGCCTAATATAAACAGACTGTTCAGTTCTCTTAATGGTGCCAAGCATTTCTCCTCACTTGATTTAACATCTGCGTAACACAAGATAAAACTGCACCCCTTGTCTCAAAACTTGACAATGTTTGCTACACCCTTTGGCACATTCAAATTTTTGAAGATGCTCTTTGGGCTAATTTCAGACCCCTCTGTTTTTCAGAGAGCGATGGAGAAGATCTTTAGGGGTTCGAGGGTGTCAAGGTGTATCAAGATGATGTCTTGGTATATGAGGTGAACCTGAGTGAACACAATAATAGACTTTGAATGGTTCAGTCTATATAGCAAGATGCTGGTTTCACTTTCAAATCTGAAAAATGCTAATTTAATGTCAAAGATATTGAATATTTGGGTCAAACAGTAACAGTATCTGGTATCAGACCCAAAACTGTGTTAGTAGAAGCCACTAACATTCTGCAAGCACCTCAAAACAAAGAGGAGCTTGTAACATTCCTTAGTATGGCTGAATTTTATAACAAATTTGTACCACAATTTGTGGAAGAAACTGGGTTTTTGAGAAGCTTGTTTACAAAAGGGAGAGAGTTTATCTGGTGCGAAAAGTGTGATAAGGAATTTGAGTGTTTGAAGTCATGTTTGAAGGAGGCTCCTTGCCTGGGAAGCTTTGAGTCAAAAGGTGAATCCTATACAATGACTGATGCAAGCTCAAAAGGTTTGGGAGCTGTTCTTATGCAAGGAGCAAATGGAAAGGACAGGATAATTTTGTTTATCTAGGGGCTCGAAGGAGCATAACGTAACTGCTCAGTGGTGGAGAAGGAGACATTAGGTGTTTTCTCTGCGATATGAAAGTTAAGGACATTTATTTGAAAGGCGCAAGTTTGAGATCAAAAATAATCACAACCCCCTTAGGCAACTATTTTTGAAGAAAGTAGAAGATTTAGCATCACACAGGATTCATAAGTGGGTCCTTGCCCTATAGGAATTTGAATCTGACATATCTTATGTAGCAGGTGCCAATAATGTATTAGCGGACAACTTTTCAAGAATGTGCAACACTAAGAAAGAAGCTTCAGAAGAGGAAGATTAATTTGGTGATGAGGACTCTGAACACGAGGTGAATGTCTGACCACTGAAGGTATTGTTCCAGAAGAAGAATGGAGAGAACATTTAAAGAAGGAGGCAGTATTGCAAAAAGTTGTGGGAAGGATCTCAATTGGATGGTATGGTAAGAATGAGTGTGAGGAAGATCGTAAAGGACTTCGGTAGGTTAAAGATGAGTTGATTGTGGTAGATGACTTGTTAATGAAGGGTAAATAAGTTAGTACTTCCCAATAAATTAGGCACGACCTTGGTTGACAGTGCCCACACGAGTCACATGGAAATTGCCAAATTCAAAGAATGGGCCAGAGAAGGGTATTGGTGGGCAGCAATGGACTTGCTGGTTGAAAGGGAGGTAAGACATTGTTTGTAATGTATATGGAGTGATAAACTTCTTAAGTGCAGGACACAACCAACTGTGATGAGAGAGCAAGCCTCTGGTGCTTAGGTAGACATTGCGTTGGATATTCTGGGCCCTGTGAGAAACAAGACAAATGATAGGTATGTTCTAGTGTGCCTGGATAGGTTTTCACAGTGCCAAAAATATAGATAGTGAATTCTGTGGAGTCTGGACTGGCAATAAACTTTTTGGAAGAGTTGTTTGAAAGGTAATGGCTTCCCTCAACACTCATCAATGATAATGGAGTGCAATTAGCCTCTTGTGTGGTGGAAGAGTTCTCAAAGGCTAGAGGTATCAAGCAAAAAAGGCTGACTGTACCACCCAGAAAGCAACGGTATGGGAGAAAGATTTATAAAAGTGTTAAAGGAGAGTTTACAGCAAGCTGTGGTGAGTGGCAGGTGGAGATAAGAAAAAAGTGTGTGAGTATCGGCTCACCCCACACTCTTCAACTGGTGTTGCACCCTTTTAGCCATTTAAGGGAAGGATTCCTTATAAATATGTGATTCCTATGTGGGTGAATGAGAAAAGGGTGGAGGTTTATGATCTGGTCAGAAAAGCAGAAGGATGGAAGGAAAAGGAAAGAGAGAGAATGGTGAAAATGAAAAAATAGTATGATGAGTGATAGGCGGTTAAAAAAAAACAGTGGTGCAAGTTGGTAACTTGGTAAAAATAAAATATCCCAGAAAGGAGAGTAAGGTTTCAAAGCTCAACCAACCTTTAAAAGTCATTAAATTGGTAATAGTGCTGTAAAAATGAGTGTTCATAGAATTTGGAACTTGAACAGAGTAGCCAAATATCACCCTGTGGGAAAAGACTCAATGCGCTCTCGAGACACAAGTTGAGGAGAAACTTGTGAGTTGAACACAACGTGTCAGCAGGGTGCCTCTTCAGCTACAAGACTGTGTTGGAAGCATTTTCCTGTTGGTCCTCGTTGACTCATATGACACTGTGTATGATTTGTATTTATGAGTTTGTCAAATGTAAGCTTATCCTTTTATTAATATAATGTTGGGAGAGGGAGGTGATGTTGTGATCTGTATCTAGGGAATGATGTAATACTCTAGAATGTATGGATGGTTGCTAGCATGGAATGCAGCGACAAAAGGATTCTTGAGCAGTTCCTTGTGGATCTTGGTCTGGCTGGGGTCTCTAAAAAAGGCATTTTAATAAAAGAAGATTTTCATCAATTATACAAAGCCATGTGGATCTTTAATTTGGTGAACCTAACAGGACCCTTTCATCATCTCTTGTGGGCTAACCTACTATGAAGTAGTGCTTCAATTGATTTCTCCACGTGTATTTATGGAAATGATCATGGTAACAGTAGCTATTATCCCCCCATCCCTACGGGATCGTAAATCTTTCGAGGCCTTTCAAATTTGGCAAGTTTGGACGGTAGTGATCATGTGGAGTGAACTGGATATTTGATGCTTTGACAGGCTGTTTGGAAATTTGGGGATTAATTCATACAGATGCTGAGAGTTTCCCTTCCGGTACAATTGGAGAAGTTGAATAGATCTAAAGGCGGGCGTAAAAAGCCGCTTTATGGGATGACGCTCTATTTGTTTTCATTCCGACTGAGGGTCTTGGAAGCTGACATAATATTTGGTCCTTGGAACTGATGTGTTTAAGAGGGAGGTTAGGGCTGAACACATTCCTTATCAGGAGAGAGATTGAGCCAAAACAGTTATCACACCGTTAAGCGGGACAATCAGCCTGTTGGTAGGACTTTTTAGTTTGGATTTTAGGATTAAATACCATTTGGATTGAAGTGGAGCTGTATACATTAATCATATGTAGTGTTTTCCTCAGTAGTATGAGGGGTAGAGGCATGGTGAGTGGATTTCTGGCAGGGTGAATCCGGTCAGTTTGGGATATTTAGAGTAGACCTTGACTTTGATGATTTAGGAGGTTTTTGCATAGATTCAGCAAGACGAAGAACTCTTTGATACCGCAACCTAAGTAGATATTGGCGGCAAGGTACACTAAATGCTGCACCACTACATGTGTTTATAAATGTAACAGAACCCACAGCTCATTAGTATTAGATCCCCGTATAGTGCCCACCTCTAAGAGCCAGCCACCATCAATGGCCCTTAATATTTTCACATGTAAACATAGAAAAGAAAGGCACAGGCATGGAGAAATTCAAACATATTTTTGGGATAATCCAATACACAACATTATCATGATGATGGAGGCGTACATTCTCTTTGTTTTTTTTAGTTCCTTTTATTCATTTCTTAGCACTAAACATGAACATTTTTCAGTACAGCCAATGCATTTCGCCCACACTTCGGGCTTCTTCAGGGCTGTAAACGTAACAAGACAACACTATCAACAAATTTGACATAGTACACTGATAAAAAGACAAAATGTCCACATAAACATATCACACACACATAGAAAAAAACATAAAAAGACATTTGTACATTCCTGTCAAGGTCTCAAATTCGTAATCGTTACTATGCTAAAAGGATTTGTTTCCTTCAACAATGCTTTTTGAAATGACAAACATAGATACACCTCTACATTTCATTGACGTGGTATAGCACATGAAACAGAGGATGAACAACCACAATAGTACAGACAAGAAACACTTATCCTTACAATTTCTACTGTCCTGTCCTTTTGGAAGTTAATGAAACACATTTAACAACACTCTCAACATGTAAGTTCTCATGTATGGTACAAGTATTAACTGTTCTGCTTAAACATCAAAGGATTTCTAGCAGCAAGAATCCAGCTTTATTTCTAATCGATACTTCATTGTGTTCCTAGTTAAATGTCAGGTATGATGGTAGACTGTAACAAAATCATACTAAATAGGTCCGGAGAGCCAGTCCTTAGGTGTGTGCACTTTTTTACTTGAAACACAATGTTTCTTCACATCTTACTCAAATTCAAAAATTATGGTCAGACCACAACTTTAGGATTTTCACTTGTTGTATCTTTTATTAACTCATCCAGAGATAATTTTCAAAACTCCATAATCCATAATCATAAGCATTTCATATGATATCACGCACTTTGAGATACCAATGCATTTCGGGTCAATAAGAACGACCCTTCATCAGGGGTCTAAAGGAAAGATACAAAAAACCATATCAGGCTTTGACTGTATACAATACAACATGATTATTTCACAATTAGTGTTATATCTGGTAAACAAGGTTTTACAGCAATACATTTGCAATATAAAGGAAGAAGTACACAATGGTGCTCATGTCAATGCGGCTTCGCTTAATAACGGGTAATGCTGCCGATACAGTCATGCAACTATACTGAAATGCTTTGCGTCACAAGATATGCTCATGTATGATGAACTAAAACCTGAGTGTCATGCGGAAAAGTGTACGCGCTTTAAAAGGAACGCATTTAAAAAACTTGGCATGTTTATGCAGCAACTGCTCAAAGTGATCCGTAGCCACTAACCTAAAGCGCTATAACAATTTCTCTTATCTCCGTGCACTCGCGGTTAAACTAAATTAAACTCCAAAAGATTTTTAATTAAACTCCACGTTTGTGTTGTGCTACAACATCCGTTGCACTGTGTCCGTCACTGCCCTTGTTAATTATACCAAATAGGTCCGGGATAGCCAGTCCTTAGGTGTGTGCACTTTTTACTTGAAACACGTTTCTTCACATCTTATTCAAATTCAAAAATTATGTTCAGACCACAACTTTAGGATTTTCACTTGTTTTATCTTTTATTAACTCATCCAGAGATAATTTTCAAAACTCCATAATTCATAATCATAAGCATTTCATATGATATCACGCTCTTTGAGATACCCAATGCATTTCGGGTCAATAAGAACGGCCCTTCATCAGGGGTCTAAAGGAAAGATACCAAAAACCATATCAGGCTTTGACAGTATACAATACAACATGATTATTTCACAATTAGTGTTATATCTGGTAAACAAGGTTTTAAAGCAATACATTTGCAATATAAAGGAAGAAGTACACAATGGTGCTCATGTCAATGCAGCTTCGCTTACTAACGAGTAATCCTGCCGAAATAGTCATGGTTTTCAGTGCCTTTTCCGCGGCGGCGATGCCGCCACGGAAAGACATGCGGTCTTCACTCTGGGCACCCCATGCGGGCCCCCAGAGTGAAGTACAGGTGGGGGGTGCACATGGGGGGTACCTGTGGTACCCACCTTCATTGTCATTTACAAAGCGGAAGGCACTGCGCGGTGCCTGCCGCTTTGAAAATGACAATGTGAAAGTGCATTTTCAGCATTGTGGCTGGCGGTGCAGAGAGCACCGCCCGCCACAATGCTGAAAATGCAGGATGTGCCCGCCACTGTGGCGGGCACATCCTAATAGCACCCCCGGGACCCCCGCCCTTATGGCGGGCAGTCCCGATTTACGATGGGATGACGGGCGGGCAAAGTCCGCCCGTCATCCGTAATGAGGCCCTTAGTTTGGGTGACAAGGCGCCAGATTAGTCTAAAGTCATTTTTTTTTCCGGCATCCAAAATATCTTGCCATAAGTTATTTTTCCAGTTCCTCGTGGCTTTAATCAAGGTAGATTTATAATGAGATCTTGCTGCTTTAACATCAATACTACTCCCCTCTATTATAGCCTTTCTCAGCGCTGACTTGGCTAACTTGCAAGCCCGGTTGAACCATTTCTCCACCTTCAATGAGTTAGAAGTACTATTAGTACAATTTTGGTAAAAGATCTCCTGTAGGGCATTAGACAGGCCAACATGTATGTCTAGAATAGGAATTGCATCCATATTCAGTCTTACATATGCTTCAAATAACGTAACATAGAATTAGTAAATCTGTAAGAACAGTTTCTGATTAGACATAACATTTGGCCATGAAACATAACGGCGATTATTAGATACCACTGAGGCAGGTACAATAGTAATGTGGTTATTTTTGTCTTGGTTTAACGAATCACCAATCAGAGTTACTTCGAGGGGATTATGATCACTATAAATGCGTGCTACCACTTCCATATCATACATAAGACGCCATAAACTTAACATCAACCAAAACATAATCAATTGTGTTAGTACATACCCCTCTTTTAAATGTAACTGCCCTTGTTGGATAAGAGTGAGTAAGCCAATTACACGCTCTAAGACCCTTACTTAATGTGATCACGCCCAGCTCTAAAGCAGTGCTTGAAAGCAATTTCAAGGGGGGGCCAGTCAGAGGTGGTATACCCCCATACTTCATCTTCCTCTCTTGTTCTTTCATTTAGATATGATGAAGGTTCAAAACTAGTATTAAAATCACCTGTCTATAAGTTCCACCAAGAGGGATAGTGTAGGTGATTTATCCAATCCCTTAGGACACCTGAGATAAATGTTAAAAATGGTCAGACAGAGACCCGAAGAAAAGGTCACAGTAATTCCCATCAGATTTAGATTATCAATCACCATCAAAGCAGAGCTGTTAACACAGCCATCTTAATTAAAATCATTAGCCCATCTATGGCTCTACCAAAATGGGCTGCAGGTTTAGCTTCCACACTATAACTAGTGAACCCTTCAAGAAACACTTTTTCAGTTGCCCATGTCTCTTGCAGCAAAAAAAAGTCTTGATTGGCTATATATGCCATTCAATCTGGGTCAACTAGTTTTGGTCCCAAACCAGCATTTTTCCAAGATAATAGCTTGAAGAGGGGAAAAATACTGTTCTGCTGGATCAAACCATTTCCAGGCGAAACAACTATTATTTCTGCTTGGTCAGGATTCCCTGTAAAATTAGTACTCTTAGCATTAAAATACATACACCTAGAATCAATGAGATTCTAATCCAAATCATAGGGGGATGGAATTATTGAGGATACATTAATGTGGCCCTCGATGCCAACTTGGATTGTTGTATCAGTAAACCCCACCCCGTCATTAGGCATAGGAGTGGGCACTACCCCGCTTGTGCAATAATCATAAAGATTACTTGGAGCAACAGGAAATAAAACAGGGCCTTAACTACACCCAGTATCGTATGTAGCTACATAACCATGGTTCCCAATAATATCCTGGCTCACCTTGCCTACCTCAATTGGATACTTTGGAGATGAAACAGTCATTCTTAAGTCACTACGAACCTCTCCCCCCTTATTTGCGTAAGGAACAGGAGTTTTATACCGAATGAAAGGCTCTGGTGTCTTTAGGACCATACTGGGGGTAGTAGAATTTAGCACTAAAGGACCAGGTAAATCTATTACAAGCCTGCTCCTGCAGACATGTTTTCCTAAATTTCTCTCTAAAGCATGAGGGCTTAACCATATTCTTCCCCGATCAACTAGACCACCAGATTGAGCAGGCAGTCAGTTAATCTCTGTTAGATCCGAGAGAACACCAAAGCGTTTCGGATGGATAAATGAACAGTGATGGAAAGGAGGGTATCTTTTTGGGCCATGCCCTAGGGGATGTTGCCACCCATTTGACTCCTGTTGGGGGAAGGTGGGGTAAAAAATGTGGTTGTTAAATGAAGTTATAACATGCTTCAGGGCAAAAGAAGCACATATTGCATTGTTAAAATTAAGTACAATGCAAGCCCCTTCTCTGGATTTAATTGTAGAACCCAACCAGCCCACCCTCCTAGCCATAATAATAATGTTGAGCCAATTAAAGGGGGATGGGACTAATCAAACTCGAGAAGCTTTCTTGTTGCCCTGGAGGAAGATAAGGAACACATGTCAAGATGACTATATGGGGGGTGCATTCAGGGGGTAGGTTTACGATATTACCCTACCCTTGCCCAACTAATCCTCGATACCCTGTGTCCAAAACACTTCTTGTTTCTTGCATGTTACTCACTACCCCAGATGTAAGAGTTCCTTGGTGAACTTGCCCATCTTTCCCATTACCCGCTCCCCCTCATCCGCTCCTACTAGATGACCCAGAAGACCCAAATTCCCTTCCTTCCATATCAGTTAGCTTAATCCTTAAACTGGGTAACAAGGGCAGACTGCCTGTGATAAGTTGGACTTTTGGTTGATTTGATGGCACAGAGTAGGCGCTAGAGTGTCCCTCCTTTCCCTTCTGATTTTTCTCACTAGGTAAAGAGTTCATTACATTCTCATCTTGTGTTAATAAATGTACCCTTTGCTCCTGCTGAAGTGTAAAGTGCACCTCTAATGACGTACCGTGTAAGTTTCGTGCATACCTCACGACAAATGTACTATGGACCACACACATAGTTAACATGTTTCCATTGAACGTGTTCAGAGACAAAGTGTACGAGCATGCCCAGTTAAACCGGTATTCCTCCGGACAGTGTAAAAATGGAAACATGCAAAGAGTATCCAAAGATAGCCTTTGTGATACACATCGCAGCAACAGAGACTTCCCAGTGTGTTACGAACAACTCCACCATACCCGTGAAAGCATGTACCATAACTGAAACCTCCTCATACCTCAATACATATTATCAATCAGTTAATTAATTGGTCCCCTCTATTATGGTTCAATTTATGAACGTATCTATGTTGCGCCTTGCTCAAGAGTGCTGGAATAAAACAAACATGCATATATTTACAATATTTTTGGAACAGCATTCCACCGAACAATTATTACGAATACCGGTTAATTAAATCTTATCTACTTTTGATATGATATTCTGTATCATAAAAGATACAATCACAACGTGTTAAATACATGTTAAACCTCAAAACATCCTTCAAACAACAAAGGAACAAAAGCAACTCAGTGGTAGCTCCCATAATAATCTTTACTTTATAGCTTCTAAACGTAGCGCTCAGCCATGTCCTGAAACCAACTTAGTTACTCACCCGAGTGCAGCCATTGAAGTTTCTGTTTGTTAACCTGTTGCGTCAAACAGCCATGTTCGCTGTGGAGACCTTAAATCCCCGGATAGAATAAACGCAACTTGCAAAAGACTAGACCGAGTCTGAATGCGAACGTGACGTATATGTGTACGCCTGTAACGTCAAACCACCGTATTTAGTTCGGAAAAAATCAGAACCCAGGGTGCGGTTACGACCCTTACAAACGACTAGTCTGAGACTGGAAAAAGACGTGGGGGCAGATTTATGTTAACTGGCGCATCCCCAGGGATGCGCCAGTTAACATGCGCCACAGTGCGCCACTGCTCCGCTACCCATGGTGCGCCGTATTTATGATGCGGCGCACCATGGTGCAAGGCAGTGAGGATGCGTGACGCATCTCTCGGCGCACGGGCGGCGCAAAGTGCGACATGACTCCTGCAATGCACAGGGGCCATCTATTCAATGTATGGTGCGTCACCCTTACGCCTGCTTCAAGCAGGCATAAGGAATTGACGTAGAAAGTGACTGAGTGAAATCTCATAGATTTCACTCAGCCACTTTTAGGAGGCGTTCCTGCGCAGGAACGCCCCCCCTGCGCAGGAACGCCTCCTTATGGCGCAGGGGTTTCCAACGTGACGCATCTCCTAGATGCGTCACGTTGCAAATAGGGCGCATTGTTTGCGCCGCCGTTGCGTCACATTACGTGACGCAATTGCAGCGCAAGGAGGTGCAAGAGCCTCATAAATCTGCCCCCATATGTATGTGCAAACATGTATGTCCGGTACCTCACCTATCTAGATTTAAAGATAGTAAGCCGAAATGATAATTTTCAATGTATATCACTAGATGGCCCAGGGTAATAGGCGCATGTTTACTGAGAAACAGACATATAACAAAGTAGTCAAATGCAAACTGCACCCTTGTAATGGTCTAAGAAAGTGTTTATTCCTGGAAACTGATATGTACATCGATACAATATGAAGATCCTGTGTGATATGGACCATTTATATGAAGCACAATTTCAAAATCTGTGTAATGTTAAACACTGAAGATGTCATGCGAAATTGCAGAGTGGCTCATGAAAAAAAGTATCTATTCAAAACTGCCATCATGCCCATATATTCGAATCCAATCCAGTATTCAATAGTACCGCCTAATAATAAGGCCAACAGAGAAATTCCAATAACATGGGCAAACTCACCAAATTTTACTTCATACAGAAAAGGCTCAGAGGATATATACAGTGATACGATACGAAGATCTTATGTAATATGGACCATTAACATGGCGCACAAATTCAATTTTGGTGTAGTGTAAAACACACACAATGTCAGGCGAAATTGCGGAGTGGCTCATAAAAAATGTATCTAATCAAAAATATCCATTATGCCCATATTTACAAAGCCAACCCAGTATTCAATAGTAGCACCCTATTATAAGGCCAACAGCGAAATGCCAATAATTCAGACAAATGCAAAAAACACAGTTGATGGACAGAATGTAGAACAATGTCATACATTCACCCCAGTACAGAGATCTGGGCCTAAATCCATCGTTTTTTGCACTCCACACCACCCTGGGTTAGACACTGGCTATATGTAAATCAGCTCTGATCCTGTGCCTCATGGGAACAGTCCAGTCCGAACTACCAAGCCATGTCTTTCCCAGACCGGAATCAAGCATCCAAGGACCGGTTTCTGGCTATCAGCCTTCATCAGCCTGGATAGCTTGACTCCAGTGGTGTGGAGAGCCTGGGACTCACGTCTGAGCATACCCAGCCCACTCGGGGTGAAAATTGCAAAAAACACAGTTGATGGACAGAATGTAGAACAATGTCATACATTCACCCCAGTACAGAGATCTGGGCCTAAAGCCATCGTTTTTTTTTCACTCCACACCACCCTGGGTTAGACACTGGCTATATGTAAATCAGCTCTGACCCTGTGCCTCATGGGAACAGTCCAGTCCGAACTACCAAGCCATGTCTTTCCCAGACCGGAATCAAGCATCCAAGGACCGGTTTCTGGCTATCAGCCTTCATCAGCCTGGATAGCTTGACTCCAGTGGTGTGGAGAGCCTGGGACTCACGTCTGAGCATACCCAGCCCACTCGGGGTGAAAATTGCAAAAAACACAGTTGATGGACAGAATGTAGAACAATGTCATACATTCACCCCAGTACAGAGATCTGGGCCTAAATCCATTGTTTTTTTTGCACTCCACACCACCCTGGGTTAGACACTGGCTATATGTAAATCAGCTCTGACCCTGTGCCTCATGGGAACAGTCAAGTCCGAACTACCAAGCCATGTCTTTCCCAGACCGGAATCAAGCATCCAAGGACCGGTTTCTGGCTATCAGCATTCATCAGCCTGGATAGCTTGGCTCCAGTGGTGTGGAGAGCCTGGGACTCACGTCTGAGCATACCCAGCCCACTCGGGGTGAAAATTGCAAAAAACACAGTTGATGGACAGAATGTAGAGCAATGTCATACATTCACCCCAGTACAGAGATCTGGGCCTAAATCCATCGTTTTTTTTCACTCCACACCACCCTGGGTTAGACACTGGCTATATGTAAATCAGCTCTGACCTTGTGCCTCATGGGAACAGTCCTGTCCGAACTACCAAGCCATGTCTTTCCCAGACCGGAATCAAGCATCCAAGGACCGGTTTCTGGCTATCAGCCTTCATCAGCCTGGATAGCTTGACTCCAGTGGTGTGAAGACCCTGGGACTCACGTCTGAGCATACCCAGCCCACTCGGGGTGAAAATTGCAAAAAACACAGTTGATGGACAGAATGTAGAACAATGTCATACATTCACCCCAGTACAGAGATCTGGGCCTAAATCCATCGTTTTTTGCACTCCACACAACCCTGGGTTAGACACTGGCTATATGTAAATCAGCTCTGACCCTGTGCCTCATGGGAACAGTCCAGTCCGAACTACCAAGCCATGTCTTTTCCAGACCGGAATCAAGCATCCAAGGACCGGTTTCTGGCTATCAGCCTTCATCAGCCTGGATAGCTTGACTCAGTGGTGTGGAGAGCCTGGGACACACGTCTGAGCATACCCAGCCCACTCGGGGTGAAAATTGCAAAAAACACAGTTGATGGACAGAATGTAGAACAATGTCATACATTCACCCCAGTACAGAGATCTGGGCCTAAATCCATCGTTTTTTTGCACTCCACACCACCCTGGGTTAGACACTGGCTATATGTAAATCAGCTCTGACCCTGTGCCTCATGGGAACAGTCCAGTCCGAACTACCAAGCCATGTCTTTCCCAGACCGGAATCAAACATCCAAGGACCGGTTTCTGGCTATCAGCCTTCATCAGCCTGGATAGCTTGACTCCAGTGGTGTGGAGAGCCTGGGACTCACGTCTGAGCATACCCAGCCCACTCGGGGTGAAAATTGCAAAAAACACAGTTGATGGACAGAATGTAGAACAATGTCATACATTCACCCCAGTACAGAGATCTAAGGCCAACAGCGAAATTGCAATAATTCAGACAAAGTCGACAAATTTTTACTTTATACAGTAACAGCTCATAGGAAGTGATGTAACTCAGTGTCAAGGTTAAGTCCTTCGCTTACTGATCTCAATCTGCAAATCCATTTTGCTTCTAGTTGTCACAGAAGTTGTCCCTTCCCCTCTCTTTCTGTACGGGGTAATAGATCAGTTGTATGGAATATAAAGTTAGATATATTACTTGCTGAGCTGCAGTTGTGAGAAATCAATGCCTATGACACATCCCCATTCAAGCACGCTCTCCTGTGTTCCTGAATACGGGCTTTGAGAGGACACACCATACTGCCAACATGTATTTTACACATTTGATCACATAGATTACAAAAGATGTTATACAGTTTATATAATGTCTAATGGTGCAGGTTCTTTTCACATTGTACTCAAAAGTCTAGGTTTTGTGTCTGAGATGGCAAATGTTACAACCCCCACACGGGAAAAAGCCAAGAGGACGAGTCAGCCACGTATCCTGAGCCTTTCTATTTGTTTGTGTGTAGCTTGGGCAGAAAAGCTATCTAATGGTCCTGCATCCTCTGTAGACAATGCTCGGACTTTGTTGAAGTAGGTGACCAGCCCCTGGTACCCCTTTCAGCAAATACCAATGTGTTCCAGAATTTTAAACACCTCCTGATTAAGGGTTGACTTAGTTGTTACAAATGACAGACGTTCTCTAGTGGACTTGTTTTTAGGTAGAAGTGTTTCAGTGTGTTTCACCTTGTTAATTCTGACTACCGCCTGTTGAAGTATAGATTCTTTATAACCTCTGCGTCTTAGGCATTGTACTAACCGTGTAGTGTGATCCCAATATTGTGCTTCATCACAGCAGTTCCTACTGATACGGACAAGTTCCCCATATGGGATGGCCTTTTTGGTGCATGGTGGATGTGCACTCTGAAAATGTAGCATGCTGTTATCCACTGTTTCCTTTCTAAACATTTTGCTATGCAAGGTACATACAGGAGCAGATCAAGAAATTGAATCTTTGTCTGTGACATCGTCATTGTGAATCTCACGTTAAATGGGTTGATGTTGATGTTGAGATATGAAAAGTATGATTTGAAAGCAGCCTCCGTCCCTGACCAGATGATTTTATTTTATTTATTTATTTATTTAAAAGGTTTTATATAGCGCTGGCTAGACGCGGAGTTATCAGAGCGCTTTACATGAGTATCAGACCATAATTGCAGGTTACATCGTTACAAAGGTTACACAGTTATTAGAGCCTGGCAACATAGTTACAAGTAAGGTTGAGACAAACAAAAAGGACATATACGTAAGGGAAAAAGCAGGCAAGGGGAGAGATTCAGGGGAGGGGGGTAAAAGCAGGGGAAGTAGACAGAGAATTGAGGAGGGAAAGAGGAGGGGAGGGTGACGGGGACACAAACCGGTAGACGAGTCAAAGCTGCGTCCAAAGTCCAGTAAGCTGTGATCCCAGGGGAAGTGGTATCATTTCCCCATCTCTGTTGTGAGAGGCTCCCTAAACACAGTGGACTCTCTCAGAGGGGTCTCTGAGACTCCAAGGCCTACATACTGGATCCTTCCCCAAAAAGGGGAGAGGGAGTGCTTTGGCAAGGGGTGCCATACCATACCTCAACTGTGAGTGGCTCCCTTGGCGCTGTGGACTCTCTCAGCGGGTTAGCTGAGACCCCAGGGTATATATATTGGATCTTTCCCCAACAAGGGGAGAAGGAGTGCTTAGTCAAAGGGCACAAAGGGGCAGGGGGCTAGGCAGTGTAGCAAGCAAGGGTAAAGATTCAGGTGAGAGGGGATAGGAGCAAGGGAAGTAGACAAAGAACGAGAGAGTGCAAAATGGGAACAGATAGATAGATAGGAGACAAGGAAAAAGCAGAGTTACAGAAATACGATGGGGGGATGGGCGAGACAGGGAGAGGGGGGAAAATCTGTGCCCAAAGTCCGGCTGGGTAGGTGACAGTCAGGGGGTGAACCAAGGCCGATCTCCTCAATACCTGAACAGAGCAGCTCCACCGGGCATTGGACATAGTGCTCGGACTCCGCTGTCAGGACGGAGGTAAGGGGTATACTCAGAGATTGTCATTGTGTGTTGATTAGGTGTGGGTCGCTTCCACCCCTCGCTCACCTCTGCTCCATCGCTGCCTTTTTTCTCTGTTTACTCTGTCCCAGGGTCCCAACAGGCGCCCCGGTCCCAGGCACATTCTCTACATAGTGACGGTAGCAATGAAGAATTGCGAAACCTTGTTATTAGTGGCTCTTTCGGGTAAGGTGAGCGACCTCCGGTCAGCCACCGGCCGCCCTTCGTTCTTCGTGTATCGAAGGCGCTTTCTCCAAAGGTGTATGGGGCCCTCTGTTGTTGTCGCTCCATTTCCTGGGGCCCCCACGACTCACGACTCCTCCTCCTAGATGTTCCCCGCCTCTTTGAGCGCACAGGGCAGATAGCTTAATGGTGTGGGATAGGATCTCCTTCTTAATATCTCTCGCCCATGGCCAGAGTCGTCTGTTAGTTGTTAACATCTTGGTTATGCTGGCCTTGTCATTGTGGGAATGTCCTGAGCGGCGGTCATCTTAGGGTCAGGCATGGACCTACCGGCTCTATCCTACAATCCTGGCGGAATATTGGCCAAACATTTCTGCGGGACCCTGTCACTTCAGTGACAATAAGATGGCAAATGTCATAAGGGTCGCTGCAGCTCTGCCCCCCGTAGGGTCTGCCGTTTGCGCTCACCTCGTGGCCTCCAGTGATTTTGGGGAGATTCTATGCGCAGTGTTGGCTGGTCTGCCCGGTGCCGTCCAGTCGCGGCAGCACAGGGGACTCTTTTGCCGTATTTCAGGGGTGCTTCACTTGGGAACGGGTGCGCTGGCCGTCTGCACTTCACGGGTCCGTTACCGAGTCAGACCGGGGCCTCCACCTTCTTGCTGCACCAGATTGCCGCCGCTGGAAAAAGCCACCGTGCGTCTTTGGGAGTTTGTTTGTGGTCAGAGCCCCACTGAAAGATCTTCAGGTATACAGGTAACAGCGGGTGTTATATGGTGGGCGCTATCACCAGAGTGCTCCCAAGTTAAGCGGACATCGGGTCGCTTGTGGAGTCCACAGAAAGCAATAAATCAGACCATAAGATACAAGATCTGGGGTCCACACATTGCCTCCTACATGATTGCTCAGTAATTCTCTTGTGGCCCCCTTTCCTTGCACTTTACAGCTTCATCGGCGTCCCGATCAGCTCGTATGGACAAGCTCTGCCATCTCAGGGTCAGGCATTAATCAAGTATCGGCGAATACATGGATAAAAGGGGATCAGTATCAGTATCAGCGCATCAGTAGTTGATTGCCAGGTGAGGCCAAGAGGTGCCGGTAGCAATTATAGTAAGGAATCGCTATGAACAGAGTGGCGTTTATTCAGTTTAATAACCAAAACGCGCACGATCCGCCATTTTAAAGTCAGGCATCGTTCGGATTAAAAAAAGCTCCGCTTCACCAGGGGAATAATTTTTAAGGAACAAATACCTTGTTGTGTGCAGGAACGAGTTCAATGCAGTCAGAGTCAGCGCTGTCTAGGTTCATCCTTAGTTTGCTGTCACGCTCAGAGGTCCGGTGTAGGAATGGTGGCGATCCGCCATTTTGTGTGTCCACAGCCACTCCGGAGCAGAAGTTGTGTCAAGGATTACATTCGACCCTGCATGCAAAATACACCATAATATGCACTTGCGGGAGCAGTAATGCATCAGCAATCGAATTCTTGAACTCTGGATCGATCTCAAGCTCCGTGACTCCGTGTTCACTGTCCCCTCACTCTGGGAACAGCCAGCGTTAATCGGTGGCGCGCTAACAGGACACACGAGTGCAGGGCTGCGCACACACGCACCGGATAAAAATATTGTCTATGTAACGTCCCCAAAATTGACATTCTTTGTCCACATTGCAGCAGATGGGGCCCAGGCATAAGTATGTTCAACCCACCCAATGAATACATTAGCATTGGAAGGGGCAATTGTTGACCCTGTGGAGGTTCCCCGGAGTTGTCATCATAAAGAAAAAAGTTGTTATTCAGGATCAAATGTATCATATCCAATATCATCCTGTTGTGGTCATGGTGACTGGCCCTGCGTGCAGATAAAAAGAAATCAACTGCTCTACATTCGAATTCTTCCCTAATATAGGTATAAAGGGATTCATCATCCAATGTAATGAGCCACATCGTTTCCTCCCATGCCAAGTCATCCAGCTTGTTAAGCAGGTCGGTGGTGTCTCTAATGAAGGAAGGGAGATTACTAACCATAGGTTTAAGGAAGGAGTCTTCAAACTGTGCCAATGGTTCTGTGAGGGAGCCTATGCTTGAAATAATAGTACAGCCAGGTGGGAATTTCTCCTTCTTATGGATCTTTGGCAAAAGCAGGCCCCCCAGGATATAGGCATAGATTTGCAAATTTAGCGTAAAAAATATGGAAATTTAGCGGCACAAAAAACTGAAATTTAGCGGCATTATTGCGCCACTTTAGTGTACTTGTAATCATTCCGTTTCAGACTTAAATCAATGTAAACTGATTTAGCAGAGTATACCACTGTGAAATAGGCATGTTTAAAGTGTTTGTGCAGTGAGACTGCCCCCATCTGTGCTGTTACTGATGCAGCAAAACACCTGGGGTCCTGCAAAAGCTAAAAGGGACACACTTCAAAGTGCTATTAGTGCATCATAAGAACACGGTGTAGTTAAGGTGCCACCAGGTGACTAAATGGTGATGGATGCAGCACATGCCCTGTTTACCCAAGTCCAGGTACCATCACCCCCCATTGGAACCCAGTTATATGCCTTTGACCCGCTTTGTGTTGAGTATAGCTGAGGTATGTGGTGACTGATATTAGGGCAGTGGGATTGGGCGGCTGTCTTGTTTGGCTAAGAACATTAAGCACTACAAGTACCAGAATGCTTTGGGAGGCTAGCAGCTGTGCCACATAATGTGCCAGTGCGCCTGGAAGCACGCTGCCTGGTTCTGAAATACTAATATGAGCTGTTATCTGCCTCATGGCTCCACTTAGGAGTCAGGGACAGTGGTACCCCCGGATTGGATAACGCTCTGCCTGATCATGACCGTATTAGTATTCCCACATGGACGTAGTTACCAGTGGTGCAACAGGTGCAGAGGCTCTGGGGCCCAGAGACCTGAGGGCCCATTGAATCCCCACAGTGCTGTATTTTCCCACTTCTACACCAGTGAAATTGGCCCTTTTCCCTGCTTGCACCAAGGCTCATGGCATTTTTTCTACACTACTCTTCCCACACCTGTATTGAGTGGCAACTGTGAAAATCAAACTGATTTTTTTTCTCCAGAAAAAACGACTGTCAATATTGCTTAAAGGTCGGGTAGGGAGTCCGGATGCAAGCACAGTTTAACCCCCGTCGAATCTCCTACGGCACGCAGGGAGCCCCCTCCCTCCAGCAAACCGGAGCTGCCCCAGACACCCTCCTCACCACATACCAACAACCCCTTTCCATTTACCCGGAAGTTGTCAAAACCTGAGGAATGAGGGATTACATGCACATGTCTGCTCGGTAAACCTGTGTCCACGCTTTTGTTACTCCACATTCCTTGGGATTTAACTGGTAATCGCGGGGTACAGGAAATTAAATGAGCAGAGCCTGCACACTGCTGTGATGCTCTTGCGTGAGCCCTCAGCTGAACTGCACCGTTGTTCAGGTTTATAATTGCCAAAAACTGAGATTCTAAGGCCAGGCTGCAGGGTCCTTGCTGCTGAACCCTCACAAGCTTGGAGTAACCACTGAGTTTTAAAGAGCCAGCCCCCACCACCACCTCCTGTCTTGCTGGTGGGTCTGTGCATGTCTAACCCAACCCTGCGCCTCTCACAGCTTGGCCTAGAGGAAGCAGATATTGGACGACAGCAGAAGCATGACTGCTGAATGTTGATCTGTGACATAGAAAGTAGAAATTAAAATGTACCAAAGTGTGCAGTGCGTCATGACACACAAACGGACGTCTGAATATCAGTTGTAGCCTGTAGGAGGGAGAGACTTGTGTCCTGCACACAGTGTCTTTGAAGCTGTATATGGCCTATCTATGGCAGGAGGAGCACGATTTAAGTGGTAGGGTGGGGGAAGGACGGGTCTATAGAAGGCAAAGGGGATGGGTGGGAGAGGACAGTGCTTACTCAGGCCTAGTAGCTCTAACTGCATGGAATTGGAGAGGAGGGTGTGGTGTAAAGAGTAAAATAGCGACCGGGGAAGTGCAAAATTCTGCCATGTGGGGTTGAAATGTAATAATAGTGAGGACGAGAAGCAAATTTCGCTGCAGTTTTGTAAACATGGTGGCATTTTTACAAAACTGCCGATTTCGCGATTTTTTTTGCAAATCGCGAAATCCTGGAGGGTCTGCAAAAGATACAAGCAAGGGTACCTCGGATGGTCTACCCGTAAGAATATATGTTCCACTTCTGAAAGGAGACATACTTCCTTCCAATGTGTGAGATTATCATTGATAGTACGTGATGCAGCAGGATATGGATTTGAGTCCATTTTTCTGTAGCACGCTACGTTGCCCAATTGACTCTGTGCCTCCAAGTCAAAATCCTTACTGTTCATCAGGACTATATTGCCCGCTTTGTCTGCTTCTCTTACAATTATCTCAATATTGTTACTTAAATTAGACAGAGAGAGTCTTTCTTCCTTGCTAAGATTGTCCTTAACTGACCTTTTCTGTGTTGCCATTGTTTGTTTTCTAACTTATAAAGAGCTGTGGTTACTTGTGGGTGAAAAACATCGATACTATTCAGATAAGCACCCTGGGGGGTAAATTTACCACTATCGGTCGAATAACCTTGTTCAATGCACAAGTCTTCAATCACCTCCTCCACAGTGCGAGCATTAACAATATCTAGTGAAAATAACCCTTCAGGGTTACGCATTGAGGGGGTAGGATGGCTTTTGTTAAGGTCTACCATCATACCTGAACTTTAACTAAGAACACAATGAAAAATCCATTAGAAATAAACCTGGATTCTTATTGCTAGAAATGCTTTGATGTTTGAGCAGAACAGTTAATACTTGTACCATATGTGAGAACTTATAGGTTGAGAGTTTGTTTAAATGTGTTTTATTAACTAACAAAAGGACAGGCCAGTAGAAATCGTAAGGATAAGTATTTCTTTTCTGTACTATTGAAGTTGTTCATCCTCTGTTTCATGTGCTATACCACGTCAATGATATGTAGAGGCATATCTTTGTTTGTCATGTCAAAAAGTATTGTTGAAGGAAACAAATACTTTTAACAAAATAACGATTTAGGATTTGAGACTTTGACAGAAATGTACAAATGTTTTTATGTGTTGTTTATGAATGTGTGTGATATTTTATGTGGACATTTTGTCTTTTTATCAGTGTACTATGTCAAATTTGTTGATTGTGTTGTCTCGTTACATTTACAACACTGAAGAAGGCCGGAGGGTGGGCGAAACACGTTGGCTGTAAAGAAAAATGTACATGTTTATTGCCAAGAAATTAATAAAAGGAACTAAGAATACAAACAGGGCGAAGGCCTCTGTCATCGTGATTACGTTGTGTATTGGATTAGACCGAAAATATGTTTGAATATCTCCATTCATGTGCGTCTCTTATCTGTGTTTACAACTCTTTGATTCAATCTAGTTTGAGCACTGATTTAATATGGTGGTGTCATTCATCTATACATCTCTCTTAGGAAACTGCACATTCCACAAGGTGGGCTCATATAATAACCTCATATGTTTAGCAAAATCATAAGCTCTAAAGCTGCTCCAGACCTCTAAGTTTAGTATAAGTAATATTTGTTCCTTTTTTATTTTAGAACTGAGAATACTTTGAATGTAAACACATAATTGAACCTGTGAATTAAATTACTCTTCTATTGATGGTGTAAAGGTATGTAGACTGTGAGTGCTATTCAGGAAGAGGGAAACACATTTGTTATTAAAATAGTAACATTATTTAATCTGCTTTGTAAGTATCTGTCTCTACCTTTAGATTGACTGCTTGCGATGCTAATCGCTGTTTTGAATCTTTGGATTGGAACACAATGGACATTGGTCATCTATAAGGAATTAGGTATTGAAACTTTTGTAACACCCACCTAAGAATACTCATTTCATGCATCAACTTGGAGTATGCAACAAACAATGGTGAATAGGTACAAGCAGCAGGGAGTCAGTATCATCTCTCTTTTTGTTTGTTTTTTCTTTCATTCACTTTTTGCTTTTCATCCTTTTTTTAAACTTACAGGGTAGAGAGCATTTCATATTAGTGAGGTATGACTACTTCTAAAGTAGTAATGGACTCACTGGTTCCCTACAGAAGAGTGATTATGAACAGCATTGTGTTTGCTTAGTACACTAGTGGCTTTTATATTATTCTTTCTTTTCTGTCAATGTTTTAATGTGTTCTACCTATTGAGTTTGTAGGTTGGCTCATACAGGGCTAGTTTTGAATACATTTCATGTCTAAAAAATATTTTTATAATGTTTTAAAATGTTATTTTTTTGTCCTTTTATGTTTTATACTGTCAATTATTTACTTGATACTGGTTTTAGGCACTTTTTGTTTGTGACATGTGGCAATATTAATATTTTATTTTACATTGTACTCAGTCAATTTATTGGCCCTGATTAAGCAAAATTATAGTTGCAAAACACTTGTTGGTCTTCTCTTTGTGGCGTATAAGATTGGCTCACATCTTGGAACACCTTGGAATAAATAGGTAGTCCTATGTTGTGTTAACAACTGAAAAGAACATGGAATTGAAGACATCTGATTAATAATCATCACCTCACCCTCAGACCTCAAACGAGGTCAGCGTATATGGTTCATGGTCTGTTAGTGCATAGGGGAATGCACTACAATATATTTTAGGTTTGGCTTGTCTGACTATAAGAGGCTCTTTTTGCTTTACTCATTGTAATAAATTGGAGTATTAGTTGAGGGGGTTGAGAGTCCACCTCAAAAAATAATCTAAATCCTTGTCAGGGTCAACTACAAAAGGCCCTAGATAAACCTGTGCTTAGCCCTCTGGTAGCTTAACACAAGCAGTAAGGCTTAATTTAGAGGCAATATATAAGGTATTTATTCAGCACTCAAGCAGTAACTAGTGAAAAAATCACAGAAACAAAATCCTAAATCCAATTTAGAAAAACAGAGTAAATTTAAAAAAGTAAAATACATAAATATTTCAAAATTCCAATAGGTCGAACTGCAGATATGAATTTATAACTTTTAAAATGTTTTAATTAAAGTTTACGCTAAAAGCACAAAGTCCCAACCACAGTTATATAGTTACACTAGACTGAATCAAAGTCAAAGTTTAAGGCCAACTACCGATCACTGATTGGATAAAGGGGCAAGGTTTGTCCTGGTAGAAAGTTTGACTTCAGACTCAGGGCCTTAATATGACTTAGGTGGTGTTGAAGTGGGGCTGCTTCGCTGCCGACCTGCTCTGATGTCACCAAAGCCATTAAAGACCACCCGCCAGAGTATGACTTACTTTTACTCTGGCAGGCTGTCTTTGGCAGTCCCACTGAGGTGCCTTGGAAAAAGTTACCGCAATGGGAGTGTCTAAGGCAGTTCCTGCAGGGCAGTGACTGTGAATTCAATGCCCTGCAGGAACAGGGGGTGCGTGTGCCCCCTCGTCATGCACCCCACGGTGCAGAGGCAACAGGGACCCTGTAGAGCCCCCTTTGTTTCCTCACACCTCACTTTTCTTGGCGGACGGACGGCCATGAAAAGTGTGGTGGTGAGGAAACTCCTAATATGCTTGG
Organism: Lissotriton helveticus; assembly: GCF_964261635.1. Classification (NCBI taxonomy): domain Eukaryota; kingdom Metazoa; phylum Chordata; class Amphibia; order Caudata; family Salamandridae; genus Lissotriton; species Lissotriton helveticus. Next base: position 1,353,048,476 of record NC_136067.1, read on the forward strand.
CGGAGCCGCAGCGGCACTGCAAGCATATTAGGGACCTCAGACCACCGTGCCACCCTCAAGGATTGTGGATCCCTGGCAGCATCAGCAGTTCCGTGGCGGTCCAACCACCACAGTCCTAATGTGGAGGGCAAACCACCAGTTTGCGGACTGCCACCATGGGTTCCTCGCTCCATTGGACCACCGGACTCATAATAAGGGCCTTAGAAACTTTGTGGGGAAAATAGTAGTCATTAGCAAGTCATAAGTGGGGCAACCTGCAAGATGGATCTGGAGCGGGGCTTGATGATGTTGGGTTGTTGAAAAGCGGTATCCTGTGTGATTGCCGTCAAGGCGGGAAAGCTCCGAGCGGGTGAAGTCTGAAGTCTGTGCCCAAGAAGACCTTGATGTCGACAGGGCGCTGCTTGGCATCATTCTCGATGAAGCCCTCTTGGTTTGAACTTAGAAATGTTCCTGGAAGTCAGATCTTCTTCAGCGGGGCAAACCATCAAGCTGAGGGAGACTGCTGATCCGACAGCTGCGGCTCCAACGGTGTTCCTGGTCACCATCGGTTCTCCAGGCAGAAAGTTGGTAAAAAAGCTTCTAGGTCCCACTTCTTGCAGTTTGGTAAACAGGAGGAGTATACTGTAACACCAACCAAGGGTCCAAGACCTGGGTGGCACCACTTGGGGGTTAGGACTCCCTTCAACATAGGCCCGCAGCAGGATCCAGGGCAGGTCCCTTTGGGACTGGTCAGCTAGGCAATTATAGGGAAAGGGCATCTGGAAGCGTGTTGTGTCCCTGTAGCTCAAGTAGGAAGCCAGCCAACTGACACTTGAAGTCACTTCTAGGGTCCTGGGTACAAGGTAAGCAGGTCCAATTTTCCTTCAGGATCTTCAGACAGCAGGGCAACCCTTCTACTGATTCTAATCAGGTCCAGAAGTGTTCTGAGAAAAGGTTCTGGGGCTGCCACTTTTAAACCCAGTGTCAGTCTGAGGTGGACGGCAATCCTTTATTCACCTCTAAACCATTTCAGGCCAGTTCCTCTACCCCTACTGGGTGGGTATAACCCTGACTAAAGAAACAAAGGAAAGGCAGGCCTATGTATGAGCTTCATCTACCAGTGACAGGGTGGACATCCTTTGAAGCTCATGAAGGGGCTGGGCACAGCTCCCAGGCTATCCTGTCAAGGGAGGAGTCCACCTCCCCACTCCCAGTGCCTTTTTTTCATTGTCGGCAGCACTACACATCTCAGAGAGCCATCAGGGGTCGGGTGTCAGCTGGACACTTGCAGAAAGACATTTCTTTTCACTGCAGGGGAAGAAGACAGTGTGTGTTTTTCATTTCACACTACAGGGTTAATGATCTACATAACATAAGTCTTCTGAGTGATATGGAAGCTTTAGGGAGCTAGTCAATAAGAAGGAAATGCTGGTGGGAGAAGAAATATAATTTTTCTCATAATTACAGAAAATTGATAAATCCACTATAACCAAAGTTAGGATATGTGCCAAGAGTGAAAATGCGTATACCTGATTAGCAAATCCATCAAACAGGCATTAGCTAGCTTGTGGCATACTAAAAATGCCCAAAAACATTTTTAGAAAATAGGCAAACATGTTAATTTCTTGCACTTGTTTTCTTTTTTGACATTGTGTTGGCATTTACAGAGGGTTACACTATATATAAAATGTACAAGGTCTTGAACAGAATTTTTTTTAAGTCTTCGCTACTGAAAGATCTATCCTAAAGATAAATGGAATATCTCAAAACATGTTTATTTAGATAGGAATCTAAATGCCTCCTTTCCACAAGTACAAAAACAATACAAGTTAACTAAACATTTGTAGTTCTGGCTTGCAGTGCAGCTGTCTGCAGGACCTTTTATGGCCATTTCCTGAATCAAAATGAGCATAGAGTGAGGGTTTGCTGCTCCTATCGAGTACTTGCATTGCAATGCATAACGGCCTATTTAACATCTCGTAAGTACTCTGAATCATCACATACTAAATTCTTTATCACATAGATATTATGCAGAAAGTATTCATATTTTTGCTTTGTTTTATCATTACAGGAGGTTTTCTTAATTGAACTCCCAGGGTTCAAAAGGCAGGCCACAATTACTGGCTTTCCAATGGTTGTTGAAAAAGAGATCAAAAGTGTGGACACGTTTAACAGCCAGGTTTATCATGCCATGGTGCTGTGAGCATTTCAAGAATCAAACTAATCATTGAACCTATTTAATTTAAACTGTGCAGTTGTACATTGAAACCCAACACAAGAACCATGAGAATGTGTATCTTCTACATTTTTAATCAAACATCATCAATAATACATAACATTGGGTCACTTTTTCCTTTTCCTGTTATCACAAGTAATAAGTAATGGGCTAAACTGAACAATCATTACCAAATCTCCTGCCAAACCAGCTGTAATATCAGGCCAGGTGTAACCTACTCTATTTTGCAACCTCATTTTCCATAGATATTTTAAATATTACTAACCTTAGCTATTCCATCATCACCGTTAATGATTGCATTAAATATTCCTTTTCAACCAGTCAGTGCTTTATTTGTTAAATAATAGGTGCTGGTGCTCAAAGCACTGCTCAGACACCCGCGGCTGGCCCCATAAAATGTCAGAGTGGAGTAGCAAGGGTGCACAGTCCTGAATCCGCCTCAGGCCTTTTAAGTTCACTTCCAGTCACTCCCTGCCAAGCCACCTCACTCTTAAAAGTGTATGCTTTCTCCGTTGGTGATAAATTTTTTTGTTTTCCCTCTCTTGGCCTTGTTAAATGTCTGATGTGACGGAACAAGTGCTGGTTCCCAAAAATAAGTGAGGGTGCCCCCCTCCGGCAACCGTTGGCACAAAATAACTTGTTTGTTCATAGGTGTTAGCAGTTTCATTGGCTTTGCCTAGAAACCTACATACTTGCATACATTCTGTAAAGGAGACGTTTGGCCAGTCAAGGTTCCCGTTCAGCAAAAATGTGGCATTGAGTGCAGGAACTCAATAACTCTATGACTGTATTTAATGTGATGCTTTCAAAAAGGTCTATCTATTCCAGGCAAAATCTCCTTTGATGATTGTACCTTACCATTGATGGTATGGTGATACATGCCTAAGTGAATTACATTTTTAAATTACCATTAGCTCGCAAAATGTTGTTTCACTGTATTACTGGTTTCAATAGAGTAGAGAAGGAATCTATGGGCATTTGTATGGGTCTTCAATTCCATTACACAAAGACGAATTTCTCACAAACAAATTGCACAGAATCGCTTGTGACATGAACATCAGCCATTAGCATTCAGTTAGTACATATTCTCCTTGCGCTTTGTGACCAGATTTTTACGTGAACTAAGACTCACTCATGCGACCCGGCCTAATAAACACTTTCTAATGCTCGAATCTAGCATTAATAGTTCTCTTGTGTTTTATATAAATTTACTGCATTTATTTTATCAAGAGAAGGGGAGCAAGTAGGAAACCTAGAGCCAGATGTACGACTGGGGCATTTAGTGACTCGCAAATTGCACTCAATTGCGAGCCGCAATTTGAGAGTGGTTAAATGCCATGTACAACAAAGTAAGAGACACTGTTTGCGATTCCCAAGTGGATCGCAAATTGCATGCCTCATCAATATTTATGAGGCACTCGCAATTTGCAAGCCCAAGAATGGCTGACCCTGGGCTCAGCAGACCTCTATGTCTGGGACTGATTTCAAAAAAGCAGTTTTTTTTTAAATGCAGCCCGCTTTCCTTGAAGGAAAACGGGATGCACTAAAAACATTTTTACTTTTAATTTAATTTTTTCAGGGCAGGTAGGGGTCCCTGGGACCCCTGCCAGCCCCTAAAAAATATTTGCCCCTGCATTTGCAAACGGGAAGGGGTCCCATTTGCAAGTGCATTACCACCCTCTTGAAGAGGGCGGTAAATTGCGAGTGTTTTGTGACCGCAAATTGCGGTTGCAAAATATTCTTACAGAGGATAGTGAGTCGCAATTAGGAAGGATGCCCTTGGAACGCCCCTTCCTAATTGCGAGTAGCAAATCCTATTTAGAGAGTCGCAAATAAATTGCGACTTGCTAAACCACTAAATAGGGTTTGTACATGGCCCTATTAGTTTTTGCATGCACAAACGGGCCGCTAACCCGTTTGCGCGTGCAAAAATGGGTCGCACATCTGGCCCTTAGAATGTAAAGGTGGAGTTTCACTGAACATGTTCTTTCAGTATTGACAACATATGACATTACTTAACTTTAAATGTTGAAAAGATAATAAAATCCTACAGCTCCAAATTTGCACTTGTAAACTATCTTTTTGAGTGCCTAAATTGGGATGGTAGGCAGACAGAATACCGAGCTGGAAATGTCGACCTACACAAATAACGAGTGGGACATATCGTGACACAGAAATATCGACAGCAAGAATTCTGTGGTCATGATTATCGAATTTAAGGTAAGAAATATCGTTTTCAAAAATATAAAAGGCATTAATAGCGTTTGCAAAAATATAGTTGTTTAAAATATCGATTTTTTTAGTATCATGTATGTTAGTTTATATTGTAAATGTATGTGATGTTTGTTTATGTTTTTTAATATACGTGTTACATTTTTTGTAGTTATCAATTTTATTTTAATTAAATTTTGCGTTTTTTGGTTCCGTCTCGGGTTGAGGGTTTATAGGAGAATAGGGTAGGAAGTAATTTAATTATAATAAATGTATGAATATTTTTATTTAATAATATTTATTTAATTTAAATTTTATAGTTTTAATTGTGGGAAGTAATTTATGTTTAATTAATTATTATTTAGATGATACTTTATATTAATTAATTAATTGCAAAGTAATAATGGAAATTGTGTAATTAATTTTAGGTGTGGGTTGGCGGGTTATAGTGGTAAAGGGTGGGAAGTAATTTATGTTTAATCAATTGATAATTAGATAATCATTATTATTAATTAATTAATTGACATTTAATTAGGGTATTTGGTTATATTTTTTATTTATGGGTTTTACTTTTATGGGGTAGAGGGAAGGGAGTATGTTATTTTCACTTACTTTATCATTATTTGTTAAATACTGTTAATTTTTAAATTGAAAATAAGTTTTATTTTTGTACTTAATTTTTTACAGTTTAATTTTTGCTGTGCATGGTGGTGATTATAGGGGTAAAGTGTAGGAACTTAATTATTTTTTATGAGTTTTAATTTGTTTTTAATTAATAATATTTCTTTAATTGGTCATTAATAATGTTAATTATGGGAGTACAATAGTAATGTTAGCCCTCCACTATCCAACACTTTTCCTACTGTTGCACTCAATGGAATGGAAATAGTAATTTTTACCCCTCCGCTATCCAACACTTTCCCTACTGTTACAATTATTGGTGTGGGAAGAGTCGTTTTTACCCCTTGGCAATCCTACGATTTCCCTACTGTTGCACTGATTGAAGTGGGAATAGTACATTTTATCCCGCCACTATCCAACACTTTTCCTACTGTTGCACTCACTTGAGTGGGAATAGTAATTTTTACCCCTCGCTATCCAACACTTTCCCTACTGTTACAGTCACTGTAGTGGGAATAGTTATTGTTACCTCTCTGCTATCCATCGCTACCCCTACTGTTGCAGTCACTGGAGTGGGAATAGTAATGTTTACCCTTCCGCTATCCAATACTTTCCCTACTGTTAAACTCACTGGAGTGGAAATCATAATTTTTACCCCTTTGCTATCTAACACTATCCCTACTGTTGCACTGACTGGAGTGGGAAATTTAAGTTTAAAGATTTTTAAATAGTTTAATGTTTTAATTTATAATGATTTTTTTATTAGATTTTATGTTATTTGTATAATATGTATATATATATTTATTTATTTATGTTTGTAATTTTTTATTTAATTTGAAAATTATGAAATAAATTCAAATTAATAGTTTAATAATTGTTTTAAAGTAAATATATACATATATTATTATGTGTGTTTAACTTTTTTAATTAAGTTTATTTGTTATGTTTGCTAAAATGTATATTAAATCTACTTTAATTTTTATATTAATTTTATTTTTTAACATATTTAATATGTATTATTTTACTTTATATATACATATAAAGATCAATATTTTGAACAACTATATTTTTATACCGATATTGTTTATCCAATATTTTGTACTTACCTGTTTAAGTACAGGGTGTCGATATTTTTGATTTCTATATATTTCATCGATATTTTTAACAACTATATTTTGTGCATCGATATTCTGTAAATGAACCAATCGGGATTAAGGGCGCAAAAGCTTTTTAGATTTGGGTCCTTCCTATCAGCAGTGGCGGTCGGCACAGGTAAGATCTATGGGATGGTGAGGCGGGGGGGTCAGGGAAGTCGACATACGCCGGGATAATTTAAATTATTATTATTTTTTTTTTTTATAAAAACCACTTACCTTCTGCGTTTTACAGGGATAACACCTCTGTTTTACATATGAATCACACCCCTCATCACTCTTAAAATGGAGGCTGTTTGTGGCCAATTAAGTAAATCAGAACAGGTTTACTATAATATTTTTGTCTTAGGGTGCTTGCTTAGACTCCCCTCAACAGTATTTCACTATGCAAGGAACTTAGAAGTGAGCGAATCAGTGTGAGAAGTGGTGTGCATGACAGGCAGGGATGGAGCTTTGGCTATGTACAGACCTTATGAGTGAGGACAGAGATATACTTTGATTGTGTTGAGAGATGTTTGAGTAAAGGGTAAGTCTTGCTGAAAGAGCAGCTAATGCTTAACTACATGTGTACAGGAGTCTAGAGATGCCCTGTATAAGGGTCTAACATTTACTCCCAGTATAGCCCACTGAGTGCAACTAAGAGAAAGGGATTTACATTTCAGTACAGACCACGTGGAGTTCACAGGTATAGTCCTCCAAAGTGAATGTCACAACGGTCAGCTCAGAGGAAGAGTTCAGTCATAAAAGCCTTAACAAGACAGGATGATAATTAACATTCCTGATGTGGACCAGAAGAGAATTCCACCATTTTGCTTTTTGTATGGAAAAAAGATCTACCAAGCCGACATTTGTTGAATTTCGGGATTATTATTCAGAGATGGACATTTGGTCAGAGATATCTTTTGTAGCTTTCTCTTGAGCAAAGATGGTATGCTTGTGAGTTGTGTCTGTAGTGACAGATAGGGGACTGCTAAATACTCTGCTGGTTTCAGAAACTGAGTCCAACAAGTGCAGCAATTAATGAATTAAAGTATATTTCTGAAGCGATCACTGCTTCCCTGAAGGATGTCTAGGCGCTAGGTTGATGTGACCATGCCACTGCAATGACTGGATTTGTTGGAGTCTGCATGAATCATATTAGGGTGCACTGAGGCAGAGAGCGCCGACACGATGCAGACAAGAAAATAACAGCACAATGGATCACTGAATCTGCTGAGGTACTGAGCGGTAAGGGATTTTTTTACGTAGGACTCTCAGATGATGAAAAGGGTCCTGACATTCATGTCCAGTCTGAGCCTTTTGACTAACGGAGCAGAGTTGTAGCACAGAGACATAAAATGTGCAGCATTAGACTTAGCTTGATTAATGCATGCACACATCCATGCAGTCAGTTACAATATTTACTTCAGCTTCAATTCGGTGTCCTTTTTCTGTAGATCACACTCATCTATTCATATCAATATATGATGATGTTATTCCTTTCCAAGCAATACAAAAGGTTTCTATTTCAAACAATTGCATTAAAATGAATAAGACAAAGAGTGCCTTATGCAAGAAATTTTGCTTTTAATGTTTTAGTAGCACTTCTACGTCCAACAAAGCATGGGCAGCAGCAAAATAAATAAGAACGCAGGGTAATAGATTGATTTAGTGATTCAGGAGTAAATACATGGAGAAAGACAAGAGTCTTGAGCAGATTTGAAAAAGATAAGAAGCGGGGTTCCTAGAGTAGATACAATGGAAGAGATTTCCAGAGTGATCAGCATTGGTGCTGCAGAGATCCTCCCCCAACCTGTTTCAATGTAAGCAAGTACAGTTTGAGATGGTTGAGTAGGGCCGACCAAGCACGTCGAGTCGACCAACAAGAAGAGATCACCTGGATTTGTACATTGACATAATTTGTTTTCCAGGAAGAGGGATTTGAAATCAGTACTTTGTTTGATAGGGAGGCTGTGGAATGATTTTAAATCTGGAGTGATGTGCTGAATTCCTTTCAAAACTTAGAAATGAGTCTCAGGAAGTGTTCTTGATGGATGATTAGAAATGGTACGAAACCGGGGGCGTGGCCTGCAGGCACCCAAGATGGCTGCACTTGGATTGAGCTCCGCTACGGCGCTAAATAATGCCCCTTAATCCGTCACAAAGATCCGTACTCAACCCAAAATCTTGGGTGTCGGCTGCGAGCGGACTGTGTTTGGAACTCGCCAGCCCAAAAATCACAGTTCGGCGACATGTGGAGGTGAGATCATCGCGCATGAGGCACAGGGGTGCAGCAGACGGAGGAGCCCTGCAGGTGCAGGAGATCGTGCCTCCGAGTGGATATCGGCGACGACCGCTCCAGCTGTGGAAGGAGAGGTCTCTCAGTCTCTCCTCCCCATGGGAGCATCGACTGTGCCCGATTTCGGCGATGCGAGTGGCACACTCCATACGTGCCGTTGATCGGTGTGAAACGGCCAAGGAGGCGGAACAAGTAAAAGGTAGGAGCCTAATTAAAGATGGCCGCCCCCACGGAAGTCCGATGCATCTGATCCCGGCGCTATGCTTTGAGGTGCTGTGGACCCCTGCTCCCAACGAAATGAAGCTCTATTGGATGACCGCCCCCCCGGATGATGGAGACAGGCCTGCGAAGGAGTGGCCTCCCTGGAGCAGTGGCATCAAGAGAGCCCGGTGAGTGACCCGCGTGTCCCTGGAAGTTGCTTGCTGCATGACTGGCCCTTAATTGGAAGAGCACTCCGATAATGCCTTAAGACCACGAGAACATACCTACCAGGCACCGGCCCGACACTTAGTCATGGCATTGAGAAGGCTGAAGAATCCGCACCCCTCAACACTGGAGGGTCTAGGGTGTGCTGCGCCTTCCTTGAGCCCCCAGCTAGCAGATCTCAGACTGTGCTAGGGTAAACAGGGGGGCGCAGTTCACCCCCAGGCCAAAGTATAATGCAAAAGTTGGGGATACAACGCATTGTACCTCTGGGAAGATGTCGAACCCCAAGGTGCTGAAGCCAACGCATCAAACAAAACTCAAAACATACGCTCTCTCCAAAGCAGACGTGACGGGGGGGCACCCCATTGAGGCCGGCAGAGGACGACACCACGACTCTTCATGATGTAATGGAGCCAATACAAGGTGTACACTGAGCGTTGGAGTCCAAGATCAACACATTCACCACGGATGGGAGGTGACTCCAATACCCGGGGACCTACGCAACTCGGGAGACAGAGTCAAAGCCACTGAAGACTCCGTCTCCATGCTGGAAAAGGCCACCAATACACTTCATTGAGACGTGCAAAAGCTCCTTACGTCTACAGATGAATTGGAGGCGAAGTTGGAGGATTATGAGGGGCAATCCCAAAGAAACAAGGTCTGTATTTTGGGGGTTACCGAGAAGGCGGAGTGCCCGGCCACTGACCTATTTGTGGAGGAACTGGTCCAAAATCATTTGCAAACCCATGCCCTCTCCCTTTACTTGGTGATCGAACATGTCCACAGGGGGCCCGGAGGACCACCAAAGCCGGGTGCTCCCCCTTGCCCTATCCTAGCAAGAATTTTCAACTTCAGGGACAGAAATATAATTCTGCAAACAGTCCACTCTGCTCCTCCATGGAAATTCGAGAACTCAACAATATCCTTCTTTGCGGATTTCACGATGAACGTTCAAAAGATGGCACATCTTTTGAACGTTCCTACCTGGATGTCAAAAAGGTGGTCAGAGACAAAGATTTGCAATATGCTATGCTCTTCCCAGCAAAACTCAGGGTGCTGGCAGACGGGAAGTCATGGTTCTTCACATTTCCAGAGGAGGCATGGGAGTGGCTGGAGGACTGGAGAACTGTTGGAGCAACAGAGCTGACCCACTAAAACATCTACAAGGACAGGATAGATTCCATGAACATCATAGACAAGACAAAGGTTTGGAGTCGGAGAAGAGGAGGGGCGGCACCGCTAAGTAGCGAAGTTACTCAAGGGGCTCAGGAGGCCGCACTACAATCCATACGGGGCCAATTTGCCTTGGACTTGTGGGCCCTCGTACCGCAAGTGAATAATGTATAACTTTTGCAAACTCACTATACGTTTTTAGTAACCGACACCACTATATGTTTACTATGATGTTTTGATTATGTGTCTTACACAATGCATGTAACACAGGGGAAGGAACACGATACATCAGGGCACAGCTATGCCGCGTTCCCCAACATTGTGAATATGGGTATGGGTACACAGGCACTCTGCACGGTTGGGGGTGGGCAGTTTCAAGTCCACAATGCAGGGAGGCAGGGAGGCAGGGAGGGGGGAGGACCGCGGGGTTTGTTGTTTTGTTGATGCATGCTTATTTTTATGTGCAACATTGTTCTTTAACAGTGCAAGACAGGTAAACATTTTGGAAATAGAAGGTCCGAAGGTAACATATGAGACTTATCTGACCAGGTTGCTGATTCCCTTCTTAGTTGAGAAATGGCGCTACATTGTTGTGCCAGTCTCTGATCCGGAGCCATATTCCCCCCCCCCCGAGGCGTTGCATAGATGGCTAGAAACATGAAACAACCTTTACCCATGGCCCGACTAAAACTGCTGTCATGGAATGTTAACGGGCGTTGGGACAGAATTAAGAGAGGGATTGTCCTACAATACGTACAGAGGCAGGCCCCTGATGTGGTCCTGCTGCAAGAAACGTACATACAGGGTTCCACATACTGTGCTCTGAATAGGTGGGGGTATAAGTTGATGGCTCATGCAGGCATACCAAAGGCTCTAGGGGGGGTAGGTATTATTCTTCGTAAGTCATCCCCTTTTCAGGTCCAGTCCATCTCACGCGACCACTTGGGTAGATTTGTGACACTGACGGGCACCTGGGAGGGCCGGTTACTAAACATCACTTCATTGTACATTCCTCCTCGACTCCACCTCCCGACTCTGGCTGACCTGGGTACACACTTGCTCAATTTGCTGGAGGGAGAATTGTCACTTGGGGGTGATTGTAATGCTGCAATAAATTGCGAGAGGGATAGACTTCCAGTGAGGCTGGATGAACCGGCAGGAAGAGCGCTTGGAGATTTCTTGAAGGCAGTGGGTCTGCTGGACCTCTGGAGAGCCCAGAATCCATCCTCACTCCAGGACACCCTTCATTTAGGAGTTTATGGGAGTTTGTCCCGTATTGATTATGTATTTTGCAAAACAGCTCAGCTTTGCATGATTAGTGAACTGGGGCACCTCCCTAGGGGGATCTCCGATTCCTCACAGCTGATAGTCATGTACGGTGACAGTCCATCTGAGCAGTGAGGTGAAGTGCAGCTTAATCCCTGGTGTTTGAGGCTCCCTGCAGTTTTTTAGGAACTGATTGATGCAACAGAACACTATTTCAAAGAAAATGTGGGGTCAGTGGCTTCGGTCTCCACGTTATGGGAGGCATATAAAACCGAAGTCAGGGGACAGGGGGTGTCTATGGTAACGGGGCATGAGAAGGAGAAGTATAAAAAGCTACTTGCCCTAGAAACCAAAATAACTCACCTGGAGAGGGAGTTAGTGAGTGCAACATTCCCCGACCTCAAACATAAGTTTCTCCTCAAACAGAAGGACTATAGGGATATTGCCGAAGAAGCGGCAAAGGCATATTACTGAGCCACGCAGTGTCGAGTCTATGAAATAGGTGATAAGGCGAGTACGCTTCTGGCATGGCTTAACTGGTGGGAGCAGGCCTCTAGGTGAGTCTCTGAGATTTTCAAAGAGGCTGGGGATCGCCTCACAGATAGGAAAAGTATAGCAAAAGCCTTTGCGGAATACTTGCAAGCAGCATACCCCTCTGTGAATATGTATTCCAGAGACGAGAGAGCGGAGCTGTTGTCCACCCTATGACTCCCCGTGTTGGATGACACAGAGGTGGAGGAACTCGAGTTAGATTTGACCAGAGAAGCTGTTACCAAAGCAATTGGTGCCTTGCAGTCGGGTAAGGCGATGGGTCTGTGTGGTCTCCCAATAGAATTGTTTAAACTCAGTGCGTCTACTATTGCCACCCATTTGATAGACATTTATGAGAAGAGCGTGGTCACCGGCTGTCTTCCTGAGGCACAAAGGCTGGCGAATGTGGTGTTGATACATAAACAGAGCAAACCACCAGACCAATATGGGTAGTATCGGCCAATATCGTTATTAAACCCAGAAGTAAAAATCTTAGCTAAAATTTTGGCCACACGATTGTTGCCCCTGCTCCATAAATTGATCCATCCCGACCAGTCGAGATTTATGCCGGGTAGGAACACGGCACTCATCCTGCGGAGGCTACATGGGGTTCTGGGCAGGGCCCAAACTATACAGGAGGACGCTGTAATTATGTCACTAGATGCAAAAATGGCATTTGATCTGATAGAATGGCCATATCTCTTTGCGGTGCTAGAACGATACGGTTTCAGGTCAAAATGTTTGTCTTGGGTGCGACTACTGTACTCTGAACCCTTGGCAAGAGTGACGGTCAAATGGAGTAGCTTTGCGCCATTCGTCCTGCATAGGGGATCCCGCAGGGATGTCCACTCTCACCTTTGATATTTGCATTGGTTCTTGAACCATTGGCAATATGGATTGGGGGATCCCCTCATTAGAGGATTGAACTGGACGCCTGAATGGGAAGATATAATTTCCCCTTATGCAGATTACATCATATTGTATTTGGCCTGGCCCTATCACTCCATCCATAGAATACTTCATATATTTACCCTATTTCAGAAGTACTCTGGTTTTACAATAAGTTCTCAGTTTACATTCTTTCGGGGAGCGATATTAGACTGCCCGCATACTGCGGTGCTAAAATACGCATGGAAGGCTTTCGCTACTTAGGAATCTATGCCACGACAGATCCGGTGGCTTTTTACACAAATAACTTAGCCCCTCCCTTCCGCCATCTACAAGCTGATGTACAACAATGGAAATCGTTACCCCTCACGCTACTGGGCAGAGAGGCTCTAAATAAGATGCTGGCGCTGCCTCGATTTGTCTATGCACTGCAAAATGCGCCCTTCCTTGTTCCGTCCAAATACTTTCAGGCGTAGAATCTTAGGTTAGGACCCTGTTGTGGAACGTTGGCAACTCTTGTATCTCCTTGACTAAACTTACAAATAGCTGGTACGACGGTGGGATAGCTCTTCCAGAAATCAGGAGTTATTACTGGGCCTCACAACTAGCGGTTACTAATCATTGGGTGCATTGGCCTATCAATGAACCAGCATACAGGATGGATAGGCATAATATGACAAACGGCTCTTACCAGCGAGCACTGTATGAGGGGAGGAGGAATGCCCCGGTATGCACCCCGACTGCAACCACTGTGGTGCTGTGGCACTCTGCAACCGCAGCCTTGGGCTGGAAAAATAAGATTACCCTAGCCACCCCCCTCTTTGAATCCGATTGACTGAGACTCCTGGCCCACAGCCGCGGGTTTCGCAAGTGGGATCTCATTGGGCTCGCAACGGTAGGGGACATGTGGGCAACAGACAGAGTGGTCTCATTTAGTGATCAGCAGCGTCAATACGTTCTTAACCCCAGGGAAACTTTTTGATACCTGCAGGTGCGGAGTGCATTGTGTAAGGCCGTACCCATGGGTACTGACCTCCCGGCTGCCTCGCCCCTAGAAGATAGGTTACTAGATGACTCTTTGAAGGAGAAAGTAATCTCCTTGACATATAGGAAGATTTTAAATAACTCACCAAATGCCCTAGGGAAGCTCCGCTCTCAATGGGGGAAGGATGTGGGCGGTATGGATGATGAAGAGTGGCAGGAAGCGCTGGCGTCTCCTCGGGAGGTTGCATTGCGCTCTAGATTTAAATTGGTCCAACTTAAACTCCTTCACAGAGTATATTATACGGGCGTTGCATTAGCTAGGATGGGTGTATTGGGCTCCCCGCAGTGCCCATGGGAATGTGGGCAGGTGGGAACTTACCTACACTAGTGATGGGAATGTTCAAGTATAGGGCAGTATTGGGGGAAAGTAACTGCAAAAATGTGGGAAGCTTGTGGTAAAAGTATGGAGGTCACCCCCCCGGCTCTGCCTTTTGAACCAATGGGAAGTGACTGACATGACGGCCAAGGAAAGAATCTGGGTTTCCCTTGGGAATGTCGTTGCGAAACGTCACATAGCCAGAACTTGGAAGGGCGTTAAGATACCCAAACTCTGCGATTGGGAAAAAGATATGGACTGGTGTATGCAGATGGAGAGAGTGGTTTATGAAGGGAGGGGTTGCCCACAGAAGTGGACCAAGATATGGAGTAGCTGGAATAAATCGAGGGGAATGTTGTGTGAGCCGTTTCTCGATCCCTTGATGCACAAGAACATGATCCGTGATCGCCCTGGTTAAAATTTTAAATTTCATGTTTCGTGATGTGATTGAGATGTCGGATTGCAATGAGAATCCAAATGCTGTGATAGTATCTATGCATTATTTCACTTTATTTTATGTCGGTATATGTTTGTTTCTTTTTGTCAATAAAAGGATTTATAAAAAAAAAAGAAAAAGTACGAAATCTATCTTGTTTCCGAAAGGTGTTCCATGCTCTACGTGCTGCAATTGAGAAGGCCTGTCTCCAAGTGTCAGATTATCAACTGGAGGAAAAAGGAGCAGTGTCTTGCCATAGTTATTCCAAAGTATATCAATCTATATTTTAGCAAGTTAAATTGCAAGCACAGGTACAGAGATGAAGGCCTGTCAAGCAATATAGATTAACCATGAAACTAGACATCGAATCTGTAGGCCAATAAAGACGGCAGAAAGTTAGGGTGAGGTGGGATAGGGGGTAAAAGATGTTTCATAACTTTACCGATTGTATTCTGCACAATCTAAGATTTCCCTACGGTACCAAAAGCCAGCAATTTATAATCAGACATTCCTCCAGCACAGGTGCATAAAACTTCCTGGGAGAAATCTTGACCTTTGACCTGGCGGTCTTCCTGACACAGTGCCAGAAAACAGTGATAGTCGCAACAAAAAACGCTAACGTGTATTAAAAACTCCCTGTACAATATGATTTTTTTCCCCTCTAGTGTACATAAGAGAAGAGGATAGGGTAGGAAAACATTTTGCACATATCCAAATTCACAAAAGGAATTTGTGCTTCCAGAAACTGAGACGATAATAAAAAATATGTCTTCTGCCTGCATACCAGGACCCTGAACAGCGAGGCTCCTGCAAGCCATGAGTGCTCGCCACATGATTAACCACTCCACGCAGGAAACTCCGCGGGGCTCGTGATGTCAGATCCTCCACAAACGATTATATTTTTGCTTTATATTTGAAGTCGGGATCCAGTGTTGGGATTTTTTTTTATTTTGCCTGCACACACCCCTTAAGCACCCGTAGGGAAATGCCCTCAAAGTCCAACGTTGGCTGGCCCCCGGTGATAATCACTGGCTGGCCCCATCGCTGCTGCCGCCCACGTGACTCGTGAAAGCCAATGAATATTGAGGCTTTGAGATGTGGGACAACAAATGGAATGCAACACCCGTGGTGCGTGCTGGCCCGGCCCTCTGCGTTTGAGTTTCATCACGAATCCTCGGAAATAGCGCATATATATTTGAGAGAGGCCAACGTCCTAACTGGTGCAGTTCAGGCCGAATGAGCGCCCATCTCCAAATATATTTCTAGGTCTTATTTTACTACTGCAAAGTTAGTAGGCAGTGGCGGGCCTTTCAAACAATAATGGCCTTGTTCGGAGTCGTACTGCTGCAGGTTTTCTGTGAAATTACCAGACTGCGCACTTGCAAGAATTGCCAGGTGTCGATATGCACTCGGTAAAACTATCTATCTACCTCCATTCCTGCTCATACTTCCCACCTACTGAGAGCAGGAGGGAAGTGCCCCCCCCCCCCCGCCCCCCAACACACACACTCAATCTTACTCTCTCCCACCCTCACCCCTTCGCTGGCAAGAACTCCTGGTGACTTTATCCAAGTTGGAAAAAAGTTACACAAGAAGCCACGTCGCGGCAGACACGTCTGACAAGGTAACATTTGAGTCCCCTCTGGCGTTACAAATATCATCTCCTTCGTTTCTCAGCGCAGTTCTCGTTCCCAAGAAGTATTTTAGCTGTCGGTGTGCCGTGTAATTCCCACTGTTTTAATTGTCGCTTCTGTCACGGAGACTCTCTCGGAATGCCTGGCTCTCTCCCTCACCTCCAGCCGCGAGTGAGGAACTGCACCAAGCGAACCGCTATATTAAGCCTCACAATGCGTCTAATTTTATGAGCTGTGATGACACGAAGTGAGGAGACTGTCGAAAAGCCGTGGGAAATACTTCTGAACAAGATCTTTTCGGATGCCTCTGATACATTTTTTTTCATTTCTTCTTGAATGGTTAGGCGCCCAGTGGATGAGTCACGGCCCCTGAGGAATATGCGCATTTTCCAGAAATGTGACTCGGTTGAGTATATTTCCTTCTCAGAGCTCCGGTTTCTGAGCCCATGCTGGTGACCCACGACTGGGGGTATCTGCTTTGTGTGGGTTAGCAGGTGCACCGCAGTGCTCCTGCCTCCTTTCCACAGAGGATGTTGTAGTATGCTGCGCACCACATGAAGCTCACTACAGTTCCCGGGCCAGATGTACGACAGATGAATTTTGTCGCAATTTAAGAGTCGCAAAATTCAATGTACAACAGTGTCTCAGACACTGTTTGCGATTCCCAATGGGGTCGCAAATTGCACGCCTCATGAATATTAATGAGGCTGTAAAAAATGTGAGACCCCATTGGGAATGGTTGGCACTCCCAGGGATGGTGGCCTGCTGTGGTCATCAGATCACCATGTCTGAGACTGCTTTGTCAATAAAGCAGTTTTTTTTTAAATGCAGCCAGTTTTCCTTACAGGAAAACGGGATGCATTTAAAAAAAAAAAAAGAAACTTTTCAGTTTCGTTTTTTGAGGGTAGCCTGGAAACACCGGAGCTGGATTTCTCGGCAAGAGAAAAGACAGCGTCTTCTCAGTGTGTCAGTTGGAGGGTCAGCTTCCTTCAGCACTTGCAGCAGCATGGCGTTGGGCAAGTAGTTAGTCGATCTGCTCCTAAACCACCGTGTCTTTGACTGGGCAAATGTAGGCATATTTATACTTTGAAGGTGCCGAGTTTGACGTTAGATTGGACATAATATCGTCACTAGTGCCTCAATTCCTTGAAAACTCCAGGAGTTCTTGGATAAATTAGTATTCAAGCAGGGGAAAGTCCCTGACTGCTGAAGGCTGGTTTTTCCAAGAAATCATTGTGGATTCTCGGAGTTTAGTGGAAGTAGCCATGCCGTATTTGGGCTGTACAGGCTAAGACTAAATAAGGCAATGATTCCTATGCCTCTATAAGGACTGGGTGAATTATACCTATATATGGGCATGAATCGGGAAAATTACACTAGTGTCCTAGATTCCCACATAACACCCACTCCACGATTATTACGTTCAATAACACCTAAGCACTGAACATATCTAAAGCAAAGTGTTCACAATCCCACCCCAAAACACAGAAATGCGTTTGAATAGGCTTGTTCACATGAAATGAGTATATACTGTATGCAAAAGTAATAGGCATCATCTGAAATCAAGCATAAATCATGAGCATATATTCTCTCATTAAATAAAACGAAAGTACATTCATCAAATGATACCTGAAATCTGTCCCATGGCATAAGTTTTTAACTGTGTTTGTTTTTGAGGTTGAAGCCAAATATTGTCATTTAGGAAGCTCAAACACGAAATCTTGTTCTCTAAGAATAGTTTTACTTTAAGCAGTTTACTCTGTGCCAAGTCCTATTTTGGAAAAAGTTCAAATTAGTGGATTGTTTTGAAAAATGAAGGCCGAAGTTCAGAGTTCAGGGAACGCTGTGTGAAATAATCAAAAGTTATACTCAGGAGTGTCAGGAGAAAACATCAGATTATCTAGGCTTGCAAAGAAATCGTCTACCGTGGTAGGTGAAAGTGGAACCACTTCAGTTAGCAGATCAAAAGTGCAGAAGTGTGGATCATCGCCATCAGCGGGAGGGAACGTGCACCTCAATGACACATAAAACTTGGTAAAGATTGGACTACTGGCTGACTACATGGGAGGTTAGTACCTGGGTCACGACGGTGGAACACTTGCCTAAAACATTATCGGATCACTCCCCTGTTCGTCTGGAGCTGGCTATCCCCACTCATACTCCCAAGCAGTTTACGTGGCGACTCCAACAATCAGCATTGAAAGATCAAGTTTTTCACAGTGAATTGCAGCAGGCAATACTGGACTTCTTCCAAACTAATGTAGGCTCAGTAGAAAGCACTAGGTCCCTGTGGGAGGCGTTTAAGGTTACTATAAGGGGACATTGTATTAGTAAGCATGCAGGGATCCTTAGGGATATACGACAACAGTTGGTCATGGTAGAAAGGGAAATTAAGGAACTAGAAGAAGACTACACTAATACTTTAAATGCATCCCTCCTTGCGGATATACGGAGTAAAGTGGACACATATCACGAGTTTGCGGACACAGAAATCAAATACCTCTCAAAACAATATACGGCCAGAACATACGGTGAAGGGGTAGACCGGGTAGAGCACTATCCCACAAGATCAAACCCGCTCATGCTACGGCTCATATAATGCAAATCATAAATGCACAGGGCACAGTGGTGTATGACACCCCTCCATCTTAGATAACTTTCTGACCCACTACTCTACATTATACACCACGCAGACAGCAAACTCCCCATTGACCATACATGAATATCTAGATGATATAGGACTGGCATGGCTTTCTGACACACATAGGGAATACCTCAGTCATCATATAACAGAGGACGAATTTAGAGAGGCGATTAACTCACTACCAAATAATAAAGCCCCGGGACTAGATGGTCTGCCAGGCGAATTTTACAAAGAATTTAAGCACTTATTGATACCGCACTTGGCTCAGATGTACGAGGAAGCGTACGAGGAAGCACTTCTTCCATCGACACTACGTGAGGCGCTGCTAATAGCTCTCCCTAAACCGGGCAAGGATCCCCAAAAATGCGAGTCATACCGCCCCCTTTCACTCATAAACATAGACGTCAAAATCCTGGCCAAGATCATAGCGACTAGAATACAACCGTTATTGAGTTCACCGGTCCTGCCTGATCAAGCGGGCTTTATACCCACTAAATCCACGACGCAGAACATACGTACTATTTTTGCTCTATATCATAGCCTAAACCCGGAACTGCCTGCTGCGGCTGCACACTTGGATGCGGCGAAGGCCTTTGATTCCGTTGAGTGGGAATTTATGTTTACAGTCCTGGCCAGAATGGGATTTCCGCCCCCATTTTTTAAATGGATAGCCTTATTATATAAAGAGCCCAGAGCTAAAGTGCATATTGAAATAAGCTGAGGAACACGACAGGGATGCCCTTTGTCCCCTATTCTGTTAGCGCTTACCCTGGAGCCTCTAGTGTGCAAGATTAGACAAAGACACCCGGAAGCGGCACTACAATTCGGTCTTCGCCCCATAGGTATCTCCCTTTATCCGGATGACATGGTGCTTTACACCAGATATCCGGATGTGAACTTGAACCCACTGATAAGAGAATACATTAAATATGAGAAATACTCAGGGCTTAGTATAAATTGGGATAAATCAGTGGTGATACCCTTGACTGCCGAGACCCCACAGCCCAGTTTAGATTACCCACTACAATGGACGACTGACCCAGTGAAATACCAGGGTGTCTGGATACACCGTGACCCAGAGGTAGTGATAAGTGAAAATTATGGAGTGACCATGACCAAACTAGAAGAGAAAATTGAGAAATGGATCAAGCTGCCTTTATCAATAGCAGGTAGGATTGCCCTTCAGAAAATGGTCATATTACCCCGCTTTCTATATTTATTTTGGAATATCCCGATATGGCTCACACAAACGCCAGACTCCGTACAGCACTACAGCGTCTCACATGGGCTGGAAAGCTGCCCAGAGTAGGCTGGAAGACACTCACGAAGCCATACCACCAGGGCGATTTTGCGGCCCCCGACTTACAGCTGTATTTTTATTGCGCACAGGCCCAACATGCACACTATTGGACACAACCACACTCTCATATACCGCATATAGCGGTAGAAACAGAAAGCGTTCACTCAAAACGCTTAATGCAATACATATCGGACCCCATCAGCTGCTACCCTAATGACTCTATACACCCGGTAAAGTTCACATCCAGGGATTGGCACACCTCCGTGCTGAGAGCGCGGAAGCTACCGCCTTATGCCCCGGCGCTTCCATTGGCAAACCACCCCAAAATATCGGTGACGCAGAAAAAGAAGATGGGATCGGTGCTAGGGGATATGGAATTTACGACGGAAGGTGCACTGTTCCTGAACAATACTTTCATCCTGTTCCACAGCCCGTCCTTATGCGCACACCAAACACCGCTAAAATTTTCGCATATTTAAGATTACGTGCAGCAATTAAAGATTTATATGACTCATTCCCAGCTGCACCTGAACCGTTACAGGCCCTACAGGTACTGCTAACTGCTCCCACATGCAAGAATCTAGTTACACACTTATACACAGCTTCCCAGAACGAATAGAACCTAGGCCCTGACCGATCCCTTCAGAGATGGGAAGAGCTCATAGGGGAGACCACATCGGAAGACGACTGGAGCTATAGCTGCGCACAATTACACTTACTCACATCGAACTGCAACCTGAAGATCATCCATTTTAAGTTTCTTCACCAGACCTATTATACGCAGGTCAAGTTACACCGTTATGGCCTTAGAGCGGATGATAAATGTCAATGCTGTTCCATACCAGGGGCTGATTTCTTGCACATGGCATGGGCTTGCCCCGGTCTGTATAAATATTGGCAGGAAGTGACAGCTGCGCTCACACACATGCTGACTGAACAGATCCCAAACATACCACTAGTATGCCTACTGGGTATATATAAACTGAAACTGGCCAAAAGACGAAAGCTGTTGGCAGTGGCACTTCTGCTTGTAAAAAGGCGAGTAGCCATTAAATGGGGCAGCAAACGCCCACCCAGATTCAAGGACTGGATAACTGATTTACTATACTGTAAGGAAACATTAAGCGCTTATGAAGAGGATATACCTCAGGCCTCCAGACCTAAAGAGTTTTGGCAACCACTGGTAGATTATTTACAGCAATATGATAACGATTCATAATCGGAAAGCGAAGTACGATGCACTGATGAGAGAACGAGATTGCTATCCCGTGGGGCCCCATTGGTACAATATCATAGGAATGATAGGACACTTTGCTCTTTGTTGAGAAAAGGAGATTTCAAATGTATGATTACTTGATTGTAATTAATTTTGTATAAGAACTACATCAAATGCCAGAAGCCGCTATGTATCTTTACATTATTTATATGTGCTGTACCTGACAAGTATTGTAGGCATGAGTATTCGAATTTGTACAAGTATCTCTAATTTGTAGTGTGTTTACCCTGTACTGCTGCTTGGTGAATAAAAACAAAATAAAACAAATGAAACAAATACATAAATAAAAATTAATGTATGAATGAGACTGCAGTACAGCTAGCATACTTGTAAGCCCATAAATAGAAGCAGGTACCTGCACCATTTGCCCACTGGACGGCCATGAGTGACACAGAACAAGAGGCAGGTGAGCTGTCAGAGAAAGGTCGGGGGGTCTTAAAACCTCTATTCTTTTAAGGGATAGAGTCTCAGTTGTTTCCACCATGCACCCCATATTCGAGGGAGAAAGCCCGGTGTCTGAGACACCATTTATTTCATTGTGTGTCTACGTTGTCTGAGTCATGTTGAGCAAACACCCTGGCCCAGTTTATTAACATTTATAAGCAAGGTCTGGTAGCGCTTCAGCATCCTTTCTCCCTTTACTGAGCTATAAAATCAAGGGACATAATACTTCTGACATGAGACATACAAAGCTAGGGTTTATGCATTGCAAAATAATGTTTAGGGATATAGGGCCATATGTATCATTGAAATTCGTATTTGCAAAGGCCGAAATTCTGCTGCGAAGGCGAATTCCCAATATGGTATGTATTAAGCAAATGTGGTTCAAAATAAGGAATCGCACAATTTGCGATTCCTTATTTTGCGATTGCATTTAAGGAATCGCACAATTTGCGATTCCTTATTTTGCGATTGCATTTAAGGAATCACAAAATTTGCAATTCCTTAAATGCAATGTATGATGCAAAAAAAATTGCTAATTGTCCCTAAGGAATCGCAAATTACCACCAACTTCAAGTTGGTGGTAAGTTGCGAATTCCTTTAATAAAGCATTTTAATTAAAAACAAAAGGTGCCATGTGACGCTCATACATGCCCTTAGGGCATGTATGTGCGCCATATGCGCACACATGTCATTTTCAGGGGTGCAGCGGGGTGTCTTTTGGACACCCCTGCATCCTTGAAAATATTCTCAATTTGCGATTAGGTAATTGCTAATCGCACATATCCCCTTCAATCCTATGGGCCTCCTGGCCCATAGAAATGAATGGGAAATTATTCCTTAATTGCGATTAGCAATTTGCTAATCGCAATTAAAGAATATTAAGAAATCGCTAAAAAGAAGCTGATTTCTACATACATAACATTTTGCGATTTATAAATAGCGATTCCTTAAAAATCGCTATTTAGGAATCGCAGAACGGAATGTTGATACATATGGCCCATAATCTGGTCACGACGATGCCCAGTTGTGTATTGCTTTAAAAATACACGTATTTTATTCCCCCCCTTTGAATATCGTTGCTCCATCAAGAACTTTTAGAATACATTAAATTGTGCAGTATTCACACAGACCACCTGATACAATTATTCGAACAAGAGGGATGCCTCTATCGAGTTCACAAAGCAGTTAGAGCTCCCACATATAATCTCAATGTTTGGTTTGTGGTTACTGATGGATGCCATGTGCACGGTTTACATTTTATGTCCCATGCCCTCAAAAACAACAAAATAATACAAAATAAAAATATATATACACACAACTAAACCCCACTGGCGCCTTAAAGGTCAAACCAACAAACCAACTTCGCAGGGGGTAAGGATGTAACTGAGAACTTCTTGCTGGCCAAAGCATGGGAAGTTTTCCCTTAGCTAAATGTTTAGTCATGAAATTAAACCTATCCTGACAACCATAACACGAAATATTATTTTTCAACGGCGAAGTTTGGAAAACTCTTTTCTGGCGAATATCTCTTCTCGTGCGCCCCCCCCCCAAAAGAATCATAACTATTCCGTCTAGGAGTTGGAGGCTGAAGCTGCTTGCTTTGACGCATTAACTGAAATAACTTTTTTTTGCAAAAGAAGTGCTCGAAAAAATTGCAGCCCGCATGGTAATCCGGCTTGTGTTTTATCAGTGTAGCACAGCGAAATGCACCTTTCACGTGTACTTGAAGTCTCATTCGTAAATGAGGTTCTTACCATCCACTTTACAGTCGCTTCTCTATGATTACACACTCTTCTGTCATCTTAGAGTCAGGCAGTGTGAAGCAGGGCGTGTAGTCTGGCTCCGGAATGCAAAACAACTTTGGAGGTGGGTAATCTAGCCCTGGGATATACCCTTTGGGATGAGGGTGCGGTTTATAAATATTTAAAATAAATAAATAAATAACACCTGCACCATCTTTATTTACCTCCCTACTGAACTCATAATCTATTTATATTCTATGGGCCTTGTTCCCAAAGGTACCCTTACTAGTAGTAAAATTATACTTTTAGTTTGTGAATTGAAATTGAAAAATGTATTGCACAATTGATTAAAATCATTGCAATCACGATTGCCGAGGTACAGATTAAAGTATATAAGTTTCAATATTGAAAAATTTCAGCATTTACATTAAAAAGAATAAAAACTGATTATGGTGGATTGAACATTATGGTTCTATAGATTTTTCAGAAGTCAAAAAGTCCTTTACAGCCGTCAGAAATTTAATAAAGCGTGCCGTCAACTGTGTAGAATCGCCCTTCAAACATTCAACCAGGGCATTCTGACATGGCTGCTTAGTGTAATTACCAATTAAAAAGAAAAACTAGATATCTACATTGGATCTTGCACTAATTTGCTTACAATTTACATTTGCATTGTCTGTTTTGATAACTGTGTGTGTGCACGGGATTGTCATTTTATGCCATGTGGTAGGGTCCCCCTACACAAATCAAGGGGTACTAGGGTTTCCCCTTTCCAGTTAGCACCATACTAAATTTGTTCTATTCATTCACACACACCAACGTCAATAGGCTGAGCGCCACTTCTTCCTGAACACGAAAACCCTGTTCTCTTGCATTAGGGCATTCTGACATGTCCGAATATTTAAAATGCACTAGATGGGGTGAAATCAATACGTTCTTAATGGGCGCAGTGTCTCACAAATACATAATATGTGAGTTAGAGATTCTTTACCTCCCACACAAGTGCGGCACTGTGTGGCTACCATTTCTTTATAACCTTGTCCATACATGTATGCCAATAGTGGGATCAAGTCGAACCGTAGCCTTATTAGTTGGCACTTCATTGTTGGCTTTAGGTGGAGGACAGATAGTATGGTAAGCCTCTACTATTGTATAATTTGAAAGCCCAGCTTCAGTGCTTTAGTTTTTTCAAGCTTGTTGTATCGACTTCTGACATTATTTTTGCTTGTTTTATTAAGAGTTTCTCTGCCACCGGTATGGGTATGGGGTGCCCCTTATTTCATGGGCTTCCAATGTTTCAAATGAGTGAGTAAGGAAATTATGCTAAGATGACCCAGGTTTGTTTATCAATAGCAAGATGAAGTTCTTTTATGAGTTTTTCTGTGCTTGTTTGGCCTTTAGACAGTATGCTATGAATCGTGCTTTGAGTATCTACTTTTGAGATGTCAAGTTGAATGCATGGCGAATTTGCACATGCGGAGTGGAAGAGGCTAAGAAGAAAACGTTACAGAAGTAGGCAGACTGGGCTCTGTCCAGCCATTGTGCCTCTTTGTCTTTGAAGGCTATAGCGCTATAGGGCACCGACTGTAGAAATGTTGCCCCTATTGCTCGATTTAAAGGCGTAAGATCGGGTGAGCACATGGCTTTCCTTGCTCTGCAAAAGGCTTCCTTCAAGGATTGTGCCAGACCGTGCATCGCTGTAATGTGGGTGGACTGCTTTCCTTTATGGTCAATCCATACACCGAGGTACTTGTAAGTTGAAACTGTCTCAATGGGTTTACCGTCAATTTGCCATAAGCCTCTTCTCTTCGATTTTTCGTTGTGTTTATTTTCAGTTTATTTTCTTTGCAGTATTTTCAGTTCATTTTATTTGCAGTATGACCACAATGCAGTTAAGAGTCACTGTAGACCAATCGGAGTTTGATCAAGCAGAATAGTATCGTCTGCGTATTGCAATGATTGGATTTTAGATCCAGCAACTTTAGGGAGGGAAGGCTCAGACCTCTGCCAGAAAGTCAGGTAGGTCAGCCAAATACAGGTTAAAAATATGTGTTGGAATTTGAACATATTGTGTGCCTTGATAAACTGGAGCTTGAGCATGCCTTTTGAGGAAGGCTGTTGGAGACTCACTGCTGGTTCTTATGTTCTTAATATCACTACAGGTCGTGGGAGAATCTGAGAGTGAAGATTAACAATATTGAACCCCTACTAGCCCTGATGAAGTTGCGAGAAATTATAGCAACAAAACATGTTGGCAATGTAGAAGTAACTATGGTATATTGGTAACCATTTTTAATCGGGAGGGTTTGCAGCTTGGAATAAAATTGGACGGCCAGCAAGCTTTACCAGGTTTTAAAAGTGAGAATTATGTTCACTGGTTCTCACAGGGGTTCTTTGAGCACACAGATTGAATAGCAAGCACGGTTGCTGCACTCACTTTCTTTTCACTACACATTTTTGTTTGAAAGGGGAACACATTCCTTTTTTCTTACCCACACACAAAAAGAGAGAGTGGCCAATGATGATAAGTGGGTAAACTGGCAATCACCAGCCAGCAACCCCCTTGGGAGTCGCTACCGTGAGGTACTCTCTCTTTTTTCACTTCTTTTTTCACTAATTTTGTTAGTGGGATTTGCCCTGTTTTAAGTTATTTTTTAGAGTAGAAAGTAATACACCGTGACTAACCAGAGTAGTGTTAATTAACACACTCAGGGGGATTAAGAAAATTACCGAAAACCCTTGGATTGTCATTTCTGTTAAGTGCAGGTGTGATAAAGGTGAGGCCTTTTGTTGTTGATAATGGTTTGAGTGGGGGGCAGCCTTACCTTGTTCCCCCTGTGATTCCTATTGTGTGGATAAAAAGTATTGGGGCCAATACCCATCCTTGCTTTAGTCCTTTGTTAGTTTGAATCTTTTTTGTAGTTGACCAGTTGATGGACACTCTGATTTTAACCAAGATTCAGAGTAAAGAGCAAATAGTGCATTTAATAATGAGTTATCAAGGCCCCAGTTTTTTAGTTTCGTCCACAGTCTTGAGCGGGCCACGATATCGAAAGCTGTTTGGAAATGGATGTAAGCAAGGTAGAGGGCCCTCCCTTTGCTGTCCAGTGTTCTTTATATTAAGTATGAAATACAGATCAAGTTGTCTTCGATGCTAGATCCCTTTTGTGAGTCAGTATTTTTTGCAGGATCAGATTATGTGCTTCAGTCCAGGCTGTCACTTCATTTAGTAGCAGGCTGGAGTAGCATTTCCCATCCACATCTGAAAGGGCGCTCATACGGTAATTTTCTGGGTTCGAGAGCATGCCTTTTTTTTGTGTATAGGGCCTAAGAGGGAGCCAGTCCAGGACTCAGGAATGTGTCTTCCTAATCTGTACTCCGTAAATAGTGTTGCCATGATGGTGGCCCAGTTGGGAGCTATCCCTTTATGTACCATTGGAGGAATGCTGTTCGGGCCTGGTACCCCGCCGGGGCGCATTTTGTTAATGATTGGCATGACCATGTCCGCTGTTATTTCCTTCTGGTCGCTTGGTCGATGGTGTGGCTCAAAGCAAGATGGTATATGGGAGGTGGTAGTCAATTTGTGACTTTCAAAACAGTAGTAAAGTTACTACAGCGAGGGTAAACTTACAGGTTTACTTTTCTGAATTAGACCCTAATATTTTTTATATAGAATAGACTTTGTCGCAATGGACCTCAATACAGTGATTGCAGGTGCTGGGCACTCCGACTATGACCCAAAGCGAGAGAGAGAAAGGCAGGCAAGGTAGAAAGACGTAAAGAACTGGAGAAAGATAGGATACAGTGACAAAGGAATAAAGGGAAGATAAAAAAACAACCTGAAATGGGGGGGTCATTCAGCTTATCCTGTGGCCGGAGATCCTACCTGCTGGCCCGCTGGTCCGGATACCTGCTCCTGGGTGCCATACGCTGTGGTCTCGCCTCTGCTGTTCCGTGCCATCTCGCGG
Organism: Lissotriton helveticus; assembly: GCF_964261635.1. Taxonomy (NCBI): domain Eukaryota; kingdom Metazoa; phylum Chordata; class Amphibia; order Caudata; family Salamandridae; genus Lissotriton; species Lissotriton helveticus. Next base: position 1,353,076,043 of record NC_136067.1, read on the forward strand.
CTGGAGACTACAGCTCCCAGGGAGCTAAAACGCAGACGCTCCCTCGGTGGAGCGGGGGGTCATTCAGCTTATGCTGTGGACGGAGATCCTACCTGCTGGCCCGCTGGTCCGGATACCTGCTCCTGGGTGCCATACGCTGTGGTCTCGCCGCTGCTGTTCCGCGCCATCTCGCGGCTGGAGACTACAGCTCTTAAGGAGCTTTGCGGGCACTTCCTGCTTCCTGCCCTCAGCGCGCCCGGAGGCGCTACTAAAACGCAGACGTTCCCTCGGTGGAGCGGGGGGTCATTCAGCTTATCCTGTGGCCGGAGATCCAATCTGCTGGCCCGCTGGTCCGGATACCTGCTCCAGGGTGCCATACGCTGTGGTCTCGCCGCTGCTGTTCTGCGCCATCCTGCGGCTGGAGACTACAGCTCCCAGGGAGCTTTGCGGGCACTTCCTGCTTCCTGCCCTCAGCACGCCCGGAGGCGCTACTAAAACGCAGACGCTCCCTCCGCGTCACGGGACGCGCGCGGGCGACCGCCGGGCTAAGCCCCGGCAAAGGGCGGGCCCTCCTAGGCCCTCAGAGGCCAGAAGAGGCTGGGCTGGGCCACCCCCCTAAATCATTGTAAACAGTTGAGGCTGATCTACTAACACCCACAATGGTGAAACGTAATATCAACAACGTGGCACAAGTTCCTGAAAGACCCTTAGTTCTCCAACCTTCTCTGGAAAGCATGTTGGAAAATGCTTTCAACATTGTAACAAATGAAATTGCGTATACCGAGAGGAGAATGTCAATGGGTCTCGCAGGTACACACCCTGAGACACCATTGGCAAACCCCAATAATGCCCCCCCGCTTTCACCTGTGGTTATAGTCACGAAATCACCTTTACCTGCTAACTCTCTCGAACTTTTGCCAGGGGGCAGCAGCTCCACCATCATTATTGACTCCTTACCAGATCCAGTTGTGCATACTGCAATTGTCCCCCTGACCCCGAGTAACAAGCCTGGAGGTGAGAAAAGAAAAAGAGGCGCCTCCAAACTAACAGTTAACAAGAGGAAGCAACCTCTTCGTAATAAGAGCCAGCCAACTCCACAGAGTATGTGGACCAAAGGGAACAAAGATCTATTGGGGGGTGGCGCTGACACGGTTGAGCCTACACTACATGACGACGCAGACGCTCCCTCGGTGGAGCGGGGGGTCATTCAGCTTATCCTGTGGACGGAGATCCTACCTGCTGGCCCGCTGGTCCGGATACCTGCTCCTGGGTGCCATACGCTGTGGTCTCGCCGCTGCTTTTCCGCGCCATCTCGCGGCTGGAGACTACAGCTCCCAGGGAGCTTTGCGGGCACTTCCTGCTTCCTGCCCTCAGCGCGCCCGGAGGCGCTACTAAAACGCAGACGCTCCCTCGGTGGAGCGGGGGGTCATTCAGCTTATCCTGTGGCCGGAGATCCTACCTGCTGGCCCGCTGGTCCGGATAGCTGCTCCTGGGTGCCATACGCTGTGGTCTCGCCGCTGCTGTTCCGCGCCATCTCGCGGCTGGAGACTACAGCTCCCAGGGAGCTTTGCGGGCACTTCCTGCTTCCTGCCCTCAGCGCGCCCAGAGGCGCTACTAAAACGCAGACGCTCCCTCCGCGTCGCGGGACGCGCGCGGGCGACCGCCGGGCTAAGCCCCGGCAAAGGGCGGGCCCTCCTAGGCCCTCAGAGGCCAGAAGAGACTGGGCTGGGCCACCCCCCTAAGTCATTGTAAACAGTTGAGGCTGATCTACTAACACCCACAATGGTGTAACGTAATATCAACAACGTGGCACAAGTTCCTGAAAGACCCTTAGTTCTCCAACCTTCTCTGGAAAGCATGTTGGAAAATGCTTTCAACATGGTAACAAATAAAATTGCGTATACCGAGAGGAGAATGTCAATAGGTCTCGCAGGTACACACCCTGAGACACCATTGGCAAACCCCAATAATGCCCCCCCGCTTTCACCTGTGGTTATAGTTATGAAATCACCTTTACCTGCTAACTCTCTGGAACTTTTGCCAGGGGGCAGCAGCTCCACCATCATTATTGACTCCTTACCAGATCCAGTTGTGCATACTGCAATTGTCCCCCTGACCCCGAGTAACAAGCCTGGAGGTGAGAAAAGAAAAAGAGGCGCCTCCAAACTAACAGTTAACAAGAGGAAGCAACCTCTAAAAGCCAGCCAACTCCACAGAGTATGTGGACCAAAGGGAACAAAGATCTATTGGGGGGTGGCGCTGACACGGTTGAGCCTACACTACATGACGACGTGACTCTTGCTGCATCCCCAACCATCCCTGTAAATGATGGCCACACCTCTGCTTGTACACAGACTGAGTCATTACTCGACAGCATCAGCCAACCAAAGACTAATGGGAATCTCATTGAGACCATTGTAGACACTATTTTTAAACAAATGGAAAGTCAAATGATCAAGCAATTTAATACTATTTTTAAAAGACTGGACAGGTTGGAAAATCTTGTAAAAAAGGAAGACGTAAAAAGGAAGGGGTTGATTAGTCTAGACCTACTGAGGGGAGATTGTTTATTGAAAGACATAGAGTCTGCCTGTAAGGCTAACATGGGAGAAGGGCCGAAGACTCCCAGTAGTAGCATACCTACACCTATTGCTGCACCTAGGAGTAATACTGCAGGGAAAATCCCAACTGTCAGGAAACCACAGCACACCTCGGCCGTGGCAGCCGGGCCCTCCAGTACCACCAGCACGGTTAGCGGCATGTCAAAGGGTGTCCCCACTCCAGCTATCCCCAAATCAGGGGCATTAACTACCACTGCCCCTGACAAGGGGCCCGCTGCGACAACAAGGCCCATAAAATCTCAGGGACCTGCCCTGCACTTACCACCGGATGCATGTCCATACGTCTTATTCTTAGCAGGCGCTCCACCGCTTAAAGAAGGTCAAGGTGAGTCTTGGGTCCAGTTAAATAACAAATGTATAGACTGGCTATGCAAACACAAAGGGGTAGGCCATGACATTTCCAATTAAATTCTGTCAGCACGCCGAGTAAGTTGGATTGGTCCCTTATTTAAGAACATTAACGGCGACTGCATTGTGATTAATTTCCGCCACCCTGGCACAGCCAAATACATTCTTAACAACAACAACCACCCTGGCCCATCAACTGTTATAACTCCACTTTCATTGGGCTATTTTAATAGCCCCCCCAGAGATCATTTAATCAAGCCCGCCACTTTACCCCCTGTTTAATAGATTTAGTGTTTTATCTGAGTTGAGCAGTTTTGAATGACCACTATCATCTACTCTCCTTGATATAACATCTAACGACCAGCCACACATAATTGATTCCATAGCTGAACCGCCAATTTGCCTTAATGCAATGGCGCCCAATGAATCAGGAGTACTCACATCACCTACTACACATCTAACATCTTTCCAGGGCATTAATACCCCCACATCCACTGACGAACTGACCATTCTAAGCTGGAACATCGCTGGTCTTAAAGCTAAAACACAAATTAAGGAGTGGACAGAGTGGGTTATTAATTTCGATGTCCTGATGTTCCAGGAGACTTGGTGTATTAGTCCCCTACTTCAGGAAGGGTACAGCTGTTATAATAAGATTGTACCCACCCCGGCCTTCGGCCGTCCAAGTGGGGGACTATCTATTTGGGCCAAGATAATGGCAGGAGTCAAAATTGAAACATTACCTGTTAATGATAAGAACTTTTAGGCGTTGATATACATTAGTAGGATAAAGCTATGCCTAATCAACTTTTATAACAATGATTTCACAACTCATCCCAACGCCAATTTGATAAGATTATTTGATTTATTGATAAAATTGTTGATGGTCACAAATATGGCAATTTTGACGGCATTTGTATAGGGGGTGATTTTAATGCTCATATTTACCCAAGAACCCCTAGCTGTAAAAGAGGAGCAGAACTGCTTGACCATTTAGCCTCACGTGATTTAGTTAATGCTATGGAGATGGCAAATATTACTGGGACTGAAGAACCTGTGGCAACCTATGTAGGGCGAGGATGTTCAACTACAATAGACTATGTATTTATATCCTCTCTTTTAGGAGACCTGCTATTAAAGGCTAAGGTTGTAAACGTTCCCTATAGTGATCACTATCCGATTTTAATTAGCCTTGAATCCATCAAAAGACAGGGGAACAAGAGAGAAATTGGGGCACAAAACTTAGCGGCATCCACAGACAAACTTAGTGTGGTCTGGAGGGGGGTTGATAACAAGAGAGTTTTAACTCGCACCATTCAAAAGCACCCCCAACTAGTGTCAGTCTGTCTATCGACCGACAGTCCTGAACATGTTACGATCGAGGCCTTTATGGGCCTCTGTAAGGCTATAAAAAAGGAGATCTCTAAACCAGCCCGAGTAACCAATCATACACAACAGAGGTGGTTCGACTCCCTATGTTCTAAAGCCAACCGGGAACTATGGGCTGGCCTCACAGCGGTCCCACGAGATCAGTCTGCTGTGAGGAGACTGAGGGCTAGTTATAAGCATACACTTAAAATAAGATCAGAGGAGTTATTAAGAGATCATTGGGACTCTCTCGTGCGTTTTTGCTCTCTGAGGGACGCCACTGGGTTTTGGAGCGAAGTTAAGAGTTTAAGATCACTAGGAACAAATATCACCCCCATAAATTGTAATATCCCAGGGGATGTGTGGGTGGATCACTTCTCGAAAATTTATGAGGCCCCACCCAACCCCACGGGCATTGCCCCTCCGTTAACTATACTGAATATTACTCTAATGGAGGTGGAAGACGCCATTTCAGAAAGCGCTGGGAACAAAGCCCCTGGGCCCGACGGTCTATCTATTGACCAAATCAAATCGGAACCTGACTTTTGGGCGCCATTACTGTGTAACATCTTCAACCACTTATCCCACACTTCCCCCCCAGTAACTTGGTCAAATAGTACTATTGTGCCTATCTTTAAAAAAGGCAACAGATCGGACCCTGCCTGTTACCGTCCGATATCTTTAATAGACAACACCTTGAAGATTTTAGGTAGGGTCCTTTTTAACAGGATTAGAGTTTGGGCAGAAGATAATTCTATCCTACACCCATGCCAGCTAGGCTTCAGAAGCCACGTGGGTACTGTGGAGCAATGCCTAAACTTAAATCTATTAATGGCAGAGTACACTATTTTAAAAAATCCCCTCTTTATTTAGGTTTTATGGATTTAAGTTCTGCTTTTGATTTTGTTAATCGCTCTTGTTTAGTTTTGTTGAATATGGTTTAGATGAATCTTTGGTTTATTTTCTGGCCCACCTGCATAGTGATTTGAGTGCCCGCGTTCGTTTGAATACCCTCGGTGAACTCTCCAGTGATATTTTTATTGGCAGGGGGGTCAGACAGGGCTGCGTCCTGGCCCCCCTGCTTTTTATTTTGTATATAAATGAATTAAGCAGTTTTGTGTGTAAACTAACAACTGATGTCCCGCAAGTCAATGGTAGACCACTTCCCGCCCTCCTCTACGCTGATGACGCGGTCCTTATGGCCCGCACACCTAATGCACTGCGAATTTTAATTTCTGGCTTTGTTACGTATATGGCAGACCTTGGTCTCTGCACAAATTTTTAAAAATCATTCATAATGCGCTGTGGCCCAAAAAAACACAAGATTAATCAAATTTTGACAGGGAATAATGTTTTAAAAAGCACAAGCACTTTCCCATATCTAGGCCTGTTGTTTGCTGACTCCGGCTCATGGCAACCCCATGTTGCCCTGGGGAGAAATACATTGGGCAAAGCTATAAACTCTGTAACCTCTCTTCGCCAACCCCTACACGCTGAGGTTATTACATCATTGTTACAAATTTATAAGACTCAATGCCTGCCTACAGGGACCTACGGCGCTGAGGTGTGGGGTCACACGAATTGCACCAATATACAGATGGTGGAGAATAGGTTCTGTAGAAAGATCTTGGGGGGGGGTATTTCTGCCCCAACTTTTGTGTGCCACCGAGAACTGAGCCTTAAGTATACAGAGGAATTTATAAGATCTAGACTCGCTCTGTTCTGGTTGGAAATATGGATGAACCCAGCTGCGTTACTGACCCGTGACATCATTATGGATTGTCTAAAATATGAGCGGGCCAGCCATATACCATGGCTTGGGGTGGTGGAAAAAAGTCTAGCGAGTGTGGAGCAGGGTCATTTATTTACATCCCCCCACACAATAGACCGCACACACAAGAATTTAGTAAAAAAGGCTCTGTATAATCTTTATAACAACGAGAGGGAAAAGAAAGAGCTTGTAAAACCGGCCACTATAAGGTACATAACCATCTTGGTATCTAGTGACAGGCCTTATGACCTGCCCCAAGGCTACCTGTGTAGAAAGATGAGTAAATGGAACAGGAGCCTGTTGTTTCGGTTCAGGCATGGGAGCATCAAAAACCTATTATGCTTCCCAATAGGCTTTAACAGAAATTTAGGAAATCTAAACTGCCCCTGTAACCATGGCGGGAAACAAAGCCTTTTACATTTTATGCTTTTTTGTGGCTTTTATGTAAAATATACTAAACATTTTTTAATGCCATATTTTCGTAAGACTGCCCAGCTGGATTTTAACTTAGCCCTTGGTGATCTACTGAGGTTGGGCTCTGACGAAGTTAGAGTCAGTTGTTTTCTCAAAGCTGCTGTCCGCTCAAGAGTGTCATTGAACATGGCGTGAAAAGTTTCTGCACTACCATTTGCTTAGTTTGCACATTGCTCATTTTGCACAAGTAGCCGCATTTTGCACATATTACTGACATTAATTTCTGCACTGTCTTAATTGTTGTGTATATCATTGTGTGCCCTAAAATTATTGATATATTTATCCATGCAGTTATTTGTACTTTTTTTAAACATACATCCTGGCGAATTATGTGATTTTATTGTGTGATTTTAGATTGTGGTATTATGTGTTTTGGATGATTGTTGTGATTTTATGTACTTTTATGGATGTTACCCTAATCCGAATAAAGATCTTTGACTTGACTTGACTTGGTGAGAAAAACAGATAGGAAACAGAATGGTGAAAGAAAGAGGCATGAGGTGGAATCAAAATTACACAGCTTTGGTGTCTGGCAACCCTGGTATTCTAAGGTCTACTGGAATGATGCAGCAGGGGAGCACCACATTATGGGAAAGAGTTGACTAAATAATGTGGCAAGCAAAGGTGCATTATGTAGCATAATGTGCCACATGTTTTGATAGTATTACCTCAAAGATGACCAGTTAAGCTTAGCGAAGGGTCTTCCAATGCACAAACAGATATCACCACTTTTCTTTGAGCTAGAAACAAATTGTTTTGTTAAAATCTGCAGATTATGCAGCAGATGATTGGTTATGTGGTAAATGGAGCAAATCCTTAATTATGTGAGAAAACCACAGAATCGCATAATCACAGTCGCCCAAGGTATTCTGCAGCAGTGTACTACAATATTATTGGTATTCTACTGTCAACAGACAAGAATATAGACTGCCGAATAATGACTAGCACAATATTGTCAAGATGTGCATACATAGGTGAGTTAAAATTCTTAACTCCACCCATACATTCTTTAAAAATATGATTGTACACCATCCAGATACAAAGATGTGGAGGTACACACACACATATATATTTAGCGCTTTCTGGGCTTACCTGCATCTTGAGAGGAGCCAGACTCGTGCTGTGTGTTTTGTTTTCGGCCATCCTCTGCTACTGTTCGCGACACCCGCTCCGCGGGTGCCGCTCAACGCTCCATTTGCCTCGTCCTCCCTGGTGTGAGCGGATCCACAGTCCGTGGCGTGTCACGCGCTCCCAGGTTGAGGATTCAAACTACAGTCTGTGCGTGGAGCCTACCGGGGGACTGCGAGGTCCAGCAGCCTCAGCGGCTCACAGCTGCTGCCTCTTCCCCCGGCGGCCACGCCCCCAGCCTTCGCTTTAACATCGCCTGGGTTCCCTGGTCATTTGGCGCTTTCTGGGCTTACCTGCATCTTGAGAGGAGCCAGACTCGTGCTGTGTGTTTTGTTTTCGGCCATCCTCTGCTACTGTTCGCGACACCCGCTCCGCGGGTGCCGCTCAACGCTCCATTTGCCTCGTCCTCCCTGGTGTGAGCGGATCCACAGTCCGTGGCGTGTCACGCGCTCCCAGGTTGAGGATTCAAACTACAGTCTGTGCGTGGAGCCTACCGGGGGACTGCGAGGTCCAGCAGCCTCAGCGGCTCACAGCTGCTGCCTCTTCCCCCGGCGGCCACGCCCCCAGCCTTCGCTTTAACATCGCCTGGGTTCCCTGGTCATTTGGCGCTTTCTGGGCTTACCTGCATCTTGAGAGGAGCCAGACTCGTGCTGTGTGTTTTGTTTTCGGCCATCCTCTGCTACTGTTCGCGACACCCGCTCCGCGGGTGCCGCTCAACGCTCCATTTGCCTCGTCCTCCCTGGTGTGAGCGGATCCACAGTCCGTGGCGTGTCACGCGCTCCCAGGTTGAGGATTCAAACTACAGTCTGTGCGTGGAGCCTACCGGGGGACTGCGAGGTCCAGCAGCCTCAGCGGCTCACAGCTGCTGCCTCTTCCCCCGGCGGCCACGCCCCCAGCCTTCGCTTTAACATCGCCTGGGTTCCCTGGTCATTTGGCGCTTTCTGGGCTTACCTGCATCTTGAGAGGAGCCAGACTCGTGCTGTGTGTTTTGTTTTCGGCCATCCTCTGCTACTGTTCGCGACACCCGCTCCGCGGGTGCCGCTCAACGCTCCATTTGCCTCGTCCTCCCTGGTGTGAGCGGATCCACAGTCCGTGGCGTGTCACGCGCTCCCAGGTTGAGGATTCAAACTACAGTCTGTGCGTGGAGCCTACCGGGGGACTGCGAGGTCCAGCAGCCTCAGCGGCTCACAGCTGCTGCCTCTTCCCCCGGCGGCCACGCCCCCAGCCTTCGCTTTAACATCGCCTGGGTTCCCTGGTCATTTGGCGCTTTCTGGGCTTACCTGCATCTTGAGAGGAGCCAGACTCGTGCTGTGTGTTTTGTTTTCGGCCATCCTCTGCTACTGTTCGCGACACCCGCTCCGCGGGTGCCACTCAACGCTCCATTTGCCTCGTCCTCCCTGGTGTGAGCGGATCCACAGTCCGTGGCGTGTCACGCGCTCCCAGGTTGAGGATTCAAACTACAGTCTGTGCGTGGAGCCTACCGGGGGACTGCGAGGTCCAGCAGCCTCAGCGGCTCACAGCTGCTGCCTCTTCCCCCGGCGGCCACGCCCCCAACCTTCACCTTCATTACTGGCCTCAGTTCTACCGCGACGCGGGACGCGCGCGGGGCGACTACCGGGGCGAAGACCGGGCAAAGAGCGGGCCGTTTAAGGCCGTTCAAGGACGGCAGAGGACGGCCCTGGCCCAGAACTCTTGTGCCTTCACCCTTGATAATCTTAACTGTCTAAAATGTCGACCTTACGTAGCAGAACTCGAAGTTGTGCAAAAAAAGCTACGGCGGTAGCCCAGGTGACAGGACCTATTGATCTCTTCATTTCACGCGTGCACGAGACTATCGATCAAAGTATTGTATTATTGGAAAAAAGAGTATCTATGGATCTTGCTAATGCCAGGCGCTCATCCTTGGGCCCTTTGGCAAAGGTTAAATCCCCTGCTATGCAGACTCTGAATAATTGCTCTTTACCTATAACCTTGCCTATTAATAGCGTTCCGACAGTACCGAATACTGTTGATTTATCGGTTGCCCAATCTGACTCGGATCCATCTTTAGAAGACCTGGAGGTTACACCAGATCTAGAATCATGTCAGTCGCCCGATAAAGAGGAGCCGAGTCCGTGTGGGTTTAATGATGTGGAAACAGCCCCTGTACCCAGTGTTCATCGGAGAAGGGCACCTAACCCTCCTAAGGTTACATCAAAGGGTAAAAGTAAAACAAAAGCACCGGTTAGGAATCACAATTTGATTTCCCCCACCCCACAAAAGATATCTGGCATCCCGTGCTGGGTGCAAAATATGGTTACTGATTTAAAACTAGATCTTGAAGCCACTTTAGCAGCACAAATCAAACCTTTAATTTCTAAAGTAGATAGGCTTACTTCGTTAATACACTCCAAATGGCCACAAAATAAGCAAGGACAAGTGCATGTTCAATCGCAAGGGACTACAGATTTAGTCTCTGAATGCCTAACGAGTATCCGGTCCCCTAAGGATGCTTTAAATAAAGCCCAAGATAGCGTAGCCCCAGGGAACTCAGTATTTCTTGAGTCGCAAATAGTGAACAACCTCGTTCAACCAATAACTGTACCGACTACAAAGGAGAGTGTTCCTGTTCAGGCGATTCAACACTCTGTTGATGCTAATATTGCCACTACATTTATTCAATCCAAAGAAGTAGCAGGGAAACCCAATTCAATCACTGTACCTCTTTCTACAAATAAACCTGAAGGGCCTAAACCGAAGCAGGCACGTTTTAGGTCCATCAATCTACCACCAGAGGTTTCTCCTTTTGTTGTTGTGCTGACAGCGGTTCCCCCATTGAAAGAGGGAGTAAAAGAAACGTTTACGGAGCTTAGAAACAAATGTGCTCAATGGCTCCATCTACATAAACCTCTACCTAATAGCATGAACGGCGAAATTCTTACCGTTCGGAGAGGGGATTGGGTGGGTAGAAGTAAGAAATCAATAGTAGGGGACGTAATAACTGTCAATTTTAGGGATGTAGGGGCAGCTAGTTATGTATGTAATGCACCTAACAGTGGTCCTGCGACCCAAATTAAACCACTTCCTCTGTCACATTTTTTACCAAATCCCGCACGACCTAACCCCCCCACTTTTCAAAGTAATAGTGGACCGGGGTTTTTTCAACAGCAAGCCGTTAAACCTTGGCTGCAACCACCTTATCCGCCCCCTCCTTTCCCACATTATGTTAATTTACAGCAGCAGGTATCAAATGCCTTACCTTTTCCTATGCAGCAAGCTAGAGTACAGTGGCAACACCCTTTGCATTTTCCGCCACCTCTACACCAGCCAGCTTATCAATGGCAGCAACCTTTCCAGCCACCGCAATTAGATAAACACCCGTGGCAACAAATGTGGCAGGACCCGCCCCACTCCCAAGACCTACTGTCTTCACAATTCGCCCACCCAAATAGATATGCCGCGTTAGATGAGGTAGATTGACTTAGCCCTCTAGACGAACTGGACTTAAACATCCCTAAGCCCTTTCTTGATATGGAGCGTTCTTCTTCTTCCTCTGCCACACCCCTTGCTGTACCTCACGAATTCACTACGTCGGCGCTAGCAATACCTCCCCAGTACATAGGTAACCAAGGTAGCTTTGATATATGTATAACTACCGCTAGTCCGAGCTTAAGTTCAGCTACCATCATTCGGGAAGAGGGTCCTGCCTTTTCACCACCAGAAAATCAGTTGGAGATATCCGTTGGTGGTAACCCTGGTAAACCAGCAGGAATTTCTCTTATTTCTTGGAACATCGCTGGTCTTACCGGCAAATTAGGTACACCCTTCTGGACCAGTTTTTTGGGGGAGGGTTTCGATCTAATCCTACTTCAGGAAACTTGGTGTCCAGACCTCATTAACATTGAAGGGTATGTATCCTTCTGCCTTAGAGCAACTAAATCTAGCTCGGGCAGGGCTAAGGGGGGCCTTTTATTGTTAATGTCAACCAAGCTGTGTGAATGTACAGTTAAATACAGCACAACCGTGGGGACATACAGCCAAGTTATTAGGGTGGAGTGCAGGAAGAACATTGATTTAGTTATTGTTAATTTCTATAATAATATTTTTGACGCTACTAGGGGGGATATCTTACTGCCTCTAGAAAGGGAAATCAATAAGGCTCTTGATATCTCGAAAAGAAAGGCTGAGGTGGTTTGGGCTGGTGATTTTAACTTGCAGCCCTGTCGTCTGTCCAATGTGAATAACTGTGGTTTCGATGCAGTACCAATTAGCCATTGGGGAGATCAGGGGGGGAGGGAGGGCTCTCCCCATTTTCAACACTGTAGTTATGGTTCCACTTTAAATAATATGCTAGTCATGCTAGATATGACCCTGTTAAATTGCAATGTTAATAACCAGGCAATTATATGCCCTACATTTACAGGCAGGGGTGCATGTTCTTTCATAGACCATATTTTGCTGTCGAGCAGTGGAGCCTACACGGATTTGTACGTGAATGAAGAAAGTCTTAGTGACCACAACAGTCTACGTGTTACCCTCTTGGGGCACGGTACCTCATTAGTTTCAGAGGGTAAATGTACAACTGATATAGTGCCTGTTAGACCAAAGGGCCTGAGGGTTAAATGGACTGGTTTAAACTCCAAAGCTAAGCAGAAGGAGGTCGTTATGCTTTGTAAGAACCAAATTAATTATTTCTTAGATGATGACAGTGATTCTGGCGGCTTAATAGATTATTTTGTATCCATGAATAGCTGTATTGATGGTATTTTCACTAAGTCTCCGTTAGCTAATGGCGGCCCAAAACAGGGGTGGTTCGATAAGACATGTATAGTCGCCCTCCGTGACCTAAAGAATGCGCTAGGCATTAAACCACGTGTTAAGACGGACATACAATATCTCAGGGCCTGTTATAAAACAGCTATTAGTAAAAGGAAAAGGGTTCTGCAGTCTGAGGCGTGGGATAAGTTGAGGGAGGCGGCAGAGACCAAAAATAGTAAACTCTATTGGGAAACAATTAATAGCTCGTTTCTCAATAAAGAAAATGTCCCAGAACTGACCTCATACGTGGCATGTAGTGACTGGGTTAATCATTTTTCTAAAATTTTTAATCCGGAAAGGTCAGCCTCTGAGTTATCCTCACCAGTTATAAACCCATGGTTGCCCCTTTCGATGGCTATAACATTAGAAGAATGTCAGGAAGCTATCTCTTTAAGTAAAGGAGGAAAGGCCCCCGGCCCCGATGGGGTTCCGCTGGATTTATACAAAGACGAAACAGCGTTATGGGCTCCTATTTTGGTGAGGGTTTTTAATTGTGCGGCCGAAAGTGAATTTCCTTCCACTTGGGGTCAATCGATTATCATTCCCTTACATAAGAAAGGTGACAAGGCAGAGGCCTCTAATTATCGTCCTATTTCATTACTGGACGCCTCTGTAAAGGTGATGAGTAGGATTTTGCTGAAGAGGCTAGAAGATTGGGCAACGGATTTTAACATCTTAACTAGAGTCCAATACGGCTTTCGCAAAGGCCTGGGTACACTGGACCAATGCGTAAATCTGGACCTTTTAATCAGTAAATATACTGTGGCTAAAAGTGGCAATCTCTTTTTATGTTTTGCTGATCTGAGCAGCGCTTTTGATTTGGTTAACCATAACATACTCTGGGAGGTTCTGCTTGATGCCGGGGCACCTAGGGAAATAGTGTACTTTTTAGCTAGATTGTACGAAAGACTTTCATGTAAAGTCCGCTATGGCACCCTTGGCGAATGTACCCCGTTCTTTAGAGTGTCCCGGGGCATACGTCAGGGTTGTGTTTTAGCTCCGCTTTTATTTTCCCTTTTTATTAATGGTGTCGACCGATCTTTGACCGACATCCCAGCAGACGCCCCTTTGATTGATGGTAAACCTGTTCCGCTGTTACTTTATGCGGATGACGCTGTTCTTTTATCTCGAACACAGTTGGGCCTACAGCGCCTAATTGATAATTTTATGCAGTTCATTCAAGCTAGGCGGCTTCGTGTGAACAAAACTAAGACATATGTAATGTCATGTGGTCAGGCAGCCAAGCAGGTAAAGCACACTTTCTTCCTTGACAAGGAAAAGTTAACTTCTGTCAAGTCATTTTGTTATCTGGGAATAACATACAATAATAGAGGGTCTTGGAATGTGGAATTTGAGGCCGTAAAAACAAAAATGTTACGGTCAACTAGTAGCATATTTCGTTTTGCCTCTAAACTCGGCTCACGAAGTATCCCAGACATGATGAACATTTACAATGTATGCTGTGTCTCCTCTGCTCTGTATGGGGCAGGGGTGTGGGGTCACTGTGAGGGTATTTCTTTGCAGAAGGAGGAAAACAAGTTTTTAAGGAGAATGTTATGTGTTCCCCCTTCTGCCTCAATTCAGCTGATCCACGAAGAAGTTGGGATCGAGTATATTTCCGATTTGGCAGCAGTTCGGCCACTCTTATTGTGGCGTTCTATTTGGGCTAAACCGGAGACTCGATTCACCAAGGATATTATCCTTGACTGTATAGGTTTGGATCACTCCTCACGTGTATCATGGTTAAGATACATTCATCGTTGGTATCTACGTCTTTTTAATATTGACGTGTTTCGTGAGCCTGAAAAAGTTGTCTCCATTTCAAAAAAAGAAATCAAGCTAACGTTTCTTAATTTTCGTAAGGCCGAACGAGACAAAACCGTTGGTAATTATGTTACTATAAAATTTTATAAAGACCTAAATCTAGCTCCTGGACTACAATCTTATCTTGTATTTGTGACTCGCCCTTCTCACCAGTATGTGTTAACACGGGTCAGATTAGGCATTGTACACCACTTGGTTGCTTTTCCTATTATAAAAACCAGTTCAAATATACCCTGTCCATGCGATAGCACCTCTAGGCAGAGTAGTTGCCATTTTTTGCTTTTTTGCAAATTTTATCAGTACTTTAGGATAAAATACCTTAAACCTCTCTTTATTAAATATAACATTTGTACTACACAAACAGCATTGATATTTTTATCTTCATTAGAGAACGAGGAGACTTGTTTCTTTTTGGCTACTTTTATTTTAAAATGTACAGCTGCCAGGAAAAGTATTGTATTATAATGTTATCTACTTACCTGTCTGTACTTATGCTTTACAGCTGCCAGGACCTGTTTATGATGATATTACTGTTTTACGCTCCTGTCTGTATAGTTATGCCTCCACTTTTAAAATTTTATATCAATTTCTGTAGTAAGGTATTACTAAACATGAAGTGGTCCACAGTATTGAATGATTATTAATAATTTTAAACGTTCAGTTCCCCATGAAAAGTCTAGTGAGTAACTCCTACTGATCCCCAGCTAATTAATATAATAATGTCTGTATTTTACAATAATATTGGCCTATAGAGACATGATCATTTCCAATTTGATGTATTTAGCCTTTTTTTCCTTCTTGGTACAATTATATGGTGATTTTAACATTTTAATCATGTATTTCTGCTTGTATGATTTGTATGTACAAATCGAATAAAAGCTTTTTGAAATTGAAATTGAAATATACGTGTGCCTATGTTTCTGGTTTGATTGGTAACCAATCATGATCTTGGTAACTTGCACTTTGCACTTTAAATGCGGCATGTTTTTTACCTAGCGTCATGTGATCAAGGCCTCTGTGTAGGCTGAAATGCGTAATGCGGGGAGGCTGCTAATATTCTAAAATAAAACTAGTTACCTGCACCTTATGGGTCAGCCTTCGTTTGTTCCTGTGTGGTCCCGGGCACTGAGGGATTGCAGGTACGCTTGGACGAAGTCTTCTGCATATATATATATATATATATATATATATATATATATATATATATATATATATATATATATATATATATATTACCTACTGGCGGTCGCCAGTAGGTATATATAGTTAGGATTTTTTCTCTGTGGGTTTTTTGAAAATTCTATGTCTAATAACTTTGGCGTTTGTGGACGGAATTGGCTGAAATTTTCAGGAAAATGGCACATTTTGTTTCTGAGCAGCCCTTGAAAATTTGGGGGGGGTTCGTCCAGTGGGGGCCGAGAAAAAAGGGGGGTCCCAAAACATGTTTTTAACATTGAGTTTTCCATAGGGCGGTTGGCCTCACTTTTAGCCCGAACGGCTGAATGGATTTGCACGAAACTTGGCAAAATTGTAGGGACTGGTAGCCCGATGTGCCTTTTGTAGGTCTCAATATATGTGCTCCAGTGGATTTTGAGAAATTAACGTTTAAAAAAAGATATATATCTGTAACAGCGGACTGGGCAGCGCACTGGTTCGCGGACTTTTCGCGCAACGGAGCTTTGTGAAGCGAAGCTGATTGGTTCTCCGGCGTCTGTCAACATTCCAAACAGTCCGTAGCGGCCGCCATCTTGTCTCTCGGTAGGATCGAGAGACAAGAGGAGGTCAAAACAAAGGGGGAAATAACTATAAGGGGGCATAGTAGATCCTCGCTGA
Source organism: Lissotriton helveticus (assembly GCF_964261635.1). Taxonomy (NCBI): domain Eukaryota; kingdom Metazoa; phylum Chordata; class Amphibia; order Caudata; family Salamandridae; genus Lissotriton; species Lissotriton helveticus. The sequence continues at coordinate 1,353,092,186 of NC_136067.1, forward strand.
CCCCCTAGGTTTGATGTGGAGGTTTTAAAAGGGCCCCGCGGGGCAAAAAAAAATAATAATAATAATAATTGAACGGCTGAATGGATTTGCACGAAACTTGGCAAAATATTAGGGACTGGTAGCCCGATGTGCCTTTGCTAGGTCTCAATATATGTGCTCCAGTGGATTTTGAGAAATTAACGTTCAAAAAAAGATATATATCTGTAACAGCGCTCCGCTTCGCGTAACGGAGGTTTGCGAAGCTGATTGGTCATTCTGTCACTGGGCTATAGTTGGGCTACATCTGGCTGATATTTGGGCTACATTTGTTTTTTTGTGTGTCTGGCGGCCATCTTTGGGCTACATTGGGCTACATTGGGCTTCATTGGGCTACATTCGGCTAATTAGCAAATAGCTCATCGCAAACTAGGAATGGTAAAGAATCGCTATTTATTCCTTAAAGTTCGCTATTTAGGAAATGCAAATAACTTTGATGATACATATGGCGGTTCATCTCTAACAAGATAAGAAGCATAGGGATACATTTATGATGACTGGCGCATCACCAGGGATGTGTTAGTCATTCTGTGCCGCTGTTCCGTCACCTATGGTGTGCTGCATTTACAATGCGGCGCATCATGGGGCAAAAACAGCACAGATGCGTGATGTATCTGTGCCGTAAAGGTGGCGCATTGCTGGAGTTGTATCGCAAGTGTGATGAAGCTCCAGCAAGGGTCGGGGGTGCCCCTGTCGCAGGGTTTCTGTTCTCACACAGAACTGTGGACAGAGGATTGGAACCTCGGCGAATTAGGGTGTCCCAAAACTCACGTTAGTAATCAAAAACTATTTAGCAAGCTAGGTACAGTGTCACATTGGATATAACAAACTCTCAATGTTTAGACAATCCAGAATATGAACTTATAGTACCTCAGGATACGTGGAACTCATGAACAGTCGGTCGTTATAGATTTCTTAGAAACCAGAACATGGAGTTAAGAAGAACAGATGTGTATTTGAAATGTTTATTTACTAATGCCGTCTTCTCAGGCGTAGTACCTTAGATAATAAAAGTACACATATTATCAGTAGCAAAATTACCAGCATAGTTACTAGTACATAAAAAGTGAATGGTGATAGTATGTTAACATGCTGTAAATGAATAAGAGTTAGCAACACTTATAAGCAGCCGCGGGCCGTGGAGGGAGTTACGGTGAGGCAGGGAGGCGGGGAGGGGGAGAAGCAGGGTGGAGAATACAAGTACACATATTATCAGTAGCAAAATTACCAGCATAGTTACTAGTACATAAAAAGCGAATGGTGACAGTATGTTAACATGCTGTAAATGAATAAGAGTTAGCAACACTTATAAGCAGCCGCGGGCCGTGGAGGGAGTTACGGTGGGGCAGGGAGGCGGGGAGGGGGAGGGGCAAGGTAGAGAGGGCTCCACCCTGCTTCTCCCCCTCCCCGCCTCCCTGCCCCATCGTAACTCCCTCCACGGCCCGCGGCTGCTTATATCTCACCCTCCCTAATACACATATTATATTATTTGCTAAGAAGGTCTCTTTGTGTTGGTTTAGGGCGTGCCCATACTTTAGTGTCTTAGATTTGAAGGAATCACATCAGCATACACCAGCTCTCTCTTCATGTGAACCGCATCAACTGTTGTGTATGTGTGTTCGGCAAAGCAATATAAAACCCGCCTCATGCCCAGAATTGGCAGAAGTTGCACTTATGTTATGAGTATGAAGTCGTGGAGATCAGACCTCATAACAATTCTGTATCGTGTTGTTCTTGAAACTTTAGCACTCGCTGTACAGATATAGTTTAACAAGTAAAGCAGATAGTAGACCAATAACATATTATTCTCATGTAAACCACGATGAACTACTAGGTGGAAAGCTAAAGCAACAACTAAGTGTCGTGTGCAGAAGTTGCAAAAAAGGAAAAATGGCGTTTAAACCGGTAATGAGCCCATGCTAACTTAACACGGTGTAAAGATATCCAGGACCTATATGACACCTCCTCATGATCCGGAAACGAACTGAATAAGATAATAGAAGTGCCATCTCATGAGAGCAGATTGCAAGTTTATATGTGGACGGTCCGCAAGGTAAAGCATTAAAAACTAGGAAAATTTAATGCTAAAGAAAAATAAAACAGCCAAGTACTTTATCGAGTCTTAAGCCAATAGGCAAGGTAAATAATAAAAACTTGACAAATAAGTCAATGAATTGTCAATGAAATGCTAGTACTCAGCATATCAAACATGAAAAAGGTCTATGACATAACTGTGTATGCAAAATAAGCTGCAACAGCCTCCAATAGGAAGTCACCGTCTTCATCCGAAAACAGTTCAGCCATCCAATTTAAAAGCGGAAAAGAACATACGTGCTCTCCCAGCACCGGATCCTCTATCACCATCAGAGGACAGCTCGGTGGGTTTTCAAGAAAGCTCTCTTCCAAGAAAGACTGTGCTGCCGCCAGTAAATTCCAGGGACCAAGTAGTCCATGCATCAATGCCACAGCCATAATCCTTTCGCCAGGACAAACCAACTCGTGAGTAATGATAGGAGTCATCAGCTGATTAAAGTCGACGTCAGGAGAAACCGGTCCGCAGAGACACAAATCAATGGCCCAATCGAAATCACAGGTCAGGCAGTGAAATACAGGCTGGACACAGGTGAAGTAGGAGAACCGAAAAGATAATCCATATGCCGTGCTTAATATCGCCAACGGCATTGTGCCATAATATTCTAGCATGCGATTGCGGAACAGTGTCAGCAGCTGCAGGGTCGGAGGTTGCATAGGAGGGACATCCATATTTAAAAATGTAAAAAAGCACAAGAGCGTCCGCTGGTAATGCAAGTAAAAATGCCAATCCACGAACCAGAGTGCAGAAAATACAATGAAAGGAAGGAGGGATGACTCCAAAGATTTTCTCAAATGAAGTCACGAGACCACTGGTAACAACTTTAAAAAAGTGTGCCAGGGATTTTGTGGAGGATGCGTTAAAGATAGTCGGAAACATGTTGCTGAAATTGAAAGGCAAACCTGTGTACGGGTGTTCGCTATGTGAAGTACGAAAGTTTCACGGGCCGAACTCAAGGCCACCTCTCTCTGAGACAAAAGAGCTCTTATTCTTGCCATGCCGTTGAAACGTGTCCCAAGGTTGGTATTTGTGGCCAGATTGAAAACTCCCTATGTTCATGTGTGGGAGGAAATAGAACATTTCTGCAGCAAATAACCCGTTCACTTACTGTTACGATAAAAGGAATACTTTTAATTAACTCAGAACAATCTTCATTATTGAGCATCAAATAACTACCATTTTCCAACAACTTGAACGTGGGGATGATAGCAGGAACTGGCGTGCCTTGCAACACGCAAGCCATATTTGATCGGTGTTTGTTGCATGAATCGTGTAACTGTATGTGCCTACACATTAGTGAATGATCTGGCGTCTCAGTGCATTCCTCTCCATTCAGATAAACTTCTTGATCATCTTTGAAACATCTGTATGTGTATGGAAGCGACCAGACCTCATGAAGAAAAGCACTACCTAAAGGTTCATAACGACCTATTGGTATATATTTCATACAATTTGAAAACTTATATAAAGCAAAAGGCAGCGTTATTAAACCGTGGATAAGGCATGTTGCCAAAAAACCCGCAATCCTCTGCTGATGATGTCACTGAGCATGTCATGAATGATGTAATATGTGACATCATCAGCAGTGGATTACGGGTAATGGTATCTCTAGTTTACTCCCCTATAGCTGTCTTTCTTTTAACATAAGTGTGTGTTTCCTTCCCTTATACTTACTGTTTTTGGTTCGCTTCCAGTTCGCGTACCAGCGAGCGAACTAGGAAGCGAACTAAGAGAAATAGAGGTTGGCACAGTTCCAAATATTGTACCAATTTTTTAATAACGGGGAGGTAGTTCTGAAAAGAACTTTTTTTTTTATTTTTCTGAACATTTTTTTACTGTTTTTGAATTTTTCGGAACAGTTTTATATTTTTTTGGGTTTTTCTTGGAGGGGGCAATGAAAACGATTCATTGTAAAGGGCTCAACAGGAGCAACAAAACAAAAAAAAAAAGAATTTATTGTTTGGGGCGTTTCGGACAAACATGAGCATGATTGTCAATAGCTCTGTTGATCAGAGTGATGCTTCTTTCTCCGTAGGAAATGAATCCATCGCAAAATACGCAGGTGTGTTTTACATCACCAAATCTCATTTGTATATTTGGCACCATCTCCCTGCCCTCTGGTCCCGTTACTTCCGGTACAACAGATCTTCTGGCCATAATAGGGAGATTATCTAGGTCGTTCCGAAACTGTGCAGCACTGTAGTTGTTAGGATGCCACCTAGTCATATGGCGATGCATTGTGTAGTTTCCGAAACTGTATTTTTTGTCGGTCCCTCTGGACAGTCTATCTTGACATATAAGGCAAGTTACGTATCTTGCATTTACTTTTTTCTGACCTTTGGGAATTTAAAAAAATTGCCAAATGAAGTTTTCTTTCCGGTGAGACGTCCTGGGCTGCTCAGGCAAAAACTGCCTCTCTTCGTGCTCGTCCTCCTGTTCCTCTTCTTCTTCTTCTTGTTGAATTACAACTTGAGCAGGTGGTCCACTCTTCCTTGGATGTGGTGGAGGTGGTGGGGAAGCACCAGCTGAAGCTACTAAAGAAGCCATTGCTCAGTGATCACAAAGGGTCTTTCTCTCACAATGATGAAAGTCAGAGTGAGGAAAGAAGGAGGGATTTTCATCATTTGGGAAAAACAAGAGTTCTCAACCAATCAAAAGTGTTCATTTTAGATTATATGACCTAGTCTTACATCATTAGGAAACCAAAAGTGAAATGAACCAATGAAAAGTGTTATTACCAAGTCACATGACTTGCTGTGTTTACGTTAAGCGCTTTGCAGGGCCTCCCGGTTTGCTTCCAGAAACCTGCGCTTTGCGACTCGCTTCGCGTACCAGTTCGCTAACGTAGCACGTCATATGACGTATCACGCGACAACGTGAAACGTCATGCGGACGGGGTCGTCACGATGTTGTTTTCTAACGCGGCACTTGCGGTAAAGAAACGTTTACCGGCTCGCGGTCTATTTCGCGGCATCAAGGTCAGCTAACGGGAAGCTTCCCGATTCGCGAAGCGGGAACGAAGAAAAAAAAATATTAAAAAAAAAAATTATTCATAAACATATAAAATATATTTTTGGATTTAAAGAAGAATACATTTTACAGCTACAGATATTAGCTGTTAAAAAACCAATGAAATTCACAGAAAAAACCATAGGTTATAGACCATATATAGTTAGGAATTAGCATTTACAAAACCTTGAAAATTCACTGAAAAAACCATAGGTTATAGACCATATATAGTTAGGAATTAGCATTTAGAAAACCTTATTTTACTCACACAAAACCATTGAAATTCCATATATAGTTAGTTGCACTAACTATATATCGCGCACCCGCAATCCACTGCTGATGGTGTCACATATTACATCATTCATGACATGGTCAGTGACATCACTGATGACATCACTGATGACATCTCAAATGACATCACTGATGACAACATCCAGTGACTGTATGTTTCTGTAAAGTTAAAATATGTCTTAGATATTGAAGAATGAGTGGATGTATAAGTGTCTGGATGAAGGATTTAGTAGGTGCGTGACTGACTGTATGAGTGAGTGATTAAATGTGTCTCACTGAATGCATGGGTTAGTGACTAAACTGTCTTAATTTGTGCATCATTATGTCTGTTGTGATGTAAACTGCTGCATGTGTTGATCATTAGCTATACGAGAGGCTATATGTGTTATTAATTGGTTGCCCAAGTATTTCTATGGGAGATTGAGTTTGTGTGGGGGTGGCTGGGAGGTGTGTGACTCTGTGCATAGATGTGTGAGCAGTTGATTCACTAGGTGTATGAGTTCAAGAGTGCATGTGGAAAAAGCTACATGGGCGGTTGACTGTGTGCATGAGTGTATTGATGAGTGAATGGATATCTCAATGCTACATGTCATAGTAAGTACATATGTAAAACACAGTACATGTGAGAGTTGGCATATATAAATAACTGTGCATGAGAGCCACTGAATGTGTGAGTGGCTGTATGGATCATTGTGAACTTGTATCAGGGATTGTATAAGAGAGTAAATATGTGTTAGTATATGTTTGAATAAGTAAGGTGTGTATAACTGTATAGTTGATGAAATGGAGGTGAGATTGTTTCTTTGCATGACTGACTAGGTGTGTGAGTAACTCCATGGATGAGTGACAGTGTGTGAGTGTCTGTATACACTGAGTGTATCTAAGGTTATATTAGAGTCTGAAGAGGTTTATCGTATTAGCACAAGAATGATGTCAAATGAGATGTCATCAGTGATGTCATTTGAGATGTCATCAGTGATGTCATCAGTGATGTCACTGACCATGTCATGAATGATGTAATATGTGACACCATCAGCAGTGGATTGCGGGTGCGCGATATATAGTTAGTGCAACTAACTATATATGGAATTTCAATGGTTTTGTGTGAGTAAAATAAGGTTTTCTAAATGCTAATTCCTAACTATATATGGTCTATAACCTATGGTTTTTTCAGTGAATTTTCAAGGTTTTGTAAATGCTAATTCCTAACTATATATGGTCTATAACCTATGGTTTTTTCTGTGAATATATATATATATATATATATTACCTACTGGCGGTCGCCAGTAGGTAGTTATAGTTAGGATTGATTGAGTACGGGGAGCGTACCGGGGAGCGTACTTTGGTGAAAAATAGTGAAAAAAGTTAGTGTAAAATAATTATTTTGAGTGATTACAGGTAGGGTAGCTCTGAAAAGAGCTTTTGGGTTCTGTGGCTGTTTTAGGTACGTACAAGTACGTCCCACACACACCCACACGCACACAACCCCACACCCCCACACCCACACACTCCCCACACACACCTCACACACGCACACCTCCACCCATACCTAAACACCCCACACCCCCACACCAACACCTTACACATCCACACCCACACCCACACATTCCACACACCCACACTCATACACAAACCTCAACACCCCCCAACACATACACACACACGCACACACAGATACCTCACAGACACACCCCACACATCCCACAGACACACCTCCCCCCCACACACACCTCACACACCCACACCTCCACCTACACTCAAACACCCCACACACTCACACCCACACCCACACACACACCTTACACACCCACACCCCCACCCACACCCACATACCCCATACACCTACATACACCTATACACCTCACCCCCCAGACACATACACACACACACCTCACAGACACACCCCACCATCCTCCACACACACCCCCCCCACACATGGGGAAAACTCAGTGAAACAGTAAAATGATCATTGAAAGTGCTTAGAGGTAGGGTAGCTATGAATAGAATTGATGTGTTGTGTGAGTGATTTAAGTACCAACATGTAGGTACCAATGTAGAGTTTTAAATTCAATGTACACCTTTTTTTATGTAGATATCTAGCATGTTGTTACAGAAGTTATTGTGGTATATGGAATCCATACTATAGTTTGTCAGGAAAGCAGAAACAGATCCTTTAAGTACTCCCTGAGAAGACCTAGGGGATCATGGGTAGTGTACCCTGCTCCCTTATGATGTTTTCAAGTATTACATTTTACTCTCTTCTGAATCTACACGAAATTGGCAGTGATATGGTGCATTAGAGACAGAGAGTGAGAGAAAGGAGGCAGGAGATGAAAAAGAGATGTGAAAAACACATTGGAGATAATATAGTGGGAGAAAGGAAGTAACTATGAGCAAATTTACTATGTAACACAAAAAAGTTGCACTGTAAGTCTCAGTTTATATTATAATCATTTTGGTAGTATTTAATGAATTACATATAAAAATGAATAATGTCTCGAACAATTTTTAATTATTAAATAAAAATTTATTGTTGAGATTGTTCATAATTTAATAATACTTCTAACATGACATCATCCGGAATGTCCTCCAAATTTTCATTACATGATTCAAATGATTCAAGACAGTCAATTAGTTGTTGATCCTCAGACTCATCCATGAAATCCAAGTCTTCGTTAAGAATATCTTTATCCATAATTTCAAAAGAAATTGTATTGCTCTCCTCTTTACCTTCCATTTTTGCTGTAAATTGAATAAAACATAACTATGTCAGTAGAGTTAGGGCACTGTTGGGTTTAAGTTCAGACAGGTACTTCTGAGTTTTTAACAGTGAAGTTATTTTTGGGCAGTGTATGGTATCAGGCAGGAAGTAGAAATATAAAAAAAGTGCATGTGATGAAGCCTAAGTAAATTCATAATTATACCAGAGAAGCCTATCTCAATCAATAACTATAACAGAGGGACAGTAAAAAAACTATCAGAAAACGTTTTTCCAATTTAAGTTAAAGTGCAGAACATAGTTCCCCTTACAAATGAACAACTTACATTTCAGAAAGGAGTTGATGTTTTCAGTGGAAATCTTTTATAAATGTACCTCCGGTAGTACTAGTCAAAATGGCCATGTTTCCCTCTCATTTTTCATTTATATTCATGTACATAACCAATCAAATGTCAGGAAAAAAAAGTAGAAAATGAAAGTAACATTTTAATTGGTTGTAAACCCAAACTCTTCATATGTGTTTTTGTCATGTAATTTACCTCAGGATATTTAGACAGGGCTACAGGGCAAATGGCTCAATGGAATTCCACCAAATTTGGGAAAATGGTAGGGACTGGTATGTAGTATGGCCTATTCTATATTTGGTGAACATCTCTACAGAGGTTTTTATGTAAATTAACTTTAAAAAAATTTAGGGAGCGCTTCCCGGTGCGCGCCCCGGTACGCGTACCGGCAGCGCTACGGGAGTCCTCCATCTTGTGTTTTGGAAGAATTGAGACACAAGATGGAGGACAAACAACGTTGGGAATGGGTATAAGGGGGCATGGTAGGCACTCACTGACCCTCTAGGTTTTCTGAGGGGGTCTTAGGAGGCCCATATAGGCGAGAAAAAAAAAGTTTTCATTTTTCGCGGGGGGAGCGCCCGGTACGCGCACCGGAAAGCGTACCGGGGAGCGTACTTTAGTGAAAAATAGTGAAAAAAGTTAGAAAAAGATAATCATTTGGAGTGATCAGAGGTAGGGTAGCTCTGAAAAGAGCTTTTGGGTTCTGTGGCTGATTTAGGTACCTACAAGTAGGTACCAATGCACAGTCTTAAATTCAGGAGGAATATTCTATTCCCCTCATCTGAGAAGTGCACACCATCTCCTCTGTAGATATCTTGCATGTTGTAATGCAAGTTGTTGTTGTATATTGAACCCATTCCATAGTCTCTCATGTAAGCAGAAACAGATTTATTCACATGTTTCCGTGCTTTCTCAAATTGTGGACAAAATTGGTTGGACCAGTTCCATTTCTGTCTTTGGCATATATTGGAAAATACCAAGGCAGTTTGAGGAAAAAGTGCCATCAATTGTTCAAAGGTGTCCTTTAAAAGCATTTCCAGACCTACCCCAGTCAAAGTGCCTAAGTCATTTCCACCACAGTGCAGAATTATGAGGTTAGGGTGTGGCAAATGCAAAAAGGTTTTCACCAATGGTATCAATTGGTGACATCTCAATACTCTCTGGCCAATCCATTTAATGTTCACATTTGGTAAATCAAGGTTGTGAAAATTTCTGGTAGCTGCATACCTTTGAGCCCAGTGGATATAGCTATGTCCAATAATCCAGACAGAATACATGGTAGAGGAGGTTCTGGTGCAGTCAGATGATGTGTAGGAATAAAATGGCAGTTGGAACAGTAGGAGTTTGCAAAAAAAACCTGTGGAGTTTCAGTGCTCTTGAATCACAAGCAATGATTGGTAGATTGAGATAGTTGAAAACTGAAAGTTAGGGTGCATGGTTGTGTTCTGTGTAAGAAGTAATTTGAATGGTTAAAAAAAAGTCATTTAAAGAAACATTGCACCAGATAAGCTGGTGTATTCGCAGGTCAAACATCCTTGCTGAGGTGATTTGCAACATTGTAGAATAAACTTTTAAACCTGAGAGCTCAGTGAGGAGGGAGTTGCTATGGTAACAGTTAGAAGGGGCTGAGGGGGGAAAGGGTGTTGGTTTGAAAATACAGAGGGAAGAGTTTTGATTGGTTACCATGAGCAATATGTGTGTAGAAACAGAGGTTTTCTGTGCCATTAATGGTTGCAGTGCCTGGAGAACATACCTTTTGCTCTGCTAAAGAAATATTGGTGTTTGCATCTGACACTGTTCTGAATCTCCTAGAGCATTTGTAAAGGTGAGTTATGATTCATTTAATATACATAGAGACTTGTATACTCTATGGAGAAGATTTGGAAGCAAATTGTGGTTTTTTAATGTTGCTTTGTGTCATGCTTTTTGATAATGCTTGGTAAAAAGTTTTTACTGCATAGAGGAATTGTATTTTGTAAAATTGTGAAGTTTTAGTAGTGACATGGAATGCTTGTACATAGGACCTGTGCTGTGTTTCTTAAATGTGATGTCAAAAACGATTTTGGGAAAAATGAATGGCTTTTACATTTTTTAGAAGGAATAAATAATGTGTGCATGTTTAAAGAAATAAATTTGACTCTTTACAATGATGTTACCTGTGTTAACTCAGTGTAGGAAGCACATTGAGTTTCTTTGCATAGAGGAATTGTATTTTGTAAAATTGTGAAGTTTCAGTAGTGACATGGAATGCTTGTACATATGACCTGCGCTTTGTTTCTAAAATGTTATTTAAAAAACGATTTTGGGGAAAATGAATGGCTTTTACATTTTTGAGAAGGAATAAAGAGTGTTTGCATGCTTAAAGACATATATTTGCCCCTTTCACAATGATGTCACCTGTGTTACCTCAGATTAGGAAGTAGATTGTGCAGATGAGGTGAGGCATGTCCAGAGGTACAGAGGAGGTGAGGCCTTTGTTCAAGACTGTAGTGGGAGAGAGGGCTTTCCTGGGGAGCGTAGGTGGTGAGGCTTGTGTCTAAGAGTGTAGTGGACTAGGCTTCATGAAGCCTATCCCCGACTGCACTCTTAGACACAGGCGTCAATTTGACTCTTTACAATGATGTTACCTGTGGTAACTCAGTGTAGGAAGCATATTGAGTTTGTTTGCATAGAGGAGTTGTATTTTGTAAAATAGTGAGGTTTCAGTAATGACATGGAATGCTTGTACATAGGACCTGTGCTGTGTTTCCTAAATGTGATGTCAAAAACGATTTTGGGGAAAATGAATGGCTTTTACATTTTTGAGTATAATGTGGCGCAGAGGTTTAAAAAGTGACGCATCTACCTACATGCGTCACTTTTTAAATATGGCGCAAAAAGGTACATGTTTTATGCCGCCGATGCGTCACAAAAAGTGACGCATCAGCAGTGGAAAACTGATGCAGGGCTTTATAAATGAGGTTCTTTTTTTTTTGCACACTACTCCAGTTTAGTCCTGTCCACTGCACTCTTGGACACAAGCCTCACCTTTTGTGCTCCCCTGGACAGTCTTCATCTCATCTGCACTCCTGCTTAGGTGTCAGAATCCTATCACATGGAGAAAGCTCCATGTGAAAGCGTTTGCCTCAGTCTTATCCCTGCTGTGAGGCAGGTGCAAGATTTTGACGTAACAGTGTCCTAAAAGTGACGCAGTGAAATCTCATAGATTTCACTGCGTCATTATTACGAGGCTTTTTGCTGAGAAATGACCCCTCTGTGTACATTACACTTGACAGAGGTATAATGTGGCGCAGAGGTTTAAAAAATGATGCATCTACCTACATGCGTCACTTTTTAAATATGGTGCAACAAGGCACATGTTTTATGCCGCCAATGCGTCACAAAAAGTGACGCATCAGTAGCGCAAAACTGACGCATGGCTTTATAAATGAGGCTCATCTTTTTCTTGCTCACTACTCCAGTTTAGTCCTGTCCACTGCACTCTTGGACACAAGCCTCACGTTTTGTGCTACCCTGGACAGTCTTCATCTCATCTGCATTCCTGCTTAGGTGTGAGAATCGTATCACATGGGGAAAGCCCCATGTGAAAGCGTTTGCCTCAGTCTTATCCCTGCTGTGAGGCAGCTGCAAGATTTTGACGTAACAGTGTCCTAAAAGTGACGCAGTAAATCTCATAGATTTCACTGTGTCATTATTACGAGGCTTTTTGCGGAGAAATGACCCCTCTGTGTACATTACACTTGACAGAGGTATAATGTGGTGCAAAAGGTTTAAAAAATGACACATCTACCTACATGCGTCACTTTTTAAATATGGCGCAACAAGGCACATGTTTTATGCCGCCAATGCGTCACAAAAAGTGACGCATCAGTAGCGCAAAACTGACGCAGGGCTTTATAAATTAGGCTTATTTTTTTCTTGCACACTACTCCAGTTTAGTCCTGTCCACTGCACTCTTGGACACAAGCCTCACGTTTTGTGCTTCCCTGGACAGGCTTCATCACATGAGTATTCCTGCTTAGGCCTTATAATTTTTTTTTTGAATAACATTTGAAAAACAATGAAAAGGTCATATGTATAAGCTTTTCATTACACTACTAAAATATTTTTGCTGCAAATTAATGAGTTTTACATTTTTGAGAAAGTTTAAATAGTAGGACCTGCACTGTGTTTCTAAAATGTTATTGAAAAATCGATTTTGGGACTAATCAATGAATTCTAAATTTTTGATAAAGTGATAAAGAATAAATAGTGTGTGCATGATTACATAAAAAAAATTGACCTTTTCACAATTATGTCACCTGTGTTACCTGAGATTAGGAAGTAGATTGTGCAGATGAGGTGAGACATGTCCAGAGGGACAGAGGAGGTGAGGTTTATGATCAAGACTGTAGTGGGAGAGAGGCCTTTCCCGGGAAGCATAGGTGGTGAAGCCTGTGTATAAGAGTGCAGTGGACTAGACTTCATGAAGTCTATCCCCTACTGGACTCAGAGACACAGGTCTCATCTTCTTTGTACCTGTGGACAGAGCTGTCTTCCACTATACTCTTCAATACAGGCCTCACCTTTTGTGCACCCCTGGAGAATCCTCACCTAATCTGTAACCCTGAATAGATCGTTTGCTTTTTGTCATTGCTTTGTTGTTTGGTAATAGTGGTCTATAATGTGCTATTTTTTTCTTTAACACAGATTGAAATCAAGATTTCAAGAGTAAGCAAACTTGCCCTCAAGGGAAAGGAGAAGAAAACAACATAACCGCCAAAAAACAAAAACAGCAACGGAATTACAGCACTCTTCCACAACAAATACTTCAAAAAACAGGAACCAAGCTCCTGGTAAGACAACTAAGTCTTTTATACGGAACATATGTACTTCAAAAAAAATTGTTGGACAGCATGTAGAAAAAGAGAATGAGAGAGTAAATTTGAAAAGGAAGGAGAGAACCTCAAAGAATCCTACAACTGGAGCAGGAGAGAATAATATGTATAGGAATAGAAGGCAGAATCAGTTTAGAGACATTCGTAAACGAATGTTTCGCAACAGGGTGGTTTTAAATTTGTTAAAAAACATTAGGAAAGGTAAACAGAGAGCTGCTTTTATAAGAAAAAGAAAAGTGTAGAGAAGATTGTTGATCAGGCTTTTGAAGTTAAGAAAAAATTATTTATTTTAATAATCAATAGAATTAGGACACTTAACAAGACAATTGGTGTTTTCAAATCAAACAGTAGATGGAAAAGAGTAATTAATCGGACTAATTTTTGTAACGTTTTTTCAGGAGAATGGATGCACAGTTCAAGTTGTGAGCCATTTTTTAATGAGGAGAGTTACTTCCAGGAGAATGATTTAGTGCATGCAGTTGACACCAGTGGTCGAGCGTATGAAGTGAAAGACGGTTGTCCAATTGAAAAAGAGAAACTTGTGCCTAGAGAACCAGAAGAGGTGTTAACTGATGAAGTTTTAGGGAGACGTACTAAGGGTCCAGTGTACACTTGGAAGTGTAGTCGTATTTGTAGTGTGCGACAGGAATCAATTGATTTGTTTTGTAATTTCTCACGTACATATAGTAACAAAAGTCTAAAGCAGAAAGTGAAGTTGTTGCAAGACTCAGATCCTTGCAGAGTGAGAGAAAACACAGGTTTGCAAGGGCATTCACTGGCTTGTCTTTCTAGAAAAGTCTGTCAGAGTGTTTTTCATCATTTTAGGATGTTAGCAGTGCATCATACCAAAATGAGGAAATTAGTGAGAATGTTGTATTATGCAAAAAGTCCAGCACTTAAGCGTAAACAATTAAACAGTGCTCTTTTGCATGGGACTGAATTAGATGTGAAGAAGATTTGTGAAGAAATTGAGATTTGTTATTTTGGTGAAAAAGAGGATAGTGTAGAAATTGACACAGCAATTCAAGGTAATGCGGAAGACAATGTACAGATTTCAAGTACAGAAAAGTTTGAGCAGGAAATTACCAGGTTTAAGGTGAAATCAAGTGAAAGGCTGAATTTTACTTGTGTGTGTTGTCGACGAAGTCATTATAAGCATCAAACTAGATTAGTTGATTTATACGTAAAAAGTGAAAAGATGAATAATTATGAGTGGAAGGATTTTGCAACTTATTTGTGGGTGGAGAATTGTTTTGATTTGAGTTCTGATCAGCGTATTTGTAAATATTGTTATGATAAATTAAATCAAAACAGAATGCCTGCTAGAGCTGTTCATAATAATCTGGAGTTGGTAGACATTCCCCGTGAATTGATGGATTTAAATACATATGAGTCTATTTTGATTCAATGTGTCCACCCTTTTCAGGCAATTGTTCGCATGGAGCCTAAGATAGGGAAATTGCCTCCTACAGAATTGCAGAGAGGATTAAAGGGAAGAGTTGTTTATTTGCCTCTTGATTTAAAAAAAAATATTGATACAATTGGTATAGAAAAAGTAGAAGAGGAACCTTTAGTTATTCTAGTTAATGGGGTTCCGACAAAGAGTAAGAAAATCTGGCAAGATTTAGTGGATGTTAGGAAAGTCAAAAAGGCAACGTTGTATTTAGTCAAAAACAATGAGTATTACAAAGATGTATGTGTTGCAGCAGAGGAAACAGCTGCAGATGAAGACAGTGATTGTTCAGGCGGACAAATTGAAAAAGTTGATGTGTCTAGAAGTGAAGAAATATATGAACATTATACTGTTCATCCTTTGCATTCCAAAGAAGTAATGGGGAATGCAATTGAATTGTTTCAAATGAAAGCAGCAAAAGGAAGTCCCATTAGTGTATGGGAAGAAAGTTTGGGAGCTCGTTGTTTTCCACAGCTATTTCCAACAGGTCGAGGTGGACGATATGACGATCGTCCACTTCAAATTCCTGCATCTGAATATCGAACTGTAAGATTATATGCTGAAGATCCAAGATTTCGTCAATGCATTCCCTATTTGTTTCATCTACTGTATGAAAGTGACTTGTCTGGGCTTTCCTATGCAGTAAACCATATACTGAAAAGTGGAGCACATCTGCAAAAGGTTTCGGCGAGGGACTTTATGGAGAAAGTGAATCTGCAAGATAATATTTTGGAATCTCATCTAATCAATCTCATGGCATGTCAGCGTGGTACAAATGAGTATTGGTACCGTCGTCATGGGGAATTGAAATGTATGCTAAGAAACTTAGGAACTCCTACATGGTTCCTCACTCTTAGCTGTGCCGAGTATGCATGGGACGACTTACTTCAATTTCTACAAGAGGCAAATGCAAATATACAAAATATAGAATTCAAAACACCTGGAGAACTGTGTTCTTTGGATCCAGTGAATGTGTGCAGATATTTCAATCATAGATTTGAAGCTATGATGTCTTTTATTACCAACAAAAAAAATCCTACCCTTGGAGAGGTTTTGGATTTCTTTTGGAGAAAGGAGTATCAAGCGAGAGGTGCTCCTCACATACATATGTTATTAAATGTGATTTGTAACCGCGCAACTTATCCCAGTGGGCTATGGATTAAAGATGCACCCAAATTTGGAACAGATTCAGATGAAACAGTGATGAGTTTCATTGAAGAGTATTCAATATGTGCTGTTCCGAAAACTACAGAGGAAAACAGTTTAAGGCAACAAGTTTTACGCTTTCAATCCCATCGTTGTGGAAAGTACTGTCGTCGAAAATTCAGAAACAAGGACAAGTTCTACACAAAATGTCGTTTCAGCTTTCCACGACCAGTGATTTCTAAAGGAAGAGTAAATAATTTGATGTCTTCTCTGCGACATACTGTGACGAGGAAATCACCAAAAAATACATACAATTTAAAAAGAAATGAAGAGTCCAAGTACATCAACGACTACAACCCAGTGATTTTGTCCATGTGGAATGCTAACATGGATATTCAGTTCGTTACTGACAACTCTATTGCTGTGGCTCGATATGTGACGTCTTACATCACAAAAAAAGAAAAGACAGAACTGAAGGAAATGTGGGAGGACATTTCACATGAAAAGAGTCTAAGCAAGAAATTATACAGTTACAGTCTGAAGATGTTGTCGCATCGAGAAATTGGAGCATATGAATGTTCTGATCGATTGTCGTCAGCAAGTCTCTATGCCAAATCTAGAACCATCATTTGGGTGAGTCTAGGTCTTGCTGCAACACGAAACCGAGTTTTGAAATCTGTACAAGAAATAGAGTATTTGGCTGAGAAAGAACCAGAAAGTACAGATATTTTGAAGACAAACATGTTGGATACATACTATCCAAATAGAAGTAGTCATCTTGAGAACAGTTGTTTGTATGAAGTTCTGCAAAACTATATTTATAAGAGAACCATCAGAGAAGATATTAACAATGGAATATATGCTATCATTGGGTGTGAAGGATGTCTAGTGAGACAGAAAAAAGGCCATTTGATTAATCATCGAAAATTGAGTTGCGAAAATCCAGAGAAAAGGGAATTTTACTATTTAGCTCTATTGCAACTCTTTAAGCCATGGCGTACAGAAGAGGAACTACTTGGAGATTTTCTGTGTTACGAAGATTCTTTTAATGCAATCAAGGATACCATAGAATGCCCTGTTTTTCTAAATTATCTGCAAATGTTGAACGAAGAAATAGAGCAAGAAGCCACAATTGCTGCAGAGATTGCTAGAGACAGTTCTCAAGACAGTCAGAGTTCTGCTTCATTGAGTCAGGATCCACTTGGAGGACCAATTATACAAAATGAAGCTGCCACTGCCATGGATGAGGTGGAAAGAGCTATGGAACAAGCTCAAGATGATGTAGTTAACTTAGAAGATTTGGTGAAACAACTAAACCTTGAGCAGAAACAGATATATGACGAAGTCACAAAACAGGTTGAACATGGATTCAGTCATGAGAAAAAAGAGTGCTTATGTACATCATTTAAGCCTGTCCAACTGTACGTGAGTGGAGAAGCGGGAACTGGAAAAAGTTTTCTGATTAAAGCAATTGCAACTTATCTGCAGAAAAGGACTGAATCACCTCTTTCTTGTGTTGTTACCGCTCCAACTGGGCTGGCTCCACACAATATTAAAGGGATTACTTTACATCGTTTACTGATGATGCCAGTGAAGCATGATAACAAATTGCAATATCACAAGCTATCTGGAGATGCGTGTTCCGAAGTTTCGAGAGTCCTGAAGAAAATGAAACTTCTTATGATTGATGAAGTAAGCATGGTGTCAAATATAATGCTTGCTTTTGTGCATTTGAGAATGCAAGACATTCTTAGAACAGACTATGATGTCTTATTTGGAGGAAAACACATTATTGTTTTTGGAGATCTACTGCAGTTGACTCCAGTGAAAGGACAACCTGTGTTCAAAATGCTCACGCATGAAGATACCAGGAAGTGCCTAGGAAGCATTGGAAACGTTAATATATTGTTAAACTTCAAATATGCAGAACTGCTTTAAAATATGCGGCAGGCAAAGGATGAAGATTATAAAAATATTTTACAAGATGTAAGAATCGGCAAAGTAAGTCAGCAAGGGAAAGAAGCTTTACATGGACGATTAATTTCAAATTTGTACCCAAATGAAAACATTCTTCCAGAGAATATTTTTAAGAAAATTAACGAGAAGAAATCTGGCATATGTTTGATGCCAACTCTGAAAGAATGTTCCATGTTCAACAACAAAATGTTAAAGTTAGAAAATGAAGAGATAGTGAAACTGGAAGCTACAGATAAAATAGAGCATATGGGAGCAACAATTATTTTGTCTGAAAATTTGAAATCAAAATTGGATTCATTAGAGAAGAGTATATCTAAAACTGCTGGTTTTGAAAAGACTCTGAATGTGTGTTTAAATTGTCGTATCATTTTGAGAAGGAATTTAAATGTTGAAAGAGGTTTGGTAAATGGAGCAATGGGTCATGTTGTTGGTTTTGTGAATTACAAAAATAGAGATGGAATTGAAATTTTAAAAATTAAATTTGATGACATTGATGAAATAGAACAAATTTGTCGTTGTTCAGCTAGATTTTTGCTCGTGAAAGACTTATATGTTCGCCGAAAACAGTTTCCTATTTGTTTGGCATATGCGGTGACAATTCATAAGTCTCAAGGTTTAAGTGTAGATAGCGCTTTGGTGAACATTGGAAGTTCTGTGTTTAAAGAGGGTATGGCATATGTGGCATTATCACGAGTCAGAACTTTATCAGGATTGTACTTGATTGAGTGTGATGAAACAAAGATTTGTGCAGATCTACATTGTGTTAAAGAATACAATAGGTTAAGAAGAGAGTATGCTCCACATTTGCCTCAATATCCTCTGATTGAAAAACGTGTGGTAGGCCGAAAAAGAGGAAATGAGAGTAATTGCAGTGAGGTAGTAGCAAAAAGACAAAAAGTAGACGAAACTGTAAGCAAAAGGAAAAAGGATTCTGTTGAAGATGTTGTTGGATTTCAGTTTGAAAACAGGTCTGGTGTCAACTGCTATGCTAATGTAGTGGTTAATGTTGTTTTTTTTCTTCAAAATATTCAAGAACAGATTGTTGAAAATCGGGATCAAAGATTCTGTTGTTTGTTGAATTCCGTGTTTGAGAAATGTACCAGTGATAGAGCAAAAATAGAAAGTGTTTCAGAAATTCGAAATCTTCTAGACATATGTACTGGTCAAAATCAATTTTCACAGAATATTCAGCAGGATTGTCAGGAATTTTTAATGTATATGTTTGATGTATTGGAAGATGAAGGTGTAGATATTAAAAATCTTTTTAGCCTTTCTTATCAATGGCAGCATGACTGCGACAACTGTACTTTATCAAGTACTACTAGAATAGACACTGAAAGATTTATATATTTGACTTTACCAGACTGCAAATCAGTGCCTTTTAATAATCTAGTTAAAGCAGCAGATCACAATATGGTATGTCCCCAATGTAAGTCTACAATGCTGTCCACATTATTTCTACAAAAATATGGTCAGTATGTCATTTTAATGTTCCAACGATGTAGACCTGATGGAACTAAATTGACAACTTCTATTAAAAATGTTGTGGCTTCACAGTTATCGATATCAGGAAGAACCTTTGCAACTGCAGCTATTATTTTTCATGAAGGTCCTTCTACAACATCAGGGTATTACACATGCTATTTAAAAAGTTGTAAAGGTTGGACCCAATGTAACGACACTCATTTGACTTTCAAACAATGTTTGCCTTTTGGCTTAAAAAATTCACACCTAGTGTTTTTACAACCAAAATTTAGGTAAAGGTAATTGGCCTATGAAGACGGGAGCAGTTAATAAAGGTTATTTTGCTGTTTAAAAATATATTCTGAGTAAAAGTGATCCAGGTAATATAAAAAATTGACTTGTCATATAGGTACTGTAAGTGGATCTCATAGTAACTGATATTAGTATTATAGAAAATGATGAACATGAGTGAGTCAGAGATGGTTTTACAAATAGTTAAATATTGTGAAAATGTTGTAGAGCCTTTCTTTCAGAACGTTGGAAAAAAGGTAATTTCAGAGTTTCTTGGAATTAATTTGAAAATATACTCATACATCTGACGCTATTTGGCCAAAAGGAAAGGTACAGGAATGAGTAAAGAGTCATGACTGAAAAAAAGGAATATATGAAAATAATGAAAATATTTAAGATGTTCTTGGAGCTTTTCTACTAGAAAGTCGATGAAATGGATTTTTTACTGAACAGCAAAGTACTTTGCAACGAGAAAAGGACCTCTATGATATACTATTTGGCCTCAAGGAAAAGTAAGTCAATCAAAGATTAGTGTACATTTGTTATTTGTCAGTATCTAAGTTTTTTTTTTAAACACAATCTTTTAGATTGTGGTTTTTTTTCCCGCTGTCATATGATGAGTAATTTGAACTCACTGTTTTAAGTGAAATTCAATATATTCTGAGCACAGCAAAAATAAACTATGTAACATGTTGTACAAGTTATTCTATACTTTGGATTGTGTAAATTAAATTGTATTCCCATTCTCTGACACTCAGTTTCCTTTTTCCATCCTCTTTCAGCTCTTTTTACTCACTTATAATGTCTTTCTCTCACTCTCTGTAACCCCTGTTCCTTTACTCCACTTCTTTGACAAGCCTTCATTCTCATTTCAACTGTCTGCATCCCCTCTCTCCCTTGCATAAGTTTTCAGCTTTCAGTCTCTCTGCTTTACTTCCCTTTTCCGTATTTTCCTCCTTTGCTCTTTTAGTAATTCCTGTTTACTCACTCAGCAGTATTATCGCACTCTATCACTATAAATCACCCACTCTCCCTCGCTTATCTTTGTTTGCTCCTTACTTTTGACCTTTTCTCTCTATTTTCCGTTCACTACTTCTATGTCCTCAGTGCCTCTCTCTCCTTGTGTTATGTTCACTTGTGTTTATCTTTTCCGTCTCAGTCATTATCTTTTTACTTACTACTGTTTCCTGATTTAGTTTTGCTAAGTCTAATTGTTTTAGATTCTTTCTTACCTTCAGTTCATTTCTCTGTTCTTCTCTTCCTCTCTGTTAGTGAATCTATATGACTTACTTTTAGTAATTTGCTCTCATTCTATTTCTGTTTTTCTCTTTTTATCCTTCTACCTTACTTTATTTCCCTTTCTGTGTCCTTCACTCTTACTTTATTTCTAGATACACTGTTATGATTTTTAACCTCTTCATTTGTATATTTTAATTTAAAATACACATTTTACTAATTATAACTTATTTTTTCTTCTCTCTTTCACAGATACAAAGTGCAGTAAAAAATAATTAAAGTTACATTTATTATATGGTAAGTATGACTAAAAAAATGTACTTTGTCATCACCCTTTGCTTTAAGCTTACTAATATTTTTTCAACCAACCTCACTCCTGTGTCTTTATTCTGCTTACCACACTTATTCTTATTCTCCATGTTTACTCCAATTTCCCTATTTCCCCTCTCATATTCAACTTCTTTCAATCCCTATTCTTTACTTCACTTACCCTCTGTTCCCTTCCTTTGCTTCTTCACTCATTTTGTTTTTCTTAATTATTTATCTTACTCCTACACACACACCTCATCCCCCTCTCAACACATACACACACCTCTAACATACACCCCACACACACACCACACACACACCTCATACACACAAAAAATCCCCCCACACACACTCTTCACATACACACACACATTCCATACACACACATACATCGCACACATATACACCCCACAACCATACACTCCTCACACATACTTCACACACCCTCACCTCTACCCACACCAAAACACCCCACACACCAACACCCACAGACACACCTTACACACCCACACCCCGACCTACAGCCACTGGCTCCCTATAAGTCACACACCCTGCATTACTTATCTTTCTTTGCTGTTTCACTCAAATCCATTCAGGTACTGTTTTCTTTACTCTCTTTGTCCTTTCTCTTTGTCACTCCCCATGTCTTATCCTAATTCAATTGTTCACCCTCTTTCACCCCTCTTTACTTACACTAACTGGTCTTTTCTTACCCTCACTCACCGTTCTTCATTTATCCCGGTTACGCCACTACCCTTCATTCTCAATTTTTTACTGTCCTTTCTTTTTCTTTCAACACCCACTTACATTCTCCCACTATCTCTACTTTAGTCTTCTTCCTCTCTCTTTTCCCTTCTTTCGCTCCTTTAGTCATTTTACTTTTCTCACTTTCACCCTATTACACCTTCTCTGTTTTTTACTATGTAATAAACAATCCCTCTGTGTTCATCCTGTAGCTCTCTTTCTCTTAACATTACTCTCTTTGTGTTCTTCCCTCATGGTAACTCCTTCATAAAAAAAAAAAAATTCTATTTTTTGGGGGGGCGCGCCCCGGTACGCGTACCCTGAGAAAAAAAAATTGGCAGTGATTCATTAAAAATATAGGTTTATTTTTATAAATGAAAGGTAGTTCTAAAAAGAACTGTTTTTTTTCTTCTTTTTGTTGTTTTATATTTTTTTAATGTTTTTTTGAACATTTTGTACTTTTTTTGGCTTTTCAAAACAGTTTTATATTTTTTTGTATTTTTTATGGGGAGAAACAAAAAACAGGGAATTGTAAATGGCTCAACAGGAGCAAAAAACAAAAAACGGAAAAAATTACTGTTTTTTGGGGCATTTGTGATTGTCACCAGCAAGGACGACGAGCTTCATGCTCTGTTCACCATAGGCGATGAGCTTGCCACATGCAATACATGTGATTCTAAAATCTGCAAATCGTGGCTGAATACAAGGCATCGTCTCCGTTGTATCTGGTCCCGATGGAGTGGGTTGCTTTCTTTTGGAGCTGGTCCTTGAATACTGGGGGAGGTGACTGGCCAGTTCCCTGATCTCTGCACGAGAATAGTTGTTAGGATGCCTCCGGGTCATATGTCGAATCATGGTATTATTACCAAATGAATATTTTTTGTCTGGATTGCCCCTTGAGAGTTGTTCGCCACAGATTAGGCAAGTTACCTTGGCCGCATTCACTTTTTTCTTGCCCTCTGGGAGTGAAAAAACTCCCATACAATGTGTTCTTTTGGCTTGTATGGGGTATTTTGTTCAGGCAGCCATCTTCTCCCCTCCTCCTCCTCCTCTTCCTCCTCCTCCTCTTCTTCACCACCAATGTATTGTTGTGGTGGTCCTCTTGGTGATGGTGGTGGTGGTGGTGGTGGTGCAGATGCTCCAGCTGTTGCTGCTACAGTAGCCATTTCAAAGTACAAAGAATTGTCTCTATAGATGAAACAGGTCTTCCTCAGTCAAAGGACAAAGTCAGAATAAGGAAGAAAGGTGGGGTTTTTCATCATTTGGGAAAAAAACTGTCCTGAACCAATCAGAAGTGTTATTTTCAGGTCACAAGACCGAGGCTTTACTCATTTGGGAAAAAAACTGTCCTGAACCAATCAGAAGTGTTATTTTCAGGTCACAAGACCTAGGCTTTACTCATTTGGGAAAAACAACTGTCCTGAACCAATCAGAAGTGTTATTTTCAGATCACAAGACCCAGGCTTTACTCATTTGGAAACCAAAACTGTTCTGCACCAATAGAAAGTGTTATTTTCTGGTCACATGACCCGACGCGCTTAAGCTACGCGCCCCGGGGCGTGCCCGTAGTCGTGCTCCAGGGCGCGCCCCGGGGCGCGTGGCGTAAGCGCGTCGAGACGTTCCGCGATCGTATGCGCATGCGTGCTTCCAGGTGCGCTTACGCTGTGCGTCATATGACGCATCACGCGTCTACGCGATACGTCACGATGTTGTTTTCGTTCGCGAGAATAGCGCTAACGGGACGCTCCCCGGTACGCGCCCCAGGGCGCGCCGTGATCGTATGTGCACGCGTGCTTCCGGGTGCGCTTACACTGTGCGTCATATGACGCATCACGCGTCTACGCGATACGTCACGATGTTGTTTTCGTTCGCGAGAATAGCGCTTACAGGACGCTCCCCGGTACGCGCCCCAGGGCGCGCCCCACGTTAAAAATAAAAAAATAAAAAAACATTTGACATAATTATACAATATAAAATTCGTTTTAAAATTTATTATTTTTTATACCTATAAAAATTTGCTATTAAAAAACCATTGAAATTCACTGAAAAAACCATAGGTTTCACACCAGTTATAGTTAGGAATTAGCATTTAAAAAACCTATTAAATTCACTGAAAAAACCATAGGTTTTACACCAGTTATAGTTAGCTGGAAGTTTTACTCGCATAAAACCATTGAAATTCCCACGTTATAGTTAGTTGGACTCACTATAACTTGCGCGTGCAATGCACTGCTGATGACGTCACATATTACATCACTCATGACATGGTCAGTGACATCACTCATGACATCACTGATGACATCTCAAATGACATCACTGATGACAACATCCTTATGACAAAGTGGCAGACCTCCTATCAGCATAAAATAACCTTTGACACACACATTCAAAAATAGAAACCAACATTTTCTTAAAAAAGGAGAAACCAATACCAATTACAACAACTTATTAGGTAATTCCAACATCTACATACACATCCACTCATTCACCAACAGTTCTATATAGTCACTCATGCATGTACTTACTCATCATATGTACTCATACACCTATACATCCTGTTACACACTAATACTCATCCATATAGTTACTCACACACAAATTCACACATGCAAATAAACTATCAAAAAAACATTTACTTGATTATACTGCTATATACACACCACTAAACGGAAACATATTTACTCTCTTAAACAATCAATTATAAAAACACATACTCACTAACCCACCCATACACACAATCATCCACCCATACAGTCTTGCACACAAGCTGTCTTCAAAATACATACAAATAGTGAGTCACTCATTCATGCATCTGTGCTACAAGTAATATCCCCCACCGAACCATACAGACACTGATACTGATACTCAAAAAAACAACTAATAACCCATATACACACTCATGTAGCTACTCACCAACCCATGCAGCCACTTATACACAAAGTGAGACACAGATACAGATATTTAAATATT
Source organism: Lissotriton helveticus (assembly GCF_964261635.1). Taxonomy (NCBI): domain Eukaryota; kingdom Metazoa; phylum Chordata; class Amphibia; order Caudata; family Salamandridae; genus Lissotriton; species Lissotriton helveticus. Next base: position 1,353,117,144 of record NC_136067.1, read on the forward strand.
TAAACATTACTCGCTAATATATGTATTCACTAAGATACATTTAGTAAGTCAGTTAACCAATCAATTTTACACAAAAAACATCCATTTAGACATTTATTTACCCATTTATTCTTCCATCAACCTTTAGATATACATATATAAAAAAGATTTATTTTTCAGAAAGATACACATTCACTGGATGATGTCATCAGTGATGTCATTTGAGATGTCATCAGTGATGTCATGAGTGATGTCACTGACCATGTCAGGAGTGATGTAATATGTGACGTCATCAGCAGTGCATTGCACGCGCAAGTTATAGTGAGTCCAACTAACTATAACGTGGGAATTTCAATGGTTTTATGCGAGTAAAACTTCCAGCTAACTATAACTGGTGTAAAACCTATGGTTTTTTCAGTGAATATATATATATATATATATATATATATATATATATATATATATATATATACGCCAGAACAAGTCCTGAAGTCTTTGGAATCCTCAGATGCCTGAGACAGGTACAGACCAAAAAACGAGCTCCAAACGTTAAATCAGGGCATGAATCTTTAGTTCACGATGGAGTTTGTCAGCATGACGCGTTTCGGCTGATCATATATGTATATTCACTGAAAAAAACACAGGTTTTAGGGGTGTTATAGTTACTTGGACATTTCAGTCGTACAAAACCATTGAAATTCCCCCGTTATAGATAGTTGTACTAACTATAACTCGCACGCCCGCAATCCACTGCTGATGATGTCACATATTACATCATTCATGACATGGTCAGTGACATCACTGATAACATCACTGATGACATCTCAAATGACATCACTGATGACATCATCCAGTGAAAGTGGTTTGGTACGTTATTTAAATATGTATTATATATATATATCAATCTGCCTTGAAGACTGAGTGGATGTATAAGTGTGTGAATGGACGATTTAGAACCAATGTGATTGACTGTCTAAGTGAGGAATTTTAAGTGTCTCACTAAGTTTATGGGATAGTGATTAAACTGTATGAATACCTGTATCACTCTTTCTCTTGTTGTGTAAACTACTACATAAGTTGGTTACTACCTATGTGAAAGTCTACATTAGTTAGTAATTAGTTAAGTGAGTATTTGTAAGGGATATTGAATGAATGTGTGCGTGGTTGGGTGGGACGTGTGTGACTGTGGAAACATGTGTAAATAGTTCATTTAGTAGGTATATGAGGTTAAGACTGTATGTGGAAACAGTTGTTTGGGTGAGTGAATCTCTTTATGGGTGTGGTGATGAGTAAATATATTTCTCAATGATATATGTCCAACAAACTAAAAATATAAAAGGCAGTGTATGTGACAGTTATTGTATATAAATAAGTATACATAAGACTCAGTGATTGTATGATTGATGTATGGATAACTGTATACTTGTAATTCTGATTTTATAACACACTAACAGCCAGATTCATCAAGGGAAATTGTGCTCGCAAAGGGCCAGAATCTGAGAATCTGGCCCTTTACGAGCGCAATTTTTGCATTTGGGATTCATCATCCCAAATGCAAAATTCGCTGTTACAGATTTTGTATTTTAGCGAGGAATAGCACTTAAGGAATCTCTATTTGAGATTCCTTAAATGCAATTCATGAAACTTTTAAAATTTGCGAATTCGCAATTTCCGGCCGCTATTTACCGCGAAGTCTGACTTCGTGGTAAATAGCGGAAACTTAGAAAAATGCACTTTAGTGCATTTTTCTAAGTGGTATGTTACACACACACATGTCCTTTGGACATGTGTGTGCGCAACATCAGGCTACATTTCCATTTCAGGGGTGCTACAGGGTGTCCTTTGGACAACCCTGGCAACCTTGAAATCGCAATCTTATTTGCGATTAGCAAATTGCTAATCGCAAAAAAGGAATGACTCCCCATTCATTCCTATGGGCCTTTAGGCCCATAGGAATGAATGGGGAGTCATTCCTTATTTGCGATTAGCAATTTGCTAATCGCAAATAAGGAGGCTGTAGGAATCGCAATTTATTTTGCAATTTCTACATGAATCCCGATTTGAGAGTCCTTAATAGTGATTCCTTAATAATCGCTATTAAGGACTCGCAAATTGGGACCATGATGAATCTGGCTGTAAGTATGAGTAACTATCTATATGAATAAATAAAGTGATGTTTGTGTAAGTGAGTAGCTTAGTAAATATAAGTATGATCAATTGTTTGCATAAGTTAGTAGGATGTCTGCATAAAGGAATAGGATATGTGCTGATGTGTAATGTTGATGTAGGTATATAAGTATATTTAATAGTGTTCTATTGATCTTTGTTAGCATGTATGAGTGAATATATAGGTAAGTGTTTAGATGTGTAGGGATCACTGAGTGGGTTTTTATAAACTTGTACTGGTGTGCCAATGGTTTCAGATATGGTACTTTATATTTTATAATGAGTGTTGAAAGGTTATGCTACTGTATGATGAAGTGTATCAGTTTGTCACATGGATGATGTCATCAGTGATGTCATTTGAGATGTCATCAGTGATGTCACTGACCATGTCATGAATGATGTAATATATGACATCATCAGCAGTGGATTGTGGACGCGCGAGTTATATAGCTAGTACAACTAACTATAACGGGGGAATTTCAATGGTTTTGTACGACTGAAATGTCCAACTAACTATTTCACCCTTAAAACCTGTGGGTTTTTTCAGTGAATTTCTGAGGTTTTTTAAATGCTAATTCCTAACTATAACTTGTCTGAAACCTATGGTTTTTTCAGTTAATTTCTGAGGTTTTTTAAATGCTAATTCTTAACTATAAATTGTCTGAAACCTATGTTTTTTCAGTGAATTTCAAAAGTTTTTTAAATGCTAATTCCTAACTGTAACATGTCTGAAACCTATGGTTTTGTCAGTGAATTTCAAAGGTTTTGTAAATGACAAAATTTAAATGTATTAATTGTTATTTTTATATTTATTTTATACTGATTTTCTACATTTTTTTTAACAATTTATTTTTAGATATTTTATTTTTTGAATTACATTATAATTACATTATACATTACATTACAAAATATATTTTCTCAGAATGAATTACTTTAGTTTAAATAGTTTGCAAATAAGCAATAGTCTTCTAAGTACAGTAGTTACAGTTGTTGCAATGGGCAACACAATTTCAAATACAATGCAGCATTGAGCTCAATGTGAATTCCTAGTCAAATGCAATTATTTACTTTATGAATTACTTTTCTAACCACAGGACTGGAACCTAGATTCAGTCCTTGGTCATCTCCTGTAAACAGTTGAGTAAAAGCATTTTGGTTACAGTAGTGATTTTTAAGGAATATTATTGTATTTTAAAAGTTGACACTTAGAAACTTTTTCACATAGATTCACCAATGTTATCCTATGGGAGGAAATTCACTTAGTAGGTAAATAGTGTTAACGTTACTTTTTCTTACTCAGTGGTGGTTACTGGATCCAGCACGGGTGCATCTCCTGTAAACAGTTGATAGAATGCGTTTAAGTCAAACTGGCGATTTTTTAGGAATATTTTTTGTTTGTGAAAATAGACACTTAGAAACCTTTCTTGTGAAAACCAGACAATGGATTCCTGTGGAAGGAAATACAAGTTACTGGTAAGTATGGTTAGAATTGCTTTTCAGGGTCAGTGCTGGGCTCAAAGATGCAGCACTGAGGTCTCTCCTGATAACAGGTGAGTAAATCAGGATTTGTTGTTCGGCTGATTTTAGGTGAACATTTTAAAGTTTCACAACTCCACACTTAGAAGAATTTCCAAGTGAAACCACTCAATGTTACCCTATGGAAGAAAATTCAGTTAGCAGGTAAGTAGTGTTATCGTTACTTTTTCTTACTCAGTGGTGTATCCTGGATTCAGCACTGGTGCATCTCCTGTAAACAGTTGAAAGAATGTGTTTAAGTCAAACAGGCGATTTTTTAGGAATATTTGTAGTTTGTGAAAATAAACACATAAACTTTTCTGGTGAAAACCAGACAATGGATTCCAATGGAAGGAAATACAAGTTACTGATAAGTATGGTTAGAATTACTTTTCAGGGTCAGTGCTGGGCTAAAAGAAGCAGCACTGAGGTCACTCCTGATAACAGGTGAGTAAATCGGAATTCGTAGTTCGACTGATTTTAGAGGAATATTTGTACGTTTCAAAATCAACACTTAGAAACGTTTCTGCTGAAAACCACACAATGGATTCCTATGGAAGGAAATACAAGTTACTGTAAATACGCTTAGAATTACTTTACAGGGTCAGGGCAGGGCTAAAAGATGCCACACTGGGTTCTCTCCTGATAACGTTGAGTAAATTGGAATTCGTAGTTTGGCTGATTTTAGAGGAATATTTGTACAATGGTGAAGGAAAGGGGCGGGGACTGAAGTGGCATGTGTGCAAACACGCCCTGTGGCACGTTTTAAGTTGCGGGATTAAGTGCCCTTGAATCCTGAGGTGCCCTGGGGGCCAACTAGCCCACCAGGTACCTCCAGTATGTGCCAGGAGTCTGCGTTGCAGAGACGTGTTCAGAGGCCACGCTCCGTTTTACAACATTCTGCAACACAGCTCCGTGACACTTACTGGAGGTAGCTGGTGGGCTAGTTGGCCCCCCAGGGACCCTCAGTATTGACAAGGAATTAATTCCCCAACTCAAACCACGTCACAGGGCGAGTTTGCACACATGTGAACTCAGGCCCCTCCATTCACCACTGTGCAAACTCGCCCCGTGGCACATTTTAAGTTGGGGGATTAACTCCCGTTGAATACTGAGGGTCCCTGGGGTGCAACTAGTCCACCAGCTACCTCCAGTAAGCTCCACAGAGCTGCGTTGCAGAGAGGTGTAAAAAGGGGCGTGGCCTCAGAACACCACTCTGCAACGCAGCTCCCTGGCGCATACTGGAGGTACTTGGTGGGCTAGTTGGCTCCCAGGGACCCCCAGTATTCAAGGGGAATTGGCTCCCTGGCACGTTTGCAGAGTGGTGCAAGAAAGGGGCGTGGCCTCCGGCCCGATCCCGTTTAAAAAATATATATATATTTTGTGAAGGGGGGCTGCGTAGCCCCCCTTCCTTTTTCTTTTTTGGGGCCCTGGGGACCCCATCCCCCAGGGCCTCATCGCCAAATTACAATTAAAAAAATATATTTACGGGAAGGGGGGGGCATGGCCAAATTTTTCAGATATTATTATGGAGGGGGCTGCATAGCCCCCCCTCATCAGGCCACTTAAGGCCCTGGGGACCCTATTCACTTGGGCCGGCCATTCTTTTTTTTATGGGGGACGGGGGCTGCGTGGCCCACTCCCAGGCCTCTTGTAGCCCCAGGAACCCCATCCCCCGGGGCTGGCCCACTCTGTTGGGGACCTTGAAGGGTCCCCAATCGCCCCAAGGTCCCGCCGGCTCCCCACCTCCTGCAGGAGCCGGCATTGCTTTTCCATATATGGAGCAGCTAACATGCTGCTCCCCATATGGAAAAGCAATCTGCTTTGCTTCACTGAATCGAGAGCAGATTCCCCTGCGCTCGCTTCAATGAAGCAAAGCAGTTTGCAATGGCAGGGTGGGAGCAGCGAGTTTCCTGCCCTGCCAGCGCAATCAGCAGTGTCCCGGGGGTGGGCACCCCGGTACACTGCAGGAGCCGGCCCTGGGGGGTGGCAGTCCCCAGGGCCATTGAGGGGGCCCCTCCCACATTCTTTAGAAGCCCCAGGGGATGGTGGTCCCCGGGGATGGGGGGGCCTCAGAGCCCCCCCACCCAATTTTCTTAAGCCCCGGGGGTGGCGGTCCCCGGGGCTGGGGGGGGCTTGAGAGCCCCCACCCATTTGTTTCAAGCCCCGCGGGTGGCGGTCCCCGGGGCTGCAGGGGGGCCCCGTGAGCCCCCCGCATACATTAAATTCTTGCCCCGGGGTGGTGGTCCCCGGGGCTGGGGGATCCTCAGAGCCCCCCACCCAATTCAAAATAGCCCTGGGGTGGCGGTTCCCGGGGCTGCGGGGGAGCCCGTGAGCCCACCGCATACATTATAATTGAGTGCCGGGGGTGGCGGTCCCCCAGGCTGGGGGGGCCTGAGAGCCCCCCACCCATTTTGAAGAAGCCCCAGTGGGTGGCAGTCCCTGGGGCTGTGGGGGTGCCCTGTGAGCCCCCGCATATATTAAATTAGAGCCCCGGGGGTGGCGGTCCCCAGGGCAGTGTGGGGGGGATTGGGACCCCCCCACACTATTTTTTAAACAATGTCCCCGGGATTTGGCCCCCGGGGGGCAAATTAACATATTTCCCGTGGGAGACAGCATTTCTTTTTTTTTTTGTATCACGGGATGCGCGTAGGATCCGCGCATCCCACGGTTTTTATTAAAAAAAAATCGGGGGGGCCCTGGGGGTCCTTGTGGGACCCCCTGAGCAGGCCTAGGGGGTCAGGGCATGTCTACCCTGCCCCCTTGGAGCGGTTTGCACACATATTTCACTGACTTCCTCAGCCTCGCTTCTACCAAGGCAAAAAATGGCTGCCAACAGTTCCTGGTTTCGAATGTTTGCAACCACTTGACAGCCAATTAGAATTGAGCGCGACGGTGCGCTTATCCTACGAGGCCAATCCTCGCACAATCTGCGGATCCTCCACGCCATTAGACATATAAATGACTTTAACCACAATTTTCTCAAAAACTACTGAACAGATTGACACCAGATAGGCCAAAGGTACAAGTCCGAACTGAGGAATACCTCTCTGCCAAATTTGGTGTAATTCCGTTCAGCCGTTCAGGCTGCAGCCGTGGCTAAAGATCCTATGAGAAATTGCATGGGGAAAACACATTTTGGGACCCCCCTTTTTTCTCAGCCTCCGCTTGACCAATCACCCCCAAATTTTCAGGGAAGGAGCGGAACTGAGCTGGCCAAATGTCAAGAAGATTCATCAATCGACGCCAAAGTTATTGGCAATAGAATGTTGCTGTTTTCCTATGGATAATAGGTCCTAACTATAACTATCTACTGGTGACCGCCAGTATATATATATATATTCACTGAAAAAACCATAGGTTATAGACCATATATAGTTAGGAATTAGCATTTAAAAAACCTTATTTTACTCACACAAAACCATTGAAATTCCATATATAGTTAGTTGTACTAACTATATATCGCGCACCCGCAATCCACTGCTGATGATGTCACATATTACATCATTCATGACATGGTCAGTGACATCACTGATGACATCACTGATGACATCTCAAATGACATCACTGATGACATCACTGATGACATCTCGAATGACATCACTGATGACATCACTGATGACATCTCAAATGACATCACTGATGACATCACTGATGACATCTCAAATGACATCGCTGATGACATCATTGATGACATCTCATTTGACATTACTGATGACATCACTGATGACATCATTCATGTGATAATACGATGAAGCTCTTCAGACTCTAATATAACCTTAGATACAGTAAGTGTAAACAGACACTCACAGACTGTCACTCATCCATAGAGTTACACACACACCTAGTCAGTCATGGAAAGAATCAATCACACATCCATTTTCTCAACTATACAGTTATACACACCTTACTTATTCAAAGATATACTAACACATATTTACTCTCTTATACAATCCCTGATACAAGTTCACAATGATCCATACAGCCACTCACACATTCACTGGCTCTTATGCACAGTTATTTATATATGTCAACTCTCACATGTACTGTGTTTTACATATGTACTTACTTTTACATGCAGCACTGAGATATCCATTCACTCACCCATACACTCATGCACACAGTCAACCGCCCATACAGCTGTTTCCACATGCACTTTTGAACCCATACATCTAGTGAATCAACTGCTCACACATCTATGCACAGAGTCATACACCTCCCAGCCACCCATACACACTCTCAGTCTCCCATACAAATACGTAGGCAACCAATCAATAACGCATATAGTTAATCATATAGCTAATGATCAACACATGCAGCAGTTTATAGAACAACAAAGATAATGATGCACAAATTGAGACAGTTTAGTCACTAACCCATGCACTCAGTGAGACACATTTAACCACTCACTCATACAGTCAGTCATGCACCTAATAAATCCTTCATCCAGACATTTATAAATCCACTAATTCTTAAATATGTAAGACATATTTTAACTTTACAGAATTATACAGTCACTGGATGACGTCATCAGTGATGTCATCAGTGATGTCATTTGAGATGTCATCAGTGATGTCATCAGTGATGTCACTGACCATGTCATGAATGATGTAATATGTGACATCATCAGCAGTGGATTGCGGGTGCGCGATATATAGTTAGTACAACTAACTATATATGGAATTTCAATGGTTTTGTGTGAGTAAAATAAGGTTTTTTAAATGCTAATTCCTAACTATATATGGTCTATAACCTATGGTTTTTTCAGTGAATTTTCAAGGTTTTGTAAATGCTAATTTCTAACTATATATGGTCTATAACCTATGCTTTTTTCAGTGAATTTCATTGGTTTTTTAAAAGCTAATATCTACAGAAGTAAAATGTATTCTTCTTTAAATCCAAAAATATATTTTATATGTTTATTAATAATTTTTTTTTTAATATTTTTTTTGTTTCGCTCCCGGTCCGCTAACCGGGAAGCTTCCAGTTAGCTCAATTCGATTCCGCGATCCCGTCCGCGAACCGGTAACAAATCAACATAGTGACGGTATTGCGTTGCCGCGTAATGCGTCTTATGACGTACTGCGTTAGCGCACCCGGAAGTGCCCCGGGGCGCGGACCGAGGCGCGAAACGCAACTCCCCGGAAGCGATCCGCGGCGCGAAAGCGCGACGTATCGCGTTGCCGCGAAATGCGTCTTGTGACGTACTGCGTTAGCGCACCCGGAAGTGTCCCGGGGCGCGGACCGAGGCGCGAAGCGCAGCGAACCGGAAGCTAACCGGGGAGCGTTCCGCAGCGCGTAACATGAAAGTTAGAGGTCATGTGACTTGTTAATAAAGCTTTTCATTGGTTCATTTCACTTTTAGTTTCATAATTATGGAAGGCTAGGTCAGGTGACCTAAAAATAACACTTTTCATTGGTTGAGAAGTATTGTTTTTTCCAAATGATGAAAACCACTCCTTCTTTCCTCACTCTGACTTTCATTATTGTGAGAGGAAGACCTATTTTGCTTCTTGGAAGACCTATTTTGATTCTATGAAAATGGCTTCACTGATTGCTTCAGCTGGTGCACCCCCACCACCACCTCCACCTCCTCATGGGAAGAGAGGACCACCTCCCCAGGTGGTTATCAACACTGAGGAGGAAGATGAAGAGATGGATGAGGAGGGAGAACAACCACAATTTCTTGAAGAGTTGCCCCGGGTTTCAAGAAAGAAACCCAGTTTCATCTGGCAGTTTTTTTCCATCCCTCGTGGCCAAAAAAAGGTCAATGCCAGATATGCAACATGCCTCATATGCAAGGAACAATTGTCCAGAGGGACGGACAAAAAATACAGCTACGGTAATCATACCATGCATAGGCATATGATGAGGAAACATCCCTTAAATTACAGCCGGGCGGAATTAAGGGATATGATGGACAATCCTCGACCAACTCCTGTGACGAGACCAGCAACATCGGTTTCTTTATCACCAGAGGAGGCACGGGAAACTGTGCCAAATATCCAGCCCAATTTTGGGAACATGATACACTTATGTATGCGCTGTCGTGGATTATTAGCTTGTGGCAACATGAGCATCAATGCACTGAACCTGGCGTATGAACACCATGATTGCCCTAACCGCCCCCAGTAATTTTTTTTTGCTCCTGTTGAGCCCTTTTCAACGCCTGTTTTTTGTTGTTCCCCCCCCCAAAAAAAACCAAAAAAAATATAAAATCGTTCAAAAAATACAAAAAAAACAAAAAATGTTCAAAAAATACAAAAAAAATATAAAACAACAAAAATATAAAAAAAAAAGTTCTTTTCAGAACTACCTTCCCTTTCCCAAAAAATTGCTAGAATGTTTAGCACTCTGGCAAGCTCTATTTCTTTTGGTTCGCTTCCGGTTTAGCTTCCCGGTACGCGTACCGGGAGCTAACCAAAAAAATTAAAAAAAAAAAAAAAAAGAGTAAGTATAAGGAAAGTAAACAGAGAGTGATGTTTCAAGAAAGACAGCTATAGGGAGTAAAGAAGAGATACTATTTAATAGATCTATTTACCAAAGAACAGACAGAAGAAGGAATAATTGTGAAAAACAAAATAGATAACGAAGTGAAAGAAAAACAAGCATTGGCATAGCCAATAGGTATCGACTTTGGGACCTTCTAAGTCTTTAGTTATGCAGCATAATATCCTTGGTGCAGCAACATCAACTGTTGCATGGCTAAACACGTATAAGGTCCCAAAGGCGAGACCTATTGTCTATGCCAATGCTTGTTTCTTAAGTAGAATTGCAATACGTATGGCTCTTCCATGTAAAAAAATCTTATCTTGTGCTCTAAAGATTGCTAAAGTCTCGACAGAGAACAGGCTAGATTGTAAGTAGGGTAAATTGCGCTTGGTGATCTGTTTGAGGGAGCGTCTGCTTTGCCTGGTGTCTTTGGAGAGCAATTTTGATTGTTATACTGGACAATATAGCCCTAATGTAAATAACATAGGGGCATATTATCAACATAGGCAATAAAAGTTTTGCAGCTTTTATCGGCAGAAATGTGTCGCTAAAGCTGCTTTTGCGGCAGAAAACTGCCGCTAAAGCCGCTTTTGCACCAGTTTTCTGCTAATAAAAAGAGCAATAATTTTATTGGCTGCATTCATAATATGCCCCTTAGTGTGCTTCAACTACACAGAGAAAGCATTATGAACAAATAGTGATACAGTGATCAGTCAAAGACACTAAGAGTAATAGAGACGGAGTGAGTGAACAAGAGTGAGGAACTATGAGAAGAGAGGGACTGAGAAAAAGAGTGGAAGGAGTTGAGTAAGTAGGTAATAGAGAAAGGAATGAGGGAAATAGCAAAGGCAGGAAACTGAGGATTAAAGAAATGAAGCAGTGGAACTAATAGTAGTTCAATGTGATAGAAATGTAACGAAAAGAGTACAAAATACTTACCTTATAATTGTCGTTAAATTCCTCACTTTTTATTTTTATACTTTCAATCTGTGAAAGAGAGAACAAACATTTGAAAAATATAAAAACATGTATTAAAAAATTACAAAAGACAAGGGCAAAGATTGAAGGACAAACAGTTTTTCAATAACTTTGACACTTATAGAAGCTACACAGTCCTAAAGATATACATTTTAAACTAACACTATCTTGATGCAGATGAAGTGAGGCCTATCTTAAAACATGGTGCATCTTTTGCATTGCTGTTGTCTCAGAAAAGTGTCGCAAGACACTAAAATTTAAAATAATTGCTTCAGGATGCCAATAAGATGTCTACTATCCAGAGTTTTGTTTCAGGTGAGGCCTACTCAGGGTTGCAGATGAAATTTCGAGTTGTTGAAGAGAATAGAGGACATAATACATGTGAAGGTCTACCAATGAAGTGAGTCATGTCCACTGCAATCTTCAACAAAGTCCAAACCTCCTATGTTTCCCTGGACAGACCTAAACTTGATCTGCACAATGTGATTCGTAATGATAGGAAACACACATGATGTAATTGAAATACATGCAATTTATTTTGCTCATTTCACAATCACATCACTTGTGTTTCCTTTGCTTATTTATCTCATTGTGCAGATGTAGTCTAGCATATCAAAGAATACGCAGAAGTGCAGCACTGCATGCAACAACTTTGACACTTACAGAAGCCTCACCTTCTCCATGCCTCCTACACAGTTCTACATATACATCATAAATGCAAACAGTACAGAATTAATTATACATGTTAAATGGTTTATTTTTGCTGTTCTCAGAATGTATCAAAATTCACTAAAAACAGTGACTTGAAGGTATTCATCATGTAACAGCGGGGAAAAAAAAACACAATCAAAATGATTGTGTTTAAAAAACCCATACAACATCAGAAATTAAAAATCAGAACTCCTTAAAGTTAACTTACTTTCCATGACGTCCAAGGATGTCCTATGAATAGCTTACACTCTTTTGTGCTGTTATTACTTTCAGCCCGCCACTTTCTGAAAGAAAATCTCCATCGTTTTTAAAAACATGTTACATACAATAAATGACTTCTTGCTCTCTACCACAAGATTCCACAAGGCCAAATCTTGTCAGAGCCATGTATAATTCTTGGATTTCTTGTTAGCCAATCCCATCATTTGGCATTCCCGCAACTTTCAGAATTAAAATGTTGAAGATCATTTTCACAATCCTGGAATAGTAATATCTTCCCCTTCTTGCTCAGTCATGTTCTACATTTCCTATGACACTGATACTGCTTAATATGAAGCAGACTTACACTACCTCTATGACTACAACAATTATTTAATTCTCTACATCACTTTTAATCACAAAGCAATGTAAAACAGTAGACAGCATTGCAGACTTACATTCCCTCTACTCCATGTTTTGATTGGCTGCTTCAATTAGCTTATAAAAAGAAACAGTTTTTCTGAACTCATTCAAAGTGCACATATATCTCCATGATGTCCAGTCCTATGATTAGAAGTTATGTCTCTGAACTACACTTATCCTCAAGGCCAAATTGTGTAGGAGCCATTAGAACTTCTTGAAATTCCACAGAGCACATCCCGAGATTATTTCCCTAAAATTTTGGTTTTAAAAACACCAGGTAAGAGTTTTTAAGGTCATACGGCAATTTTTTTTTGAAAATTAAAACAGAATCATTGCAGAATGACCAGCCATTTCTAGACTTTAAATAAGCTGTGTAATGTCCTGATGATATTGAAGGGCCGTCATGATATATAATTGCTGTAGTTACAAAAGTCCTTCCTGATATTGACAACTGCGAAGCTACAAAATCTTTTATTAAAGTTGTCAATTTTGTTCCATCAGGCCTACATCGTTGGAACATTAAAATGACGTACTGGCCATATGTTCGTATAAATAATGTGGACATCATTTCAGATTTACATTGGCTACACTCCATGTTGTGATTAGCAGCTTTTACTAGCTTATTAAAGGAGACTGATTTACTGTCTGGCAAAGTTAAATATATAAATCTTTCTGAGTCTACACTAGTAGTACTTGATATCATACAGTTCTCGCAGTCATGCTGCCATTGATAAGAAAGCCCAAACAGCTGATCTACATCTACACCTTCAGCATGTAATACATCAAGTATATACATTAAAAACTCCTGACAATCTTGCTGAATATTTTGAGAGAATTGTGTTTGGCCTGAACATCTGTCTAACAGATTTCGAATTTCAGACACACTTTCTATGTTTCTTCTATCAGTGGTACATTTCTCTAACACAGAATTTAACAAACCGCAAAATCTTTGATCAGAATTGACCACAATCTCTTCTTTTACATTTTTTAGAGAAAACAAAACATTAATTACTACATTAGCATAGCAGTTGACACCAGAACTGTTTTCAAACTGAAAACCAGCAACATCTTCAACAGAATCCTTTTTGTTTCTGCTTGTAATTTTAGGTTCATTCACTTTTTGTCTTTTTGCTATAACCTCCCCAGTATTGTTCTCATTTCTTCGTTTCCGGCCTACCAGACGTTTCTCAAACAAAGGAAACTGAGGCAAATGTGGCACATACTCTCTTCTTAACCTATTGTATTCCTTAACACAATCTAGATCTGCACAAATGTTTGTGACATCACACTCAATCAAGTACAATCCCGATAAAGTTCTAACTCGTGACAATGCCACATATGCCATACCCTCCTTGAACACAGAACTGCCAATATTCACCAATGCACTGTCTACACTTAAACCTTGCGATTTATGGATTGTCACCGCATATGCCAAGCAAACAGGAAACTGCTTACGGCGAACATATAAGTCTTTTACAAGCAAAAATCTAGCAGAACAACGAGCAATTAGCTGTACTTCCTCAATGCCATCAAATTTAATTTTTAAAAATTCAATTCCATCTCTATTTCTGTATTTCACAAAATCAACAACATTACCCATTGATCCATTTACCAGACCTCTTTCAACATGTAAATTCCTTCTTAAAATTATACGGCAGTTCAAGCACACATTCAGAGTCTTTTCAAAACCTGCAGTTTTAGATATACTCTTCTCTAATGAATCCAATTTTGTTTTCAGATTCTCAGACAAAATAATTGTTGATCCCATATGCTCTACTCTATCAATAGCTTCCAGTTTCACAATCTCTTGCTTTTCTAAATGCAACATTTTGTTGTTAAATTTGGCACATTCTGCAAGAGTTGGCATCAAACATATTCCAGATTTCTTTTCAGTAATTTTCTGAAAAATATTCTCAGGCACAACATCTTGTTCTGGATATAAATTTGACAGTAATCGTGCATGTAAAGCTTCTTTCCCATGCTCGGTCACTTTTCCAATTCTAACATCTTGTAGAATAGTCTTGTAAACTTCATCCTTCGCCTGACGCATATTTTCATGCAGTTCAGCATAATTGAAGTTTAACCATATATTGACGTTGCCAATGCTGCCTAGGCACTTCCTGGTATCTTCATGCGTGAGCATTTTGAACACAGGTTGCCCTTTCACTGGTGTCAGCTGCAAAAGATCTCCGAAAACAATGATGTGTTTGCCACCAAATAACACATCATACTCTGTTTTGAGAACTTCTTGCATCCTCAAATGCACAAAGGCAAGCATGACATTGGAAACCATGCTTACTTCGTCAATGATAAGAAGTTTCATTTTCCTCAAGATTCTTGAAACTTCAAAACAAGCATCTCCAGATAGCTTGTGATATTCTAATTTGTTGTCATGCTCCACTGGCAGCATCAGTAAACGATGTAAAGTAATCCCTTTAATATTATGTGCTGCCAGTCCAGTTGGAGCAGTGACAACACAAGACAGCGATGACTCTGTCTTTTCCTGCAAATAGCATGAAATTGCTTTAATGAGGAAACTTTTTCCAGTTCCCGCTTCTCCACTCACGTACAGTCGGACAGGCTTCAACGACGTACATGAGCACTCTTTCTTATCATGACTTAATCCATGATCAATTTGCATGGTAACTTCGTCATATATTTTCCTCTGCTCAACGTTGAGTTGCCTTTCCAACTCTTCTAAGTTAACCGCATCCTCTTGAGCATGTGCCATGGCTCTTTCCACTTCATTCATAGCAGTGGCAGCTTCATTTTCGATAAGAGGTCCTCCTAGTGGATCCTGACTCAATGAAGCAGAACTCTGACTGTCCTGAGAACTGTCTCTGGCAATCTCGGCTGCAATTGTTGCTTCCTGCTCAATTTCCGCATTCAACATTTCTACATATTTGGGAAAAGCAGGACATTCTATGGTCTCCTTGGCGGCATTGAAAGAGTCTTCGTAACAGAGGAAATCTCCAAGCAGTTCCTCTTCTGCACGCCAAGGCTTGAAAAGTTGCAAAAGTGCTAAATAGAAAAACTCCTTTTTTTCAGGAGATTCGCCACTCAATTTTCGATGGTTTATCAAGTGGCATTTTCTTTGCTTGACCAGACATCCCTCACTTCCTATTACAGCATACACTCCTTTCTCAGTATCTTCTTTGATGTTCCTCTTGAATATGTAATTTTGCAGAACCTCATACAGACAAACATTCTCGAGGTGACTGCTTCGATTTGGATAATATGTATCCAACATGTTTGTCTTCAAAATGTCGGTACTGTTTGGCTCCTTTTCCGCCAAATACTCAATTTCCCGCACAGGTTTCAGAACTCTATTACGCGTTGCAGCAAGACCAAGACTCGCCCAAACGATACTCCTGGACTTGGCATAGAGACTTGCTGAAGACAACCGGTCAGAACATTCGTACGCTCCGATTTCTCGATGCGACAACATCTTCAGACTGAAACTGTACAACTTCTTGCTGAGGCTCTTTTCATGGGAAATGTCCTCCCACATATCCTTTAATTCTGTCTTCTCTTTTTTGGTGATGTAAGACGTCACATACCGAGCCACAGCCATACAGTTATCAGCCACAAACTGTATCTCCATGTTAGCATTCCACATGGACAAAATCACCGGGTTGTAGTCGTTGATGTACTTGGACTCTTCGTTCCTCTTCAAATTGTATGTGTTTTTAGGTGATTTCTTCATCACATTGTGTCGCAGCGAAGACATCAAACTGTTTACTCTTCCTTTAGAAATCACCGGTCGTGGAAAGCCGAAACGACATTTGGTGTAGAACTTGTCTTTGTTTCGGAATTTACGTCGGCAGTACTTTCCACATCGATGGCTTTGGAAACGCAGAACTTTTTCTCTTAGGCTTTTCTTCTCCTTTGCGTTTGGAACAGCACACGTAGAATACTGTTGGATGAAACTCATCACTGAGTCTTCTGGATCCGTTCCAAATTTAGGTGCATCCTTGATCCACAGCAACATATGTATATGAGGAGCACCTCTTGCTTGGTACTCCTTTCTCCAGAAGAAATCCAACACCTCTCCAAGAGGTGGATTCTTCTTATTCATGATGAAAGACATCATAGCTTCAAATCTATGATTGAAGTACCTACATACATTGACTGGATCCAAAGAGCACAGTTCTCCGGGTGTCTTGAATTCGATGTTATCTACGTTAGCATTTGCCTCTCGTAGAAATTCAAGTAAGTCTTCCCAGCCATACTCGGCACAGCTCAGAGTGAGGAACCATGTGGGAGTACCTAAGTTCCTCAGCATACATTTTAAATCACCATGACGACGGTACCAGTACTCATTAGTACCACGCTGACACGCCATGAGATTAATCAGGTGAGAATCCAAAATACTATCTTGGACATTCACTTTATCCATAAAGTCACTTGCAGAGATGTTTTGCATGTGTATACCACTTTTCAAGATGTGGTTCACTGCATATGACAGTCCAGACAGATCGCTTTCAAACAGGAGATGAAACAAATAGGGAATGCATTGTCGAAACCTAGCATCTCCTGCATACAATCGCAAAGTCCGGTATTCAGAAGCAGGAATTTGATGAGGTCGCTCATCATATCTTCCTCCCTGACCTGTTGGAAAAAGCTGTGGGAAACACCGAGCTTCCAAACTTTCCTCCCAAACACTAATGGGACTCCCTTTGGCTTGTTTCATTTGAAACAACTCAATAGCATTCCCCATGACTTCCTTGGAATGCAAAGGATGAACACTATAATGTTCATATATTTCTTCACTAGTAGAGGTTTCTACTTTCTCAATTTGACCAGCACACAAATCGCTATCCTCTTCCTCACTTACTTCCTCTTCTGCAACATATACATTCTTATAGTATTTATTATTTTTTTTCAAATACAATGTTGCCTTTTTAACCTTCCTAACATCTACTAAATCTTGCCATATTTTCTTATTCTTTGTCGGAACCCCATTAACTAAGATAACCAGAGGTTCCTCTTCCACTTTTTCTACTCCAATTGTGTTAATGTTTTTCTTGAAATCTAGAGGCAAATAAACAACTCTTCCCTTTAATCCTCTCTGTAAATCTGATGGAGGCAATTTCCCTGTCTTTGGCTCCATTCTTACAATAGCCTGAAAGGGATGGATACTTTGAATCAAAATAGATTCATAAGTATTTAAGTCCTTCAATTCAGAAGGAATCTCAACCAATTCCAGATTATTATGAACTGCTCTAGCAGGCATCTGGTTTTGTTTTAATTTGTTACAACAATAAGTACACACACGTTGATCCAATCCCAAATCAAAACAATTTTCTACCATCAAGTATGTTGCAAAATCCTTCCATTCACTATTATTTTCCCTTTCACTTTTTGCATATAAATCCACTAACTTAGTCTGATTCTTATAATAAGTGCGTCGACAACACACACAAGTGAAATTAGGCCTCTCACTTGATTTCACCTCAAACGTCGCAATTTCCCTCTGGAAATTATCTGTACTGGAAACCTGTACACTATCTTCCACATGACCCTCTACTTCTTGCTCAATTTCAACATTCTCCTCTTTACTTCCAAAGTAACAAAACTCAATTTCTTCACACATATTCTTCACATCTATTTCAGAACCATGCAAAAGAGCAGCGCATAATTGTTTCAGCATAATTGCTGGACTCTTAGCATAATACAACATTCTAACTAATTTCCTCACTTTGTTATGATGCACTGCTAGCATCCTGAAATGATGAAAAACACTCTGGCATACTCTCCTGGAAAGACAAGCCAGTGAATGACCATGCAAACCTGTCACTTCTCTTACTCTGCAAGGATCTAATTCTTGCAACAACATCATTTTCTGCTTCAAACTTTTTTTGTTAAATGACCGTACAAAATCACAAAGCAAATTGATGGAATCCTGTCGCACACTGCAAATACTACTACACTTCCAGGTGTACACAGGACCCTTAGCACGTCTTCCTAAAACCTCATTACCTAACACCTCTTCTGCCTCTGTTGTCACAAGTTTTTCTTTTTCAACTGGACAACCATCTTTCACTTCATAAGCACGACCACTGGTGTCAACTGCATGCACCAAATCATTATCCTGGAAATAACTCTCCTCATTAAAAAATGCCTCAGAGCTTGAACTATGCATCCATTCTCCAGAAAAAACTTCACAAAAATTACTACGATTAACTATTCTCTTCCATCTACTATTTCTTTTGAAATCAAAAATTGCCTTGTTTAGCTTCCTAATTCTATTGATTGTCAAAATAAATAACTTACGTTTAATTTCAAATGCCTGATCAATAACTTTCTCAACTATTTTTTTTCTCTTATAAAAAACTAGTTTCTGTTGACCTTTCTTAATATTTTTTAACAAATTGCCAATTATCCTGTTGCGGAACATTCGTTTACGAATCTCCCTAAACTGTTGTTTCCTTCTACTATCATGCACAGATTTATCTCTTGCTCTAGCAGTAACATTTTTCATTGTCCTTTTCTTTCCATTTGATTTCCTTGTCGTGTTATGGACAGAAACATTTTCTGTAGTAATATTTTTTTTATTACAAATATTTCTTATGAAATATTTAGAGCTCTTACCCGGTGCTTTCTTCGTGGCTTGAGAAATCTTTTTGTTAGAGGACTGCTGGGTTTTTGTTTTCACCTGCTGTCTTTGACGTTTTGCAGCCTTAATCTGTCTTTGTATTGTAGGCATGGTAAAATCTTGAAATGATCTGCAGTTGAATCTGAGGAAAAATATAATAAAAAATGTTAATAAACATTATTACCAAACAGTAAATCAGTAACAGTGATCAAAAACTTAACACACTACTTGACATTTTAATTTGAAGATTTTTTAGTCATTGGCAATCTTACAATACAAAAATACCAGAAAAGAATCTATGCTATTTTATATGTGAATCTGATCTAATTTTATGAACATATTTTAATATTTTATTGAAGACACTACACATAACCTGTTTTTGAAGGTGTCTTTATTTTTAAATTAAACGGTTTACCTTTTTACTTTTTATTAATTATAAATTTTAAAAATAAATGTTTATATTTCCAAAGGCTCAAGCAGGTCAGCTTCCCATCCTATATCATATAGTTCGGACAAATCTGCATCCTCATCACGCTCTTCTTCATCCTCAGGATTTAAATCATCCAAAGGATCAACATCCACTGATGTTTCAATTACAAGTTCAATGATGAGGTCAAAATCAACTGATTGCAGATTGTCGCTCATGTTGAGGTTGTCTTTATCTTTAAAGAAAGATAACAACAATGAGATGTTGCAGAGTAAGAGACAAATCTCAGAGATTATATTAGTAAAATTGTTTAACAAGATTAACATTTAGCAGCTATTATTTAGCCATGTCCAGCAATGCTGAGCAGGTGAAGCCTATGTCTAATTATTCACTGAACAGGACTCATCTCTTCTTAACCTTGGATAAGCCTCACCGACTCTGTGTCCCCTGCACATACTTAAATGTAAAGGGGCAGATTTATATTAAATGGCACATCCCCAGGCATGCACCAGTTAACGTGCACCACTGCTCTGCCACCCATGGTGTGCCGCATTTACAATCAGATAGGAGAAAGCTGCGTCAAAACCCTGCGCCTGCTTGAAGCTGGCATAGGTCTTGACGCAGCATTGTGGAGATGCGGCACCCCTGAGCCTTGCTGGAGCTGCATCGCACTTGCAATACAACTCCAGCAATGCGCCACCTTTACGGCACATATGCGTCACACATCTGTGCCATTTTTGCCCACATGCTGCGCCGCATTGTAAATGCAGCACACCATGGGTGGCGGAACAGCGGCGCAGGATGACTGTCACATCCCTGGTGATGCGCCAGTCATCATAAATGTATCCCTAAGCTTCTTATCTTGTTAGAGATGAACTGCCATATGTATCATCAAAATATTTTACATTTCCTAAATAGCGAATTTTAAGGAATAAATAGCGATTCTTTACCATTTCTAATTTGCGATGAGCAAATTGCTAATTGCAAGTTACCCATTCATTTCCATGGGCTAGGAGGCTCATAGGAATGAAGGTTTAATTTGCGATTACCATTTTGCTCATCACAAATTAGGAATTTTTCCAAGGGTGAAGGGGTGTCTCAAGAACACCCTGCTGCACCCCTGAAAAAGAAAATTGGGGGCATATGGCACACATACATGCCCTAAGGGCATGTGTTGGCGTCATATAGCACCTTTTGTTTTTTTGAAAAAAAGCTTTTTGAAAAGATTTCACAAATTACCACCAATTTACCACAATAGTTTCCAAATCCTTAATGTCATTTTTTACATATTTTTTGTTTGATACATTGCATTTAAGGAATCACAAAATTTGCAAATCCTTCAGTGCAATTGCAAAATAAGGAATAGCAAATTTTGCTACTCCTTATTTTGCATCAAACTTGTTTGATACATACCATTTGTCTAATTAACATTAACAAAGGCTGAAATTCGTAGAATTTTGATCTTTGCAAATGCTAATTACCTTCATACATATGGCCCCAAGTGAGGCCTGTCTTGCGGCATGGTGCATCTTTTGCATCACTGCTGCTTGGGTTTTATGTGGTACGTTTTTTTACACCATGACATATCTGCCTAAATGCATCAATTTGTAATGTTGTCGCCTCATAGCAAATCTTTTGCACCACCGCTGCATCATAAAAGTGACGCACAGTGGCACAAAAGAGGCATACACCTATCATAAATCTGTCCCTACCATTTTAAATGATTAATCCAGGATGACAATAAAGTGTGTCCTATCCAGAGGTTTGTTTAAGGTGAGGCCTACTCAGGATTGCAGATTAAAGTTACGCTTGATGAAGAATACAGAGGAGATAATACATGTAAAGGCCTACCAATGAAGTAAGTAATGTGCACTTTATTGCGCTAGTCATCATAAATGTATCCCTAAGCTTCTTATCTTGTTACAGATGAACCACCATATGTACCATCAAACTATTTTGCATTTCCTAAATAGCAAATTTTAAGGAATAAATAGCAATTCTTTACTATTCCTAATTTGCAATGAGCAAATTGCTAATTGCAAATTAACCATTCATTTCCATGGGCTAGGAGGCTCATAGGAATGAAGGTTGCAATTTGTGATTAGCAATTAGCTCATCACAAAATAGGATTTTTTTCAAGCGTGCAGGGGTATCTCAAGAACACCCTGCTGCACCCCTGAAAAAGAAATTTGGGGTCATATGGCGCACATAAATTTTAAAAACAATTCCTTTTCCCCAAAAACGATTTTCAAATCATAATTTCTAAACACTGCACATGGGAAAATGACTTAAAATGTCAATAAAACACATGAAAGCATTTTTTGATTGCCTTTCCTGCATGGTAGGGTCACTTTTAACATGGCTATGTAACACAAACATTCAAAATCTAAATTTTCCATGCACACGTGGGAGCATATTTACAAGCAATTTGCGCCACAGAGAAAGGTCTTACACTAAAATGAGAAAAATAACATCAGGGACAGTCAATAGCCTTATAAAGAAGTATACACCATTATCTCCTTGTCATGATTTTAAAAACAATTCCTTTTCCCCAAAAACGATTTTCAAATCATAATTTCTAAACACTGCACATGGGAAAATGACTTAAAATGTCCTTAAGACACATAAATGCGTTTTTTGATTGGCTTCCCTGCATGGTAGGGTCACTTTTAACATGGCTATGTAACACAAACATTCAAACTCTAAATTTTCCATGCACATGTGGGAGCATATTTACAAGCAATTTGCGCCACATAAATCATAATTTTCTCCTTAAAACACACTATTCTCTATCTAAAGTAAAGAAATATTTTCTCACCTTAGCAAATACTTTGAGTTTGAAAACAGTCTCAGAAACACACCAATTTGTCTGCAGCAGAGCAAAAGGTATACACTCCAGATTCTGCAGCTATGAAAAGCACAGAAATGCTGTAATTCTTCACACATATCTCTCATGTCACCCAATCAAAAGTCTTCCCTCACTTTTTTCAAATGAAAACCCATCCCCCCTCTGCCCTTTCTGCTTTATCTGCATGGCAACCACCTCCTGGAAGAACTCTGTTGTTTGCAAGTTCACACAACAATGTTGCAATTGAACTCTGAACTCTCAGTGCACCTGCATATCCAGTGCATTCTTTCATTTAATGACTTTTTATTGACCACTCAAAATACATCTTTCAAAGAACACATCCATGCACCCTAACTTTTTGTTTTCAGCAATCAAAATCCACCAATCACTGTTACTGCTTCATGAACACAGAAACTCCACAGTTTTTTTCATTTCAAACTCTCATTTTTTCAACTGCCATTTCATTGCCACACTTCATCTGACTGCAGGAGAACCTTCTCTCACCATGTTTTCTGTCTGGATTGTTGGTCATAGTTATATTCACTGGGCTCAAAGGTACGTTGAAAGCAGGAATTTACCTAACCTCAATTTACAAGATGTGGAAATTAAGTGGTTTGGCCACAGAGGATTAAAATGTCACCAATTGATACCATTGGTGAAAACCTTTATGCATTTGCCCAAACCTGACCTGTTAATTGTGCACTGTGGAGGTAATGACTTGGGCACTTTGACTGGGGTAGGTCTGGAAATGCTTTTAAAGGACACCTTTGAGCAATTGATGGCCCTTTTTCCTCAGACTGCCTTGGTATATTCAAATATATGCCAAAGACAGAAATGGAGGTGGTCCAACCAATTTTGTCCACAAATTGAGAAATCGAGGAAGCATGTAAACAAATCTGTTTCAGCTTACATGAGAGACCATGGAATGGGCTCCCTGTACAACAATAACTTGCGTTACTACATGCAAGATATCTACAGAGGAGATGGAGTTCACTTCTCAGATGAGGGCAACAGAATTTTCACTCTGAATTTAAGAATGTGCATTGGTACCTACTTATAAGTACCTAAATGTACCATAAACCCAAAAGCTCTTCTCAGAGCTACCCTACATCTGATCACTCACAATTATTATTTAACTCTAACATTTTTCACTAATTTTCAACAAAATACGCTACCGGGGCCGCTACCCGATACGCGAACCGGGAGCTAACCTCGCGAATTTTTTTTTGAAAATGTTTTTTTTTCGCACATATAAGCCTCCTCAGCCACCCTCAGAAAACCTAGGGGGTCAAGATAACTCTACCGTGCCCCCTTCTACCCATTCTGAACATTATTTGCCCTCCATCTTGTATCTTAATTCGACCGAAACACAAAATGGTGGACTCCTGGAACGCTTAAGGTCCGCGAACCGGGGCGCTCAACGGTTCGCGTACCGGGTCGCTCCCTGGGAAGCGCACCATCAAAAAAGGTGGGAAAGTAGTTCACACAAAAGCCACTTGAGACAATTTCACCAAATATAGATTAGCTCATACTACATACCAATCCCTACCATTTTCACAAATTTGATTGGAATTCCATTTAGCCATTTAGCCTGTAGACCTCTCTAAATACCGTGAGGTAAATTACTTCACAAAACACATCTGAAGTGTTGGAATTCACAACCAATTAAAATGTTACTTTCATTTTCTACTTTTTTTACCTGACATTTGATTGGTTATGTACCCGAATATATATATAAAGGAAGAGAAGGAAACACAGCCATTTTGACTACTACTTCCTGGTGTACATTTCAATAGCATTTTCATTAATAACTTCAACTTCTTTTTAAAGGTAAGTTGTTATTTTTAAAACTGAAGTATATTGTGCACTTTAAGTTAATATGGCAAACTTTTTCTGTTAGTTATATACTATCCCTCTGTAGTACTTATAAATTTAGATACAATCACTCTGATACTATACACTGCCCAAAGATAAATTCACTGTTAAAAACTGCCTATCTAAAATTAATCCCAACAGTGCCCTACCTCTACTAATATATTTTTTTTTTATGCAAATTTCAGGGAAAATGGAAAGCGAACAAAAAATTTCATTTGAAATTGTCCTTCCAGAGTCCAACACAGAAATCATTGATCCAAATGAGATTGAATTTATGGATGAAACTTGGGACCAAGAACTACTGCAATGTGTACAAGCAGTAGATAACCTCCTTGCAAATGAGGACATTTTACAACCTCAGAGACTACAATGTATATTCCATGATAATTTTGAAATTTCTGACAATGAAATGTTAGAAAGTTTAATAAATTATGAAACACAATAAAAAATGCTTAAAAAATACAAAAAAAAAATAAAATAATCAACAAAACCAACAATCAATTAACATACAGCATTTGAAAAGTCTATCATTCATTTTTCATTACAGTACGCTGCCCAGAACGCTTCCCGGTTCGCGTACCGGGCGCTACCCACGCAAAAAAACAAAAAAATTTTTTTTTTTTTTTTGCCCCGCGGGGCCCTTTTAAAGCCTCCACATTAAACCTAAGGGGTCAGGGAGGATCTACTATGCCCCCTTATGGTTATTTCCCCCTTTGTTTTGGCCTCCTCTTGTCTCTCAATCCTACCGAGAGACAAGATGGCGGCCGCTCCGGACTGTTTGGAATGTTTACAGACACCGGATAACCAATCAGCTTCGCTACGCGAAGTTTTGGTACGCTCCCCGGTCCGCGAACCGGGAGCTGCCCAGTCCGCTGTTACAGATATATATCTTTTTTTAAATGTTAATTTCTCAAAATCCACTGCAGCACATATATTGAGACCTACAAAAGGCACATCGGGCTACCAGTCTCTACAATTTTGCCAAGTTTCGTGCAAATCCATTCAGCCGTTCGGGCTAAAAGTGCGACAGACCGCCCTATGGAAAACTCAATGTTAAAAACACGTTTTGGGACCCCCCTTTTTTCTCGGCCCCCCCTGGACGAACCCCCCCCAAATTTCCAGGGGCTGCTCAGAAACAAAATGTTCCATTTTCCAGAAAATTTCAGCCAATTCCGTCCACAAACGCCAAAGTTATTAGACATAGAATTTTCAAAAAACCCATAGGGAAAAAATCCTAACTATATATACCTACTGGCGACCGCCAGTAGGTAATATATATATATATATATATATATATATATATATATATATATATATATATATATATATATATATATATATATTCACTGAAAAAACCATAGGTTATAGACCATATATAGTTAGGAATTAGCATTTAGAAAACCTTATTTTACTCACACAAAACCATTGAAATTCCATATATAGTTAGTTGCACTAACTATATATCGCGCACCCGCAATCCACTGCTGATGATGTCACATATTACATCATTCATGACATGGTCAGTGACATCACTGATGACATCACTGATGACATCTCAAATGACATCACTGATGACATCACTGATGACATCTCATTTGACATCATTCTTGTGCTAATACGATAAACCTCTTCAGACTCTAATATAACCTTAGATACACTCAGTGTATACAGACACTCACACACTGTCACTCATCCATGGAGTTACTCACACACCTAGTCAGTCATGCAAAGAAACAATCTCACCTCCATTTCCTCAACTATACAGTTATACACACCTTACTTATTCAAACATATACTAACACATATTTACTCTCTTATACAATCCCTGATACAAGTTCACAATGATCCATACAGCCACTCACACATTCAGTGGCTCTCATGCACAGTTATTTATATATGCCAACTCTCACATGTACTGTGTTTTACATATGTACTTACTATGACATGTAGCATTGAGATATCCATTCACTCATCAATACACTCATGCACACAGTCAACCGCCCATGTAGCTTTTTCCACATGCACTCTTGAACTCATACACCTAGTGAATCAACTGCTCACACATCTATGCACAGAGTCACACACCTCCCAGCCACCCCCACACAAACTCAATCTCCCATAGAAATACTTGGGCAACCAATTAATAACACATATAGCCTCTCGTATAGCTAATGATCAACACATGCAGCAGTTTACATCACAACAGACATAATGATGCACAAATTAAGACAGTTTAGTCACTAACCCATGCATTCAGTGAGACACATTTAATCACTCACTCATACAGTCAGTCACGCACCTACTAAATCCTTCATCCAGACACTTATACATCCACTCATTCTTCAATATCTAAGACATATTTTAACTTTACAGAAACATACAGTCACTGGATGTTGTCATCAGTGATGTCATTTGAGATGTCATCAGTGATGTCATCAGTGATGTCACTGACCATGTCATGAATGATGTAATATGTGACATCATCAGCAGTGGATTGCGGGTGCGCGATATATAGTTAGTGCAACTAACTATATATGGAATTTCAATGGTTTTGTGTGAGTAAAATAAGGTTTTCTAAATGCTAATTCCTAACTATATATGGTCTATAACCTATGGTTTTTTCAGTGAATTTTCAAGGTTTTGTAAATGCTAATTCCTAACTATATATGGTCTATAACCTATGGTTTTTTCTGTGAATTTCATTGGTTTTTTAACAGCTAATATCTGTAGCTGTAAAATGTATTCTTCTTTAAATCCAAAAATATATTTTATATGTTTATGAATAATTTTTTTTTTTAATATTTTTTTTTCTTCGTTCCCGCTTCGCGAATCGGGAAGCTTCCCGTTAGCTGACCTTGATGCCGCGAAATAGACCGCGAGCCGGTAAACGTTTCTTTACCGCAAGTGCCGCGTTAGAAAACAACATCGTGACGCCTCCCGTCCGCATGACGTTCCACGTTGTCGCGTGATACGTCATATGACGTGCTACGTTAGCGAACTGGTACGCGAAGCGAGTGCCAAAGCGCAGGTTTCTGGAAGCAAACCGGGAGGCCCTGCAAAGCGCTTAACGTAAACACAGCAAGTCATGTGACTTGGTAATAACACTTTTCATTGGTTCATTTCACTTTTGGTTTCCTAATGATGTAAGACTAGGTCATATAATCTAAAATGAACACTTTTGATTGGTTGAGAACTCTTGTTTTTCCCAAATGATGAAAATCCCTCCTTCTTTCCTCACTCTGACTTTCATCATTGTGAGAGAAAGACCCTTTGTGATCACTGAGCAATGGCTTCTTTAGTAGCTTCAGCTGGTGCTTCCCCACCACCTCCACCACCTCCAAGGAAGAGAGGACCACCTGCTCAAGTTGTAATTCAACAAGAAGAAGAAGAAGAGGAACAGGAGGACGAGCACGAAGAGAGGCAGTTTTTGCCTGAGCAGCCCAAGACGTCTCACCGGAAAGAAAACTTCATTTGGCAATTTTTTAAAATTCCCAAAGGTCAGAAAAAAGTAAATGCAAGATACGTAACTTGCCTTATATGTCAAGATAGACTGTCCAGAGGGACCGACAAAAAATACAGTTTCGGAAACTACACAATGCATCGCCATATGACTAGGTGGCATCCTAACAACTACAGTGCTGCACAGTTTCGGAACGACCTAGATAATCTCCCTATTATGGCCAGAAGATCTGTTGTACCGGAAGTAACGGGACCAGAGGGCAGGGAGATGGTGCCAAATATACAAATGAGATTTGGTGAAGTAAAACACACCTGCGTATTTTGCGATGGATTCATTTCCTACGGAGAAAGAAGCATCACTCTGATCAACAGAGCTATTGACTATCATATGCAAGTTTGTCCGAAACGCCCAAAATAATAAATACTTCTTTTTTTTGTTTTGTTGCTCCTGTTGAGCCCTTTACAATGAATCGTTTTCATTGCCCCCTCCAAGAAAAACCCAAAAAAATATAAAACTGTTCCGAAAAATTCAAAAACATTAAAAAAATGTTCAGAAAAATAAAAAAAAAAGTTCTTTTCAGAACTACCTCCCCGTTATTAAAAAATTGGTACAATATTTGGAACTGTGCCAACCTCTATTTCTCTTAGTTCGCTTCCTAGTTCGCTCGCTGGTACGCGAACTGGAAGCGAACCAAAAACAGTAAGTATAAGGGAAGGAAACACACACTTATGTTAAAAGAAAGACAGCTATAGGGGAGTAAACTAGAGATACTATTACCCATAATCCACTACTGATGATGTCACATATTACATCATTCATGACATGCTCAGTGACATCATCAGCAGAGGATTGCGGGTTTTTTGGCAACATGCCTTATCCACGGTTTAATAACGCTGCCTTTTGCTTTATATAAGTTTTCAAATTGTATGAAATATATACCAATAGGTCTTTATGAACCTTTAGGTAGTGCTTTTGTGCATGAGGTCTGGTCGCTTCCATACACATACAGATGTTTCAAAGATGATCAAGAAGTTTATCTGAATGGAGAGGAATGCACTGAGACGCCAGATCATTCACTAATGTGTAGGCACATACAGTTACACGATTCATGCAACAAACACCGACCAAATATGGCTTGCGTGTTGCAAGGCACGCCAGTTCCTGCTATCATCCCCACGTTCAAGTTGTTGGAAAATGGTAGTTATTTGATGCTCAATAATGAAGATTGTTCTGAGTTAATTAAAAGTATTCCTTTTATCGTAACAGTAAGTGAACGGGTTATTTGCTGCAGAAATGTTCTATTTCCTCCCACACATGAACATAGGGAGTTTTCAATCTGGCCACAAATACCAACCTTGGGACACGTTTCAACGGCATGACAAGAATAAGAGCTCTTTTGTCTCAGAGAGAGGTGGCCTTGAGTTCGGCCCGTGAAACTTTCGTACTTCACATAGCGAACACCCGTACACAGGTTTGCCTTTCAATTTCAGCAACATGTTTCCGACTATCTTTAACGCATCCTCCACAAAATCCCTGGCACACTTTTTTAAAGTTGTTACCAGTGGTCTCGTGACTTCATTTGAGAAAATCTTTGGAGTCATCCCTGCTCCCTTTCATTCCATTTTCTCCACTCTGGTTCGTGGATTGCATTTTTACTTGCATTACCAGCGGACGCTCTTGTGCTTTTTTACATTTTTAAATATGGATGTCCCTCCTATGCAACCTCCGACCCTGCAGCTGCTGACACTGTTCCGCAATCGCATGCTAGAATATTATGGCACAATGCCGTTGGCGATATTAAGCACGGCATATGGATTATCTTTTCGGTTCTCCTACTTCACCTGTGTCCAGCCTGTATTTCACTGCCTGACCTGTGATTTCGATTGGGCCATTGATTTGTGTCTCTGCGGACCGGTTTCTCCTGACGTCGACTTTAATCAGCTGATGACTCCTATCATTACTCACGAGTTGGTTTGTCCTGGCGAAAGGATTATGGCTGTGGCATTGATGCATGGACTACTTGGTCCCTGGAATTTACTGGCGGCAGCACAGTCTTTCTTGGAACACAGCTTTCTTGAAAACCCACCGAGCTGTCCTCTGATGGTGATAGAGGATCCGGTGCTGGGAGAGCACGTATGTTCTTTTCCGCTTTTAAATTGGATGGCTGAACTGTTTTCGGATGAAGACGGTGACTTCCTGTTGGAGGCTGTTGCAGCTTATTTTGCATACACAGTTATGTCATAGACCTTTTTCATGTTTCATATGCTGAGTACTAGCATTTCATTGACAATTCATTGACTTAATTGTCAAGTTTTTATTATTTACCTTGCCTATTGGCTTAAGACTCGATAAAGTACTTGGCTGTTTTATTTTTCTTTAGCATTGAATTTTCCTAGTTTTTAATGCTTTACCTTGCGGACCGTCCACATATAAACTTGCAATCTGCTCTCATGAGATGGCACTTCTATTATCTTATTCAGTTCGTTTCCGGATCATGGGGAGGTGTCATCTAGGTCCTGGATATCTTTACACCGTGTTAAGTTAGCATGGGCTCATTACCGGTTTAAACGCCATTTTTCCTTTTTTGCAACTTCTGCACACGACATTTAGTTGTTGCTTTAGCTTTCCACCTAGTAGTTCATCGTGGTTTACATGAGAATAATATGTTATTGGTCTACTATCTGCTTTACTTGTTAAACTATATCTGTACAGCGAGTGCTAAAGTTTCAAGAACAACACGATACAGAATTGTTATGAGGTCTGATCTCCACGACTTCATACTCATAACATAAGTGCAACTTCTGCCAATTCTGGGCATGAGGCGGGTTTTATATTGCTTTGCCGAACACACATACACAACAGTTGATGCGGTTCACATGAAGAGAGAGCTGGTGTATGCTGATGTGATTCCTTCAAATCTAAGACACTAAAGTATGGGCACGCCCTAAACCAACACAAAGAGACCTTCTTAGCAAATAATATAATATGTGTATTAGGGAGGGTGAGATATAAGCAGCCGCGGGCCGTGGAGGGAGTTACGGTGAGGCAGGGAGGCGGGGAGGGGGAGAAGCAGGGTGGAGCCCTCTCTACCTTGCCCCTCCCCCTCCCCGCCTCCCTGCCCCACCGTAACTCCCTCCACGGCCCGCGGCTGCTTATAAGTGTTGCTAACTCTTATTCATTTACAGCATGTTAACATACTGTCACCATTCGCTTTTTATGTACTAGTAACTATGCTGGTAATTTTGCTACTGATAATATGTGTACTTGTATTCTCCACCCTGCTTCTCCCCCTCCCCGCCTCCCTGCCTCACCGTAACTCCCTCCACGGCCCGCGGCTGCTTATAAGTGTTGCTAACTCTTATTCATTTACAGCATGTTAACATACTATCACCATTCACTTTTTATGTACTAGTAACTATGCTGGTAATTTTGCTACTGATAATATGTGTACTTTTATTATCTAAGGTACTACGCCTGAGAAGACGGCATTAGTAAATAAACATTTCAAATACACATGTGTTCTTCTTAACTCCATGTTCTGGTTTCTAAGAAATATATAACGACCGACTGTTCATGAGTTCCACGTATCCTGAGGTACTATAAGTTCATATTCTGGATTGTCTAAACATTGAGAGTTTGTTATATCCAATGTGACACTGTACCTAGCTTGCTAAATAGTTTTTGATTACTAACGTGAGTTTTGGGACACCCTAATTCGCCGAGGTTCCAATCCTCTGTCCACAGTTCTGTGTGAGAACAGAAACCCTGCGACAGGGGCACCCCCGACCCTTGCTGGAGCTTCATCACACTTGCGATACAACTCCAGCAATGCGCCACCTTTACGGCACAGATACATCACGCATCTGTGCTGTTTTTGCCCCGTGATGCGCCGCATTGTAAATGCAGCACACCATAGGTGACGGAACAGCGGCACAGAATGACTAACACATCCCTGGTGATGCGCCAGTCATCATAAATCTATCCCTATGCTTCTTATCTTGTTAGAGATGAACCGCCATATGTATCATCAAAGTTATTTGCATTTCCTAAATAGCGAACTTTAAGGAATAAATAGCGATTCTTTACCATTCCTAGTTTGCGATGAGCTATTTGCTAATTAGCCGAATGTAGCCCAATGAAGCCCAATGTAGCCCAATGTAGCCCAAAGATGGCCGCCAGACACACAAAAAAACAAATGTAGCCCAAATATCAGCCAGATGTAGCCCAACTATAGCCCAGTGACAGAATGACCAATCAGCTTCGCAAACCTCCGTTACGCGAAGCGGAGCGCTGTTACAGATATATATCTTTTTTTGAACGTTAATTTCTCAAAATCCACTGGAGCACATATATTGAGACCTAGCAAAGGCACATCGGGCTACCAGTCCCTAATATTTTGCCAAGTTTCGTGCAAATCCATTCAGCCGTTCGATTATTATTTTTATTATTTTTTTTTGCCCCGCGGGGCCCTTTTAAAACCTCCACATCAAACCTAGGGGGTCAGCGAGGATCTACTATGCCCCCTTATAGTTATTTCCCCCTTTGTTTTGACCTCCTCTTGTCTCTCGATCCTACCGAGAGACAAGATGGCGGCCGCTACGGACTGTTTGGAATGTTGACAGACGCCGGAGAACCAATCAGCTTCGCTTCACAAAGCTCCGTTGCGCGAAAAGTCCGCGAACCAGAGCGCTAACCGGTCCGCTGTTACAGATATATATCTTTTTTTAAACGTTAATTTCTCAAAATCCACTGGAGCACATATATTGAGACCTACAAAAGGCACATCGGGCTACCAGTCCCTACAATTTTGCCAAGTTTCGTGCAAATCCATTCAGCCGTTCGGGCTAAAAGTGAGGCCAACCGCCCTATGGAAAACTCAATGTTAAAAACACGTTTTGGGACCCCCCTTTTTTCTCGGCCCCCACTGGACGAACCCCCCCCAAATTTTCAAGGGCTGCTCAGAAACAAAATGTGCCATTTTCCTGAAAATTTCAGCCGATTCCGTCCACAAACGCCAAAGTTATTAGACATAGAATTTTCAAAAAACCCATAGAGAAAAAATCCTAACTATATATACCTACTGGCGACCGCCAGTAGGTAATATATATATATATATAATTATATATTTTATATATATATGTATATATATACACACACATATATGTGTGTGTGTGTATATATAATTATGTATATATATATATATATATATATATGTATCACTTCGAATCTTCTGGTTCCCACCTTGTGTACAGAAGTCACGGCACCACAGCAGCAGTGAGTTTAAGTTATTTATTCTTTTATAACACCATGTGCATTAACAACAGGACGGCCTACGTGTTTCGACTATACTTAGTCTTCAACTGGACCATAGAGTCCTATGTGTCTAGAGAATTTATACTGTGCTCTGTGTAAGTACCCTCATCAGTTTCTGTACATTTTTTAAAAGACAACTAGACTACCAATCTTGAGCATATGTAAAAGGCTCATTGTCAACGCCATTTTACACTGAGTTTTCAATTCCAACATCATAGTTATATAGTAAAGTACTATTAAGTGATTTATACGGAAGAGAAAAAAAGATGTCAAAGTGCTAGTATGTGAAAAAAAGAGAAAAAGTGTTGTCCATAGGTTTTCCATTATTCCTATTGAAGTACTCAGTGTTCCTTTCTAGAGTTCATACGTATGTTACAACCATCTATGCATTTTGTACATTTTTGCATTTATACCTTTCAAATTCATGTGAAGTACATAATTCTTATATCTGTCTGTATTGCAAATAAACACAAACAGGTTTGATTAAATCATCCAATTAACTGGTCTACTAAAGTCTATTTCCTCGTTGTTTATGCAATTGCACTTATCCCTAATTATTTTGCAAAATAAACATTATTGTTATTACTCTTTCTGGTGAAGTACAGTTTTAGGACACTCTAGGAAGGTGCTAATATGCATAAAACAATGTGTATGTTAAGGATATATATATGTCATATATCACATTTGTACGGCAGTCCATGCCAAGACCAATAAAAAAAGGGGTTCATTCACTTGTTTGGGAAAATGTAACTACCAGAATTCCTATAAAATGCAGGTTGTTCAATGATTAGGAAAATAATGGAAAACAATGACCAAAACGTAATTAAAACTCAAGAAGAAGAAAGAGGGAATTGGTGGATGCTAAAATAGACTGATTCAATCAAGTTCCGATCTGAGGTGGCCGAAGTCTGTGTAACTAAGCAAGATCAATAGTTCCTGGGTTTTTTCTCAAGTAGGAATTTTTGTCCTTTTCTAGAGTTCAAAAATGGCTTTGATTTCAGTATCTTGCCCTTCCTTCTTGTTGCTTTTCAAGGATGTTTCCAGCCATATGTTCAGTTACAGTAAAGGCTCTTCACTCTTATCAATTCCTCTTATCATTTCTTATAATCCAAATTTTTGGTCATTTTTTGTTTGTTATATATTCACATTATTCTTGCACTTCTCATGGGCTTTGTTGTTGGTGAGATTTTTTTCTGTTTCGCTTACATTTCAGAGACAGGGAAGGGAGAGATGAATCCATGTACTATACATTGCATTCGATGTGATTGGCTTGCCAGTGTTATTGAATAAGCTATGCAAGTTGCTTGTTCTTTTATTTCTCCAAATGTACATATAACTCTGCATCCAAATTGTGACCATGTGGGTATTCAGTTCCCATCCCAAGAATCATCCTGCTTTCCATCTTTCCTAGTTTCAAAGTGTGGTCTCCTCCTCTTTCAGCTATCTTGGCAAGTTTCAACCCCAAATATGTTAATTTGGTGCAATCCCC
Source organism: Lissotriton helveticus (assembly GCF_964261635.1). NCBI lineage: Eukaryota > Metazoa > Chordata > Amphibia > Caudata > Salamandridae > Lissotriton > Lissotriton helveticus. The sequence goes on from NC_136067.1 coordinate 1,353,151,616, forward strand.
TATGTGATGTTCATTAAAATGTTTTGCCATGGGGTAGTTCGAATCATTGTTCTCTATTGCACGCAGGTGTTGGAGGATCCGCAATTTAAGTTTGTTGATGATGCTCCCGATGTATTCTTTTCCACATGGGCATCCAAGTCTGTAAATATCAAACTTTGATTCGCAGGTGATATGGTCTGAGATCTTTTCAATTTTCCCATTTTGCAAAGTATATTCCTTGATGTTCTTACCATGCTCGCAAGCTTTGCACTTGGCACATTTCCAAAAGCCTGGTGTGCTCAACCACGGTATTTTTTCTTTCTCTGGTTGCTTTTTCTCCAAGTGGCTTTGTGTCAAGATGTCTCTGAGGGACGATGTCTTCCTATAGGTGATACTCGGGTAGGGAGTTAAGTGTTCCTTAAGAGTTTCATCTAATAGAAGAATATCCCAATTCTTTTTTATAATCTTCTTCAGATTTTGGCTCTGGTTGTCAAAGTCCATAATGAGACGTGTTATATTTTCAGATTTTTCCATCTGTGGATCTTTCATGATCTCTTGGGCTTCCATTGTTCGTTTTTGTTCTTTCCGTGAGATCAAGAGATCTGATCTATTCTTCAAATGCATCCGGGTTTTCGCTGTTATCAGAACTTCTAGCGGATATCCTCTGGATAGGAACCGGCTAAACATTCTCTCTATTTCTGCATCCAAGTCTTCTATATATGTATATGTTGCTCCAACTCGAACACAACGTCTGTATTCACACAGAAAAGATGAGCGTGGACCCAGGTATGTGCAGATTTTTTATTTCTCTTTAGCTAGCTCTGCCACTACGCGTTTCGGCCGATCCCGCCGTTGATCACATGACAACTCTCTGACTATTTTGCCGCCTTATAAAGTGCAACTGCCTTTGGTCATTTCATAGACATGAAAGAGTTACTAGTTGTTTTTCAACAACCCTTCCGCTAAAAATACAAACATAAATGTAATTAAGCAGCCAAGTTGTTTGAACTGTGGTTACTCCAAATATTAAATACATATCAAATACAAAGTTATTAATACCAGCTCAAATGCATGCAACCCATAGTCTAAAACAAGCAACATTTTCCATGTTCAATTCATCAACCATTTCCTATAAAAGTGCCTACATATTTTTGTTCAAAACAAAAAATATATCCTTATGTGCATAACATAAACAATTAAACCTAAATACCATATATAAAAAAACAGTTAATTAAGGTCAAGTTCCAGCATTGCATAACCCCGAAGTAATTTATTTAAAGGGTCCCCTTACTGTTCATATATTTTCTCATGCCACAAATTACTGGAATCAATTCATGTATCCTCTCGTAAAGCATAAGTCAAAGAACACTCAATTTTATAAAGTGTAAATGTGCAAAGGAAGATAAATATACTGTATATATCATTATTAATGAATAGTCAGAACCACAGACCATCATAAATAGAAGTATAAAATATACTTTCTAAAAGTCCATGTCTTAAAATCTAACCATAAATATCATAAATATATATAAAACGTATATATAAACAGTCCTAAAATGTGCCTTTAAATAAATATTTGATGATGCTCATATATGATAAAAAGAGCTACTCAAGGAGATCTAAAGAAAATATTTTTACAGAATCCAATTTGCCATATCATGTCTAAAATATACCCTTCAATCCTATCATAGAAACGTGTACAAATCTTCGCTATTATTGAGGCCCCTGGGGTGCTTGGAATCAAATTCTAAAATGTAGGATGTCTCCAATCTTCTTAGTTTCGATTCTCTATCCCCTCCTCTTTTCTGGGGGCCTACTGCGTCTATGACGTAGTATCTTAGGTGTTTAAGATCATTGTTATGAATTAACTTGAAATGTCTTGCAACAGGATAGCTGTCATCACTATTTACAATTGCACATATATGTTGAAGGATTCTCTTGTGTGCTTGTAATTTAGTGCTGCCAATATATTTCAAATTGCAGCTGCAGGTCAATACATATACGGCATATTCCGATTTGCACGTAAGATGTTGCTCTATGCTGCAAGGCTTGGTGTTAAACGCCATAGTATAACTAGTTTTATTGATGCCATATTGGCAAGCTTTACATACCGCACATTTAAAGAATCCCGCTTCCGTGCTGTTAGCCACGTACTTTTAACCCTTGTCTCTAGATTGCTTCTGGTAAGCGAACTGCCCATACTATTTATTTTCCTGAATGTGACAGCCGGATAGTTAGGTAACAGCTTACCAATCACTGGGTCTTCCCTCACAATGGCCCAATTGTTTCTAACAATGGCCCTAATTTACATCTCCTGACGTGAGAAAGACAGAATTAATCTAGTAGGTTCTTCAGTGACTACTCTAGTGATGTTTCTATCCTTGTTTTGCAGCAAATCCATACAAGCCAAGGTTTTAGATTTGGCAATTGCTGCATAAATGACTTGAGATCTATAACCCCTATCCAGGAACCTATTGCGACTTTCATTCTGCTTCTGATTACAATCACCTTCTTCACTGCAGATACGCCAAATGCGTCGCATCTCCTCATAAGGGATACTTTTAATTAAATGGGGTGGATGAGCGCTAGTGGCGTGAAAGAGGGTATTACCTGCTGTAGGTTTCCTGAAGAGGGTTGTTGACAATTAATTATTGATCACCTGCATTTGAACGTCAAGAAATGTAACCATGTCTCCACTGATGTTACTAGTAAAATGAAGATTGATTGAATTGACATTTAACGAGTCAATAAAGTCAGTGGCACTCTCTACATCTCACCATCCCAAACTATAAATAAATCCTCAATATACCGTAACCATGTTACGATCTTGTGTCTGCTTGTATTGTTGCATGAGGACCAGCTCCTCCCACCACCCCATAAATAGGCAGGTGTAACTGGGGGAGAAGCCGGCCCCCATAGCAACACCCTGGATCTGCTGGTACATTTTGCCATCAAACAAAAATAAGTTGGCCTCCAGACAGAACAGTAAAGTTTTAAGCAGCATATTAGTATGTTGCGCATAGATAATTGGTCTATTCATCAGAAAATATTCCACTGCCCTCATACCATCCTTATTTCTAATGCAAGTATATAAGGAGGAAACATCAAGCGCTATCAACAAATACGAAGTTTTCCACTCATTGTTACAAATCTTTCTTAAGAAGTCACTAGTGTCCTGTACAAATGATTTCAGTCCCATGACAGTCTTTGCAGGAAAAAGTCTATATATTTTGATAAGTTCTCCAATAGACCATATATATATATATATACATATATATATATATATATATATATATATATATATATATATATATATATATATATATATATATATATATATATATATATATATATATATATAACTGTATAATTGGTTTTATTGAATGTGAAACATTTTGGGGAATTCTACTTGTTTCATTAAGGCTTTCTTTTATTGATTGCACAATTACAGCGTTCACTTGTATAGTATTTTTACCATTTTTATGATTCATTCCGATGCACTGTCAGTTTAAATGCCTCCTCAATGACGAGCAGTTTGTCATGTGATCAAGCCTTTTCGAAGGCGAAATGCATCATGGCGACAGCGCTGGCTTTATCCAAATAAATCACCTTTGCACCAGCACTTCTTTGGTCGACTCTTTGTCACTACGAATTCGACAGTTCCTTGTCTTCTGAGTGACGAGCCTCGTAAATATATATAGATATATATAGATATAGGTATATATATATATATATATATATATATTCACTGAAAAAACCATAGGTTATAGACCATATATAGTTAGGAATTAGCATTTACAAAACCTTGAAAATTCACTGAAAAAACCATAGGTTATAGACCATATATAGTTAGGAATTAGCATTTAAAAAACCTTATTTTACTCACACAAAACCATTGAAATTCCATATATAGTTAGTTGCACTAACTATATATCGCGCACCTGCAATCCACTGCTGATGATGTCACATATTACATCATTCATGACATGGTCAGTGACATCACTGATGACATCACTGATGACATCTCAAATGACATCACTGATGACATCACTGATGACAACATCCAGTGACTGTATGTTTCTGTAAAGTTAAAATATATCTTACATATTGAAGAATGAGTGGATGTATAAGTGTCTGGATGAAGGATTTAGTAGGTGCGTGACTGACTGTATGAGTGAGTGATTAAATGTGTCTCACTGAATGCATGGGTTAGTGACTAAACTGTCTTAATTTGTGCATCATTATGTCTGTTGTTCTGTAAACTGCTGCATGTGTTGATCATTAGCTATACGAGAGGCTATATGTGTTATTAATTGCTTGCCCAAGTATTTCTATGGGAGATTGAGTTTGTGTGGGGGTGGCTGAAAGGTGTGTGACTCTATGCATAGATGTGTGAACAGTTTATTCACTAGGTGTATGAGTTCAAGAGTGCATGTGGAAACAGCTACATGGGCAGTTGACTGTGTGCATGAGTGTATTGATGAGTAAATGGATATCTCAATGCTACATGTCATAGTAAGTACATATGTAAAACACAGTACATGTGAGAGTTGGCATATATAAATAACTGTGCATGAGAGCCACCGAATGAGTGAGTGGTTGTATCGATCATTGTGAACTTGTATCAGGGATTGTATAAGAGAGTAAATATGTGTTAGTATATGTTTCAATAAGTAAGGTGTGTTTAACTGTATAGTTGAAGAAATGGAGATGAGATTGTTTCTTTGCATGACTGACTGGGTGTGTGAGTAACTCCATGGATGAGTGGAAGTGTGTGAGTGTCTGTATACACTGAGTGTATCTAAGATTATATTAGAGTCTGAAGAGGTTTATCGTATTAGCACAAGAATGATGTCAAATGAGATGTCATTAGTGATATCATCAGTGATGTCATTTGAGATGTCATCAGTGATGTCATCAGTGATGTCACTGACCATGTCATTAATGATGTAATATGTGACATCATCAGCAGTGGATTGCAGGTGCGCGATATATAGTTAGTGCAACTAACTATATATGGAATTTCAATGGTTTTGTGTGAGTAAAATAAGGTTTTTTAAATGCTAATTCCTAACTATATATGGTCTATAACCTATGGTTTTTTCAGTGAATTTTCAAGGTTTTGTAAATGCTAATTCCTAACTATATATGGTCTATAACCTATGGTTTTTTCAGTGAATTTCAATGGTTTTTTAATAGCAAATATCATAAGCTGTCGAATGTCAAGTACGTGGTAAGTGAAAACATTTTCGTGTTTATGCACACTGATCTGCTTTGAATGGTGCCCCCCCCCCCTCATTTCTATTAGGAGTACTCTCTCTTTGCAGATAGTGAAAGGTAGTTAACGCAGGTCTTTGCCCCCATTGTAATCCGTCGTGCCTGCTTCTCTCTCCATTTGATTCATTGTTATCCAAGTATTTACTGTTTTAGAATTAGTTCTCTTTGGTTCATTCTCTATTTACAAACAAACACAGAGTCGCAATACTCTGTTTAGTCTTTGCAGATAACGAAAAATCGTGTAAAAAAAAAGAAAAGGAATCGAGCAAAATCAGTAGGCCACTAATGGGATCTCTTTTTGACCTCGCTAAAATAGAAACATTAGGAACAACCCCTCATGACAAATACAAAACTAGTGAGATGAACTGAACTCCACACAATGATGGCTGCAAAACAGCTCGGCTCCGCCACCCACCCCGCCCAAAATAACGATAAAGAACGGCTGCCATGATTGGTTGCGGAATGACCACGACGGAGCTACGAAATGGTGCTGCTCTCATGCTAACCCCAGCTTCAGTCTGAAACATCCAGAAACACTGTAGACTACCAATTCGATCAGTTCCGGTAGCGCCCCAATGTAACCCGGTAGAGAAGAACTAGCCCTCCCCTCTTTGACTGATGGTTCTTGTTGCCTGTCCCTTCTGTTGTCATTTAACAGAACTATTTAGCCTGCTGAAAGGGGTTGTGTTCCGACCGCTGGTTGGTGGAGACATTTTGACTATATTCTGTACCTGCGTTGTCGCGTAATGCGTCATATGACGCGCCGCGTTAGCGCATCCGGAAGTCATCCGGGGCGCGCAGCGCGTAACGTAAGCATAACAAGTCATGTGACTTGTTAATAAAACTTTTCATTGGTTCATTTTACTTTTCTTATTGTAATGATGAAAGGCTTGGTCATATGACCTAAAAATTACGCTTTTCATTACTTCCGAACATTATTTTTTCTTAAATATATGTTATAATGTTCCAGGCTAATGTACTTTCCCGGAAATTTTACAACTGTCCTGCAAGTAAAATATATTCTTTTTTCGAGAAAAAGAGCGTTTCTTCGTCCCATGACGGAGCCGTTGAGCAAAAGAGGGTCGACCTGCTGTCTTAGTCGCCGATACGCCTGAATATGAGATTCTTATCGATCACTTTATGTTGCAGGAATAGAAAACACAACAGCCCTTGACCATTTATCTTTACTGCGTTCCTTCGTATTATACCTTTTACCCTTCATGTAATTGGTCTGCTTTATTTCACTTGCCTTTTAATGATTCTAAAACAGTGACTATTATTAAAAACTTTACCAATGTATATACTACTACCATGTTTTCTTTTAAAAACCTTTATTGTGAAAATTTCATTATACAAATACGAGCCTATAACCACGTGGGCCGGCCACGGAGCAAACTGTAATCGTATATGATGAATAGACATTTACACTGTAGAGGAACGTAACGGGCGGGCCATTAGGTTGCAAGAACTAAGGTGTCTAACAGTTACGGAATCGGTGGACGTACATTTTATAATTAAAATACGACAGGGCCAGTTACAATAAAATTATCTAGATATACATTTGCGGGCAAGTACCATGGGTGACGTTAATTCGAACTTTCAACAGTACAGTAATCAATAACACATCAGAACTTAATATCAATAGGGATGTCGAAATATTCAATCAATTCTCGTCCCCGCCCGCCATGTGCTTCAAAACTGCATACGTATCTCGTGATTTCAAGGTTCTGCAACCAGTACACAACAAGGAGTTACGAGTCCCATTTATTCTGGCGCCATTTTGGGCGAGGACGGGCAGGTCCAGGATATAGTCAAAATGTCTCTACCAACCATCGACTATGATGATGTTCATATGCTGTATTTATTAGAGTAACACTCATCTGTCCACATGAAATTAATTTGCCACAATCTAAACATGTCATTTTAATCTTTCCAAAGTTCTTCTAAATATTTGGGACCGTTTCCCTTGCCTCTGAAGCTCTCAGTGCCACTTCTTTGATGAATGTACTAGCAGGTCAGGGGTTCTCCTCCAAATCTCTCTTTTATGCAGCACTATAATTAATTGGTGCCACCTCTCCATATGACGATGCATGGTATAGTTACCACAACTATATTTTTTTTCGGTTCCTCTGGAGAGTTCATCGTGGCAGATGAAGCGTGTAACGTACCGGGCATTTACCTTTTTTTGCATGTACAGGAAAGGAAAAAAAAATCGAGCGTCCGAGTTCTAAGGTGTCCCAGGGCCATTTTGGTGGACCAGGCCCAAATCCAAAGAACAGCTATCTCACAGGCTAATGGGGCGACCCACGCCGAGTTTCAGCATTGTAGGATGACCACACAAGTACAGCAACTTGCTAGACATCACCTCGGTGCCATCCGGATCTCGGCGCCCCACTGCAGATGAAGTGCCTCTCAACTATGAAACCACCACGGTGACATCCGGATCTTGGCGCGTTGTGCTGCCTTCGGCCTATTCGCACATCGGTCCGCTACTGACGCCATCTCACAGGCTAATGGGGCGACCCACGCCGAGTTTCAGCATTGTAGGATGACCACACCAGTACAGCAACTTGCTAGACATCACCTCGGTGCCATCCGGATCTCGGCGCCCCACTGCAGATGAAGTGCCTCTCAACTATGAAACCACCACGGTGACATCCGGATCTTGGCGCGTTGTGCTGCCTTCGGCCTATTCGCACATCGGTCCGCTACTGACGCCATCTCACAGGCTAATGGGGCGACCCACGCCGAGTTTCAGCATTGTAGGATGACCACACCAACTTGCTAGACATCACCTCAGTGCCATCCGAATCTTGGCATCTCAACGCCTAGTGGTATCTTCCATACAAAAAATATTGTTACGCTGCCTTTGGCCCCATTCGCACATCAGTCCGCAACTTAGACATCACCTCGGTGCCATCCGGATCTTGGCATCTCAGCGCCTTGTGGTGTCAGTCAGAAAATATTGTTGTGCTGCCTTCGGCCTATTCGCACATCGGTCCGCTACTGACGCCATCTCACAGGCCAACGGGGCGCCCCACGCCGACTTTCAGCATTGTAGGATGGCCACACCAGTGCGGCAACTTGCTACACACCACCTCGGTGCCATCCGGATCTTGGCATCTCAGCGCCTTGTGGTGTCTTCTACTCCGGAAATATAGTAGAAAATATTGTTGCGCTGCCTTTGGCCCCATTCACACATCAGTCCGCTACTGACACCATCTCACAGGCCAACGGGGCGCCCCACGCCGACTTTCAACATTGTAGGATGGCCACAGAAGTGCGACAACTTACTAGACACCACCTCGGTGCCATCCGGATCTTGGCGCGTTGTGCTGCCTTCGGCCTATTCGCACATCGGTCCGCTACTGACGCAAACTCACAGGCCAACGGGGCGCCCCACGCCGACTTTCAGCATTGTAGGATGGCCACACCAGTGCGGCAACTTCCTACACACCACCTCGGTGCCATCCGGATCTTGGCGCGTAGTGAAGCTGCAGCAGCTGCAAATAAGCTTCAGACAGTGTTACAACCGCTGCTCAGAACTCTCAACTATGACACCACCTCGGTGCCATCCGGATCTTAGCGCGTTGTATTGCCTTCGGCCTATTCGCACATCGGTCCGCTACTGACGCCGCCTCACGTGCCAACGTATTTTCTCCGCATTTTATACCCTATGCCGCATAACAGGTCATGTGACTTGTTTATAAAACTTTTCATTGGTTCATTTTACTTTTGGTTTCCTAATGATGGAAGGCTTGATCATATGACCTAAAAACAACACTTTTCATTGGATGAAAACTTTTTTTTTCCCCCAAACGATGAAAGCCCCACCTTGTTTCTGGATGTTTCAGACTAAACTGGCGTCACCATGAGAGCACCACCATCTCGTAGCTCCGTCGTGGTCATTCCGCGAGCAATCATGGCAGCCGCTCCCCACCAGAAGCCTGCAGGACTCGGGGCCCCCAAAACTTTTGATGAATTCTCAAGGCGGAGGGGACGCTTTCGAGAATGGGGTCCAAGACCTAGCAGACAAGCGTCCGATTTCCAAGGTGTCCCAGGGCCATTTCAGTGGACCAGGCCCAAAAAGGAAACAGCCTGCCGCCATTTTGAGAGTCCTGTGACAGCCGCCTATCGCTGCACCGCAAGAGTGGGCGCAACTCAGCTGAATGGCGGATTTTGACACAGTGGACCAAAAGCGGACGGAATGGCAACTGAAACGGTAAAGGGGCGCCCCACTAAAACAGATGAGACTCCACCTGGAGAGGCCCGTTCACGCCGCCTCCCCCGGGGCGCTCCACGCCGTTATTCGGAGCAGCATTGTAGGATACCAAAACCAGTGCGGCAACTTACTGGACATCACCTTGGTGCCATCGTTCTGCTGCCTTGGAACTATTCGCACAACAGTTTGCTACTGATGACCCACCCCCCGCGACGCCCCACGCCGTTATTTGCTGGGTGGCAACTTACTAGACATCACTTTCGTGTCATCTAGATTTCGGCGCGTTCCGCTGCCTTGGAACTATTCGCACAACAGTTTGCTACTGATGACCCACCCCCCGCGACGCCCCACGCCGGAAATCTGGACGTTGTGCTGCGTTGGGACTATTCGCACAGCCGACCGCTACTTCGTTGTTTTTCTCTAAAAATGTTTATATGTTATTACTATTTTTGTTTTCTTGTATATATTTATAAATTATTAAAGTTTTATAATCTTACTACTTTGTCGGAGTACTATATATTTTTAATGTGACACATAATTGTAAAAACTTTGATGTACAAAGAGTCATCCCTGGAATCTTCCGCTTCACGCTCGGTCCCCTCCCCAATCACAATACAGGATGGTTTTCAGATAATAGCAACGCTTCTGCTGTGACGGATCTCATCGAGTGTGGGCCTTGATCTACTATAACTCCTTTGAAGACGGGTGATTCTTTACAGCTGTGGCCATAAACTACATCTGCAGGGCTAGCTGATAGCCTAGGACCGGCCTGGACAATCGGACACAGAGGAAAAGGAGTGTCAGAGGGTGCGGTAGTGAATAGGGCGAAAGGGAGGTGTCGGGCGGGCACAGGGTGTGATTCTCAGGGAAGAACAGCGCAGATGGGGGGAGGTTTATTACCCATGCATAAAACAGAGAGCGGGGGTGACCACTGCCTGGGGGAGATGCTTGCGAGGGTGGGGAGCCATGCTAAGGATCGACAGCGTGCACAGAGTGGATCTGGTCAAGGCATCTAAAATGGCTGCCGTGCACGACAAAAGTGTGGCATTTGAAAAAAGACAAGATGGCGCACACAATGTTTTTCAACAATTCCTGATTTCCTTCGAATCGAACGTTAACAGACGTTGGGGCATATTACCAAAGTTAAGCGATATTTATCCCTAACGATGCATTGCAAAGATTTTTTTACCGTCAGAAATTATCGCAGATAAACCTTGCTATTATCAAGGTTTATCGCAAATACGATAAAAACCGAGCGCAATGCATTAATATCGCTGAAAACTCCGCGATATTCATGCATTACCGAGCTAATGCTCTTAGCCATGTTATCCACCTCCCATTGGATAACATGGCTAAGAACTGCTCAGGGCAGCTGTTACTTTTTGGAGATATTCGCGCTTATCTCGAATATTTCCAAAAGTTGATAATAGGAGATAGCGATGTTAGCGACTGTTTCCAGTCGCTAACATCTTGGCATGCCCACTTTGCATGTCATTAGTGATAAATATCACTCACATGCAAAGTGGGACCCAAGATGGTCGCTATCTCCTACTAGCCGTCGCTAACTGGTGTTAGCAACAGCTAGGTAATACAGATATAATTTTATCTCCGCGAAGCGGAGCGCTGTTACAGATATATATCTTGTTTTTGAACGTTAATTTCTCAAAATGCACTGAAGCACATATATTGAGACATAGCAAAGGCACATCGGGCTACCAGTCCCTAATATTTTACCAAGTTTCGTGCAAATCCATTCAGCCGTTCGATTATTATTATTATTTTTTTTTTTTGCCCCGCGGGGCCCTTTTAAAACCTCCACATCAAACCTAGGGGGTCAGCGAGGATCTACTATGCCCCCTTATGGTCATCAGCCGTTCGATTATTATTATTATTTTTTTTTTTTGCCCCGCGGGGCCCTTTTAAAACCTCCACATCAAACCTAGGGGGTCAGCGAGGATCTACTATGCCCCCTTATGGTCATTTGCCCCTTCGCTTTGGCCTCCTCTTGTCTCTCGATCCTACCGAGAGACAAGATGGCGGCCGCTACGTACTGTTTGGAATGTTTACAGACACCGGAGAGCCAATCAGCTTCGCTTCGCAAAGCTCCGTAACGCGAAAAGTACGCGAAGCGGTGCGCTGTTACAGATATATATCTTTTTTTGAACGTTAATTTCTCAAAATCCACTGAAGCACATATATTGAGACCTAGCAAAGGCACATCGGGCTACCAGTCCCTACAATTTTGCCAAGTTTCGTGCAAATCCATTCAGCCGTTCGATTATTATTATTATTATTTTTTTTTGCCCCGCGGGGCCCTTTTAAAACCTCCACATCAAACCTAGGGGGTCAGCGAGGATCTACTATGCCCCCTTATAGTTATTTCCCCCTTTGTTTTGACCTCCTCTTGTCTCTCGATCCTACCGAGAGACAAGATGGCGGCCGCTACGGACTGTTTGGAATGTTGACAGACGCCGGAGAACCAATCAGCTTCGCTTCACAAAGCTCCGTTGCGCGAAAAGTCCGCGAACCAGAGCGCTGCCTGGTCCGCGCTTACAGATATATATCTTTTTTTAAACGTTAATTTCTCAAAATCCACTGGAGCACATATATTGAGACCTACAAAAGGCACATCGGGCTACCAGTCCCTACAATTTTGCCAAGTTTCGTGCAAATCCATTCAGCCGTTCGGGCTAAAAGTGAGGCCAACCGCCCTATGGAAAACTCAATGTTAAAAACACGTTTTGGGACCCCCCTTTTTTCTCGGCCCCCACTGGACGAACCCCCCCCAAATTTTCAAGGGCTGCTCAGAAACAAAATGTGCCATTTTCCTGAAAATTTCAGCCAATTCAGTCCACAAACGCCAAAGTTATTAGACATAGAATTTTCAAAAAACCCATAGAGAAAAAATCCTAACTATATATACCTACTGGCGACCGCCAGTAGGTAATATATATATATATATATATATATATATATATATATATATATATATATATATATACATATATATATATTGTTTTTGAAATGCCAGTTAATAAGTTCAAATAGATGCAAATCATCGTAAAAATGCACAGCGGACCCATTTTCAGCTTGCGTCTTCTATTTGGCCTATCCAGCTACCACAGTGAGCCATATTTAGTCATTCAGGGCCTCATTTATGAATACAGTCAAGTCGCTGCATAAAAACAGCGATGCAACAGTTTTCATTGCACCCTCCTTGTGACACCATGTCAGAACGCACCTGATGTGCACACTGACAGGGTCCGCTTGAAGGAGCCGGCACAGACAAAACGGGAACTTCAATTTCCAGCAGTACTTCAGTACTTGGGCTCATGACACCAGACGCACCGTAGTGCGCGACATCAATACACCCAGATATAGCCAGGAAGACAGCAGACAGAGCTGCCGTTTATTCATATCTTTAATGTTTGGTGACCGGTTCCTGGTCCGGTAAGGGTGCTGGAAGCACAGTATAATTTCTTGCTTATATTCTTAAAGTTTAATTCTAATGTAGATGTACACTGCAATTATGCTTCACTACCTTGTATGATACATATCTCCCTTCGTTGGCGAGTCCAATTTCTTAAGGGGTTCATGCGAGGGAGTAAGTGTTTGGGCATGACAATTCAAAAAAGCATGTTATTGCTCCACATGCTATCTCATACTTATTTTTGGCAAGCTTAATCTTTCCTGGTCTTGCCTGCTGGTGAGCCCGTGTCCATGGCTCATGCAGGGAAGAGTATTAAAAGGCTTCTCTGATAAATAAGAACAGGAGGTTCACGCAGAGTGATGGTAACTCTCGAAATATATTACAATGCTTACCTGTGTGAGAAAACCCCTATAACGTTTTTTGTGCGGTCCCACTTGGAAGAGGGGCTGTTCAAGCTCATTAGCTCATATTGTTTGAATAGTGGAAAACTAATATGGGAACATAACCCTTGCATTTACTTTGATGAACCTTTGAAGTGTTCTCAATTCAAAGAATATCTCAAAACATCGATAATCAGCATTTGGCGAATCTTTGTGTTTCACTTAACAGGGGTGGGTAGTAATGGGTAAATGATTTCCAGAGGCTCCTACTCTTATTTGATTCACCTCAACCAGATACAGAGGGTAGGTGTGATAGGTACTGTTATCTCTGGGGGGGGTTTGAGCTTGCATAGAATGTGAGGTATTTACATTATTCCCTGTTCCCTCCTTTACAGTATTAGGGGCATATTCTCAAGGAACTATCGCAGAGTTATTGGCACTTTATCGCAGCCAAAGTTTCTATAAATGTATCTCCCCATTGACAAGCTGGTGCTAACAGCCCATATCACCAGTTTACCTGCGATAGCAGCCATAAAAAACATTGCCACAGATGACCACAGCAACTATCGGTAATGAGATGCAGAGTAGGCGTTCCCGTGCCAAAAGCAGTGACAACACCACTCTGCAACATTCTCAACTACCAGCCAGATCGGCGATAAGAGCACAAAACATGCGATAAGGTGCGTTAGCAGCAGGAAGTTAACACCTGCTCTGGCCTGGTTTAAAGTCAGACGACAGCCTGCACCAGAAAAGGGAGCCCATCACAGAGCCACACCTGAAGGGCAACAGATGCCATGGAGCCACTGATCCTGCAGGCCGGACACCCAAGAGGGCCACAACACCCACCGCCACCCCTCCCGGCCCAACCACGGGCACCCCCCACCTCTACCAGACCAAGATATTGCACATCAAAGTCACAAAATCGTGAACAAAGGCATTCGCCTGATGTCGCACCTTTACAACAATCAACATACATGTGAGTACAGAAAATCTGATTTATTCGTTCACCATTGAAAGTCCAAACAAAATATCACATTATTCTATATCTGTCTCCAAACAATTATTCTGAAGAGTCATGGCGGGGCATCCCTGGACAATCTGTGAGTCACAGCCTGCAAGACAATATCGAAGATAAGAAGGTGTGTCAGGCACTCATCAAAGGACAGAGAGAGTGACTGAACAAGGAGCGCAAGGCCAATCAGGACCTTGGTTCATTAATACATGCCAACTGCTGCATAAGTTTGGCAATTGGTGCACCCTAAATCTAAGGTCTGGCATCAAAGTCAGTGCGAAGGCCACATCACATTTAATAAATGCAAGCAGTAGTCAGACTAAAATTGGGTATGAAAGCTCCTTTGTCTCAATACACAAGGCAGAAGGACAACCGAACCTCCGACCTTGGTCCTGAATGCAGTTGGCACACCCTGCGTGAGATACCATACCTGCCTCCGACGACTCCCACATCATGAACTGCGCTAATGAAAGACCAACGTGTCCACACCCCACACACACTTGTCCCTGCTCTAGCTATACAAGCAAGGGATGCCCTTGACACATTGGTTAAAAACAACCCATACGTCCAAATATTGCACACACATATGAATCATTGCCCAGAGCTGTGGCATATCGCCCACCAAACTGCTGCCGGTCTGAGGATTGCTGGTGCTACGAGACCAACAAACACAATGACAGGCAATCCCGGGGACATGCACAACGCCTGTCATGTGGAACTGTACCGTGCACGAATGCTGCATCTGTTGACATTCGAGTGGACCATGGAAGTCTGCCTATCCAAAGCAACGGTAGCAGAATTGGATTATGACTTGACAGTGCACCCCCTGTTGGCCCACAAACAGGAGTGTCAGTTGGCTACCCGTGCATGGGATGCCTTGATTTTTGGCGTATGTGCTGGCAGTTGTGCATGGGAGATTGCACAGCTCCTCTTGTGCAGAGACCACATCGAGGCACTCCCCTATTGGTTTGTGTTTGGGATTGGTGAAATGGCATGGACTGAGCACAACTGCCCAGACCAGTTAATGGATTGGCTTTCCCTGGAGTTCCTTGAACTTGACAAGGATGTAATCTTGGAACAGATTGCACATGAAGCTGTGCTCGCATTCATGGACGAGAAACTACGTTCCTGCAGCATCATCTGATTGTCACCCACAGCACAGGTCCCCCACACCTCGTTGCAACTTGGGGAATGCTCACATATCCCACCACAACAGTGGACATGTCTGCCTTTGCCTGGACTCAGAATGCATGTGCGTGTAACTATGCGTGTGTACACATACCTGTACAAGGTGATGCAATCCCATGGGCGGAGCAGCACAGCATCATTTGGCAACATTCCCAATTTGGAAAAAATGCTGGGGGAAAGTGCACACATGGCAATGTAGTACAACATGTGACCTTGTAGGACCCTTTCACCTGCTCACTGTCAGCAGAGCATACAGTCGGCGCAGTCCGGTGGGACAGCACTATGCCAATCCCATGGGCTGTGAGCCGTGCCCCCTGACACTGGGCGAAGAGCAGACGCCAAACATCACATGACTCGTCCAGCAAGGCAAGGTGAGCTGAGTGTGTTGCCATCCGTAATGATTTGTGTACATTTTTTCCTCCCCATTTCCTGCACCTCGACATGTGCCCATGCTGCATGTAAGTGTCTTAAACACTCCCCGGCATGTTGTGGCCCTTGTCTTGCCCCTACTAACATGCACATGCTAATAAAGTCTACGCAACAGCACTACTGTCCAACTGTGATGAGTATTGATTAGAATGACAAATCGTGTGCCTCAATGAGCATTGTCCATACACATGAAGGGCAATGTTATACATCAAAACAGACTGTGTCTACACAGATGTGTGTGAGTAGGGATGCGAAGTGACCCTCTGTTGTCACATGTGACGGAGGACACCACTTCTGACCTGCTACCGATTTTGTTACTTCTACACACAGCCCTATTTAATACATGGACGTGTACCTACAGTGGGGGGTTGCAAGTTTGTTGTTCAAGTGCAATGAGGCCACAGCTAGTTCACACCTGCACAGTCATCAAATTGGCCATTTGGCTCAGGGTCAAACATGCGCATTGATGTCATTTACCAGGGTGTAAGTGAACAAAGACATGACACATCTGTGTGATTTTGAATGTTTTATTCACATTCTGGTGAATGCCGGAGCTGGAGCTGTACATGGCCATGCCAAGACCACATTACATGGTAGCCCAGTGGTGGGCCAACCAGAGTCCTCTGGGGAATGACAAGTGAATTGGAAGAGAGAGAGTGCAGTCTGCAGCCGGATTGCTGTGGAATTGGTAACCAGTGAAGATATGGCAGTCCATGTCGAGATCCAGGTGAATGTCGCAGAGTGTTCTGGGGGACAGTGGGAGGTGATGTCCCAGGGCATGATGCATAGGGCTGAACCAGGCGGGGACAGGCCATATGCCGGGGATGGATGCTACTGCCTCCTTCATCACACAGTCATTACCATCCACATCTTATTTCTATGATACATCTTCAGTGTCCGGTGAGTCAGGTGTGTGTGGTGGTGTTATGGCTGCATCACTGTGTGCCACTGACGCATCAGAGTGCGAAGGTGATTGGGCTGCATCACTGTGTGCCACTGACACATCAGGGTGTGAAGGTGATTGGGCTGCATCACTGTGTGTTACTGACACATCTGGGGTCGAAGATGTGTGTGTCAAAGTTCCCGCTGCAGTTATCTGGGAGAGGCTCAGTGGCAGCAATGGCACGATGAGCAACTACAAGGCATGGAAGATCCCAGCTACATCTCGCTGGTATTCAGCCGTGGCAATTATACTTCCAGCCGGCATCGGCTCCATGGTCTCCATTGTCCTGCGCATCTGTACCAACTCTGTGCTGTCTTCACTGGTGTCTGTCTGGCTAGATAGTTCTTGTATCGGAGTAATAGCCCCAGCGATGTCAGCCAAGGATTGTCAGGGAGCATGGTGCGGACAGTGTGTGTCCGTTAGGGACTATAAGTGGTCCCTGATGGGACTCAGACACTCAAATATTACATTGAGTTTGGCTGCCACAAGCTCGAAACCCACTCGCAGCTGATCAGCCATCTCCTCCTGGCAACCCAACACACAGCGTTGGAATTCCATGTATTGGTCGGGGCTCCTGATGGACAGCCGTGGTGGTGTTTGTTTCCTGCTATGTGGTCTGTGCAGAGGGTTGGGTCACCTCGATGCAGCTGGGCTGCACTGCTCCTGGGGGTGAGGTGCGGAGGCTGTCCATTAGCAATTAGAGGGCCAAAAGATAATGGAATGTTGTTAAAGAGGAAGGTTATTTTAGGGAGAATGATCATTTTTATGAGGTTCACTCTTCCATAGATATTCAAAGGGAGAGTCACCCATCTTGATAGTGACTTACTAACTTCCTTTACTACGCTCTGCCAGCTGGTTTTGGCGGTATCTGCTAATTTCTGAGTAAGCTGTATCCCTAAATACCTAATTTTTTGTTTAGCGCCCTGCACTGGGGGGGAACTGTTCCAGCTCATGATTTCGGTCTTCTCCTTGTTTATTTTGTAACCCGACACCCTGCCAAATTCTTCAGACAGTTTAAATAATAAGGGGATCGATTCTGTAGGGTTAGTGGTATAAAGGAGAAGATCATCTGCATATAATGCAGTTTTAAGTTGAACCTCCCCCATTTTAAAGGGCAGAATATTAGGATCAGATCTCAGGGAACATACGAAGGGCTCGATGTAAACATCAAACAATAGGGGAGACAAGGGACATCCCTGCCTTGTGCCTCTGGTGATGTTAAACCAGTCCATCAAGCCCCCATTGATCAATACTCTGGCGCGAGGTTCATTGTAAAGAGATTTGATTCCCTCGATGAACTTGGATGGGAACCCTAGCTTAGCCCTTGTTTCCCAGAGAAAAACCCAGTTTACCTGGTCAAACGCCTTAGCGGCGTCTATTGCTACAATTGTTAAAGGGAGACGCCTTTCTTCTGCGAAATCTATGGCCACCAATACCTGAAAGGTAAGTTCATTCAGCTGTCGACCTGGTATGAAGCCTCTCTGGTCATGGTGGATTATTGACTTTATGACTTTCGCTAGCCTGGAGGCTAGTAACCCGGAGAAGATTTTCAAGTCAGAGTTTAAGAGAGAGATCGGCCTGTAGGATTCGATCCTCTGGGGGTCCTTGTTTGGTTTAGCTATTAATACAATCGTAGCTTCAAGCCAAGAGGTAGGTGTGTTTTCCATTATCTTTTGACTTAAAAGACATTGCCAAACTACAAGGTAAAATTGGCTCATTTATCTGGGCTACAAAATCTCCCAGAATCGCTTGGAGGAAATTGAGAAGGGGGTTGAAGCTGGGCGGCCTCGCACTACCAGATCTCTTGATGTATTGCCTTGCCTTCCAGCTTAAGAATTTTAGAATCTTGGCGAACAGACTCGACTCTTCCTCGCATGGTCGCCTTTTTCAGGCATTGTTATCTGACCAGTCATTTAGCCCAGACTTTTTTCTTTACAAATTTGGACATCAAAAATTTTACAAAAAAGTCTGTTTGAAAATTCTGCAGGCTGCATTAAGAACCTAGCTATATCTCCGGAAAGTCTCGCAAATTCCCTATTATATCATGCATGCTCCAATCTGGGACTCACCCGGTACCCCGGATTGTCTCCTAGACAGATTGGCAACCCCTTTGAGAGAGGCAGGTGTAGCAAAGTGGGCAGACCTTAGTATCAATTTCCAACTGCTGGACTGGGACTCATTAGTCAACTTAACGGGGGGTCGTTAACAAGATTTAAGTTTTATCAGTTGTCCTCATGGTGGGGGAGACAAGACTGGGGGTTGCGGGAGGATCCTCAATTCTTAGATCTCATAAACAGAGGTGGTGTTTGGAAACGCGAGGTTGCCTTCTGGTACAACATCCTGATCGGGGCAAATGACACGTTAACGTCCGAGATATCAAACCTTTGGAGCAGGGATATAGACGGTAATCCTGAGGAGATGAGGAAAATTTGGTCTGATGCATTCGTCATATCACAGAAAACAATTAAACCAGCTAACCTCAGAAGGAACCACCTATTCACAACTTACAGGGTGTATTGGACCCCGGCCAGGCTCTCCAGGTTATCAGCAGAGAGTTATAGCTGCCCAAAGTGTAAGCTGGGCGCAGCTGATGACCTACACATGTTTTTTGGGTGCCCACAAATCAGCAGTTATTGGAGACAGGTGTGTGGTTTTTTAGGAGAGGTTTTGTTAACATCAATTTCATGTTGTCCCAGATTAATTTTTTTGGGGCTCCCCCCAGGATATGTGTTAAACAACCCTGCCACTCAATTTATCTTCTATGTAATTGTAATCACAAGGAAAGAAATTTGTAGAGAGTGGAAGTCGTGGCACCTCCAAAATTTGCTGATTGCCTGAGGAATGTCATGATGATAAGTCAGTCTGACTTGCTTTGCGGTGACGAAAGCGCTAGCAAAGTGTGGTCAGCTTTAAGAACGTGGGCCGAAAGTTAACCAAAGTCCAATGATTTTGCCAGTGGGTATTGGCCTGGTCCTCCCAGGCAACGTGTCGAACGGGGAGTTGGACTAAGAAATAGCCTGCCTCTGGGAGATCCCTGTATGCTCTGCACATTCCATCGAGGGCGGAATCCAAGTAATTTATTGTGCAAGTGGCACGGAGAGCTCCCACTTTGAGGTCATATCTGCTGGTGGCATGTATGAGGAGACAAAAAAAAAAAAGCAATTAGAGGGTGCCTAAGCATGTGTGCAGGTTGTCCTCTTCATTATCACTGATGAGATTTGTGGTCTGCTCTGCAGTAGGTGTTGATTGTCCCTCTGCAATGTAAAAGGGAGATGCAGGTTAACTGAGTGTCCCATGTATATTGACGCTTTGTAGATATTTACATACGGACTACATGACAATGTATATTGTGATTGTTTTGGTGGGGCTGGCTATTTGATGGCAGACAGTGGAAATTTCGACTACATGACGGATGTGTGGTCATACTCGTACATTATCATCTCACAGTGTTACGCAATGCCTGATCTGAGTGGACAGTTACTACACACAAGCGGAACCTGTTGTGTCCTCTGTCCTGTGGTGTAGGTGCCGTCAGTGTTGATGTGCTGTGATTCCTTTGTGTGTGCTGCCTTGTGGGTGAGTCGCCCCTGCAGCTCAGATTTCGTGGACACTTATCTCTTTGAGGCGGTGTGCCTTTTACTTGTGTGTTTTTCAGGGGCTGGGATGTTTGCGACCTGGGTCATTTGTGCTCTTGGACAGGTTTTGTGGTATTGTGCATTGTTTGTCTGCTGATGTGTTATGGACATCATGGGTTGTAGGTGCACGTGGATGTGTCAGAGTGTGACCTGCTCCTTTACGGATGTGATCCACACTGGGCCACCTCAATGTCGAATCGTGCACCATGTCAATTATTGTGACTGCAGCCATGTTATTGGTCATGCAGTGTCACTTGCATAGTCAGTGTGGCTCACAGAGCCACTGCTTTTCTGGATTCTGCACATGTGCATGGGTGGGTTGTGGCATTGGTGATATGGAGGGGGCCCATTTGTGCACATTGTGGATGGGGCACTACTTGGTATTTCTATGTGTGCTGCAGTGTGCCATGGGTATCAGGGACAAGTTCCACTATTATTGTGCATGTGCAGTAATCTACATTTTTTTTGCATGTGTGCCATTGTGCCCATCTCCCCCGTCCCCCAGTCCCTGGTCATTACTCACCCTGTTGCTATTGTGTCAGGTCATATCGAGCTGTGTCCAGACCCCCAACTCCTTGCACCGACTCCATACTGGTGACTGTGGCCACCATTTCCTCAAGCTCATTCAGCTCCTTCTGTGGCACAGGACTCCCACCTCCAGTCACCTTTGCTGCCTTCCTGTTGGCGGCGAGTTTCTGGTTGGTCTGGCTTTGCACGTAATGCCAGCGCATCTTGACCTCCTCCATTTACCTCCTCGACACTCCGACTGCATTGACGTTGTTGACGATGGACTGCCATATTTCCGTTTGCGTTGCCAATGACGCTGTGGAGGTGACAAAGAGTTGTTGGTAGTGTTCGGTCACCTCCTTGATGATAATCCGGTCTTCCGTGGGGTTTGTGGGGTTTGGGTTGTCCTCTGCACTCTGTCCGGGTGCATCCATGGTGCTACGCACTTTGCTTTGGATTTGGTGTTTTTTTATTTTGTTGCTTTTACAGAGCATTTTCCCGCATGACGCATAGGAATTGCAGGCCTGTTGCTGGTTGTCGGTGATTTTTGGACCGCGATTTGGGGCATAGCAACTTTTTGGGTGTTCGTGTTTTGCATTTTTGTGCGTAGCGTTGATTTTTAGGCAGTCATTTGGCGCGGTATCCTGCTGCTATCACATGGTGCTGCCAGGTTGGGAATTGAACGTTAAGCTAAATTTGCGGTACTTATCACACGTTCTTGAGAATATCTCCCTTAGTGTTGAGGATTCGAGATCACCTACTCACCTCCGCAGTTAGGGGTTGCATCATATTTTTTTTTTTACAGGTAGTTACATGACTGATTATACTTGTTTTGCTGTTCAGTATAGCTATCACATTCCACTTGGAGTGTATTTCAATATTCTCTTTCTATTTTTACAGGTCTCCGTCCCTGTAGTCCCTATCCTTTCCTTCCCCCTCTTGGCCATCCTAAAGTCTGTTTATTACATAAGTCAAGACTTGGGGTTTTTGAGAGGTGGACCCTTCTGAGCATCAGTACAACCCTGCGGATATGCTTGATTTCGGACACACCATGGATGACCATATTTAATGTACGGTGTTCCATGTCACAAGGAGTTACAGATACGTCAATGTTACTGACATATCTGTAGTCACAAAAGTGATGCATTGCTGGGGTGTGTCTGAAAACAGATGCAACTCCGGCAATGGGTCCAGCTTGTATCCAGCAAGGGACTGCTTCAGTCTTACACCTGCTGTGAGGCAGGCGTAAGATATTGATGCACTAGCATCCTAGAAGGTTCACAGTGAAATCTAATATATTTCACTGCACCACTTCTATGACCCTTTATTGCATGGGAACGCCCACCCTGCGTACATTATAGCTGATTCAGGTATAATGTTGCCCAGGCGTTTGCAAAGTGACTCATCTACTTAGAAGTGTCACGTATTTACGTAACTGCAGCATCAGAAAAAATGTTTGCAACAGCAGCTTAAAAGTGTTGCAGGTCTTCATAAATAATGCCCAGAGTCCTTTCTCAATCTTAACAGCCCTAAAAACACTAGAGCCACAATCCAACCAACATTGTGGCATTTAGGGCCAGATGTACTAATGTTTTTTTGCGTGGGCAAATGGGTTTTGGACCCGTTTGCGACCACAAAAAACATGTGGCCTATCTACTAATCCTATTTTGCGAGTCTCAATTCAATTAGCGACACACAAAATAGGATTAGTGACTCGATATTAGAAAGGGGCGTTCCAAAGGTGTACCTTCCTAATAGTGACTCCTGAAGCTATGTATGACTGTGCGGTTGCAAAACAGTCGCAGTTTACACCCTTCACAGAAGGGTGGTAAACTAGTTGCTAATGGGAAGGGACTACTGCCTGCCCTTAAAAAATGAAACTGAAAAGTTTCATTTATATTTTTAAATGCATCTCGTTTTCCTTTATGGAAAACAGGCTGCATTATAAAAAAAATGTCATTATTTAAAAGCAGTCCCAGACATGGTGTTCTGCTGACCCCAGCAGGCCACCATCCCTGGGAGTGTCAGTCATTCACAATGGGGTCGCAAATTGCGACAGCCTCATTAATATGCATGAGGCATGCAATTTGCGACCCCATTGGGAATCGTAAACAGTGTCTCAGACACTGTTGTGCATCTCAATTTGCTAGTGGCAAATTGCGAGTCGCAAATGCGATGCAATTTGTGACTCACAAATTGGTGAGTCGTACATCTGGCCTTAATGTTTTCCATTTTCCATCAATGAATGTTTAAATTCTCAATATTATGCACTCTTAACAATTTACATGTTCACTGCATCTTCTAAATTAAGCACTGATTCCATATGAATTGAACCAATATTGTACACATGACTGTTAGTAATAAGTACATGCACTGTTCTTATTCCCAGGTGTTTTGAAAAAATATAAAAATGTATTATCTCTCAATGCACATTAAACTTCAGTCTGCCCTAATATTCAGCACATCAACCAAATTCAGAGACCTATTTATGTCTCAGTTGAAGTGTAATGCTTAATCTCAGTTCCTAATTGAGGCATATCAATGGCATTGATTGACTTGAGCTTGGAACCATTAATGATGCTTTACTGTATCTAAAGTGTTAACATTCAATTAAAAAATCTTTAAACAAAAAATCAATGTCATTGATTGTTATAGTCACAATTCCTAAAGTGCACAATGTATAAGATGTAAATAAAAATAGAATTTTGTATTCAATTGTTTCAGAAAAACTGCTTTATCAGAGGAAGGTCAAGATTTTAAAATCCGGAGATATGTAACCCGCACAATGTACAGGTATAAGACCCAATTAAAGTGCAAGTGCATAATCTCACATCACAATTGAAAGATGTAAATTTCACAAAGGTATCCAATCAAATTTTTTTAATGCACATTTTCTAAAGTGCATAGTGCATAAAATATAAACAATAGAGTGACATCTTTACATTTCTTAGGATCGTATTCAATTGTTTCAGCAAAATTACTGTCTCAAAGTAGTCATAAACTTGACATCCTGAGGTGTTAAATTTGAAGAGCTAGACACTCACGGCATAGTAATGGTGGAGGTGTTTTCCACTGGAACCGTCTATTCCGAAGCAGGCATCAAGTCTGAAGAGCCTCCACCAGCCCAGCGCCTTTAGAAGGTCACAGTGAGTACAGATGTTCACATAACTTACCACTCAGAGGAACAAGCCTCTAGCTCCCAGGTTGCCTATGCAGCCTCCAGTGCACCACTCCCATCGGGCCATGGTCGACAACAGCATTTGGAGATTGACCCAGGACACAAGAACCACACACACACCCACATACATGTACATTGCCAGTAGGTAGTTATAATTCGGACCATGTTTTAATAGGAAAAGCATTTTTTGACTTGAACCTATATCTTTGGCGCCGTTTGACATATCTTCACAAACTTTTCCCAAAGTTGGGTCTTTTTGTGCATGGAAAGTTTTGGGGTGATCAATCAAGCGATGGCTGAGAAAAAGAGGGGGTCAAAAAAAGTGTTTTTCCCATGTTAATTCCCATAGGAATTTTGAACACGACTACAGCCTGAACTGCTGGACAGAATTACACCAAATTTGATAGAAAGCTAGCTCTTTGTCAAGAAAGAGTGCTTTCTGTTATTAGGTGTAAATCCATTTGGTAGTTTTAGAGTTATTAAAAGAAATCCACATTTGTATATCTAGGGGTGCAAAGGCTCCGCTAACCCTCTCAATCTAGTGATGAGATCTGATTGGCTGTACAGCAAGAAGGTGCACACAGTTCCCCTAGGGAAGGGTAATAACGTAGTGAAGTGAACTATCTTCCTCTCTTCATGGGGTACAAAGGTATTGAATGTACCAAAGTGAAACAGGGAAGGGTATCTCTTTTCGGAACTAAGGATGCCTCACACAACAAGCTGGTTTAACGGCTGTTGTCATATCACCAGCTAGTCGTCTCGTGTCATCATCGGCTTCCTGCTCCAACGTCAAGCCGGCGCTGCAATGCCTGACGGGTAGCACTTGGTGCTACACTCTTGTGGAGATCTTTTGTTCCTTTCCGGTGAGTGAGTGGGTGTGAGGGCCCCTAGAGTGTGAAGTAGTGAGCGTGAGTGAAATATGGTGATAAAAAAGGTTGGTGTAGTCTACTCCATTCTCTTTATTCGTGTAGTTCACCACCTTGTTAAAAACAAGAGGGGCAATGGGACTTCAGCAATTAAGGAGGGTTAGTCCAGTTCAACCCTCACCTGTGAAAAGGTCAACATGTTTCATGCCCTATTGGCAATTCTTCAGGACCTAGGGAGTGCTCATAAACTTAGTGATACGCCCCGCATGAGGCTGAGGCGTGTGAAGGATACAACCTGTTTGGTTGCCGACTCCAGCAGGGAGGGTTACTGCGTCGTCGGTGTACCCTGTGGGGAGAGAGAAAAACCGTGAGCTCGTGATTCTTCTCCCCCGACTTATCCTGGGGGGGAAAAAATACAAACCATTTGTAATACAAGGGTATGGAGTGAGGAGAGAGGAAGAAGTATATACAGTGACTACGTATAAAATATAACATCATATTATATTAATGTTACAACAGACACTAGGTGTCTCAACCCAATGGTTGTATGTTTAGACAGTAGAATAAAAGGATCTGACGCCAGCCGGCGTATTAATAGGGCGGGGTTTAGAGAAGAATACAAAGTTCTGTTGGGCTTACCCTCACTGGTGGGCTTGGGTGCCCCAAGGCTGCTCTCGTGGGGTCTGCGTGATGTGACAATTATCTGGAGGGTACATAATACGGGTCCAATTGATGTATAGGGAAGTAAGATAGGATTAGATTGACGTGGTGGTAGGTTTTGTCAGGCCACCAGGATTAGATGTCCGGGGATCAGTAGGTCACATCAGCTCAACCAACGGTAGTCTCGCCAGGCACCCGATGGCCCCAGGGTATTCATACCACCCGGGAAGGTCGCAGCCCAGGTAGTGACCATGTCAGGGAATAGCGGGACCCCGCCTACACCGCGGCAGCACCATGTGGGGCAGCAGCAGCGCAAATGGTGAGGGAAGTACCGCTTGCCGCGCCCCCACGCCGCCCGCCATGCCCCAACTACCCGACCCCCGTTCTCCACAGGGTGCCGCCATAACGGTGTGTGTCGGTCGCGTGGCGGGGGCGGGGGGCGCGCGTGGTCGTGGACGAACGCCTCACCCACCACCGTGGCGGTCGGGGCCCCTTTGACCCAACCGGTCACTCGACCCTGCCGACGGCCTCTGAGGGGGCAGAGCCCTGAAGTCTCTAGGGGCCGGCTCGACACTGCGAGGCTCCAGCCAGGGGACTACTGAGCCTGACAAACCCAAGCGCCCACGTCGCCCAATCACCAGCCCAAACACCTTACCTCATCAACGCGGACAAGTAGCCTCTCCACCTAATCCCACGCTCCGGCGCGAATTGTCGCGTAGAGCAGCCGTGGGGTTGTGTTGGTGGCGTTCGCTGATATACGGTCGGGCTAATTACATAGGCGTGTCTGGTTTCGGGTTGATGAGCAACACCACGGCAACAGCGGTGCACCTAGATGACGTCAGTGCGCCTAGGTGTCGAAAGCTGGCGCCATCTTAGAGAGGTGTTAGGAGAGCGGTATTAAGGTGAAAAGGCAAAAGTAACCAACCCATATCACTATAAAATGCTCATTGTTTTACTCGTTTTTGTGCACTTAGTGCTTTGTGCCAAATATGGTAGGGGGCCGTTCGGGTTCAAGTCCTGTGTGCATTTCATAGTTATTGAATGTATGATGGAATTGGTTATTGGATGGCTCTAGTGGACTGATGTCGAGTTGCTACATCAAAGTAGCGGAGTGGCGAGGATGGCGCGCCATCTTGGAGTGGGTCAGAGCTCCCCTGTCAGTGGGCTTATGTGGGCTGAGGTGACTGGATGAAGCCCTTGGCTTAGTATGGCCACAGGATGTCGATGGGCTAGAGTCAATGCTCGGTACGGTGGCTCATAACCCAGGTGAGGGTCAAATCACTGTGTCCTATGGTCACTTATCGATTGTGTGCTAGGTGGTGGACTGGAGAGTGGCTCTCGCTGCTGGGGCCAACAGGGGGCTATGGTAATGCTTCCGCAAGCATGGTATTGTGCTTGTCGGGGAATTTACATGTGCTGGCTGGGGACAGGATTCATATCACGTGTTGGGCAATCATATCACGTGTTGGGTGAGAGGGGTATATCCAGTGGCAATCTATCTAGATAGTGTGTTCCAAGGGACAGCATCATTTAGTCCCTCAGTATCTAAACGTAAGCGGTGTACCCATCTTTGTTCAATCCTATACAAGGCCTGTTGGTTTGATGAAGGATGCCATTCTAGGACGACCCATTTGACGTCTTCTGCCACATGATCATGTTGTTGGCAATGTGCATATAGGCGGGTATGGTTTTTTTTGCATCGGATATTACTGTTGTGTTCCATGATGCGTACCTTCACCGTGCGGGTCGTCATTCCAATGTACTTTAGTCCGCAAGGGCAGGTCAGCATATAGACACAGTTACTGCTGTTGCAGTTGGTGTGTCTGTTCAAACACCACTTGAAGGTCTCCGAGAGCTGGACTGTTTTAGTTGGTGTGGTTTGAGGACAAACCACACAATTGCCACATCGATAGTGTCCCGTGACAGGGGGCAGATCCCAAAGGGTGTTCCGTTGTAGGATACTGGTCTTCTTTGGTCGGGTGTGGACTAGTTGGTCCTTTAGATTGGTTGTTCGTCTGAAGGCTGCCATAACTTCAACCAGGAGGTGTTGGTAGCCATCTTGGGACTCAGCTTCAGCCTAGTCCCTGAAAAAACATTATAAAAAAAGAAAAGGGGGCAGGGTAGGACTACAATGAGCCCTTAGGAGTCCCAAAAGTGCCTCAGCAGGGAAAAAAGCATATTTTAAAACATTTTCACCAAAAATCGCTGTTGATCCGTGTGTCCGGTGAACTAGGGGAGCCATGCTTGTTTTGAAAAGGGCCCTTGGGTAGGCCAGGTCCCAGGGCTTATAATAAAAAAAGTAGGGGGGCACTCAGACCCCCCTCCTGATGCTCTTTGAGCCCTGGGTACCACCACATCCCCAGGACTTTATTTTAAATATTGGAGGGGGGGCTGGGTGGACCCTTTTCCTGGGCTTCCTGGCAGCCCCGGGGACCACTGCCTCCTCAGGGCTTTCCGTTTAATAATGGAGGGAGGGGGTGTCTGAACCCTCCTTCTGGGCTTACCCAAAGCCATGGGAACCACCACCTCCCCAGGGCAAAAAATTAAATAAATTATGGGGGTGGCACGAATCCCATAGTCCCCAGGGACCACCACCTCCACAGGGCCAACATAGGATTTTAAAGTGTCCCCCTCCCGGGCCATACATGGCCCTGGGGACCACCACCTACCCGAGACCAGCCTGTCAACACAGTAGGAGGGAGCCACCCAGCCCCCTCCTGGAGCCATATATGGCCATGGAAACTGCCACCCCCCAGTGTTGGCTCCTGTTATGTCCCGGGTGCCCACCCCCTGGACATAGCTGTTTGCTTTGATCAAGTCAGAGCAAACAAGAACTCCACTCCCAGCAACCAGGAGCCGTGAAAGTGCAGCTGCTTGCTAGGAGCAAAGTTTTTGTCTGTTTCCCTGCCCGCTGTCATGTGGGCAGGAAAACAGATGAAACAATTTATCTCACACACAGGGAGGTGTATATTCAGCAGCTCTCTGTGTCTAAGAACAAAGCCAGCTCCCAAAGCAGGCAGGAAGCCAGCCAGGATCGCAGGGGCATTCATGCTCCCCAGCGGTCCCCAACGGTGCTGATTGGGTGACCTGGGTGGGCTCCAGGGCACCCAGCATTTGAAGGCCAAGCCCCGGTGGATGGGGTCCCCATGGTTGAATTAAGGCAGGGCCCCAGGAGAGCAGAGTCCCTAGGGCTAAAATGGGCCCAGGTTGGGGGCCACATAGCCCCCCTTCCCCATTAAGTCATGGCCAGCCCCAGGGGATGGGTCCCTGGGACGGTTCTGGCCCTGATGCTCATTTCACAAAAATTAAACCTTAAAAATAATCACTTACACATATAAACTAAGCAGGTGCCCCCGTTGAAGCTCCACTTCTGTAAAGGACATATGATCCTAACTCTTGGGCTTGGCAAGGCAAAGCAAGTGTGTTTTCTCAGCAGTTCCATATTGAAAAAGTATCTGAAATCCTTTGTGAGGATGACTGCATCGGTGATCTATTGGCGAGCAACCTGTATGTAACTGTAACAAGTAGGTTCTTGCATGTCCTCTCCTGCTGAGAGTAGAGTCCATGGTTCCCCCTGAAATTGCTAGGAGAATGCAAATAAGAAAATCACTTGAATGCTTCCCCATTTGGCCCACCCACCTTAGTAGTATCCAAATGTCTTTCTGCATTTTATCGGGATAATAGACAGCTTAATAAGCGCACCTCCAACGCATTTCCAGACAATTTTGGTGAGGAGTTCTTAATGCAGAGAATTTGAGGACATCTCCACCAAGCAAAGAAGCACTTACTCTATTTAGTTAGGAGGAAGGACCCTTGTTTAGTGGAGATTTACCTCTTTGTAGTCTTGTTGTCTTCTTTATAGAAGGTTTCATGTTATCACATATTTCTGGAAAAAGATGCATCAGGAACAATCACATTGCCAAAACACACACAAGGTCACTTGTGACATTTCCTCATGCTCCAGTATACAGCTGTTGTGTAGAATACTAACTGGACAGTTACCCAAGGAGGTAGCACTTAGTAATTAACCAGTAGAAAGACTTCACTTGAGTAGATATTTTGTGCAAAACAATAGATTTTTGTTGGATAAAAAGACAGGTGCAGTTCCTTTGTGGCTGAGTCACTCACACAGCTACTGATACACCCACACAGATACTTAGATACCCACTCACACACTCAGGTACACACACTCACTAACACGCCCACTCAGACACTCATACAACCACTCACAGATGCACTCATACACTCACTCACACAATCATGCACCCACTCAGAGACTCATTCAGCCACTCATAGACCCATTCAGACAGTCATGCATCCACTCATACACCCACTCACAGACCTACTCAGACACTCATGCACCCACTCATAGACCCATCCATCTACGCAACCAGCCACTCAAAGAACCACTCTGAGACTAATGCACCCACTCACATACCCACTCAGATACTCATACACTCACTCACTCATAGACTGACTAACACACTCATCGAGACACTCGCATATCCTCTCAGACTCCCTCACGTCTACTCATAGACCCACTAAGATGCTTACCCAGACACTCAAGCAGTGGCTCTGAGACCCACTCAGACACTCATGCACCTACTCACAGACCCACTCAAATACTCATGCACCCACTCACACAACCACTAAGACACTTAAGCAGTCACTCCCAGACCCATACAGAGAATCACACACATACTCACACACCAATTGGCACACTCGCACACTACCTCACGCACCCACTGAGACACTCACACACTCACTCACTCACACACTCAATCTCAAAGGTTACAGGTGACAGTTAGGAAAAAAAAATGTAAAAAACCTTAGAACTTTACTTAAAAAAAACAAAGATTACGGGGATGTGTATAGTTAGGAAACAACATTAAAATAACCTACAATCACTGAAAAAAACGAAAGGTTACAGAGACGTTATAGTTAGGCTCACATTTCACTCATACAAAACCATAGAAATTCAGCAGTTATAGTTCTCTGAGCCAAGTATAAGGTATGCCCTGCAATGTACTGCTTATGACCTCACATATTGCATCACTCATGACATGGTCAGTAACATCACTGATGCCATCTCAAATGATATCACCAATGCCATCACTGATGACATCATCCACAGAACAACTCACACACCTACTCTATAATGTCCCAGTAATGTTTGATTTTATCAGTGAATTTCTACGTTTTTTAAATTCTATTTGCTAACTATAGCGTCCCTGTAACCCTTGTTTTTACCCTTGTTTTTATCAGTAAATTTCTAAGGTTTTTTAAAAGTGAATTCCTAACTATAAAGTCCCTGTTATCTAAGTTTATTTCAGTGAATTTCTATTGTTTTTTAAAGAGTAATCACGTTTGCAGAGTAGTGGAGAAAAAAATGCTGGGCCTCTGACCAGCTCTCAGGAATCCAGCAGTGTAGGACTTACAGGAGGTTGCAGGAGGGCTTCTTAGCCCCTAGGGTCCCTCAGGAGTAAAGTGGACTTCATCCCACAACCAGTAGTGCACCACGAACGGAGCCACATTTGCAGAGTTTTGGAGAAAGGGGGTGTCGCCTCCAAAGACCTCTTAGCAATCCTGCTGTGTGGGACTTACTAGAGGTAGCAGGAGGGTAGTTGGCCCTCAAGGACGTTCTTGGGAGCCAACTACCCCCTCCTATTACCTCCAGTAAGTCCCACACAGCAGGATAGCTGAGATGTTGTATGATGCCACACCCCCTTTCTCTACCACAGTGCAAACACAGGTTCTGGTGTACTACTAGTAGGGGGATTAAGTCCCTTGGCTCCAGATGATCCTTGGGGGCAAACTACTCCTTCTGCCACCTCCAGTAACACCCACACAGCTGGATTGTTGAGAGGTTGTCAGAGGCCACGCTCCCTTTCTCCACCACTCTGCAAATGCGCCTCCTGATGCACAACTGGTTGGGGAAGTAACTCCAGTAAGTCCCCACAGCAGGGTTTGCTGAGAGATGTTCGGTGACCATGCCCCCTTTCTCCACCACTCTGCAAACACACTTCTGGCACACTACTAGTTGGGGGATTAAGTCACCTTGGCTCTTGAGGGTCCTTGGCGCTAACTACTCCTCCTACCACCTCCAGTAACACCCACAGAGCTAGATTGTTGAGAGGTTGTCAGAGGTCATGCCTCCTTTCTCCACCACTCTGCAAATGCTCCTCCTGATGCACTACAGGTTGGGTGAAGTAGTCCACTTTAGTCCTGAGGTCCTCAGGAGTAAAGTGGAATTAATTCCCCAACCAGAAGCACGCCAGTAGGAAAGTTTGACCAGTGGTGTAGAAAGGGACGTGGCCTTCAATATTTTATGTGTTTGTGCTTTTGAAATACCTCCTGGCACTACCTGTGCTGTTATGTTACTCGGTATTTCCATAGCGCCGCATTTAATAATTACTTGGCATCTTGGCGCTTCCAAAGCCATTGTGCACTTTTGTTTGTTTAGGATTAAGAACAGTACCAAAATACACAATACAAATTCAAAGCGATATATCATGTACGTGAACAAATACATTTGCGAGACCCATTTTGAAACACAATGTTTCTTAAATAACTAATACAGAGATTTGATTAAAAAAGCTTGCGCCTATATTCAGAAAACCATAATATTTCGGGGAGACAGGTAGTTGTGTCCATATACTTGCGCTGAAATGGGAGATATATTAAGAGGGCAAAACAAAAACAGAAAGATACTTAAAATTTAACTTTTTTTAAAGTTATCTCCACTCTAAATGGAAAATATGACATTCCTTCTTCAGGAAAAAACAACAATAAAGATACGGCAGGAAAGAAAGTAAAAGTTATCTAGAATAGACTATGTTAGTAACGTTTCCACTTGTCCGCTAAAGAAGTGTTTCATATTAGCCAACAGAGAAGGCCTTTGCTCCTGACTTCAGAAACATCGCGATTAGTTCAGGGTTGCGATTAGCTCACTTAGGGCCAGATGTATGAAGCTCAAATGGGTTTGCAAACGCCGAAATTTCGGCGTTTGCGAACTCATTTGAGCAAAATGGTATGTATGTAGCAAATTTCAGTGCAAAATAAGGAATCGCAAATTTGCGATTCCTTATTTTGCGATTGCATTTAAAGAATCACAAAACTTGCGATTCCTTAAATGCAATGCATGATGCACAAAAAAAATTGCTAATTGCCCCTAAGGAATCGCAAATTACCACCAACTTCAAGTTGATGGTAATTTGCGAATTTCTTGAAAAATGCCCATTTTTGCATTTTTCTAAGTGCCATGTGATTCTCAGCTCGGCATAGCTGCCAAGGTTTCAGATTGCTATGTGTGATATTTTCATAATTTTAGTGTAATTATGAGTGACATTTCAATTACTATGAGTGACACTTTCTCGCGAGTAAAATCAAGCACTGAAGACGAGGGAAACATAAATATTAGAAATTAGACCCATCTGAGCAACAAGAAACTCTAAAAAGATCTTAAAACTGCAGCTAGACACCAGAAATGGAAGGACACTAACCAACATGTCACATAGAGAGCCCTGTCCCCAACAGGCCACTTGTTACTGGTTGGAAGTCTCAGCCTCCATGCTCACAACAATACCAGAGTGCACATTAGTGTTATTGAAAACGTTAACTGAAAGTACAGAGAAACGCCAATAAGAACAGGGCACACTGCAGCCAGCGAGCACTTGACTGTAGGTCATGTAACACTACAGAACATTCGGAATGACATAATATTGTAGATGTAAAACAAAATAGAAAGCAAAAGATAATGCTACGTTTCTTCGTATTCTTTCATGTACTATGGTGGATGTGATGAAAACATTTCGTAATGGAAAAGGTTAAGAGTTCGTAATCCATACTAATATTATAAAGAGAGAGCCCAAACCTTTGAGGCGGGTAATCTCAGTAACCACAGCACCAATCACAACACCCAATACAGCGTTGGAAAGGGCAGTTGCAGCAGAAGGACATAGGCTATGCAGACGGCCACCATATCATTTTTTTTTTATTGGTTTTATTAACTTTTCAAGAAAGTGGTGTGCATCACAATCATACAGTGCAAGACATACAATTGTACCGTAGGACACCATATACATTTAAAAGGTGAAAGAACCGTGCCAGCAAAGTAGTCCTCTGTGGGCGTGTCTGCGTTGTGCTGTGGGCATGGGCTGGGGACGTGACTAACGCTAGGGGGCGTGTGGTACGGCCATAACATCGTGGGCTGTGGGCGTGTGCTGGGGGCGTGACAAACGCTGGGGGCGTGTATCCGCCCTTGATGCCATGTGAGTCGTACATACAAGCGCCAATTACGTTGCTGCGCAGCATCAAGGGGCATGCTGGGGGCGAGACACTCTGGGGGCATGGGAAACGCTGGGGGCATGTGTCCGGCCTTCATGCCATGTGAACGCAATTGCGCTGCATCAAGGGACACGCTGGGGGCGTGAGAAACGCTGGGGGCGTGTGCTACGTTCCGCCCTTCATGCCATGTGGGTCGTACATTAATCAGAAGATCATCTGCTGTGGCCGTGTGCTGGGGGCATGACAAACGCATTCAGCTGGAGGCCTGGTAAGTAACATTATTGCAGCCTCTCCTGCGCGCAGTTACTGAACTCTCTCATTCAACGAAATTAGACGCGCCTGCTACCATCAACCAGGGCTCTAGCCGGGCTCAGGCTGCGGATCAGTACACTAATTACATGCGCCTGATAGCATCAAACAGGGCTGCAGCTGGGCCTCAAGCGGGAGAACACGCGCCTGCTAACATCAAACAGGCCTGCATCTGGGCCTCAAGCGGGGGAACACGCAAATGAGCGTGTCTGCGGGGACAATTACTGCAGCCTCTCCTACTCGCTGTCACTGAACTCTCTCATTAAACGGATTTACCCGCGGCTGATAACTCTCTCATTCAACGACATTACACGCGCCTGCTAACATCAACCAGGGCTGTAGCCGGGCTCAGGCGGCGGATCACTACACCAATTACACGCGCCTGCTAACATCAACCAGGGCTGCAGCTGGCCCTTCTCCGTCCCTATTCTAATGAAACAAAAAATGTTGTCTACCGCGAGATTTTAAAATAAATTGCCCTTGCCAAATACACACATTACACACATTCTATTTCATACCCGGACAACGTCGGGACGGGCTGCTAGTGTAAATAAATATATTTCCTTCTGATTATTTAAGTTTCACTTGTCTTTCATTTTAAAGTGTGTGCTCTGTTATTTTAAATGCAGTTTAAAGTGAACTGTGCCTGTACCTTACACTTGAACACTGTGCACACTGATGCTGACCAGACATGACAGTCAAGATGGGTTGAGCCAGGCCATAGCTGTATTAATCTTCAAAGTGGGGCCATACTTAGGGATCACAGGGGTGCAGACTGAGGAATGTCTGCTCCTAGGCTTGGACAGACAGTGTTCAGACACATAGCTTTGCCCAAGATCATGATCACCTACAGGCCCCTGTGCATCGTCAGTGATGATAATACCCCGGGTCCAGTCCCGGCCCGCACTGCTATGGTGCTAAGGATGACGAGACATAGCAGCCCTACAGATTAGATCACACATGAGATCTGCAGTACCGAGTGTGTGTGCCGTGCTGCTGACGTTTTAAAGAGGTTAGGTAACATAAAGACAACATTGACTACTACTATCAGTGGGCTGCCTGACCAGCAGCCAACCCGAGCCCACCCTGCAGCTTAGATCACGAGACATTATGATCAGATGATCACAGATCAGTGCTTCAAGTGTGTGCCTGCTGCTCACAGAGCAGTAACTGCACAAACAACACACAGTACTATCAGGCTGCCTAGGCTGACCAAGGAAAGTACTTACTTGTTCAACTTCACAGTCCTGTGTCCAGTGCAGGCACTGTCTCTCTACCCCGGTGGTCCGGCGATGATCTGATCATGCTCAGCCCTCTGATGATGCCGTGCCAGCAGCCTGGCCATGAAGATGCTGACCAAAAAGACCAGTCTGAGACTAGTGACTAGTAGGGCTCCCAAATATCTCTAGGGTGTGATGCAAGGGGGTACTCTTCAGCAAATTGCTCCGCCATATACGCAACATCTCGGAGACTCTGCGCAGCTGTGGGCCATCCAGTATGCATCCAGACCACGGCAAACCGTCTTTCATCCAAGACCAGCAAGATGCTGAGCATCTGTAAGCAGGGGCGACTTCTGACGTGTCACCCCGTAGCGCCAGTGGGGGAGAAGGTTCAACCGCAATCGCGATCCCGGCCGTCACACACCACACGGCAGACCTCTGGCCAGTATTGTAAAATCTTCTAATAACCCCAAGGTAAATGCAAGAAATCAGCACGCTCCAAACCACATCTTTTACAACTTACGTGGACCGTCTCTCCAAATCTTGCTACCCTAGCAGGAGCATAATAATATTGATGAAGAAACTTTAAAATGTATCAAGTTATGCTTGTAGCTGACCGGAGTGTCTTTCACCTGTGCAGAGCAGTAATTCCATGTTTTAGGAGCAAGTATGTATCCCAATGTCATCTCCCAGCACTGGGGGGCCTCAACAAGTGAGTCAGTTCAAACCTCGAGAACAGGGGGTACAGAAAAGAAATGGAGGGGGCCTCATCTGCCCTCTGGAAGCATGTGTTGAGGAGCGCCATCTCAACAGGCTCTGCGGGAAAGGCTGGGAAGTGGGAAGCCAGCCATGGCTATACAGCGAAATCTATGACAGGCTAGAATTGCAAGAGGGGACTGGCCACATCTCTTCAGAAAGCTAGTCAGTGTCATAAAAGCACCATTGACGAAAAGATCACCCAACACAGATAAAATCCTTATTGAAGAAAGCTTATTTGTATGACGTTCGCATGTTGGGCAGGGGCGTAACGGTTCAACTGCAAGCTAACTCGACTTCCGCTTCCGAGGCAGAGTAAATATAGTGCAAGAAACCGAAAACGGACTATACAACAATGTAACGCGTCGGCCAACAAGCATTGGCCGTCACAACCAGTTTCCCAGAGACATAGACCCGGCCCTGAGAAGTAAGTACCGGTGCTAAGCACCGGCACAAATTAAGCACTGGTAAAAACAGCACCCTTTGCAGCCTGTGCACTCCTGGGCAGTTACCTCTGGTGATTGGCAGAGATGTTTATTTGACTGTTAAAGCAGTTTTGTAACTCGAGGCACGGATCTGCTTTAAATCAGGTGTGCTGTGTGATAACTGCATGAGAAATGTAAATAAAAACAAGTATTTACGTAGCCACCAGGTGAGCTGCGAAGTGGAACAGTCCTGTTTAGCAAACGCTGGAGTGGCGCGCAACTCTGGCACACTCTCTGAGGTGGCCTAGCAGTGTCGCAGCGCTTTCCAAAAACCCCAAATATAATAATATAATGTAGGCACTGTCTGCCTGTTGGTGACCGCCTTACTCCCTTCTACTAACTCACCCCTAACCCTCCAGAAAAATTATTTTACAAGAGAGATCTGGGGCGAAGACAGCACTGAGTCAGATCAGAGACCGCAAAAAGTTATCCTTCCCCTCTACCTCAGCTGGGCCGGACATCACATGAGGGTCTGGAGGAGAAAAAACAGGGAACAGACCATTTCTGCAGCTTTCTGCACATTTATATGTGAGGCAAAATAACACTTAAATGTATTTTGATGTAGAAATGATCAAAGCCTAAAGTGTGTGCACGTCTGAAGAAAAGCATATGATGGTTGGTTCATGTTATTCAGACCATGAGCTGAGGAAATATTTTTATCAGGCATTGAAGAAATATCAGATATCTGTGGGAGGAGGTACCCGTAAAGCAGAGCAGCAAAATACTTTTCTGTGGAGAAAGAATGTGTGTTCAGATCTACACTGTGTGCAGTCTCGTGTATATTGTTAGTGGTTAGTACTCCTGTCTCAATTCCAAAACTCCAGGTGCAGGGAGAAATGTTACTAGACCTGCAACCCCCGCCGCTCTGAAGTTTGGGGGATGATACAAGGGCTTTAGTCCCATTGGTCGCAGCACGGGGTGCTACTACCAGGACCTGCAGACCTCTCTTTTATTTCAACAGAACGAATGAAATAGAAGAGGATTTGAGAAGACAAAATGTGCCCTAATTTTTCTTTCTGCAGCGCTAATCATAATTTCTATGGTAAAATGAAGCCCCTCATTTTGTTCCTTTGCAAATTAAATGTTTTAAGTGTTACCACTTTATTCCAATCAAGATGGCTTCAGGTGTTCCACACTTTTGTCATAAGTAAGACAGTTAGCGCTGTAGTAGTTCTTTAGAACACTCTGAGACATTCTGTCATTGGGCTATACTTGGGCTACATCTGGGTGATATGTGTGCTACATTTGGGCTCTTTTGTCTCTGGTGGCCATCTTGGGAGACCTATTTGTTATGAAGTTTCCTAATTTCCTCATTTACTACAGTCTCCTCAGTAGGAAATACTTTCAGTTTTTGTACTTTGATTCCATCAAGAAGGCATTCAGATGTGTCACACATTTGCCATGTATTGAGAATGTTAGCACTGTATTTACTCATTAGATCATTGTAGTAAAGCTACTGCTCACCAGGGAAGTATGCTGCTGGTATTCAAAGTGCATGTTTCAGTCTGCATGTTGGAATTTTTTAATGAAATAGAAGAGGATTTGAGAAGTCAAAATGTGCCCTAATTTGTATTTCTGCAGCACTAATCATAATATCTATGGCAAAATGAAGCCCCTCATTGTGTTCCTTTGCAAATTAAATGTTTTATGTGTTACCACTTTATTCCAATTAAGATGGCTTCAGGTGTGTCATACTTTTGTCATAAGTAAGACTGTTAGTGCTCTAGTTGTATTTAGAACACTCTGGGACATTCTGTCATTGGCCTATACTTGGGCTACATCTTTGTGATATTTGTGCTACATTTGGGCTCTTTTGTCTCTGGTGGCCATCTTGGGAGACTTATTTGTTATGAAGTTTCCTAATGTCCTCATTTACTATAGTCTACTCAGTAGGAAATACTTCCAGGTTTTTACTTTGGTTCCATCAAGAAGGCATTCAGATGTGTCACACATTTGCCATAAATTCTGAATGTTAGCACTCTAGTTGCTCATAGGTTCACTGTAGTAAAGCTACTGCTCACCAGGGAAGTCTTCTGCTGGTATTCAAAGTGCATGTTTCAGTATGCATGTTGGAATTTTTAAATGAAAAAGAAGAGGATTTGAGAAGACAAAATGTGCCCTCATTTTCCTTTCTGCAGCACTAATCATAATTTCTATGGCAAAATGAAGACCCTAATTTTTTCCTTTGCAAATGAAATGTTTTAAGTGCTACCATTTTATTCCAATCAAGATGGCTTCAGGTGTTTCACACTTTTGTCATAAGTAAGACAGTTAGCGCTGTAGTTGTTCTTTAGAACACTCTGAGACATTCTGTCATTGGGCTATACTTGGGCTACATCTGGGTGATATTTGTGCTACATTTGGGCTCTTTTGTCTCTGGTGGCCATCTTGGGAGACCTATTTGTTATGAAGTTTCCTAATTTCCTCATTTACTACAGTCTCCTCAGTAGGAAATACTTTCAGTTTTTTTACTTTGATTTCATCAAGAAGGCATTCAGATGTGTCACACATTTTCCATGAATTCAGAATGTTAGCACCGTATTTGCTCATTAGATCATTGTAGTAAAGCTATTGCTCACCAGGGAAGTCTGCTGCTGGTATTCAAAGTGCATGTTTCAGTCTGCATGTTGGAATTTGTTAATGAAATAGAAGAGGATTTGAGAAGTCAAAATGTGCCCTAATTTGTCTTTCTGCAACACTAATCATTATATCTATGGCACAACGAAGCCCCTATTTTGTTCCTTTGCAAATGATATGTTTTAAGTGTTACCACTTTATTCCAATCAAGATGGCTTCAGGTGTGTCATACTTTTGTCATAAGTTAGACTGTTAGCGCTTAAGTTGTACTTTGGAACACTTTGGGACATTCTGTCAATGGGATATACTTGGGCTACATCTGTGTGATATTTGTGCTACATTTGGGCTCTTTTGTCTCTGGTGGCCATCTTGGGAGACTTATTTGTTATGAAGTTTCCTAATTTCCTCATTTACTACAGTCTACTCAGTAGGAAATACTTTCAGTGTTTTAACTTTGGTTCTATCAAGAAGGCATTCAGATGTGTCACACATTTGCCATAAATTCTGAATGTTAGCACTCTAGTTGCTCATAGGTTCACTGTAGTAAAGCTAATGCTCACCAGGGAAGTCCTCTGCTGGTATTCAAAGTGCATGTTTCAGTCTGCATGTTAGAATTTTTTAATGAAATAGAAGAGGATTTGAGAAGTCAAAATGTACCCTAATTTTTCTTTCTGCAGCACTAATCATTATTTCTATGGCAAAATAAAGCCCCTCATGTTGTTCCTTTACAAATGAAATGTTTTAAGTGTTACCACTTTATACCAATCAAGATGGCTTCAGGTGTGTCTTACTTTTGTTATAAGTAAGACTGTTAGCGCTCTAATTGTTCTTTAGAACACTATGGGACATTTTGTCACTGGGCTATACTTGGGTTACATCTATGTGATATTTGTGCTACATTTGGGCTCTTTTGTCTCTGGTGGCCATCTTGGGAGACCTATTTGTTATGAAGTTTCCTAATTTCCTCATTTACTACAGTCTCCTTAGTAGGAAACACATTCCGTTTTTTTACTTTGATTTCATCAAGAAGGCACTCAGATGTGTCACACATTTGCCATGAATTCAGAATGTTAGCACTCTATTTGCTCATTAGATCATTGTAGTAAAGCTACTGCTCACCAGGGAAGTCTGCTGCCGGTATTAAAAGTGCATGTTTCAGTCAGCAAGTCACAATTTTTTTAATGAAATAGAAGAGGATTTGAGAAGTCACTCAAAATGTGCCCACTTTTTCTTTCTGCGGCACTAATCATAATTGCTATGGCGAACTGAACCCCCTCATTTTGTTCCTTTGCAAATTAAATGTTTTAAGTGTTACCACTTTATTCCAATCAAGATGGCTTCAGGTGTGTCATACTTTTGTCATAAGTAAGACTGTTAACGCTCTGGTTGTACTTTAGAACACTCTGGAACATTCTGTCATTGGGCTATACTTGGGGTACATTTGTGTGATATTTGTGCTACATTTGGACTCTTTTGTTTCTGGTGGCCATCTTGGTAGACTTATTTGTTATGAAGTTTCCTAATTTCCTCATTTACTACAGTCTACTCCGTAGGAAATACTTTCAGTTTTTTACTTTGGTTCTATCAATAAGGCATTCAGATGTGTCACACATTTGCCATCAATTCTGAATGTTAGCACTCTAGTTGCTCATTGGATCACTGTAGTAAAGCTACTGCTCTCCACGGAAGTCTGCTGCTGGTATTAAAAGTGCATGTTTAAGTCAGCAAGTCGGAATTTTTTTAATGAAACAGAAGAGGATTTGAGAAGTCACTCAAAATATGCCCTAATTTTTATTTCTGCAGCACTAATCATAATTTCTATGGCAAACTGAACTCCCTCATTTTGTTCCTTTGCAAATTAAATGTTTTAAGTGTTACCACTTTATTCCAATCAAGATAGATCCAAGTGTGCCATACTGTTGTCATAAGCAAGACTGTTAGCGCTCTAGTTGTTCTTTAGAACACTCTGGGACATTCAGTCATTGGGCTATACTTGGGCTATATCTGGGTGATATTTGTGCTACATTTGGGCTCTTTTGTCT
The DNA here is from genome assembly GCF_964261635.1 of Lissotriton helveticus. Classification (NCBI taxonomy): domain Eukaryota; kingdom Metazoa; phylum Chordata; class Amphibia; order Caudata; family Salamandridae; genus Lissotriton; species Lissotriton helveticus. The sequence goes on from NC_136067.1 coordinate 1,353,192,997, forward strand.
CTGGTGGCCATCTTGGGAGACTTATTTGTTATGAAGTTTCCCAATTTCCTCATTTACTACAGTCTCTTCAGTAGGAAATACTTTCAGTTTTTTACTTGGATTCCATCAAGAAGGTATTCAGATATGTCACACATTTGCCATAAATTCTGAATGTTAGCCCTCTAGTTGCTCATTAGATCACTGTAGTAAAGCTACTGCTCACCACGGAAGTCTGCTGCTGGTATTAAAAGTAGATGTTTCAGTCTGCATGTCAGATTTTTTTTATGAAATAGAAGAGGATTTGAGAAGTGACTCAAAATGTGCCCTGATTTTTCTTTCTGCGGCACTTATCATAATTTCTATGGCAAAATTAACCCCCTCATTTTGTTCCTTTGCAAATTAAAGGTTTTAAGTGTTACCACTTTATTCCAATCAAGATGGTTTCAGGTGTGTCATACTTTTGTCATAAGTAAGACTGATAGCGCTCTAGTTGTACTTTAGAACACTCTGGGACATTCTGTCATTGGGCTATACTTGGGCTACATTTGTGTGATATTTGTGCTACATTTGGGCTCTTTTGTTTCTGGTGGCCATCTTGGGAGACTTATTTGATATGAAATTTCCTAATTTCCTCATTTACTATGGTCTACTCAGTAGAAAATACTTTCAGTTTTTTACTTTGGTTCTATCAAGAAGGCATTCAGATGTGTCACACATTTGCCATAAATTCTGAATGGTAGCACTCTAGTTGCTTATAGGTTCACCATAGTAAAGCTACTGCTCACCAGGGAAGTCTGCTGCTGGTATTGAAAGTACATGTTTCAGTCTGCATGTCAGAATTATTTTTAATGAAATAGAAGAGGATTTGAGAAGTCACTCAACAAGTGCCATAGTTTTTCTGTCTGCAGCACTAATCAAACTTTCTATGGCAAAATGAGCCCCCTCATTTTTTTCCTTTTTAAATTCAATGTTTTAAAAGTTACCACTTTGTTCCAATCAAGATGGCTTCATGTGTGCTATAGTTTTATCATAAGTAAGGCTGTTAGCACTCTGGGAAGCTGCAGTAGAACACAAACGAATCTACTGACAGTCTCTACCCTTGTTGGATGTACATGTTTTACTGAGAATGTCTGACTTCATTCTCACACGACTGAGAAAGATAATGTGAATTTACAGAAAATATGCTCTCAGTTTAGCTTATAGATCACCTTCCAAACCTCTGTGGGAAAAGCATAAGAAAATAGTTTTCTCTCAAACATAATTCATGATATCCCAGCAGAAGGCTTTTTCACATGGTATAATCACCTTAGAACACACCACATATCCTAAAATGAGTATGGTACAATCAACAAATGATTTATAATGTAACTAAAGTCTTTTCAGGAGTCAGGAGTCAATTAAGCTTTATTCGATTTGTGTTACAAAATCATAAAAGCACAAATTAAAATTTTTTATGAACAATTGGTACAGAATAAAAACGGCATATAAAAATACAGATTATAAATTCATTAAATAGTAAAAATATAAAATTCATAAGGTCAGAAGTACTATACGGATGAGGGAACATTATGTATGGGTTAACTTGTTTGGATCATGTATGGAGTGATAAATATGCACTTTAAGAGATCTGTTCCAGGTAGAGAAAAACATATTCAAACAATGAGAGACAGAAATTGATACGTTTTAACTAGTTGGTGCTCTTTACATGGTATTTCGGTATCTAATAACTAACCTTAAAAAGAAGATACTGCCTTCGTTACAATGTCAGTCTCTAATTGTTGAGGGTTTAGAAATGCCACTCTACACTTATTTAGCCCCCAGGTCTTAAGTATTGAGGTCAAGAATATTTTTCTTGGAACTTTGTAAAATTTACAGAACAGCGTACAGTGAATAATGGACTGATAAGAAACATCATCACATGGGCAATTAGGCAGATCCCTAGACCAGTCGTTGCATTCTGGGAAAGTTATTAATCTATAAAACAAATCAGTGCGGAAACGTGTCAATAACATCCGAGTATAACAACTTGGTTCATGGAGCAAGTACGGTTGGACCCCCTCACAGATGGTCATCAGATGGTTTTCCATCACTGTACGTTTCGTCTTTTCGACAAGCCACCTTTTGTTTTCTAGATGTTCCATGGCCGCCTTTTTTAATATATTTCTGGATACTAGTTCCATACTTGCAGGCATGTCAAAGTATTCAGGGTGCCCAATCTCGTGCATCAAGTTTTTTACATAGTGAATCCATTTAATATTGACCACTCCATCTAATTTAAGGCAATCTACAATGATGTCTCTATTCAAACCCATTTCTGCTGTAACCCATATCTTATGCCATAACAGAAGGGGAGCAATTTTAATGGTATCCGTGATATAAGTTAGACCCAATTCACTCTGGCAGCTGTAAGTCGCCGTGGATCTAGGCACTGCTAACAAGTAGCGGGTAAAGTGATTCTCACATCTTTGTATCTGTTCCGCCTTTTCAATCTCCCAGATACCTGCCCCATAGGTGCCAGTGGAGATACTCTTAGATTTGTAGATCTGCAGCAATACTGGCACGGGCCTCCCTCCCAATTTCTTTGCAAGGTTTGCCACGGCACCTAGGGCCCTAGAAAAGGCCAATCTTCTTGCGGTCAGAGCAGCCTGCCATGTCCCATTTTTATCAAAGTTGATGCCTAGGTAAGGAATTCTCAATCTTGTTGTTACCCAGGAAGATAGCATGTATGTTCTTTGTCCTGCTTCCACTAAAGTCTTAAAACCTTCTGTTAACTGCAATGCTTTTTAATGAGGTGCTATCATATATATTGGTCCCAAGATGGCTGCCAACATTTCTTGAATGAAGGGCTGACAGCCAATCAGATATCACGATGAGATGTGTCGTTAGGCTCCGCCCAGATATATATATATATTTTTCCTTTAATATCTAAAAAAACGACTGAACAGATTCACACCATTTAACAAAAAGGCACGAGTCTGAACCAAGGACTACCTCTTTGCCAAATTTGGTGTAAATCCGTTCAGCAGTTCGGGCTGTAGCTGCGACTAAACATTCCTATGGGAAATTGCATGGGGAAAACACGTTTTGGGACCCCCCTTTTTTCTCGGCTCCCGCTTGACGAATCACCCCCAAACTTTTAGGATAAGAGAGGACCGGAGCACCTCACGAATTTTGAAAATTATAAGGTAACATTATATTCATGTGGAAATTTCTGTGATAACAACATTTAAACTAAAAAAATTAAATGCAACAGTAATAGTCATCTCCTGTAACTATAACTTGTGTCCTAAAGTAAATGTAACAGGCATGCCTGCCTGCCATACACCGCATTGTCATCAATGATGCTAATTCAGTTTTCACCATAAGGCCATGTCACTGAACACTCATGAGTATTGTCAAATGAGAGGTCATAATCAGTGTATAGCTAGGGTGCGAGTTTTAGTTACTTCAGGACATGAGTTACAGGTACCTGACTGGTGAATGTCAGTGTTTTATTGAGTTTAAAATGTTAGGTTGTCACTGAAATTTTCACCTACCTATAACATTACTTTCCCCTTTGCTTTTTTTAGAGAATTTCTAAGGTTTTTTTATGTAAAGTAAGATATAATTATAATTCCTAACTATAACGTCACTTCAACCTTTGTTTTCTTCAGTAAATTTCTTGTTTTTTTTAAACGTAAGGTAATATTTTAGTGCTATATGTAAAGCCAACCCCACACCTGCACCCAGGCCCTATTTCCAACCTCCTCAGGCAGCCAAGCCCCTGCAGCACATGGTGTTTGGCTTACCCCTATGCAGGCACCCAAATGCCGCCTCACAGTGCCTTCGGCTGTGTGTGGCGTGGGGTTGTGTGCATATCCTGGCACCTGGTCGTGGGTTTGGACTGGTGGGGGAGTGAGTGTATAGCCTGCTACCAACCCGCGTGTGTGCGCATGGCTGACTATGTGATGTTACAAAATAAACTGTTTCATTTTGAGTAAGACAGGCCTACTGACTTTTTTGATGGGTCAGAACGTAAAAATAGAAAAGGTGGGCCTATTGGATTTATGAATGGGGTCAGCATATCAACATATATAAAGCACACATATTGTTTACATCCAAAAATCAATCATTATAATCAAATGTATATTTAATTTATTCACACAGTACAATGGTTAGTAAAAGTGATTGTTTACAATTTTTTAAAATAAAGTTTTCTTTGAAAAAATCAACTGTCTTTGAGTCTTCACTTTGACATTTTTCTAAACACAAAGCATAGCAAAGGAGCTCACCACAAAGGGACACCCCCAGGTTAAATTTTTGTAGTGAGCCAAAGTGGATGCCCCGAACTCCGTAACCCCGCAGCTCCCTGCAAGCAACGCCAATCAATGGGGCAGCGTATGAGCTGGCCACATCATTTAAAAAGTCTATTTGTTAAATGTGTTTTGCCCAGTCATAACATAACATAACACAAAATAACATAACATTGTAGTATGCAGAGATCCCATAAAACCCTGACTTGATGGCTCATTACTTATTTCTGACATTTCAAAGTCAAGTAAGGGGGTAGATTCTAATGGACAACTTTCATGTGGATCAATTAAGTAATTTCCCTTCACGTGGAAATCATTGTCTTTTTCAATCAATTTAAACCCTGGGTCAAATGAGGCATACTTGAGGATAAATTATTTCTGATACTTTCTTTAACGAGATTGTACAATCGGTTGTAAGTATCAAGAAATATAATTTATAGTATAATCAAAATATTATTTTGAAAATCACTGGTCCTTTTGTGTATTATAATGTGGCTGAGGTGCGTTCCTTACCACTTCCAAATGTGGTGAAGGAGGTAATAATATGTGCTTAATAACATTACAAGCAGCTGCAAGGGACTGAACACAGAGAAGGCCTCTAGTTTCCTTCTTGACTGCCTGAGGAAGGGGCAACACCTCCCAGTTGCCACAATGCCACCGTGCATAATAATATAGATGCGAAAGGTGTCAGGTGTCTCCTTACGTGGGTCCCAGTTTAGAGGACAAAACCACAAAGGGCATAAAAAAGTCCTTGGCAGCATGGGTATTTCATTATAGTAGCTGATCGTTGATGGTGAGTTGAAAAAGCAGGGCACCAAAAACACTTTGAAAGCAGGGCTGGAATGAGCATAGCATAGATCTTCCAGAAATAATAAGTCTACAAAAATTAGCAAAACACAAGGGTAACAGAATGATCAATGAGTGCAACACAAAATCAGTTAACCAATGCATTGTTCTGCATCCGTCTTAAGCCCAAAGCTTCTTATATATGAAATATACGAGGAAATGATATCACAAGGAAAGAGACTGGCACTATATTGGATTGGAAACTTCATGCAGCAAACACTGGAGAGGCGATCACCTTTGGATACAAATAGATTTCATGTGGGTCTCACACACTTTTTCCAAGATAATTGTTGCTTTACCCCGAAATTATTGGGGTCACACCCTGGATGATTTCCTAATCCCCAAAAGAAAACGGGGACCTCTATGAAGAAAAGGAAAACTAACAGATGCCTCTCTCCTTCTCCACCGAGTTTTATTCAAGCAGGTGAGAGGGTTAGAAATCATGGAATGTCTCATCCTCACCCGGTATCCCCACCTAGAATCTGCATAATCAGTATGCTCGGTGATTGGTATTTTACACTATATCATTTTTTATTATACACTATTCAGCTTCAAATAATTTTCATTCAAATGATTGTGGATATATAAACAAAACAATTATTATACATATTCGGGAAAATGTAGATAAGCTGAAATCATATGACACTTACCTATCCAATTAGTCTAAATCCGACTGAACACTATGTCTAATAGCAAAGTCGTATTGGTCTATCATAGTGTGCCCCATCACATATAGCCTCCTTGCGTACCTTGTAGTTCTATTAGGCCAGAAGTTGTAATTCCAGCATTCCTCCAGCAATCTTTCTTTGTGGGTTCAACTCCATCCCACAATAGAATGTTATATACATTTCTTATGGTGATCTATGGAGCAAGGATGCCTTAGCTTATTCTCATACTGTTTTGTTACAAGATAGTGAACAATGCTTCTTATTCAAAATATAGTAGTACGCAGGAGCTTACTGCTACTATTTGTGTTGATTTCTACAAGAAGGAACTTGCAAGATCATCTTTCAGCTAGCATGCTTATGAAAACAGAATTAGGGAATGGAAATTTTCCTTCTCCAGCACTTTAATATGAGCCCCAGCAAAGCACAGCAGTTGTGTGCATGTTTTATTAACTACAGGTTTTAAATGAGCCAGTCTGCTTTCTTGGCAATTCACTTGTACCACAATCTCTAATACATTTAGAGCATTGAAAGTGACCATGTAATGCAGAACCAGGCCTGTATCATAAGTAACATTACAAATACATACAGAAGCCTTGCCAAATATGTCACAGTGGCAATTGTCCAAAATGGCAGTTAAAGGAAGAGGAACCTTACGTTTGATATCCCTTAAAGCAATGCACACTGATATCTGCCTCCTGCAGCCAGTGCTCTGCAATGCTCACAAAAAAATCCATACATTACGAGTGCAGACAGCAGCGCCAGTCAGGAGCGAGGAGAAACTTCCCAGCAAATGCCAGACATGAGAATAAAAGACATGATGTATTCTCCTTGGATGTTGCAAGGCCAGGGGAACATGTCACGGTTGGTGAGTTCTGATCTGAGATGTAACAGTGGCTTGTATTTGTAACCTCACATTTATCGTATAACCATTTTGTAAGGAAGATGATCCCAACCGTTTTCATTTACCTGCAATTCTGAAGTCAGGTTCATCTTCTGATGACCTAAACCCGAATTCCACCTGTAGAAAAAATACAGGACACTCATTATCCCTCCGATAGTAGCACTGACATGTCACATGTTGCAGCAGGAGGGCAGAGATTCAAACGACAGAAACCAGCTAGGAGGAGGCAGACAGGAAACAGGAAGAGAAAAGGCAGAGAGAGAAAGGAAGTACGAGACCAGACAAAAAAAACACACTCTCTACCCACCCGGAGCAGCCGAAGGACGTCGTCGAGATCCCGCAAGCCGGACAGATCGATTCCGACATAACGGAGGAAGCCCAGGAAGACACCGAGACTGAAGAAGCTCCAGAGAGGTTGAGCGAGAAATGGTGGAGCCCACTGGAGGACGCTGAAGTGCGCCCATAACTCTAGAGAGTTGTGGCAGAGCTTGTAAGTCATTAAGGGTTGGGTGGGCAGTACCTAGAGGTGGAGTGGGCAGTATCTGGAGGTGGAGTGATGATCCCAGCTCTGCTCAACTCTCCAGAGTTGTGGGCGCCCATCAGCGTCTTCCGATGGGCTCCACCATTCCTTGCTCCACCTCTCTGGAGCTTCCTCAGTCTCTGCGTCTTCCCGGGCCTCCTCCGTTATGTCAGAATCGATCTGTCTGGCAGGGTGGCAGATGGGAGCACAGATGCATTTTGAAAGGAACCTCCCCTTTTTCCATCAAACCTTATTAAATTGTGCATTATGTATTGGTGAGGATGCCACTATTGAAAGAAGGGACAACCGGTATGAGGAAACGCCTAAAGAGAAGATTGTTTATATTTTATTTAAAGATTGACCTAATCTCTGTTGGGTAAGGAAAAACTAAGAGACACAAGGAAAAAACAAGAGAGACATCATAACCCTCACCCACATGTGATTGGGATTGTCCTTTTGACCTCTTTAACAAAAAGGGAGAAAAGGAAGACTTGACTACCTGAGCCACTCCCCTTCTTAACTTGCTTAGCTCGTTTAGTTTTCTGTTGAATTTTCATCCTCCTAAGGCCATACTACAGTTTTCACAGGAGGTGTGGTGACGGGTAGGAAAACCCCTACATGGAGAAAGAGTATATATACTTACCGCTCCTTTTTAATCTCCTTCTCTGAGCCTCTGGGAGGTGCCATCGGAGAGAAGATGACCCTGGAAGAGAAGAAAGAGAAAAAGTAAAGGAAACCTCAACAGCCTGATGTTACATATCTGTTTACCAAAGATACAATAAACTTTCATCATTAAGAAACACATTCAGCCTCCGCATCTGTTTATCTGGCCTGCCCTTCCACACATTTCCTTTGTGGTGTCGTTCATATGGACTTACAGTTGACAATAATCAATATTAGTACACCCAGAGTGTTGTTTGGTAGAGAATTCACTTGTTTTATAAATAAGGCTCACAGTTTTCCGTTTTTACAGATTTTTACAGATAAATACAGACAGAAAATAATGTGTGTTCTGTCTGCATTTATTTTTAAAAGTGGATAAATACAGAAAATTGGGCCTCTTTTAAGGGACTCTGCTCTGCTGTCTTTCATGAATTATAGTTCAACAGCTGAGCAGATGGATAGCAAGGGAAATTAAAAAAACACAATGTAATTTCATTAAATAATGCATTTGTGGTATAATGCTAATGTTTACAAGTGGAGGTTTTGTTACATAATATTTGGCAGCTGAAATAGCTAAAACAGACAGATATCAAAGTATGAGTGTGCGTCAATCCGTTAAATAAATATGGAAATGTACAGTTTTACAACTTCATTTATCCGCAAAACACACAATAAATATGGATAAATACAGGTAAAATGGGCAAAAAATAAATATGGATAAATACAGACGGAAATACTAAAAAAATAAATACCATAAAACTGGGAGCCCTATTTATAAAGAGGTTCGTCAGGGATATACTACATTGGTTTGTTGTTACTGAAGATGTATTTTCACTGTTTTAATCTTTGCACAAACATATACATTAATTTCTACCACACACGTAAATAACGTGATTTTCACGTTACAATTCACCATAGTTAAAGAAGGCCTCGAATAAAATTGACTCGTGTGAAGCTGACATTTCTTTCTGTCTCCTGTGTATTTTTCCTTTCTCATTTCAAACGCCAAGCTACAACAGTACACATTAATTAAATTGTATCATAGTGTTTTAGTTTCTGTATAGATGTTTATTTGTATGTGTTCCTCAGAGAGCTGAATAATGAACCCCCACATCTATGAGATGAACACGCTGACCGAATTGTATCATCCCACTGCAAGATATCCATTGAAGGTCATGCAGCAGAGACGCTATTGTGTCATGGCTGCGAATACGTCTAAAACTGATTTATCAGAAAATTTTCGATTCTGATTGCTTTCCTTCAGGGGAACCATAGGGAGTTGGTTTTCACTGTAAAGATCCATACTGGTTAGTAGTGCATTGCAGATTTAGTTAGATTCAGATGCCCTTTCCACTCTTGTCAGGAGACGCTATCTTGCTCCTGCCCAAAAGAGTTGGACTCATGGGCTAATACATTCCCACTTACCCAACACATTTTTTATTGATTCTGCCTACAAAGGCGTTACTTGCTGACACCTTCTGCTTGACTTCACCCCAAGCCATCTGACTTCGGGAATTTCCCTTTATGGGAAATTGAGCCGCCTCGATTTACGTTATTTCAACTGTAAGCAGTTTGTTTTTGTATTTGCTATCATGAATTGATTTGAATAATACTGAATTATGCATTCATGTATTGACTATTGGTTTACAACTTATTTGAATGATTTGAGTTTGTAATATATGCTAATCTGCTAATAATCCATTATGGTTTGCAGAGCTACCACTTTCTGTTATCATTGATGGGCCTAATGAGCTTCACTGTAATCCACTGTACTTGATGTGTTCTGTCATGGCTCAGTCCACGACGAAGGTCCATCCGCCCGAGTGCAGCTTGTACTTGAGTGTCCATGGTGCAAATCTGCAACATCAAATCCTTACAAATAATAGGCAATCTCCAAATGTGTTTTACAAGTGGTGGTTCCAGTATCCTGTTCGAATCTACACTTGCCAACAGAATAAAGTAGCCAATAAATAAAATAAAGTAAAATAAAATAAAATGAAAGTGTATTTACAATATGGCCTGGTTCCCTGTCCCACACCTGTTGCCAGTCAGCTAGCCAGGACATCGGCAGTTCATTTAGTGTGGTGATGGCCCAGGTTGACTCATCCTGCTTTGTAGGAACTAACACAAACAAATAAGAAGGCAGTTGTTTACTTCAGGCAGTGGTGCACACAGGCACCACCCACCAGGTTTGCTTGCTGTCCCAACTTGGTATTTTTGTTTTAAAGCACCTCAAGCCAAACTCATGAACTTAAATGAATGAAGGCTCTGTGCAGCAGCTCAGGTAATGGTCGCTTCATTTTCCATTGTAGGTGTATATGTGAACGAAGTGGTTGACCTGGGGGCAGGATTCTGTCAGGTGGCAGGTGGTTAACTTCAATCAGCAGCTCACACAAGCTCCGCCCACAAGGTTTCAAAACTCTTTTCTTTTTCAAAAGCCCCTCAAACCAGAGAAATGAAATAAAATGAGAACAGAGGCCTGTGCAAAAGCGCAGGTAATGGCGGGTTGTAGGATGTTTAGTGAGGCATAGTAAGGTTTCTAGTGCCCAACCAAAATCTTTCCGCGTTCCGGTGTGAATGTGCTGAAATCCTGTGCGATGAGTAAAACATTTCTACTGTGTCTTAGCCTTCAGGAGTAGATGGTAAGCAGCTTTTTTTATGGTCTAGCTATGTTGTGGGAGATCTGCAACTGACGACATGGAAGAGGCTGTGATCCTAAGAAACCACAATTCTGTATTGAACCCACATGAACAATAGAAGGGTGATCTTTCAGTTTCTTTTCCTCGGGCAGAAGTGGCAGTAGTGTTAATCATACGTTGACTAATACACATTAATCAAAGCACCCTTTCTTCACTGGCCACCTCTAGGACTTCTTGTATTTTAGTGGTGGCTTGTACATTACCTAAATGTAGTTCTCAGAGAAATCAGTCTGGATGATCTAGGGCCTGCCAAAAGGCCAGCTTCTGAATAGTGGGGCATGCTGAATGCCCTTGTCACCCTAAATCACTAAACGATGTATCTGTGGAACAACTTATGTGCAGTAGAAACAGGGAGAAAGACAGGGACATGCAAAAAAGAAATACCGGTCTGTAATCTCCTAACAATGAACTCTTCTCATGAACGGGTAAGTGACTCAGCTTCAGGGATCATGGATTCATCTTAGGCACAGGTAAGTATGTACTTCAGGGACACATGGCCTGCTATCAAGAAGCAGTCATATATAAGCTGATTGCCAAATACCCACTAGAGTGAAAGCATTCTCATGAGAGTTTGAAACAGACTTACCAGTCTTATCAGTGGAAGTTGCTATCAGAAGCAGACACACATCTGATGCCAGTCAGAGAACCCAGGACTACTCTGCTCTCCACTTTCCTTGATTCAGGTTCCGCCTCTGGTACTTTTTCTGATGCTTTTATTTGTATTCTTCCTAAGCCAGGTAAAGATATGCAGCATTGTAAAAATGATCGTCCAATATCATTGGTAAATATTGATTACAAAATTTTCTCGAAAGCGCTGGCCCTACGTTTGGAGTCCCATTTACCCGATCTTCTAGGTAAAGAACAGTCCGGTTTTGTTAAAGGCAGACATCTTGCGGATAATACTAGATTATTCTTCGATATCCTCTCTAAAACTTCACATTCATCTCACCCTCTTGCAGCCATAGCTCTGGATGCTGAGAAAGCTTTTGATAGGGTTGAATGGCTGTATCTCTTTCAGACATTGAAGTGGTTTGGCTTTGGCCCAAAAATATCTACATTGATTTCACTCTTATATTCTCACCCAAGGGTGTCTATTTCGGCCAATGATGGCTTATCTTCTTATTTCTCCCTTTATAGAGGGGTTAGACAAGGCTGTCCTCTCTCTCCCTTTTTGTTTAACCTTGCTCTAGAACCTTTCTTAATCAGAATTCGCCAGAACAATGATATCCATAGTTTCACCTTCCGGCAATCTACCATTAAGATAGCTGCATATGCCGATGATGTCTTATTGTTTCTATCTCAACCCAGTTCTTCCCTTCCTGCATTCTTAACTGAGGTTGATTCCTTTGCACACGTATCCGGATACAAATTGAATAGGGATAAATGCGAGATTTTACCCCTTACAAAATTTACTCTTAAAAATGATTTCTCTGCTTCGGGCTTTACGTGGAATACCGAGTCTATTAAATATTTAGGCCTTCCTTTTACAGCTTCTCTTGCTGGCACAGTTACTCGTTGTTTGGATGCTTGCATTAAAAAATTGAGTACCCTCACTTCAAAATGGCACCATCTATATCTGTCCTGGTGGGGAAGATTGGATACAATCAAGATGATGCTTTCTCCCATCGTTCTCTTTACCATTTCCAATATCCCATTTTCCATCCCCTTAAAATACTTTAAGAAAATTAATTCTATTCTATCTACCTTTTTTTGGGGACATAAAAATTCTCGTATGTCTTTGTTCAAATTGATGCGTCCTAAGATGGAGGGCGGGGTGAATTTTCCCAATTTTTCTCTTTTCCTCCTTCTTTTCGCACTAAATATTCTTTGTTAACCAATGCTCTTCAAGTTGCCCATGACGCACATGTTGCTTCTCCTTCTCCTGTTTATCCAGAACCTTCTAGTATATTCCTTACTTCTCAAAGAAGCCAGAGCTTCAAAACGTTATGCTTCTCTTTTAACTCCATCCTCATCTCGCATTAAAACTAAGACGGAAGAGGCGTGGGAAGAAGACTTGCATATCTCATAGCCCATTGAAATATGGAATAAAATTTGGCTAAAGCTTCGCAAATCGTCAAGAGCTGCTAATACGACTCAGACACTATGTTTTATTTATAATCGTTTATTACTTCCACCACTTACTCTCAGCAAACAGTTTCCGGATTCTACAGATTTATGTTGGTCTTGTTCGTCACCACGTGCAGATCTTTTCCACATGCTTTTTGATTGCCCCCCAGTTCATACTTTTTGGGTGACGGTATGGTCCCAGATCAATAGGATTTTCTCCTCTACTCATCCCTTTTCTGTTTCTCACATTTTCCTGGGGAGTGCTTCTTCCATTTGGAGTCATTGCACATTTAGTACAAGGATAATTGATTTACTGCTAGCAGTAGCTTTCCAACAAATCACCAAAAATTGGAAAGATTTCACCAAAATATCCTATCAGGCTTGGTGGTATGCTGTTTGCTATAATCACAGATTAGACATGACTTTTGTTTTTCCATTGACTCTGGCTGTGAAAAGAAGGGAATTGTGGGATCCAGTTACGTCCTTGTTCAATGATAGTGCTAGACGGTCTCTGCCTCTATCTCCCCTGCAGCAAGAAGTTCCTAAACCTCCATGATTTCCTCTTGCTTGTTCCATTTGCTTCTTTTCTTCTACTTTCCTATTTTTATTTTTCAAATTGTACATCTCCCATTACTGTTCTCAATTTCCTGAATGTTTTATCGCTATACATTTTAATACTCACCAGTCATGCTTATAGTTATCGCCCAACTTCAGTTGTATCCCTTAGTCTTTTTTATTTTTTTTCGCCTGATTTTCCCTGATTTCCCCTTTTCTCTATGACTTTTAACCAACATTACTGACATTGTTATTACTGACATTATTGTATTTCTTATTTGTATTATTGTCTGATCTTATGTAATATCTTTATTGTTTTACTTCGCTTCTTTTGTCTTAAATTGCTTTAATAAAACTTTTTCTGAACTTAAAAAGAGAACCCAGGACACTAAAAAGACTGGTTGGACCAGAGGACAGAAGTCAAAAGGTAAGTAGATACCCAGAGGTACCTTGCCAGCAGACGCAGAACAATGAGGGCAAAGGGGGAGCGCACTAACTGCAAACTGCAAAGGACAAAAGCAACAAAAGCAAGGGAATGCAATAGGGGAGTGCAGACTGAAAAAACAGCATAGAGCCACAACACACAAAGACACTTTGCCAGGCATTTGCTCAATGTTGCTTTGGCTTAAATACTACTTCTGCCTAATCTAAACTGAAGCACAACCTTTTTTTTAAAAAAACTTCTTTATTGGTTTTTGAGACATTCGTTGTACAATTCTTGTTTAGTAGCCGAAATACAATGCATAAGCCCAGATCATTATAACATATTATTCAGCATTTTATACTCATAACATGCTTCTGCATCACTGTCAGTATGTATCATTCATCCTACTGTAGCATGCTGGCATCTAAATATAATAATACTAATTATTTCATCTTGTACATTAATTGTTGTGTGGCCAGCATTATTTCCATTTCTACCAAGTAAATTAAAATGCATTTGTAACCTAACCTGATAACACAAAACTTTGCTCAGTGTCAGTCACTGTGGAGATGAGTTTATCTATCAAATGTGATAGCCGTGTCGTTCCCTCCAGAGGTATTATAGGAGCATGAGAATAGGAGGAAAGGGGGGCAGGCAGGAAAAGGGTGAGTCAGGACCTTCCGTTGACAAATGTGTGCACCTACATTGATCTTTGTCCCAGGTAATCTCAGCCTAAGGTTCACTGTTCAGAAAGATAGCGACTACCACCCTCCTCAAATCTTTAAGCAGCTGAATGCATAACCCCTATACTCCTCGGCGCCTAACGCTGTACCTTTAGCCAGAGCCCGGCACAAATTTCCTACCACCCAGTGTTCCCCTCGGCCGCCTGAGTATAATGATACGGCACTTGTGTGGGTGGGTCAAGCGCCTGCGGGAATGAAAGGCCAAGAACGTGCAGAGATTGAGGGGGGACCAAATTGTATCCAAGAGGAAAGGTTTCTTAATATGTTTTTGGACTGTCTATGCTTTGGGCACTCGCACAAGGTAAGTATAATTTTACTCAGGCGTCTGAAGGAAACACTAGATGTTAGAAAATGTGTGCAGACGTGATGATCCCAGGCAGAAATGTGAGGAAAATGCAGGGAGGACAAAGGTGAGTCGGGAGCTTCCGTTGACAAATGTGTGAGCCTACATTGATCATTGTTCCAGCTAATCTCAGTCTAAGGTTCACGGTCCAGAAGGCTAGCAACCACCACCCTCCCCAAATCTGAAAGCGGTTGCATGCATAACCCTCTATACTCCCCGCGCCTAGCACTGGACCTTCAGCAATATCCCAGGTCGGTACTTTCATTTCCCATCCACTGTGGGGGGGGGGGCATGCCGAGACTTCCAGTGGCACGCACTATCTCTCCGGGTTATTCCCAGGTCTAGGTCCAGGAAACTATTGCCTGCTTTTTCTCTCTTAAGATTTACTGTATAGCCTAAGAAGACATATCTCAGCTGTGTATAGCTGGCAGCAACCAAAAGTGAGTTACAGGTCTGTCATGACCTGCATCCAAAAGTGTTCTATGATCAGGCAGCTCCACACCATATGGAGGAAGTCTGCATCAGTCAGAACGCATTTGGAACAGTCCACGTCAGTGATGTGGAGCATGACATTCAGTCTATGTAGTGTGAGATGCATAAAATGCAATAAGTAAACTGCCTGAATGTAAACCTAGTGTTACGAGTGTAGCAGCATTTTAGGTTTTGGTCCCATTCCCATCCAGTGAAAGCCCTACCTTGAAGAGTCTCCCATTTGTCCCTCAAGATAGGGAGGTCGTCTATCCCCATGGATTGTGCAATTCTGTATAGTCAGGAGATTCGGTGACCACCCCGACCAAAGGTCAACAGGGTCTGTAGATCGGGAACAGGGTTCTCCGGTTCCAGTGCTTCATAAGCCTGGCACAGCACCAGCAATAGACCCCTTAGGCATAAAATTGAGCACCTGGTAAACCATTGTCGGTCTCCAACTCCTCTAAGGTTAGAAGAGATTCCTTAGAGTAGCATGCACAAACCATCTCCATACCTGCCTCCGTCAAGGAGGTGAACCATCGGGCAGTAAAATAGCCATATCTGGCTGTTGGGACACTTACCAACGGTATTTCAGGGCATAGAGCAGAACATGTCCCACATGGCGGAAATGCCCCCAGCACCAAAGAGCGATACGGAGAAGCCGCAGCTGGCAGGCTGGAGTAAGCCTGACCCCCAGCATCCTGGCCAGCAACACCACCTCTCGGAGTAATCCCAAACTCCATTAGTTCAGCCATATTGAGGCCTAATAACAGGCGAGCGATCCACTGCAGCTGTGCATCAATATAGTAAAGCTCAAAGTCTGGTACTTCAAGTCCACCTCTGGCCGTCAGTCTCTGGAGTGAATGTACCGACACGGAGGTGGGCTGCCCATCCCAAATCAGCTCCCAAATCAAGCAATTAAGCGATCTGAACCATGCCCTTGATATCCAGATTGGTAGGTTTATAAAATAGTAAAGAACACTGGGCAGAAGGACCATTTTAGTCAACACTATGCAGGCCTAGGTTCTCCGTCCTTTAAAATGCCATGGTGCTTCAGAGACCACACATTACTACTCCGAGGTTGCCCTCTCTGATGTTGTTGTCAGCATGGTATATTCTGATCCCCAAGTACTTGAGGACTCTAGGCTCCAACTGGACCAAAATGTATTATTTGCTAGTTATTTTGTTATCGATACAGTTTAATGATTTCTTTTAGAATCCTTGTGGTGGTTGTCCCCCCACAAACAGTGCCCAATATGTTAAGATATCTGTGATCATCAGGCAAGCCGGTGAACAAGGAGACACCCCCCACCTTATATCAGGGGTAAAAGAGGGCCTTAATAGAACAAGGCTAGAAATTGATCATAACACCACCTAGGCAAGTGCCTTACAAAATGGAACCTACCTCATTAATACAATATGACCTCCGAATCCAAACCTCCCTTTGTAGACTCTTCTTTTTCCCTCCCTATATCCTCCTACCCCCTCAGACCCAAAAGCTGTCATACTCATGCACCCGCTGATGTAATTATTCGCTGCCTGTCCCCTTCGCCCAATCCATCGCCTTGCTCCCTGACCATAGCCCCCCTCACTGTGCTATGGTCAACCACCCTGAGAGCTCACCCATCACCAGGAATTGTCCTGTTGACACTACCAACCAGATAAATTCAAAGGCATTTTCCTGCCCCACCAAAACCAAAACTGCTCTGTCAGTACATCCAAAACAAAATAGAGAACCTCAAACCCACAGCTTTTCGCCCAACAATTGAGCTACCAATAGCCTCAACTCCATTAGATAGGACTCCATACCCAAAAATTATAAATGAACACCATCTTGCTATAAAAGCGACGCATCTTCTTGCACAATCTCCTCATGTTAAAGAACTGAGGTCCCCACCGAATGACAAAAAGCTCTCACCTCTCGATTCACCTTCCTTTGCTGTTTCTCAATTGCACTTGGTTTCCGCGCACATCTCAATACTCTCCTCTGAATTCAGTTGGACCCTAAAATATGGGTGGCTGATCAAGGGCCTGATTTAGATCTTGGTGGACAAGTTACTCCATCACAACTGTGACAGATGTCCCGTCTGGTGAAATATAAATCCCATAGAATATAATGTGATTTATATTTCAGCAGACAGCATAGCCGTCACTATTGTGACAGTGTAACCCGTCCACCAAGTTCTAAATCAACTCTCCTTAATGCGGGTAAGATCTAATTTAATCGCTTTTATAAACAGATACCAGATATCTGCACTAGATCAAAATGTAAAACTAATAAATCCGGGCATGCACTCAGCTCACCCCCTCGCATACCGTTCTTTCCCAACCATGAAACCATCACCCTGACTTCATCAAGTCCGAGCTGCCTTCCATATGTCCTTTTCTCTGCTTGCTTGGCAGCTCAATAAACAATTGAATGTCCTACTATCCATACGACTGTAAGGTTGCTGAGACGACCTGTGAAAAGAAAATAACAAATTAACAAGAAACAAAAAAAATCCAAAAAGACAAAAACCTAAAAACTAATTTATACATCCTTACTACCAGGATTTGGGCGATTCTTCAGAGGGCCCGATGGCCAACGTTTCTTTGGATCCTGTGAGTGTTTTTATCTGCAGTGATTGTTTTTATCTGCAGTTTACAGGGGACTAGTGCCATTACTCCAGGGGAGACTGAGGGTGCTTCTGGCCTCCACAAGGGTCCTGCTCTTCAGGAGTGTCGGGTTTTAGCCAAGGACGAGTGTAGTTCACTCAGTTGCAACTCTGTTGCCTCAGGGACAAAGTATCCCTCTTGTGCTTTGTGCTGGTGGGCAGAGTCCTGTTGTGACCAGCCTTCCTGGAGGTGTACACCTCTTGCATACATCATTTTCCACTGTGCCTGGGTGCAAGCACACCTGGGGTAATGGGAGGGCTGATTCCTACTCCGGGAGACAGCCACGTGTGCACATAAAGTAAAGTAAAGTCCACATTTGTAAAGCGCACAATCACCCGTAAGGGTCTCTAGGCGCTGGGGGCCGTCGGGAAGATTAAGCGAGCTATTGCCCAGAGTCACATGGTGCTGGGCTAACCTGCCGCCGGAGCCGGGGATCGAACCGTGGTCCCCAGATTCCAGCGTCAGTCGCCCTGGCCGCGGCGCCACACCAGATGTGGTGCAGAGTTTGAAGCACACTGCTCTAATGTGTCACTTCACTAGCCTGCTGGGGACCACCTTCCTGCACAGCCTTTGTTCCTGACTCCTGAGAGTTATCACACTGCCTGACAAGAGGTCAGAATGCTGTCTTGGTGACAGCAGGTGCTAGAAAATGGGCTGGTCATCCAGGGCACACTGAAGCTGAGGCAACCAGGTGTGTAACCTCTAAGATGGCACCTGGGTGCATACCAGCCTTCCCTCGACACCAGTTTAAAGTCAGAGGAGAGAGAGCACATTGTTTAAGAACAAACTCAGCATATTTAGGTGGTACCATAATGGAATCGCAACGATTCAAGCGTTGACCGCTTGACCTACCGCGCACTGTTGCACTTCCAGCTGGAGTGCACTTCTTTTAGTAAAGTACTTATGATTCAATTTCATTAAACAATATTGAAGATAGATATTCAACAAACCATCATCATATGGTGACTTTCATGGTTATTTACTTTGCATACTTAGAAATTCAACTTTCAGTAAAACAATTATCAGTTTCATTGAGTTACATCGTGGACTTTTCATATTTTGTGATTATAACATTCATATCAGAATCAGTTTACAATCAGTTTACAATGCCCGCCCTATGCATTTCGGGCCACCTGGCCCTTCTTCAGGGGCTGTATCTAAAAGAAAAATAAGAATAAACTTTGTTGTGGATTGCGGTCCTTCATTCATGCAGAGTGAGCAATCTTACTAAAATTACCACTTTCAATCTGTGCATAATTCCTTTAAAGCATATGGTACAGAAAACACTAAGAATATCATGACAACCTTGTTATGAGTCTAATGAACCGTGTGTTTGATATATGTGAAAATTAGAGTGAAGAGTAAAGGGTTACAGGGTAAACGAAAATGAAAAAAAGTCAAGAGAAAGAGTGGGAGGTCAAGAAAAAAACCTTAAGTGTTCCGCTACATCGCTTCGATGCCTTAATGCCTGTTGTCGATAAATATGCACCCATGTGTAGCACTCGTGATAAAATATGTAACTGTTTTCTTCTGTACTGACCTTACTGTCAGGGTTAATCATACCATAATGGAGCCAGCAACCCAGGTCTGCCAGGTTGCTAGACCCATGTTATCCTACGAATCACCTATCACTTATGGTGTACTTTAATGGAAAAGACACTATAGAGACATATAAGCTTGAACTTACATGTCTAAACTCTTTATATACTGCACCCTACCTCCTGGGCACATGAGGTCTTCTCTAGGGATAACTGACATATACTAAAAGCAGGGGAAATTTAACTGTGCCACACATGGTGAGAGCACAGTCGGGTTTGACCAGTTTGCACTGCTCCTGCAGTCTGCAATGGCAGGCCTGCTGTCAGTAGTTTGCTTTGGTCACCCAGGGTGGCATAAAACCGTGCTGCAGCCCTGGGGATGCCTTTACCACCTATGACATGAGTGCCCCTTGTACCATATACTATGAACTTATAAGGGGGTAAAGTATTTGTCAATTGAGACTGCCAATTCACACATAAAGGTTTTAGGGAAAGAGTACTGGCACTGGGGCCTTGTTAGTAGGCTTCAGAGAGCACTGCTAGAGTCGAAATCCAGCATCCAGTAGTCCAAATAGGGGCAAAAAGTGAGGGGATATGTGCAAAAAGCCGTTTTCTTACACTCTTCCCTAATCAAATCCTTCTGATCCTCTTCCTGTAGCACTTTAATTGCTTCAACTATCCTGTTTATTTTTTACATAACTACGAAACCTAATTCACCTGCCTAAAGTCTGCACAGCCCAAAAAGTATATTATAGAATTCCTTAGCCTACCTGGCTGGATAAAATTGCCTCACTCACTGGACCCTAGTTGTGACAATGGCCAAAGAAGCTATCCCACACCCCATGGCCACCTAAAATCTTTCTCTAGCCCCGTCCCCGCAAAGGCCATTAATGACGGCATGTAGTGCCCAGGACAGCACCACTTGCCTGAAATGCCCTGGGGGGGGGCACCATGTTCCTGGCTCCCCCTTGGCCCCCATTACAGAATAAATCTCTTGCACTCATCTTGTGTAAACATCTGTGTAACACAAATCCTGTTCAGATTATTCTAGGGTCTTGCTTTACTGAGGAAGTGCACAGGTGGAAAATTCAAAATTAAACTTTCACCTGCTCAATAGAAATATTACCACCCTGTGCATTCTTAAATTATAAAGATAATTGTGCATATGTAGGTAATGAACGTTTACAAAGGTAGCGTGCATGCTGGCTTGGCCCATTAATAAAAATTAAGCACAACCATACTCACATCAAGTTGCAAATGTGCAGCCTCAACTTTTGATCCTATACCTTTTAAGACTGACCAAAATGGCCTTAGAGTACTGAATTAAAATCTCAAAGAGTCATTTCAGATCCATTTGTGCTCTGTAGTCATTTCAAGTTGCCACATGGTCGGTAAACCAACATGTAGAGAGAATGCTATATTTTTTTTTCTGAAATCACAAGCATTTTACATAGAGTAAGTGTACACCCTGAGAATGGCTATGTAACTGACTTCATCCTGCTATCACCTAAGCGTAATCAGATTCACCCCACATTAACTGGGAAAACTCCGGGTGGGTGTTTAAACCTGATATCACTCTTCCAACAGGCAATGTTTCCAGGTTACCTTTTGACTCACACTATTCCATGGATGCTCACTTCATACAATCTGCACGTTTAGTGTAATTCACCCTTTATTTCCTCAAGAGATTTAAGCATGTTCCCTAATCTTGCAGAGTTCCATTCAGCTATGCACTAGTAGCCTCCTGTGTAACTTATGAAACGCTGTGTTCAGTAGGCTACTCAGTCTAATTGTCTTCTCCTGAGACCAGTCTGCTGTCAGAATTATGACTCAGACAATTACATTTGACCATATTTTGCCAACTCTAAAGACCACCATTAACTTCTTCTTCAAGCTGGATTAAATTCAAGGGGCAGGCCTGGCCTCTCTTTGCCATTTTATCTCTCACACCGTCTTCCAACAGCTGAAAGCTCACAACACCCATGATGTAAAGGCTGGTTTCACCATTATATTCCCAAATTTAAAACCAAACAAGTTTGTGACTAGTGCTGTTGAGGCTTAGAAACAGTTATCTGGAGCTCTCTGTCTGTAAATTTGCAAACTTAATGAAGAGCAATGTTCTGGAAATTCCAAATAATGATCAGTTCTACAACTAACTGGTACAGAAGACAACTTTTGGTCTGAACATACACGCATCTCTTGTGGTACAATCATAAAGGTATACAATTGTGGCCCCGCCTCAACGCTACTGAGATACAGTGAGGGATAGTCTTCATGTAGCAACGGGGACTCAAGGGGTGAGATCAGTCAGAACACTGGTACGTAATATATGGGGTGATGAGGATCTGTCAAAATATACCAAATTGCTGGTTGTGTTGGGGCTCACGGTGGCGAAAAGAATTATAGTAAGAAGCTGGGTAGCAAGGGACCCACCTGAATTATGGTCCTGGAAAGAAGGTGAGGATTGGTGCATGCTTGCGAAGAATCAGGTTTATAAAGGAAGTGGAATCCACAAAAAGCGGGAAAAGGTCTGAAAAACCGGAAACAATACAGGAGCATGAGTGTGAACCAATTGCTTGGGGAAGAAGGCAGTACTACCCAGGAAGGAAGCGGGTGAGTGAGTGAGAAGGGGAAGGGAAGCGAGGAGAGCTTACAAGAAATATAGTGCAAAAAGGACTGAATATGCAAAGATATCATAACCTGTCAAACATCAAGGTAAAAGTGGTAATGTGTGGTTTCTTTCTTGCAAACTTGAATAAACTCATTTAAAAAAAAGACTGTTCATAGGCACTGTTCTTTCCTTTCCTATGCACCACCATCCATCAATAACTTCACCCAACCCTCTCTCGTTTTTAAAATAAATTACAGTTTATTTTAGGCTGCTTTTTCTACTCTCCAATATTTAGGTACTTGTCTAAAGTGTCTGACAGACACTGGGGTGAGCTGGTGATATAGAAAACGAATTAGTACAAATAAAATAAAATTTAAAAAAGTCAAGTCTCTTTCACCCCGCTTTTCTTTCTCATTATCCTTAAACTCAGCATCCTATCTGGTGCTTTCCAAATGTAAACAATTTTTAACTCAAAGATTTTCACTGAAGGTTTTGAACTAAGAGTATTTGAAGTCAAAACTTTGAAACTTTCACTCTAGATGCATAAGCTTATAGTACTTTTTGCGGCTGACGGACTGTTGCTTTCTATGAGCTGTAAGTGACAGGGAATTTAGGTAGGAGGAAAAAACTGTCATTCCGAAATCCTGTCTAAAACTCAATGTCCCTCAGATCATCACAGGGCGTTAAAATACAACTGAATAACCAGATCAAACTTTACCTCCAAAAGGGTGAGAAAGCCGCAAAAATAGTTCACAGGACAGCTGTGGCTAGAGCAACAACTTCCATTCAGGTCATTTCGGACACTGTTGCCAGTCCAGGACTTTTGTGTGCAAGCCTAATGCATTTTGGGTGTTGTAGTCTTGGCCTGCTTCTGCTAAACCAATTCATTAACTCACCTGAACCCAATGATCTGTAGGTGAAAAGTTCAAGACTGGTGAGAGCGTGCGTAATGACCTGGAGTGAGGTGGTCACCTTAGTTGTGGCCAGCTGAGGACCGTCACAGCAGGGGGGGCTAAGGTTATAGGTCCTCATCGTAAATCAATCCATGTGGGTAATGAAAACGACGGTATTTATACCTCTCACTGGGGATAGGTTTTATTTTTAGCAAAAGTTTAGATTCTTTCCTTGTAAAACACACACACCCTCATATACAGAACAGGGGCACTGTTAACTGCAAGTCGATTCAACAACAGTATCACTTTCAAAGTCTGCAAGTCCCACATTATATTATTTAGCTGAATACCGCACATGGTATTTAATGTTTTCGGTTTATGTCATTAAAGAAAAGTGCAGTTCTGAAATGAGGCCTCCGTCCGGCTCCTCCGCTGGCAGCCTGTTCTAGATGAATTTAGGGCTGAAGGGAACCTGTCACGAGCGCCCGAGAACAGCATATGGCGTCTCTTGTTTCAAAGACGCATTTTTTTATTCTTTCAAATGTATTTATGTACACAGCTGCTAAATATTAACAGCCACAGAGCTAAAACATTGCAGATTGCATGTAAAATCTGATAGGACGACCGGTCCTCGCCAGTGATTCCTAAAATACAGCCAAGGGAAAGCGAGAGACCGCACGGGTCCCCACAGTCATGTTTTTGTGACCCCCAAATATCGTGTGACAAAACAGGGCTTAGAATCCGAGACTAATGTGATCCTTCGTTGGAGACCTGGTGTCTGGCCCTTGGGGAAAATGTGGTGTTTATCTGTGGTGTGTGAGGGAGGCAGCCCACATCTCAATAACAGTGTGGCGTATGGGCATGTGGGAGACCGCATTTCAGTCTGCAGTCTGCCCGGGGCAGGGGAGGAGTAACTCTCTGAGTGACAGCTCGGCGGGCTTCCCTCCCGTGCTTTACCTCAAGCTTGCAAAGTTAGTCCGCAGCCGTTTCCAATAGAGCCCTGTTGCTCATCTGAGGTTAGCGGTAATCTCGGAGGCATGTCGCCCTTGTAGTGGGAGACATGGTTATCTTGCGTGTGGGTGGTTCTGCAGCCTCCCCTATGACTTGTATTAACCAAGCTTCACATGTTGTGGGTCTCGCTGTAAAATGTGATGACACGTACGAGTCGCCCAGCTCCAATCAAGAATGGAACCGCTGACGGGGGCTTGCAGATCTTTGCCTTATGCTATGGGAGTTCCGAACAGGGGCAGTTCGACCCCACAAAGAGTGTTGAGGGCCCTAAATGCAAATTACCAGATGCAGCAAATTACCATCTGACAGGGGAATGTCCGAAGATATATGATTACTAGAGATTGATGGTAGATACTAGACATATAGCATGGAGCTGGCATTAAAGCCACACACACGCATTGTGGTCATAGGGCCCAGCCCAACTGAAAACAAGATAAAATGAAGATTCTGGGCTTAATTCATAAGGCCCAACTTAGGGTTTTAAGTGGGATGAAAAACTGGGGGTCTCTCAAAGGGGCGTGGCCAATGTAATTAAGGGCATAGCTTAAAACGCATAAGCTAAAAATCCGTCCTTAGCATAGTGTGTTGCCCGAATTCTATTTTGCTGTTTCTGTCATTGCACACAAATATATGACACAACAAGTTATGATCATACCTACAACAAGTCAGGACTATTGGCTTTGTCAATGGTTGCCAGTTGCATAAGATAAATAAGCAGCAACTATGGCTTGTATATAATATTAAAAATGCTTCCACTTAAAGCCCTGGTGACACCAGGACAATGGTGCTGCTCCTGAGTTTCAAAAGAGAAGGGAAATCCAGATAGAAAAAGACTCTCTTTAAAGGATTTCCCTTCCCCTACAACGCTTAGCTGGCATGACTTCATGCCGTAACTTCTCCACTAGTGAAAAGTGAGCAGTGTGAGCAGCGACATCGATAGGCTTGCTGTCACTGCAGTGCAGAAAAAACAGACCCCGATGGAGACCCGGTTTGAGGCCCCCTTTCAGAAACTGATGGTGCTCAGCCCCGGTGAGACCCGGTCCACTTAAAGCCCTGGCCCTACCGACACTATTGTGCCACGGGAACGTCACTTTTTTGACGTTCCGGTTGCCACTGGCATATTTATAAGGCCACGTAAAGCCATGTTACGTGGCATTTCAGGGCCTTATAAATATGTGCCCCTTTCATGCAGAAAACTGAATGAAAGGGGCATTCCATGGGTGTTGCTGGGGGCGTTCCCAGCAACACCCATGGCTTTTTGACACTGCCCAGATTCTGCCGCACACATAGAAAGAGGAAAAAATCCTCTTGTAATTGTACAAAAATAATCAACCCCTAAAACAGGCATGGTGCAAAGGTGCCTGATGTGGCACACGGCAGCCCACTGTGCACTGGCGTCGGGGGAAAGGACAGGAATGCGCCATATCTAATAGATACAGCGCATTCCTGCCCTTTACCTTTGCCATAGGGCAGCGCAGCAGAAAGGCCTGCTGCATTGCCCCACGGCAAAAAACCCATAAATGAGTCTCTCTATGTCTTACACTCCTTTTGGCCTAAAGGGATTTGGCTATATATTGGCTGAACGCCCAAACTCCCAATGCTGGGGACTCAGTGAGAGATGTGGAGGAATGGGTCTTGGCAGAGGAAACAAGAAGGAAATTAACAAGAAGAGAGACAAACTGCCGGAGGACTAGGAGACACAGCATGAGCTAACTCGGAATTTGAAACACCCTCCAGATAAATCAATCACAATCATCCAGGGGAATTGTAAGCGCTCTACTCACCCGTGAGGGTCTCAAGGAATGGGGGGGGGGGGGTGTTGTGCAGATCTGTTCAGTCGAAGAGCCAGGTCCTGAGCGTCTTCTTGAAGATGTTCAGGGTGGGGTGCGCCTGGTGTCGATCGGAAGCTGGTTCCAGGACTTGGCTGCGATGTAGGAGAAGGTTGTTCCGCCTGTTCTGGCTCTGCGGATGCAAGGGGTTTCGGCGAGGTCAGCGGATCAGAGGTTTCTCTTGGGCACGGGGAGTGAGATTCTCTTGTTGAGGTATTGGGAGCCGGTTTTGTGGAGGTATTTGTAGGCGTGGGTGAGTATCTTGATGGTAATTCTCTTCTCAACGGGGAGCCAGTGTAGGTTCTGCAGATGTTGGGTGATGTGTCCAGATGAGCGCCCCCCATGAATAAGTAAAGAGATATATTTCTGAGGCAAAAATAGAAAAAAATTATTACACAGAGATGAAACTCTTAACATAAATACTGTTATAGACAAGTAAAATGAAGTAGCCAGATTTATAAAGTTCACCTTTATGTATCTATTGAAAAAAAGTGTTGATTTTGTTGGCATGTGGGATAATGTTGAATCCATTAATGAGAAAAGTAAAATTGAATGAATACATTAAAAAAGGTAAACGGGAAGGGAGTCTATCCCAAGGAAGTCTATCTCAATAGGAAAACCTGTTAGATATCCCACAGATCCGCTTTGCCAAAATATTTTGGTGAAGTATCACCAGCCGTGGCTCATCCAGGTAAGATCGGTGGGGTTGTGGGATTTCGACAGATGACGACAAGGAAAAATTACTTATTTATTTAATTTTACGGCACGAGCCATGGCTGAGTATCATTACATCCCCACCTAAAGATTTTGGTCTCATGAGGGACCCATAAGTAGTGGCAAGCATAGGGATGCATACGGAAGAGCAACAAAGATCTTAAACTTAAGGGGACTGTGTAACGCTGACTAAGACAGGGGCACTTAAGTAGTCAGGGATATGGGCAATGCTTCATTTGTAATAGAATAAGTGCCGGTGCCCCAAGCTCTGCTCAGAAGCCTGCAGTTGGTGCTATTAAATGTCAGCGCACAGAATACTAATGTGTGTAGTCTTAAATATACCCCAGGCATCTTTAATCGCTGCCAGACTCTCCAGGCCCTTAATCTCACTCATACAAGTTCCACGTTTCTCTTCCGCTGTCTTTCAGCGCTGTGTGTGTTTCCCTCTCCTTCTCTTGGGAAATATCTGGTGATAGCCAGTGCCCAAAAATAAGTGCGGTGGCCGGCACCTGCAATCACCGGCTCAAAATAAGCACTGAATATGGGAGAACAGGCCATGAACATGTACAAATTAAAAAGAACACTCAAAAGATGTGATAGCCATCTCAACATAGGAGGAGAAAAAGGGCCCTGAAGTGCTGAAAGAGGTGGTAAAGGGCTTGGTTACAGGCCTGGTCAGATTTTTCTGTTGTTACTGTCTGGGTGCCTTGGTTAATCGAGAGTACCTGTGAGTTCACACCTCAGATCACTGCAGAGTGCATACCTGATTGCTAAGTTCAGCGACAGTCTGAAGCAACCTTTAGCTTTTGACATGTGTGCACACACACTGGTTGTCAGACTGAGTGCACAAATGTACTGGAAAAGGATTATCTCTGGCTGAAAGCCACTCCCAGAGTCTCATTCACTTTGACTTACATGATGGTGTGATGCTTAGGGTTTCCAGGACAGTAGCATAAAGTGACCAAGGTTAAGGAAACCCTCAGCGTTGCCTAGGAGATTGAGGCATGGGGCCTGAGGTGGTGTGTTTCAACTGAACTGTGAGTATGTTTTGCCTGCACACAGCTCAGGTCAAAACTAGGGTGTTTCTGACCCTTCGTTAACCTATGATCAGCTCTCTTGTCAGATTACTAGAGCTCTATATCGGGTGGCCTCGCTTTCTGCTAGCATAACATGCAAGCTCAAAACTCAGTCGTCACGGTAGGGTCCTTAACTCCATAGACCTGAGCACATTTAAGGACAAGAACATAATTGGAGGGACTATATGTCCCCTGACAACTGGTAGTGATACATTCTAGCTTCAAGCCAATATAATGCAGCAATTCATCAAGCCAGAGTCGCCCACTATTTGAATCACATTAGCACTGCATTAAACACTACCAAAATAGCTTGCAAACTAGACAGAGAGCTGTCTCAACCCCCACGGATGCCATCTGCAACCCTAGTTTCCATTGCTTTGTGTGAACAACTGGAAGA
The DNA here is from genome assembly GCF_964261635.1 of Lissotriton helveticus. Lineage (NCBI taxonomy): Eukaryota > Metazoa > Chordata > Amphibia > Caudata > Salamandridae > Lissotriton > Lissotriton helveticus. The sequence goes on from NC_136067.1 coordinate 1,353,220,889, forward strand.
CTCTTTGTCTTCCAAAATTGAAGCCATCTATACCTCAATTCCACCTTCTGAAGACCTAAATGACTTAAGTAATATCCTGTGCCCCATTGTGTGAACACTATCATTATTTGCTCTTGTGAGTATTGACTCTAAATTAGTTAACATATCTACTATTACATTTGGTTCCCCTTGACCCATGCTCACCTAGACTCTTTCAGACTTTCAAGAATATTTGTTCTCTGGCTTTTTGAATATTTAGATCTCTTCTCTCAGCTCAAGCTTAATTCTATCTCTAGCCAACTGAACCATTGGACTTCACTGCTAAAGAAGCTGAATGCTGACCCTCAATGTTTTCCCATTTTTGTCCAATTTCACTTTCCCCCTATCTCTCCCAAATAACAAAATCTACAGTAAAGGAACCTCTCTCTTCCTTTTGTGAAAATAATTGACTTATAGCCAAGGCACAAGTTACTTTCAGACCCAATCATGTTACTGAATCTGACCTACTTGCTGCTTTTGATTGTCACTGCAGGTTGCTTGACAGAGGTGAGTCACGAATAATAGTTCTCCTCAACCTCTCTGCTGCATTTGATACTGTCTTTCACCTCCGAAGCTCAAGCGTCTTTGGAAGGCGAGGATGGGAAGCAGTATGTTGAATTGGCTTACTTCTTTCTTTAGTGGCGTTCCCACCCTTTTGATCTTTCAACGCTGCACCTTATGGTGCACTGCAGGGCTAAGCCCTGAACCCAAACAGATTTACTCTCTACCTTGCTCTTCTTTTTAACTTTGGGAAGTCTTCTAACACTAACACCTCTGTGATTGTCTCAAATAATGTCTCTCGGACATTCATTTGTGAATGGGAACGAATTAATTGAAGTTTAATGATAATAAAAACCAAGATCATTTTTTGGGGTAATTTATCGCCCAGCATCCGGGCTCGGCGGTATTCCTGCTTGAATTTTACTCGCCCACTCCTATCACCCAAGCACATAAATGGGAATTATTTTTGACCAGCAACTCTCCTTCCGACAACATACATTGCCAAACTTCCGTCTTCCTGCTTTTTGAATTTGCACACTTTAAGGAAGATACTACCTTGCCTTCTATCATGCTGCAAACATGTAGTCCTGGCACTCATCTTCTCAAGACTTGACTACTGTAATGCTCTGCTCCTTGGACTTCAATTATATCTGAACAATGTGCTCCAGTATATTCAACAAAGTATGGCAATTTGCCTAATTCTTGGGGCCCGATGTAGGTGGCCATTACCGGTCGGTAACGGCCGAATTCGGCCGTTACGACCGGTAAATGGGTCATTGAGATGTAGGGGACCTTTTTTACAGAATTGGTAAATTTACCGGATCGGTAAATTTACCGATTCTGTAAAATACCGAATCGGTAATTTTACCGATTCGGTAAATCTCACATGTAGGTGGCACTGCAAACAGTGCCACAGGCCTTTAGGAGTTGGTATTTTACCACCCAATCCAATTGGGTGGTAAAAACCCAAATCCAGGTATGCATACATCTGCCCTCCTCTTTTTTACCACTTCTTAAATACCGATTCGGTATGAATCGGTATTTAAGAAGTGGTAAAAAAGATTTACCTACATCGGGCCCTTGGTCTCTTTCACCCGAATACACCACCGTATATCTGGTTTCTCTACGTTCGCTTCTTATATACAAGCTTATTGTCATCAAGACCTTGTGTGAATGTCACAAAGCTTACTATCGTAAGGACCCTTTGCTCATTTGAGAATGCCTGAACCGTTATGCATCATCTAGTACAATTTGATCATCTAATGTTAAACTTTTTTTTTAATAATTTCGTATACAAAAGGCTCACACAGTTTTCTTTCAGCATTCTCACCCCAACATTTGGGTTTCTCTTCCTCTGTTCATCTGAAAAATTGCTTCCGATTGTGCTGTTTGGAAAACTTTCTAAACATGGTTATTCACCACCTATACCTCTTGGTAAATGTCAACGCTGCTGTAGTTTGGAAAAATAAATGCTGGGATATGGCTGTGAGGTGACTGCTGCTTTATATCAAACTGCATAAATCATTAATTCAGACAGGATTTATTCAAATATTAATTGAAACAGGAGGAGCCATTTCACAACCAAGTATCCTCAAATCTACATGGTGGGAAATCTGAGGAAGAAGTGGCGGGCACATCATTTGGAAGAAGGAAATAGTTCAACAGATACCTTCTTGTTTCACCATCTAGGTCGATCGGCATAGAGATATGATACCAAGGGTGAGCTATGATACCAACCCCAAATGCAGCCTGTTTGCACAAATTCCACACCAATATGTCTGCTACTGACCCCTTTTTTCCTAATAAAAGTAATGAATCATAAAGAAAGGACAAAGATTGAGCTAGAGAAAAGGGATGGAAAGGGGTCATGAATAAGTTCTACAAGCATTCTTGCAATGGTACGGTTCCAAACAAGAGGGTTTCAGCTTCTACCACACAAGCACGTCATTCTCTATGCATCCTAGCTGGCCAATCAAATCAGTTTTGAGTGTCACGCACTGGCAGTTTTCCCTTCCGTAGTTGGTTGAAGAAACTTCATCCACTTTTAACAAGAATTAGCAAACTTTCTATAAGTATAAAAATCTACTAGCCTGTGAATATGCGCATGGTTGCATAGCCAACCTAGTGATTACTTTGGATTCATGCACAACACTTTTATGCTGTGCCGCAGCACAAAACCAGGCACCAAGGCACGCTTACAGGGTAAAACATGACACATGGGGGATCACTTAGTTGCCTATGAAACATAGTTGTAGAGTTATAGGCCTTTTGATGCTAGATTTATGGGACTGCCGGGCTGCGGGGGACATTGTTTCTAGCAATTCGTTCAAACAGTTTGAGTGGCACATAATGTAATTTGCACCTTCATATTAAAATGCACATCCTAAATATGGTTATTGACTTGTGTGGAATCCATTTTGATTAAGGTCCCATTTTGTGACACTCAATGAGGGCAAGCCTGCAGAATGTGCACACACCCGTTGGTCCTTAGGCGAACTTGACCTGAATGTAACACTTCTGATAACCGTAAGGTCTTGAGAAATGAGGATGTCATAAAAATACATCTCTTTAATGATGCTTTGCTTTAATTTGCTGATTTTATAAATCAATGTCCATCTATAGCTAAAGATAGTATTCTGATTGATGATGGGATAAATGATTGGAAAACACCCACTGTTTGTCCAAGCAACTGACACTCATTGCTTGTGTATCACTTGTGCAATATGTGCAATGTGACTCTAATCTTCAAAACCCCATGTTAACCTCTGTAAATTGAGCAAGTCCGCATGCAGGTCCTAACATCTACATTTCGCAACATCATTCCTGCAGAAAAAGAGAAGTGAATTTAGTAGCATCCTGCGCAAGTGATGCCTGTCACCCCCAGCCATTCCAGCCTCACTACTACATTCAATCGTTGGGCACAGTCAGCAGTAGAAAGGAGGAGGTACACAAGAGAGAACAAAGCTATTCAAAGTGATGGTGGTAGAAAGACAAGATAATTTTGCTAAGACCTCGAGTTAAATAAGGACATTCATAAGATGCAATTCATGTGTTCTAAACATACTTGGGATATACACCTGTCAGATTTGTTTGCCTTTAGCCTCCATTTATTTACTCCTCATCAAACCAGTGTGTGAAACCTTGTGCATGGTATGTTTCACAGCACTGTCTCTTAAGACCAACAGGTTTGCATTTATAAAGATCTCAGGCCCAACTCCCCACTTACCTGGACTGGTCCTCTGCCCAGTCAAGGCCCTTTCGGACCCAACTCTGCGCTCCTCTGATCTCCTCTCTCTGCTCTTTCCCCTGTGCTTCATAAATCTTTTCTAGATTTCTTTCCCCTGTTTGCATTTTACTCTTGCCTCTTTGCTTCTTTGCTCATTTCCAGTTTTTTCCCTCTTTTTGACCATTTTGCCTTTCACTCATGCCTCTTTGCTTCTTTGCTCTTTGCCATCTTTTGCCTCTTTTTACCCTTTTTTGTCTTTCACTCTTGCCTCTTTTCTTACTTGCCCTTTCTCAGCTTTTGCCTCTTTTTGCCTTCACTTATGCCGCTTTACACCTCCAGTGACCTACACCTGGTCCTGCTACCTCTGCTCCTTATCTGTTCTCTTGATTGTTTTCCCACCTCCTTTTCCTACCGTCACTAGCTCCACCCACAAACTCCCCTGTGCACTGCTCCCGCATTCTCAAGAAGGACCAACAAGCAAGCCAGCTGGTACACTGAAGACCTCAGAGATTTAAAACGCCATAGCAAACAGCTAGAGAGGAGATGGAGACCCAGCACAAACTTCACTGATGGGACTGCTTACAAAACTGCACTTACCCACTACCACCATCAATTGCAGGAAACAATGAATAGAGCCCTCACAAGCAAAAATCAAAGTGAGCCAAACAGCACAGGGAACTTTTAAGGAATTTTCTAACCCCCAGCAAAAACAAACGTCACTCCTTCACAAGAACTCTGCGACAGCCTTGTTGACTTCCTCCACAACAAAATAGCCACGATCTACTGACACTTCAACCCTCAGCTCAAACTGTCTGACTTCATCAACCACCCCACCACCAGCACCAGCATGACAGTTGCCCAGCTAACCAACTGGAGCCAACTCCCCCACCAGGACCTCCATCATCAAGACAGTACACTCAGGGAACCTCACCGACCTGCTACCTCTGCTCCTTATCTGTTCTCTTGATTGTTTTCCCACCTCCTTTTCCTACCGTCACTAGCTCCACCCACAAACTCCCCTGTGCACTGCTCCCTCATTCTCAAGAAGGACCAACAAGCAAGCCAGCTGGTACACTGAAGACCTCAGAGAGTTAAAATGCCATAGCAAACAGCTAGAGAGGAGATGGAGACCCAGCACAAACTTCACTGATGGGACTGCTTACAAAACTGCACTTACCCACTACCACCATCAATTGCAGGAAACAATGAAAAGAGCCCTCACAAGCAAAAATCAAAGTGAGCCAAACAGCACAGGGAATTTTTAAGGAATTTTCTAACCCCCAGCAAAAACAAACGTCACTCCTTCACAAGAACTCTGCGACAGCCTTGTTGACTTCCTCCACAACAAAATAGCCATGATCTACTGACACTTCAACCCTCAGCTCAAACTGTCTAACTTCATCAACCACCCCACCACCAGCACCAGCATGACAGTTGCCCAGCAAACCAACTGGAGCCAACTCCCCCACCAGGACCTCCATCATCAAGACAGTACACTCAGGGAACCTCACCGACCCATGCCCCCACCACATCTAGGTGGGCCCAAAATCTGCCTCGAACTCACAACCATCCTCAATGCATCTATAGCAACCTCACTTTTCCCAGAAAATTTGAAACATCCAGAGGTCAGCGCCCTTTTACAGAAACCAGCAGCCTACCCAAGCTAACTCAAAAACAACAGTCCCATCTCACTATACTTTTATCGGCCAAAGTCATGGAGAAAGCAATCAACCAGCAACTCGCCAAACAACAGGAACCCCATCACCTCCTGGACAGCTCACACACTGTATTCCACAGCAACCACAGCACTGGAAAGGCCCTCATCGCAGCCATGGACAACATTTGTGTCATTCTTGACTGAGGTGAAACAGGTTTTTTTTGTAATGTTTTTATTTCATCATGTCAGCATGAGAAAACAACCACAGATGACATAGTCTGTACAATAATACATTTCTTACAGATTTCCACCTCTGCCCCGTAAACCACAGATAATATAGCATTTCACATAGCAAAACACAGCAAGGCAACAATTGTATGGCTTGTATGTTACTCGCCTCCTATAACCAGGACACCCACATCGTCCCGTCGCTGGGGCGCAGGCAGGGGGCTACTATTGTATACACAATCTATCCCTTCACAGAACTCCCCTGCATGTCAGACTTAGCCCTCTATAGCACCCTCTCACCTATTCCTCCCCATCACTCTCTCGCTGTGCCGCCAGATAATCAACCAGTGGTTGCCAGTAGTCTTTAGATCGTGATGTCTGGGGTAGCTCACTCTCGTACACTCCCATCGTTTATTTACAGTATACCATGTCTGTGAGCCAGTCTTTAAACCTAGGCGGTCTTTTACTTCCTCATTTCATTGCGACACGCCTTTTTGCCAGTAATAGCGCCATAGCAAGTAGTTTTCGCCTCCTAATCTGTTTAAGTCTGTAAGGGCCCAGCAGGCATAATAGTGGAGCGTTTGGGATGTGCTCTTTCAACATAAGGGACAGTGCAGTCGTCACCTCTTGCCAATACGCAGCTAGGGCAGGACAACTCTATGCCAGGTGTAAAAAATCGGCCCCAGGGGAACGGCATCTTTGGCACCTATCATCAGCTCTAAGGCCGTATTTATGCAATTTGACCGGAGTGTAGTAGGTTTGATGCATGAACTTGAAGTGGATGATGCGTAAATTACAATTAGATGTGAGTAGTGCAAGCTGTGCGGAGCTGTGGTTCCATTCTTCCTCCGAGATTGATGTGCCTGTCTGTTCAACCCATCGCTCCAGGGATCTATTTGCTACCTCCCTCTGTTCATGTTGAGATGCTGTATAAAGCTTGGTGACCAGGCCTACCCTCGATGAAGCTGTCATTAAAACTTGTAAAGCCTGTAATGTCGGTGGTACCTCCGGAAACGTGTCATGTAAGGCTTTTACGGCGGCCCTCAGTCTTTGATACGCAAATATTTTTAGCGGTGTCTGATGGGGTCAGAGCTCCAGGCAGTTTAGATTCATGAATTTATTTGGAGGGAATACCAAGCCCATTGTCTTAAGGCCCATGTCCGCAAGCTCCCCATACATTTTCTGTTCGCAGGTGACCGACAGTTTGGGGTGGTTCACCAATGGGAGGGCCGGCGCATACACAGGGAGCTTCCGTGCACGAGTTGCCAATGTATGCCACGCTTTAGACGTACATTTTACTGGATGTATCGAGTCGTTGGGGTAGCAGCCCACTGTCTCTACCATGTATTGCATCAGTTTGTTAGGGAGTACACTGTCGACCTCAACCGCTACGTGAGGTATATAGGCGTGTGGCTGAACCCAATAGTGTGCGTGTTGTGCCTGCGCGCAGTAATAATAAAGCTGGAAATCTGGCGCCGCAAATCCACCCATATGGTAAGGTTGTGCTAGTGTCCTCCACCCCACCCGCGGGTGTTTCCCTGCCCACGTGAGTCGTTGTAACAACGACCGCAGTTTGTCAAAAAACGCATTCGTGAGCCACACAGGGATGTTCCAGAATAGGTAAAACAAGGGGTTTTCCCACTGGGAAGTATTATAACCTGTTACTAGATCAGGATTCAAACTCACAACCATCAATCACAACATTCATTTTGTGGAACTGGAACACTTACCAAGAAGGAACATATACAAACAAAAATATAAAAAAGTTGCAATTTATTAAAAAGATATTGGTTACACAATTTATCGACAAAGATATCAGTTAAAAACATATAAAAGACAAAAATACCTCAAATCTATACAATTTATAAAAATACAATCAGAGCCACCTAACGTGGACGTGGAGAAATATCAGAAAGACAATACTATCTGTCTTATTCATTTCATTTCGGACACCTAGTTTGTCAACAATGGAAGGAATGTTGTTCCTTTGAACCAGGATTGTTGTTGGCAACGCCGAATATGAATTTAAATTATAGCGTCGACGCGTTTCGGAAGCTTCAACTTGATAACGGCTTCCTTCCTCAGGACCAATTTATATTTTTATTCTCCACAACGTGAACGAGTTACTCCTAATGCACAAAAATATACAATACAATGCAACTGTTATACTAACATGTGGTGTATCATGGATTACATTTTTTTATTTTCCGTTTTGTTTCCTATTCCACAAGATTTATTCAAACTCTGCCATTAGGTCTTAGCGAGAGGTTTTTAATAGAACCATAAATCCTGGCCCAACCATGTTCTGGACATTTGTTTCTCTCTTTTTTCTATATATATAAAAAAACTGGCAGTGCACTTGTTTATCAATACAACACATTAAAAATGTCTACATGGCCCTATATATAACATAGTGGTCTATTACCTTTACTATTGCAACAATACTCAAAATGTAACCTTCTGGTTGTGTTGTCCACCTGTTTTTGTCCCATACATAGCCACACACAAGTATCATTCATACCAATAAATTTGTATTGAGCACTGACCAGAGTGGTTCTGTTGCTCGTAGAAGGCTACCCAAGGTGTAGCTCCTTATAGCTTGTGAAGTCATCAAACTTTTTTTACTCCGATCTAGAATGTGGAGGAATATAACGTTTAGTGAGGCATGCCCAGATGTCAATGGTATTAAATTAGCTTCTTGGTGCACATTCTTTTTTTGTTACCTTAAATTTATTTTCAAATGCTTTTTAATTAGCAACTTCTCTGTTCGGAGAATAATTCAAAGACAGAACCGGCACAAACCTGCATAAATTGCAGAAAGAAGATTAGTGTATTATCCCCTCTAGTATTATTACGTTAGGGATCACTTGCATGGAAAGGCTCCTATGCATTCGTATCGAGATTTGCATTTACCTCTTTTCATCTGTGCCAACCAGCGTACTTGACTTGGCAGTTCCCCTCCGTTTGAAATCGTTTTATACTGCAAGACATATATTTTTTATATATTGTAAAATCAAATGTATGTTTCTAACCAGATCAAACCTCCTATGTCTAAGAATCATTATTCGTTCTTACCCAAAGGACAGGTCTTGTCTCCGTGGGTGGGGTTTCTGTTTTACAGCCGGGTAAGTTTTACTCGAGGCTGTATTGAAACAATATACAAAATGTGCCTATGATTAGATATAGTGCTATTTGGCGATCCTCGATTTGCTGGCTTTATCGACTACACCATAAGGGCTGATTTGAAACAAACACAGTTTTAAATTCATAGATTCCTTACCTAACGAACGGGTTTCCTCTCCGTGAGGGGGGATTCTGTTTGGCAGTCGGGTATTTTAACACGTGGCTGCAAACAAATGCAAAAGGTGCATATGCTAGCGTCAGTTAGCTGTTTTTAATCCTAATATAAGGAGAACGATTTTAACGAGCAGTCTAAACTGTTGCTGTCCCTATGTTGCCCCGGTTTCCTTTCTTACCTGTTGAACGCACACGGCGAGTTTCCCCGGACCTGCTCTTCAAAGGCGTCTGATAGATCACCGCTTTTGTTTTGAGAGTATCGACTGCTCTCTGTGGGATGGTCGCTTTTAAAATGCATCATCGGGTCACATGGTGGAGATACAGCCCCATGTGACTCGTGAGGGCGTTGTATGGAAAGCGCCAATTTCTCAGTTTTTTTCAAAAAAGTTTCTTTTCCAAAACTTTAGGCTGTATTGTTCTTGTTATGTACCTATACCGATGGGGCTAGCGTTATTTACGTCATCGGGTCACATGGTTAAGATGACGCCCCGTGTGACTCGAGAGGGCATTCTCCGGCGAGCACCAATTTCTCAGTTTTTTATTAAAAAAACTTTATTTTAGTTCGGGATTACAAAACTTTATTGATTATATGTATATATTATTTTACCACGAAGTCTTCGTTTTCTATATTTTGGTCAAACTTGACTGAAATATCTTTTTATTATTGTTTATATTCCCTGAGTAATGCAAAGATCAGCAATTTTTTTATCTATTTTAATTTGGTTGGTTTGAATCTTATGTTACTATGTCACATAAACCGGTTGTTCAGCTTTTGGATTACGTCCCTAATACTGTTAAGATGTTAGATTTGGCTGACGATACTGGTATTTAAGGAATTGACTGGGGAAGTTCTTTTATTAATTGATCTATGTTACAATTCTCATCCAATCTTCTTTTGAATTGAGTCCATGGTTGACTGTATCTAGGGTTGAAATATACCACTGCTCTCTGTTTTTGCGTTTTGTCTCCAGATTGCCTCCTCTTTTTGAGCCAGTTATTTTTTCAATGACAAACCAAGAGAACTCAGTGTGTTTATGTTGCAGTTGTTTGAAATGCTCCACCAAGGGAGCATTCTCTTTATTGGTTTTCAGGGCAGATCTATGTTCTAACAGACGCAGTCTTATTTCCCTACCTGTTTCTCCTACATAGGCTAGTTTGCAGGGGCACAAAATTATGTAGACCAGGTTACTGCTTCTGCAATTATTTAAGGTTTTTGAGTTCATGGTGTAGTTGTTGTAGGTCAAGGACTTACCTACGATGCAGTTTTCACATACAGAACACTTACTGCATTTGTGGTTTCCCACAGCTTTGTTACCATTCAATGTCAGTTGGTTGTTTAGGTTCTGTTCCCTGTAGGTATGGACCAAATTTTGACGGATATTCTCATTTCGTCTAAAAGCAAATATGGGTTTGGCCAATTTGACTTCCTTACCATCATTTAAAATGTGCCAACTCGAGTGGATCACATTTTTCAGCTTGTTACTAATGTTGGAAAATTGGCTAACAAAGACTAATTTTTGGTCATTAAGTGGCTTTTTTGCTCGTGCGGGATCTGGATGTATCATTGTGTCGCGATCATAAAATCGTGCCCTTTTACACGAATTCCTGATTAGTTTTTTAGGGTAACCCCTCTCTTGAAGTTTTTCACTTAGATTGTTGGCATGTTTTGCATAATCTTCAAGAGTGGAACAATTTCTTCTAAGGCGAAGAAATTGTCCAAATGGGACATTATCTCTTTGTGAGCGGGGATGATAACTGTTGTAATGTAAAAGGGTGTTTTTGTCTGTAGGCTTAGAGTAAAGTTCTACTTCTAGTCTGTCCTCCTTATGTTTTATGGTGATATCTAAAAAGTTTACGGCCTCTCGATCATACATAGCTGTGAAGCGGAGGTTTTGATCTCCTAGGTTTAACCACTCAAGGAATTGTTCTAGGGTGTCCACCTCTCCTTCCCAAATGAAGAAGATGTCATCAATGAAGCGCCGCCATAGTAAGATGTTTTCAAAAAAAGGCGACGCTTCATTGAACACATGTTTCTCTTCGAACTTGGCAACGTATAAACATGCCAAGCTCGGCGCACAGGTGGCTCCCATGCTGGTGCCCTTGCGTTGTAAGAACAGCTCATCTTGGAATAAAAAAATATTACTTTTCAGGACCAGAGTTATGCATTGAAGTATAAACTCCATATTGGCCCCTCTGAGGTCTGCACTGTTTAGTATTTCCTCCACCACATTAATGGTGTCATTTTGCGGGATATTTGTGTACAATGCCTCTATATCGAGGGTCACCATGATTTGGGTTTTAGGATTGTACACTTGGCCTTCCACTATTGAAATCATATGTGCTGAGTCTCGTACATAAGAATCCTGACTTAGTACAAGTGGTTTTAAAAAAACATCCGCGTATTGGCTCAAGGGTTCAAGGCGTGAGCCTATACAGCTCACGATGGGTCTCATGGGGGGATTTTCCTCACTTTTGTGAATTTTAGGGAGGCCATATATAGCTGGTATTCTGGCCTCCTTGCTATATAGGAATTCAAACTCTGATTTACAAATCCAGTTGTTATCGTAAGCATTTTTGACCGTTTCATAAACTTTTTTGTTCAATGATTCTAGGGTGGCTAGAGGAACTCTTTGATAGTGTTCTGTGACTTCTAAGAGAGCTAACATTTTTCTATTATAGTCCTCTGTATTGAACACAACTACACCCCCGCCTTTATCGGCAGGTTTGATGGTTAGCTGTAGGTTATTTTTTAAGCCTGTCATTGCTATTCTGTGTTCCTTGGACATGTTATTCTTGTCCGGAAATGTATTTTCTAAGATCTTTTTTATTTTAGATTCTACTGCTCTTTCGAACACTTCCACATTTTTGCCCACCTGTGTGATGGCGGGTGTGAAGGTCGATTTCTGTTTAAGTCCTGACACATTGTTAGGGGGGTTATAGTCTCTTTCCTCAAAGAATTCTCTTAGTCGGATTTTGCGAAAAAATGCTCTAAGATCTTTTTCTAAGTTGAATTTGTTTACATTTGCTGTTGGAGCAAAGGTAAAGCCTTTTTCTAAAACTTCTATCTCAACTTTATTAAGGGAATAATCTGAAAGGTTAATTATTGGAAATTTGTTGGAGTTATTTGTTCCTATTTGCGGTATCGTTGGCTTCTTGTGTTGGGATATTCCTGAGGGGCCTGGTTGTGCTGATAATTCGTTCTGTAGCCACCTCTCGTGGTTTGGTACGGTTTCCTTTGAAACTGGCCCCTGTATGAGTATGTTTTCCCCCCTCCTCTTCTCTGGCGGTTCTCTAAAAAACGGTTGCCTCCATTTTGTTCATTGTTATAGCCACCGGTTTCCTGCATTGATCCCTCATCTTCGCTGCCTGAGCCAGAGGTTTCAGAGAACGTGACTCCTTTCTTAACTCCTCTATTGTATATTGGTCGGTTATCAACGTTTCTTTCCTCTCTAGGTTGTTGGAAGTAATCTTTGTTGATGTATGGGTATACCAGTTCTATACTATATTTATTGACGTCTTTCTTAAGTTTGATGTTCTTTTTGTTTAACAAATAGTCTTTGTATCCATCCATCTCTAAGTTTATTTCCTCCAACCTCTTTTTTGCATCATCTACTGCCGACATTTCTTGCAGAGCCTGTTCCAGTTTTTCTATCTCCTTACGTTCCAGTATTACCCTATCTTGCGCGGTCTCAATAATTAAAAGGATCCAGTCTCTACTGCATCTGTTCGCAATGTGGGTCCAGGTCTCTAGAAACTTGATGTTGTCTGTAAAGAGACCTGGTTCATTGCGGACTTGCAGTCCCATAGGTATTACTCCTGTTCTGGCATATTGTATTAAAAACTCAGCATGGAGTTCAGTTCTTATTGCCTTTTTCTTGAGGTTTAGTATGTTACCCCATTTATCATTATTGCCCGTAACAACTACGATTTTATTAGTGTTGTTAGTTGAAGAACCGACTATTTTGGAAAATTGGTCTTCTGTAAATGCAAAGGTTTTAAATGGGTCCATCCTAAGCTTTTACAAGGTAAATATAGGTTTAGTCGCTAAAAAGCGATCAAAAATATCTCTCCAGCACTGGGCTGTACCGAAACGGTATAAACAAGAAGAGAGGGGCTCTTAGTTACCCAGAGGGAAATGGAGCGCCAATATACTGTTAAGTAAAACAAGGGGTTTTCCCACTGGGAAGTATTATAACCTGTTACTAGATCAGGATTCAAACTCACAACCATCAATCACAACATTCATTTTGTGGAACTGGAACACTTACCAAGAAGGAACATATACAAACAAAAATATAAAAAAGTTGCAATTTATTAAAAAGATATTGGTTACACAATTTATCGACAAAGATATCAGTTAAAAACATATAAAAGACAAAAATACCTCAAATCTATACAATTTATAAAAATACAATCAGAGCCACCTAACGTGGACGTGGAGAAATATCAGAAAGACAATACTATCTGTCTTATTCATTTCATTTCGGACACCTAGTTTGTCAACAATGGAAGGAATGTTGTTCCTTTGAACCAGGATTGTTGTTGGCAACGCCGAATATGAATTTAAATTATAGCGTCGACGCGTTTCGGAAGCTTCAACTTGATAACGGCTTCCTTCCTCAGGACCAATTTATATTTTTATTCTCCACAACGTGAACGAGTTACTCCTAATGCACAAAAATATACAATACAATGCAACTGTTATACTAACATGTGGTGTATCATGGATTACATTTTTTTATTTTCCGTTTTGTTTCCTATTCCACAAGATTTATTCAAACTCTGCCATTAGGTCTTAGCGAGAGGTTTTTAATAGAACCATAAATCCTGGCCCAACCATGTTCTGGACATTTGTTTCTCTCTTTTTTCTATATATATAAAAAAACTGGCAGTGCACTTGTTTATCAATACAACACATTAAAAATGTCTACATGGCCCTATATATAACATAGTGGTCTATTACCTTTACTATTGCAACAATACTCAAAATGTAACCTTCTGGTTGTGTTGTCCACCTGTTTTTGTCCCATACATAGCCACACACAAGTATCATTCCTACCAATAAATTTGTATTGAGCACTGACCAGAGTGGTTCTGTTGCTCGTAGAAGGCTACCCAAGGTGTAGCTCCTTGTTGGACAGGCCACATGAAGGGCTCGCTCCCTCCCCGCAGGACAGGGGCCGGGCCACCGTCAGCACCATTGCCCGGCCCAGCCGCCATCTTGGACACGGCACCACGGGGCCGTGCGGCCTCAGCCCGACCCCAACCCTGGGCCTGGCCAGGCCCCGACATCCCGGCACCACCCTCCACCCAGGAGGTGAACGGCCCACTTGGCAGGTCAATGGGAGTACGAAGTGTCGATGGCTCTCCCCCGCCAGGTGCCGAGCACCCCCAGCCTCCTCGGGCGCTGGCTCCACCCCCCTGCTGGGTGTCTGGACTCCCTCATCCCGGACCTCCCGACCTCCAAGAGCGAGGGTCCGGACATCAAAGGGCGCCAGACCTATAACTGAGGCAGCCCAGGACAGGAAGGCAGTTGTATCCTGGAGTCGAGAGACACCGCGACGAACTCATCCTTGACGGACTGTTGGCGCTGCCACAGCCCTGACTTGTGAACTATTGTCCTGCCTGCTGGCGCTGCCGCGGCCCTCTGCAACCTTCATCCTCGTGGGACCTGCTGGCGCTGCCGCGGCCCTCTGCAACCTGCATTCTCGTGGGACCTGCTGGCGCTGCCGCGGCCCGTTGTAACCTTCATTCTCGTGGGACCTGCTGGCGCTGCCGCGGCCCGTCGTAACCTTCATCCTCGTGGGACCTGCTGGCGCTGCCGCGGCCCTTTGCAACCTGCATTCTCGTGGGACCTGCTGGCGCTGCCGCGGCCCGTCGTAACCTTCATCCTCGTTGGGACCTGCTGGCGCTGCCGCGGCCCGTGCCACCTACGACCTCTTCGGGACCTGCCGGCGCTGCCGCGGTCTGACCCCTCCGAACACCGAGCTCGAGGATTGTGAGCTATCACCGTTACACACCCGTACCCGTGGGTACCAAGACTGTCCCGCTACCCCCTTCCCTTACTAGAGACTAGAATTGAGAGGATCATCGTGTCCTGATCGCCCTGTATCGTACCACACTACTACCCGAAGTGCCTATAAAAGGTGTTACCATAAGCTTTGTGTGGTGTCCATCTGTGGGGGGGAAGTTACCTGTCTGTGCGATCACTGTGCTCGGCCGACCCTCCAGGTCCCCGTCTAACATTGGTGGCTAGCGGCGCGATCCGAACCAACGCGTACCATACAGACAGTAACTCACCCTACAACTAAAACCACAATGACGACCAAAGAGAGCGGATCGGCGGAGAAGTTCCAGATGGAAAAGCTGGAAGAATACAACCACCGAGAGCTCAAACAATTTTGCATGGACTTAGGCATTGCTACCACCGGGCTAAGCACAAAAGAAGACTTCAAAAACGCCCTAGAGGCCTGGACAGAGACAAATACCGCAACCCCCCGGGACCCCGCAGCCCCGGAAGTCAACACCACCCGGACGGAAGAACGGAGAACAGGCCCCTCCCATGAAGAGATCCAAGAGCGGGAAAAAAATAGATTACACGAGTTAGACTTGGCACGACTCAGATTAGACGGAGAATTGAAACTGGCGGAACAAAAAATAAACTTAGAACACTTACGGCTCAGAGAAGAGCGAGAGGAAAAACAGAGACAGAGAGACCTCGAAGAAAAAAGACTGGCATACGAGCACGAGTGCAAACTAGCGGAGATCGAAATGCGCAAACTGAACAAAAACCTAGGGGTGCCCGAGCAACCGCACTCCCCGGGTCCTACCGAGCAGAAGGTCCACATCCCCAAGGATGTGGTCCGAGAATATCACCGGAACGACGACATACAGCAGTGGTTCAAGGCCTATGAGATTGCCATGACCGCCCACCGGGTCGCTCGAAGTGACTGGGGAGCCGGTCTATGGGGGAGATTCGTCAACGAGGGTCGTGATGCCCTGCTGCAGCTTCCGGACCATCAAATGACGTCCTATGACCACATGAAGGCCGCCCTCCTCAATCGATATGGACTTACACCCGAAATGTACCGCCAGAGGTTCCGCAACTGCACCAGGATCCCAGGTACGACGTGGTTGGAATACGTGAACTATTTCAGCCGAGCCTTCGAGGGGTGGATCAAGGGTAACAACGTAACCACTTACGAACAACTCTTCAATCTCATTGTGTGGGAGCACCTCTCCAACAACTGCTTTGTCGAGCTCAGGCAGCACCTCCTCGACAGTAAATTGACTGAACCCCGGCAGCTCGCCACCGAGGCTGACCGGTGGGAGAGCACCCGAGTGGCCCGGAGTGGGCCGAATGAGCAGAACAGAACCAACCAAGGTCACCATCGTCCCCGAGGAGGAGGAGGAGGCCCGGGCCGGGGCAGAGACGCCGCCCCGGCCGCACCCACTAACGCCACCCCGGCCCCAGCAGGCCGGGGAAACCCCCCGATGCGCCCGGGGTTCCGAGCTAACGTGACGTGTCATCGATGCCAGCGAGTCGGCCACTATGCCAGTGACCCGACCTGCCCGAAGAACCAGGCCCCCGGGCCCTGCCAGATGGCGGCCGCCGCCCTGGGAGAAGAACAAGTCTCCGAAGACACGGAGACCTATGAGTCGGAGCAGTTCGAGTGGGAACCCGCCGCCATGACCCTGGCATGCCTAGGAGGAAGAGACATGGTCCCGCGGACTCCCCTGCCCGCCAACACTCGGAAGTACAGCCAATGGGTGAGCATCAATGGGCGCAAGGCCGAGGCCCTGCGTGACACCGGGGCCAGTGTGACGGCCGTCCGCTGTCACCTGGTGACCCCAGAACAAATCCTACCAAACGTACTTTGCCCCGTCCGATCGGCGGATAACTCGGAGAGCCTGTGTCGGATGGCCTGCGTCCCCTTCGAATGGGGAGGAGTGTCCGGCATGCTGAAAGTAACTGTCCGTGACGATGCCCCCGTAGACTGCCTCCTGGGGAACGATCTCGAGAGCTCCCCGTGGGCCGCTGTGGAAAGAAGAGAGCATCTGGGGATGTTGGGTCTCCCGGACTGGGCGTGCGTAACCACCCGGTCCATGGCCACCCGCACCATCCCTAGACCAGAAGAACCAGAATGGGCAGCACCTCCGCCCTCGATCATTCCAGAAGAAGACTTCCTCCAGACCGACCACCCGGACCCCACCCCAGAGGGGTCCACACAGCCCCCCGAGCTTCCCGACCTGGCTCAGTGGCGTCAAGAAGGGGGGCCCACCCAGGAACAATTCCGGCAGGAGCAAAAGACCTGCCCCTCTCTCGAGGGATTGCGACAGCAAGCGCTCGCCCAGAGCCAAGGAGACACCACCGGGGCCCACTGGGGTTATTGGGACAATGATCTCTTGTACAGCGAACAGAAAATCGCAGAACTGGGGGCCGGGCGAGTGCTGGTGGTGCCCCTCCACTTCAGAGACTTCCTGTTGAACCTAGCCCATGATGTCCCCCTGGCCGGGCACCTGGGCCAAGACAAGACCTACCACCGCCTGGTGACTCACTTTTTTTGGCCCAAAATGAGAAATGACGTATCCAACCATTGCCGGTCCTGCCCGACCTGCCAGGCCAGTGGGAAGAGCGGCCGCAAACTCAAGGCACCCCTACAACCATTCCCCGTGGTGACCACCCCGTTCGAAAGGGTGGGAATAGACATTGTGGGGCCCCTGGACCCCCGAACAGCCCAGGGACATCGCTTCATCCTGGTCCTGGTGGATCACGCTACCCGCTATCCTGAAGCGGTCCCCCTTCGTACGATAACAGCCCCAGTAGTGGGTCGAGCCTTGATGGGGATCTTCTCTCGAGTGGGCTTCCCCCGGGAAGTCGTCAGCGACAGGGGTACGAACTTTATCTCAAAATACATGAAGTCCCTCTGGCAACAGTGTGGGGTCACCTACCGATTCACGACCCCCTATCACCCTCAAGGGAACCGACTGGTTGAGCGATTCAACCGCACGCTCAAAGGGATGATTGGGGGGTTGGAAGAGCCCCTCCGTCGCCAGTGGGATGTGCTACTACCGTGCCTTCTCTTTGCCTACCGAGAAGTCCCCCAGAAGTCCCTCGGCTTCAGCCCTTTCGAACTCTTGTATGGACACCCGGTGCGAGGCCCGCTCAGCCTAGTCAAAGAAGGCTGGGAAATGCCCCCTCTAAAGAACACTCCAGATGTTTTCAAGTACCTCCTAACCCTCCGCAACCAGACCAGAAGGTTCAGAGAGATGGCAAAAGCAAACCTGGAGGCCAGTCAGGAGGACATGAAAAGGTGGTACGATCAAAATGCATCCTCCATCGAATTTGAACCCGGCCAACAAGTGTGGGTAATGTCTCCTACCGAACCATGCGCCCTGCAAGACAAATGGACGGGGCCCTTCAAAGTAATCGAGCGCAAGAGCCCTGTCACCTATCTCATCGATATGGAATCTTCCCGAAACCCTCTCCGGGTCCTCCACGCTAATAGACTGAAACCCCACTTTGTACGCTCCGAACTCAGTCTCCTGATGGCAACCGACAATGGAACCGAGGAGGACTCCGAACCCCTCCCTGACCTCCTACGGTCACGGGAGAAGGACGGCTCCGTGGACGGGGTCCGACTCTCGGAGGCCCTCACCCTGGAACAGCGCCAAGACTGCCGAGTCCTCCTGCTCCAGTTCTCCACCCTGTTCTCCCTCACCCCAGGGGTCTCCCCCTGGTGCTTACACGACGTGAACACTGGAGACAGTCCTCCTATCCGCCATCGGGCCTACCGCGTACCAGATCGGGTACGGGCCTGCATCCAAGAGGAGGTGGCCAAGATGCTCACACTCGGGATCATCGAGCCCTCAGACAGCCCCTGGGCCAGCCCAGTGGTACTGGTCCCCAAAGCGGCCGCCCCCGGCGCCACGCCGGAGCTCCGGTTCTGCGTCGACTACCGGGGCTTGAATGCGGTCACCAGAACGGACGCACACCCCATCCCCCGAGCAGATGAACTAATCGACCGCATGGGAGCTGCCCGCTACCTCAGCATCTTCGACCTGACAGCGGGCTACTGGCAGATCGGTCTCACACCCCGGGCCCAAGAACGATCGGCATTCTCTACCCCTGATGGCCACTATAACTTCAAGGTCATGCCATTCGGCATGAAGAATGCGCCAGCAACCTTTCAGCGGCTAGTAAACCAGGTCCTGGCAGGACTCGAAGGATTCAGCGCCGCCTACCTGGACGATATCGCTGTGTACAGCCACCACTGGTTCGACCACCTCCACCACCTCCGAGAGGTGCTACAGGCCCTCCAACGAGCTGGCCTCACGATCAAGGCCAGCAAATGCCAAATTGGCCAGGGGTCCGTGACCTATCTCGGGCACCAGGTGGGAAGCGGTCTGGTGGCCCCGCTGCAACTCAAGATCGCTGCCATCCAGTCGTGGCAGTCCCCCATCACCCAGACCGAGGTCCGCGCCTTCCTGGGACTCACAGGCTACTACCGACGGTTCGTGAGGGACTATGGCAGCATCGTAGGGCCCCTCACGGAACTCACCTCTAAAAACCAACCCAAGGAGGTCAACTGGACCCCAGACTGTCAAGCAGCCTTCGAGAAGCTAAAGGCCGCCATGTGCTCCGCCCCGGTGCTCCAGGCCCCCGACTACAGCCGGGAATTTATCGTCCAAACAGATGCCTCCGACCACGGCGTTGGGGCAGTCCTTTCCCAGCTGAACCCCGAAGGACTTGACCAGCCAGTGGCTTTCATCAGCAGACGGCTGACCGATCATCGACCCCTGCAATGGCTCATGCAGATGCGGGGGGAAAACCCGAAACTACTACGTTGGTCCATCTCCCTGCAGGGGATGGACTTCACTGTGGAACATCGACCCGGCCAAGACCACGCCAACGCGGATGGCCTGTCCCGCTTTTTCCGCCTCGACGAGGAAAGTCCCCAAGAAGATGGGTGACTCTCCCCGCCTTCAGCTGGGGGGGACGCATGTTGGACAGGCCACATGAAGGGCTCGCTCCCTCCCCGCAGGACAGGGGCCGGGCCACCGTCAGCACCATTGCCCGGCCCAGCCGCCATCTTGGACACGGCACCACGGGGCCGTGCGGCCTCAGCCCGACCCCAACCCTGGGCCTGGCCAGGCCCCGACATCCCGGCACCACCCTCCACCCAGGAGGTGAACGGCCCACTTGGCAGGTCAATGGGAGTACGAAGTGTCGATGGCTCTCCCCCGCCAGGTGCCGAGCACCCCCAGCCTCCTCGGGCGCTGGCTCCACCCCCCTGCTGGGTGTCTGGACTCCCTCATCCCGGACCTCCCGACCTCCAAGAGCGAGGGTCCGGACATCAAAGGGCGCCAGACCTATAACTGAGGCAGCCCAGGACAGGAAGGCAGTTGTATCCTGGAGTCGAGAGACACCGCGACGAACTCATCCTTGACGGACTGTTGGCGCTGCCACAGCCCTGACTTGTGAACTATTGTCCTGCCTGCTGGCGCTGCCGCGGCCCTCTGCAACCTTCATCCTCGTGGGACCTGCTGGCGCTGCCGCGGCCCTCTGCAACCTGCATTCTCGTGGGACCTGCTGGCGCTGCCGCGGCCCGTTGTAACCTTCATTCTCGTGGGACCTGCTGGCGCTGCCGCGGCCCGTCGTAACCTTCATCCTCGTGGGACCTGCTGGCGCTGCCGCGGCCCTTTGCAACCTGCATTCTCGTGGGACCTGCTGGCGCTGCCGCGGCCCGTCGTAACCTTCATCCTCGTTGGGACCTGCTGGCGCTGCCGCGGCCCGTGCCACCTACGACCTCTTCGGGACCTGCCGGCGCTGCCGCGGTCTGACCCCTCCGAACACCGAGCTCGAGGATTGTGAGCTATCACCGTTACACACCCGTACCCGTGGGTACCAAGACTGTCCCGCTACCCCCTTCCCTTACTAGAGACTAGAATTGAGAGGATCATCGTGTCCTGATCGCCCTGTATCGTACCACACTACTACCCGAAGTGCCTATAAAAGGTGTTACCATAAGCTTTGTGTGGTGTCCATCTGTGGGGGGGAAGTTACCTGTCTGTGCGATCACTGTGCTCGGCCGACCCTCCAGTTCCCCGTCTAACACTCCTTATAGCTTGTGAAGTCATCAAACTTTTTTTACTCCGATCTAGAATGTGGAGGAATATAACGTTTAGTGAGGCATGCCCAGATGTCAATGGTATTAAATTAGCTTCTTGGTGCACATTCTTTTTTTGTTACCTTAAATTTATTTTCAAATGCTTTTTAATTAGCAACTTCTCTGTTCGGAGAATAATTCAAAGACAGAACCGGCACAAACCTGCATAAATTGCAGAAAGAAGATTAGTGTATTATCCCCTCTAGTATTATTACGTTAGGGATCACTTGCATGGAAAGGCTCCTATGCATTCGTATCGAGATTTGCATTTACCTCTTTTCATCTGTGCCAACCAGCGTACTTGACTTGGCAGTTCCCCTCCGTTTGAAATCGTTTTATACTGCAAGACATATATTTTTTATATATTGTAAAATCAAATGTATGTTTCTAACCAGATCAAACCTCCTATGTCTAAGAATCATTATTCGTTCTTACCCAAAGGACAGGTCTTGTCTCCGTGGGTGGGGTTTCTGTTTTACAGCCGGGTAAGTTTTACTCGAGGCTGTATTGAAACAATATACAAAATGTGCCTATGATTAGATATAGTGCTATTTGGCGATCCTCGATTTGCTGGCTTTATCGACTACACCATAAGGGCTGATTTGAAACAAACACAGTTTTAAATTCATAGATTCCTTACCTAACGAACGGGTTTCCTCTCCGTGAGGGGGGATTCTGTTTGGCAGTCGGGTATTTTAACACGTGGCTGCAAACAAATGCAAAAGGTGCATATGCTAGCGTCAGTTAGCTGTTTTTAATCCTAATATAAGGAGAACGATTTTAACGAGCAGTCTAAACTGTTGCTGTCCCTATGTTGCCCCGGTTTCCTTTCTTACCTGTTGAACGCACACGGCGAGTTTCCCCGGACCTGCTCTTCAAAGGCGTCTGATAGATCACCGCTTTTGTTTTGAGAGTATCGACTGCTCTCTGTGGGATGGTCGCTTTTAAAATGCATCATCGGGTCACATGGTGGAGATACAGCCCCATGTGACTCGTGAGGGCGTTGTATGGAAAGCGCCAATTTCTCAGTTTTTTTCAAAAAAGTTTCTTTTCCAAAACTTTAGGCTGTATTGTTCTTGTTATGTACCTATACCGATGGGGCTAGCGTTATTTACGTCATCGGGTCACATGGTTAAGATGACGCCCCGTGTGACTCGAGAGGGCATTCTCCGGCGAGCACCAATTTCTCAGTTTTTTATTAAAAAAACTTTATTTTAGTTCGGGATTACAAAACTTTATTGATTATATGTATATATTATTTTACCACGAAGTCTTCGTTTTCTATATTTTGGTCAAACTTGACTGAAATATCTTTTTATTATTGTTTATATTCCCTGAGTAATGCAAAGATCAGCAATTTTTTTATCTATTTTAATTTGGTTGGTTTGAATCTTATGTTACTATGTCACATAAACCGGTTGTTCAGCTTTTGGATTACGTCCCTAATACTGTTAAGATGTTAGATTTGGTTGACGATACTGGTATTTAAGGAATTGACTGGGGAAGTTCTTTTATTAATTGATCTATGTTACAATTCTCATCCAATCTTCTTTTGAATTGAGTCCATGGTTGACTGTATCTAGGGTTGAAATATACCACTGCTCTCTGTTTTTGCGTTTTGTCTCCAGATTGCCTCCTCTTTTTGAGCCAGTTATTTTTTCAATGACAAACCAAGAGAACTCAGTGTGTTTATGTTGCAGTTGTTTGAAATGCTCCACCAAGGGAGCATTCTCTTTATTGGTTTTCAGGGCAGATCTATGTTCTAACAGACGCAGTCTTATTTCCCTACCTGTTTCTCCTACATAGGCTAGTTTGCAGGGGCACAAAATTATGTAGACCAGGTTACTGCTTCTGCAATTATTTAAGGTTTTTGAGTTCATGGTGTAGTTGTTGTAGGTCAAGGACTTACCTACGATGCAGTTTTCACATACAGAACACTTACTGCATTTGTGGTTTCCCACAGCTTTGTTACCATTCAATGTCAGTTGGTTGTTTAGGTTCTGTTCCCTGTAGGTATGGACCAAATTTTGACGGATATTCTCATTTCGTCTAAAAGCAAATATGGGTTTGGCCAATTTGACTTCCTTACCATCATTTAAAATGTGCCAACTCGAGTGGATCACATTTTTCAGCTTGTTACTAATGTTGGAAAATTGGCTAACAAAGACTAATTTTTGGTCATTAAGTGGCTTTTTTGCTCGTGCGGGATCTGGATGTATCATTGTGTCGCGATCATAAAATCGTGCCCTTTTACACGAATTCCTGATTAGTTTTTTAGGGTAACCCCTCTCTTGAAGTTTTTCACTTAGATTGTTGGCATGTTTTGCATAATCTTCAAGAGTGGAACAATTTCTTCTAAGGCGAAGAAATTGTCCAAATGGGACATTATCTCTTTGTGAGCGGGGATGATAACTGTTGTAATGTAAAAGGGTGTTTTTGTCTGTAGGCTTAGAGTAAAGTTCTACTTCTAGTCTGTCCTCCTTATGTTTTATGGTGATATCTAAAAAGTTTACGGCCTCTCGATCATACATAGCTGTGAAGCGGAGGTTTTGATCTCCTAGGTTTAACCACTCAAGGAATTGTTCTAGGGTGTCCACCTCTCCTTCCCAAATGAAGAAGATGTCATCAATGAAGCGCCGCCATAGTAAGATGTTTTCAAAAAAAGGCGACGCTTCATTGAACACATGTTTCTCTTCGAACTTGGCAACGTATAAACATGCCAAGCTCGGCGCACAGGTGGCTCCCATGCTGGTGCCCTTGCGTTGTAAGAACAGCTCATCTTGGAATAAAAAAATATTACTTTTCAGGACCAGAGTTATGCATTGAAGTATAAACTCCATATTGGCCCCTCTGAGGTCTGCACTGTTTAGTATATCCTCCACCACATTAATGGTGTCATTTTGCGGGATATTTGTGTACAATGCCTCTATATCGAGGGTCACCATGATTTGGGTTTTAGGATTGTACACTTGGCCTTCCACTATTGAAATCATATGTGCTGAGTCTCGTACATAAGAATCCTGACTTAGTACAAGTGGTTTTAAAAAAACATCCGCGTATTGGCTCAAGGGTTCAAGGCGTGAGCCTATACAGCTCACGATGGGTCTCATGGGGGGATTTTCCTCACTTTTGTGAATTTTAGGGAGGCCATATATAGCTGGTATTCTGGCCTCCTTGCTATATAGGAATTCAAACTCTGATTTACAAATCCAGTTGTTATCGTAAGCATTTTTGAACCCTTGAGCCAATACGCGGATGTTTTTTTAAAACCACTTGTACTAAGTCAGGATTCTTATGTACGAGACTCAGCACATATGATTTCAATAGTGGAAGGCCAAGTGTACAATCCTAAAACCCAAATCATGGTGACCCTCGATATAGAGGCATTGTACACAAATATCCCGCAAAATGACACCATTAATGTGGTGGAGGATATACTAAACAGTGCAGACCTCAGAGGGGCCAATATGGAGTTTATACTTCAATGCATAACTCTGGTCCTGAAAAGTAATATTTTTTTATTCCAAGATGAGCTGTTCTTACAACGCAAGGGCACCAGCATGGGAGCCACCTGTGCGCCGAGCTTGGCATGTTTATACGTTGCCAAGTTCGAAGAGAAACATGTGTTCAATGAAGCGTCGCCTTTTTTTGAAAACATCTTACTATGGCGGCGCTTCATTGATGACATCTTCTTCATTTGGGAAGGAGAGGTGGACACCCTAGAACAATTCCTTGAGTGGTTAAACCTAGGAGATCAAAACCTCCGCTTCACAGCTATGTATGATCGAGAGGCCGTAAACTTTTTAGATATCACCATAAAACATAAGGAGGACAGACTAGAAGTAGAACTTTACTCTAAGCCTACAGACAAAAACACCCTTTTACATTACAACAGGTATCATCCCCGCTCACAAAGAGATAATGTCCCATTTGGACAATTTCTTCGCCTTAGAAGAAATTGTTCCACTCTTGAAGATTATGCAAAACATGCCAACAATCTAAGTGAAAAACTTCAAGAGAGGGGTTACCCTAAAAAACTAATCAGGAATTCGTGTAAAAGGGCACGATTTTATGATCGCGACACAATGATACATCCAGATCCCGCACGAGCAAAAAAGCCACTTAATGACCAAAAATTAGTCTTTGTTAGCCAATTTTCCAACATTAGTAACAAGCTGAAAAATGTGATCCACTCGAGTTGGCACATTTTAAATGATGGTAAGGAAGTCAAATTGGCCAAACCCATATTTGCTTTTAGACGAAATGAGAATATCCGTCAAAATTTGGTCCATACCTACAGGGAACAGAACCTAAACAACCAACTGACATTGAATGGTAACAAAGCTGTGGGAAACCACAAATGCAGTAAGTGTTCTGTATGTGAAAACTGCATCGTAGGTAAGTCCTTGACCTACAACAACTACACCATGAACTCAAAAACCTTAAATAATTGCAGAAGCAGTAACCTGGTCTACATAATTTTGTGCCCCTGCAAACTAGCCTATGTAGGAGAAACAGGTAGGGAAATAAGACTGCGTCTGTTAGAACATAGATCTGCCCTGAAAACCAATAAAGAGAATGCTCCCTTGGTGGAGCATTTCAAACAACTGCAACATAAACACACTGAGTTCTCTTGGTTTGTCATTGAAAAAATAACTGGCTCAAAAAGAGGAGGCAATCTGGAGACAAAACGCAAAAACAGAGAGCAGTGGTATATTTCAACCCTAGATACAGTCAACCATGGACTCAATTCAAAAGAAGATTGGATGAGAATTGTAACATAGATCAATTAATAAAAGAACTTCCCCAGTCAATTCCTTAAATACCAGTATCGTCAGCCAAATCTAACATCTTAACAGTATTAGGGACGTAATCCAAAAGCTGAACAACCGGTTTATGTGACATAGTAACATAAGATTCAAACCAACCAAATTAAAATAGATAAAAAAATTGCTGATCTTTGCATTACTCAGGGAATATAAACAATAATAAAAAGATATTTCAGTCAAGTTTGACCAAAATATAGAAAACGAAGACTTCGTGGTAAAATAATATATACATATAATCAATAAAGTTTTGTAATCCCGAACTAAAATAAAGTTTTTTTAATAAAAAACTGAGAAATTGGTGCTCGCCGGAGAATGCCCTCTCGAGTCACACGGGGCGTCATCTTAACCATGTGACCCGATGACGTAAATAACGCTAGCCCCATCGGTATAGGTACATAACAAGAACAATACAGCCTAAAGTTTTGGAAAAGAAACTTTTTTGAAAAAAACTGAGAAATTGGCGCTTTCCATACAACGCCCTCACGAGTCACATGGGGCTGTATCTCCACCATGTGACCCGATGATGCATTTTAAAAGCGACCATCCCACAGAGAGCAGTCGATACTCTCAAAACAAAAGCGGTGATCTATCAGACGCCTTTGAAGAGCAGGTCCGGGGAAACTCGCCGTGTGCGTTCAACAGGTAAGAAAGGAAACCGGGGCAACATAGGGACAGCAACAGTTTAGACTGCTCGTTAAAATCGTTCTCCTTATATTAGGATTAAAAACAGCTAACTGACGCTAGCATATGCACCTTTTGCATTTGTTTGCAGCCACGTGTTAAAATACCCGACTGCCAAACAGAATCCCCCCTCACGGAGAGGAAACCCGTTCGTTAGGTAAGGAATCTATGAATTTAAAACTGTGTTTGTTTCAAATCAGCCCTTATGGTGTAGTCGATAAAGCCAGCAAATCGAGGATCGCCAAATAGCACTATATCTAATCATAGGCACATTTTGTATATTGTTTCAATACAGCCTCGAGTAAAACTTACCCGGCTGTAAAACAGAAACCCCACCCACGGAGACAAGACCTGTCCTTTGGGTAAGAACGAATAATGATTCTTAGACATAGGAGGTTTGATCTGGTTAGAAACATACATTTGATTTTACAATATATAAAAAATATATGTCTTGCAGTATAAAACGATTTCAAACGGAGGGGAACTGCCAAGTCAAGTACGCTGGTTGGCACAGATGAAAAGAGGTAAATGCAAATCTCGATACGAATGCATAGGAGCCTTTCCATGCAAGTGATCCCTAACGTAATAATACTAGAGGGGATAATACACTAATCTTCTTTCTGCAATTTATGCAGGTTTGTGCCGGTTCTGTCTTTGAATTATTCTCCGAACAGAGAAGTTGCTAATTAAAAAGCATTTGAAAATAAATTTAAGGTAACAAAAAAAGAATGTGCACCAAGAAGCTAATTTAATACCATTGACATCTGGGCATGCCTCACTAAACGTTATATTCCTCCACATTCTAGATCGGAGTAAAAAAAGTTTGATGACTTCACAAGCTATAAGGAGCTACACCTTGGGTAGCCTTCTACGAGCAACAGAACCACTCTGGTCAGTGCTCAATACAAATTTATTGGTATGAATGATACTTGTGTGTGGCTATGTATGGGACAAAAACAGGTGGACAACACAACCAGAAGGTTACATTTTGAGTATTGTTGCAATAGTAAAGGTAATAGACCACTATGTTATATATAGGGCCATGTAGACATTTTTAATGTGTTGTATTGATAAACAAGTGCACTGCCAGTTTTTTTATATATATAGAAAAAAGAGAGAAACAAATGTCCAGAACATGGTTGGGCCAGGATTTATGGTTCTATTAAAAACCTCTCGCTAAGACCTAATGGCAGAGTTTGAATAAATCTTGTGGAATAGGAAACAAAACGGAAAATAAAAAAATGTAATCCATGATACACCACATGTTAGTATAACAGTTGCATTGTATTGTATATTTTTGTGCATTAGGAGTAACTCGTTCACGTTGTGGAGAATAAAAATATAAATTGGTCCTGAGGAAGGAAGCCGTTATCAAGTTGAAGCTTCCGAAACGCGTCGACGCTATAATTTAAATTCATATTCGGCGTTGCCAACAACAATCCTGGTTCAAAGGAACAACATTCCTTCCATTGTTGACAAACTAGGTGTCCGAAATGAAATGAATAAGACAGATAGTATTGTCTTTCTGATATTTCTCCACGTCCACGTTAGGTGGCTCTGATTGTATTTTTATAAATTGTATAGATTTGAGGTATTTTTGTCTTTTATATGTTTTTAACTGATATCTTTGTCGATAAATTGTGTAACCAATATCTTTTTAATAAATTGCAACTTTTTTATATTTTTGTTTGTATATGTTCCTTCTTGGTAAGTGTTCCAGTTCCACAAAATGAATGTTGTGATTGATGGTTGTGAGTTTGAATCCTGATCTAGTAACAGGTTATAATACTTCCCAGTGGGAAAACCCCTTGTTTTACTTAACAGTATATTGGCGCTCCATTTCCCTCTGGGTAACTAAGAGCCCCTCTCTTCTTGTTTATACTGTTCCAGAATAGGTACAAAAACCTAGGCAGGACCACCATTTTCTGTAACGCAATCCTGTCAGCTAGCGACAATGGGAGTTTAATCCATTTGGCTATCGATGTACCCATACCCCCAGATACTTCACCGGGCCCGATTCCCATTTCAGTGGGTAATCTAGTGAGGGCTGCGAAGTCACTGGCGTCAACGGTATCAATACTGACTTGTCCCAATTTATACTAAGGCCTGCATGTTGTTCATATACAACGTACTCCCTGATCAGCTGATTCAGGTTTGTATCCGGATGTCTAGTGTAGAGCACCATGTCATCCGCGTACAATGAAATCCCAATTGGACGCAGGGAGAACTGTAAGGCCGACTCTGGGTGACGTTGTCTGATTTTGCACGCCAGAGGTTCCACTATAAGTGTGAACAGGATCGGGGACAATGGGCACCCCTGTCTGGTCCCATGTCCAATCCCCAAGATGGCTGAGGTGGAGCCGTTGATACGCACTCTAGCTCTGGGGGATGCATATAGTAACTCCAACCACTTGAGGAACGGTGGGGGGAATCCCATCCTCGTCATGACAACAAACATGAACTCCCACTCCACCGAATCGAACGCTTTAGCAGCGTCTAGAAGTGCTGCTGCCGCTGGCAGTTCCGGATTCAAACATTGGTACATTGTAAATATCGTACGTACGTTTTGTGTGGTGGATCTGGTGGGGACAAATCCCGCCTGATCCGGCAGCACCAGGAACCCCTGCAGCAATTGTATTCTCGTAGCTAATATTTTTGCCAGGATTTTAACATCAATATTTATAAGGGAAAGGGGTCTGTAGGAGTCACATTTAGTGAGATCCCTCCCAGGTTTAGGGAGGGCAATCAGTAGTGCCTCACGTAAAGTCTCCGGCAGGAGCCCTTCTTCGTATGACTCTTCGAACATACGGGCCAGATATGGAAGCAGCAGGTCCCTGTATTCTTTGTAAAATTCAAACGGCAGGCCATCTAGACCCGGAGCTTTGTTATTTGGGAGCGAATTAATGGCGTCTATAAATTCTTCCTTCGTCAGGTGGTGCCCTAAAAACTATCTATCTGCATCAGAAAGCCATGCCAGTGTGACGTCATCTAAGTATTCATGTAGTTCCTGCCTGGATCTAGCAACCCGCGAGGTGTACAATGTGGAGTAGAACTTCTGGAAGCTGTCCAGTATAGCCGGTGTGTCATAAACCACATCCCCATGGCCCCTGTCAATATGAGTTATATGTGTGGCAGTTTGTGTGGTTTTAATTTTTTGTGACAAAACTCTACCAGGTCTACCGCCCTCACCATACGCTCTAGCTTTATAGTGTTTCGCTAGGTACTGCACCTCCGTGTCTGCATATTCATTATATACATCTACCTTGCGCCGAATGTCAGCCTGAATTGATTCTAATAGCGTTCTCGCATATTCTTCTTCTAACCGCTTAATGTCTGTTTCAGCCTTCGCTAGCTGTTGTCTTATATCTTTAAGGATCCCTACGTGTTTCCCAATGCAGTGACCCCGTATAGTGACCTTAAAGGCCTCCCATAGTGTCCTCGCACTATCTACTGACCCCTCATTCGGACTGAAAAATTGTTCAATAGCCTGTCGTAGTTCCGTTTTATATACCTGATCTTTCAGTGCCGCCTGCCGGAGTCGCCACGTGAATTCCCGTGGCGTGTGTGTGGGTATTTCCAATACTAGCTGTACCGGGGAATGGTCCGAGAGCGTTTTTGGCAAATGGTCGACCTTCGACACCGATGTACTGACCTCATGTGTGGTGAGCCAGAAATCCAGCCGTGACCAGGAGTTGTGTGTTAGTGAAGTGCATGTGCCCTCTCTCCAAGTCGGGTGTCTCATCCTCCACACATCCACCAATCCTCATTCATCCATAATGTCAGTTAGGGCTCTGGCCGCTTTCCGCCCCTGTCTGTCGGTGCCAGTTGACCTGTCCAGTGCAGGCACTAAACATGTATTAAAGTCACCTCCCCAGAGTATATTCGTCGGTTGCATGTTTCTCAATGTGGAACCTACTTTTTCAAAGAATCCTGGGTCATCTGTATTCGGACCGTACACGTTAACCACCGTGACATCCGCTCCACCAAAGTTCCCTCGCAAGATAGCAAACCTGCCCTGTTAGTCTACTACTGTGTCCACTATAGTGAAAGGTAAATTGCGTCTGACAAGTAACAACACCCCTCTTGCATAGTTCAAGTATGATGCCATTACCCTTGCCTGCGCCCATCTATACCCAATCCTGCTTTCTCTTGTCGGGGATATATGTGTCTCCTGTATGCAGGCCACATCTATTTTGTGTCTGTCTAAATATGCCATAACTTTCCTGATCTTGCGCGGATCCTGCATTCCTCTCGCATTCCATGTAAGGAAGGATAGCGTCCTGGTTTGTCTCAAAGTGCTAGCCATGCGAGGGCTGGAAACTCTCGTACTTGAGCTATGAAGTATGGAGGCCGAAGTGTGACCTGATGTAGGAGTCTGAGTCCGTGTGATTCTCGATGCGACCGATGCATTTTACATATACCCCCCGCCCTCCCCGCTCCCACTTCGCCGCCTGTTTTGCAACAAAGACATGTTCCCACCCCTGTTCGTACATGTACCCCAACTCAACAACAAGAACATTCGTGGTGTTCACTGAGGGGCGTGAGCTGCCTCGACTAGTCCCCTGTCATAGAGCGACAGGGTGGGGCATATTTAAACCTATACTAGCATTACACGGGTGCACCCCAGCCCAAGAAGAGTATGTACCACATTAACTGAGCAGTTTACAACCTAAGGAAACCATATCTTATACTATCAAGGATAACAATAAAGCTACAAGTTCAAATCGAAGAAGTGCAATGTCCCAACGGGCACTTATCTGGGGTGGACTGGCCACGGTTGTGACGCCCATTGTATTAATAGGCCTCTGCTCAGCTGTAATACTTGTCCATCACCAGTAGGCCCCTTGCAAGACCGACTCTTGGAATATATCGGTCCTGTCAGAACCCTCTTCCAAAAATGACACTTAGTAGGGGCCATCACGCACTGCTGGCAGTATCATGTGTATATTCCAGATCAGCCTACTACTCCACGTCCGATAAGGCATCTTTGTCCTGTGGCTTGTCTCGCGGCGATCTCCTGCATTCGCCTCTTGGTTTTTTCAGTTGTATGTATTTCAAGACTTCCTTGGGCTCATTAAAGATTTTCGTGGTTCCGTCGTCCGTGACCTTTAGCCGCGCCGGGTACAGCATAGCGTAGGGGATTTGCATCTCTCGTACTTTTTGTTTCACTGTCCCGTACTTCTTCCTGGCCTCCTGCACTGTTTGAGTGAAATCGGGATATAGGGCAATGCCCATCCCTTCATGGCGGAGCGTCCCAATCTCTCTCGCCTTCCTCAGGGCCGCATCCCTGTCTCTATAATTTAAGATCTTCGCTATGATAGGCCTGGGCCTGCCGCCAATTGGAGGTTTAGGAGCCAATGTTCTATGCGCTCTCTCTATAATAAAGACCTCTGAGAATGTCTCTCTCCCCAAGAGCGTTATCAGCAGCTGTTCAACATACTTTTCCATTGGGCCAGTGTTGGTTGTCTCCGCCACTCCCATCACTCGTATATTAGATCTACGAGACCTGGCTTCCAAATCTTCTGCTTTCGCCACCATTGCCTCTAGTCGCTTGTCCATGCTCGCCTGTTTGGTTGTAAGTTGGTTATTCGTGTCCTCAACATCTGAGATCCGTCTTTCTGCCATGTCAATTCTCTCTCTGTGCGTCAGCGTATCAATCTTACCGTCGATGTTGGACAGTACCGTTTGTATGGATTGGAACATCGATTGGACATTGTCTGCTGGGATACTCCCCGATTGCGACCCCGATGCTATAGGTGCCTGCTGCTCCACCTCTGACTGGTCTGGAGTCTTTTTTGCTGCTTCGAAATTTATCTTTGATTGATTTCTGTCTGGTTTTCCCATCTTTACTGCTGTGATGTGGTACCGATTCCCTGTACCAAGTCGGCAGCTGTTCACCGCTCCACCAGACCCTGCAGCAAGTACTAGCGTTTGTTAGATGGTTGCGTCCTGTCGTCCAGCGCCTGGACAGTGGCGTGTATTCCGCTCACAGTCGAGGGAGGTCTCGCTTCGCCCTCCTGCCAACAGCCTCCACTCACAGACCAACCTAGGCACGTCCACACAGGCAGTGGAGACGCTATCTATCAGTGTTGGCTCTCTTCACTATGCCCTATGGAAGCCGATCACCAGACTCAGCCCCGTGGCCGCCATTGTATTCCTTAAACAAACTTGAGGCCCTCCTACCTGAAGTCTGTGGCTGGCCGTCCGAACTCCCGCGGGCCGTGGTCAGTGTTCTCCCATGCAGACAGTGTGTGGAGCAGTTAGCGGGCCCACGCAGTTTATGCGTGTGGTGGTATGATCGGCGCCACGCTGCACCAGCTTCCCATGGGTCCCGCGGCTCCCAGCGGCCGAGCCCGGCCCGGGCAGGGGCCCACAACCGGAGACACCCGGGCACCCACCGACTGTGCAGCCGCCTCCTTAAAGCGCCCTCGCCAAACGCTCCTTCCGTGGTCGAGACCTCTGGCGCCGGGCAGCTCCACACCGCTGTGCGGCCGCGATGTTATCTGCTACACAGGGGCCTGAGGTGTATTATATGCAGGGAGGAACAGGCGGGCACTCACAGCAGTAGTCACCGGGTGGTCCCCCGCCGCGGGCGCCGCGGTCCCGCGTATGTTTGACGCCGGCCTTTCCTGCTTTCCGGGCCGGCGTACGTGCTTTGCGTCACGGGCAGTCTCCCCACCACAGGCCGCGGCTTGGGCCAGGAAAGTTAATGGTAGGCCTCACTTATTTTCAGGTCCGGATCTCCGCCCCAGTGCAATCGCCGGCGTCCCGCTTCGCCTCAGACCTCCACAGAGCCAATGGCCGATCCACGCTTGTCAAATAAAGGCAGGAGTGCCCCGTTCAATGCAGGATTGTGCTGAAAGATGATATGCCCCTCGAGGAGCTCGCTCAATGCGCGGCCATCTCTTGCCTTGGCTAGCTCCGCCCCCCGAGGTGAGACAGTTGCTCTCATCCTCTTGAACTCTCTGTTAGATTGCTGAAAAAGTATGTTATGATTATAAACATCTATAAATGCTACGTTTGCCCATATCTCTCTTCAGCACTAAAGATGATGTATGACTAATAGTGTAGTGCCTTTAATAAAATCTCTGAGTTGTGTCTTTATACAGCGAATACATTCTGGTTTAGAACAGCATAACTTATCAGTGAAAACACACCAGGAGGTGCTAACATACACAACTAAATATCACCTCTTGAATAGCAAGGGACACCAAACCAGAATAAGTATCACTAAAAAACTGTGTGTTAGAATTCCTAGAAAAAGATTGAGGAACTGAAGCCTGTGGTTGTTAGAGGCACTAGAGAACAAATATTAGATTCCCAAATTGAGAATAGAACAGGAAGAAGTAGCACCATTGTGCATCTGAGCCATCCCATTATCCATCCATCTCCCTTACAAATTATTCTCAAAATTGGCAGAGGAATACAATCTTATTGATTACTTGGTGCATCTAACAGGAAACATACCTCCAGAAAGAAAAATTTTAATTATATTTATATACTATAACAGCGATGACTAGTAATTTCAATTTGAATAATCATTAAAATGGGCGAATATTTGTGTTGTTTGCACAGTTTGGAATAACATTATGTTTACAATATGACAAGTAACTCATGTATTACTATTTGTGGGTTATTGATGGATTGTAGATGCAATTCAGTGCGGGTCAATGTAAAGGTCAATGGGTTGTACATATATGTTTTAATTGTGCCAACGAGCATTATGCAACAATAGTGGATTTTTACCGTTGCATTAGTGATTGATTTTAGCTATGCATTGTGCAAAGCGGTAAGTTATGTAAAACTGGAGATTAAACTCGAAGTATGAAAAAGGATTGATTTTTAAACGGTAAATATATTGAGACATGTAGTGTGATAGAATGCGAATAATAATTCTCATAATATACATGTAAGAATTCATTGCAAATTTAGAAGGTGTTTGTTTGCAAAGATAAAGAAAACAGACTGACTGTGCATGAGTAAGTAGTGTTAGTGTGTTTTCTATGTTCACATACCACGAGGGGGGAAAGCACAGCATATTTAATTTAAAGATGGTGAACGGCTTTCTTTGTAACGAGATCAAGAGCAAGTGTTGCCGAAACGCGTCGTTCTGAGGAGCGAATAAAGATCTACATGCCTGAATTTCCATTGGTTCGTGGTTCTCTGTTCGCCCATCTTTGATGCGGAAGTGCTGAGAAACTGGTTTGTTCGTTGATGTATATATATATAAGAGATCAGAAGGTCCAGTTCTTAGATGTGGAATTATACATATGTAATGAGACAATTGAAACCAAGTTACACAGAAAGGCTATGGCAGGAAACTCCACTTTACACGCCTATAGTAGCCACCTACACCATCTCATAGGGAGTATTCCCTATGGGGAGTTTCTTAGGATCAAGAGAATCTGTAACCTAGACTCAGATCGTGAAACCTGCCAGTCAGAGGCCTTCATGAGATTTTTACAAAGAGGTTACAGCATTAAGGACCTTTCAGCAGCACTTGCCAAGGCTAACACCAATGAGAGAGTTGAATCTAGTACGATTGATACAGATCTTGTGCCCTTGAATACAGATTCCATGGAATGCAATACAGTCAGGTTAATCACCACCTACAGTAACCAGCAACATCAAGTCAGAAAGATTATACTCAACAACTGGCATATCATTAACCCTTTAAGTGCTGCCGTCGGCCAACGGTCGTCACGGGCACTACCTCCCCAGTGCTGCGTGCGACCGCTGGACGTCCAGTTCAGCACTGGATAATGGACAGCGCAGCACTGGGGAGGTTTATTTACAAGCTCCTAAGGTGTTAAAACTGACTTGACTCTCTCTCAAATTCTGCCAGACAGTCCCTCTATTACATTCAGAAGGGCACCCTCTATGCGCGACACCTTGGTAAATACCAGCCCTGAGGTTGTTGAGGCCCCTACCAGTTGGCTATCCGCCAAAAATGGTTTTTATAAATGCAATGTTTGTAGGGCATGCAAATTCAGTATTAACAAAAT
This sequence comes from Lissotriton helveticus, assembly GCF_964261635.1. NCBI lineage: Eukaryota > Metazoa > Chordata > Amphibia > Caudata > Salamandridae > Lissotriton > Lissotriton helveticus. The sequence goes on from NC_136067.1 coordinate 1,353,256,501, forward strand.
TGACTATATCGATGCATTCCAATCTCAACCTATTCCTATCAAAGGTCGATACACGTGTCGCACGGAATGTGCTGTCTACGTACTTGAGTGTACATGCCATCTGAGGTACGTGGGAAGCACTAAGCTTCAAGTATATAACTGCATCCTTCAGCATTTAAGGGCCATTGTCAACACTGACCACAATTACCCAGTGGCCCGGCATTTTAATGTAGTACACCATAACAATTTAAAAGATCTGACGTACTATGTTATAGATGCGGCCCCCAAGTCACAAAGATGGGGCAATAGAGAGAGAGAACTGCGTCAGCTTGAGTCGCACTATATTCTGACTCTTGATACTAAAATGCCTAATACAGGTTAGGATCTGCACAATTATCTGTAAACATATTACTTGAATCATGTTGGATTATTTATACTCAGATTGGGATAGTGGTCATGGTCTTAAATGAATTTTAAACATGTTCGTTGATTTTGAATGTATTGCAGTCTTTTAAAGTGTTGTTTTTAGCACTCCTTTTATTCCAGTATTTTAAGCCACGGTCTTTATCCTGTTTTTACAGTTTTTAGCTTGTTTCGGTTTTTAGCTGTAAATATGGGAGATCGACGGATTGGTTTTTAGCTGGTTTAATCAGGGAGATGCGTTTTAAGCTCCACTTTGAAAAGAACTAGGAAGTATTTAGGTATTTACTTATTTATTTGAGGTTACTGCCATGCTACATAACACTGATGGGCCAAAATTCTTACATATTCTTACATGTTTACATATTTATTCATTATTGAGTGTCTCTATAGAAAGAAACAGAAAGGTGGGGATGTTCTTCCATCATCATCCCTGACACCCTGCCCCTCCCCCTGCCCACGTCACCGCCCTACAGAAACACCTACTGCCGACCGCTACTGATATATATATGTATAGGATCACTGAAAGAATATCGACTACCACAATATCGAGTACCCAAAATATCGAGGAGAAAATATCTACTACAAAAATATCGAGTTTGTATGTACAAAGAGGTAAGTACAAAAATATCGACTACAAAATATCGTTTACAAAAATATCGTTGTAAAAAATATCGACTTTACTAAAAACAATGTTTAATTACATTAATATAAAAATTTAATTACTAAAATATAATTAACAATACTTAAAATAACTTTTAATAATTAAATATTTAATGAAAGTAAAAAAAAAATATTTTTTTAATCATATTTCTTAAAACATATATATATAGTAACAAAATTTAATTAAATAATAGGCAATATTGTATATGTACCCCAAAAACCCAAAACTGACCCTGAACCCTAAAAATACCCCTTTACCCAAAAACTAAAAACTGACCCTGAACCCTAAAAATACCCCTTTACCCAAAAACTAAAAACTGACCCTGAACCTTAAAAATACCCCTTTACCCAAAAACTAAAAACTGACCCTGAACCCTAAAAATACCCCTTTACCCAAAAACTGAAAACTGACCCTGAACCCTAAAAATACCCCTTTACCCAAAAACTGAAAACTGACCCTGAACCCTAAAAATACCCCTTTACCCAAAAACTGAAAACTGACCCTGAACCCTAAAAATACCCCTTTACCCAAAAAACTGAAAACTGACCCTGAACCCTAAAAATACCCCTTTACCCAAAAACTAAAAATTGACCCTGAACCCTAAAAATACCCCTTTACCCAAAAACTGAAAACTGACCCTGAACCCTAAAAATACCCCTTTACCCAAAAACTGAAAACTGACCCTGAACCCTAAAAATACCCCTTTACCCAAAAACTGAAAACTGACCCTGAACCCTAAAAATACCCCTTTTCCCAAAAACTGAAAACTGACCCTGAACCCTAAAAATACCCCTTTACCCAAAAACTGAAAACTGACCCTGAACCCTAAAAATACCCCTTTACCCAAAAACTAAAAACTGACCCTGAACCCTAAAAATACCCCTTTCATTTAACATAATTACCAATTAATCAATTAAATAAAATTAATTACCAATTACATTTTAATTAATTAACAAATATTTTTTAATTAACAATTAATTAAATATTACTACCAATTATTAAATTAACATATTTAATTAATTATAATTAAATTACTTCCCACCCTATTCCCCTATAAACCCACAACCCGCTAGAGAAAATACATTATTTTAATTGACATAATTAGCAATTAATCAATGAAATAAAATTAATTACCAATTAAATTTTAAATAATTAACATATATTATTTAATTACCAATTAATTAATTATTACTACCAATTAATAAATTTACATATTTAATTAATTATAATTAAATTACTTCCCACCCTATTCCCCTATAAACCCACAACCCGCTACAGAATTAAATTACACAATAATTAAAAAAATAATTAAAAATAATTATAAAATAAATTGACACTTTTCACACATATTATAACATAAACACACTATAAATAATTAAATATTATTTAAAAAACTATATTTTTTACTATCTAGATTATATACTTGGATATTTTCACTGTCTATATTATTTACAGTCGATATTACTTCACTTACCTTAAAAACGATATTTTGGCTGTCGATATTCTGTCTAGTCGATATTTTCTCCAAACGATATTTAAAACTCGATATTCTGTCCAGACGATATTTTGGAGTCGATATTATGTCTGTGCACCATATGTATATATATATATATATATATTCCACAATCTTCTAGGGTAACAGAAAAATAGACTGACACCTTGGATTGTTGCAGAAAAAAAATCTGATTTATTGCTGCACGTTTCAGCTTTCGCCTTGGTCATCCTAGAAACGCCGAGTATCATAACATCATATATACCTGAATTCAGTCATATAGAAAGAGGACTGATACCCACCCTAGTGCAATTTCATGGGCGCCAAATTTGCATGGTGTATCAATAAAGTTTTTACATTACAAAGCGTCTCAGTTACTGAGGACATCTTGTAATAAATCTGTATCACTGTATCTTCAATTAAGACAACCAGCTAAAAAAAACACACATATAAGAATGTTAAAATTAATTGTCATAAATAATACATTCAACTGATGGCGCATGGCAGTTTAGACATGTTGCAGATTAATACAATGACCCTCTGTTAAATGCTCATGTAATTCAAAGCCACACTTCTACGAATGAGCCTGTTACAGGGTGGATCTCTGTATAACTAATGGATGATTAGGTTTTAGGATGGCATACAGAGCTCCTAACCTTCTTACTTTTTTTCTTGAAGGGTTCCAAATTGGGGACGAATATTAGGCTGTGCAGTAGAGGTTGACGGTGTTGCTCCACTGGTACTTGGGCCTCCTCATGAAGCCGGAGGAGCCTCTCTTAATCTCCTTAACTCTTCCCTTGCAAAGTAGACCGGATTCTTAGTCTGCAAGTGCTTCCGCATACTTGCAGTTCCACACCAGTCCTCTTTATTGGGGTCTCCTCTTGAAAGCAGTCTTGCATATGCGGCAAGTAACTTTTCTTGCATTCACCTTTTTTAAGACTTGTGAAAATTAGTTTCAAAACATTCAATAAATACGGTGTCACTATGCATTGTGTCAAATGCTTTATTAAAAATATGCAGAAAATGTTCCCTTTAATTGTTGTTAACGTCTTTACAAAATAATTTGAAAGGAGAAAGTAGGAGATGAATAACAGAGGTAGGATGTTATATCTCAAACTGCAAAAATTGATAAAAAAGGGTGTACCAAAGTCTTCATGTACAATGCCAGTGGAAGCGTTTACGGCACACTGCAAAGATTTTTTTAAAATTATATATCGTCAAGTGTTACTTTGACTTGTAATGTTTGACCTCATTTAGCCATATCAATCTAATTTTAAACACTAATTTTCTTTTTTGTTTTGCAGATTAACTACAATACTTCTTTTGGACTCCATATTATATGTTGTTTATTATATTGTTTTGTTAGTTATAGTTCTAGTTATTTATTGTATTGTTATCTTCTAGTTATAGTTCCAGTTATTGTTTTAATAAAAGTACATACGTCTGTGTTTTTGTGGGGGTAGCAGTCATCAATAGAAATGATATTTATATTTTGAAGTATAATTCTGAGGCTAACTCATTAGCAACATAGTGTGGTGAACTTTTCACCTCTGTGCTTGCGTAAGTGTTCCATGAACTGCTACTATGGTAGCAGGCAGAAAGCAGTTTGGGGGTAGGGTTAAAGGTTACTGGATGTTCAAAAACCGTTATATTTACCCAGGATCTTCTACATCACAGAAAGGAAAGCAAAGTAAAACAAAACGCTGTGTACCAGATTTACAACCCCCTTGCACCACTTTCGTGTCCAACCCCCCTACAACATTACAAGTATGTGGGCTGCAACGACCCCCCTCAAGCCCCGGGAACCACCACCCCCTGAAACTTGTGGATTAAACTTGTGGATTACGGAACTCAAACTGCGTGGCCTATGTTTATATTTATTCACATGCCACCTTGCTTGATGCACCACTAGGATACAGGAGGCCTTCAGCCCCAGAAGCCACAGCGTCAACCTGACCGAGACCCGGGATAAAAGCTGAAAGATCAGAATCAGAGCCTAAATATCCCGAACCCGCTGTTCGGAGTGAAAAATCTGAAACTGCGCCGAGTCCAGAACCGCTCCGATGAAGAGGAGCTTCTGAGAGGGGCACAGGTGCGACTTCGGCACGTTGATGGACAACCCCAGCAGGTGCAAGAGGTCGACCGTAGCCTAGAGTTGGGAGACGACTGTCTGAGGTGAGCCCCCCTTCAACAACCAGTCGCGAGATAGGGGAAGACTGGAACACCTGATCTGCGCAGATAAGTGAATAAACATGTGAATAAATCTTTCTACTTTTCTACGGGACTATAGAATATTGTCTATATACCTTTTTTTAATTTCTTTTTTTCAAAATGGTTTAGCACATCCTTGATGTTATAAAGATTGCAGTGACATTGAATAGCATAATTAGAGCCAAACAAAATTAATTATGATACCATTATAATGCACAATTAAAGCCAAAAATTAATTATATATATTTACATCGGCTATCACATCATTCTCCCCCAGTGGGGTAATTTGCATGAACATAGTAACCCGTACTGTGTTTTAACCACAATTGAAGCCAAGAATTAATTATTCAAATCGGCAATGATGTGATTGCCGATTTGAATGATTAATTTTGTTTGGCTCTAATTATGCTATTCAATGTCACTGCAATCTTTATAACATCAAGGAGCTGCTAAACCATTTTGACAGCGTATATTTTCTATGTCTATTGTAAATAGGAACACTGTACCTTTAAATGTCAACTGCACTTGTAAAACTTTACCCGTGAACAAGAAGTGATGTAACTCCGAAACGCTTTGGGCAACCGTTTGCTTTGAATAAATGTCTGCTGTATATCGAGGCCACGGCACCAGTGAGTGTTTATTTCTCAGTAACTGGAGTTCGTTACAAAATTAGGGAGTGGCATCCCTGCCGTGTTTGCCCGCCGTGCGATGGAGGCTTGACATGCCAAACAACTACGTTGGGATTTAAAAAAAAATTAAATCAAGCCCACCCCGGAAGCAGTGTTGGAAGATGTGAAGGATCAGTGAAACCGCGACCGCCGTAGACGCCGAGGTACCGCTGGAGGGAAACGAGGAGTCGGACGACTGTGTTTGTGTCTCTGACAACGGAGCCGCGGCTAATGGGGATTATCGGCTTTCCGACATCTAACACTGTGAGTAAATTTGAAGGGGGACCACGGAGACCGGCGATTGCAGTCACTTGTATTTGCTGAATAGAAAAGACGACAGCGGCTGAAAGAAAAGACGAAACTAAACATTCGAATTTACATAATGGCAACGGAGAGGGGCAACAAATGAAGAGAAGCAGCCATCAAGCTGTTTGTAAAATCTGCAGTTCCAGGGGCAAGTTCGTCCATGGGACAAACCTCAAATAAAGCGCCAGATGACAAACGCAAACTCTGGGATTCACTATGGAAAGCAATGAAAAATGAACAATCAAAGGGCTGGGAGGCTGTATCATTACAGCAATACGTTGATGTTGGGAGGATACCGCGAGGTCTACGTATATACACTATCCCTACTTTTCAAAACCCGGACGCTGATATGATAAATGAGCGGATGAGCAATAATGAGGAGTGCCCAATGATTATGCTGAAAATCTTAATCAAATATGCAGAGAAAGAATGTGATAAGCTGAATGAAGAAATTGAGGCAATAATGAATAAGTTGAAGGAGTTACAAAGTACAGATGAATTTGATCAAGAAATGATAAAAATGAATAAAAAATTGGAAAAGATTGAGGAAGAAATTAAGAACAAAAAACTGATAAAATTTGAAAGAGATGAAACGGATTATAGAAAAGGACAAATCCTCACTTTTAGTAAAAGATTTGACCATTTGAGAAAAGACAATGCAGATACAGTGGTAACACAAGATCAAGATGTAGCATCTACTTCAAATACAATATCTGCTGAAAACCAAGATGGAGGAGGCAATACGGCAGAAAGTGCTGATGAGCATAACACTCCCTCTGATATGGATGTAGTAAAAGAACGATTTTTAAAAGAAATAACGCTAATGGCTAAGGGAAGGGCGCAAAATATACAGGGCAACAGCGACAGCCCAGACAGAGGTCGAGGACGAGAAGGAAGAGGCGGAAAAATGAAAAAAATCGCCACAAACAGTGCAGAAGAAACCTCAGTGGGAATGCTGACAAGCGGGAGACAAGCCAAGAAATGAAGAACCAAAAAATAGTGGTAAATCTTTGATGAGAAATGAGATTCGAAAATGATTATTAAGTACAACACAATGAGTCCCTCACGTTTGAATCTTGATGAAGAAATGTCAATACACTTAAGATAAAATATATGTCCTGGTCTGATCTCATCCGCTGTTAATTTTTTAAGAAGGTTTTTAACTAGTGTTTTAGTGTTGGTATACAGACGTTCTGAGTTTGTTAATAAGAGGTTATTTGATTTTGTTGCAGGAAAGAAGTAACGCAAATCTGACCACAGTTGATTCCAGCTATAAGATTACAGTTCACAGATGGGGAACCATTGCTCACTTGAGTTTGATCGAGAAAAAGTTTATTATGGACTAATGCACTACATTTGAACGTTAACCCACTAGGGTAGAATGGAATAAATTCATATCATTATTTGTGGTTTATATTTGATACCGGAGGATCAAAAAAAAAGTACCGGTTGCAAAGAGTTGCAGAACATTTTTTCTATGTCCATGATTGAGGATCATTAATATCCATCCTTAGGTTAGGTTAACCCACTAGGGTAAAATGAATTGTAAATTACAAAATAATCTTCATTTTAGTTCCCACAATGTAATCTGATTGTATTATGGAATTGTGATCCCGTGAATATCGATTGCAAACCTGCATCAAAACGTATTGCATAGTATGTTTACTGTGTCCATTATCATCAACAGGAAACGAACTCTGTTCCTTGAAATGTCTTTCACTTGGTTGTAAACCTTACCCGTGAGCAAGGAGTGAGGTTAACTCCGAAACACGTAGGGACACCCGTTTTGCCAAATAAAAACGTCTGAATTGTATCGAGGCCACGGCTCCAGTGAGTTTGTTATTCTCGTCAAACTGAATTGTGTTGGAGATTTTGGGAGTGGCGTCCTAGCCGTGTTGCCCGCCGTGTAAAGTGGCTCGGACTGTGCCAAAGTTGTGTTGGGATATATATATATATATATATATATATATATATATATATATATATATATATATATATGTATACATATATATATATATATATATATATATATATATATATATATATATATATATATATATATATATATATATATATGATAGCACCTTACAAACATAGACGTCGATTTATGACTTCAAATGACAGGTGACCCCCTGTTTGATGTCACAGGAAGCGACCTCGCATGATCTTTGACCTGCTGACATCACCGGAAATGACATTGCGTGCCCTTTGACCCACCAACGATGATGTCACAGGAAGTGGCATCGCAAGGCATTTGACCTGATGACATCACCAGAAGTGACATCACATGACCTTTGGACTCCTTGAAATCAAGGAAGCTACTTTGTATGACTTTAGGCTTGGTGCTATCACAGGAAGTGATGCATCTAACTTCTGGTTACTTACATCACAAACAGAGGCTGGAAAATCTCTACAGATACAAAAGAAGTACCTTATAAACAGACATACTTCAAATCCTATTGAAAATGCAGCTACATACATTGTTTCGGGTAGTATCTTCAGATATACAATTAAGATAAAGTAGCATTGATTTATACCTTATCAAATACAGCACAACAATGGAAAAAATGCTAGTCAAGTTGTAACAGCCATTATCAATATCAAATATCTTATAAACTGGGAAATTTGATGGGCCTATATTATTCAAAACAAGTTTACTTTATCATTTGTTTTAGAAACTAAAAGTCCCCTGTAATTAAATCTCAATTTTGGAATGTCTCTTAGGGAGAGAATGTGGCTTAACGGCTAGGGCGGTCGACCTCAGAGCAGGCAAACCGAGTATGAGTTTCAGCAGGGGCGCTCAACATTCTATGATTCTGACCAAACAACTTAATTTCCCTGTACTGAACAAAAATGATTGTGTCCGTCTGTAACATAACTGGTGCTCATGTAAAGAGCTCTGATACCTTCAGGTCTAGTTCGCGCTATATAAAACTCCACCCCAAAACATTTTTTTTAGATAACAGTGTTATTTAATGCAGATCAAATTCTCCCAGCAACCTTCCTTTCCATGATATGGTATACATATTTATAAACATGTGGAGCCATTGAAGTTTTCCAGGTTTAGGATCATTAATTTCTTCTACAGAAAACATGCACATCCTGGTTCATACCACCAACACATGTATCAAGCAGAGCTGTTCCCAGATGTGGGCAAAACAGCAGATTATTAGGGCAAACTGAGCCAAAGCTGAGCCAAGGGTGAGGTTTTTGTATGATTTTCAAAGCACACAATTTCAAGTATTGGCTCATGCATGGGCTCTAATTCAGGAGACAATCTTTGAAATGGTTTGCTTTGAAAATCATACAAAAACCTCACTTAAATTATGATAAAGCCTCTTCAAAATTCGGAACGTGTGATATATCATTTTATAGCACTGCACTGAGAAGTGCTTATTAAGTGATAGTTTTTAAACATGAGCCATCAGCCATCTAAGAGGCAAGACAGATGTCATGTAAACCCTATACTTTGCCCAGATAATAGAGCAACATTATAGTCTAATAAATTAAACAAAATAAGCTTTTGTGCAACTGATTTTCAGATGATTTGGAAGTGGTTTCATATGCGATAATGAACAAAAATAGGTTTTGGTGAAATTAACTATTTGCCTACTGCCTAGGATTACACAATTTAAGGGGAGAAGCTGCGATTTATCCAGGTTTTCTGGTTTCACTTTCATTTTGTACAAAGCAGCCAGTGAAAGGCTTACTTTATTACCGTCTTTGGCCCTAACACTCACTGTAGTGCCCATAAAAACAACTGCAGCAGTTGGGAAAACACCACCCTGCCACAGGCTGCCTTTTGAAAGAGTTAGTAGAGAATTCATATTGACTCTGGACTCACCTACACCCAAGGCGACTCCTTCTGCCCTCGAGCTATCTGTGGGTGGTGCGGTTCTCCATGTCTGGATGAAGCAACACTGTCTGCAGGGACCAAATACTAAAATAAATAACAATAGTCAAGCACTGTTTTTAAAAGTTAATTCAAAGGCAACCACGAAGAGTACAAAAAAATAGACACAGCTAGTTAGGCTACTGAACAGCAAAGAAAGAGGAGATTGTGTGTAAGGTACTGGGTTTGGTGTTGACCTTGTACTCTAATGTTGCTTGTTAAATTGTCTCATGTTTGGGAAAGGTGTCTTTAAATGTTACACCTTTGAATTGTCAGCTTGGTTAACAAAGTGAAGCAAGTTGTGAATATACAAACTCTTGTCATGACATAAAATGTCCAACCATCTCTCAAAAAGTGTCTCTTCCAGTGCATAGCAAAGACAAACTATTTCTTTCACAAAATGCCGACTAGAAAACGGTACATATTTTGGAAGAGAAAGCAAATATTACTTTAATTCTCCAATTACAAATAATGTGAAAACTAGATAGTTGTCTGTAAAATTATAACTGTTCTGGGTGGGAGGGTGGTGAGAAGGGACAAGCTTGCAACATTGATTTCAGGGAAAAAGTGTTATAAATATTTCACATTACACATGTTTCATCTTTCTAACACATATTTAAATGAAACCTTAGATGACATCACTTACTGTTTCTTTCCTTAAAATGTGACACTGTTATACTCCATATAGGTACCCAAATGTAGGTTCGGGTAACATCCCAACCTTTCACCTATATTCATCCCTACATTACATACATAACGGGCTGCTAGGACTGACCCGTTACCTAGTTACAGAACGTTGTTTTTTCCCTGAACATTAGCCCCATACATTATGCATGAGGATCCTTGGATTCTTGGAAACTCAGCAGGGCTACCATCTCCTGCATAATAACTATGTACATGGTTCATTGCTGACGTCATCCTAAGTCAGGGTGGGACAGCAAGGTAGAACCCCTGGGGATACCTTCGGGTATATAAACATCACATCTTGCTGAGATAGGTGAAGGAGATCAGGACTTCCATGCCGACACACTGACGCAAGACGCTGAAGCTCCTGCATGCAGATACTTCAGCTCGCAGTGGTCTGACATCCCTTGCGGGGTGTCCAACCCGAGACCAGGACGGGGTCCCACAGTTTCTCACTTCAGGTAATGGGGGTTGACTTTATCCTAGAGGGATTCTTGGCTTAACACCTACATACATGCTAGATACACTCAGGTACATCTAGTTAGGGTTGCATTTTATTTTCATGTATTTTATGTACTTACATGTATTCATGGTTATAGAAACGTGGTAGAACTCTACCATCCTTTTACTTTCCTAGTGCTTCTAATCATCTATATCTGTTACTGTCTAATGATTGTTTCAGCACATTTATTTTACACTTGAATAACAACTGGTCAATAAATACTTATTGAAAACGTCCCTACTGTTTTTTCAGTGTATCTCTCTGAGACTAAGTGAGTACGAGTGACTGAGCGAAAAATAGTACGCTGTTTTCATGGTCCTGAGGGATCAGGGTTGTCATTTTATGTATTTATTTATATAAAATGTTTTATATAGCGTTGGCAAACCCAGAGGTATCAGAGCGCTTTACATAAGGAGGTACAGTTGCTTCAAGAACGTAGTTACATAATTGCAACAGTTTCAGGTACGTAATTGATGGAGAAACAAGAGTTATAAAGGCATGGGTTAGGTATCGGGAAAGGAAAAGCAGGCAGGGGAGAGAGAATTACGGGAAGAGAGGGAGGGAAAAGAAGAGGAAGAAAAGAATTAGGGAGGAAAGAGGAGAGGGAGGGGTTGGGAAAACATAACGGGTGACTAGAAAAGAAACAGTGTCTGACGAACGGATGGGTAGGAGACGGCCAAGGGGGGGGGGACCAGAGCCAAGCGCCTCAATAGCTGCGTAGGGCAACTCCATTGGTCATCGGCCAAAGGTTGCTCGGTCGCCGAAGTACAATAAAGGGTAAAGATATCAGCCTAGAAGGATTGTCAAAAAGGTCACAAGGAGAGCGCCTTTCACGGTGTGAGGAGCTGAGTCCCCAGCGATAATGGGAACATTCCTAAACCTCCACTATGCGGGATTCCCTTCACACTGTGGACTCTCTCAAAGGGGTACCAGAGATTCCAGGGCAGAAATGCAGGATCCCTCCCCAACAAGGGGAGAAGGCATACTTTTGCAAGGGGCACATTAAAGGAGGTCATTATGAGGCCTTTTCCGCTATGTGTGAATCCCTAAGCACTGTGGACTCTCTCAGAGGGGAATCTGAGACTCCGGGGCAAAAATGCTGGATCCCTTCCCAACAAGGGGAGAGGGAGTGCTTTGGCAAGGGGCACATTGAAGGAGGCCATTAAGCGCCTGCTGCCCTAGAGCAGCTAACGTTGACGGTAGTGGGAAAATGTCAAGAAAATAATGTAGGTAATCTGCCAAACTGAAAGTGGTTAGATCAAAATCAGTTCCCATCATGGTCTAAAATGAGGGGGCTATCAGTAAAAGGCGATTTAACGGGAGAAAGCATAGGCAGAGTAAGGAAATTGTGGAAACATTGGGAAAAATTAATGCGAAGAGAAAGGGAAGATGTGGCCTGGGGGGAGAGTTCAGCCGCCATAATAAGATCAGGCTGGTACAAGCAGGCTCAACAGGAAATAGTCATCGGAGTTGGCAAATACCCGGAGGAGTCAGCGTGCAAGCAAGGGTAATAGTAAGAGACTAAATTACACAGAGTAAACAAAGGATAGATGTAGTGTTGCACAATACAAACCATTGTATTAAAACATGTAAATAATCGGGGGGAAGGACATAACATGAGAATATTGGAGGAACAGAGGTATCAGTAAAAATCTAAGACAATGTGAATATCAGTAGGGAGGAGAGAAGATCAAAAATAGCTCAGGTGGGGATCAGTGGGGCCGGAGGTACGGACCAGGTCGCAAGATGGCGGAGCGAAACCGGAGTGACCATTGGAGATGGACACACAATGGTGGGGGGCAAGTGCGATGTAGTTCAAAAGTCCAATGGAGTAGATTCTTACCTCCGGTCAAAACCTCTAAGTTGGTCCACACGTTTGAAGGGAGGCAAGCCAGGAGGGAAGGCAGTGTGAAAAACAGCGGTGGTAAAGTCCGAATGCGGAGGGTGGGTTAGGGGGGAGCCTCGGCTTCGGCCCGATTCATCAGCGGCCAACCTGAAAAATAGAGTCAGAGGACATTGGCTATGTGATGATGGAGTCCTCCATGCGGCGGCGCAGAGGAAGTCAGGAAGTGGCGATGAGCTTGGAGCAGGGCTCAAGGAAAGGGGAGGAAAAGAGAGATTGTCGAGCAGAGTGGAGCCACTGCTTTAGCCTTGGGGCTCTGGCGTCGGTCTGTTTCGAAAAATGCTCATCTCAGTAAAACCGGGGCGCTCTCCCTAGGAGCTCTTTAAGTGATAGAGCGCTGATAAGATGGTCAATGTCGGAGGCAAGCAAAGGCGATGCAACAAACACCGACAGCCCCGCCACTGGAACACGAGCTCGCAGGGAAATATCGGCTGGGAATACAAGGCGAAGACCAGGACCCACGTTGTCTGTGGGGAAAGGCGGCCTGAGGGAGCACATCCCAGTCCAAGGGAGAGCTAGGAGCACCAGGATCGTAGAGGCACAAGCTTGCAAGGAGATCACTGGAGTGTTGTGCGTAGACCGGGGAGTCGCCCACAAGCCCATCTTTGAACCCAGGTCTCGGAGCAAGGGGGAGCATCATGTTCGATATTTGCAAGGAACTATTCTCTCCTTGGTAAGAGGGGTTTCTAGCAGCACTGTGAGCTAGTTGGTACACAGGCCAACATACTCGGTGGGGGTGTCTAGAATCAGTCTGACACTAATCTTGCAGTGTATGTTGTCCAAACGCACAAATCCTATATATGTTTTATAGGAACTACACAACATGGCGCTGCCAACGTTGGTTGGGTACATATTTAACAGTCAAATGTGAGTAGTTCAGTCATGCTATTCTCAGAGATCCCTACTCACATATTCCCAGAGATGTCTGGAGTGGGAGGGCACAAATTATTATTATTTACAAAACGAGGGAGAAGTCTGTTTGAAGAAGGGCATTCACCACTCCTAGTAAGTGGTAGGTCGAGCCTCAGTCGTGCCCTCAATTAATGAGTAATTACCAAAACTGCAGGGCTGTTCCTTAAGCTAGAGGAATGTACGTGTCCCTGTGGTGTGAAGGATGTTGTAGGGTCCCAAGGGATCCTACAGTTGGGCATCCATTATGTTGGATGTAATGCCCTCACACACCCTTTCAGGTGTCATGCTTCATCATCTGGGCTTGCTCCTCGTTGGGTCGGCGGTGCAATACCCAACGGGCGACACCTCCAAGAGGGGCTCTTTGGCGGAGATCTTTTATCCAACTGCCGTTTAGATGAAGTGCGGGTGTGGGGCCAGAAGTGCATAGACATGTGAGTGTGAGTTAAAATAAAGCTCGGAGTACCAAGAATGACTTTATTCTGGGGGTCCCCTGCTCTAATTAAAATGAAAACTGTCCGGTACTCGCTGGAATATTATGCTTCCTGTTTACGAGTCACGGTTTAGTATGTGCTGTGGTCGGTCGACATGTTTCTCGCTCTAAAGCAAATGGCTAGCGATTCTTTAGGACCTATCAGTAGAAAGTATATCTATGGTGTTAACTGTCTAATTCCTAGTGCCATGCTAGATCAAGTGCTGCTAGCATGTGAGTTCAACTGTGATGAACTTGTCTTCGTGGAACTCCTTAGTGAGCACTGTGGTGGGCATGCTTATGTGGACAATTGTAGACAAACTGTAAAAACGTATTGGTTAAAATTAATAAAACAATACAAGACACACATGTGTAGCGCCAATAATTTGGGGTGGTATGGCTACTAACTCACCAAATTTGTTAAGTATACAGACCCCAACGGTATCCTGCAGGTTAAATAGCGCGTTGAACCTTCAAGTATCTGGCGGGTCATAGGAGGAAACCATAATTAAAGGCCTGTAACTGGTAGTGTGTGTCACAGGCTAATGGTTCAACAACAATCAAGACATGGTTACGGGTTAGCGGATCAAATGGAGCCTGAGTTGTTGGCCTGTATTAGGAACTAAGGGTGCAGGTATGGTGGCCCAAGGTGATCCCTTACTGCGTGCCCCGGTTATCGGTTAACCTGGCTTCAGCCTCAACCCTATAACTCTACAGGGTGCGGCATGTAGTTACACGAAGTACGGTGTTTACACCAGGATCATGCTGAATCCGAGTATTTATTGAGCCTGGTAATGACCCAAGGTTCACGGGGACCTGAGTTGTTGGCCAGTATTCAAGAACTAAGGGTGCTGGTGCATAGATCCCCGGTGGTGCCTGCTGCGTGCCCCGGGTATCGTTTAATTATGCTGCAGCCGCAACTCAATAACATGGCAGGGTGCCGTTTGTGGCTTAGTGAAGTCTGGTAATCGCACAAGGCTCGTGCGGAGTCAGAGTACTACTAGGAAATCAGGGTATTGGAGCCCAGAGACTCGTTGGTGCTCTTCTAGGTGCCCCGGGTGTCGGTAACACTGGCTAAAGCCGCTACCCCCTAACCTTAGCCGCCCGTTCGGTGTAACTGCAGGTAACGGAGTATTATACCCGAAGTAGGCCCCTTAGTGCCCTGGCGTCTAAAAATATAATAATCAGTCCCACAGAGCTAGGGGCGCTAACTTGTAGTAGGTCCCCCATCACACTAGCGGGGAAGCTAGGAGCGGGAGTGGAGAAGGAGAATCCATAGTGCCTTCTTACTAGATGCTGGGTGGGACTATTGGCACTTACTTGGTTGCTCCTGCGTTGTCTCGTCTATCACCTACCCCTCGCCGCCGGACCCGGGTGGTAGTTAACGGTCCGGCGGCTTGGCCTCAAGTACACAATCCCGCGGTCACGTGGTAGTGTGAGTTGGCGGAAAGAGAAATCTCTTGTTTCGCATGGGGATCATGGCAGTCATCTTAGAGTGGGGCGCTGTCACTATGTTCGTGGTGTCTCAGCCTTACTTAAATCAGTGCTATAGCCCCTTCCAGTTGGGGTGTGTGCTTCTCATACAATCAGGGAAGTTATTGCGCTTCCTCAGATGATCAGTCGTTGTTAACTAATAATGTGTTAGTCCCCTACTGTGTAGTATACCTACATTTGTGTAAATGACTCACAGTATTGGCATAAATGTCCTGAGGTCCTGGACAGGCATGTCAACAGATGGGGAGCTAAAGCAGCGAAACTGGGGTAATTTCCTTTTGATCATTGTGGGTGCCCTGACTGTGTTAAAAGTCACATGACTCGGAGTGTGAGGCAGGCGGCCATGATACAGTGGTGCTTTATAGCTGGAGATACTGGTTAGGGGTGCCTATTAGAGCTATAAATTCACAGTGCACTCCATGGTATTTCTTCATTGAGGCCTCTGCTGTCAGAAGATAGCCTATGTATCCAGCGTTGTTCTTTAAAGAACAGGTTCTGTTTCGATGTTCTAGGGCTGGCTTCTAGAACCAACCATTGTAGTGAATCAGATGTGTGGTTCAACTCAAGGTAGTGTCTACACATCTTCGTGTTGCTCTTTTTACAACGGATGTTGCTTCTGTGTTCAGAAATACGTGTCTTAATTGGGCGGGTTGTCATGCCAATGTAGTACAAGTCACATGGGCATATCAGGAGGTAAATGCAATTGGTGCGGTTGCAGTTTGTGTGCCCCCTCATCTCCCAGGTGAATGTATTGGACAAAGTGATGGTCTTGTGTATTTTAGTAAATGGGCAAGCACTGCAGCCACCGCATGGGTAGTGTCCCTTGACTGAGGGTAGTTGCCACAAAGTGGTTTGTACTCTCGCCCTCTGTTGCATCTTGGGTCTCGTGTGCACCAGCATATCCTTGATGTTTTTTGATCTTTTGAATGCAAACCTAGGTGGTTCTAATTCTAGGGTACCTGTATTTAGGATCTGCCAGTGCTTTTTCACAATTTTCCTCACTTTGTTGGAGGTGGGTGTGTGTGTTGTAACGCATGTCATTGGTTGGTTTTCTAGGGGTTCCTTTACCCTGTGTTCAAGCAGACTCTCCCTGTGGTTATTTTGTGCCCTTTTCCTAGCTCTGGTGATTTCCCCGGTGGGGTAACCCCTCTCTTCTAGGTTTCTGGATAGGATTGAGGATTCTTTTTTGTAGTTCACAAGGCTGCTGCAGTTACATCTGACCCTTAATAACTGCCCAAAGGGTAGATTGACTCTTAGACCCTAGGTTAGTGGCTCGTGAAATGCAGGAGGCTGTTTCGGTCGGTACTCTTCCTGAACATGGTGGTACTCAATTTCCCACCTGCCCCTCTCTGGATGGTAATGTCTAGGAAAGCAATCTGGGAAGCAGATGCTGTCATGGTGAACTTCAAGTAGGGATTCAGTGTATTAAGCCAGCTGAAGAATTCAGTGTATGATTCTCTGCTACCTTCCCAGAAGACCAGAATGTTGTCTATAAAGCGTTTCCAAAGTTTTATATTGTTCTTGTAGGGGTTTGACTGTGGTGTGATGTGCTTACCCTCAAAGTCTGCCACATATAGACAGGCCACACTCGGGGTAAAGGTGCTGCCCATCGAGGTACCCTGTGTCTGATGGTAGTATTGGCCCTTGAACTCAAAATAGTTCTCAGTTAAGGCTTTTTCTGCACATTCCGTAATGAATGTTGTAGGTGTTGGTGATTCCCATGAGCTTGTATTTAGTGCTTCCTCAATTACCTTGAGTGTGGCCCTCTGTGGGATGTTGGTGTAGAGGGCCTCCACATCGAGCGTAATGAGGAAGTCAAACTGGGTGCAGTATTGGAAGTCGTGCAGTAGGCGCAACATTTCCGTGGTATCCTGTATGTAGGAAGGGATGTGTTTAACCAGGGGCTGAAGGAAGTGGTCGCAGAATTGCGACAGGGGTTCCAGTACCGAGTCAATCCCGGAGACTATCGGGCGGTCCGGGACTGGAGTGGTCTCCTTATGAATCTTCGGGAGAATATAGAAATATGGAACCTTGGGATCTTTTTTGACCAGAAATTCTGACTCCTTTTTGCTAATCAACCCTTGGCATTCCGCTGACTCAACCATCCCTGAGATGGTGTTCTTTAGGTGTTCAGTTGGGTTCAGGGGAATGGGTGTGTAGTAGCGTGCGTTGCCCAATTGTCTTTGGCACTCAGCGTCATAGTCAGTTGTGTTCATCAACACTGTGGCACTCCCCTTATCCGCCTGTTTGATCGTGATTTTAGGGTCATTGGCCAGGGATTCTAGTATTTCAAGTTCTTTCTTGGAGATATTGGTATGATTTCTGGGTCCAGTGATGGTTTTTATATCTTTCAATACTGCCTGTTCAAAGGTCAGTATTTAGTTTGTGACCATCCCGCTGTGCGGTGTGAAAGTAGAGGCATTCCGGAGGCCAGAGTCTTCACTCGTTTCCATGGGTTTCCCCTCAAAGAAAGCTTTGAGCCTGATTTTGCGAAAGAACTTTTGTATTTCCACTGTTTGTGGAAGTTGTCTACTCTAGGGGTTGGTTCAAATCCAAGGCCCTTCTGTAGGACCCTTTCTTCATCTGGGTTGAGTTGGCGTGTAGAGAGGTTTACTACCAAACTCACTTCCTGGTGGTTTTGCTCCTGGTGTCCATTCCCTGTGTCGTGGTATCCTCCCATTGGACTCTCTTATCTGGCCCGTTGCCTTTCTTTCGCCCTCGCCCTCTGCCCCAGCCTCTGTCTAAAAACACGAGACCCAAGATGCAACAGAGGGCGAGAGTACAAACCACTTTGTGGCAACTACCCTCAGTCAAGGGACACTACCCGTGCGGTGGCTCCAGTGCGTGCCCATTTACTAAAATACACAAGACCATCACTTTGTCCAATACATTCACCTGGGAGATGAGGGGGCACACGAACTGCAACAGCACCAATTGCATTTACCTCCTGATATGCCCATGTGACTTGTACTACATTGGCATGACGATCCGCCCAATTAAGACACGTATTTCTGAACACAGAAGCAACATCCGTTGTAAAAAGAGCAACACGAAGATGTGTAGACACTACCTTGATTTAAACCATACATCTGATTCACTACAATGGTTGGCTCTAGAAGCCAGCCCTAGAACATCGAAACAGAACCTGTTCTTTAAAGAACAACACTGGATACATAGGCTATCTTCTGACAGCAGAGGCCTCAATGAAGAAATACCATGGAGTGCACTGTGAATTTATAGCTCCAATAGGCTCCCCTAACCAGTATCTCCAGCTATAAAGCACAACTGTATCATGGCCGCCTGCCTCACACTCCGAGGCATGTGATTTTTAACACAGCCAGGTCACCCACACTGATCAAAAGGAAATTACCCCAGTTTCGCTGCTTTAGCTCCCCATCTGTTGACATGCCTGTCCAGGACCTTAGGACATTCATGCCAATACTGTGAGTCATTTACACGAATGTGGGTATACTACACAGTAGGGGACCGGCACATTATTAGTTAACAACGACTGATCATCTGAGGAACCGCAATAACTTCCCTGATTGTATGAGAAGCACACACCCCAACTGGAAGGGGCTATAGCACTGATTTAAGTAAGGCTGAGACACCACGAACATAGCGACAGCGCTCCACTCTAAGATGGCTGCCATGATCCCCATGCGAAACGAGAGATTTCTCTTTCCGCCTAGTCACACTACCACGTGACCGCGGGATTGTGTACTTGAGGCCAAGCCGCCGGACCGTTAACTACCATCCGGGTCCGGCGGCGAGGGGTAGGTGATAGACGAGACAACGCAGGAGCAACCAGGTAAGTGCCAATAGTCCCACCCAGGACCTAGTAAGAGGGCACTATGGGTTCGCCTTGTCCACTCCCGCTCCTAGGTTCACGGCTAGTGTGATGGGGGACCTACTACAAGTTAGCGCCCCTAGCTCTGCGGGCCTGATTATTATTATATTTTTAGACGCCAGGGCACTAAGGGGCCTACTTCGGGTATAATACTCTGTTACCGGCAGTTACACCGAACGGGCGGCTAAGGTTAGGGGGTAGCGGCTTTAGCCAGTGTTACCGACACCCGGGGCACCTAGAAGAGCACCAATGAGTCTCTGGGCTCTAATACCCTGATTTCCTAGTAGTACTCTGACTCCGCACGAGCCTTGTGCAATTACCAGACTTCACTAAGCCACTTACGGCACCCTGCCATGTTATTGAGTTGCGGCTGCAGCATAATTAAACAATACCCGGGGCACGCAGCAGGCACCACCGGGGATCTATGCACCAGCACCCTTAGTTCCTGAATACGGGACAACGACTCAGGTCCCCGTGAACCTTGGGTCATTACCAGGCTCAATAAATACTCGGATTCAGCATGATCCTGGTGTAAACACCGTACTTTGTGTAACTATACGCCGCACCCTGTAGAGTTATAGGGTTGAGGTTGAAGCCAGGTTAACTGATACCCGGTGCACGCAGTAAGGGACCACCTTGGGCCAGCATACCTGCACCCATAGTTCCTAATACAGACCAACAACTCAGGCTCCATTTGATCCGCTAACCCGTAACCAGGTCTTGATTGTTGTTGAACCATTAGCCTGTGACACACACTACCAGTTACAGGCCTTAAATTACGGTTTCCTCCTATGACCCACCAGATACTTGAAGGTTCAACACGCATTTAACCCACAGGATACTGTTGGGGTCTGTATACTTAACCAATTAGGTGAGTTAGTAGCCATAACACCCCAAATTGTTGGCGCTACACATGTGTGTCTTGTATTGTTTTATTAATTTTAACCAATACGTTTTTACAGTTTGTCTACAATTGTCGACATGAGCATGCCTACCACAGTGCTCACTAAGGAGTTGCACGAACACAAGTTCATCTCAGTTGAACTCGCATGCTAGCAGCACTTGATCTAGCATGGCACTAGGAATGTAAATTTTTCACCCTCTTGTTTATATCTTTACCTGTTGTGATTTGCTCCTTTTCTCCCAATCCAGGTAGATGCAGTCCGACAGAGATAACACGCAGGAAACATCTATTTTTCTGTGAGCTACATGCACTTGAATGTTTGTCTGAATATTAGACATTAACCACACTGACGTAGACAGTTAACACCATAGATATACTTTCTACTGATAGGTTCTGAAGAATCGCTAGCCATTTGCTTTAGAGCGAGAAACATGTTGACCGACCACAGCACATACTAAACCATGACTCGTAAACAGGAAGCACAATATTCTAGCGAGTACCGGACAGTTTTCATTTTAATTAGAGGAGGGGACCCCCAGGATAAAGTCATTCTTGGTACCCCGAGCTTTATTTTAACTCACACTCACACGTCTAAGCACTTCTGGCCCCACACCCGCACTTCATCTAAACGGGAGTTGGATAAAAGATCTCCGCCAAAGAGCCCCTCTTTGAGGTGTCGCCCGTTGGGTATTGCACCGCCGACCCAATGAGGAGCAAGCCCAGATGATGAAGCATGACACCTGAAAGGGTGTGTGAGGGCATTACATCCAACATAATGGATGCCCAACTGTAGGATCCCTTGGGACCCTACAACATCCTTCTCACCACAGGGACACGTACATTCCTCTAGCTTAAGGAACAGGCCAGCAATTTTGGTAATTAGGGCACAAATTATGCCACAGCTGAGTAGGCAAAATCCTATGTATTGGCTGTTGGTTAATCAAGCTTGAAGGACACATTGTTCCTATTTGTGCTAACACTTTAACAAAAGTTCCCTTACAAGGCTCTTCTTATTAAAAAACAATGACTTTACAGGAAGATACTGTGGTTCAATTAAATCTCTCAGGAGATTAAGAAGATGCAGATGCAATACACATCCCAGAAAATGGTAGAACTTCCATCACCATAAAATTAGCCGTATACCGTTTAACATAAAGGGGTGGGCAGGTAACATTTGGGATTGAGGCACACAAATCATTTAGAACAGAGGTATTCTATTTAACGGTTACATTCCCAAAGGCAAATGCATTAACAAAGACATTTCATTACTGCACAGCAGATGAATTATGGAATGTATATTGTCCGTACGAGGACATTGAAAATCCACTCACTTACCACAAACATTTTTTCTGGTGTAAACCGATACAAGACATAGGGTAAGACTCAGTCCACTCAGAAGAGACGGAGCAACATGGCTAGTACTAGCGGCCTACACACCGCACCCTGACATTGATACATTGCCAGGAAGAGACTTGCTTACACAACATAAAGAAGTAATAAAACTTTACAGAAACATGACACAGTTTGTGATGAGACACTCACAATTCAGACGACACTGGCTACACAAGCAGGACCAGTCCAAGCTTGTGCAACTAAAATTACACCACAAACATTACACGAAGTGATGAGCAAATTGCCCATTAAACATGATCAAATGGGGGGGGAGGAGCTTGGCGGGCATCCGAGATGGCCGCGTGAGCACAGCGCTCCCCGGACCCCCGCCACTCCCGGCATAATATCCTGAACAAATCCTGATTTTCCACGAGGATTTGTATAGAGGACGTTGGGCTGATCTACCTGGACCTTTCAGAAATTTATTTTGACACCGGGTGCCGGAGTTACGGTGATTCGAACTTTTGGGCTCCGCCCTTGAGCTGCGCCCGGGACTGGGTGAGGTTTAGTGGCCGTCTTGGAGTTGAACAACAACGGCAGGGGGATTGGACTTGTGGGTCCCCCTCTTAAGTTTCGGTTTCGATTCTGCCTCAGGCTGAGACATCGGCTAGAGAGTCGGGCCAGAGCTGGGTCCAGGGCACGAGTCGGCTGTCGGCCCTTTGGCTGGACTATTCTCCTATTTGGCTGTCCCTATCCTAGCGGTACCCTTGTGGCGGTCCTTTGGTCCCGAGGCCTCCCTTTCTGGTGCCCGATCCGTTGACCCTGGTGAATCTCCTTGTGACGCATCTCTAAAATGGCGGGCAGAGGGGAACGGGAGACTCGGAAGACGAAGACACCTCTACGCGGGGGTCCGGTCCAATCTAACGTCATGGACCGTTATACCCACTCTAAGGGGTCCCCCGGAGCTGCCCTGCCCGGTTCCAGCGCGTCTGACCACATCGTGGATGCGTCGACGGAGCCTTCCTTGCAGGACATCATGGGCGCCATTTCTGGCATGAGGGAGTCGATAGGCCAACAATATGAAACCTTGGCCCACAAAATTGACACCGTGGCCATTGATGTGAACTTAATTCGAGCCGATCTATCAAAAACCAATGAAAGGGTGAAATCATTGGACATCAAATCCTCCAGCCTCACGGCAGACGTCTCTGAGATACAGACGGAGATTGGCAATCTCCGTAGGGTGAACGATTTCATGACCCGGCGCTTGGAAGACTTTGAGAACAGGGCACGTCGCTGTAATGTTCGCGTGGTTGGTGTTCCGGAGAATCCAGAACCCCACTCGGTTGATCTCCTGGTTGAAGACCTGATCCAAAACCACCTCTCTCCATCTGGCCTGAGTAAATTTTTCACAGTGGAGCGTGCACATCGTGTTCCGGGGGGCCAGGGTAAGCCAGGTGCCCCGCCGAGACCTATTGTTGCAAAACTTTTCCACTATAGGGATCGGGACGCTATCCTGCAAGCATCACGTGTGAAGGGCCCGGTGGCCTTTGAGAATGCCACGGTGAACTTTTATCTGGACTTTTCCCAACAGATCCAGAAGCAACGAATGGGATTTCGTGGTGCCAAGAAGCGTCTTAGGGACATGGGGATGCGCTACGCTATGCTTTTTCCGACCAGGCTGCGGGTTGAGTACAATGACCGAACTCTTTTCTTTGATCGGCCGGATGCTGTGAATGACTGGCTGGACTCCTTGCCTGACCGACCTCCTGAAACTGAGTCCGATGCCCACCCGGGCGGTGCTGAAGGTGGTGTAGAGAGCTGAACATTTCGTCTTCGCCTGGTGCCTTGTCTTGAATAACTTTTTCCAGGAGTGTATGCCTACGTTCCTCTACTGCTTATGTGATTTGATGTATGTTTTTTCTCGTTATTGGTCTTGATCGGGGTGGCGGGTGGGACGGAGCCTTTCCTCCTCCGGGGTCTTTGTGTAGAATGGGGGTTCTTGGGCGACAGGCACACTGCAGGTTGGGGTGGCTTTTTAGCTTTTTGCAGGGGTGCAGGGTGGGGGGTGTTCTCTTGTTAGTTGGGGGGTGGGCGGTTGGGAAGTTCGTTGTTTGTATGTTCTGTTCTCAAGGCGACTCTATCCTGTATTTGATGATGTTTCTTGTGTCATGCTCATTGGTGGGGGGTCTTGGCGTTGTTGGGTGGGATGGGGGGTAGCGGGTTGAGATTTGTTTCGTGGAATGTTAACGGTCTGGGGGACCGTATCAAACGGAGTGTGGTGTTGAAATGCATACGACGTTTATCTCCAGATATTGTTTTCCTGCAGGAGACTCATTTGGTGGGCAATATCTGTCATGCGATGAATAGGTGGGGCTATCGCCTCGTAGCACATTCGGGGTTTACCTCGGGTTCTAGGGGTGTGGGTATCCTTGTTCGGGCTTCCCTCCCCCTAGCTATTGATGATGTGATTCTGGATGATCGGGGGCGATATGCTGTCCTTGTGGGTCGCTATGAGGGTCGTACCCTCTCCTTATTTCCGGTTTACGTGCCCTCCGGCCTGCAGACTTCTACCTTTTCCGATTGGGCCGTGTGTTGTTGGACCTCCCTAATAGTACTCTATTTATGGCTGGTGATTTTAATTCGGTGTTCTCCGGTCTACACGATCGCCACCCCCCTAGAGATACTCCTGCGGCCCAACAGTGGTTGGGTGGGTTTTTGGATACATTTGGCTTGGTGGATTGCTGGAGGCTTTTGCATCCTACTCAGCTTCAATACACCTTTCACTCTGGGGCCCATGGGAGTCTGTCTAGACTGGATTATTTCCTGATGCCTGCGGCTCAGTCGCCAGCGGTGCGTGAGATTGTACACCTACCCAGGGGCATTTCTGACCACTCTCCACTCTGGCTCCGTTTTGAGGTTGGAGTGGAGGCGGTGGGCCGGGTGGCTCCTATCAACCCGTGGTACCTTACCTCCCCCGAGACCCGCAGCCTTTTGCTTAAGTCTTTGGACGCATATTTTCTGGATAACGAGGGGTCGGTTTCCTCTGCGGTGTCCCTGTGGGAGGCTTTTAAGACGGTGATTCGTGGGCAGGCCCTCTCCCTTATTGTGGAAGCTAAGAAGGCGAGGAATCGGGAGGTGGTGGACCTTGAGGGGGAGGTTTCTGCATTGGAGGCTGCTTTGGAA
The DNA here is from genome assembly GCF_964261635.1 of Lissotriton helveticus. Taxonomy (NCBI): domain Eukaryota; kingdom Metazoa; phylum Chordata; class Amphibia; order Caudata; family Salamandridae; genus Lissotriton; species Lissotriton helveticus. The sequence goes on from NC_136067.1 coordinate 1,353,281,369, forward strand.
TCGGGGGTCACGTCTGCGAAACTCCACGCCCTGGGTCTGAAACAATTTGCCTATAAATCTATGGTCACGGATGCTGCTAAATTTATGTTTCGGGAGCAACAGGGTCGTTTGTATGATGTGGGGGACAAAGCGGGTAAATTGCTGGCATGGTTGGATAAGAAGGAGAGAGCTAATCGTGTGGTGCCCGTGATTCAGTCATCGAGTGGTGAGAGTGTGACGGACCCGGTTGGAATAGTTGACTGTTTTGCTGAGTATTTTCGCGTGGTTTATACCCCTGTGTCTGTGAGGGATGTGGCTGACTCTCGCCTTCTGTTGCGTGATATAGCTCTGCCCAGTGTTTCCGATTTGGATCGTGTAGCGTTGGATTCCCCCTTTACTGTTGATGAGATAGCTACTGCCATCCGTTCACTCCGTTCGGGCAAAGCATTGGGCCCGAACGGGTTGCCAATTGAACTGTACAAGCTACGTCCCAACAGAGTGGCGCCATATCTTCGCGCCATGTTTCTGGAGTCCCGGGAACGGGGTATTCTCCCATATGATCAGCGTCTGGCCACGATAGTTGTCATCCCCAAGGATGGTAAACCGCGGGACCTTTGTTCATCCTATAGACCCATATCCCTGCTGAATGTTGAGCCCAAGGTATTGGCGAAACTCCTGGCGACCCGCCTTCTGACGGTCATTAGTGACTTGGTCCATCCAGATCAATCCGGATTTATCCCGCATCGCAACACGGCTCTTAACCTACGTCGTCTCCACGGTGCGATTGCGAGGGCGGGGCTTCTGACGGAGCCGGCCATTTTGGCGTCGTTGGATGCCTCGATGGCTTTTGACACTGTGGAATGGCCTTATCTTTGGGCGGCTCTTGAGAAATTTGGTTTCGGGCCTGAGTTTATTGGTTGGGTCAAGTTATTGTATGCTAAACCCCTAGCACAAGTAGTGGTAAACGGTAGAGTTTCGACCCCTTTCACCCTTGGCAGGGGAACCCGTCAGGGTTGCCCCTTGTCTCCGTTGCTTTTTGCACTTTCCTTGGAACCGTTAGCTGCATGGCTTCGGTGGGAGCCTTCGCTTAAAGGGATTCGCTGGTCACCGGCCTTTGAGGACCGCGTCTCGCTTTACGCGGACGACATTCTTTTATATCTCACTTCCCCGCGTAAATCTCTGACTGTTTTATTTGATGTTCTTACTTCATTTGGAGCCAACTCAGGCCTCGTTATTAACTGGGCCAAGTCCTGCGTGTATGTTCTTTCGGGTGTTTTACCCCCATTGCCGAGCAGACTTCCTATACAGGTGGTCCAGTCTGGCTTTAAATATTTAGGGATCTTCATTACGTTGGACTCCTCGCTCCGATTTGAGCATAATCTCCTCCCCCCGTTGCTTAGATTGCGACTGGACGTGGCCCGTTGGCGTAAGCTCCCTTTGTCTCCTCTGGGTAGGGCGGCTCTGTTTAAAATGATGTCCTTGCCGCGGTTCCTCTATGCGCTCCAGAATTCCTATGACGACATCCCCAAGACCTACTTCCGAGAGATCGAGAGTCTTCAAAGGCAATTGATTTGGGACGGGCGTCCACGTATTGCCCTCGCGAAACTCACCATCCCTTGGTACGACGGGGGCATGGCGCTCCCCGACATCAAGAGATATTATTGGGCTTCCCAGTTGTCTGCTATTAATCACGTGATGTTTTCACCGGGTCGAAATCCTGCATTTGAGATGGATAAACTCCAGCTGCCGGGTGGGGACTTTAATAGAGCGCTTTATTCTCGATCAGCCGGGCGCCATCTTGTGGGTCCGTCCAGGATTGCAGTCACTGTGTGGCGAGCCGCGAATGTGAGTTTGGGATGGGAGGATCGAATGACATTGGCGACGCCGCTTTATGCCCCTGAACGTTTGGGGTGCCTCTGGTCTACTAAGGGCTTCGACCGCTGGGATATGATTGGGATATGTAAGGTGGGTGATGTCTGTTCGAAAGGTAGTGTGAAGTCGTTCCAGGCCCTCCAGGCGGAATACGGTTTGAATGGTAGAGAATTTTTTCGTTATCTGCAGGTCCGACACGCCCTCGCCTCAGTCCTGACTCCTGATGAGGCCCTGCCCGAGTCTTCCCCCCTCGAAGATCGTGTCCTTGATGGCCACCTGCCTGATAGCACTATTTCCCTGATCTATAAGAAGCTGATCAATAATCGGGCAGACTTATTGGTCCGACTTCGGGAGGTTTGGGTCGGCGATGGGTTGGAACTGGACGACGAGGATTGGCAATCGGCACTCTCTTCTCCGAAAGAAGTAGCCATCCCTGCCCGTCTCCGTTTGGTTCAACTTAAAATCCTTCATCGAGTTTATGTCACTGGTCCGCGTCTGGTGACAATGGGCTTTTCCCCGGATGGGTTATGTAAGCGTGGTTGTGGGTCGAGTGCTACTTTTTTACATATTCTTTGGGAGTGCCCAGTGGTGGCGGCCTACTGGACTGCTGTGCTTGAGGTGATGACTGCTGTGACTGGTGTTGCCCTGCGGCCGGAGACACGACGGTGTCTGTTGAATGTGTGGGAACCCACTGACTACTCTGTAGCCCAGACCAGATGGGCTACCTTGGGTTACATGATTGCAAAACGGGATATTTCGCAACTCTGGGGCGCATCCAGACCACCTGAGGTCTCGAAATGGGAGGACAACATGGACTGGTCCATGTTTCGTGAGAAGACTGTATATGTGGCCAGGGGCAGACCCAGGGCGTGGACGAAGATTTGGGGCCAGTGGAATGAATATCGTGGGGATATCTGTACCCCTCCCCTTGTTGGCACCACTGATGTTACTCTATCTCCCTAGGCGAGCGTTCCCGGAACCTTTTCATACTGTCTTGTGCATTTCCGGTTCTCCCCGCTGCTCCCCCCCCCCAACCTTATTAGAGTCTCAGGGCTCTTGTTATGTTCTCCTGATTGCTGACCATCCCCTCCGTTCTTTGGGCTGACCTTGATTACTATGCATTCGCCTTTTTTAGTGTTTGTTGTGTTTATGTATAAAACAGAAAATCAATATGCTCTGTGATATGTTTGGAGTAATGCTTGGTACTTGATTTGTGCCTGACCACGGGAATACATTTCTACTTATTTCCTTGTGCCTTATTATTAGCGGCCAGCCCGTGAGGTTGTAGGCCTGTTCTTGTATTTTTCTATGCTTGCTCAAATAAAGGTTTTTAAAAAAAAAAAAAAAAAAACATGATCAAATGCCCTTCTGGATAGCTCAAAAAATAACACAGCTAGAGGCAATATTTCCACACGAAAAAAATAGAATGCCTTCAATTTACTTGCCAATGGGACAGCTCCCCCAATAGAGGATTGTACTTCTGGAGTACAGTCTTTGCTGCAAAATATACCAGGACTCATGATATCCCTTCATTAGCAGTCATACCAAACGTGTTAAGACAGAGACAAAACGAGTATGGACCAGAATGAGCTCTGAACTTAGGGATGAAGTTATTAAATAACTTCGCACAGGTATCAGCTATAATAGTAGCGAACATTAAAGGGGAATCAGCATCAGTGGCAATACGCCAACGCCTAAGAGATTTCACTCCTTTACAACAGCAGACAGAATTACCTAAAATACTTGAAACTACTTATGCAGAATTAGGTAGAGATAGTTTGGGAGATAGACCAGTAAAACCTTAATTAATGTGGAGTGTTGAAAAGGATACCTCTGAGAAAGCACCTACGTCTTCAAAGAACAAATGGGAAAATAGTAAACAACAAAAGAATAAAGTAAATAGATCTCAATCCAGAGGTAGATCTCCTCAACAGGAGCCCTCTGAAAGGAGGAATAACCTTAGGAATAGGGACAACATTAGAAAACCTGACAGGTATCATGACACAGATACATATTCCTCTTGTTCCTTTTCAGAGCTCATTGAAAAACTTCAATAGTGAAGGACAGTCGGGACACGCAGGAGAAGCGTACAAAGTCCAGAGACACGCAACGCGCTACAGCTACGCAGCTAAAAATGAAGAAAAACAAAAACCTAAACCTCAATTCAAAAAGAAGAAAGTATCAGGGCTCAAGATCAGACATGCCAGAATTCTGAGGACTCAACTACTGAACGGGGAATGGGCTCTCACAATGCTACACAGCGCAGCAGAAGTAAAAATAGCTCGCCAGAGCCTGATGGAATTTCTGGTGACAGCGAAGTTGTGTTAATATATCACGGTGGAAATGCCTGATACTAGGGTAAGCGTGCCACATAGATTACATGAGATAACACTCCGGATCGAGGGGGATAAACCCAGGAAAATTAAAGGTCTCTTTTGGGAGAACCTAACTTTTGGCTATGATATTTTATTTCCTGAAAAAGATTGGCCGCCTGCTATTGTTTTGGATTGCCCAAAAGGGGAAACAGTAAAGATGCCTGCAAGCTTATTCCTACTTCGTGCCCCAATATTTATAACATACATTTGCACGGGAATGGGCAGTAGCCCTTGCTCCAGCACTATATCGAAACCATGTTGGATGGGATGAAGAGTCAACCCACCATGTGATACTCCAAGTCCATAGAGAGAGTATCCCATAAAGCAAGAAGCTGAAAAACAGGTCAGGGGGATCTTAGATCAACTTGAATACCAGGGGGTGATTGAAACTTGCATTTCCTCAATGAATAATCCTTTGTTTCCTCGAATGAAACCTGACAATTCATATTGTCTAGTTTTAGATTACAGACATCTAAATTCATGCACGAAAACATTTGCAGTACAAAATGCACACAGTGCCCCATTAATGAATAACATTGTAGGAAAAAATACAAAACAACACTAGATATCTGAAATGGATTTTTCTGCCAGAATATAGCAACTGAGGGCAGATATGTGACAGCGTTCTCAGCGCTAGGTTCCCAGCATCAATTTTGTCAACTAGCCCAGGAGTGTAAAAACAGCCCAGGGCTGTTTTTTGCCAGAGTAACTGAATTACTTTAAAATCTGGACATGGAGGCATTGTCCTATGTAGATGATATTTATCTGAGAGATGAGGATCTGGAGGAACACTTGACGAGGGTGAGCATCATAATTTTGGCATTCGCCTCAGAGGGTTACAAATTTAACTTCAAAAAATAAAAATTGCCAACCTCAGTGTCCTATTCTGGGGATATGAGCTTTCAAGTGAAGAGAAAAACCCCGCAGCCAACTTTTTAGAAAAGTGTGGGGTGCTCCAACCTCTAAAATCATTGAAGAATTCACAATCAATACTGGGATTCCTAAATTTCCACAGAACATACATCTTGGATTACGCAGAAAGAGTCAAATCTTTCTACGGCCTCATATGACCTGCTTTTCAGTTAGGGAATGGACACAAGAACATACAGATACACTTTGTTCACTTCAGGCTGACATGATGGCATCTAAACACTTAAATGTCCGCAACCTGTTGATCCGTATAGTTGTGGGTCAATCTGGGTACACATTCCTCACATATAATTAAGGCGAAACAATACCCATTGCTTACAAATCACACTTGTATACAAATGCTGAGATGCGTTTTGCATCCACAGAAAACATTTTGACAGCAGTACAAGATTGCTGTGGTGAGAGACAAAGCACTGGCTCAGGGGAAACAAATAATTGTCCTGACTCCAGTACCAGCCTTACAGGCTGCTACAAAGGCAGGTGTTCCTAACTCTAAAGCGTTACATCCAAGATGGATACAATTGGCTTCTTCTCTCACTGAATCAGATGTAGAATACGGATATGATCCAAATCTTAAAACACAGCATTTCTGCAATATAAACAAGAATATCCTCTCCCGAATGAAAGAATGCCTCTACATCAGTATGAATACATAATTTACACGGATGGATCTGCACAACCGGACATACGAAGTAAACAACAATACAGCGCTGCGTGTGCAATTGTAAAAGGTTGTATGCAGGACGGTAAGTTCCGTCCAAGCTGTACAAAGACTCAGTATCTAGGAGACTGTTCAGCTGAGTTAGCAGAACTAAAAGCTCTTTTACTGCCACTGATAAATACAGATCGAGGATTCCCCACACTAATAGTGTGCCATTCTTTTAACTGTGTTCAGTCATACAATGAATATCTTCATTATTGGGGCAGAATGGGTTTAAAGACTCAAAAGGTGGCACAATTAATCACAAAATGCGATGGGAACAGGTAGCAGAGTTGAAAAACGAACTACCAAGAGCTTATGTGATACACAAGCTGAGTCATCAACGTGATGGCATTCACATTGAAGTGAATTTATTGGCTGATGATGCCTCGACAGGAGCAGTACGAACTGTGTCCGTAGCTGCAATCACTAGTTCAAAAATGATAATACACAGACAGATAATGCTAGCAGTCATTGCTTCACTCAAAGACAACAAAGCACTTCCAAAAGGTTTTCCACTCAAGTACTCCTACAAGTTAGATGTGAACAATGTTCCATTTGCTAAGACCCCTGGAGTGGGGGATAGAGTAATACCAAACATGGATCACAGATTAGGCATAATATTAGCTGCACACAAGGGTTTGCGTTCTGCACATGCAGGAGTTATGGCAACTTTACTGAAACAACACCATTGGTGGCCAAGGTTAACAAAGCAGACCAAAGACTATCTCTTAAAGTGCGACATCTATCAACTGATAAAGGGCTTCGCCATAACACGTCATGCGCAGACACCATTGCTATATCAGACAGACCTCTCGCGTGTGTCTATTTGGACCACTGCGGCCCCTTGCAATCTGATGGGGCCTACAAGTACATAATGGTTGCAGTGGATTACTGCTAGAGATTCCTATGGGTATGGCCTCAGTGCTCAGCTGACGCTCGAACTGTTATCAAAAATATGCGAGTCTTTATAGGGACATACACAGTTGGCACATTACATTCTGAGCGTGACCCCGCGTTTAGCTTTAGGGCTTACAAGGAGGCCATGGGAGGTCTGGGTGTAGCATTGCCGTACTCCTCTCAGTACCATCCTGAGGAAAATTCTGTGGTGGAGAGGAAAAACCGAGACTTAAAGCAATCATTAACAGCTAGAGTATTAGGCACGGGTGGTAGTTGGGTCAATCACTTATATGGGGTTCAGAGGGCCTTAAATAACATGCCAAGAAGCTCTCTAGGGGGGTCACTCCTTATGAGGTCATATTTGGGACGAGAATGTTGGTACCTGATCTTGATTGTGAAGGCACAGTGATGGATGAACCATTTGACATACATAAACGCTTGACTGTTTTACTGGATCCGAATGAATCACGGGCACTACAAACCAATGTCCAAGAGAAAAGGTTTGTCACTGGGGAAGTCAAGTATGTCACCACAAGACCTGTCTGGGTCACTAAGGTCAGGGATCTGGTCAGAGAGAAAATAACGTACAAAAAAGAATTTGGACCATTATACAGAAAGACTGTACCTGTCCTGGCCATTGAAGAAACAGAACTGTACTTCTGCAGCCTGTTGCCGGAAAAAAGGAAAAAAGATTTGTCTCCATTGACCTGATAAAACCACACTATGTGGCCGATACTGAATAGTAGACCTCGTGGGCTCCTGGGTAGCCGACGCACTCCTCTCGCTACCATACAGGAAGTTCAAACTAAAAGGCTTATCACCTTCGAAGAGCCACCCATACAGAATGAGGGACTAAGCAATAATGCAATGGAACCCGTTCCCCTTGAACAAGGAATTCAAAAAAAGAAGAAAGACAACTTTCAATTCGACCTTACACTGTTGTCTACATAAATATGCCTCAATAAGCACCACCTACAAGTTCACCAAAGCCTGCTGAGCTACCTAAAATAGATCAAACTGCATCTGGCTATTTCATCGACTTTGATACCTTTTCTTTGGATCCAAGTGAACCTGAAACAACGCCAGCACCAATTTCTCATAAACAACAAATCAAAGACTTCTACATTTTTCTTAAAAATACTTACCTGGTGTCACCTTTGATGGAACTTTGGATAAGCACTGGGATACTTTTCTTTTTCTTCTAGATAGGCATAGTAGCTTTGTTCTGCTTACTTATTAATGGATCCTACCTTCGCCAAAGCTCTGCAGCATCAAAAGTGAACTTACTACTGAAACCTCATATTTCCTCACATCATGAACAAAGAAACTTGTCATCAGTGAACATTACAGCAGTTCCTATACCCAATGGTATAGTATGGGACAAGGTTGATTATGATACATTTGTCCCGACAGAACATTTAAAAATACCTAATTTGTTTAAAATGTCCTTAAATGAAGTAATTACCTCCAGTACATTTTCCGATGATTGGGATTTTGAAACTATTAATAATATGTTTTCTGATTTAGAACAATCTGCCGCATTTTCTAGCAATGAAATGTCAGAAGACACATCAGACTTTAACACAATGTATTGTTATCAACATTATGGTTATCATTTTCTACACAAATCATGTAACACTCGAAATGTTTTCACATATCACCAATGGGAACATTGCCCAACACAGCCCAAAAGTAGTTCAAAAACCTTTGCACAAAAATGTTCATATTTTTCAGGGTTTAATATTTCAGACCCGACCTCATATTACTATAAGGATGCACCTACACCGGCACAGAAAAATATGTTGACTAACACCAAACAGATTTACTATGTTTCCTTTATTACCCAATTGGTTGAACAAGGTTTCGACTTATGGAGAGACACCATAGACTTTAAATCAGTCTGGGGTTCTAGAGACTGGCCAGTCCAGGGAAAAGAAGCGTTATCTAGAGCATGCCTCATTTTTAGCAGATAATATTTCTAAATGAGACTGCGCAACAGACTTCCTATCTTGGAATAGCCAAGAACAAGAATTTAAATGCACCCGAATTCCAACACCATCACAGGCCAATGGCAATTTTACATCATTTAAAGGGACTACCTTAGATGACATCTTACAATATAATAGAACAGACCCTGATTGGAAGGGATGATTGGTTTGGCCCATAGACACTAATAGATGTCAAGAAAGATTCATGGGTACCACCGAAGGGTTCAGTATCCATAGGCCAGACCCACGCTACTTACAAAGAGAACATCCGGGGTAGTGACATCATACAGTGTTGGCAAGTTATGCCTCGATTGGCTAAGAACCTCAACACTAACACAGGTGAAACAACACTTATCAGTACCAACAGACAATGTGGACCTAAGGGATTTTTTTTCCTAGGTCCCAGAAAGCCACACCAGAAACGTTTCTATTAAGTTGTCTATAATGAAATTTGGAAAATCTCCCAACAAGAAGCAGCGGAGAGACTACAAGAAATAGATAGGATCAATTTAGAAAAGGGGTTAGCCGTAGTTGACAATGGTATCACTACGTTAACATCCAGGATTTATTCACTGGGCAACATTGTATCTTCTGCTATTGATGTACTAAAACAAGATTTGTCCATACTACAGCACGGATAGTCACAATTACGTTCTATTATGTTATTGAGCTGGACGCTGCAAACATTAATGCAAGTTATGTGCCTTGGTGTTTTATCAACAGTACGTCATTGTTTTCCGCATACAATCGAACGGAAAAACAGATGAAAATGGCAAAGCGAGGAGCAAAATATACAATGATGCATATTGAAAAGCTGGATAGATTACCTTTTACTGTGGCAGAATCACCGTTCACAGAATGGTTGATCCATAGCCATTTACCATTACCGGTCACAATTTTCCAGTTTCAGTACTGCCTAGAACAACAACAGGCAGTCAGATATGAATAAATAGGTAGGGAATATATCAAGGAATCTTGGGGATTACCGGACAGATTTTGATGCAGGCGCGGGGATCAAGAACTGTTTCTAAGCTGTACAAACTGCAAGAGCGCTTTGAGTGGATCTCTCATATGTTAGGATATTATGTTGCACGGGGCATGTAATGGTTCGGTAGCAAACCTATCATGCCACTTGAGGGGACCTCAGCAGCTGTGATTACTCCGGTATTCAAGTTACTGTCGAATGGAAGTTACTTGTAGCTCGACGATCAAGGTTGTTGTGGCATGCTTCTGGGCATCACATATCTGTTAACTGTGAGTTCCAGGGTTACTTGCTGTATGCAACTATTGTTTGCACCGACACATGCAGTGAGGGAGGTGTCGTTATGGCCTTCACTGAGTGTTTCTCTTATACGATTTGATACTCCGAGCAGAATGACAACCATGATTCTACAGAAAACCATGCCCTTAACCTCCGCCCTGGAGACTTTTGATCTCCAAATTGCAAGGTCCTCGTCTGAGATACAGGCAGTCATTGTATGAACTGCCCATTCCATTTTGTTGGAAATGGTGAATCCTATCTTTAACATGTCTGATATGACGGGTATAGTATACCTATTTACACCATAGGTTCGGGACTGTTAAGCACCTTTCAGACGGTCCTCGGAGTTATACCAAACTTTATACACTCCATATTCTGAAGCATTTTTGGAGGACTTCTGCTGATCCAGTTTCGAAAAGCAGGTATCCTGAATTTAATTTTTCTGCTACGCAATGGACATCCCAGTCACCAAAGAGATGGAAACAGTGCTCTTGGAGCACAAGTAACGTGATCACATGGTACAACACCTGGGCACACCTCACCTACGTGAACTGAGTACATCTTGGTTCCTGTCCTTTAGACCAGTCTGGAAGAACTGCATCTTACCTGTTCTCCGATGCATGTTCTCCATGAAGAGAAGAATGCTTGTTGGATCTCTGTCAGACACTTCCATCAATTGCGCAACTGGACGTTGATGTTCTACTGGACCCAATAAAGGCCCATGTTCTGCAGTGTCCCCAGCGTATTCCAATGTTGATGACAGCATTCTTAGAGGCTCCACAGGAAGTTTCTGCTCATGTAGGAATAAATACCAGCTCCTCCGCTGACACCAAGGCCTTGGATGGAGCACAGGCTGCCCCAGGATTGGCTGTAGGCAGTACGGAAGATCATCTGTGCTCGATTGAAGTACTCTGCAAGGTGTTACAGGGATCGTCATCTGCGGTGGCAGGCAACAGGAATGTTGCGTTTATCAGCCAGGACACATAAATATTTGGCTCATTGTGTGCTGGGAACTAAATTTGAAACTCCAAAACAAAATTGACACTTTTATAGCAGAACTATTGTTTGTACTAAATATGTTTGCATACCAGTATCTAGACAGGTAGTATGTTAGTATTAGATTATGTCATCCAGTCCGATGAGGAGTGGGTGGTATATTCCATATAGGTATCCAAATATAGTTTCAGGTAACATCCCAACTTTTCCCCTAAATTCGTCCCTACATTACATACATAACGGGCTGCTAGGACTGACCCTTTACCTAGTTACAGTACTGCACACAGAACGTGGGTTTTTCCCTGAACACTAGCCTCATACATTATGCATGAGTATCCTTGGATTCTTGGAAACTCAGCAGGGTTACCATCTCCTGCATAATAACTATGTACAAGGTTCATTGTTGACGTCATCCTAAGTCAGGGAGGGACAGCAAGGTAGAACCCCTGGGGATACCTTCTGGTATATAAACATCACATCTTGCTGAGATAGGCGGAGAAGATCAGGACTTCCATGCCGACACACTGATGCGAGACGCTGAAGCTCCTGCATGCAGATACTCCAGCTCGCAGTGGTTTGACATCACTTGCGGGGTGTCCAACCCGAGACCAGGACGGGGTCCCACAGTTTCTCACTTCAGGTAATGGGGGTTGATGTTATCCTAGAGGACTTCTTGGCTTAACACCTACGTACATGCTAGGTACACTCAGGTATATCTAGTTAGGGTTGCATCGTAGGAGTATGCATTTTATTATCATGTATTTTATGTACTTACATGTATTCATGGTTATAGAAAAATGGTAGAACTATTCCATCCTTTTACTTTCCTAGTGCTTCTAGTCGTCTATATCTGTTACTGTCTAATGATTGTTTCAGCACATTTATTTTACACTAGAATAACGACTGTTCAATAAATACTTATTGAAAACGTCCCTACTGTTTATTCTGTGTATTTCTCTGAGACTAAGTGAACACAAGTAACTGAGAAAAAAGTAGTACTCTGTTTCCACGGTCCTGAGGGATCAGGGTTGTCATGTTCGATAGTGTCCAAGAACTATTCTCTTCTTGTTGAGAGGGATTTCTAGTGGCACTGTGAGCTATTTGGTACACAGGCCAACATACCTTGTGGGGGTGTCTAGAATGAGTCTGACACCAATCCTGCAGTGTATGTTGTCCAAATGGGCAGATCCTGGATAAGTTTTATAGGAACCACGAAGAGTACAAAAAAAGAGACACATATCTAGTTAGGCTACTGAACAGCAAAGTAAGAGCAAAGTAAGAGGAGATTGTGTGCAAGGTACTGGGTTAGCGAAACAGTCATGATATGTAGTGGATATGATGACAATCTCACAAAATGAACCACGCATGTTACCAAATTACAATCTTATTGGTACAGCTATAATTAACTAAGTTTACAATCGATGATGCTGACAGTAATGATAAATCATTATGGTATGTTTTGAATATGCAAAGATAAACCTATAGTCCTCAGTAGAACAATCCCAGTTTTTTCCCCCAAGATATCGAAAATAAGTTAGCAATAAGCTAATTAATCAAACTATAATAATAGGTTTAATAAGAAAATAGATATCTAGGTGTTGTTGTTTTCTTAATTACAGGTACTACTAGCCTCAATTCAAAGAGAGTAGAGTACTGAACTACCTCTAGGTGCTACACAAATCGTGTGAGTACATTTTTAATTTTCATTTCAGTCCTGAAGAAAGCCCCATAGACCCGGCTGGGCACAGTGGGGCTGAAACATGTCGGCCTATTTTTTTGTGTAGAGGATCTAGTAACACGATCCAAATCTACACAACATGACTTTTAATAATTCTTGAATCACCTTTCCTCAATAAAATATATTTTTGTGATGATCCAAGGATTTTTTAAAGTCACTATTTTATGAGCACTTTTTTCTGGACACTACTACACATCCAGTGGTTACCTCCGGGTGGAAGTTTGCATATATCAAAAAAACCCTATGATGATGCACCCACGCAACGTAAATTGGCGGAGAACCAAGATATACCCCCACACCACCTACATGCGTGTCTGAGGGTTTTTTAAGAGGGTCACCAAGAACCGTAAACACCCTGGTGCTGTAGTTTCTAGTGATCCATTCCCCTACTGATCTTTGAATATATAGCCCTGAAGCTGAATGGATCCATACTTCTACCTCCCTCACCTTGATTGATGGGCAAATATACTAACCTCTTGCCATGAGATAACATTTTCAACCATCTCTCAAAAAGTGTCTCTTCCAGTGCATAGCAAAGACAAACTATTTCATTCACATAATGCCTACTAGAAAACGGTACATATTTTAGAAGAGAAAGCAAGTATTGCTTTAATTCTCTACTAAAAAATATTGTGAAAATTAGATAGTTGTCTGTAAAATTACAACTGTTCTAGGTGGGAGGGTGGTGAGAAGGGACAAGCTTGCAACACTGATTTCAGGGAAACAGTCTTGTAAATATTTCACATTACACATGTTTGACCTTTCTACCACATACTTAAATTAATCCTAAGATGACATCACTTACTGTTTATCTCCTTAAAATGTGACACCATCTGGCCAAAGTAAAGTCTTAAATAATAGTGCCTGTATTTCAGCTGCAAGCGCTCCCTTTTACTCTGGGTGCATGCGCTTGATTCTTTTAGCTCCTAAATAATTTTTTCCTGCATGTTCTATATGTCCTATTATCCAGGTCAAACCCTCCCAGTGGTGACTTTATAATGCCACTGTTTTTGCGTCACAGGCAACCATGCCTGCTCAACTTCTGAGCTGCCTTTGCATGCCTCCTCAAAGCTGTGGCATTGCTCTCTTCCTCTCACATCCCTATCTTTGATTTACCCATGCCTAACACCTTCCCTGTTACTGTGCTCTTTTAATGGCGCAAAGGTAAAAATCTGGGCACCGACAGGGGGACCTGCCCAATCCAAATTGACCATGGCCTCTCGGCTACAGTTCGAAGGGTTCGGTTTATTTCCATGCCCAGTGCGGCATGCCTCAAAGTTCGTGAAGCACCTGTGGAGGCAAATTAGAGTCGACCCCAGTTTCACAGCGGTGCTCGATGCCTGTTGGGGATCATGTTACCACAACTTTGAAACTAGTAATATCTGGTGTAGTATAGTGTTTAAGACAGTGCTATAATGTAAGGGAAAGTTACAAACGTACGCATAAGATAAGTGAATGCTGCAGGTTCATGCCGTGACAATACTGGCACTGTGAATTGATGGCGCAGGCCTGTAATTACACAAACTGTGATAAAATATATCCCAACATAAATAGAATTAATTTTTTATCTCTGTGCCAAAATATAAATGCTGTGTACTGACAAACAGTAAATAGTAGCTAGGGGTGGCAAGCAAAGCAGCAGGGGTCCCCGCAACAGGGGGGCTAGGGGTCACAGTTTTGACCCCTGGCAACCTTCAATTGACATCCATGGACAACACTATATATATCTACACACTTCCAGTGGGAAGGAAGAAAAGTGTGAAGGGTTGTCTCCAGTAGTAATTGGATTTAATCAATGTATTTTGTGTGTGGAAAGTTAGCTTACCTTCATCTACCATGAGGTTGATATGGAAGGTGTTACCTATTATTTGATACACTCATGATGTTCCATATTCAATATTTTCATGACATGAGACCAAAAGCAAGCAGAGGAATAATGAGGCACTAGGGAAGGGTCAATTGGGTTACTAACATGCTAACAGGCCTAGGGATAATATTAACACCACTAGGGTTGTCCCATATTAGTCATAAGATAAAGCAGTTGGCTAAGTAGAGGGAAAACCTGTCAGATGACACTACAGATGCCCTAGAAAATATCACAGTTGAAATTACCACAATGAGGACGTTAGATATACAGAACAGGATGTCCTTAGATATTGTGCTTGCAAACGAAGGCAAATGTGCTTGGAGATGGGCTACAGGTGTTGTGTCTATATACGAGACAACAGTGGTATCATTAGACAGGCAATAAATAAGGTCCATCACATAAGTAAGGAAACAGGAACTATGCATAAGATGTATTGATGGGACTAGGTATCTTGGTACTTTTTTGTATAATATTAATAGTTGTGCCATGATGCAACCCAACTAAAAAGCTTAACATGTGTAGGCCTCGGAGACTTACAGCAGAGCATCCAATTGACCAGGAAAGAAGGTAGATGATGGCCATTTAACTTGATTGAATTACACAACAGCAGAGCATTCAATTGAGCAGGAAAGAAGGTAAATGATGGCCATTGAACTTGATTAAATTACACTTTCACATGTCCGTGGAGTGGAATACAGAATCAATTTTTATTTAGGTCCTAATTTGTGACTCTCAATAGAAGCAAGCCCGCAGAACATGCACAGGCCTATTGTCTTTGAAGTGAATTTTAACTGTCTGCAACATTGCTGTAACCATAAAGTCTTGAGAAATTATCATGTCACAAGAATACATCTCAAAGTGTTGCTATGCTCCATTTGCTGAATTCATAAATCAATCTTTATATATATTCAATTTCAATTTTTTTCAATTCCATAAGGCTTTATTTCGATTTTTGAATCATAAAAGACATTTACATCAAAAATTTAAGATTTAAAAGAAAAAGGGTACCCTCCATTAGCAGCTAGTAGCAACCACTATACGCCGTGTCAAGTGCTGGCCATTCATGAGAAATTGAACAAATAAATTGGATACATATAAACAAAGATTAATTAAGTCAAGTTAAAATCATAAATATACAGGTCATTTCATTTCATTATACAAATATTGTTTTAAAAACCATTTCTATTGTTATAAAATGTATAAAACTATAAATTCATCATTAAACACATTCTATAGTTTCAGGTGACATAATCCCATGGAAAAGCATTAAAAGGAACTAAAATGTAATTTTAGGCTCATTTTACGAGCCCGGATGATCCACATCCAGTGGAGGAACTTAGCCACCGCTATAACCACGGTCTGGGAATTGTCAGTTCGGAGGACCCTAACGGCCTCAGAACCTTTTTTGAGACCTAACTGAACACAAATGTGTTTTAACCAAGATGTCCTAGGAACCTTATATTCAGGGCAGGCGAATAATATATGCCCAATGCCTTCCCGCTGGGTGGGACAGAAGGGGCAGACAGAGCCCTGTCCCCCGCGCCACCTCGCGGTAAAGGCATTGAGTGGTAGTGTCCCCACCCTGAACTGGTGGAATTTCTTCCTGTCCCCCGGAATAGTAATCCAGTCCCAGTAACCCTCGAGGGCAGGAGAATGTTTAAGTCCTAGGAATTCGGCCGTGAATGATGGTTCAACACAACGGCCAAATCTCTTTATCTCTAGTGTGTTCCAGTACAGGACTCTAAATGTTTTTCTTGGTGGAAAGGAATTCCCTATTGGGTCATCCCACAATGGGGATAGACCCATGGCCATATATATTGTTTTTACCTCTCTCAACCATGGTATTTTGTTACCCCTATCGCCATCTCTAACCTCGAGAAAGGCCCGGGCGTATCTTTATATATATATATATATAAGGTCTTATTCTGCATAATGCTTGGATAAATGATTGAAAAACACCTACTGTTTTGCCAAGCAACTGGCTCTCATTGGCGGTGTATAATTTTTTTGTTTACATTTGTTTATTAGGTTTTAACAGTTTAGACACAGTTAGACAGAACTTCTTACTTGAATTACATACACAGATATACTTGTATAGTTTCATCTAGCGATTTGCATTGGTATTTGTCTTCGTACATTGTTTCCGCTTAACTTTATTACATTCCCGATGTTACTTGCACATTGGTACGGTCTGCATTGTGTATGTGCTTTCTGTGGTGTTCCTGTGTACATGTCCCCCTGGATTAGAAGCCTTACTTGCCTGCACCATTACTTGAATGAATGAATGAAATTAGACTTGTAAAGCGCGAAACTTAGCCCAATGGCGTCAAGGCGCTAGATGCGAACATCAAAGGACAGAGACGGAGAGAGAAGAACCAGCTTAAACAGAGGAACGACAAAAAAAACAGGTCTTTAAGGCCTTACGAAACAGAGGTAAAGAGACCAAGCAAGAGATTTCAACTGGAAGCGAGTTCCACAATTTTGGCGCAGCAGTGGAGAAGGCTCGGCCGCCCCATTTAACCCTCTTAAATCTCGGAATAATAAGCAAATTTGTATCCGCAGATCGAAGGGATCTTGTGGGAGCATAATGCTGGACAATTGCCTTGATGCCCTCAGAGCCGGAATCATAAAATGCTTCATGTCTCAAACATAAGATCTTGAACATGATCCTACAGTCCATCGGAAGCCAGTGCAGAAGCTTAATCGAGGCCGATACTGAATGATGTCTAGGGAGGTTCAATACCAGTCTGGTCGTAGCATTCTGCACCATCTGTAGGCGGTGGATAAGACCTTTATTAATGCCCAGATAAAGGGCATTACAATAGTCCAATCTGGACGTTACTAAGGCCAGAACATCCTGTTTACGTGCTTCAGGAGAAAGATAATGAGCGATCTTTCTAAGGATTCTAATGATGCCGAAACAGGTGGAGACAGTCCTATTCACCTGGAGATCCAGTGAAAGGGCATTGTCCACGTTGACCCCTAAGTTCTTTCCATGAGAAACTGGGCAGAGGCAGGCTTCCAGCGATGCTGGCCACCAGTCACTAGACCAGATATCCTGACTGCTCCCAGATATCAAGACCTCGGTCTTCTCTCCATTCAGCTTCAAAAAGTTTTCCACCATCCAACAGGAAACTGCCTCCATACAGTTCCTGAAATTGAGGGCAGATTCTTTTACAGCTTGCGTTATGGAGACCATTATTTGGGTGTCGTCAGCATAGGACAACACCTCCAGCCCAAATGATCTCACCAATTTTGCTAGCGGTCCACATAGATATTAAAGAGCGTAGGGCTCAGAGAAGAGCCCTGAGGGACACCGCACTGTAAAGATTTTGGGGCTGAGAAGAACTGACCCAGCTTCACCCTCTGCTCTCGTTCACCAAGAAAGGAGGCCAGTAGCCTCAAAGTAGTACCTCCGACCCCTATCTCACCAATGCGAGCCACCAGCCTGTGAGGGGACAGAGTGTCAAAGGCTGCGGTGAGATCCAACAGTACAAAGAGAGTGGTATAACCAGCATCTACTTGAGTCCGGATATTGTTAAAGACTGTTGTCAAGGCTGTCTCCGTACTATGGCATCTCCTAAAACCATGTTGAGAACCATCCAGAAGATGGTGGTATTTTAGAAAGGTGCTCAGATGGCAATTTAGATAAACCTCCAAAATCTTAGCAGGAACGGGGAGCATAGAGATCAGTCGAAAATTTTTCAACTCGCCAGGATCCAAAGAGGGTTTTTTCAATAATGGTTTTACCACCACTATTTTCCACAGCGAGGGATAGACTCCCTCTGAGATGGCCGTGTTCATGACTGTCATTAATGGGGGATTGTAATCTCCTGGTGGGTTTTCAGCACCTTAAGATGGCAGGGGTCTAAAGTGGATCCTGATTTAACATGGTCCATAAACCTATCAGTCACCTCAAATGACATGGGAGGGAAGGTAAGGAGCCTGGGCAGCTCCCCCAGGGCCAAGATCTCACCGGAAGGTATAGATGTTGCCAATACGGGCCTAATACCGGATTTTTTTTATTTCCAATAGAGCATAAATATCGGCAATTTTTGCTTGAAATAAATCCGAGATTTTCTCACAGAGCTCCTCTGAAGCCTCTAGGGGATCTAATGCTTGCGGAGAAATAAGAGAATTAATGATCTTAAATAGGTCCCCAGAGGATTTCAGAGAGGCAGTGACCCTGGAGAAACATAATCTCTTTTCTTCCATAATGGCTGCTTTATAATCTTTCAAAGATCGCTTATGTCGTTCCCTCTCAAGGGGCTCTAAATGAGCAAGCCAGCGCCTCTCCTGCTTACGACACCCCTGTCTGAGTTTTCTGAGTCTCTCTGTAAACCAGGGAGCCGAGGGCCTCCGTCTTGCAGAGTAAAGCTTCTTGGCAGGAGCAAGGGAATCCATTGCTAGTGTCAAGGTATGAAATAACTCCACTGCAGCAAAATTAGCATCGAGCTGTTTGGACAGCTTGAGCTTGTTTAGGAAACACAGAAGTGCTTCCTTGTTTACAAGGTTGAAGTTCCTTTTTTCCACCAGTTTCCTGTCGCTAGCGAAAGGCGATACTAGCACCTGCAGGTGTAGGTCAAACGGGACAGCAAAGTGGTCAGACCAGGCTAGGGGGATAGGCTGCCCCACCTTGAGCCTGGGATCATTAGAAAAGACGCCGTCAAGAGTATGACCCGCAATGTGCGTGGGGCTTCTGACCAGCTGAGCAAAACCAAAACAGCCCATCGTTTCCAATAGGCTTTGGGTATCCCTACAGGAGGTGCTCTCTAGATGGATATTAAAGTCCCCCAGCAGAGTTATGTTAGTTCTCTCCAAATAAGATTCTACCAACTTGCTAAAGTCCAGATTAAATGAAGTCCTCAGGCCTGGTTGCCTATAGCATAGAATGCCCGAAAAGCTTTCAGTGGGGTGGAGGTTGATGGAGAAATAGTAGGCCCGATAGGGGTCAGAGGAAGTTGTCAATGCCTGAGTACAGCAAATAAGGTTGTCTCTATACAGAATTCCCAAACCTCCTCCCCGCCGGCCTTCTCTGTCAAACCTGGACAGGGTGTACCCCGGTGGGATGGCGCTACCAGATCCGGGCCTGACGCATGCGTCGCCCAGGTTTCTGTGACAAGCACCCAAGTAGTACTTGGAGTCGTTATGTAATGGCCCGGTGAATAGGCGACTCTGCCTATCTGCTGGTGCCGATACCATAGCTTTTAGATAGCCGATGTATCTTCGTGCATGAATACCGGGAGTTCCTCGTCACTAACTGACAACCATCAGTTACGTTTTCTCGCAATCTGCATACTTTCACCTGACTCGAACTCCAGGAAAACGAAAGATCCTCAATTAAAAGTTCCGCTGCCAAACACCTATAAAACATCGGCCTGCAATCTATGCCTGCAATATAACAGAACATCATATCTAAGTTCATCCAACAGACAACTAAAGACGATACAGAACCTCTGCCAAGCGTCTTTGCCAACTACGCTTACGAGAAAAGAAGGTGCAACCATCCAGATATCCGGAAATCTTTATACCTAAGCAACCCCTCTACTCTGCAGCTGTCAGAACTCACTGCTGCCATACA
Organism: Lissotriton helveticus; assembly: GCF_964261635.1. Taxonomy (NCBI): domain Eukaryota; kingdom Metazoa; phylum Chordata; class Amphibia; order Caudata; family Salamandridae; genus Lissotriton; species Lissotriton helveticus. Next base: position 1,353,301,556 of record NC_136067.1, read on the forward strand.
TCCAGTCTGGGTCAATCAATTTGTCCTGCTAGCAATAGACGGTCACCTGAAGAAGGCCCAAGAGCCGAAACGCGCGTAGTGTTATCTACCGTATTGCCTTCTACTCATTTGTTGAGTTTTTAAATTCACGGATCATGTCTTCTATCTAATGTGTTCATATGTTTTTTTAAACCTTTTGTGAACTTAGATGAATATGTAAATACACGAGTTTTTATGTATAATAATAGTCACTTTATACACTGTATTGTTCTTTATAAACCACTAATCTGCCAAAAAAAGAATAATATACAAAAAATCAAAAAAAAGATATATAAACATTCATCATATGTAAAACATATATCATTAATAAAATCTAATATCAAATAAACTATCTTTTTGAAGTGTTTCACTACAGTTGGACGATACTTGTTAATATATCTAAACATTCAGATATTGAAATCAAAAAAAGAATTTCTGCTACTTGGCTATAGACCTCTTCCAAATGGCCGATACCATAGCTGCCGGCTTGTATCTCTAACTTTGGTATTTAACCGGGGTAATGATGCGTGTAGGAGTTGTGCCCATTTCATGGATTTATGGTGCTTACGTGTTTCTTTCACTTATTGGATGTGTATCATTTGTGCAACATGTATTGTAATCTATAAAACTCCACGTTAACTTCCGTAAATTGAGCTAGTCCACTTCGGCACTTAGTTCCTTGCATCTGTTGAATGATAAAACTACACTCAGAATCTGACTGTTGTGTGTCTTTATTGTTTTAATCCCCCACAGTTTTTGTCTTACTGTCACCCATTTGTAGATGACAGTGTACACTCACTAACGCCTTGGCTACTAGCTCCCATTCTACATTCACTGTCTTAAGTTGTAACAAGCTGCAACACGACCAATCATATATGGTCACTGATATTTCTTGTGGTTCCTTCTACTTGTTACTTAGAATACTAGTGGACCTGAACAAAACAAAAAATGAAGAGGAAAAACTTTGCCTGCCACATGCTGCCTATCGGGATAAGCCTGAGATCTTGTATCCTGTCATGTCTCATGCCCAAGTCTTTGCAAGTGGTTTTCAAAGGATCAAGTAAGCTGGTCTTCTTTTATCCATAGTGATATCGTGTACTAAAGGATGTACTCTGAAAGAAGGAGTCAGGGGGCTGAATGGGACAAATTTGCCCATGGCCCTAAATAAGAGGGGAGAAAAGTCTGTATTTCTCTTGGATCTGTGGCTGGATCCCACCCAGAATTTCTCCTAGAAGTTTGAGAGCTGTGGGCGTGGACAGGAAAATCTTGTGAGAATTTGGACAAAGGTGACTTACAAATTTATCAACCATCGGTGGAATGGAACAAGTTCCTAAGGCTAGACAAAGAAGGTGTGGCCTAGATGGGCAGGATTTCCTGGTTTGTCCCACTCTGGGCTTTTTGCTGCAAAAGGACTTTGCACAGAAAGTATCTACACACATGGCCTCCTATCCAGCCACAGCTTCCACACTGGCCCTGCTGGAGAATTTCGAGCTACAAAAAAGACTAAGTCCAATTGTAGAGTCAGCGGGCAAAGACAGCAAGGTGAAAACAGAAAAGACAGTATTTTGGTGATGACAATTTTCAAGTTTGCCCACCCTCAGCTTTTGGCAACAAAGTCCAGGCTTCAATATAACTCCCAAACTGATGCATTGATCCTTGTAGACCCTTCCACAGCCATTGTGTCCGGCTATAGGATTGTGAGCTACACATGTAACTCAAAATACGTAGCGCATCATTAGGCAAGGCAGACAAGTAATTCCTGCCACAACATGACCTCAGCGTATACAGATTCTAAATTGGTCTTGATCTGATGTTATGGTGCCAACATTGAAGGCCTCTGCAGGACCTCCAATTCAGTGTACTCAGCTTTGTGGAGAATTCACCAGCCTGAGCCATGCCATACCGGAGAAATCTGACTTGAAACCTGAGAGACTAAGCCTGAAGGTAATCATGTTGACTGAGGTTAAGCACCAGGCTTTAAATGCACTCCATTGCGATCAGCCTGGAATGGCCCATAGGACATAATCTCCTGAGCCCCATACAGTAGTACTGATTTTGACATTCCCAGTGAGCCCTACAGATGTTTTTCCTTTACAAATGAAAAACTTCTCATTCTGATTCCCTTTATCAAGTCCTGGCATTTTGGTGTCATTGACGTTTCCTCTTTTATTATATTGGTTTCAGAATTTTTCTAATTCCTTGATGTAATCTCGGCTTGGTGCTTCTAAAGTACTTTACACACATTTCTCTTAGGTAGGTATGTCACTGAAGGTCACAGCTGCTAGGAGTATGCCCATGATTCCTCATTTAAAACTTGTCATTTGCTTCTTACGTATAGATGACTTAGGTTCATGGGAGTTCTTACCATGCACTTCCCTAGGTGTTCATACAGATTCTCATAGTATCCTGTGTGACTTTTATTCAAAAGCTCTTTGACTGATTCATTGCCCTAACATGGATCATGACCATTGATTTAAATTGGGATACACTTACACCCACATTACGTATCCCGTACCTTACAGAATAAAGGAGTGTTAGCAAATTGGCTTTGTCTCTGTCATGCTTTGGAAGTGGGAGATATGTTAGTGCATAGCCGTAGGTCTCATAAAAGACCAGTTCTATGCGCTTCATTCTTTATGGTTGGGAGGGGCTGTACTTTATATGGGAATTGCTGCACTGTAAATACACACTCTCAAATAATAACAGTTCATTTATGTTCTCTCATTCAAAGGTGTGACCAGGAGTGACCCGCGCAGGTACGATCAGTAGAGGCCGGGTTGGGGGGGGGGGTTCTACGGACAATCTCAAGGGAAATTTAAAGAAATAATTCATTTTCCCGCGTCGTCTGTTGAAATCCACAGCCTCCCACAGCTCTTACATGCACGGGTGCGAATGAATGTGACACTCCTGGTCCAGTCCTTATGGGGGCAGGGAACAGTACTATGTCCAGTTGCCTTTGTTCCACTGAGGGTCCAGGTAGGCAAAAGAGACTAATTAAGTCTAATGAATCAGTCCTGATATAACCTTGAGGAAACATTCTCAAAAGATGCTTGCTGCTCTTCCTAGTTTAGAGTCAGGTGATGGGTTGCCCAAATGGGGGGTGGTGCATTTGTGGGAGCCCTTAAGGCTCATTATTCAAACTGTATATGTGTGTTCGTGCCCATGGTTCAATTGTGTCATTTCATCCCGGAAGCATGTTGGAGGTGGTATACATTATTAAAACAAGCATTGGAAATGCAATAGGTCTCGGATTTATTTGAGTTAGAGCTAATGGCATTGTAAATGGCAATGTCTTTTAGCCATGTGTTATGGAGTGTATGCATGTGGTGTGTAGTGGAATTATGTGGTTTGGATTGGAGTTGTTCACCCTGCACAATCACACACTGTTTACCCTGCACATTCACACACTGTTCCCCCTGCACACACACACTATTCACCCTGCACACACACACTGTTCACCCTGCACACACACACTGTTCATCCTACACACACACACTGCTCACCCTACACACTCTCACACTGCTCACCCTGCACACTCACACACTGCTCACCCTGCACACTCACACACTGCTCACCCTGCACACTCACACACTGCTCACCCTACACACTCACACACTGCTCACCCTACACACTCACACACTGCTCACCTTGCACGCTCACACAATGTTCACCCTGCACACACACACACTGTTAACCCTGCATACTCACACACTGCTCACCCTGCACACTCACACACTGCTCACACTACACACTCTCACACTGCTCACTCTACGTAATGCGAAAAGACCTAGCTCTGCCCTTTGGCCTGTGTTTTAATCGTACAGTAGGTTGTGAGTAGTTGCGCTTGATTGGTTGAGGCGTCCCCTCCTTGCTACTCCCCTCACAGAGGGCCGGCTGCCTCAATGAAGCTCCCAAGACACGTGTTCAGCTGTTCTTTGTTTTACCTCCTGTGTGTCAGTGCACCGTGTAAGCGCACAAGCATACCCTGCTCTCTCTGGAGCAGTCACTCTGCACTCTGCCCTCAACAGCACTCTGCACTCAACAGCACACAGCACTCTGCACTCAACAGCACACAGCACTCTGCATCAACAGCACACAGCACTCAACAGCCCACATCACTCTGCACTCAACAGCACACAGCACTCTGCCCTCAACAGCACTCTGCACTCTGCCCTCAACAGCACTCTGCACTCAACATCACACAGCACTCAACAGCACACAGCACTCAACAGCACACAGCACTCTACACTCAACAGCACTCTGCACTCAACAGCACACAGCACTCTACACTCAACAGCACACAGCACTCTGCACTCAACAGCACTCTGCACTCAACAGCACACAGCACTCTGCACTCAACCGCACACAGCACTCTGCATCAACAGCACACAGCACTCAACAGCACCCTGCACTCAACAGCACCCTGCACTCAACAGCACCCTGCACTCAACAGCACTCTGCACTCAACAGCACTCTGCCCTCAACATCACTCTGTACTCAACAGCACCCTGCACTCAACAGCACCCTGCACTCAACACAGCACCCTGCACTCAACAGCACCCTGCACTCAACAGCACTCTGCACTCAGCAGCACACAGCACTCTGCACTCAACAGCACACAGCACTCTGCTCTCAACAGCTCACAGCACTCTGCCCTCAACAGCACTCTGCCCTCAACATCACTCTGCACTCAACTGCACTATGCACTCAACTGCACTATGCACTCAACCGCACTCTGCACTCAACACAACAGCACTCTGCTCTCAACAGCACACAGGACTCAACAGCACACAACACTCAACAGCACACAAAACTCAACAGCACACTGCACTCAACAGCACACAGCACTCTGCACTCAACAGCACACAGCACTCTGCACTCAACAGCACACAGCACTCTGCACTCAACAGCACACAACACTCTGAACTCAACAGCACACAGCACACTGCACTCAACAGCACTCTGCCCTCAACAGCACTCTGCCCTCAACAGCACTCTGCACTCAACAGCACTCTGCACTCAACACAACAGCACTCTGCCCTCAACAGCACTCTGAGCTCAACAGCACTCTGCACTAAACAGCACTTTGCACTAAACATCACTCTGCACTCTGCCCTCAACAGCACTCTGCCCTCAACAGCACTCTGCACTCAACAGCACACAGCACTCTGCACTCAACATCACACAACACTCTGCACTCAACAGCACACCACACTCTGCACTCAACAGCACACAGCACTCTGCACTCAACAGCACTCTGCACTCAACAGCACACAGCACTCTACACTCAACAACACACATCACTCTACAGCACACAGCACTCTGCACTAAACAGCACTCTGCACTCTGCCCTCAACAGTACTCTGCACTCAACAGCACACAGCACTCTGCACTCAACAGCACACAGCACTCTGCACTCAACAGCACTCTGCACTCAACAGCACACAGCACTCTGCACTCAACAGTACACAGCACTCTACAGCATACAGCACTCTGCACTCAACAGCACACAGAACTCTACAGCACACAGCACTCTGCACTCAACAGCACACAGCACTCTGCACTCAACAGCACACAGCACTCTACATCACACAGCACTCTGCACTCAACAGCACACAGCACTCTGCACTGGATATATGACGTTAAAACGCATACTTTTACAACGCATACCGTTACAACGGGACTTTTACAACGCAAATACTATTACAACGCATGTATTTACAACGCATTTTTTTACAACGCAGGTACCTTTACAACGCATACCATTACAACGTAAGTATTGGTAAGTATATATAATTTTTTTAATTGTATATTATTTAAAATTATTTTTATTTAATGTAATTGTATTTAATTTAATTTAATTTAATTTAATTTAATTTAATTAATTTAATTTATATTTATTTTTATTTTATTTTTTTCTTGTACCCCTTTATCTAAAATTCCCAAAACTGACCCTAAACCCTAAAAATACCCCTTTACCCAAAAACTGAAAACTGACCCTATACCCTAAAAATACCCCTTTACCCAAAAACTGAAAACTGACCCTGAACCCTAAAAATACCCCTTTACCCAAAAACTGAAAACTGACCCTGAACCCTAAAAATACCCCTTTACCCAAAAACTGAAAACTGACCCTAAACCCAAAAAATACCCCTTTACCCAAAAACTGAAAACTGACCCTGAACCCTAAAAATACCCCTTTACCCAAAAACTGAAAACTGACCCTAAACCCTAAAAATACCCCTTTACCCAAAAACTGAAAACTGACCCTGAACCCTAAAAATACCCCTTTACCCAAAAACTGAAAACTGACCCTAAACCCTAAAAATACCCCTTTACCCAAAAACTGAAAACTGACCCTGAACCCTAAAAATACCCCTTTACCCAAAAACTGAAAACTGACCCTAAACCCTAAAAATACCCCTTTACCCAAAAACTGAAAACTGACCATGAACCCTAAAAATACCCCTTTACCCAAAAACCCAAAACTGACCCTGAACCCTAAAAATAACCCTTTACCCAAAAACCCAAAACTGACCCTGAACCCTAAAAATACCCTTTAACCCAAAAACCCAAAACTGACCCTGAACCCTAAAAATACCCCTTTACCCAAAAACCCAAAACTGACCCTAAACCCTAAAAATACCCCTTTACCCATAAACCCAAAAATGACCCTGAACCCTAAAAATACCCCTTTAAAAAAAAACTAACATATAACATTTTAAATATAATTATATACTTACCTATACTTACGTTGTAATGGTATGCGTTGTAAAAGTACCTGCGTTGTAAAAACATGCGTTGTAAATAAATGCGTTGTAATAGTATTTGCGTTGTAAAAGTTCCGTTGTAATGGTAGTGCGTTGTAAAAAATGCGTTGTAATGTGTGTTTACCCTCCGCACTCAACAGCACACAGCACTCTGCCCTCAACAACACTCTGCCCTCAACAGCATTCTGCCCTCAACAGCACTCTGCACTCAACTGCACTCTGCACTCAACTGCACTCTGCACTCAACACAACAGCACTCTGCCCTCAACAGCCCTCTGCCCTCAACAGCACACAGCACTCAACAGCACACAGCACTCAGCACTCAACAGCACACAGCACTCTGCACTCAACAGCACACAGCACTCTGCACTCAACAGCACACAGCACTCGGCCCTCAACAGCACTCTGCCCTCAACAGCACTCTGCCCTCAACTGCACTCTGCACTCAACAGCACTCTGCACTCAACAGCACACAGCACTCTGCACTCAACAGCACACAGCACTCTGCACTCACCAGCACACAACACTCTGCACTCAACAGCACTTTGCACTCTGCACTCAACAGCACTTTGCACTCTGCACTCAACAGCACACAGCACTCTGCACTCAACAGCACACAGCACTCTGCACTCAACAGCACTCTGCACTCTTCCCTCAACAGCACTCTGCCCTCAACAGCACTCTGCACTCAACAGCCCTCAACAGCACTCTGCCCTCAACAGCACTCTGCACTCAACAGCACTCTGCACTCGCTGTTGATGTCTCCTTTCAGTACAGAGTCTTACCACTGTCTACTTAGCTGCTGTTTGCTCCCCTCTCAAGAACTCTCTTGAATGTTCTTTCATGTATAATTTCTACACTGTTACCGGTAACTTATCTAGCAAAAAAACGCCCGGAGCCCCCCAAAAAAGAAGTATGCAGATTATATCCATGGTCACACTTCTTTGCATACTGGTGAAATTCTCTGAGGTTGTTTACAGCGGCTTGAAGTCTTTTCCTACTAAGAGGCTTAAAAGGTATGTACTACGCAGCCCTTTTGAATCAGAAATCTATAGAATAGAAGCCGAAAACCAAGTACACAACAAAATAGAGGCATCAGCTCCCAGTCCCTATGTGACGAGTCCAAAACTACTGCTGCGTTCACTTAAAGGAGCCATGTCTCATTACAAGGTGACACACGGGTGGTCCGCGCCTGCATTTCGGCCGGAGAGGGGGCCCTCAGGCAGCGGGAGGGGGGGCCAGCTTCCAGCAGCGGCGGCGGCGATGAAGCGCTCCTCCCCGCGCGCCCGGCAGTGTGAGGCGAGGCGGGCGCCCTTCCCAGGCTCACCGCCGTGAAATGGATCCAAAACAACCAGCACATATCTTCAATTATCTCCGCCGTGGCGGCCGAGATAATTGAAGATATATGGCCTTCTTGTGCGCGTAACAGACACCAATGGGGCATAGGCGGAGCTACTCGACCGCCTATGGCCTATTGCGTGTTCTGTTTCTAAAGCACACACATGCGAAGACCAATAGCATTGCACATACCAAAAAAAAGCACAAAAAAGCACGAGCAGCCTGGAATTCGTAGGTACGTTTTTCGAAGCCCTGAGAATAGGACTCTGGGCCACGACCACTGCTGACGCAGTGGGACGGTAGGCCCGAGACCTAAAAACAGTGGTTCGCATGGATCTCATTTAGTAGATTTCAGTCGCTGCCTGGGTTGTGATGTGGATTTATCCAAATAATCTGTGGTATATGGGGCAGTTCTCCGCTCCCATTCTTTAGAGAGTCTCAAAAGAGATAGTTGGTTCCAGTACTCGTGTGATAGTTGAGGGCCGACGTAGACATGCAGGTTGCTGGGGCATGCAACCTTCCACTGCTCAGTGTCTACCAATCCAAGACCAACGTGGTTAGAGCAGTATGATGAACTTTGTTGGATGACCACACCATGTCATCAACACCAAAGGCAAACAAACTTTTCTCCATTCGGGATTTGTCCTGATTGCAGGCAATAGTGAGTCTGCTATATTGGTTGAAACAAAAAACCTGCAAGTTATTTGCACTGCAGCACATAATTGTCCTCTCACTTACTTATGTTGTGTTTTGTTAATAAGTATTTGATATAGCTCTAGCGACTCTTCCTGAAGTGACATCTCGGCATTGTGGCACGAGTCAGATGGAGGGTGGCAACTTAAATTAACAAGTCTTGAGATTTTCTTTTAACCAGAGAAGTCAGTGCCTGAGTGAATGTACAAGGAGAACCTATTCCAATGATAGGGGTTCAGACATGAAAGGCCTGACCACTGTATTTAGATGTACGGATATGACAAGTGCATAGTAGCCGTTTGTTTTGTATCTTAAATTTCTGACTGGGCAATAACAAGTAAGTTTCTGCTGTAGGTATCTTGGTTCTTTATCAAACAGGGACATATGTGTTATATGGAGCAGTATAAACACTGCTCTTTTCCTGATGCAGAGCCAGTGAAGGGCTCTAAGCAAGGGAGCCGATGGCTTTTATTAACCACACAGGCCGCAGTATTTTGAACAACCTGCATTTTGGAGAGAAGAGATTCGATGGCCGCTATAGTTAAGGCATTACCATAGTCAAGGCGACTAATAATTTGTGCTTGAGTAAGAATCTTCCTTGAGTTTAATGGTAGCCATTGATAAATTCTCCTGAAGAGGCGCATTATACCAAAACAGGTGCAACACGTGGCTACGACCTGATCCTTCATAGATAAGTTGTCATCCAGAAGGACACCTAGGTTCCTGGCCATATTACTGGGGGAAGGTGCTGGGCCCAGCTCAGTCAGCCATCAATATTCTGCTCAGTGTAACCAAGCTTTAAGAAACAGATGGGTCTATGTTTTGTCCCCGTTTAGCTGAAGACAATTGAGGGGCATCCATGTGGCAATGTTCCTCATGCAGGTGGTGACTCTATGTATGGCATTTTCAAAGCCATGCCATAGGTAATGGCCAGTTGTGTATCATCTGCACTGGAGAGGATTTCAAAACCAATGGACTTGACTATCTGGGATAGGGGAGCTACGCAGATGCTAAAGAGTGTGGGGCTTAAGGAGGAGCCCTGTACCCGCTTGCCCAGGAAGAGGATTGAAAGGTGCTGATGGAAACCATTTGAGTCCTACAGTTAAGAAAGTCCCAGAATCAGTCCAGTGCAGTTCCCTGCATACTTAGCTCATAAATATGCTGAATCAGGATGGAATGTGAGACAGCATCAAATTCTGCCAATAGATCAAGGAGTACCTGCATTGCTGGAGTACCGGCATCCACAGACAATCTGATAGTATCTACCACAGCTAGTAAAGCAGTTTCCCTGCAGTGGGATGCTCTAAAGCCCGATTGTGAGGCATTCAAAAGATGACGATTTTCTAAGTAGGAGGAAAGCTGATTATTCACTTTGGTCATCAATGGAGACAGGACATAAGGCGATAATTTGCAGGCTCCATAGGATCTGCATTAGGCTTTTATTAAAATGGGTGTAACATAAGCAGCTTTCCATTCCTAAGTAACAGCAACTAGGGTTAACTATTTATTGAACAGTGCAGTGATGGAAGGAGCAAGAAGAGTGGGCAAAGTGGACATTACGTGTGGGGGACAAAGATCAGAGGGTGAACCAGATATGGCTTTAGCGAGCAGATCAAGTGAATGTGTTTGCAAGACGGGTTCAAACCTTTCGAACACCACCGACATGTCTCTATGGTATGGAGTATCGGGCATAGGTTAGAGGCAGTTATGGCATTAGTGTGGAAGTTCTGATAAATATTTTACAATTATATTTCAAAATCGCTCGCCAAAGCGTTACACAGCATCTGAGAGACAGAGATGGTAGAAGTACAGGCCACAGGTTTGGTGAATCCCTTTGGGGCCTCGAATTGTATTGTCTGTGTGCTGTCCTAATTTTGTTGTGACAGTCACCTTAAGCTTGTAGTTGGTTTTATCACTGGTGGACTTTGAAGCCCTCCATTTCCGTTCTAGTCTGCTGCAGCTCAATTTACCAAGCCTCATTTCAGCAATATATCATGGGGCATTCTGTCTGCAGCTCGATTTAATGACCCTCAGTTCAGCAGTATATCATGGGGCATTCTGTCTGCTGGTTTTAGTGGAGTGGTGTTTGTAAGGTGCAACAAGGTCTCAGTGGTGAGCTAGACCTTTTTCTGCCCAGGGCAGTCCCTGAGTTTGCTGCCCAGTGATGGTATGGCCAGGGCAGGTAAGAGCAGGGGGGAGCCAGGGGAAAGAAAACTTACCTTGCACTAGCCGCCGCCCCCCAAAAAAGTCCCGCAAGGGGCAGACCTCTCCCACACTCCTCACAGCTACGCCACTGCAATGTGTAGTGCTTGGGAGAATACTCCTGAAACAACGCTAGGGCAGAATTGATATCCTGCACGCTATCTAAATTAAGTGCACTGAAAGTGGAATTGAACGGTTGTCAGAGTAAAGGAGCCTTGAATTCGAAAATAATTAGGTCCTACGAATTGCCCGCCAAGTGCGTAGGCCATTTAGCTAAGTGTATGTCTAACATTTCAAGATCAGATAATAAAAGCGTCACGTCAGAGTCAGCGGCCATTTCTGCATGATAGGTGAAGTCCCCAATCAGGAGAAAATTCTCTGTAGATAGCACATAAGGTGCTCTGCTAGTTTGTGGCTAAAATCTTTTTTTGAGTAGGGGAGCGATATATATTAGCGCGCCTTTCCATATATCACCATGATCAGTTCCTAGTTTAAATACCGCTGTCTCTTCCCAGTCAGTAGAGAGTCAATGAGCTCCACTTTAAGGGAATCAAGGAAAGAAATGGCTACCCCTCCTCCCTGCTTGGAAACCCTGTCAAGTCTGACCAGCTTGTAGTTGTCATGAATAGCAATAGGAATGCAAGAAAGAGCGAGTGTGTGCAATCAGGTTTCAGTGCTAAAACAGAGATCTGGTAGCACAGATGTAAGTAGGTCCCAAATTTCTGTTGCATGTTTAGGAATGGATCGTGCATTACAATAAAGTCATTTTAGTGTATGGGGTAACTACTGAGAGTCAGCCAATGGGTCACTAGAGGAGTCTTCGATTGCAGCAATGAAGGTTATAGAATTACATGGTATCTCCACACAAAACCCCAGAGCTTTCTAGGGGAGGTAACAAGAGGCTACTGGATATTCAGGGTGGGTGAGCTGGCCCCCAAACCTATTATGAGCACAATAAGAAGCTACCCTGAATCAATGATTGGTTTGAGAAAACTGGCAAGCACTAGGCACTAATTAGTGGGGTGCTGGGCATCTCAGAAAATGTGAAGGACTGTCCTCACAGAGCACCAGGTCTCATGCTTCATCATTGGCAATCCTCGCTCTCTAGAATCTGCATTTAGTAGAGAGCAGGCCTACACCAGGAGACAGGGAGGCAATTCTAAAATATAAGTGGGGGCCTGTGAGAAACTGATTATTTAAAAACCAATTTAAACACCAAAATACATTTATTTGCTAGATATTTACTTGATATTGAAAATCAGTGTGGGGATTTGGGGAACTAGTACGCCATCATCACCACCAGTGTCGTTAACATGTTTCTGCCATATTGGCCCAAAGGGTCCGTGGCATTCATTAGGGTAAAGTAACTAGGTCTCCCATCTTACCGCTTCTGGTTAGTTATTACCACTATGTAGGGTGACCTATGTCATCCTTTAACTACATTTTTTTTCTTTAAACCAGTAAAAAAAAAAATAAGATTGCATCAAATGTTGGCAGTCAGTTCCTGGATGAGTTCACACTGTCTTAAACTGAACTCAAGAAAAACGGAGATAGTCCTCTTTGTCAACTTTTCCCCAACTGGTTGCTTATAAGGTGTCCTGATGAATTGGGTGAAGTACCCACTCCAGTTCCCAAAGCGAAAAATCTGGGAGTGATCATCAATACAAAACTAAATTTCGAGGCTCAAGTCTATGCTGTTTCCACATGCAGCTTCCATCTACTTAAAGGGATGAAGAAAATTCTGCTTTTTATTCCTGTAAATTGCAGAAAAGTCTTAGTAACATCTTTAGTTCTTCCCAAGCTGGATTATTGCAATGGGTTCTATCTTAGCATGCCCAAGAAGCAGCTACGAAAGCTTCTGATGATCCAGAATGCTGCTGCAGGGCTTCTGTGAGGTATCCCTAAGTTCCAATCAGTAGGAAAGCACCTTCAAAATCTGCATTGTCTTCCAGTCAAAAACCGTATCAACTTCAAAGCTTTATGCATTACTTATAAAGCTATTCACGGTACCGGCCCTCAGTTCTTGAGGCGGTTGCTGCATTGGTACTCGCCACATAGATGCCTCCGCTCGGAAGAAGCAAAACTGATGCTTCTCCCCAGGTTTCGTAAAACGAACTGGGGTGGCAGAAGCTTCACAGTGGGGGCCCGAAACTCTGGAACAGCCTTCCCAGTTCCGTTAGGACTCTTTCCTCTCTGACAGCCTTCAAGAAAGCCCTCAAAACTTGGTTATTCAACAAGGTTGGAGCAGATAAATTGTGCACTAAAGCTCCGTCTCGCAAACATATGTGCATCTACATCTTTGAAATGACCTGATGCCCTTCTATTTGTGCTGATGAGCCTGTGAAGCATCCCAGAGTGGAGGACAGGAGTCCCCCCCATGAAATACTCATGGACAGAGCCCTGAGACTCCCCATTGTGCCTGCGACTGTACTTGCAAATATTTCAGATGATATGATCCTTGACTAATGCAAAGGCCTTGTAGGAACATTTTGATGACTTTTGCCCGAGCGACTGGGATTTGGTGAAGGTGCATGTGCGGTTGTAGTGCCTGGATCCCTGATGAGTGGCCCCTACCAAGTGATCTTAGTCACGAACACTGCTGCTAAATGTGGACGCCTTCCAAACAGTATTCATCCCTCACATACCCAGAGAGTGAGGCAAGTTGGTGAAGAAGTGATGACGGTCACTAATGATTTATAGAGTTGAACTCCAGCACAACCTGAGACCTCAAAGGGAGAAGAAGAAGATCATATACAAGTGTCTCAAGGAGGCAAGTGAAACCTGTGGTAAATCAGCCAAGAGTGACCACATTGAACTGAGCTGAAAAAAGCTGTAAGTGCAGACTCTGAGCCTGAAGCAGGGACAAGCATTTCGATTAGAAGAGGGACCACAAAATGAACAGTAGCCACAGAAGGGTGAGAAACTGAGAGTTTCCATGTCTGAGAATGCATCCAGTGCACTATCAGTGAGGAGACAGAGATGAGTGAGCAAAGTGACAGCGGCAGTGAACAGCCAGTAAACAGGATATCAAGGCGTACTTGGTTACCTAGTCGAAGGTACTCAGCTCATGAATGGGCATACTTGTCAAAAGTGAAACTGACTTGAGAACACATGGAACTTACATTTAACAAACTGTTTTTGAAACACCTCCATGATCAAAGCTGAGATAATAAGACTTTGATCTTGAATCTGACCGATTTGAAGACAACTGACACTTTTGAATGATTTAGCATTCAGACTGAACCTTGTGATGGCTGCTAAAGCCAAGGCTCCACTAGAAGAGTAGGGGTGTCATTTTAGAACAAGATTGATATAGGGTTAGGGATTGACTTTGAAGCAACTGAACTTGATATTCAACGTGAATACGTTTTGCTGATTTTCAAAAGTAGAAGCAATTCATAGGATTAGTCGCTCCATGTTATTTTTGAGTCTTGCATTTTTCCTTTCTGATTCACATGAAACCTTCGAAATCATTTCACTAAATCAGCGTGGAACAATAGTGATGATAGTGTCATCACTATTGTTCCACGCTGATTAAGTTACCCCAGGGGTGAAACTAACCATAACTGTGTAGAAGAACAAAATAGATTTGATTTGAATGTATTGCGTAGAGATAGTTCTGAGTGAAATTTCATGTCCAACGACTTTTTCAATCTTTTACGAGAATTCCCGTTTAATTCATGCAAAGCATTGTTAGGCCTGTAACCACCTGCCTGCATCTGTAGCTAAGGGTATGATCTACTTTCTGGGGCTATGATAGGCTCCACAGGAGTGGTTTTAAATGGTTTGAAGATTGTAAAGTTCTCCACATTTGTCAACAGGCTTGTGACCAACACAGCTGGTGTGCTTGTAGCCACAGAATAGGCTTGCCTTGGACATTTTGCTCATGAAAGAAGGTGGAATTTATCAAATGTTATGTACCCAACAAAGTTGCACTTATGTGCCTGACAAGAGCAGGCTTGTCAATAAGTAAGTGAAGAATATCACAAGCATATCTAAAACTTTAAATTACTGGAAGAGGCAGCTGCCTGGCAAGCAATTGTAAAGGGATGTTTTTGCTGTAGGTGAATCAGGCTTTCGGGTGCTATATTCAGGCCTACATTGATTATTGCATTTTGTGTGATATGTTAGCTTTTGATGGTAAAGGGATTCAAGCTGATGAAAGCAAAGAAGGGAATAGAATCGGAAAAAAAGAGAAACCCGTAGAGAGCACAAGGATGAAAAGAAAATGTGAGGAAATAGAATTGAAAGAGCAGTAGCACTGTGATTATGATAGGATACAAGACCTAGTGGAATTTAGGCGTTAACAAGAAAAACAACTGATGTCTGGAACTGTCATGAAGGGAAATTATGGACATTTTGTTTTATGGCTTTGCGAGCTGTCAGGCGTGGAAATTGGTGATGCAGTGACAATAATATCTAATTAGCATTTAATAGCGCTCTAACATATATCATGTATAATCATGTTTTTCATATTTTCACATATAATTTCATATTTTGATGGGTAATAATGTGTGATTTTATATTAACAGTTGACCATACTTAGAGTGTGTTTACGTTACATGAGCCATAGTATTGTAAGCCTCGAATTGAAAGGCTCCATATTAAATGAAATGTGTTTCTGCTTGCTGGGCATAATGATTCTCTTGTTTCAGGAGCCAAGTGAAACTGTATTGTTATTGTTAAGTTATGTGTGAAGGCCGTTTCTTGTAACTTTGGAATGATTTGGACAGTAAATCTCAGCACCTGCACGTGAGAAGAGCTGATGGAGAAGAAATCCTCCCTTGGCTGATATCTCTGAAAGCCACAATGCACTGAAACAGTGCACTGTAGGAATTGCGCGTGCATTATATGACTCATATGAAATAGTCTGACACCAAGTGTACTGTGAATGTTACACTTGATTGATTTGTTCTTTGTGGGAAATGTGCAGTTTATCTCTTTTTGTTGAATTCCACGTTTTAATTGTGTGTTAGTCTTACTTCTTTTCCCTTCCCATGCTTGAGACCCAATGCTCTTTTTATTTCTGCTCATAGACTAAATCTATTGAGCAAGTACATTTCTTCTTCTTTTGATCGGAACCTTCATTTGGTTCTATTGTAGGTACTATATTTGCTGCCACCTACTGATTATGAATTTTCACGTCTTTACCTACAAATCTAGATTAGCATGAGGGACATTCCCTTTCTCCATAGAGACATATACACATCATTTCTTCTTTACCAATATGGATTCTCCCAATCTTATTTTTGCTACCCCCTTCACTTCCTTCTCTCCAACTCCTCTGGGCATCCTCCTCTGTGCAATTGCCTCTTTTCCTCTTTCTTCTTCTCTCTTGCTTTACTGCTGATTTCATTTTATAATCTCTTCTTCAATTTCACTTATCCTTTTTTTGGACTCCATTATGTACAAGTTAATGCACTGACTAAATCAGCTAAAATGCTTACGATGTATTACAAGACATACAGAAACATTGCGATGATATTAATGTGCTTAGAATTATTGACTATACCTTATTTGAGTTGAAACAATATTTTTATTACATATATGACAGGAATGTACTTTGTTTCCTATGCTGCATTATATATCTTTGAAATATAACGGTATATGGGGCAGATGTATCATCACCATCATTTGCGATTCTCAAATAGCGATTTTTTAGAAATAGCTATTGAGAATTGCAATTTGGGATGTATGTAGAAAATCGCTATTTTTTAGCGAGTTCTTAAAATTCCCTAATTGCGATTAGCAAATTGCTAATCGCAATTAAGGAATAATTTCCCATTCATTTCTATGGAGGCCCATAGGAAGGAATCGGAAGTTATTCTCAATTTGCGATTCGCAATTTGCTAATCGCAAACTGAGAATAATTTCAAGGGTGCAAGGGTGTCTTAAGGACACCCTGCTGCACCCCTGAAATTTACATGTGTGCGCATATGGCGCACATACATGCCCTAAGGGCATGTATGAGCGCCACATGCCACCTTTACAAATGCCAACAAGTGCATTTGTAAAAGAATTCGTAAATTACCACCAACTACAAGTTGGTGGTAATTTGCGATTTCTTAGTGTGAAATCTCAAAACTGTAATGTTTCTTACATAGCATTTAAGGAATCGCTTTTTGTGATTCCTTAAATGCTTGCGCAAAATTAAGGAATCGCAAATTGCGATTCCTTAAGTTTGTGATGCGATTTTTTAATACATCGCATTTGCCAATTTTTTTGTCGCAAACGCTGCTTCTTTACGAATCGCAACGTTTGCGACAAAAAAAACGGATGATGCATCTGCCCCTTAGTTCTTTAAGATTTGCCTACTCTGTCTTTGAATAACTTCACTTCACATTTACTGTTTGATCTGCATGGACTCCATTGTAATCAGGTGATTATTTATTTATGACTAAACTGATTGATTTGAGTCGTAACTTCACTAGCTGTTTAATAAAACCTTCATGATTTTCAAATCTACTATTCTCTGTCGTTACTGTGGGGAAAAATGCGCTTCACTGTCATTGATATGTTATAGAAATATTGCTGTCGATCCTCAGTTCGAGACTAAAATCCATCCATTGAATATAACTAAAGTTTGAAGATTGGCACTATAGTTTGCATGGTGTAAACACCATCCTTTGCCCTCCATCAGTAGCTGCCCATAAGTTCCACATGATCCACAGAACAAGCCTGACCCATGACTTTATTTGCAGTCAGTACAAACAGAATGGCACTACATGGAAAGAACAGGCTAACCAACTTTTGGACTCATTTACTCACTTACACACCATGTTCACCAATCCGGACTGCCTACATTTGTGATACAACAGAGGAGCCAGAGTATGTTTTCCTGGCTGCCCAGTTCGTACCAAGATGCGCAATATCATTATGCCTCACAGTTGTTCTTCAAGACCATAATGAAATAAAGCTTATTGGGTATGGTAGAACCCGGCGAAACATCCAGTTCACCAGTTACACATGGTTTTAATTTGGTTAATGTGAATTCCGGTTGATTCAGTTAGATATTGGAAGGAGTTGTTGGTGCCTGTTGTGGTGATATTTTCTAATTAACTAATAAAATGATTTGTATTTTATTTACAATCATTATATAGGTCGATCACCACACCCTGCATGTCTAAATGTTTCACATAGAAACCATTAATAACTGATCAAATGGAATTTCCACGGGGGCACAATTTGATGTGTGGAAAGACCAGGTAAAATGTTGTCTGTTCGGGCTGGACTGTTCCCATGAGGCACAGGGTCAAGACTGATTTGCATGTGACTGGGTTCAAACTGGAATGGCATGGTGAGCAAAAAAACGATGGATTTAGGCCCAGATCTCTGTACCGGGGTGAATGTATGACATTGTTCTGCATTCTGTCCATCAACTGTTGTTTTTGCATTTCTCTCCTCGAGTGGGAGGGGAATGCCCAGTCGTGAGTCTTGTGCTCTCCATGCCACTGGAATCAACGTATCCTGGCTGATGAGGGCTGAAAGCCCGAAACCGGTCCTAGGATGCTTGTTTCCAGTCCAGGGAGGACCTGGCTTGGCAGTTCGGGCTGAACTGTTCCCATGAGGCACAGGGTCAAGACTGATTTGCATATGGCTGGGTTCAAACTGGAATGGGATGCTGAGCAAGAAAACGATGGATTTAGGCCCAGATCTCTGTACTGGGGTGAATGTATGACATTGTTCTGCATTCTGTCCATCAACTCTTGCTTTTGTGTTTACAGCAATGATCCTGACCCCTAATGAATTTTGAGTGATTAAAAAATATTGTAACTTTGGCACCCCACCAATCACCAGCAATACGACCATTGGCATTACAAGAATCAGAATAACATTGGTTTTGAATGTTTTTAATGCAAAGGAGAAGTCAGACCACATATTGCATTGGAGGGTGTAAAATGTCTGCCAGTGCCATACAGCAATCCATGCAGAGACACGAGATTGGCCTAATGACTGTGATGAGGGGCTGTGTTTATGGGTATCTTGGACAAGACCACCAAACGTGTTCAAAGCTAAATTGGCCACCGTAGGTGAAGAGTGCAGGCACCCGCCACATGTCCATATATGGCTTTTCTTTGAGTACTTGGGGCGGTTTTCCATTGTCCTTGATTGGAGCTCTGCGTGAGGCCGGCTGGAGGCAGTTATTGTGTGCAGGCCTGTCAGCTCACATCACCAGCACGGTGAAATTCAACTAATTGTAAGTGTGTGCATTGTTCAGGCTGCCCCATGCACACTTCTGGCAGGCTGTGTGACCTCAGCCGTGCAGCCCAGCAGAAACACCGTGTCGAGACCCGGACAAGATACAAGCTTTGTTGACTACATTTTAGACAACGTCTAATTATGTTGACAGGAACCCATATATGAAGAGCTGCCGAAACCCTGCAGTAGGTGTGGTCTAGCAGTTAAGACTTTCCCTCACCGAGCAAACGAGCTAGTTTATAATTTCAGACTTGCCACTCGACCGCTGTTGGAGCTTGGCGAGGTCAAGTTGTTTTTCTTCGATTCACTTAGCAGTAAATTTGGAGCATTTCAGAAAACGGGGAACATTTAAATCCAGTTTCCGAAAATGCCAAATTATGCAACGGGGAAATAAGGCACTTCAAATGTTCAAAATTCATTTGTTTTTTAGTTTTTGTTTCTAATGTTTTATTAAGATTATGTAACTACATAATTTAAATACAATGTTAAAACAATTCAATCAAAGCAAAATGAAGGAAAGAATGAAGTAAGAACCGTCATTAGTTCCTTAAACCAGAAATGATAAATATCAAATTCAAAATCCATGTCTAATTGCGACTGTTCTCTGCTTTGTTGGCAGTTCTTTTAATTTTTCAGTGCCATCAACAGAAACAGTTTAATTCATTAGTGCCTCATTGCATTGTCAAGCACTATATAACAAATATACCCAGTCCAGTAAAAAGGCGCATTTCAAAATAGACTTTGGAAATAGACTTTAAAAATGCGTCACATTTTTGGGAGATGGTGTTACCTTTAAGAATTTTAGCCCAAAGGATCCCCGAGGGGTGAGCAACCCTTCCAAGCTGCAGTAAATCTGGACATATAAAGGGGCCCCTACGACGTCACGGGAACTTACACTTTCAGGGCAATGGAGGTAGATTGAGTGCCATACATACCCTGTGTCAGAGCTGGTCCAGCCCCATCATTGGCCTATTGCTGCTGGAGTCTACCACTCTGGTAAAAGGTGAAATTTGAGGAGGCAGTACACTGTCCTAAAATCTCACCCTAAAAGGGGAGGGTGATACTGGGTGGGAAGTGGAGAACCAAGGGGCTCGGGCAATATCCGGGCACCTGACTATTTACCAAATTAAAATGGCATCTGTATGTCTAGTGTCAGTCGCCACTCTAGAAAACGATATTAGGAGTAAACATCATCTGATAATATCTTCAAGGTGTGTAGTCATCTGTAGCAAACAATGGAGGGGCCAATGGGGGCTGACTTCCCATTCACCTCCTCTTTAAATAATCGAACGGGCTTCTGGTATATAGTGGGTATAAGCTCCCTGGGAGAGGTTTGAGGGTAACCCCAGTTCTGACTCTAAGAGGAGCAGAAATATCGTGAATTAGTGAGCATTTGATAAAGGTTGTTAGTGAGTCAGACTGACCTATCTTGGTGGGTAGAGAAGGTCGAGCCACAAAGCCTGTGGCCGGGGACTCCCCCTGAATCTGCCCATACCATCCCACATGACTAGTAGCAGCTACGCCTCCTCGAGGCAGGTTTGGGACATGGGAAAAGCCTCCACCATATTTAATTTCCATGGTGCACACAAATGTGACCATGTGGGGGAGTTAAGGCAAACCAAGCTTGTGTCAGGGGTAAAGGCTCTTCCTGCATCCCTCCTTCCCGAAATAGTAAGGTAGGACTCTCTGCTGTCTAGTGAGTCCCAGATACCCCAGCGAGCCGACATTTGCTTAACTTATTTATTAGTATTCTTTTATAATGCCCATAAGCTTCTGTATGGCAGGTTCAACGTGTTGGTACAGTAAGATGGCAAGATGTGGGCAACTAGGATGAGCAGGATAAAGTTAAGACACATGCAATCGTCTAGGAACAATTCTTAGGTCAGAGAAGATGGATCCTCAAACTCTGATAAACTGCAGGAGTCTGGCTTGAGAATGGCGTTCCACCGGGAGGAGCATTGTTAATGTAGAGAGCCAAACCAAATGATGTACTTCGGCAAAGGAAGTGACAGACTTTTTGCATTCTGATCATAGCTATCTGGATGACAGGTAGTATGACAGAACTCTGAATTAGGTATCAGGATCAGTGGCGGCCAGTAGGGAAGGGGGGGTGGGAGGGGGGAAAGAATGGGGGGGTTTAAAAGTATTTTTTTTAAACGCACTTGCCTTTACCATCGGCCACATATCTACTCAGCTTCTCTGCTGTTAACTCAAATCCTGAAGAAGCTGCAGGGAGCACCCTGTCACACAGGCTCACCTGAGCCAATCACACTGCTGCAATGCAGCGTTGTGATTGGTCTGAGTGCCGTGGATCAGAGCTCTGATGGGGACAGGGAGCCTGTGCTTATTCCCTACCATTACAGCCTGGTGGGGAATATGCAAAGTGTGCATAACTGCTTGACCGGCAAGCAGTCATGCGCACTTAGTCTAAAGTCTAACGATGCCTATGGTCTGGTTTTCAAAGTCTATTTATGAAAGAGCAATGTAAATTATCTCCTTCTAAATGCCATTAATCATTTCAAAGAAACTAAATTTCGCCTCATTTATGAGGCGAAATTTAGTTTCTTTGAAATGATTAATGGCATTTAGAAGGAGATAATTTACATTGCTCTTTCATAAATGGACTTTGAGAACCAGACCATAGGCATCGTTAGACTTTAGACTGTATGTTATTTACCCAGATGCCGTTGGCTTACCGGGTTTCCCCTGTTTTGTGGTAAGTCATGCGCACTTAGGGCCCAATTCACAGAACTTACTTAAGACAAAATCCTAAACTTACTACCATTTACTCATTATGGTATTCACAAAAGGCACTTAGGGCCATATGTATCAAGCAAATTCGCATTCGCAAAGGCCAAAATTAGCAGAATTTCAGCCTTTGCGAATGCGAATTTGCTACATGGTATGTATTAAGCAAAATCTGGTGCAAAATAAGGAATCGCAAAATTTGCGATTCCTTATTTTGCAATTGCATTGAAGGAATCGCAAATTTTGCGATTCCTTAAATACAATGTATGAAGCAAAAAAAAATTGCAGAATGTCCTTAAGGAATCGCAAATTACCACCAACTTCTACATACATACCCATTTACGATTCTCAAATAGCGATTTCTTAAAAATCGCTATTTGAGAATCGCAAATGGGTATCTTGATACATATGGCCCTTACTCATTTTGGTATTTACAGAAGGCACTTACTCACTGATAAGTAAGTGCCTTCTGTGAATACAAAAATAAGTATGTGTTACTCATTTTGGTATTCACAGAAGGCACTTACTCATCAATGAGACATTGCACATGTTCTATTTTTTTGCCCCGCCTATGTGAACGCAAGGGGAAAATGGATTAGACCGTTGTGTAGAAACATAGGCGTAAGATCATATAGACAGGAAGAAAGGATATTAAAAACTGATACAAGACAAGTTTATATTTTTGCTATAACTAGATTCTTGTTAGCAGTGTATTTTTCTAGGACAAAGGCAGGAGAGAAGCTTTAGAGCGCATTCCGGCTCTCCCATTTTATACATGGAATGATCTGGAAGACAATCTGACTAGGTTTATTAGATGCTAGGGGGCAGTTGATTGTATAATTATGAATTGCTACACCGCTTGCTATTTTAACGTGCCTTTTTAAACATTTTAAATATTTATGTATTTTAACGATTATGATGGTATCGTCCCTCCGCGTTTATATTGTAAGATTATATTCTAAGAAGTTGTTTCATCATGATAGGAGTGCTTTTTCTTCTTTTTTTATTGTTAAAAATGGGAATGTATTATGTTTGTGTTTCTTTTATGATGCTATTGTATCGAAATAAAGATGAAATGAAATACAATGAGTAAGTGCCTTCTGTGAATAGCAAAATGAGTAAGTGCCTCCGTGAATACCAAAATAAGTAAATGTTAGTAAGTTTAGGTTTTTGTCTTAAGTTAGTTCTGTGAATCTGGCCCTTAGTGTCCATAGTCCACTCCTCCGCCCTGAGCCAGTAGCCCTGTCCCACCCTAACCCAGCCCAACGTTCGGTTATTATCATTTTATTTTTCCCTCTTTCACTGCTCTTAAAGCAGTGATGCGATACTCATCCACCTCAGTATAGGAGCTGTCACTGATCTGTATGCCTGGCTATTCAGTGATTTGTGTGTCAAGCATGTAATATGTCTATTGCTTGGTCTGCAACCAATGTAAAGATTGACCGAGCTATGTACTAACAGGTTGCATAAAATTCTGATTCAAGGTTGGTTGTAATCCGACCTATCACATGAGTAGGGTGCAAATTGCTATTCACTCAGATTGCTGGCCATCACAGGGATGATGGCTTACTAAGGTAAGCAGATCACCAGGACTATCATCCCCTATAAATAAAGTTAAAAAAAATCTTTAAATGTTGCCTATTTTCCTTAAAGGAACCAAGCTGTGTCTTATTAAAATAATCTTTTTTGAATGTTTATTTAGGAGGTGCCAGTGTTGCCTGGACCTCTGCCTACTCCCTAACAAACTTTTTCTTTACATTCTCAAAGGGTAAGGAGGTCCCCTTTTGCACCCGAGGCCAAGTGGAGAAGGGTGAATTAGGGGAATACCAACAGCTGTGCGGTTACCCTTCAGTGATCCACAATCCCTCTCCATCTAGTGGGGCTATTCCAGGCAAGGGATAATAAGCATATTCCAAGAAGCAGGACTCTTGGAATGGACTCCACTGGAGTGCAGAGAGTCTCCTCTTCCCACTGTGCTGTTTCCTGAGAAGGAAACTAGCACTCTGCAGCATTAAACCCGCCCAAGTCCACAAGTGAGACACTGGACACCACTTCCTGTCCCTTAGACATAGCATTTCAGATGCTTTAGCTACAAAGTATTGTCTTTACATAGTAAATTCACAGGAATTGCCAAAGCTTTTTAGGGATGCAAACAACTATAAATACTTCCATATGTTAATACTACCAAGGTAATATTTTGGATAGTAAAGTAGTGCAGTGTCTAAGATATTTTAGAGAAATAAACTTTTACCCAATATTTCTAAATTACATTGATTAGACTTCCAATTTGGAATGCGCCAGCGCTAGAAACTAGGTGCAAAATTAACATTCGTGGAAATGAAACAACCAGGTAAGTGGTAGAAAATAACCGATGGGTCCATGTCGATTGATGCAGCAGTTCTGTGCTTGTTGTGACAATGAGGGCCATCAGAGGGAGGTGGCTGTTTCTCATTCGCCATCAGATCTGGGCGAATAATGCAATCAGGTTGGAATCTCGTGGTGTTTGGATGGTGCTGGGCTTCCCTTATGCTGTGTAATCTGTGGGTATGAAAAACTCTTGAGGAGGGAATAGAGGTGAATACATATTTGCCCGAGCAACTGCTAGAAAATCATGTTCGCCTGTAAAGGCATCCCTTTGAGAAGAAACAGTGCCTGCAGTGTTATCCTCTTTAGGCTGCTTTAGGGACTGCCCTGCCAGGAGGAAGGTACCAACATGGGTGACGGTGGCCACGCGGTTCAGGTGGAGTTGAGGTACGTCATCTTTTGTGCAGGTTCCTACGGGGGGGCGCCATCCAAGAACAGTTTGCATCCGTAAAAAGCCATGAGCATTCCTGCGAATTTACTATAGTAAAAAAATAACTTTATTCATGACTGCAGCAGCTGGAATGCATTGATCACTAAAGTATTTAGATAACAGCATTCACAATATGGTGATTTCTAAACCACAGAGTTAGGACAGCCAGTGTGGGTTAAATGATGATCCATGTGTGTTAGGTGGCGATCCTGGGACAAGGAAAAACAGATCCATTAAATATACTGGATGATCATTCTCATGCATATACATCCTGTTTAGAGACAGTACTACAAATGACAGGAATATATCGAACAAATGCTGTAAAAAAGTGAACAAGCACTAGATGTGCATCATCAAAAGCAGCCTCAATACCCAGTCTGGCATTGGCGGTAATTCTTCTACTACCTGAAATGATAGGGTGTGGCACTATGCCTGGTCCACGCAAGAGGCCAGTAGAGGGACGTATTCCCCATCTATTAATTATGGGGGAATAATGTAGCAGACATTGAAGTCAAATCTTCAGCCTTGTAAATACACCTTGGAATATAAAACCCATTTGCAACATGACTATTGATTGGTTGTTAAATGGCACCATGTCTCTGCGTTGGTCTTCTTTGCTGCTGGTGGCAAATTCTGTTATATCAATGCTGTAATTGAAATCTTTCAAAACCTGTATGAGAAATTTCCCAATTCCTTATTGGTCTTTTTGGGTGGACTGCCCGTAATACCCCTCTCAATCCCACTACGCTTAAAAAACGCTTACTAACCAGTACCCTTACCCATCATTCAACTTTTAAAACCCTAAAATTCCTTTACTACCCCTACCCTTGCATATCCCTCAACCCTAAAAAACGTTTACTACCCCATACCCTTGCCCAGCCCTGAACTCTAAAACGCATTAACTGCCCTGTACCCTTTCCCATCCTTGAACCTGAAAAAACCCATGCTACCCAGTACCTTTTCCTATCACTGAACCCTAAAAATCTCTTACTACCCCATAACATTACCTATCCCTGAACCCTAAAATCAATGTATTCCACCCTCACTACTCTTTACCTGTACCCATCCCTGATCCCTAAAAACACTTTGGCTGTACCTTTACCTGTCCCTGCCCCTAAAAACAACTAACTACCCTGTACCCATATTCATCCATGAACCCTAAAACCCCCTTAGTACGCCTAACTAACCCATACCTTTACCCATTCCTAAACCCTTTAAAACAAATTACTACCCAATAACCTTACCCATCACCAGCCATTAACAATCCCTTACACCCTTTACTTTCCCTTATTTCCATAATTTAATATAGTTAAAAACACTTACCTGCTTGAAGAGCTTTGTGTTGTAAAGTGCCAGTGCAAGGTACTTGCCTCTGTAGTAAATGGTCACATTGTAAAGGAAATGCGTAGTAACACCCGCATTGTAAGCATTACACCCCACCCAGGTGTCTTCCTATACACATTTTTTTTTATGGCTAAGGTATTGATCATGAGGTCAATATTGTCGTTATCCACCTGTGAAGAAGCTTTTGAGTTCTTAAACTAGCTTCCTGTGCTTTTGTTATGACAAGTGAGTTTCTTGAACTCTCTGATATGGGAATTGTGTAGATGAAACCTTAAGACCTGGCATTATTTTGCCTTATTGCTTGAGACTTTATTGAGTTTTATTAACCTCTCCTTATGGAAAATTCTGCTGATACAGATGTTTTTATTTTGAAGTACATGCTCCAGCTCTCTCTTCCCTCTTTAATTTGAACTCTTTATGGGTTCCGGTGACACAATTTTCGCCCCATTATTAGATAAGTTTATTCTAACCATATTTTTATTATCAGTTTTGTTCATTGACTGATATAATTGAACTAACTGAAGAGAACTTACTAAACTTTTAATGAAAATCAAACCCATAAAACCTATACTTAACTCTCATTATTGACTGAACTTAGAATAGCTATTGCGACTTTCTTTTATGTAATGCTGAGCTACTGATCTTCTCAAACATGACAGCAAAGGTCTGTCGCAGAGAGAAGCACGAACACCCCACCGAGTGATCAACTCTAGTTAAGTATGATAGAGATAATAAACCGTTTTATTTAAATTGATTTCCGCTCCATTAAAATCTGACAGCAGAGTGATGGTTTACGTCTTGAGGAGCTACAAAATACTTGCCCGAATTAGAATAATGTCTGAGTCTCAAATCCCAATGGGCAGAACTTTAAGACGGAAAAGGCTCCATTTTCTAAGACGGTTACCAGTTTGGGGGCGTGAGTCTTGTTGATAGGGTGATGTGTTATGAATTGTGATTTCTTGGTTGTGTTTTATTGAGAAGATACTTAGATTACGTGAATTTAATGATTGGATGGATTTATATGTTTATTCTTTATTGTGGATAAGATGAAGAGTTATTAGGTCTCGGCATTGCTTAAGATCCTGGGATACTGAGATAAGTGTAGAAGACACCTGATGGTAATTGATGTTGAAATTTTCTGCGAACTGTTTGTGATGTAGATCGTGAGGCATCATCGACTGCACAATTGAGATAAGGATTATGAGGATCTGCTGGGTTTGTTTGTTTGTTTGATGTTGGCAGGACCTGATTAGTCAAAGGGTGAAGCTACGTTGATTAGGGAAATTTTCCGCTGATCACGATTTCACTTGCGCAAGTGAAACCTTTAAATGGAAAAGTCGGAAGGTGTCAAAACCTTAATATTCCAGTTGTTGAATTGCCTATGATTTTCTTTAGCGGACAATAATTGTTTTGTAAAATGTGTTTCAGTTGTAGAATTGTGTGTGCAAGAAAGATTGTAAGGGAGGGTGACCTGATGCAAGATTATATGTCATAGAGCGTGGTGCTGGGATTGGTTGGTGGGTGTACTGTCATGCTGTAATTGATTGATGTTGACTGAAAGTGCCAAGCTGTGATAGGTCAGTTATTGTGCGAATACTTTATTGAGATCGTTTAAAAGGTATTTAAGGATATAAATTGTGACAGGATTGGAGAAGGAGATTTGACGTTTAGGGAACAGAATCAAAACATGGACTTTGGACTGCATTATTGAAACGATTAGTGTTGAACTTTCTGAAAGTCATAATTTAAAAAAAGAGAATTTAAGAGTTTGTGAAAGGTGATGTTGCAATTCCGATACACGATTGTGAAGAGGTGCCTTCCAAGGGTCCACCTTTACCTTATATGATGACAGACTTGGGATTACATAAATGTTTGTGGCTTTGACAGTGGTGCAAGATTTCTGAAAAAAGGGTCCATTTACTTTTCGCAAATATGGTACTTTTGAACTTAGAATTATTTTTAAAAAAAGGAGAAATTGTACAAAATGAAGCCACCACCTAGACCAACACAATATAAAGAACCAAATATGTGGGAGAAGATAGCACGATACATGGAAAGAAATATTAGAATAAGGCAAGCAGAGCAGTGCGCAATTATACAGATGCCCGATGTGATGTAGCACATCCCTCATTTGCCAGCTAGATTGAGGGTGAGGGTCTGTAATGCTTCCGCACTCCATCCATCATCTGCTCGTATTTGCTTTGTTTGCCCTAAGTTGGCAGGGTATGCTCAGACGTGGGTCCCTTGCTAACTTTGCCACTGGATTCACGTTAGCCTGACCTGATATGGGGTATGATCCTGAAACCGGTCCCAGGATGCTTGTTTCCGGTCCAGGGAAGACCTGGCTTGGCAGTTTGGGCTTGACTGTTCCCATGAGGCACAGGGTCATGACTTATTTGCATGTAGCTGGGTCTGAACTTGGGTGGTGAAGTGAGCTAAAGAACAATGATGGATTCAAGCCAGATCTGTTACTGGGGATGAGTGTCTGAAAAGTTTCAGTGCTCAGTCCATCATCTCCTTATATTTGCTTTGTATGCCCTAAGTTTGCAGGGTATACCCAGATATGGGTCTCTTGCTCACTTTGTCACTGGATTCAAGCTAGCATGGCTGATGAGCAGTGTTTCCTCGAAACTGCTCCCAAGATGCTTATTTCCAGTCCAGGGAAGACCTGGCTTGGAAATTAGGGCTGGACTGTACCCATGAGGCACAGGGTCAAAACCGATTTGCATATAGCTGGGTATTAACTGGGATGGCAAAGTGAGCTAAAGAACGATGATGGTGGTATGTTGTCTCAGTGAGGCTGCGAATCACAGCGTGAGATGCCTACCATGTCCCATGACATGTATGAATTGCATAGTGAGGTGGGTTTGCGACTCTCTTGGTAGGTTGCCCCACCTGGCCGTGAGGGCAGTTATCAGTGCCCGATGTAATAGGAACTGTCCTGGGGGCAAATCATCGTCCTCCACAGTGTCATGTCCCATCCCGATATAAATCTCCCATGTTTTGAATCTCTGCTAATGCCAATTTCGCAGTTCTGTTTTAACCCCTGGGTGCTCCTTTTCTGAAGGGATTCTCATGTCAAGTTCATCATCATATGGGGGACTGCAAGACAGTTTTATTAAAGTGCAAAAGTAATATAGTTAAAACCACCTGTGATATGCTAAAATGCCATTTATATTGAACTAAAATTACATTTAAAATGTGCAAAATGCAGTATTGTAGTTGTTAATAACTATTTTTGAGTTACACTGTCTACTAAAGAAAGCCTTACTGTTGGAAGATAAATGTAGGAAAGTAGGCATAATGCTGTCATTGTTTGGGTCCTGAGTGCCCAACACATTAAGAGCATGAGCCACCTCTTGATAGATTTTCGGTAGCAGCATCTGCTCAGTGATTTTCTGAGGCCATTTTATTCTTCTATTATTATAATTTTTGGAAACACCCACAAGCAAAACTGTCTGTGTTGTAAAACCTGTTAACATTGAGTTAGCAAGACTAAAAGTCAATAACAAATAACACAGAACAGAAAAAAAAACTTTTAATATGGAGATAAAATAGGGAACCTATGTATGTTGTACAATAAGGTCTTAATTAAAACAGAGATCAACTGGGGCTTAAGTCTAAATGTACCATATGCAGCATCCTTCCTCAGCATGGCCTTACTGTAAGGGGCTCAATGATTGGCCCAGAGGGCAAGTATGAAAGAGAATGGGGCGACAGAGCTACTCATCAACGTTCCCTAGCCACCTCCTGGTTTTCCAGCTAAAAGAGGGTGTGAAATACTAATGTTTCTTTGTTTCAAAGAACAATAATTCAGCTGTATTTCAACAACCTGTGAGTGGACCCTGGTCAGCCAAGGGTGGGAGAACTCAATAAATATTGTGCCAATAGAAGTCAGTCATGGCGGTGCTTCTCGGCCACATATATGTTTATGTGCATGCCTAGTGCTTCACATGTCAGGCGGTGGCAAGTGGTGAGCACAAGTACTCTTTTATGGTGCAAGTGCCTATTTTCCTCATTATCTTTAAACAAGGAAGAAAATGGCATGCAAGGGAGAAAGGAGGAAGATGAGAAAGAGAGGAAAACACTGACAAAAGGGGAAAACAGACATGAAAAAGAACCTGCCAGGGTAATATAAAAAGATAGGAAGTGTTGGGTGGCGGAAGGAAGAGGCTGAACTTGGAGTTGGCAGCCTTGATATTCGGCATTCAGCAGCACTGGCAGTGGGAAGCTTAGAAAACCTTTTGAGCTCCTGCACTTCAGTTTTTTTTTTTTTTTACAAATTAAGCAATGCCATTAATAAATACAACAGTATTCAAATGCCTGAATCCTGCTACTATACTGAATGGTAGACAACTCAACAAAGGCAATTAATTTGAAGGCATGCACAGGATGAAGGTGAGGCTTCGAACCTTAGGCTGCACTTTCACAACACAATTATTTTGCCAGCTCTTGAGTCTAGTTTCAAAAATGTAATGTCAGATTGAGAAAATAAAAATTGTAGCAAATATTTAGCAATTTTTCACATTTGCAGATGCCAGCGTTACCTATATCTTCAGTTATGAGTAAATAACGATGAACCAGATAGCCTAATTCTATTTCAATATGGAAGTCCCCCTCTGGCTGTGCCTAACTTGTTTTATATAGCACTGATTCCCTTAGAATATTCCAAATTCAGATGCTTCTTTGGCTGTCATATCTTTTTACCTCTCTAGTTCTTGGTCTTGTGCTCAGTCACTCTATCATTAGCCATGAGCTTCTTCAGGAGTCAAGTAGCTGAATTGCCAAGTTGACTTTCTCTTGGAGTGAGGCTTGTTACTTAGACGCAGTTACATCCTCTCAGTTGGAGATAGCCTTCCGAACATGGATGCTTACAGCAGATCTCCTCATATCCCTTTTCCAAGTTATTTTCTAGCCTCGCCTGAGACAGCACATGGGCTGTCACTTGCAAGACATCTTTTAGCTTACTGTGTGCTTGTGTCTTGCCCAATGCCTACCATTGGTTGGGTTTATCAGAACTCTCATTTGCTTCCTTCTCATTTGTTAACATGGGCGGCCTTCACTTCCTCTTATTATGTTTGACCCTCCCCTGGAGCATGGCCAACATACTTGTGTCATTCAACTGCTCAGGTTTAGGGAGCTACTTTTTTCTTTTTGTAGAAGCGCTCTGTGAGAAAGCATGTGTTTGGGAGCTGGCTACTGCAAGTCCTTTTTTATCCACACTGTCCATGTTGTTCTTTGTCCCCTCCCACTGTCTTTGTTGTTTCTTGCCCCTTCTGCTGTCCATGTTGTTGCTTGCCCATACCCACTGTCTGTGTGATTGCTTGCCCCCACCCACTTTCTGTTTCATTGCTTGCCCTTCACCCTCTCCTGCTCTTCTCCTACTGTCCATGTTGTTGTTTGTCCCTATCCACCGTCCATGTTGTTGCATGTTTTTGCTTGCCCCTACCCACTGTCTGTGTTGGTGCTTGCTCCCTGGCACCTACTTCCCCCTGTCCTTGTTGTTGCATGCCACCACCCGCTACTATTTTATTTGTGTTTATCAGCTGTCTCCTCCTTGGTATGTTGCCTCTCTTTGTCCCCCCCCCTCTCTCTCTCTCTCTCTGTTACCTCCCTCCCTGTTGCCTCCCACCCTCTCCCTCCCTGTTGCCTCCTGTCCTGTTTTACCAAAAACCCAATGACGAGGCCAGCACAGATTGTTTTTTTTCACATTTGGTTTGCTTGCACTCCTGGCATTGTAGCGCGGCTAAGAAGCGTGTCCATTCACTTTATTAAGGAACCTCACTCGAACTCGATACCCAGCTCTGCCCCAGTTTCGATTTTTCGAGAGCGAGCGGCCATCTTACTGTTTATTTACTTTAGCCCGTGGCTCCTCCCCGCTCCCCGCCTCCCAGCTGACCCTCCCACACACGGATAGTCTACTATCGCCCCGTCCTCTCCTCCTCTGTGACCACCTGGATTCCCTCCATTGTGGTCGCTCGCCCTGCACTCGGCTTGCGCCTCGGAGTCTTCTCTCCCAGCTGCCTGCCTGTCCTGGGACCTGCTGCCTGCCTGCCTTGACATAGCGCACTGTGCATTCCATAGCGCTTGGTATCGTTGTGGTCAATTTCATAGCGCTGTTTGTATTGCTGTGTATGCGCGCGCTGTCGTTCTCCTTGGCATTTGGTTTGCTTGCACTCCTGGCATTGTAGCGCGGCTAAGAAGCGTGTCCATTCACTTTATTAAGGAACCTCACTCGAACTCGATACCCAGCTCTGCCCCAGTTTCGATTTTTCGAGAGCGAGCGGCCATCTTACTGTTTATTTACTTTAGCCCGTGGCTCCTCCCCGCTCCCCGCCTCCCAGCTGACCCTCCCACACACGGATAGTCTACTATCGCCCCGTCCTCTCCTCCTCTGTGACCACCTGGATTCCCTCCATTGTGGTCGCTCGCCCTGCACTCGGCTTGCGCCTCGGAGTCTTCTCTCCCAGCTGCCTGCCTGTCCTGGGACCTGCTGCCTGCCTGCCTTGACATAGCGCACTGTGCATTCCATAGCGCTTGGTATCGTTGTGGTCAATTTCATAGCGCTGTTTGTATTGCTGTGTATGCGCGCGCTGTCGTTCTCCTTGGCATTTGGTTTGCTTGCACTCCTGGCATTGTAGCGCGGCTAAGAAGCGTGTCCATTCACTTTATTAAGGAACCTCACTCGAACTCGATACCCAGCTCTGCCCCAGTTTCGATTTTTCGAGAGCGAGCGGCCATCTTACTGTTTATTTACTTTAGCCCGTGGCTCCTCCCCGCTCCCCGCCTCCCAGCTGACACTCCCACACTCCGCCCCCTCCACTATCCATTTATAGCATATGGTCCAACGCGCAGCGTCCACGCGCTACGGCCACGCCGAAGGTGCGCCAAAGGTAAGCCCGTCTACGCCCGTCCGCGCCTGGACCGCGCCCAGCGCCAGACCCCCTGCCCCTCGCGCTGCCCAGCCCCCCGCGTTACCTACGATGCTGCCACCCTCCTAGCCCTCAACCCCGGTCGCGCCCCCAACTGCGTCCAAGCCGCTCCGGGACGCACCCATGGCCCGTTCTCCTGCTTCTCCTGCAAACTTAGCGGCACCGACAACTTCCCCGCTACGACCACAAGACTGATTCCCGACCCCAACCACCTAGAATGCATCCTTCTCAACACCCGCTCGGTCCACAGGCACGCCATTGACCTTTGGACCCTACTAGACACCATCTCTCCTGACGTCGCCTTCCTAACGGAAACATGGATGAACGCTTCCTCCGCCCCTGACATCGCCATCGCTATCCCTGATGACTATAAGATCACACGCAAGGACCGCACCGACCATACAGGAGGTGGAATCGCTATCGTCCATAAGAAAACTATCCGCATCTCAACCAGCTCTGATGCCAACCTCGCCAACTCCGAACACCTTCACTTCCAGATCCACATCGACCCCAAGACCACACTCAGAGGCACCCTCCTCTACAGACCACCAGGACCCCGCGCAAAATTCAGTGAAGACATCACGGACTTCATCACCCCACACGCACTCCCCTCCAAAGACTACATCCTTCTGGGAGACCTCAACTTCCACCTTGAAAAGATCAACGACCGCAACACCGCCACCCTCTTGGACAACCTCGCCAACCTCGGACTTAAACAACTGGTCACTTCCCCCACCCACATCGCAGGTCACACTCTCGACCCCATCTTCACCTCCAGCAACCATGTCTCCTTCAGCCACACTACGGATCTCCTCTGGACTGACCACAGCTGCGTTCACTTCACCTACAACAAGCCGAAACCCATCATCCACCTCCAACCAACTCTACAAAGAAACTGGAACAAAATCACCACAGAACAGATCTCCACATCGCTCCTTCAAACCTCCCCAGCCCTCTCTTCTAACGCCAACGAAGCCGCCTCCAACCTCACCCTTTGGTTATCCAACACCGCCGACAACTTAGCACCACTGAAAAAACGTCAACACAAACCTGGCATCAAGAAGGCCTCATGGTTCAACGACGACCTCAAGAAGTCCAAGAAACTGTGCCGCTCCCATGAAAAGGCCTGGAAAAAAGACCCATCCACCAGCAACAAGGACGCCTTCAAAAGCGCCATCCGTACTCACCACCAACTGATCCGAAAAGCCAAGAAAACAGCATTCAAAGATCGACTTGACAACAACGCCCACAACAGCAAGGAACTTTTCAACATCGTCAAGGAATTCTCCAACCCCTCGGCCAACTCCAACGACATCACCCCCTCCCAAACCCTCTGCAATTCCCTAGCCTCTTTTTTCCACAACAAGATTGCTGACATCCACAACAGCTTTGACAACCAACCCGGAAGCCAACCCACCCTACCATCAGCTGACCATCTTCCCCCCATTAACACCCTTAACGCCTGGAACCCAATCTCCACTGAAGACACCATCCGCCTGATGAATTCCATCCACTCTGGATCCCCCACAGACCCATGCCCTCACCACATCTTCAACAAAGCAGACTCCGTCATAGCTCCGCACCTCCGTGACGTCATCAACTGCTCCTTCAACTCCGCTACCTTCCCAGAAGACTGGAAACACGCTGAACTCACCGCCCTTCTGAAAAAACCAACAGCAGACCCCACCGAACTCAAAAACTACCGCCCCATCTCGCTTCTTCCATTCCCGGCCAAAGTCATCGAGAAAGCTGTCAACAACCAGCTCGCCGCCTTCCTCGAAGCCAACAAATCACTCGACCCCTCACAATCTGGCTTCCGAGCCAAACACAGCACTGAGACCGCCCTCATCGCAGCAACAGACGACATTCGAACTCTACTGGACAATGGAGACACAGTCGCCCTCATCCTCCTCGACCTCTCTGCAGCCTTCGACACAGTCTGCCACAACACCCTTTTACAACGCCTCAGAAACATCGGAATCCAAGGAAAGGCACTGGATTGGATCACCTCGTTCCTCACCGGAAGAACCCAGAGAGTCCGCCTCCCACCATTCAAGTCCGAGGCCTCTGAAATCATCTGCGGCGTACCACAAGGATCCTCACTCAGTCCCACCCTCTTCAACGTATACATGAGCCCCCTCGCGGCCATCGCCCGCCAACACAACCTCAACATCATCTCTTACGCGGATGACACTCAACTGATCCTATCTCTCACCAATGACCCCAGCACCGCCAAAACTAACCTACACGAGGGAATGAAAGAAGTCGCCGAATGGATGAAACAAAGCCGTCTGAAACTGAACTCAGACAAAACAGAAGTCCTCATCTTAGGTAAATCCCCCTCTGCATGGGACGACTCTTGGTGGCCGGAAGCCCTCGGAAAAGCACCCATCCCGACAGACCACGCACGGAACCTAGGCATCATCCTGGATTCTTCACTCTCAATGAACAGACAAGTCAACGCCGTATCCTCTTCCTGCTTCAACATTCTTCGCATGCTCAGAAAAACATTTCGCTGGATCCCCTCCGAAACAAGGAAAACAGTCACCCACGCTCTGGTCACGAGCCGACTGGACTACGGAAACACCCTCTACGCAGGTACTACCGCAAAACTCCAGAAGAAACTACAACGAATCCAAAACGCCTCAGCCAGGCTCATATTAGACATCCCACGCAACGAACACATCTCTGGTCACCTTAAAGACCTCCACTGGCTACCCGTCAATAAGAGGATTACTTTCCGACTGCTTACCCACGCACACAAATCACTCTACGACATCGGACCAGAGCGCCTCAACTCTCGACTGTCCTTTTACAACCCCTCCCGCCAACTTCGCTCTTCCAGCCAAGCCCTCGCCACTGTACCTCGCATCAACAAGACCACCATGGGAGGCAGATCCTTCTCATACCTGGCTGCCAAAACATGGAACTCACTCCCCGCTTACCTTCGCCTCACCCAGAATCACCTAGCGTTCAGAAAGCAGCTTAAAACGTGGATATTTGACAAATAATCCTCCTCCCCTCCTAAGCGCCTTAAAAACCCTCTGGGTATGTAGCGCGCTATATAAATGTTATGACTTGACTTGACTTGACAGTCATGCTATTGTACATGTTGCCTCCCCAACACGCCCTTCCTCCCTCAGTGTTGCCTCTTACTGCCCCACTGGATACACCCAGGTGGCTGTATTGAGCACATAACAATGAGAGGCTGTAACGCTCCAAAATGGGGCTCACTAAGCCGGCTCCCATCAGAATCGCTCAGGCGAATGTAGCCATGTCTATGCAGAGCAGGGCTTTGGGTACCCAAGGGTGGCTGTCTCGACGTTCCATCGGTTGCTGGGATCATGTAAGCTGACGTAGAGTCTTGGCATACTGAGGACTCCTATCCTGATGTGCACGCTTACGCAGCGGCCATCATACTCATATGCCGGTTTACCGGCAGCACTCATCCTTGTTGGTCCGGCGTTTTCTCTGCATTCAGTGCTGCACTTCATGATGGTAAGCTTTTCTTGACCCCGCTGCTTATCACTTGGTGATTACGTTCTGCCTCCCGTGTTGTAGAATAATCAGAGGTTTCATAGTGGACTTGTTACCCTACGAAGATATTTAAAGATATTGGACTTATTGCCTTAAAATAAATAAATTGGAGGGTGAACATTGCACTTGTTGCCGTATAAAAGATAATAAAGACATTGGACGTGTTGCCCTAAAATGAATTTACCGGCTCGAGGATCAAGGGGGAGTTGGCTATCCCTAGTAGATCGCTCACAATTTATATTTAGAAATGCCCATTCCAAGTAATGATGTATAGGCGTGTTTTTGTGTAATTTAGACTTTCACTTGTAGGACGGGCATTAGATTAATGAGCACGTCTGTAAACGTATCAGTTTATTCAACTACAGACTATGGGTGAGTCCCTTTATGGCCAATTATTTGTTCACTTCTGGTACTTGAGCTTACCAATTAGTTTTGTGACAGCAAGTATCCTAACTTATAGATCAAAGAAAATGTTGATTCACTGACGGCTCTGACTCGTGTCTACTTGTGGACTCCATCCAGGCATGGTGGAGTTTCTTTCAATCATTCTGCTGTTGAGTTGCCTATATGGCCCTTCGCAAGTTTCGAACATTCGTGTTGAAACTCTTTATCCAGGCACACCATACTTACTCTACATTTAATCATTTTTACATAGGCTGTAAACACGGTTTAAACCTGTCCTGAGGAAGACCCAACGTGATGTCTATTCATTAACACACACCTGTGGGGTCGACATGTTTATGCTTTATCATAGCCACGCCCTGAGTCAATTTACCTTTAATCAGTGTTAAATGTTCAAAAAGGTTGATTGTGGAACTCCATATATTCAAAAAGGACTGATTTCTAGCTACCTGCACTGTCTATGTTTTATTGAAATTGAGCGTTTGTAAGCGTATATAGTACATTTCGGCACTTTATGTCACACTAGGCACTTAAAAAAGTCTTGTGATTTATTTGTGCAACAGCCATATATAGTAAAAGCAATTTAATTGTAAATTACTTGTATTGCATATGGTTTATGTAATCTGTGTGGCGTGCTTTGATTTGCATGTATGGCTCAGAAAAAGAATTGACCAACTACGGTTGTGCTACACATTCATAAACCTTGATTGAATTTTAAACTAAGCAATTGTAAACCCAACGGAACTCATTGTAGACTGTATTATTCACTCAAGGTTCCAAGGGACACAGGGTTACCCCATGACTTTACTGGGCTTACTGCCCCAGCAGCAATAAAAACAAAACTATGACACGGCCAGTAATGGTTAGGTCATTTTTTGTTTTTACTTTCAGCCATGCTACACAGTAGCCATGATGCTGTACAACAGGACTATAAAAACATTGACAAAGCTAAGAGGTCTCGCGGCAAGACCTATTGACTTTGTCAATTCTTGTTTATCTCTGCTTTCTTACCTTTTCTTACATGTTTCTCCCTTTTTTCTCCTTTCCTCTTTCATGCTGAGGGTGGGGGGGGGGGGGGTCAATGGCTGATGATAAGTCCCAGTATTCAAAAATAAGTGCCAATGCCTACCACCTGCAACCACAGGCACATATTAACACTGCTGTGCTGGCCATAAAGAAACTGAAGGGGACTTAAATAGGCAACATTGGCACGATACTAAGGCCAGATAAAGATAGGAAAAGGTGATAATCATGGGTGTGAAGCCTCTTAGCCTGTTAAGAATTCACGCCTGGTACTGTTTGATTAGTTTTGTTTGTGTGTGTGTTTGCTTGAACTCTGGTAGTGAGCTGTGCCATTGACCAATAGTGAACTTTGTGTGGGGATCACGAGTTGCAATCCGCAGGGCACCATGGGAGACATCAATGACTTCAATAGATTAAGTTACACGGAATGTTCTGCCACCTCTAATTATCTCCTAGTTGAAAAAGGTGAGAAACAGAAGGAAAAAAATCCGAGTTTGCGTCGCTTTTTGAAGTCCCTGCTAATTAGGAGGTGTTGATTTGACAGCAGCGGGATCCCTTTACATGATGGTGCTTAGTTTGGACTCATCCCATGGAAGTGACAACACTCCCCCGTCCTGAGAGCGTGCCAACATCAACAGTGTGTTTGAAGTAGGACACGATGTGAAACTGACACTACTGGCAGGTGAAAGATGGCTTCTAAGTGGTTTCTGTTCTCTCAACCGACGAGCCCCACTTCCTTTTCTGCGACCTAGTGTTTTGTAAAAGGTAAATCCCTTGGGCCGTTGGTGTGCCCTGTGCTTGATGGTAATATTTGTTTGTGGTTTATTGTCACACAGATCACGAAATTGACACCAGGATTTAATTTGTGCCGCTGTGAATCGCTTTGGCCCCTTTTTGTCTGCTCCTTCTCTGATTGGCGCTCACCCTTTCATTGGTGCAAAACAGTGTGCTCAGTGGGCTTGTGGGTGCACAAGAGCCCTTTATGGGACCTCGCCACCATGCTCAAAACCTGGATACATTCTGGTGCCTAACGTTGTTCTGTGGGTACAAGATTCTAGTGATCGGCTAGGTGACCTTTGGGGGAATTAATTGTAACTGAAACCCGGACACAGCAGTGGCCCAGCACAGGTAATCTGGTTGGCCACATAGAGAAAATCAATGTGGCTTATTCGAAAATGTGAATCTTTGTCATTTCGGTAGCCATGCAACAACAACAACAACAACATATAACATTAACTATCGAGGCCAGGCAAGGCTGGCTGCATTCACTTCCCAAAAATAGAAGGAGAGAGAAGTTTTGTCCTGAATACGATCCATTTCCTGTTCATTGATACTTATCTATCAGAAGAGAAGGAACCCACTTATATTCTTTTAAAAAAGCCTCTTTTTTGGTCTAGTTGGGCCATCCCTGTTTGTTTGAAGGGACCCTCACCCACTAGGCTTATTAGAGGCATGCTTCATCATCGGTCCTCACCTAGGTATCTTGTGTACCTGTGAGAGAGCGCAAATCAAGAAAAATATAGAAGTGCACCATATTTACAAGCACGTTGTGTTAGTTTAGTAAACATTTTATAAGAGTGTCGAATTTATAGAGTG